>NC_143015.1:13447148-14679648 GCF_055824585.1 Amblyomma mixtum
TTAGTGATAGGCCGGTAGATTACGCAGTCATCGGCAAACAATCGCATGTTAGAAGTGATACCAGTAGGCAAGTCATTAATGTAGATTAAGAAAAGCAAAGGGCCGAGTACTGTGCCTTGTGGCACACCAGAAACAACGGGGTGCAAGGGGAAGGAGTGTCCATTAGCATGTACGAACTGTTGACGGTTAGTGAGGATGCTTCGTATCCAATCAAGAATGAGAGGGTTAAGGTTCAGTCGTGAAAGTTTAAGAAAAAGTCGTCTATGGAGAAGTTTGTCGAAAGCTTTCTCAAAATCCAAAAATAATGCATCCACTGGTATGTTAAGGTCTAGGTTAGTACTAACGTCATTAATGAAGAGAGCTAGTTGAGTGCCACATGACATACTTTTTCGGAAACCGTGCTGACACGGATGAAAGAAATTTACTGATATAAGGAAATTGACGATGTGAGAGTAAATTACATTTTCCATTAACTTCGAACAAATGCTTGTGAGGGATATGGGACGATAGTTCTTGCATGAAGATGGCAAACCTTTTTTTGGTACTGGAATCACCTTGCCTACCTTCCAGTCCTGTGGCACCACCCCAGATGGTAATGATTGCTGAAATATGTACGACAGTATTAGGCTTGTAGTATTTTTTGTGTTCTTGAGTAGTTTGGAGTTGATCCCGTCGACACCGGCTGAGGATGAGACCTTAAGGTTGTCTATTAAATTCTCGATGCCAATAGCGTCAAAGGTAACGGCAGGCATGACTGGATGATTGTATTGCGGGAAATCTGGGAGGTTATCACCAGGCTCATTAGTAAATACGGATGAAAATGCGAAATTAGAGCTTGAGGCACTGCCGGATCAGGAATAGGATTGTTGTGTTCGTCGAGAAGAGATAAGGGATTGGATTGGGTTGGGTTAATAATTTTCCAGAATTGTCTAGGATTTGTGAGTAGCATATTAGGCAATGTATTTGAATAGAAGGCGCGCTTAGTTCCAGTGATCAGTGAGTGAAGCGTTTTGTCAGGGGTGCAGTATTTTTCCCAAGCGGAAGGGGTGTTAAGCGTTTAGCTGTTCGATATTGTCTTTTCTTTTTGTTGCTTAGGCGGTTTAATGTAGTGTTGAACCAGGAACATTGATCTTTCGGTTACGGTTATAGTGGGAACATGTGCATCGATGAGTTCGTGCATTTGGTGCTTGAAAAGCGACCAGTTGATTTCAATGGAACGAGTGGTGAAATCTGCTAGATACGACGTGCTAAACTCAGATAACTTATCATTTAATTTTGCGTAATCACCTTTATGATAGAGTGTTAGTTTATTCTTGCTTTTTTTGTATGAGGTGGCTGGCAGTAGATCGTGGCTTGTATTATTTTATTGATCACTAATGCCACGTAGATACGTAAGGGAAGATATGTTGTCAGGGTGGGAAGTGAGCACTAAGTCTATTATTTTTGCGGAATGGTTATCTTCTCAAGTAGGGATTGAAACAAGCTGGGAAAACCCGAATGTAAGGCATGCATTGACGAAATCGCTTTCGGCGTTTTTTTAGCTGTTGTTAATGTGACGTCAGACCATGTGATGGCAGTAAAGTTAAAATCACCAAACAGGAAAATGGAGGCTTGGCGGTATGACGATGTTAAAAAGTGAACGGCGTTGTAGAAGTGTTCAGACAACGAAGTATCTGCGTCTGGGGCTCGATAGAAGGTTCCGATAATAATGGGTGGGTATGAGATGTTGCATATTACAAACACGCCTTCTAAAGAAGAGGTGATGTTAATTAGAGTGCAGTGGAGGGAGTGGTGGGTAGCTATGAGTACACCACCGCCGCGCCTATTTTCGCGATCACGCCGGAAGATATTGAATTCAGGAAGAAATGAAAGAATTTCTGTGTCCTGGATGGTTGAGTTTAACCATGTTTCAGTTAATATGATAAGCTTGCTTTCTGTCGTGCCGATTAGGCTACGAAGTGTGTTAAGCTTGGGTAGTAAACTTATTATGTTAGTGTACAGAAATGATACGGCATTCGTATCATGAATCGTGCTGGTGTTGCGGTCTAGCTACGGGGTTATTGGGACGACTTTCTGCATAGTATGGTTAAATATGTACGCTTTGTTGTTGATAATGAGTTTGTTATGACACAGCTTAAATGTTTTTGGTTGTGCCTTTCCATATTCGACGAGATGCTTCCGTGCGGTACGGGTTTTCAGTGAGTAGTCCTGGCTTATGCGGTAGTGCGTGTTCTTCAGCTTGTTTGCGCTAGAAAGTATCTGTTCTTTAGCCTTGAAGCGTGCGAATTTTACTACAATAGGCCTAATTTTTTGGAATAAAATTTTCCCAGCCGGTGCGCCCGTTCGATGTCCGCATGTGTAATTTCAATGTTCAGTTTAGTACTACAGAAATTTACGACTGAGTCCTCAGACTCCGACCACGTTTCTTGTTCTTCATCGGTTAGTCCAAAGAACAAAAGGATATAACGACGTGCCCTGTCCTCCTGATCGTCAAGCCTGCTTGTTATGGATGAAATTTCATGCCCGTTCTCCTCAACGAGCGCCTGGATGTTTTCGACTTGAGATTTTAGTGCTGGTATTGAAGAAAACTCGCTTTCAATTTTGGATAGCCTCTGCCTGATTTCGTCAAGTACTTCATCGTTCCGGGAGAGTTTAGTTTTCATCGATTTCATTTCGTTTAGTATAGAGGTTTGCCCTTCTCGGATTTGATTGAGTGCCGCCATTATGTCATCAGGCGCTTCAGCTGAGGATGTACGCGTGTTAGGGCCGGGATTCAGTTCTACGTCGCCAGCTAGTGCTAGCAGTTCGAACAATACATGTGCACAGTCGCGAACAATATCAATGCAACAACAGGGGCTCGGCAGCACTAACAAAGCAGAATAGCGGGTTCGCCGTGCGTACAGAGAATGCTGGTTAATTACCTGAAAGGTGAGAAGATTGCCGGTGTAAGACGACCGCATCGCAGTTGTGCTGCCGAGCCCACTGAAGGGTGCGATGGAATGGGGGGCGTTTTTAAAGGGTCTGGGTGATGTCGCTCTCGATGCGGAGGCCGGGTTGTGACAGGCGGATGGCGACAAGCTCGGCATCGATGTGTCCAAGAGCGCGACGGGGCAGCGGTGCAAGGGACTCTGTCCGCTGGATGGTTCGAATGACGGACTGCATGACGAGGCAGGAACCTCCGCACGGCAGCGCACCGATCAGTCCATGGCGCAGAAGCAGCAACACCGAAACCGCCGGTATCGCTCGGTGCTGGCGATAGGGCCAAAACAAGCACCTTAAAGGTGAGAAGATTGCCGGTGTAAGACGACCGCATCGCAGTTGTGCTGCCGAGCACAACTGCGATCCATCCATCCATCCGTCCGTCCGTCCACAGTAAACATGGCACATACCCACGCGGGGGGATTGGCCAAGTTTTGGTGGTGAATGCCAATCAGGTATATGATCGGGGAAAAAATGACTGAAAATAGAAAAAAAATATATTAATTCCTGAAATTTCTCAAAAAATTAAACAAATTAGAAATACCATGAATGAAATAAAATACACTTATTGGACATTGGGTGGAATTCTATATGGAGTTGACAGGGTAAGCGACCAGTTGCAATAATGTAATCTTGAAGGCGCCCACTAAAACCACTCCCTTCTCCTCCTCCTCGCATTGCGCGCCACTGCCCCAACGGATAGCTCGCAATGGCAGCGCCTCCTGCTCGTCTAGTTTGGGCGCAGTGAGGCCGTGCGGTGACGCAGGAATCAAGGTCGTGAGTGGCGAACAACTCGGCGCGCATCCATGGCCCATTCACCACGAAGCTTGCAGCTTCCTGCCCGTTAGTTCGGAGCGGAAGCTACGCTGGCATTCGCGGTGTCGGGTTTGTTGAGAGGCCTTCTAGAGACTCCGAGCGATTTGTCCAACGGGCAAGGCGTCGCGCTGAACGGACGATGGCGTTCCGTTGACTCCCTGGCAGGCTGCAAAACGCTGTCGCGTTCCACTCTTAAAGGCGAAGCTTAAGCGTCCTCAAACTTTTTTCCAAGTCAATTTTTTTTTGTCATTACTGACAGCTGTAGCTACAATTCAGACACCTTTCCTTACACATTCGGTGACTTGCTTCTCAAGGTTTCCTATTTTTTCAAGCTTCTTTTCAATAGTTTTAATCTTCTGGTTCTTGGCATTTTGGTATATTTTATTTAGTGCATTTCCCCCTCAATCAACCTTAATTGCTCTAAAACAGAAGCATCTAGTCCGGTTTTCCCCTCGATGCCAGCCCTGAGAAGCAACAACAATTCCAGTGAAATGAAACACTTAAATCAAGCACAGGACGTCGCCACGGCAGCAAAGGAAACCAAACATCGTTGCTGCGCAGGAATTTTCCGTACCGTTTGCTCACCTAGATGAAGAAGGCGAAAGGGTTTGTAGCCCTAATCTTTGAATTGCTGCAGCGCCCACTGCCGCGGGTTTCTTGGCACGCCTCACTACACAAGCAGGAAGGGATATTCTGACGAGACTGCAGCTTTGGCAGGCACTAAGAACTAGGGAAAGCAAGTCCCATGTTCCGGCTCGTGCACGAAAGGTGATTTACGTTAACCAGATAGCCAGACACATGCACCACGAGCGTCAGAAGCGTAGGAGGAGAGCCCGATTCAAACCACTGGAATGAAAACTATCAAAAGATCCGGAAGCGGTACAGGCGCACATCGGGCCCTACGCCGAGCCAGGAAGGTTCGTGAGTGCTGCGGTCGACAACGAGAAGAGGCCAATCATCAGGGCTTCAGCTTATGCCAAGGATCCTGCGGAAGCGGAGTCGGTGACCATAGCCATCACCATCACGACTCTAGACCAAAAGGGCAAGTCATCGCACGTAGTGGCAGACTCCCAACAAGCCTGCAGGTACTACCTTACTGGAAAACGTCACGGAAGGGCGAGTACACTATTAAGTATACTCTCACACTCACACAGAATAATTTGGACACCTGGTCACCAAGGCCTAGCCGGAAACGAGGTAGCGAATGATCTAGCCCGAACTTTCAGAAACCCCCATCCCTACCATCCCTACCATCCCCATCCCTACGCCACCCACTTCCTAGTACCATGGTGATAGGCTAGAAGAAAGAAATTTCTCACCGCTCCACAAACAACTCCTCCTCGGATGCTAGTGACAGGAGGAGAATACAACGAAATATATCCATGTCTTCAGATTTTACACAACATCAGACCCAAACAATACCCAAGTTACTGTCCTTGGTGCGGAGCAACCGCCACGCTCTTCCTTACATCTCGGGAATGCCAGGACAAACCGGACAAAGAAAATAGTGCCATACCCGACACACGATCAGTGGGAGGAGGCCGTTACCAGTGAAGACCTGGACAAGCAAGCCTGGTTCAGCCAGCTAGTCCGCAAGTCAGCTGCCCCCGAGCGCAGCCCAGTACTAGGGGCTCTGGCCTCCTGGCGTCTGCTAATTAATCTTCTAAGTAAAAGTTTTTTCTCTCTCTCTTCGCAGGCATCTCTTATACAGACCGGTGTTTCTGTTGCCGATGCTCCTGCCGCTTCCGTTCAAGAGCCAATGACTCCGCTGGGAAGGCTGTGGTAGAAATCATGGAATAAGGCCGGATGACTTCACGCAGTGACGAGATCGGTGCAAGCAGCCCCAATGTTCTATAGCGATGCTGCGTAGTAAAATCGTGGCTGTACCGCCAGCAGAGGGAGGAATCTGAAAAACAAAAACCTGGATAAAGAAAGCAAAAGGGTTCCTCCCTCATCTTTGCATTGCCGCCACGCTGTGCAAATCGGTACGAAATATGGTGACATATACATGTGTCACCCACACTTCGCGCACTTTTAAGCGTGAAGGTCCCAGACGCCCTTAGAGCGTGTGGGGGTAGCGGTCTCGGACTCAGAGAAGATGCCCTCGACTCAGCGTGGCAAGCTCAGCGGAGACGAGCTACCAAGTGACAAGAGGTTTTTGGTCGTTTGGTGCCCAGCTTTCGCCGGTCGCAAGCCAGAGAATGGGTCGGAGCCAAAAGTTCACAAACAAAACAATGTTTATACAGCAATGAGACGATACAGAGGTTTACACAATTTCTAGTACAAACACATACAAAGTGATTAACGAAACAATGCAACTCGTGAAATGTTAAACTCGAGAGAGAATACAATACAAATGCAATATTGCGCCTAAAGTACACTAACACAAGAGTGAGGTAAAGAAACGAAACAAAATTTGTTCACCGGGCACTGCGGCAGTCCGACGACCAGAGTTCCACAACGATGCCGTCCCGCAGACTGGCGAACGTTGCCTCGTTGGTCCGATGCTGGCCGAGTGGTGTTTTCCCGAGAGTCGAACGGGCGCGTTTCGATGAAGCTTAAACGGCGGTCCGGACTGATTAGACAGTTGTTGTTGTTGTTGTTGTGACTGAGAGGAGGATGAAAAGGAAATTGCACGGGCCTGCTACTGGCTCGAGCCAAGCCACCACCGCTACCACGTGCAGATAGAGGAGAGTTAAAAGATCAGAGGAAGGAGAGAGAGGAAAGGAAAGGCGCGCGTCGCAGCAACAACTGCGTCCGCCGGAGCGGACGCTGCTCAAAAAGAAGCGGCCGAATCCGCGCTCGCCGAAGCGAGAACAGATACTCCACACCCAGTACTGATTAGACAGCGGTCAACGTCCTTCTTTTATAGGCTCGCTCTCACGTCTGTTTGTTCTACGCGCCAGAGTAGGCACGCACATACACTCAGCATCGGCAGTGCTGTCTCCCTTCCCTCTTCTCACCGGCCGCGCGTCCCCATTGGTCAGAGGTCGGGGGTCGCATCTCGAAGATTCGAGCGTGTTCTGGCGTGGCGCCGTCGCCGACGGGCGAGGGGGATGTGTCTTAGTGCACGCAAGGCTACGCGCTTTTCCTCCCGTCAGCTGTAGAAGCAACTCGGATGTTCCAGAGAAATCTTCGGCATGGATGACTCATTCCCTCGGAGCACGCCGTGTCGGTGAGCGGTGGTGGAGGGGAGAGTAGCCACGCGCCCAGCTGGGTTTTCCTTCTCTCCCGTTCGGCTCGCGCCGGCGAGACGCCGTGCGAGCGGCGTTTTTTCTTTGTTTGTTTCTAAAATGCGCCGAATTTCGTGACAATATGGCATAACAATCTGTGTGAGATCCTCATTTGTTGTGTATATGTTCTAATCTTGTGGAAAAAAAAAGAATAAAGCATGGACTTCTACGCATTAGTATGGCCATTACCTTTAATGCAAGCAATTTTACACGGTCATTGTAAAATAGTCGTCAATCCTCTTTCGCCAGTCAAGCAGTTTTTTGCAGAGGGCATGGAGCTGGATGACCTTGCTTACGTGTATGAAAAGCGAATTGTGTGCAGTGTTCTGAACCCGCAGGCGCTCATGTGCCGTGCTTAGCCTCTACGAGGTTCGCCTACCAACCGACCTGTTATCGGCTGTTGTCGCGGTGACGTCACTGGCCAAGAGGCTATAAAAACTACTAACAGTTAATAAAGCTTGTTCGTTCTTCACCAACCACTTGTCGATTAACTTCAGTGGCGACGAGCGGCCCACTGTCGGGCAGCTGCCTGCTCCATGGCGACTCACGCCACGCTGGACCGCTGGGTTTCGACGAAGTGGAAGGCAGTTGGGAAGCCTACCAAGCAGTACGTCTGGAGTCATATTTTGAAACTTGTGGCATCGATGACTCGAAGAAACGATGGACGCTTCTAACGGCAGCTTTAAGTACAGCAATAGTCTGCACAACAATGGGGAGGTGTGCATTGGCCAAAATTCAGCAGCTCACCTACGAGAAGCTGGTAAAACTACTGACGCAGCATTTTGCGCCGCAGGACAATGTTCTTCACCAGGTATCAGCGTCCTGAGGAAGCAACGAAGGACAGCAATGCCGCCATTCGGAAGATGGCCTGCAGTTGGAACTTTGGCGACTGAAGGGACAGGATGCTACTAGACACAGTAGTTTGCGGCCTGTTTGACGCTGGAAACCAACGAGCACTCTTGTAAAAATCGTCGCTAACGCTCAAAGAAGTAAATAAGGCAGCTTTAGCGGCAGAAATGGCAGCCCTCAATGTTGATCACAGGGACAAGACAAAGAATCACGGCAACGTTCACGATGTGAAGAGCAAGCTGCAGTGTCCACCGCATTACCTCAAGACGCATCAGCATACTTCATCTAGAGTAAGCGAAGATATCGGTTGTCCGTGCTGCGGTAGCATCGGGCACAATGCAGCGATGTGCAAGTTTCGCCAGGCGGAGGGTTTTCGCTGGCGACGCAAAGGGCATCTAGCTAAGATGTGTGTATTGCAGCAAGCACGAGTGGCACATTGCGAAGAGCATTCTGCAGAGAGCCCCAACGAGCTTTGTCTAATAAATGTGTACGCTGCGTCTGTTAACCTGGTCAAGCCCATGGTTCTCACCTTCTGCTGGAACCGAATTCCGCACAAGATGCTAGTAGACTCCGGCTCACCGGTCTCCATAATTACGTGGGAGACATACTGCAAGCATCGGCATGTCAGGTATGCGCTTCACGAGACATATTTGCAGTTGTCCTGTTTTCTGGGCAAGCTACCGGTGAAATGGGAGCTCTGGCTTCACGTCTGATACGCGGGTAAAACTGTGGAAGCGATACTGGATACCATCCTGGATCCGCTGCATAAACTGCTAAGAAATAACGCACGCTCACGGTGGGGAGTGAGGCAAGATAACGCTTTCCGAAAAACCAAGCGGCTGGTACAGGAAGCAAAGTTTTTGCTTCATTATGATTTATGTAAGCCACTTATCTTCAAAACCGATGTATCCTCGTGTGGCACTAGCGCCGTACTACATCATAGAGTAATTGGGCAAGATATACCAATCGGGTTCCGATCACCGGCTGAGCGGAATTACGCGCAACTCGAAAGAGAGGCATTGGCTGTGGTCTTCGGTGTTACAAAGTTCCGGGAATATCTACTCGGGAAACGGTTCACGCTCGTCACAGATCACGTACCTTTCCTCGGTCCTCGGCCTTTTCAGCAAGCCCGACAAGCCCGTTGCAGCCATGGGCGCAGCACGGATTCAGCGTTCATCCCTGCTAAGTGGCTACAACTACAAGATAGATTTCAAGCCAGGGAAAGCGTTGATTCCGGCCGACAATCTGAGCCACCTGCCTGTATGGCAGGCGCATGACGCTCGTGAGTGCATCCTGCTAACCAATCGCTTAGACTCCGGCCCGCTGTCCGGCTGTGAGGACTCTGTGAGATTGCAGGTCTTATTTTAAACAAACACAAAAGTACAAACAATAAACGAGGCGGCTTTTATCGGAAAGGAAACCAATTTCAATATGAGCGAGAAAAAAGGAAAGGAACAAGAGAGCAAGGCGGCAACGCACGGGAAAAAACACACGGTGGAACAGAACAAAGTGCTTACGGACAATACAGGGAAAAGAAAGTCAAAGAGGAAAGTCACACTACTTGTCTCTTATTCGAGCAACGAGCGGAGAGGACTGGCTGGGTGTCGGGCAGTCAAGGAGTCTCTTGGCGTTCCAACGTCGATGCAACGCTACCGCAGCGTCAGCGTTCGTGGGCTCCCGGCACGGTTCCCAGGTCTGGTATCCCGGAAAAGGTCACGTAGGCGCCAGAGGCGGCCTGTGTGGAGCAGCTGACGGATGGACGGAGAAGAGTGGCGCCTGGGCCTGGTGGTTGAGGTCTCGACGATGGATGTCCAGGTCTGGTGGCCCGGACGTCTGCGGCTAAGGCCCAAGCCCGGAACTCGGGGAGCTAGCAGAACTCGTCCACGTCCGTCGCCCACCACGCTCTTCTCTTCTCTGCCCCGTACTCCTCTTCGACCAGTCCCGGCGTACCCCTCCGCACGCGCTCCTCGTGCTTTGTCTTCTTCTCCTCACGAACGCCGCTGGGTGGCGCTATCTCCTTACAGAAGGCCCCCTCTTCGGAAGTTTTTTCCAAGGGAAAGAACTCAACTTCAGGAGAGCGACACCAGACGTGTTCGACGATCGCAACACAGAACACCGCACCACAGCGCGTACACTACACACCACACACAATACGACGGTCGTCAATGTTCGAAGCGTTCACAGACCTTCGCACACACAGCACAGAGAGCACATGGAAAGTCAACGTAAAGCGTCCATAGAGGGCGAAGAAACACGGAAAGCATAAAAAGTAGATAGCCGACACTCAAAAACAAACATGAACAAACAAAAACAATTCCAACAAGAACAGGTGTGGGCTACATTCTTCCGTATTCCATTGTTCACATCAAACCACTTCACCGTCGCGAGAACCTTTCCGGCTAGTACTTCCGTTTTCCTTTGTGAAACCGTTTTCTCCAAACCAACCTCGGTTTCCACCATGATTTTACATATTCCCGTCCTATGATGTTATTCGCTCTGTTCTCCCTTGCCTTCGACACAGTCTGCTGACACATATCACACGATCTGACATAACTCTTAATGTCAGCCTGTACACCGGGCCAGTAAAACTCACTGAGCACCCTAGCTATTGTTTGCCGTATTCCATGATGGCCGGATAATGCACTCTTATGTGCCAACTTAAGAACTTGCGTGCGTAAGCCCTTCGGTACCACCGCTTGCTCAACGACCTGGCCGGGACACACTTGGTACGTCCGGAAAAGAACACCGTCATCTGTATCAAAAGAGTGGGCGGTCTGTCCCTTGCCACGAAATATTTGCCCCAACTTCCTGCGACACACCTCTAAGGTCGGGTCTTCTTCCTGTTTGAGGCGAAACTCCGGCCGTGACAAGTGGAGTGTGTTCAGAGTGGGGCTTTTACTAGTCTCTGAAACCTTTGCTGTCACCATAAGGGAAGGAACATCGACCGAACTCGTCATGGCAAGAGAAACTGCCTGATCAGTGAGAACTCGCGAGTCAACCGAGAATGGAGGTTTCGCGCCAGGGACATTGCCTATTATGATGTCGTACAGGGGTGTAGACAAGCACCGCGCGATGGCCTTACCCGAAAAGTATGGTGAGGAAATCACCACCTCCGCTTCCGGAACTTCTACACGGTCCCATTGGCCAAGAATAATGTAGCCTGTTTCCCTGTAAGCGCCGCTGCCGGTACAAGGGACTCACGCACAACAATGCCGGTGCTGCCCGTATCCCGTAATACCGAACCAGGCTGGCCGAACACCTCACCGTGCGCCACGGGCATAGCAGTTTCCACCGGGTTGGAAGGACAGACCATCTCCCCCAACTGGCCCTCTACGCGCGTTACCACTGCAGTGCTATCGGGATGTGAATATCGAGGTGTCATGCAACAGGCGGACTCCTCACGGTCTCCTGGCCTCTTAGCTTTGCATGACTGGGCATCATGTCCTACCTCGCGGCACCAGGTGCAATACGATTGCTTCGGCTTCGTCCGACAATCCGCCGCCTTGTGCCCAGTCTTCTCGCAAAGAAAACACCGCAGGCGAGATTGTGAACCTGAAACCTCGTCCTTGGCTTTATTCATCGTATGCTCCCCCTGCTCTTTGAAGAACAACAAGATATTTTGCCGCTGTGCTTCGAGAAAATGATCGGCAGCCTCCGCCAGCTTGGAAACTGTCTTGCCCTCCCGCTCACGTAAGAAAAGGGCTAAACGAGAATGACAGTTGTTCAGAAATTGTTCGCTCACGACCATCTCGCGAACCACCTCAAAAGTGCGGCCTTCTCCCCGCATCTCGACCCAACGGTCAAAGAAGCTAAACAACCTGGCAGCATATTGCGAGGCCGTTTCTCCATCCTGGGGCTTGCTCTGGCGAAACTTCTCTCGGTATCCTTCCGCGGTGAACCTAAACCTCTGAAGCAAGGCAAGCTTCGCTTTATCATAATCCACGGAATCCTCAGGCGAGAGCCGACCGAAGACCCTAAGTGCTTCGCCGCCAAGACACAAGCTCAACGCCGTTGCCCACTTTTCTTTTGGCCAACCATGTCCCGTGGCCACATGCTCAAACCTCTTTAAGTAGGCATCGAGGTCATCCCGCGCTTCATTGAACTGTGGTATGAGGCTGTGCGGGTTAATGGAGCTAGCCGGTGCGACGCTACGCTCTCCACGGTCACTCGGAGGATTTGCGCCACCCTCCTTGAGCCTTATTTGTAGCTGCAAGTTCTGCGCCTCTAACTCCAAACGTTCCTTCGCAGCTTCACGCCCCGTCTCCAAATTCCGTGCCTCTAACTCCAAATTCCGTGCCTCTAACTCCAGTTTCTGCTTCGCAGCCTCACGTTCTAACTCTAATTTCTGCTTCGCAGCTTCGCGCTCAGCAGCTCTCTCTTCCCGCACCTTACGAAGCTCGTCCTCCACCCACGCTCGCAACTCCGCGCCGCACAAGCCCATGCGCTCGCCTAAGGCAACCAACTCTGACGCGCTCATACTGTTCCTAAATTAACACAAAGGGCAAAGAAATAATAACCGACCGCGTCCTGTCGTAGTGGACGCCAAATTTGTGAGGACCCTGTGAGATTGCAGGTCTTATTTTAAACAAACACAAAAGTACAAACAATAAACGAGGCGGCTTTTATCGGAAAGGAAACCAATTTCAATATGAGCGAGAAAAAAGGAAAGGAACAAGAGAGCAAGGCGGCAACGCACGGGAAAAAACACACGGTGGAACAGAACAAAGTGCTTACGGACAATACAGGGAAAAGAAAGTCAAAGAGGAAAGTCACACTACTTGTCTCTTATTCGAGCAACGAGCGGAGAGGACTGGCTGGGTGTCGGGCAGTCAAGGAGTCTCTTGGCGTTCCAACGTCGATGCAACGCTACCGCAGCGTCAGCGTTCGTGGGCTCCCGGCACGGTTCCCAGGTCTGGTATCCCGGAAAAGGTCACGTAGGCGCCAGAGGCGGCCTGTGTGGAGCAGCTGACGGATGGACGGAGAAGAGTGGCGCCTGGGCCTGGTGGTTGAGGTCTCGACGATGGATGTCCAGGTCTGGTGGCCCGGACGTCTGCGGCTAAGGCCCAAGCCCGGAACTCGGGGAGCCAGCAGAACTCGTCCACGTCCGTCGCCCACCGCGCTCTTCTCTTCTCTGCCCCGTACTCCTCTTCGACCAGTCCCGGCGTACCCCTCTGCACGCGCTCCTCGTGCTTTGTCTTCTCCTCACGAACGCCGCTGGGTGGCGCTATCTCCTTACACCGGCCCAGTGGTTTGAGCGCCCGTGTCGGCTTCGGGAGGTGGTTGGTTCGAAACCCACCGCCGGACACCCACCGGTAAAATGGGTACAAGCGTCCGCCGGCTTGGCGCTCGGCTTTCTTTAGGGGTGTACGCTTGGGAGAAGCTCTGTAAACCCCGTTGTGCCCGTTTCGGGCGAAACCCAGTTTCGAAGGACCTCACAGCCTGCTAAAAGGTGGTAGGTACCCGTCGGCCAACGCAGTTCGAACGCGAGCAAAGCCCTAACTAACGCTGGCACTGGACGCGCGCACGCCCTAGCGCAATGACCTTTCACTCTACGTGAGGAGAAAGAAAGCCCATCCGCAGGGAAAACTCCGTCAGCGTCACGGTGTACTCACACCGTCCTGCAGTTCTACCCACAGACCGCGTAACTCTCGCTCTGTTCCGCTGGCTCACCGCAGCAGCATCAGAAGCAGTCTTAAAAAAAAGGGCCACAAGTTGGGCTTCTACAGCACGAGGTGGATTTAGGGTTGCTTAATGGCGGAACTTATCTCTGATCCGTCAAGGCAACTGTGGTCGAAGACCCTTTTCCCAAGCTTTTCACCCTAGAAGAGCCCAGCACCAGGCCAGGGGAAATCTTGTACCCATTAAAGAAACCGGTGGGTACCCGGCGGCACTGGGGATCGAACCCAGCACCACCCGAATGCGACGCGGATGCTCTACCGCAAGGCCACCGCTTCGCTGGTATGACCAGCCGTGGACAGCCGTGGCCTCGTGGCAGAGCGCCCGCCTCGGCTTCGGGAGGTTCGTGGGTTCGACTCCAGCCGCCGGCCTGGTACCCACGGGTTTTGTAAAAATGGGTACAAGCTATGCCCCGGCCTGGTGCTCGGCTTCCTAGGACTGCATTGCTTGGGAAAGGAGCCTGCGCCTTGAAATCCCGTCACTGTGGGCAAAGAGTCACATGGACAACAGTCACAGGGACAAAGTGGAGGAGATGCAGAAAACTGGTTAGAGACAGCAACGGGGGAAAAAAAGAGTCCAGAAGTTGGGCTTCTACCGCACGAGGAGGATTTAGGGTTGCTTGACGGGGGAACTTATCTCTCATCCGTCAAGGCAACTGTTTGGTCTACGACCCTTTTCCCAAGCATCTCACCCTAGAAGTGCCGAGCACCAGGCCAGGGGAAATCTTGTACCCATTAAAGAAACCAGTGGGCACACGGCGGCCCTGGGGATCGAACCCATCACCTCCCGAATGCGAGGCGGATGCTCTATCACACGGCCACGCTTCGGTTTTCTGACCAAGATCACTGCGGACGGTAGCCAACTCGCACAAGTCTGCGAATGCGTTCAGAATGACTGGCCACAGTACTTGCAACCTCTTCAGGAGCCTTTATGCGTATACCTGCAAAGGAAGGACGAACGCCGCAGTTCCAAACGGTCACAATGAATAGATGATTGTTCTATTAAGACCTTCCGTTGTATCAATGTCAATGCCCGAAGCATTTTGAATAAAGTAACTGACTTAGAGAGCATTGCCCTGGCACATAATCCTCACGTTGTAGTCGTGACAGAAACGTGGCTGCATCCTGATATTTATGATTCTGAAATAACACCCTGTGGTTATAACACTTTCCGGAGAGACAGAGATGGCCGCGGTGGTGGCGTTGCCATATTATACAAAGAGTCTTTGCGGGTCTCAATGTTGCCAAACATTGAGGGGTTAGAAAGTGTTATACTCAAAGTATTCCTTGAAGAATGTCACCTAATTATTGGAGGATTCTACCGTCCCCCGAATTCTAATAACACATTTCTAGAAAAGCTTAATGAATTCCTATGCCGAAACGAAATCCGCTCAGCCAATTTGTTATTGACGGGTGATTTCAACTTTCCGTCAATAGATTGGTTGCCTGATACTCCGGTGGCTCTCACTGGTGCCTCCCAACTATTTCTCGACGTAGTATTCTGTCATAACCTGACACAACTAGTCACTGAGCCCACCCGTGTACAAAACGACTCTCAATCAGTTCTGGACCTGTTTCTTGTTTCTGGCAACCTGCTACGCCGAACACCACGTGTGACTGTCTTAGAGGGGATATCAGACCATAAAATGTCAAGTTTAACTTTTCAGTTGGGCCCTATATCAAAGCTCCAGGAGAGAGAGACAATTATCCCGATCTTCTCACGTGCAAGTGATGTCGATATCTTAGATGCACTAGACACTTCATTTTCTTCCTTTTCGTGCTTGTACGAAACACAGAGTACCTCCGTTGAGCACATGTGGTGCTTCTTCAAGAACTTAGTTCACCGATGTATAAGCGATTTTGTGCCAAGAAAGCGGAAAATTTTGCGCACTAGCAATCCTTGGATGACAAAAGAGATTGCGCGTCTGGGACGTAAGCTTAAGAGCGTCCTTCATCGGCCACTGCAGATAAGATTTCCATGCTACGCCTGTCGTTGCGGAACGCTATCAGTACAGCCAAACACCAATTCCACACTGTACGTATGAAAAATTTCCTTGTTTCTTCTCCAAGCAAGTTCTGGCGACATCTCGCGCCACGCAAGAAATTAATCCTTGGCCTTTCTGCAGACAGTGCGGGTATGCACGACAAGTTAGAAACAGCGCAGGCGCTCAACCAGTACTTCAGCTCAGTATTCACTCACGATGACGGCTGCAAGCCACATTTTTCTTCTTTTGATGATCTGGCACCATTCAGTGACATTTGCATAACTGAGGAAGGTGTGCTGGCTCTTCTGCTTAACTTGGACACAAAGAAGTCGCCAGGGATTGACGAAATACCTAATGCCTTTCTGGTACGGTACGCTGAATGGTCCGCCAAATATTTAACTTTAATATTTAGGAAATCACTAAACTGCTCTGAAATGCCAAGTGATTGGAAACTTGCAAAAATCACCCCGATTCCAAAAGAACAACACAAATCAGCACCTTCTTCCTACCGGCCAATTTCTCTTTTGTGCACTTCAGTAAAATTGCTTGAACACATCATCTGTAAACACTTCACTAACTTTCTCGAAGCGAACCACGTCCTTGATAACCGTCAGCACGGGTTCCGTCGCGGTCTGTCTACAGTAACACAACTTATTGCAACAGTTCACGATTTAGCGGCAGCACTAGATGGGCATAATCAAGTTGATATTGTTTTTCTTGATTTTGAGAAAGCATTCGACCGTGTGTCTCATCAAAAATTATTGCAGAAGTTAAAACCTATACTGAAACACCAGTGCCTACTCTCATGGATCGAAGCCTATCTTTCACATAGACGTCAAAGTGTGGTTGTTGATGGTGTCCTCTCTGATGCTGTCCCAGTAGAATCCGGTATTCCGCAGGGCTCAGTCTTGGGCCCCCTTTTCTTTCTAGTATTTATTAATGACATAGTTCACAACGTACATGTTAAAATACGGCTTTTCGCAGACGATTGCATAATTTATCAAGAAATTTCTAGCCCTGAAGATCAACTCCTTTTAAGCGATTCACTGTCTGCAGTAGAAAATGGTGCTCCACGTGGCAAATGACTTTGAATTCCAGCAAGACAGTAGCAATGACTGTCACACGCAAAAAGAATCCTTTAAGTTTTACATACCGTATAGCCAATGAGCCCCTCTTAGTTGTCAACGCTTTTAAATACTTAGGAATTCAGATAGCCTCAAACCTTCGATAGAACGAGCACATATCGTATGTAGAAAAAAAAGCTCTAAGACAAATTCACTACTTGAGAAGAACGCTGGCACAATCCACACAAGAAATAAAGCTTTTAGCTTATAAAACATTTGTTCGGCCAATGTTGGAATATGCTGCGGCAGTGTGGGATCCCTGGACCGAAAGTAACAAACTTAAAATAGAAAATGTCCAACGCAAAGCTGCTAGGTTTATTTTTAATTCTTACAGTTGGAATATTTCCCCAACAGCCCTACTGCAAACCGCAGGACTTGAGCAGCTGGCCATGCGTCGTCATCGTGAAAAATTAAAGTTATTCTATCTGTATTATCACAATAAACTAACAATAGAGGAATGAATTTTAGTTGAGCACACATCTCGACGCCCTACGCGCTCTTACCATACTAAGAAAGTTACCGCGTTTTCATGTAAAACAAATGTTTTTAAGTACTCGCTCTTTTCTCATCCTATCACTAAGTGGAATCGTTTACCTGCTGAGGTTGTCAATTGCGAATCGGTTAATTTATTTTTACAAGCTCTGAAGGATGTACAGGGCTCTTATGTATCCTTGTTTTGGGCCAAGTCCGATCCCTTCGTTTGCTGCCAGGTTCGATGTAACTACATGTTCTCTGCCTTTGTATTCAATTTTGTGTTGTATGTTCTGATTTTTGCTCTGTTCGCTATCTGCTTCTTTTGCAATGTACTTGTCATTTTTTATCAATATGTTTGTACCCCACTCCTGCCTAAGGCCTGTAACACAGGCCGGTAGTATTTGCTAAATAAATAAATAAATAAATAACTGCTGTGCACCCATGGAATTGTGTGCTGGGGCCATCGATCGGTAATTTCGATCAGTGCGCGGCTACCAATGTTGCGCATGATGCTTGATGCGCACCAAGGAGTAACGGCTATGAAGAAGCTGGCCCGTTCAGTATTCTGGTACCCAGTCGTAGAAGGCTAGCATGCGCCATATGTGTTTATTCCCCCCTTCCCCCTCCTTTCTTCGCGGCTAAGGGAGGTGAGCTTCACCGTAGAGCGGGCCCCAAGGAGATCTGTGGATGCGCGCGGTCTCATCAGGAGCGCCCCTCTTTCTGTCTCCTGTGTCGCCGCTGCAGACTCCGGAGAGCCCCCGGCGGGGGGGGGGGGGGGCGAGGGGGGCGAGGAGGGCGCAAAGCGGGAGGCGGCAGATAGCGCTCAAGGTGGGCAGCAGCGAGAGAGGGAGCGGCAGGCTCGCTCATACATCCCATTGTTTCCTTTCGGGAAAAGACGCGAGTGTCAGGGTCGCGCAGCTCGTTTCTTGCCGGGACCGCTTCGCGCCAGTGTAGAAAGAGCCATAAAAAAGTCAGCACCACCACTGCATCGTACGCCGACGGCTCACAGCGTTTTGACAAACACCAGTTGCGGCTCAGTTTAGATACTAACGCTTCGTCGGAGGTTCGACACTTTTTCTTTTGAAAAGAGAACACTGCTAGACGAAGCTTGGCCGGGCGCGTCCGGATGAATGGGAGTTGTGGGCGACTGTGCAGCTGGCTGGCGTCCGGTATGACCCCGGAGCTCGACAACTTGGTCTCAAGAAACGGGCGCGCGCAGAAGACGCCACCAGACAGAACTAACACAACCACCTGCTTAATTAAGGACACTTGAGTTATGACGCCTCCCGGACCCCGGAGGACGGCTGTTGGGTCCGCAGTCTATTGTGATCCGACTCGTATCGGAAAGTGGTTCTGCGCTCTCGGGTGTTGTTCGCGACGGTCGTGGCTGGGGTTGAAGCCGATAATTGCCGTAGTTCCGAGAACCGTTAAGGTCACGGTTACTGCAGAGACAGACGTACCCGCGGAAGCGTTTTGACATGTTGTTTTTAAGTATTTTGCTTTTCTTTCCATAGGGGTGAGAGTTTTTCTAATAAAGTGGAAGTGTGGAGCGGGGCAAGTAACCCAGGGGGCCAATACGTAGGTGTGTGCATTCTCGCAATGCACTATGTTCTAAGTGAAAATGATGCCCTTTTCACAATATGTGCATTTGAGAGGGGGTTATGTGCCTTACGGAAATTGGAGGGCGGGCCACGCGGCTAATAACCAATCGTGTTAAGAGTTTGACACGATTGGATGCTGAAGAATGTGGGCCGGGCCCATGTGTCTTTAAAACTGGGTCCCGCGGAGCCCGAGATGAGGGTTCTGGGCTACGGAGGAAGATGTAACGCATCTTCGGCTATGCCCAGTATGGGCCTCCACTAAATGTTAGCCAGTTCCATGTTGGTGTTGCGCTCACTGCTAAACATTGTTTCTATATATGTAAACTATTGTACATAAAGCTTCAGTTATATCCGCTGCAAGCTCTCTGCTGTTTCCTAGTATTGTCTAGCAGACCTTGAGCCTTCAAGTCATCAAAAGCCGTCTCCGACGGGGAACCCCTGGTGCAAAGGAAGGAAGGAAGAGGAAAAGAACCTTTTCGCCTTGTGTTGCTAAAATTTACTGGCGCAGCCCACAGGATCCTATTGCTATCTGAAGGAAGCACAGAAAAAAGGGAAGGCAAGGAAGGGGAGACGTCCAGGCATCAACAAGTCGAACATCGGTGGTTCGGGAGGACAAGGTGCACGCGGAGAGAGGCGGCAGCCGTCGAGGAAGCTAGGGCTGGTCATCGGAAGTCAACTGACGTCGGCACCAGTGCAGCGGCGACAGTCGAGGCCACCGGGCGGCAAGGAACAACTATTCGCAGGCGGCCAACTTCAGTAGGGACAGCAACGATCTACGGGGAACAGCAGTGATCCGCTTCAAAGAGGTGAGTCCTCTTCGTTCTTCGCATTGGTGCGAACGCCGCTGTCCTAATAAGGCTTCCAGCATGGATGGAAACACGCTTCGGTTGCTTAAACCCCCGACAGACAAAAACCCCAGGAAATGAGTGACGAAGAGTACGGTGAGGGCGCCGGAACGAGTGATGTTCCGGTGGAGCCGGTTGCGTCGAGGCGCCAGATGTAAGATAAACAGTTACTGCTCGTTGAGCGACCAATTGAGCTTGCAAAACTGCAGGCTATAGACCAGATTTTTTTACCCTCGCACGCAGACTGCGGACGCGCGCCTACTCTCGACGCCAGTCGCCATCTGTCGGCGCGCGCGGCCCGAGGGACTGCGGGTCGCGCCGGCGCCGCGCTTAGAACGCATGTTTACGTGTTCGCTTCTGCCGTTTTGTGCTCCATCAGCTAACGTATGAGGGTGTGTGCTGTGCGTCACTACTCACATTTGCCCTATTCCAGACAGTGCTGCGGTTATCTTGTGCGCAGTTACTCGTTAACGTGACATCCGAGGGTAGTCGACCAGGTAGTGTACGGACTGGAAACCGGCACTTCGAAGCAGATTTCTGCGCTGTCGTGTCGTTTGTTGTCGCCTTTTACGTGCGATATCATCTATGATAATATTATGCATTAGAATGTTGTTCTATTGACTTGACTCAGCGGAGTAGTAACTGGATAGGCGAGCTGCAGACTGAAGGTTGTCCAGACGGAGCGCGTGTTTTCGATCACCAGTACGTGTTCAGCATCCTTGCGCTGAGCTTGCTCTTGTTCCCATTCAGAACATTTCATGCACAGGATTGTAAGCACGACCGCTACCGATTTCAGCTGCTTTTTCCGCACGCATGTCAGAGGTATCTGGGGGGTAAAGGTTTATCTATAGTATCTTTCTGCTGTTGGTATCTACCTTAGCTTGGTTTGGTTGATTAAGGTTTTACGTTCCAAAGCGACTCAGGCTATGAGGGACGCCGTAGTGAAGGGCTTCGGAAATTTCGACCACCTGGGGTTCTTTAACGTGCACTGACATCGCACAGTACACGGGCCTCTAGAATTTCGCCTCCTTCGAAATTCGGCCGCCGCGGCCGGGATCGAACCCGCGTCTTTTGGGCCAGAGCAGAGAGCCGTAACCACTGAGCCACCGCAGCGGTGCGGTATCTACATTATTCATAGGAAAATATGCGCGATTTCATTACATTTTCCACACTTAGCCAAACGCCTACGCAACGCTTTCACACGCGGCGAGAGCTCCTGAATAACATAACGCAACTTCGGACCTCAGAATTAGTGAAAGCTGGATTAGCTGCTCATATCTATTCAAGCTTTTATAAATTAAGCGAAAGTACGTTTTTATGCACCAGGTTGCATAAACCATGACAAAATTTGTTTTCTGTTGGCGCTGCGACTCAGTTGAGCTCACAGCGGTAATTTGTTGATAAACTGGCGCGGCGACAAGAAAGCCGTTTGTGGAGGGGGGGGGGGGGCTTTATTGCCGGCAGGAAGGAATAAGAGTGCATGGGAATTGGAACTGCATACTAGCCGCACACCTAATTCTTGATATTGAATAAAAAATTTCTTTGCGGTGGAGCACCAAGACGGAATTCGATATAAGCACGAGCGCGTTCTAAGCGCCGGCACAATTAACCTGAATGTCAAACTAAATGTCATTAAAACACGTCAATGTTATCGCTTCGATAACGTAAATACTTCCCGCAACACAGCCACGCAGCGGAAGTATGCTCGACAATGTTTTTTTAGCGCCCGAAGCGCGGCTATATGCAGGCGCGGCCGCGGAACTGCCGCAGCCCCGCAGTCCCCAAAGAAACGCCCGCACCGCGGCGCGCCAGTCGGTGCAAAATGGCCGCGCCCAGGAGAGGCTCAAAAATCTGGTCTATACAGCGCAGAGGCGGGCGGAGAGCTCGTGCTCACCAGAGGCATGGGACGCGCACAGGGAGTTGAGGCACTTCTCGAAGCTACTCGCAAGAGCCCTCCCAAAATTTCCGGCGGACGCCGAGGTTCCAGTGTGGTTTGAGTCCGCGGAGAACACGCTCCAGGCGTGCGACGTCCCAAGAGACCGATGGGGGCAGATCATCTTCCCGCTAATAGCGGAAAAAGTCCAGTTTTTCTCAACACGGCGGACGCCATCTCAGCACAAAGATTACGACGCGCTAAAAAGGGCGGTGCTGGAAGAGCTTAGGCTTTCCGCTGGAGAATACCTCGGCCGCTTCCGAGGCTCGCACAAGAGAGCGAACAAAGGGTGGCGGACGTTTGTAACGTGCATCCAGAGTTACCTCCTATTGTATCTTGAGTCGACAGGAGTCAAAACCCTAGAGGGACTAACCGCGTTACTGGTGGCGGAGCAGGTAAAGAGCCATTTGTCGGAGGAAGCTCTAAAATACACAATCCTTCATGAAGGGAAGGAGTGGGTGAAGGCGCCCGAGATGGCCGCGCTCCTTCAAACGTTTGAGGAGGCGGAGGGTAAGAACAGCGCCGGCCAAAAGTCCGAGCAGAAAAATTTCGAGGGTCCCAGCGCAAGAGGTATCGCGCCAATCAAGGAGAGGGGTAAACCGTTGACTCTAAAAGCTCAGGTGCCGAACGCTAAGTCGCGCTTCATCAGCTGCTTCAGGTGCGGCTCAACAGGACATTTGAAATCGAACTGTCCGCATATATCAAACCAGACCATCCTGAAGGCACTCAGTGAGAACGCAAATAGCCTGTCCGCTCGGGTAGCTACGGGGTGTGTAGGAGGCGGGCGTAGTGAGCTGACGGCCGTGGCACTCCGTTGCAAGGGTAAGTAAATAAACGCTATCCTTGACACAGGCGCGGAAATTACGGTTGTGAGGGAAAGTGTCGTACCACCCGGGCTGACTAAGCCTCATGGGAAATTAAATTTGATTTCCGCATTCGGTGAAAAGGTGGAAGCCAAGCTGGCGTTATTGCCAATGACGATACACAAGGACACAGAAGTTTGCGCTGACGTAATGGAAGCCGTACCTGTGCTATGCGCCCTCACTGAAAAGTTGGTCACGCAAACCGATTGCCTGCTGTCGCAGGAGGCATGAGAGTCCCTCGAGGTGGAACGAAAATTCCAGGGGATTATAGCTTCAGATGAAAGGGAAACTGCGGACTTCATACAGTCAGATGATATAGACAATGGAGTGCATATTGCAACCGCGCAAAACGACGCAGGACGAAGAGAGGAAACCACAGGACAACACGCGGAACTTCAACTGTGCTTTCCTCTCTTCGTCCTGCGTCGTTTTGCGCGGTTGGTTGGAATATGCACTCCATTGTCAACCACCAACTAGCCCGCCTTCACTTGTTACAGGTGATACAGAGCAAGCCACGGGAGAGATAGGTGGTACGCTAATCGCCCAGACTTCTCTACGCGATGAAGGAGTAGGCTCTGAGGAGAGTGAAGTTCCTGGGCCCACAGTAACGCCAGGGAATGCGAAAAGCATGGCGGAGGTGTTCAGGGAGGAGCGAAGGCAAGAAGAGCCTTTACAAAAGACATGGAAAGATGCGCAGGCAGGCAAGGGAGGTATGACGGTAGTCTATGGGCTTCTCTACCATACGAATAGGATAGTGGGGCAGCCGGTAATGCAGCTTTTACTGCCCAAATCCCGGCGTGCAGAGGTCCTTCAAACTGCGCATGAGTCGAGCTGGGGAGGCCAATTGGGGTTTCGGAAAACAATGCTTAGAATAAAGTATAACTTTTTCTGGCCGGGGCTGCGGGAAGACGTAGGGCTACACTGCGATCGTTGCCACAGCTGTCAGACGCGATCAGACCTACGCAGGGCGGGCAACGTGCCCATTCAACCGTTAGTTAGTAAGGCCCGGCTATCCCTTCGAGCAGGTGAATATTGATATAATCGGACCGCTGGAGCCTACGTCAGGGAGAGGTCACAGGTACGCGCTGTGCGTCATTGATCTGTGCACTCGCTGGCCTGAAGTAGTTTGCCTACGCTCCCTCAGTGCCAGGGCAGCCTGCGACGCCATCCTGACGGTGTTCAGCAGGACCGGTGTGCCGGAAGTAGTCGCGTCGGACTGCGGCACGAATTTCACCGCGGAGCTCACAAAAGAGTCTCTGGCAAAATTGGGCTGTTCGCCGAGATTTTCAACCCTGGGCCACCCGGAAAGTAACGGGGCAGTGGAGCGCTTAAACAGGACTTTTAAGAACAAGTTGTATCATGTTATACAGAAGGAGGGCAGGAATTGGGACACGTGCGTCCCTTTCCTTCGGTGGGCCTACAGGGAGGTGACCAACGACACGACCGTGGTGGCCCCTTTCCAGTTGCTCTACGGGTGGCAACCGGCGGGCCCGTTATCTATTTTGAAGCGCTCTTGGGCAGGCGAAACGAACTTGCCACCAACATTAGCTACGTCCCCCGTAAAGTACTTGAGGCAGCTACAAGCGCACTTAAGGCAAGCGGCGGAAGCGGCGGAGCTGATCAGTGAAAGGCAGCAGAACGTGTACGCCCGCCAGTATAATAAGCGTGCTTCCATCAAAAGCTTCGAGGTGGGAGAAGCGGTGCTTGTGTTTGACGATCAGCGCGGAGGGAAAATGCTTCCAAGATGGTAGGGGCCAGGTACGGTCATCGGCAAGTACCACGACCATTCCTACTTTGTACAGATGCCTGAAGGGGGTAAAAAGCTCGTTCATGGCGGGAAACTCCGCGCATATCAGAGTAGGGTAAATGGCGCTCAGCGTCATGTTTGAGGAGGACGCGTAAGCGGATGTTGAATGCACCTAGCCCAAATAGTTCCCAGCTAGGAACAGAGGTACTCTATGCGGAAATAACCGCCCACATGCAGGAGGGACCGAAGTGCGATTCGGGACATATTTAAGAGGTACCGAGACCTGTTCGACGAGAAACCCGGGGTGGCCAAAGTAAAAGAGCACGACATAATCCTGGCAGAAGGTTTTGCGCCTAGAGCGTTGCATGCGTACCGGGTGCCAACAAGCTTGAGAGGGGAGGTGAGTAAGCAGGTAGATGAGCGGCTGAATCTCGGCTTAATTGCCCCCTGCGAGAGCCCCCACGCCCATCCCGTCGTCTGTGTATCAAAACGGGATGGTAGCATAAGGTCATGCGTAGAATTCTGCATGCTGAATGCGGGAACGGTTGCAGACGCCTATCATATGAAACCACCGGGAGAACTAATAATGAGAGTAGGTAGGGCGAGATTTATCACACTCCTAGACCTCCGAAGGGGCTACTGGCAGGTGCCGATGGCCTCCTCCTCTCAACCCCTGACGGCATTCCTGTGCCACTGGGGGCAGTTCGCTTGGAAGGTGATGCCCTTCGGGCTAAAGAACGCCGCTCAAACCTTTCAAAGGGCGATGGACGACCTCCTGCGGCCACATGCAGAGTACGCGTGTGCGTATCTGGATGATATTTCGGTGTTCAGTGAGACCCTGCAGGAACAGCTGCAGCACCTACACAGGGTTTTCGAGACTCTGAGGCGCGTGAACCTGAAGGTAAAGGTAGAAAAGTTTCAAGTAGCGCGAGAGTCGATAAGATACCTGGAACACATCGTCGGTTCTGGGAGGCACGCGCCCGATCCAGAGAAGTTAGCCGCAACTCAGGGGCTGAAAGCGCCGACGACGACGAAAGAGCTCCGCAGCGTCCTAGTTTTGTGCGGCTACTATGGAGAGTATGTGCGCAGCTACGCTGAGGTGGCGAGGCCGTTGACAGCACTGACGGGAAAAAGGGTCGCGAACAAAATTCCGTCCTCTAGCGAGGCCGGCAGCGCTTTCCAGCGCCTCAAGGCTGCGCTTTGTGAGGCCACTGCTCTTGGGACGCCGGACCCGGACAGGCCATTTTGGCTTTACGCAGACGCCTCCGCGCTCGCCGCCGGGTCTGCATTTCTCAGCGGGATCAGGACGGTGCAGAGGTCCCGATCGCCTTCGCGAGCCACAAGTTCTCTCCGACGCAAACCCGATGGTCCACTATTGAGAGGCAGGCCTTTGCAGTAATCTGGGGTCTAAATAAGTTTGACATCTGGCTCTTCGGCGCACCGGTTACAGTAGTATCGGATCACAACCCCCTTGCGTTTCTAACGCTCAGCACTCCACACGGGGCCAAGGTAACACGTTGGGCGCTAGCGCTGCAAAGCTACAACGTCGTGGTGCAGCACCGCAAATGGAGCTCGTACAGCAACGCTGACGCATTATCACGGCTACATAGCTTTGCCTGGCATTCGGACGGCGGCGTACGGGCCGTGGCGGAGGACGGGGAGGAACCCCTGGTGCCATCCGCAACCGTGATGTGAACGTGTGATGAAAGATGCGAACTCTGCCAACGGAAACAGTTCGGACATAAGAACACTGTGCCGCGGGCTGTAAAGGACACTGCATGCAGACCGTGAAGCCGTAGCTTTCATTGTTTGTACGCGCGTTGGTAAGCACGCCTTAGACGGCAACTCCTCACTGGCATGGACAGCAACTGCAGAGTGCCGTCTCTATTTGTCTCGCGCCATGTGTTTACGTGACATTGTTTGTTGGCCACGCGGGAGGGGAACGACCGACTACAGCCGCAGGGGTAGCGTGTAACGCGGAAGCTGTAAGCGAGTTGCGGGACTGCTGGTGTTGCAGTTAAGCCACTAGCCCTTTTGTTTGTGTGTGCTTATTCATCTAAGCGTGCTGCAACTCTGAGATGAATTTTGAGTGGGGCGTGTAGAGGGCTAGCATGCGCTATGTGTGTTCATTCCCCGCCTCCTCCCCCCCCCTCGTTCTGTCGCGGCTAAGGGAGGTTAGCTTCGCCGTTGAGCGGGCCCCAGGGATATTTGTGGATGCGCGCGGTCTCATTAGGAGCGCCCATATTACTGTCTCCTGTGTCGCTGCTGCAGACTCCGGAGAGCCCCCGGCGGGGTGGGATGGGGGGGGGGGGGGGGCTGCGAGGAGGGCGCAAAACGGGAGGCGGCAGTTAGCGCTCAAGGCGGGCAGCAGCGAGAGAGGGAGCGGCCGGCTCGCCCAGACATCCCATTGTCCCTTTTCGGGGAAAGACGCGAGTGTCGGGGTCGCGGAGCTTGTTTCTCGCCGGGACCGCTTCGCGCCAGTGTAGAAAGAGCCATAAAAATGTCAGGAGCGCCACTGCATTGTACGCCGACGGCTCACAGCGTTTTGACAAACAGCAGTTGCGGCTCAATTTAGATACTAACGCTTCGTCGGAGGTTCTACACCTTTTCTTTTGAAAAGAGAACACTGCTAGACGAAGCCGGGTCGGGCGCGTCCGGATGAATGGGAATTGTGGGCGACGGTGCAGCTGGCTGGCGTCCGGTATGGCCACGAGGCTCGACAACTCGGTCTCAAGAAACGGGCGCGCGCAGAAGACGTCACCGGACAGAACGAACACAGCCACCTGCTTAATTAAGCACAGTGACGGCCACTTGAGTTATGACGCCGCCCGAACCCCGGAGGACGGCTGTTGGGTCCACAGTCCATTGTGATCCGACTCGTATCGGAAAGTGGTTCTGCGCTCCCGGGTGTTGTTCGCGACGGTCGTGGCTGGGGTTGCGGCCGATAATTGCCCTAGATCCGAGAACTGTTAAGGTCACGGGTACTGCGGAGACAGACGTACCTGCTGAAGCGTTTTGACAATTTGTTTTTAAGTATTTTGCTTTTCGTTCCATAGGGGAGAGAGTTTTTCTAATACAGTGGAAGGGTGGGGTGGGGCACGTAACCCAGGGGGCCAATCCGTATGTGTGTGCATTCTCGCAATGTGCTGTTTTAAGTGAAAATGATGCCATTTTTACAATATGTACATTTGAGAGCGGGTTATATCCCTTACGGAAATTTGTGGGCCGGCGACACGGCTAATAACCAATCGTGTTAAGAGTTTGACACAATTGGATGCTGAAGAATGTGGCCCGGGCCCATGTGTCTTTAAAACTGGGTCCCGGAGCCCGAGATGAGGGTTCTGGGCTACGGAGGAAGACGTAACGTATATTCGGCTATGCCGAGTATGGGCCTCCACTAAATGTCATCCGGTTCCATGTTGTTGTTGCGCTCACTGCTCAACATTGTTTGTATATATGTAAACTATTGTACATAAAGCTTCTGTTTGTATGCGCTGCAAGTTCCGTGTTGTTGCCTAGTATTGTCTAGCAGACCTTCAGCCTTCCAGGCATCTAAAGCCGTCTCCGACGGGGCACCTGTGGTGCAAAGGAAGGAAGGAAGAGGGAAAGAACCTTTTCGCCTTGTGTTGCGAAACTTTACTCCAGGACTCGATCAAGACATTGAGAAGCTGACCAACGCATGCCCAACGTGCATATAATAGTGCAGCATGGCCCCTGCACGACTAGCCGTGCCGTGGCCGGAAGCAGAGGAGCCGTGGTCCTAGAATACATGTCGATTTGGCGGGTGCTGTTCAATGTCACATGGTGATGATTGTGGTAGATTCTCATACGAAACAAATCGATGTAGCTCCAACGAAGGCTGACATTTCGGGATAAAGAATTGAAGTACTGCAGACGATGTTCAGCCGATTCGGCTTGCCGAGAACCCTTCTGACGGAAAACGGTTGCAGTTTACTAGGAAGGAATTCAGGCCATATATGAAGCGCAATGGCATCAGTCATATACGGACAATTACCCACAAGCCACAGTCTAACGGTCTGGCGGGAAGGGCGGTACGGACTGTGAAGCAGAGGTTAAAGAAAACCCTCGAGGTATGTTGAGACGGCGTTGTCGGTGGACAAGCCGCTCCCGGTCGATGCATCAGACAGCGTAGCCAGGCCGGAGAATGACGCTTTATTCTCGGATCAAGGGATATTATATAGCCAGAGGGGCGAGGGAAAGAGGGGCGAGGGAGAGAGAGAAACGAATGAAAGATCGGTGTCGGCACGGGTTCAGTTGGTGGCTTATCGCTTCTGCTATCAGCAGCATCCGTTCCTCCTAATAGCCATAGCGATCCACTGGTTTCTTCACCCGGGCTGACCGGCGCAGCGTCGTCTCCTGGGGTGCAGGGTCAACGGGTGCTGACGTGGGTGCGTTGTGTTCAGCCAGCGGATGTCCCGATGGTGCTGCTGCTTGACTGTTTGTCCCTGTGTGTGTGGAGCCCTCGTCGTAGCGTTTGCGGACTTGATCAGCATGACGACGAACCACCACCTCATCTTCCGTCTTGACAGTAACTAGTCGAGCGCCTGTTGTTGACTTCACCTTTCCGGGTGTCCACTTGTCACCCACTCCATAGTTACGGACTAGTACTGGGTCCCCCGGAGCGAAACTCCAGCTGGCGTCGTCCGAAGTTCTCTTAGCTTCCCTGCACAGCTGCGCAGCTTTGTTCCTGGGAGGAAAACACATGTCAAGTCGAGTGCGTAGTCGATAACCTAACAGTGTTTCTGAAGGTGAAAGGCCGGACTGCCGCGGGGCATTCCTGTAACGACACAAAACTCGCGCGAGTGCGGTTGAGAGATCCACGCCCGGCATCTTCTTTAGTCCATCCTTCACCGTCCTGACTGCACGTTCTGCGAGTCCATTGCTCTGAGGATGGTAGGGCGGTGTCCGAATGTGGGCAATGCCGTTTCTTTCCATGAATGTGGCGAAATCCGACCCCGTAAAGGGCGTGCCATTATCAGTTACTACAGTGCGCGGTAGTCCGAACTGGCTGAACAGCGTACGCAGCGCGTTTACCGTGCTACTTGACGTTGCACGGGCTAGTGGAATTGCCTCGATCCACTTACTGTGGGAATCTACCACGATTAGCAACATTTTATCTCTGATAGGTCCGGCAAAATCCAGGTGCAGACGGGACCAGTTTTCTTCGGTTGCTGGCCAGTTCACTGGCTCACGAGCTGTTGGCATTGGTAAAGCCTGGACACAGTTTCTGCATTGAGCGGCAATTCGGCAAATATCCAGGTCAATCTCCGGCCACCAAAATTTAGACCGCGCTACCTTCTTCATGGTGCAGACGCCCTGATGGGCTTCGTGCAGCATCATCAGCAATCTAGCGCGTGCCTGTTTGGGGATTACTACACGATGTCCCCACAGTAGGAGGCCATCCTGAACAGATAACTCCTGCCGCTTTTTGTAGAAAGCCATCATCTCAGAGTTACCGGTTGAACACGCGTTGGGCCAACCCTCACGGACGTACCTGCATACAAGGGGTAGCACCTCGTCCGTTGCTGTAAGTGACCGCAATTCATTTATGGTGATGGCCGACTGGTCCCACTGGTCGATGGCGAGAACAAACTCTGCGTCGCCTTCCGGTGCCGTCTCGGTTTCCTGCAAGGTTTGAGGTAAACGGCTTAGGACGTCCGCGTTGACCATCATTTTACCGGACTTGCAAAGCAGCTTGTATTTGTACGCTCCCAGTAAGAGCGCCCATCTTTGTATTCTGGCGGCGGCCATGACTGGGGTCTGGCGATCCATTCGCAGAAGGCCAAGCAGAGGACGGTGATCCGTGACCAGGGTGAACTCCCTGCCAAGTAGGTAGTCACGGAAACGTGAAACACCGTAGACAAGAGCTAACGCTTCCCGTTCAATCTGTGAATACTTCGTTTCAGCCGAAGTCAAGGTCCGGGACCGAAATCCAATGGGCCTGTTTTCTCCATTTATGCGATGGAACAGTGCCGCTCCTACCCCATGAGGAGAGGCGTCGCATTCCAAAAGTAGCTCGAGCTTCGGATTGAAATACGTTAACACAGGAGCTGCGCAAAGAGCCTTTTTCGCCAGCTCGAATGCAGCTTGCTCTTTTTCGCTCCACATCCACCTGGCTCCCTTCGTCAGCAGCTTGTACAAAGGAGCAAGCAATGTGGACAGATTAGGGAGAAACTTATTGTAGAACGTGATGAATCCAAGAAAAGCACGCAACTCTGTAACATTACGCGGAGAAGGGGCTAGTCGGATAGCATCGATGTTCTTCTCAATTGGATGCAACCCGTTTTTGTCAATGCGATGACCAAGATATGTGACTGCTTGCTCGGCGAAGCGACATTTATCAGAGCGCAGCTTAATACCATGTTCCCTGAAGCGCTGCAGCACTGCTTTCAAGTTGGCGTCATCTTGGCTCTTATCAGCTATCAGCACATCGTCAAGGTAGGCCTGCACGCCGGTTAACCCTTGAAGTACCGATTCAATTTTCCGCTGGAAGATTGCTGGCGCCGATGAGATACCGAATGGTAGCCGATTGTAGCAGTAGAGCCCTTTGAGTGTTAATGACGGTCAGTTTACGCGAATCCTCGTCTAGCGCGACCTGGTTATAGGCATCCCGCAGATCTAGCACACTGAACCGTTCTCCTCCCGCTAAATTGGCAAACATATCGTCAATGACTGGCAGCGGGTATTGCTCAACCTCACACACTGGATTTAGTGTAGCTTTAAAGTCTCCGCAAATGCGCACCGAGCCGTCCTTTTTCAAGACGGGAACAATGGGCGTGGCCCATTCCGAATATGGCACTGGAGATATTATCCCCGCTTCCGCGAGCCTATCCAACTCCTGCGACACTTTCTGTTTGTACGCAAAAGGAACCTTCCTTGCCTTGAAAAACTTCGGAGTCGATCCGCTCTTGAGATGAATCCGGGCTGGCGGGCCTTTCAGGAGTCCCGTGGTCTCGGTGAAAAGATCGGCGTAACTGGTCAGTAGTGCCAAAGCCGGTAGCGGGGCAGCTGGCGGAATTGTGCTGGTCTTGTTGGGTTGCGCCTTGACGTGAAGGACAGCCGTTCCCGTGTCATCCAGTTTCTGCAATAGATCCCGGCCACAAAGACTGGGGCCTTTGCAGTTTAACACCACCAGGTTGCATTCAACGGTCGCTGCTTGATAAGACACGTCCATGCTCATTACCCCAAGTACGGGTAGCTTCCCGAGAGAGCACGACAACTTTATCGGCGATTTCGCAAGCGGAGGCCATTCCTTACGATGCTTGTCATAGATAGCTTTTGAAATGACGCAGACTGGGGATCCGGTATCAATGTCCATTTTTAGGTCAACGCCGTTCCACGTGAATGTTTTCTGAATGGGCGGTAGCAGTGTCTGCTTCGTGCGGAGAGACCAAATCTGCGATGTACTACTATCACTGTCCTCAGATTCCTGCTGCGTTTGCGCTTCCATGGTACCGGTTCTGTTAACAATGTCCGATGAAGAGCACATCCTCGCTAGATGACCGTACTGTCTGCATTTGAAACATTGCCGTCTGTTAAAGCGACACGCTTCCGTCTTGTGGCCATGGTTCCCGCAGCACTGGCATTGCTTTTGTGGCCTGAACTTCGGCTTTTCTCTCTCTTGTTTGCGCCGACGAGTTACATTGAGCACGTTAGCACCCAGAGCTTGTCCGGTTATGCCCCGTGAATCAAGTTCCGCGCTTTCTGCAGCTAGCGCGAGAGCCTCTGCTTCCTTTAGCGACAGGTCCTTTTTCGCCAGAAGTTGCTTTTGGAAACTTTTCGATCTGACGCCGCACACGATGCGGTCTCTGATCATTCTGTCTAGCATAGACGAAAAATTGCAGTTCTGTGCTATTTGTCGTACAGCAACAATGAATTCTTGCACAGATTCCTCTTCTTTCTGATAGCGGTTGAAGAACTTGAAACTTTCTGCTATCTCGTTCGGTGTAGGATCATAGTAGCTGCTCAAAGTGTCGACCACCTCATCGTAGCTCAGCGAACTTGCTTTTGCTGGCGCTACTTTACTGCACAAAACTTGAACTGTCTTTGTCCCAAGGGCGGCTACGAGCAAGGCCCTTTTCTTTGCGTCAACTGTGATTTCATTGGCTTCCAAGTACGCTTCAACTTTCACTAGGTAAGCTTGCCACTTATCTTTTTCATCATCGAAGTCCGGTAGCCTGTGACCCATGTGTGCCGCTGCCCTGGGCCCGATGTCCTGGTTCAGCCTCGTCGCCACTGTTGAGACGGCGTTGTCGGTGGACAAGCCGCTCCCGGTCGATGCATCAGACAGCGTAGCCAGGCCGGAGAATGACGCTTTATTCTCGGATCAAGGGATATTATATAGCCAGAGGGGCGAGGGAAAGAGGGGCGAGGGAGAGAGAGAAACGAATGAAAGATCGGTGTCGGCACGGGTTCAGTTGGTGGCTTATCGCTTCTGCTATCAGCAGCAAGGTAGTTTGCAAGTTCGTCTTGACCACATTCTAGCTCATTATCGGCGCACTACCCTTCCAAACGGGAAACCCCGGCTTCCATGCTTCTCGGATATCAGGCACGCTGTTTTCTGAACAATGTCGTATCACAATCATTTGCTTCTGCAGGTGCGTGCAGCAGCGGGAAACCAGTGCACAATGAAATCTGGTTGAAGAACTGTGGAGTGGGTGACAAATGGAAACCAGGCGTGGTAGAGTCCACTGAGGGCTCAAGCATGATATCCGTAAACACAGAACATGGGGAGCAAAATCGCGGCCACCTGGACCGACTAAAGACCAGTAGGGGACAGTGTGCAAGGGGCGGAGATTAAGCCCCAGGCACCCAATGAAACATCAACGGCTGGGGACAGCGCAAGGGCGTTCTGTAGAAGCGCAGCCTCATGGTCACGCCAGTAGGGCAGTCGGTCTCAAGCAGGCCCGAACCCTCAAACGGCGCTAGACGCGCAAGTCGAGCACCGTACAAATGAGGCACAAATGTTGCTTAGCGCCATCGGCCCCGATGGCGCTTAAGCAACACTGCGTAGCTCGAAACGGAAGCCGCTTCACTCTTAAGGGGGAAGAATTGTTGTGAACCCGCAGACGCTTCTTACACGTGCCGTTATGGGCACGTTATCGGCTGTTATCGGCAGTGGTCTCGGTGACGTCACTGGCCAACAGGCTGTAAAAGCTACTAAGCCTTAATAAATCTGGCTCGTTCTTCACCAACCACTTGCCAACCACTTAGAACTTATGCCTGGTGTGCATCCGTGGCAGAGCGCGAACAGGTTAGTGCAAACAACGAAAAGACCGTTGAAACATCGGGATACTGCATGTACTTCAAAAATATGCAATTTTCGAAACACAATGATGAGTGAATGTGACTGCTGCTTATGGCCTGTTGGACAGGCTTGCTTTGCACGAGGGGCGGGAATCCCCGATCTTCCTGCAATTCAATTGACTCATTCCCTTTGTGAGAATATCAAAAGAACAGAGGAACCGAGCTAAGTAAGAAGGCCGTATGTCGTATCCTATCGACGACATACGAGGACGTGGTTGACGAGGACAGCAAAGAAACCAGAAGGTCCGCAAGCGTCGGGAAGCTACCGGAGTTCCAGCCGGAAAGTGGCAACTTCGAAGTGTACCTCGAACGCTTCGAATTAGTCGCAGCTGCGAACGACATCAAGGATGACAAGAAACAGCAAGTTTTCTTAACGGCTGTTGACAGAAATCCCTAAGTCACGCTCCGGAGCTTGCTGTTGCCGGCGACACCTGCTAAGTCTTCATTCAAGGAAGTGGTGAGTGCTCTAAAGAAGCACTACGTTCCCAAACGCTCCGGCGCAAGTAAGAAACCCATGAGACCATCGCAGACTTCATTGTCGAATTGAAGAGACTAGCTTCAGCCTGCGAATTCGGCACGTTTCTAAACGAAGCTCTACGGGATCGGCTCGTCGCGGGATTTCGTTCCGAACCCATACGGTGCCGACCGCTAGCTCTTCCTGACGATGAGATAACAAGGGACCGAGCGTGTAGTGTGGCCATAGCCATAGAAGCTGCAAGCCAGGGCACCAAAGACATGCTGAAATCGCCGAGCAAGAGAACTGCTTCGTCGGACAGCACCGAAGTCTACTGGACACGAGAGGCAGGGAAACAGTGTAGAGCTGATAACAGAGAAACGCCTGTTAAGAAAAGAGGCAGAGAGAGTCCAGTTCGGAAAACGTCACAAGGGACGAAAGCTTCATGTCACCGATGTGAAGGTCAACAGACACTCTAGAGTTGTTCTTTTTTAAACAGCCGGTGCTAGAAGTGTAAAAAGGAGTGACACGTTGCAAAAAAAGTGCAGAACTAAAGTAGCGCACTCTGTACAGCCAGATGATAGCAGTACTGAGCTACTGACCTTGTGTCACACTACTGAAAAAGCTGGTGCACCTGCTACTGTCATTGTGGTTACGATAAACGGCAAGATATTCCCATTGAAATTGATACAGCAGCAACTGTCTCAATGATGTCGGAGGTCGAGTGGTCAAAACAGTTTCGTAAAGCCGGTTTAAGACAAGTCAATGTGAAATTGGTGACATACAACGGCACGGCTGTGCCTATTGCTCTAGTTGTGGATGTCAAATTGCAGTACAAGGATAATTCTTTCGAGCTGCCTCTAGTTATTGCAAAGGAAACGGAAGGGCGCGAGAATGCCCACGTTGTTCGGCCGAGACTGGCCTTCCCAGATTGGGATCAATTGGCACGAGATCGAATCTGTGCAGGCAGCGGAAAGGGGCACGCCCCTTAAAAAAAATATAGCCTTGAGTTTGACCCAGATTTTAGGGCATTCAAAGGGTTGAAAGTTTGCGTTGTCTTGAAAGAAAATGCGCGCAGCGTTTGGTAAAGCAAGGCTAGTTCCTTATGCTTTACACGAGCAAGTCGAGCAGGAACTGGCACAAGTAGAGAAAGCTGGAATCGTGTATCGGGTCGGGCACAGCACTTGGGCAACGCCCCTGGTCATAGTCCCTAAAAAGAACAGCATGGAGCTTCGCCTTTGCAGCGATTACCGGGTCACCGTGAACCCAGTAATTAAGGTGGACCATTATTCCTTGCCGCTGCCTAGGGATATTTTTGTCACTTTACAAGTCGAAACAATGTTTTCTGTTCTGGACCTGCCTAAGGCGTACCTCCAGCTCGAGGTAGACGAACCAGCTATAGAACTCCTTACTACAAAACACGCACTTGGGCCTTTTTAGGTTTCGTAGCTTCTCCATATGGCCTAGCTTTTGCACCTGCAGTGTTCCAAGCAGTCATTTATGGCATACCAAATACTCCAAGGTATACCGGGTACGGCCTGCTGCTTGGACGATTTGGTAATCACAGGCGGGAACTACAAGCAGTGCTACGAATGAGTGGAGCAGGTTCTCCGGCGCCTGAGCGAACACGGTGTGCGAGTGAATAAAAAAATAGTGCGTTGTTTTTGCAGCGCATGAAGTTGTTGGGAGATGACATTGATAAGGATGGGTTGCATCCCACGCCTGAAAAGGTGGTGGCTGTTAAAATGCTCCAGAGCCTACCAACGTGATCCAGCTGAAAGCCTTTTTGAGCATGGTCGATTTTTATGCTAAATTTTTGACAAACCTGGAAACGGTCCTTGAACTACTGCACAACTTGCTAAGCAAATGACATTGGTCGCGTTAAAGTGACGAGGTTTTCACCTTATGTAAAGAAATGTTGTCTGATAAAAATGTCTACCTCTCCCGGAGATTACAGTAGAGTAGAGTAAGCATGGAGTAGAGTAGAGTAAGCATGAGAGTAGAGTAAGCACGAAATGTTTACGGTCATAACACATTGGTTGTAGGCGGTACTAGTCAAAATCTTGAAATGGCTCTAGTGTTCAACACACCACACGACACTCTTCTTGTTGCATCGAAGCTATCGCCTGCAATAGTGCGGGCTTAGGTAGGCAGCCGCGAACCGTGGCGGCCTCGTTGCTTTCGGGAGCGGCCGCATAATCATGGCGTTGTCGGCAGGGGCGAGCAGTCTTCTGCTGTGGCGTGAAGCCCCAGCGGCCGGTCTTTTACATCCGTGAGTGTGGGACCACAGCGCCATCATTGAGGACGGCGCGGAAGCAGTTTTTCAGCCCCAAGGCCCATCTCGCCCTGGAGCTCCCCTCTTGCTCTAAGCGGCCCTCTCTCAAAGCCCCTAACAGATCACGTATGAGTCTCGTTAAATCTCGTACGGTGCCCAGATGTTCTCGTTTCAGTGCCCGGATGAGTGGAATTCAGTGCCCAGATGTTGGCTCTCGGTCTCGGCGTCACGTCACCACACTGCCGGCAACGGGAGCTAAAAGCATTTCATGCTTACAAACGTCTTGCAGCTTTACGATGTGAAAAAAAAAGAATTCAGATTAAATGTGATGCTTCTGAGTACGGGCCGGGCGCACTACTGTTGCGCGTCGAAAATGGCGGTGAAAAACCAGTAGCGGTCATTGCGCCTTCCGGTCATTGTCTGCATCAGAGAGGAGCTACAGCAAAATAGAAAAAGAAGCACTAATCGTTGTGTTTGCACTGTTTAACGTATTGACTGACGATCAGGCGCTCACTACTGTTTTTCATCCCAAAATATAGGGCACTGCTGCAGCTACTGCAAGAGTCCATCGTTGGCTCGCATTTGTGGCCAAATTTCGCTACCAGATAGAACATAAGCCGCGATCTGCTATCAGTCTTGCAGACGCATTGTCTCGCTTGCCACCTCCAGACACGGGTGACCGGTGCGATGAAATCCTTTATTTTTCGTCTTAGAATGTGTTCGCATTGGCTGTAAAGGATGTGGAACGAGAATGAAGGCGAGATAAACTACTCAGCAATGTTCGGGAAATGATAAGGCATGGCTGGCCAAAAACTGTGACTAATGAGCTGAAACCATTCTGGACGCGCCGACTGGAGCGAGTATAGACGACGGATGCCTTGTATGGACAAACAGAGTGGTCATTCCTGAGTCGTTGCAGAATCTTGTGCTGGGTTTGTTGCATGAGCAACATCTGGGCATTTCTAGAATGAAATCAGTAGTCAGATCCATAGTATAGTATGGTGGCCTGGAATTTATGGCACTCTCGAGAGAATTGTGCCGAATTGTCAAATATGCCAATCAGTTCTCTCCTCCGCACAGCCGTACCTTTGACACCTTGGCAACTGTGTGGAAACCCATGGGAACGAATACATTTGGACTTCGCAGAAGAAAATTAGAAATTGTTCCTTGTCGCGATTGATGCTTATTCCAAATGGTTGGAAGTCAAGGTTATGACAGTGACAACTGCCGCTAAAATGGTAGACTGTTCATTTGTGGTTTGCGTCACGTGGACTGCCTGTGGAAGTAGTAACCGATAACGGTCCGCAGTTTGGAGCAGCTGAATTCCAAGATTTTCTGAAATAAAATGGAGTGAAGGACACGCTCACGCCGCCCTACCATCCTCAGTCGAATGGTGCGGCAAAGCGTGCGGTGCAAACAGTGAAGAAAGAATTGCTTAAGCAGCTGCTGGAAGACGAAGAAAGAGGCACTTCTAGGTAGCTGCGGCGCAGAATTGATAACTTCGTCTTCTCGTACCGAACTAAACCTCATACTTTCACGGGAAGAACACCCGCTGAATTATTTCCGCGAAGGAAACTATGCTCGCTTATCGTTACTGAGGCCAAACACGTCGTAGGCGCTGAGTGCGAAGGCTGATAAAATTAAAGCATCTGCTTATAAACGCAGAGCTGCGACGTCAGTGTTTGCTGTTGGTGATCATGTTCGCTCTGTGCGTGATAATGTGGTGAAGTGGTGGCCTAGAAAAGTTGCCCTAGTGAAGTCACCGTCAGTGTACTTGGTGCGTGTGAGAGAAAGAGTGCGGTGTGTGCACGCCGACCACCTGCCACGAGGAGACATCGCGATACGATACGACACTACAAGGGTGGTGGGGCAGAGAAGAGAGAGATCTCTAAAGGATGCCGACCCAGCCTCGCCTGCCGACAGACTGCGATCTAAAGTGCAAATATCTGTCGCGAACTCTGGCCGTCAATGTCTATGCAACTGGTCGCGGGTCAGCCATCCCATCGGCGCTGCCACAGCGATGCCGAACTGCATGCACCGAACTACCGCAGTGGCTTAAAGACGTCTTCTCAACACGTGCAGGTGAGCGGGGGCGTCCATTCCGGATTAAATTTATTGGACCCTGTTTTGAGTGAGGTTCCTGTTCTGCATTCCGAAAAGAGTCCTATAGCGGGGGCATCACATGTGCCAGCGGTTATAAAATAAAAAGAAAATGAATTAGGTGAAGGTTCTATACAGGCAGCACATAAAACGCTGGTGCCTACAGGCACAGGGGCAAAAAGTCAAAATATTGTTCGTCTATGCCTTCATATATGTGATATTGAAAAACGCTTTGGGAAATTCAAACGCAAAACGAGCACGCAATTCAACTTCGTAAAGTTATATCAGAGTGGGCTCGGAAGCACGCAAGCGATGACCCGCGCTAACGTTCCGCGCTTCTTCCTGCTGCAGTTCTTCGGATTTGGCCCCTGCACCTGTTGCAGCTTTCAAGCCTCCGTGTCCGATGCCCAGCACTTGTCGTCAGGCCAAGCCCAGGCGCAACACTCCTGCTCTCCTGGCATCATTCGGTGTAGCCTTTCCGGTCCTCGCGTCGTCCAACCACCAACAGGGCATCCCGGTCCACACAATCACAACCCCGACCATATCTGCAAGCATCATGCTTTACCCAGCGCCGTTTGAACACCGGAAAAACCCCTGTAGATTCTGCGCATGCGTGGAATTGACTTAAAGAGCCAGCTTGGTGCAGCACGCCCTTTGGTGGGCTAGCCAGCATGCCTCCGATGACACACGCTAGCGCCCCGCCAAGCCACCTAGCACTCTTGGTGCTGCAAGGCCCAAGGCCCAAGGCGTTTTTGCTCCATTGTGTGTGTCTGTGCTCATACGCTGTTAAAGCTTCTCATGCTAGCCGGTGATATTGAATCTAATGCGCGACCCTGACAAGAAAGAGGTTCTTAGTGTTTTTGAAGAACTGCAATCCGGGCAGACGGCAATATTAGAAACTAAAGTTTATTGCAGTGAAACTGGCTGACCACGGCAACACATTTCGCGAAATAAGTCGGCTAGATAAAATTGAGCCAGCGTACGCGGATATCGATGACATGCAGGCCGAAATAAAGAAAACTAAGGTATCCATCAAAAACACAGCAAAGGCAAATATACTATCTGCCCAGTTGAATGTTGTAGAAAACAGATCAAGAAGAACTAACCTTGTCTTCTATGGCATCGAGGAAAAAGGGAAAGAAACATGGGTTGATTCTGAAAAGATCAGCATAGCACATTGTGAACAGTACCTAGACACCCGGATGGAACCACGTGAAGTAGAGCGTGCACATGGCATTTGGTCTTTCAAACCTTGCAAATGCAGGCCTATAATTGCGAGGTTTTCTCAATTTAAGACAAAAAACAAATACCATCTTCGGCCTGAAAACTCAAAGATACGGGCTATGCCGTTGCTCAAGGTATCATTCCAAGCACACGCCTTGCCCAGAAATGCCTCAGTGAGTTTAGAAAGGGCCGAAAATTGCGGTACAAGCTGGAACACGAAAAACTTGTTACAAGTGAAAAAAACTGATATTTCGAAGGCATTTCTAACCGAGCCATTGACGAATGACCATAGCTGTCACAAATACCAATATACCGACAGCTTTCGCATATTCGTCAGCCTTTATCATTTCTGCTGGCTAACATTCGAAGTGTTGTACCAAAGCGCGATTCGTTGCGAAGTCTAAGAGCCCAGGCAGCACAACCATATTGGCCGAACGTCGGACAATTGTTGGCGAAAATCGGCACGAACATTGGTCCTAGACTGGCATTTGGGCCGAGCGCTACCATTTTGACACATTGGCCCTGTTTTCATGCCAGTTTAGGGCCAACGTTTGGCCGATCGAGCGGCCAACGCAGGCCCGGCGTTCGTTCTGCAGCATGGGCCAGTAAAGGTCTCATACTGGAACGCAACTTTCGAATAATGGTATCCAGCTTTCTAATAATGGTATAGCGCCCGGCGACGCTATAAAGTGCAGGCGCTGAGATCGGCGTTACCAGCGCGCGCTAGAGGAAAATAAAGATGGACAGCGCGTGCTCGGAGCGCGCGCCCGGCACGGGCTGTTCGGAACTAGAAGCCTGCCACGCTGGTCATCTTGCTCTGGTGCTCCGCTGTGACCCCGCAAATCCTCAACAGTGGTGACCCGGCGAACCGTGCCTTCTATCCCAGCGGCGTCCTAGCATGGCGTACTGGCAGGACCCAAGTTTAGACCCGCCGGTCGCAGCGTTCCGGCCTGTAGGCGTCGGACGTTGGAAAAGACAGAAACATAACAGAACACTCAAGAAGCGCATCCTAGATCTCACTCACAAAGCAGCTCAGTATGCCTCAAAACTTGCTGACGCCAACTGGATAGATCGCTGTAACACGGCTGCCAGGCAGATGTCCGGGAAGAACACTTGGAGGCTTTTCCGCAGCCTTATAGACCCCGCGCAGACCCGGGGCGAAACACAGCGCCACTTACAACGAGCACTTCATAATTTCAAGGGCAGCACAACACAACTCGCAGACACACTCAGGGACAAGTATCTCTGCTGCAAACAGGACCCTTGTGGTCAGGAGTATCTTTACGCAGGCAAAGATAATCCTGAGTTAGACGAACCGTTCCAACTCTTTCACCTCAAGGCAGCCCTGGCTAAAATGAGAAGGGGCACTGCGCCTGGACGGGACAAGGTCACAGTCAAGCTTCTGGCCAATCTCCCTGACCAGGCGTATGAGGCCCTTCTGGAATACATCAACACTATATGGAAGGGCGAAACCCCGCTCCCTCTAGACTGGAAAACATCTCTAGTAACCTTCATCCCCAAGGCGGGAAAGGAAATCAACACAGACAACTTGAGGCCTATCTCGCTCACCTCGTGTGTGGGCAAGCTAATGGAGACAATGGTGCGGGATAGGCTCTCCGAATACTTGGAACAACGGAATACGTTTCCAGACACTATGTTCGGCTTTCGCCCACATAAGTCGGCACAGGACATACTCCTCCAACTCAACAGAGACATAATACAACCAGTTGAACATCCACATAATGACAAGGTCGTCCTTGCCTTAGACTTGAAAGGAGCCTTCGACAATATCAAACACAGCGTCATACTGACACACCTCAGTGAGACCCACTGTGGCCGCAACACTTTCAACTATATCAAAGACTTTCTCACCCATCGAACAGCATTAATCAAAATCCAAGAGGCAGAATACGGTCCGTATCAAATGGGTACGCGGGGGACACCACAAGGCGCGGTGCTATCCCCCCTACTCTTTAATTTGGCGATGCTCCATCTCCCGGACCAGTTGCAGGGTATTGACGGCATACGGCATGCGCTGTATGCCGATGATATCACGATCTGGGCCACAGAGGGAAACTTAGGGCGCATGGAGGAATGCCTGCAAACAGCCGCTCACGTAGTGGATCGCTACGCAGGGCACTGTGGTCTCCAATGCGCACCCAGCAAATCTGAATTTGTACACCTTAGGGCATCACCTAAGGACAATACCAAAATACATCTCTCCTTAACAAGTGGCCCCATACATGAGGCCAAAGAAATTCGAATACTCGGACTCTTCATCAATAGCCAAAGAAGAGTAGACACAACATTGCACAAGCTCCGCAAAATTGGAGACCAGGTGGGCCGTATGGTCCGTCGCGTCTCCAATAAGAGAGGGGGTTTGCGAAGCGAGGATGCAGTTCGGCTGGCCCATGCTTTCGTAATCAGCCGAATTCTCTATTCGGTCCCTTATCTACACCTGCGGAAGCACGACGAAGACAAAGTTGAGGTAATACTCCGTAAAATGATGAAGAGGGCACTTGACCTTCCTGTCTCCACCTCCAATGCGAGACGTCTTGCATTGGGAGTGGTGAACACCTTTCAGGAGCTCAAGGAAGCCCATCTCACAAATCAATACACGAGGCTAGCCCAAACGAAGTCGGGCCGGGACTTGCTAGCCCGGCTTCACATCCAACACGATTTCCACATTCAGGAGCGGGTCCGAGTGCCCGAACTCTGGAGACGCGCCGTCAGAGTTCGACCCCTCCCCACTAAGATGGATAAGGAAGACCATAGTGGTCGTCGCCAGGCTAGGGCGGAAGCCTTAGCGCGCCACTATGGCAACAAGAAAGGTGTCTACTACGTAGATGTAGCCGGGCCGACCCACGGGGGGTGGTACACTGCCGCGGTCATACATCAAGAAATACAGGTGGATGGTCTGTCCTTTCAAGCCCCAGGCACAACACAAGCTGAAGAGGTTGCTATCGCCCTAGCTGCTTCTGATACCAAATCAAAACACATCATAACAGATTCGCGTTCGGCGTGTAAAAATTATGAGACTGGCTGGATAACTCCACTAGCTGAACGAATACTAAGGAACTGCAGCCGAGACATCGATCCTACTCCCCGCTGCATAGTTTGGACTCCGGGCCATCAGGGCCTAGCAGGAAACGAAGCTGCAGACGCGGCGGCCCGAGCACTCATTCACCGGGCGTTCCCATTGGCTCCTGAGCACCTGAAACCTGAAGGTGGCTCTTTACTCTCATTCAAAGACATAACATCTTATTATAAGGATAGGCACCGCGTGTACCCAGCCCCTGCAAAGGGACTGGGGAAAGCAAACGAACGCGTTCTACTTAGACTATTCACTAATACAATGCTGTGCCCGGCAGTATTAAAACATTTCGATCCCGCGTTCACTGGCAGGTGCAAACACTGTGGCGAGGTGGCTGACACCTACCACATGGTTTGGGCTTGCCAGCGTAACTCAGCTCTCCCCCCCCACCCCAACCCTACCAGAGAGGAATGGGAGGCGGCCCTGCTTGGCTGCTCGGACCTTCAGGCCCAAAAGGCTTTGGTCAAGAGGGCTAAGCTGGCGGCTTCGACCAATGGGGTCCCGGAATAGGGACTCCACCCATTGCGGGGCTCTTTAAGAAAGCCTCACCTCTTTTATTAAATAAAGGCTTTTCATCATCATCATCGGCGGGTGATTCGCCCAACTGGAGGCTGCGATGTACTTGAACGGCATTACCATCCAGCCAATGGTATCCAACAATGATACCATCCAACAATGGTATCCAGCTTTCGAGCATTGATATCCTGCTTTCGAAAATTGGCACATGCAATTAACCCACTCGCCAATGATCGGCACTGTGGATGTACGGTGTCAGTGCACGTTAAAGTACCCCAGGTGGTCGAAATTTTCGGAGCGCTTCACTACGGCGTCTCTCATAGCCTGAGCCGCTTTGGGACATTAAACCCCATAAACCAAAACAAAACCATTCTACCTAGCAAATATTCATAAATGAGGGAGCCAAAGAATTCCAGAAAAAGAGACCCGTTTATTGCTTTCAGCTACAAGAATCACGCTTCTAGCGCACAAAGGATTGCTGCGCTACCACCAGCCACCCTTGGGAGTAAAGAAACGGGACCCATGAGCATGGTGGCAGAGGCTGCGGGGAAATAATTTATTTTCAAATTTGGTGCGTGCCCATCATTCAGGTTGTACAACGTAGCTCGGAAAGATTGTCTGGCACGGCTAAGGCATCCATAAATGAAGTGCTTAACGGAGCTGTCCTCGGGGGAACTGATCAGTCATATCCGAAGTAATCGTTGCACTCCTCTTGGAAGAGGACTGTCGCACTGTATTCGAACAAATTCCTCGTCCAGTTCTTGCAAAATGGCCTCACGATGTGTCGAGCGTGCAAAGAGATGCATGATGTCATGATAAGCCTAATTATGGCCGTCAAAGAACAAAAAGAAAAACGGTTAAATAACACTGAATTTTGTGATACGCAGTATGCGTGATGACACTAGCAGCATACTTTACAGGATAATTTTTAATTTATGCTTAAGAACTAACACCCCATTAGGTGCACAAAGTGGAAGCCATTTTCTAAACTTGCCTTGTACCAAATGGTTCATTTTTAGTTTAATGCGCCATGCCGCACCCCCAGTAATATATTCAATGCGCCATAAGAAAATTATTGAGATATTGAAAACAGTTTAATGTATTATTTTGTTTTAATACCATAGCTCGTATCTCTAAATTGCGGGCTAAATTTTTATTCAAGTAAATATGCACAGGTTGTAGCGTCTCTTCCACATGAACGTCAATACAACATTTTTGATCAGTTTTTTAATGGGGTTAAATATACGGCTCGCCATTTTTTGCAAAATACTCTGAACGCAAGAAACTCAGGGTACGTTTGATGTTTAAATAAATCTAAGAGTTTATAATAATAATAATAACAATAATAATAATAATAATAATAAAAATTATTTATTTGAAAAAAGACATTGTAGAAATACGAGCCTGCCGAAGCCAACAATGGTTTTGTGGGGCAGTGCTCGGCAGAATGGAGCAAGCCAGAGAACGCCACAGGCAATAAATACTGCACAAAAATCAGAATAAAAACTAAGGAAAGGCAGTAAGAAAGGACGCAGAAAAAAATTACACATACAAATTAAAGAGAGCAGATTTCACTTCTTTCCGAGTGCTGAAAGGTAAAACATTATCTGGCAGGTCGTTCAACACATCTGGTACATAAAAGGCAGGGACACGTTTACCATATCTTGTGCGTACTCTGGGCAAGGTAATGACGTAATGCTCTGGTGGGGACATACCGGAGGCAGAACTCATTGTTGCATATATACATAAGAATTACAGTTTCTTTGAATAATAGCCGGAATGAAGGCATGTGCGAGCATGAAAAAAGACTGGAATTGTTAGTAATGTGCACACCATACATCACAGCCCGAATTATAAATTTTAGTAAAGAATGAACTTTGTTGCGCCAAAACAGTGAACAGAAATAAAAAGAACAGATTGCATACCGCAGCACACTGTACGCCAATGCATGTGCTATTGTTTTCCTTATGTAAATTGGGCATAGTGCTTTAATAGGGGTTCTTTAACGTGTCAGTGCACGTTAAAGAACCCCAGGTGGTCGAAATTTCCGGTGCCCTCTACTACGGCGTCTCTCATAGCCTTAGTCGCTTTGGGACATTAAACCCCATAAACCAAACCAAACCAGACTATAGCAGGCAGGCTATTTTGCGCAGCCTTTCACAAACGTTAGCCAAATGAGTGTTCCAGGACATGTTAGAATCGAAATGGACACGGAGATAATTGACACTTGAGAGGTATGGAATAGGAGAGCAAGAGCAATCGTTACAGAGAGGAGAATGAAGAAACACTGGAGTGATTTGAAACAAATTTCAGCGGATCGTGAAAACAGACTAATTGAGTTTTATTTTCGTTAATAGAAATTAAGTTTTTATGGTACCAATTGATAACATTTACAGTGTCAGTTTGTAATTCAGCCACGGCTTGATGGTAATTTGTATGACGAGATAATAAAAACGTGTCATCTGCGTATTGAAACACCCGACAGTAAAAAATTGCTTGACTGAGATCATTAACGTACAAGTTGAATAAAAGGGGAGCTAAAATCGACCCCTGGCGAACTCCAGCGGTCAACTGTCTAGGTTTCCTTTTAATATTTCCGAAAACTACTGCTTGGATTCGACCGTGCAAATAATTCTCAAGGAAAGTTCTGAAGGGCCCTCGGAAGTCATAGCTATGAAGTTTACGAAGTAATATTTTATGGTTTACGGAGTCAAAAGCTTTTGATACATCTAGAAATATTGCACAAGCGAATGCGCTACTTTCGAGAGTACTATTAAGGAAATCGGTTAATTCATCTAATGCTAACCTAGTGTCACGCCCGCAAATAAATCCGTATTGATTAGGTGACAGTATGTTGTGCGCATCAATGAAGCTCCGCATTAAGTGAAAAATATGTTTTTCAAGTATGAGAGCAATCCACGAAAATATCGAATTGGGTCTGTAGTTTGTGACAACATTAACCTGGCTGCGTTTGAAAAGAGGAACTACAAGGGCTTCCTTGAGGCCAGGCGGTTTTACTTGTGTGGCTATATTGTTACTTATAATTGTAAAAGAACATTCTTGTGGGCTTCGAAATTTCTGCGAAGGACGTCCACAGACACACCATCTAATCTAACCGACTCGCGCTGTTTGAAGTTGAATAAGATATGTCGAATTTCATCTTCAGTACACTCAGGCAGGAATGCAGACTCAACCGCCGGGTGTGGCATAGAATAGCTAGCCGTATTACCGGACCAGCTTGCTGCAGCAGACGAGAAAAAGGAATTAAATTGGTCTGTTAAAGTTATAGACGGTGGACCAAAATTTTCAGCAATAGTTTGGTACGCGCTTTTCCTGGGACGACCCCTTGATTCGTTAACCATAGAGCAAGCCTTGGACGGGTTATTTCTAAATTCAGGAAATTTACCTTGGAAGTGCTTTCACCTGGCACCTCTAAGCACAGCAGTGACTTTATTGCGAGCCATCTTATAAGCTTCACTAAGATACTGATTATTAGGTTAGCGACGACAACGCGCCCAGGCCAGTTCTTTTTCAGCTATCGCGGTTGGAGCATTTCCATTTATCCACTGGCATCCCGGCTTTCGTTGCTTTAAGACGACTACGTTTTTGCAAAAGTGCACTGTCTGCGTATAAACGGTAATAAAAGATTGATACAGGTGACTGGCAGGAACTTTTGCAAGGAAAAAATTCAGGGGGCACTTTGACTGTCTAAAGTGGGTAGACGCGGAAGCGTTTTCCGCACCACCTTCGCTGTTTCTGTGGCATTGGTGGCGTCACATATATTTGAGTACTAATTACTAAGTGATGGCAAATCACTAATTAATTCTTAATTACTGATTAATGCCTGAATACTAATTAACTGCTAATTAATGACGCTTAAGCTTCGCCTTTAGGAGTGGAACGCGACGGCGCGTTGTAGCGCTGCCAGGGAGTCCACGGAACGGCACCACCCGTTCGGCGCGATGCCTTGCCCTTTGAACGCAACGCTCTTTGGGGAAAGGAAATGGCGCAGTAATTCTCTGTCATCTCGGTGGACACCTGAACCGCACCGTAGAGGAAGGGAGGTGGGAGTGAAAGAAGATAGATAAAGAGGGGCCGTAATGAAGAAAATGAAAATTGTATTTGAGGAAAGGAAATTACGCAGTAACTGTCTCACATATCTCGGTGGAGACCCGTCAAAATTCAGGGCGGCACTCTTTTTACCTAAAGTGTGGTCACTGATGTGTGGTTAAGATGTTAAGCTTCGCCCCTAAGAGTGGAACGCGACAGCGTCTTGCAACGCTGCCAAGGAGTCCATAGAACGCCATCGCCCATTCGGTTCTACGCCTCGCTCGTCGGTAAATTGGTTTTTGAGGAAAGCAAATGTATCTATCTCTCATTTGTCGGTGGACACCTAAACCTCGCCGGAGGGAAATGGAGGAGGATGAGAGTGAGTGAAGACACCGTATTCACTAGACGCGCCTTTGTTCATTCCAAACCATCGAGCTGGCATGGCGGAGTCGATAGCGTGCTCGTCTCTCACGCCGAAGACCGGGGTTCGATTCCTGAGCTCGACCAATTTCTTAATCGCTTTTATTTATTTATATGGCCTGACTAGTAAAACTAATTAGGCTAATTGGGTAATTAAGCAATTAACTAAGCTCAGTCCCACTTACTTGGAGCATCACTGTACGATCCCTTCAATTGGTTGTATGGTTACTAGCCAAAGTGCAATTGGCCCCGTTTGAAATTTGCGCATGTGACGTCACGACCGTTTCCACCAATTGAAAAGCGTGACATCTTCTGTCGACAACTGCTGCTTACAACGATGAGACATTAAAGGCTTCCGCCTTAATATTTCCAATCGTAGCGTTGCAACAACAAGTCCAGCTTTCTTTTACCAACAACCTCTATCTGTGATACCGGGTTGTTAGCCGCACCATACTGAGACGATAGAAAGCTACACCCAACAAAGAAGTGATCGGATAGCTTTTGCTGAATAATAAACCGAAATGCCTGGTTGTTCTCAGTGCGAATGTTGAGGTGATCTATGCATGAAGACACAAGTGATGCACCCAACATTTCGACACATGTGGGAAGGTTGATAATGGATTCTATTCCAACGTCAGCAAGCTTGTTCAAGTAATCAGATGCAATGTGCCGTTCTTTCTTCAGCACGTCAATGTTAACATCACCTATCATGCACACGTGACCAGATCGAAAAGCAAGTAGACGCAATTCATCTACAAACTTTGTAAAACTTTGATTTGGCGGTCTATAAATAGCGAGCAACGTGATGGCAAAAGATTGTGTGCGAGTACGACGGGCTAGCGATTCAGCTCTTGTGAAAATTATGTCCAGAGGACCTGAAATCCAAACATTTTTAATAAAAGTGGCAATTCCACCGCCACGGCTGTCCGTGCGCGTCAAAAAATGATTCTGATGACTCTGGAATTGAAACAGATCAGTATGTTCTTATCCAATATTAATTTCAGTTAAGACGAAAACATCAGCTATATCACGTACTGCACCAGCGTGGAAACAAAATTCCTTCGAGTGCTTGCGAATACTGCGCACGTTTATATGAAAAATAGTTAAAGTGCTTCGGAGCAATAGCGCAAACAGGACAAAGGACCAAGAACGAGTAGACACACACAGCGCTGTGTGTGTCTACTCGTTCTTGGTCGCTTGTCCTGTTTGCGCTATTGCTCCGAAGTATAAACCAGGAAGCCCGAATTTCAGCGTTGTCAAAGGATATTTCTAGTTCAACGGGCCCTTTTCAATGTGCTTCCCTTGATCCGTCTATGACGGTCACGCTCATTGCAGTGGCTACATGCAGTACCAGGACTCTTTCGTTCTGCATTCGGAACTACATCTTGCCAGAAGACGTCAAGAGGCTCTTTGGTGGCTTCCTTCCTTCAGTTGGCCATATAGCAGGAGTGTGCAGGATCATGAAAGTTGATTTAGCGCTGTGTGTGTCTATTCGTTCTTGGTCCCTTTTCCTGTTCGCGCTATTGCTCTGAAGTATGAACCAGGAAGCCCGAATTTCAACGTTGTTAGTGAAACTGCCTTCGTATGGTTTTAAAAAAATCAGAAAGAGAAGGAAAGTCTCGAAATTGTTCGCACAGGGCCATGAATCAAGGAAAAAGATTACAACAGACAAAGCGAAGAAGAGAAGAGGTGAGACTAGCCGATACAAGTCACAAGGGCTCATTATGCGCACAACTGGGTCACCGTCCTTCTTCGGGCATAAATTTTGCCATGTTTCACCCATAAAAACTTGAAATCGGCCTCCTTGGCCTTAGTCTTTGCCTCCCAGAACAATTCTCTGTTGTATTTCGTCAAGCTTTCGACAAAGAAAACCGAGGGCTCATTTTGCCTTCGCCGCAGACTCCAGTTTCTTTCGCTTTGCCAGCCAGCTGTCAGTGCCTGCCGAAAGGAAGTGCACTGAAACTGGCGCTGGTTTCCTCTTCCTGGGCAACCGGTGCACAGCTACTACATGGCCTGGCCGGAAGGAATAAATGCCTAGTTGAGCAGCTAGTTCAGCAACGGTAGTAGTTAAGTTTTCACTAGGAAATTGGGATAGGCCATGAATTTCGAGGTTTGGGGACCTACTATACTTTTCAGAGGCATTTATTTGCCTCTAAGATCTTGAACGACAGCTGCCTGAGGAGCGACGTGATCCTCAAGCACCATCACTGTATAAGACAATGCAGTGACCTCTTTCTCATCATATTTATTTGAAAGAAAGTCAATCGAGTCGTGTAGTTCCTGCATTTTTGCTTTCACTGCTTCGGTCTCGGACTTCAGGCACAATAGCTCGTCTATTTTGCAGGGAACCAGGGAAAGAGACTCAACTTTCTCGCGAATAGGATCCAGCAACGATAGCTTTTCAGCAATAGCTGTTAACTGGCTAGAACTGCCTTGGGAAGAATCCGCTGATCTGCATGTTTTGCATCGCCACTTTTCTCTCTTTTTCGGGCCCATCAACGAGCATGTGCCTTCAGCCACGCCTGAGCACTCCTGAGCGAGGTGATACAACGATGCACAGTTGGAGCATTCCATGCACCGGTCCTCGTCATCAAAATCATCCCCACACTGAGCATATTTTTTCCCTCCATCACACATGCGTACAAGAGAACTCATGCGGTAGATCAAGCAAATACCAGTGTTGCAGTTGGCGGCATGGAATGCACAGAAGAGTCGCTACAGCAAAACCACCTCACCTGCAGTAACAGAAACAATTTTTTAAGGCTGGCTCTGGACGTGCCGCCAACTGCGCTTGCTGCTTGCAAGCGATGCGCTTTTATGGGGACAATGACGGCGCTTGTTGATCAGAGCACCACCTTGCGCCGCGAACCGAAGTCAAGAAGAACTGGAAAAGTTCCACTTATTTTCAGCAGAGCTGTCACACCGACGAACCATCCGTGCAAAAGAGCATCCGACGCCCCATGGACAACTTGAAACTGTTGGGACGTAGTTGCGCACCTGCAGTAACAGAACAAATCTTTTAATGCCGGCTCTGCATCGCATGAATGCTATAATTGTATTCAAAACTGCGACTTGAAAGCCACACAAAAACACTCGTCTGATAGTCCAGAGTAATGCCCCTTTTCATTGAGAAACAACTTGAGCAAAAGCTTTAACCAGAAATTGCGGATTTTCTATGCGCCTGCAAGTGTAGAAGGCAAAAAGAAACTGTACGGAAGTATTACACATATTCTTACTGACTGGTCGATAGTGGAAAATTAATTAAGCTGTTCTGATTCCTGTCGTACATAATGCCAGGTCGCATGAATTCAAACCGCCTGTTAAACATTGTAGTGAATGTTCGGTGAGTTCATCTCACCGGGACTAAAAATGTTCTTACCATTCGGCCACATTTCCACTGCGCAAGCTATTTCGCAGTGAGAGTAGGTATACAGAAGTCGTCCTCGTGCTTTCGCTCGCCTTTTTTTCGTGCAGGAAAAATAAAGGCGCATGTAGTCAAAAAGACATTTAGTCCCAAATTTTCTCTCAATGAAAAGGGGCATTACCCTGGACTACCAGACGAGTGTTTCTGTGTGGTTTTCAAGCTTTCCTAACATGTGAGATGTGGCTTTCGCTTGCACTGACTATGAACGGTGCCAGCGAGAGTGTGCATGCATTTTCTTCGCGCTGGTTGTGGACGTGATTGGGCTCCGCCGGATGTGTCATTGCGATGGTGGCGGTGGTGGTAGTGGTTTATTTAAAAAAAATAAATAAAAAAAGTGAAGCAACCGAGTGTTGCCAGTTGCGGCAATTGCTGTCTAATATCTTAAGCACCCGAGCTACAGCCGGCGGAAATGAAAGGGAAAGGGAGAGGATAGTGAGGAGAAGTATAGAGGGGAGCGACAGAAGAATGGACAGGGGAGAGCTTTCTACACTATTTACAAAATACAAAAGTAATCAAGTTCGCGCCGCTCGCGCGCTAATGTCCAAGCATTGCCCGAAAATAAGTGCGCGCGAGCGGCCACTGCGCACAATCACTTACAAAAGTAAACTGTGTGTACATAGCCGCGCGCACGTAGCGTCCTATCTCGGACTAATCGCGCGCGCGGCACACTGCACTAGCGGCCGGGGTGGGGCGCCCGGCCGGGTACACCGTCCGAGGTAGCACCCACGGAGCGTTCATGTCACGTGTGCTCTACCTGGCGAAGAGCAAGCGGGAAGTCAAGCCCCCCTGCTCGATGAACGCACAGAGGCTCACCATTGTTCTGTCACGGGTGCGCGCACTGCCGCGCGGCCACAGGAGCGCTTCGAGACTGTCCGGGATGATTGCCAGCGCCCTGTAGGCGGCGAGCATCTCGCGACGCGGAACTGCAGAAGCGGTACAGCGAAGGAGCATGTGCTCCAATATCCCCACTGCGCCGCAGTGAGCGCACGTGTCGCTCGGCGAAAGTCCGTGGCGCACCCATCTTTCCCCGGGCCACACGCAGCCGACGTGCACTCGGATGATAATCGCCCGCTGGAGGCGCGACAGTGAGCGCGCGCCGAAGAGAGAAATGCGCTCTCCTCGCGCGATGCGAGGGTCCGGGGGTTGCTGACAGAGGTGGTCGTAGATCACCGGACGCTCGTCTTCCAGGGCAAGCGGTTCGTCGCTGGGAGGAAGCTGATATGCGGCGGTGGCGAGCTCGTCGGCTTGCTCGTTGCCGCGGATGCCGCAGTGACCGCGCACCCATTGCGCGCGAATACTGCATCTGCGCTCCGCGAGGCGCTCAATGCGCTCGCGTAACGCGCACAGCAACGGTGTGCCACGGCCGGGAGTACAGGCGGCTAAGGGCGGCACGGGAATCACACAGCAGAGCACACCTGGTTGGCGGCGGAGTAAGGGTGAGCACCAGGTCCAAGCCCAGGCGAAGACCCAGTAGCTCCGCCGTGGTCGAAGAGCCCAGCTAAGCCACTCTTTGCTTGCGGCGCAGCTGCAGGGCGGGGATGGTGGCCGCTGCGGCGAGCGAGCAGTTTTCGCTCACCACGGAGCCGTCAGTGAACACAAGCAGATGGCGGTTCCAAGACGAGCAGGGGAGACGATTGGAGGAGGGGAGAGGTTGGCTGGAGGGGAGAGAGTCGTTATCCTTTACGCAAGTTTTGTGGTCCCGAGAAAAGGCCTCGAGCAGAAAGGTGGAGAAAGGGAGATCGCTAACGGCGAAGCGCGCAGCTGCGCGCGAGGGGAAACAGATTCCAGAAAGTGAAAATCAAAAAGAAAAAATAGCGCTTCCGGGGGGGGGGGGGGATGAAGGGGGTTAGCCTGCTACTGCTACCTGGAAAAGAAGAGGTGTGGAGATATTGGACTTGAAAGAGAGAGGGCACGGGCTAAAACATGCGTAAAAGGTGTGGAATTTTTGGAGAATAAGTCACTTGCTCACAGGCAGTACAGAAGGCAATGTCTATGAGGAACAAGTGGATGGGAAACGGAAGCGTCAAGGTATTGTTACAAAGCCGCAGCAAAAGCTAGAAAACTGAAAACGTGGAGTTTCGAGATAAATTTCGCCAAAACGACTTCAGACACTGGCGTATTTGGTGGGGACGCATGATGCGGCTTCTGGTAGTTTAAGATGGCTTAAAATGCTACCACATAAAAACAAAAATACAGTGCAATAAAAATATCTAAGCAGAATACGCACTCATTCATAGTTTCATGTACCGTACATTTGCTAAACAAGCTAGGTTAGCATGCGTCCAACACCAGTAGTCAGTCGATTTATTCGCTGGTCATCGAATAATCCTCAAATTATTTGTTGGTGTGGAAGTTTTACGCAAAAGAAGCAAAAACAACCAAAGGCATGTTGAACTGGGGTTCGCAACTCCTTCCGATGGTTTTCATCAATAAACGTTATGTTCGAAAGCAAAAAAAAAACGCGAGTAAATTTCCGGAGCCCTTCACTACGGCGTCTCTCATAGCCTCAGTCGCTTTGGGACGTTAAACCCCAATAAACCAACCAATAAATATGCAAAGAGGTGAGCAAGAGCTGTATAGTCCCTAATGCGAATTACGCAACAGAAGAATAAAATGCACAAAAATAACAATTTTCAACACTACAATTTGCAGAAAAGGAAGGAAATAGAAAAACAGAAAACACGGCAAAGGCGCGATCACAGAGCGCGACGTAGGGAACCGTAGGAATCTCCAGCGCGTGTCCGCGTGCGTTTATGAAGCGCCGGCCTAATATTTCACGTGCACAATGCCTAATTCGAAATTACGAGGCGACTGCTTCGTTTGTGAACGTTGCTAAAACTGCGCACAATTACGGTTTAGCAAATGCACTTGCACAAAGCTATTACGTTTGTATCGCGATCTCCATAAAGCAGACACCCTCTGCACACTGCGGCAGCGAATGCCTAGAGCGAATAAAAAGTGATTTCTTAGTTCAAAAATTTAATCAAATGAAACTTTTTTCATTTTAGTTGAAGGCGTCTTTGGGCTGGCTTCCAGACATTCGCTCGAGCAGAGCGTGCAAAACGCTTTCAAATGCATGGTGTTCGATGAAAAATAGGTGGGTCACTATACCCAGAAATCCGACAGAGGCCACAGCGTGAGCTCTGTCTGTGCACTTCTCAAACAAAGAATATATTTTGTTGATTACCAGCTTGGCTAGGCCATATATTATTACACGAACCATTGCGACTGGGTCATGCCAGCGCGCATTCTTTAGTTACTAAATTTACTGGACCTTTTAAAAAAAATTTAGGGATTAATACAGGCGTTCTTAGTTACTTAGTATTAACGATATAATTCTTTACGTCTGTGGTCGTTGGTCTAGATGGAGTCGTCGTCGGTCTTATGCGACAGATCGATTCTTCTGTGGCGGAATAGGCACAGTCCACTGACCACCGCGAAAGTAGACGTCACGTCTTTGTTCCACTCAAAAATAGCGAAAGAACAGTACTCGACGGCAGCAGCAGCCAATGCGTTTGAAAACTGTTGTGAAGCACTGCACAACTCCGTTCGGTCCGAATGCCATTAGAAGTCTCGAGTGCCATTCGACTCCAATGCCACTTAAAATTCCGCGTAGCACGGGTGTTATGACACAATCGCAGTAGAAGTAGTCGAGCAACAGCACAGCGCTACTACTCTAATACTGCTAGTATGCAATAATGTGCTCAAGGAACATGTGTTTTTATCTCAAGGATCAACCTAAAACATCTCGTTTGGCAACGTATACATGTCAATTGTAGTTAAACTGAAATGAGATTTTTACAGGTCTCACACCTCTTATCTAAAGCTGAAGTGACTTTTTACGGGTTTGAAAAATAATAGAAACTGTCGCTTTCTGTTGTACAAACAGTGAATGTTGTCATGTGGCACACGGTTGACTGCCGTTTGCCAGTATACTTTCAACATGCGATGGTTGATGGCAACACTATGGACCAATAGAGGGAACTTTCTTAAATATCATAGCCAATTATGGTAAACAGTGGAGGAACTCTAGCTAACATGGCCCGTGATAGCCATTATTTTAAGATGGCACAACCAAGAATGGCAAACCGCGGGAAATTTCTAGCTAACCTGGCCCGTGATAGCCAGGATTTTGTGATGGCACAACCAGTACTGGGAAAACGATGGACAACTAGGGCCATCATTGGATGCTCTAGTGAGTGGTTCAGCCACTATGAGAAACTCATTGGGATCTCTAGGCCAACTTAGGGACATGCTTTGCCAAATATTGGCCCGCTGTCATGTGCTACCTGGGAAGATAATCTTCTCAAGATATCTTACTACTAACTGAAACGTTACTTATCACATCAGTTTATGCTAGCTAGGTTCTCCCCTTCATTTCGGATTATGAGGTATTCCGGAAAGATCGGCGGGATAATTCGCGCGGTGGGGCTGTACTAATCGCCGCTAGCCTGGACATGAATTGATGACTTATCAATAACTCCTCACAAGTGAAAATGATTTCGCTTCGCTGCATCGCTACACAGCCGCACATCCTGAGTGTCATTTGCTATCGGCCCCCTACAGCTGACACTTGCAAACCTTTACTTCATGTTGCTTTAACAACGCTAACAAAAAGATATCGAAATAGTCCTATCGTTCTGTATGGTGACTTTCATTTTCCCACCATAGACTGGTCTGACCTTCGCTCGTAATTATCTAAAAGGAGCCCTACTAGCGATTTTATGAAGAAGTGCATAACATTTGGATTAACGCAGGTTGTCACAGATCCCACTGGCGTTACTCATCACTCGTCCAACACATAAGACCTAGTTTTATCAACTCTTCCTGTTAACTATACCGCTGTCACCCTATTCCGTGGCTTGAGCGGTCATTTAGTAGTACTCATTTCATTTTATTGCAACGGATTAAAGAATCAAGAACAGAAGAAAAAAATTGCGCTTTATAATAAATGTGTCTATGAGAGCATTAACCAAGAATTATCAGATCATTTCGTTGCCTTCGCCGCTAACTACTCACTAAATTATCTAGAGTCGAATTACTTGCTTTTTGAAGCAGAGATGCAGAAGCTTATACGAATTTACATTACAGAACAGAAAGAAAAACATAACCATAGTTTGATGTATATCTCAAACGACTGATTAACAAGAAAAAACGCCTTTTGTTCAGCCAAACGATCCAACTCTCCTTCCACATGAAAAAGCATTGCGGCGCCCCGAGAGAGTACGATAGGTCAACTGCTCAAACTAAACGGCAGTTCTTTCTACTACTGACAATCCATGCTGCAAGCTAACTGTTGCAGCGAACGCCACAGAGAAATGTCGTAAACGCTCTGCCTACACTGTGGCGAATGCCAAGCGCATGTCTCACGCTTTCCCTCATTCCTTCCTCTCCTCACTCTCGCCCGATCACGCTATATAAGCTGGCTGATCGGTACGAATTAACGCTCTTTCTATCCCAAGCGTCCGTCTGTGTTCGATGGAAGCATGGCACGCGCAATGCGCGTAATAGCTATGTAACACTGGCAACGAGCTCAAAGCGAGCCCACGACGAGAGCCAACCTGAAACATCGGTCAAGGCTGAGTCGCTGGACACAACCATTTCGGCCATGGCACATCACCAGCTTTCCGAGTACGGCGAACTCAGTGACAACTGGAGGGCCTATCTGATGAAAGTTGAAGCCTACTTCGAAGCAAATGGAATAGAAGATTCAATGAGGAAGAGGGCATTCCTCACTTCTGAGCTGAGCACACGCGCAGTACAAGTACTTTCAGGGAAAGATGCACCGAGGAAGCCTAAGGGGCTGAAGTACGAAGAAGTAATTAAAGTCCTAAGTGCGTATTTTGACCCAAAATGCCACGAAAAAATGGAGAGCTTCCGCTTTTTCAACAGGCGTCAACAGGAAGGTGAGTCTCTTCATACATTCTTTGTTGAAATTCGACAAATTGCGGATGGCTGACACTTCGGAAGCATGCTCGATATAACGCTTCGCGACAAGATAGTATGCGGCGTCAGGTCTAGTGCCCTGCAAAAGCAGCTGCTGGCGGAAACAGACCTCGACCTGAAGGAAGCCGAAGCGATAGCGCATAGCTCAGAGGCAGCTGAAAAGGACGAAAACGCGATTTCTTCGGACTTTATGGCCGTAATGAAGATAAGCGTTGCAGGAGAGCTGAAATCTGGGTGAGTTGGTACATACGTAAGAAAAAACCAGCCAAAAGACGGGCACAAAGGAGAGACGAGGCACACACAACGACTGGACTATCAACTGCGCTTTATTGAAAAACAGTCAGTCTCCCAGGTAACCTAACAGAGCATGCGCAGCTGAACGGCACCGCAAAACCAGCACAAAAGACCGCTTTGCTCGTAATATAGTCAAGCTGCAGTGTCAGCGGGACAGGTAACCTACTTCTTCTTGCATCAACATTATAGACGCCGTGCTAATGCAGTTATCTGCTTGATTACTAATGTGAAATGCTTCGAGGATTTCCCGCTCAACCATACCCTTGCCTCTACCGAGAAAAGTGACATTAGAAAACAACGGGTAGCACCCGCAATCGCGGCAAAGGCGAGGCAAGTTTTCTCCGTCAGCCGGAGTCAGAGAGTTATGGTGCTCTCGCAACCTTTCATTTATAAACCGGCCAGTTCGGCCGATGTAAACTTTTTCGCATGTCAGCGGAATTTTATAAACCACCCGTGTCGCACAAGGAACATAGCAGTTTTGATGCCACGTCGAACAAACAGGGGGTCTAGTTCTGCCACGCGCGACACGTGAACAAAGGCTTGAAAGTTTGCAAGGAGCCGAAAAGACAACATAGACACCTTGCATTGAAGCAACTTTTTCGATGTTATAGGAAGCCCCATGCACATAAGGCATCACCTCAAATTTTCTTCTTTCAGCCCCAGTAGGGTCAGCCGCATTTTCGTCGCAACTCTTAATTCTTTGAAGCAACGACTCTGCCACAGCATTCAAAAGCGGTTTTGGGAAACGGGCCTCTTGCAAAAGCTTAACCTGGTTATCGAAACTTGACTTCATGCTGTGGTGGCAACTCTTCTGCAGAGCATTGCGAAAGCAGCTCATGGCAATCCCTCTCTTGACGACTTTTGAGTGTGCAGACGAGTACGGTAACAATGCATTCTTACTCCTAGGTAAAAAACACCAGCATACATGGCCATCGTCACGGAAAGTTAGTTGAAGTTCTAATAAACGAATCGACTGGTTAGCGGGTCGTTCAAAGGTAAAAGAAAGGGAGCTGGAGCAAGCTTTAAAATCTTCCAAGACATTTTCTGCAACCTCATGCAAGAAGTCAATCGGTGAAAGGTTTAACATTATCAAGAAATCGTCAACATATCTAGAAACTTTGCACAGTCGTGTGTCAAGAAGAGAGCCTAGAAGTGTGTTGTCAAACTTCCCTAAAAAAACCTGGCACAAGATAGGAGCTGCGCTAGCGCCAATACAGAGAATCCTTTTTTCTGTACGAACACACTGCCCTTAATATCTACAAGGGGAGATGAAAGATAAGTTGTTAGCAGTTCTAAGAACGCATCGATAGAGATGCCAGGGTCATTTTGGAAGGCCACTAGGCCGTTCTGTTCAATCATTTCACGCACACTGCAACAAATAGTTCGTCATGAGGGGTGCTGTAAAACAAGTCTTCGATGTCAATAGAAAACCCAGCGTTGGCTCCGAGACTGCCGTTGCTGAGTACTTCAACCACTGCAGCTGCACTCGCAACGTAGCAGGGGTCCTGCACATCAAGGGACATCAGGTGTCGCTGCAAATACTGGCCCAGTAACTTTTGCCAGGTTTCAGCCTCAGTCACAATGGCCCTCAAAGGGCAGTCTGTCTTGTGGGGTTTTGCGGAGAAGAAGTTCTGGAGGTGATTACCTTTGCAATTCTTCACCCTCTGAGCCAGATTATCCAAGTTGTTGTCTTCTAGGAGTCTCACGGCCGTGGTCTTCAGTTTTGAAGGCTTGCGTTTCGTAGGATGGAAATTAGGATAGATTAGTACGATGGATGGATGCGCATGCTCTGTTATGTTACCTGGGAGACTGACTGTTTTCCAATAAAGCACAGTTGATAGTCCAGTCGTTGTGTGTGCCTCGTCTCTCCTTTGTCCCCATCTTTTGGCTGGTTTTTTCTTAAGATAAGCGCGCGGCAACGGACCTGCTACGAGCCAGTATTAGAATGTGGACGGTGCGGATCCACAAAACACGATAGAAACGCGTGTACCTGCATGGGTGAAAACTCGATGCTACCGCTCCGGCAGGTTCGGGCACCTTGAAAAAAAGTCTTTAGTGACGTCAGCAAAGAACGCCATAAAATCCATGCTCGAGGCAGGTCAAGCCAAGCTTTAAATGTAACAGAAGATACCTTGGATGACGCGGCCGACAGCATGCTCATCTGGACTTTGGTTGCTTCTTCGAAATCTCAGTTGGAAGCTCCAATTTGCCCAATGTTCACGTAGTGTGACAGCAGGAAGAAACCGCATCGGCGCAGCTACCATGCACGCCGCCACCACTTCTACGTTCCACGGACCAAAAGTAGCCAATACAGCGACTTTTTTATTAAGGAATGAGAAATGTGGCAAACGCCTCGAAGAACTGTCGTAAACGCTCTGCTTCACTCCGCCGAACGCCCTGCCTTCACTTTGGCGAATGCTCTGCCTTCACCCTGGAGAACGCTCTGCCTTCACTCTGGCGAACGCTGTGACTTCACTCTGGCGAACACTCTGCCTTCACTCTGGCGAACCCTCTGACTTCACTCTGGCGAACGCTCTGCCTTTACTCTGGTGGACGCTCTGCGTTAGCTCTGGAGAACGCTCTAACTTCACTCTGGCGGATGCTCTGCGTTAGCTCTGGCGAACGCTAACTTCACTGTGGCCAACGCTCTGCCTTCACTCTGGCGGACGCTCTGCGTTAGCTCTGGCGGACGCTCTGCGTTAGCTCTGGCGAACGCTCTAACTTCACTGTGGCGAACGCTCTGCCTTCACTCTGGCGGACGTTCTGCGTTAGCTCTGGCGAACGCTCCAACTTCACTGTGGCGAACGCTTTGCCTTCACTCTGGCGAACGCTCTGTCTTCACTGTGGCGAACGCGAAGCGCATGTCTCTCACGCTTTCCCTCGATATTTCCTGCCCTCACCCTCCACTATACCGACCCATTTCTAAAGTAAAAAAAAAAACATTCCTGAAAAACAGACTTCCCACGAATACCTGGTTGAACGAGACATACAACAGTTTAATAACCTTTGAAGAAATCAATAGAGTACTCCGCACCGGAAAGCAAACAGCACCCAGGCCTGATGAAATACATTACAAGATGTTAGCCCATCTTTCAGAACCTGCCGTAGAAGCACTTTTAAAGTTTTTTAATAAAATAGAGGTCTCCGGGAAGCTACCTGAGGCATGGAAGAAAACAGTAATTGTACCTTTCTTTAAACCCGGAAAGCCTCCATGTTCCCCCGGTAGTTATAGACCCATAGCGCTCACAAGTTGTCTTGCCAAAACATTTGAAAGTGTTCTTAATATCCGGTTAATGTTCATCCTTGAATCCCGTACACTGCTCGATATACATCAATGTGCTTTTAGGAAAGCGTGCTCAACAACCGATCATCTAGTCCGCCTTGAAAATACAGTACGAGAGGCGTTTATTCACGGACGACACTATCAGGCAGTTTTTTTCGACATGGAAAAAATGGCTTAGGTTTAGCTAAGGTTAAGCCTAGTCAGATGCGAAGCATATTGATGGCTAGGCTTGGTAAAGTTCCTCGCTTTGTTCTTCAGTTGTTGTAGAACGTTGTCGCCGAGGCGCATATTGAGCACGCCGCTTATCCAGACGTTCTTCCCGCTCTTCATCGGTCTCTGTGGCACGCTGAAGCTTTCGCTTCTCGTTCAAATCAGCCCTGCTTCTAGGCGGCATCCCAACACCTGGCCGCCTTGTAAGTGCCCGGAGAGCGAGGCAAGCTCAGCTTTATACCGCTGCTGTAGCGTCACGTGGTCAGCTGCAGCGCCTCTGATGTGGAGCCTCCACCTCCGCGGCCGACCGCGCTAGCCGGCAGCCCATCTCTCCTCTGCTGTGACATCATGTTGTCAAGTGTTGTCACGTGGTCACGCTAAAGGTCAATGGTAGCTCCACCGCCGCGCTCGACGGGCTCTAGTCTAGCTCTAGTAATATGTTTCGCATATTACTGTGTACTGTGTTTCGCATGTGTTGGTCTTCCCAAATTGAGTATTTATTAAAACGACTCCGTGCTCTTTCTGTCCAGCTTTATCGTATAAAATACACTACACCTATAAACTTGCGTCAGACTGTGTATAGATCTCTAGGAGAATCTATCCTTAGATACGGCGTTTCAGTGTATGGTTCTTGTGCACCTTGTAAGATTAAGAAGGTAGATAGTTTCCTGTGCAGAATCTCCACTAATTTACTGTATGGCACTGCTCACGAGAAGTCCGACCATAACACCAGAATGGTTAAAGCAGGAGTTATTCCTCTGCATGACTTGTACTTACAGGTGGTAGTTCTGAGAAATTACTTTTCAGCACAGTTTAAGCAGCCAGATAAAAAACCAGAGTCACTTAGGCATATAGCGCGTTATAAAGTTCCCAGGGTTTACACACATTATGGTAAAAGGACACGACAGTTCTATATACCCTACCATTTTAATAAACTACCTGCTCAGATGTTTGGTTGTGATTCGTTGACGGCTGTGAAATCTGGACTGCAAGCGTGGTTTGAAAGTTTCAAAGAAAGGAAATACTGATTTGCTTTGTAATTTCTATATTGTTTTTAATATTGTGTTCCATTTATTAACTGCAGATTTTCTTTGCTTTACATAATTCTCAATCGTTAAATTTGTTGACTGAACTATATGTAATATTTCGACTTTGTGTTATTGCTTTTTTTTCTTCTTTCTTCTTCTTTTTCTTTATGGATTGTAAAGTGTGCACTTTCAGCGCTAAATCTGTATTCACCGCATGCTGTTGTGACTGCCGTGGCCCGCCCACAAGCGCTTGCGCTTCTGCGGGCACACGCTATGTACTGTGTATATATATCTTGCAATAAAATTCCTGTATGTATGTATGTATGCATAAAAGCTTATGACACCACGTGGAGGTTCGGTATTCTTCGTGACCTTGCAGATCTAGGCATATGCGGCAGGATGCTAAACTGCACAAAGGATTTTCTCTCTAACCGTTCATTCCAAGTCCGCCTTGGCTCAACACTCTCGAAGAATTTTAGCCAAGAAAATGGAGTGCCCCAGGGGTGTATTCTGAGTACAACTCTCTTTATGTGAAAATGAATTCTCTTGTGAACATAATGCCAAAGTCAATTATGTATTCTACATACGTTGATGATCTTCAAATAGCGTACACCTCCATGAACCTCTCAACATGTGAACGACAAATACAGGTGACGTTAAACAAACTGGCAATTTTGGCTGAAAGAAATGGTTTCAAGCTTTCTCCTCAAAAAACAGTCGCCATTCTTTTTTCACTGAAGAGAAGCTTACAGGGCGACCCCACACTCCACCTAAATGAAACAGTACTGCCTGTGAAAAAGGAACATACATTTTTGGGCGTAACATCTAACAGAAAACTTACGTTCCTACCCCACATAAATAACCTAAAAAAGAAAGCCACTAAATCACTGAACATATTGAAAGTACTGTCTCGAAAACACTGGGGGTCTGATAGAGCATGCCTCCTACACATCTCTCGCTCGTTGACACGTTCCATCTTAGACTACGGATGCGTAGTGTACGGATCAGCACGGCCATCATATCTGAAAAGACTAGACCCCACACATAACTCAGGCCTTCGCCTTTCATGCGGCGCTTACAGAACATCGCCCATAACCAGTCTCTACGTCGAGACAAATGAACCCCCGCTAGCAGTCAGAAGAAACGCCCTTACTTGTGCACATGTTTTCAAAGTGAGATCCTTGCCAAAACACATCTGTTATTCCATCATAACAAAGTGCCCCTCTAGAATAATATTCAGGAACAAACCACAAGCTACCAGGCCTCTGATTTTAAGGTTCGAAGAGATATGCCAGAATCTTGGCATAGCTGACACATTACCTAACATGGCTCAAAGATGGGACCCACTTGCCCCATGGAATAATTTCCACACCGACTATGATCTCACGCTTACACAGTTCTGAAAAACACAAACTCCCTCACAACACATCATCCAAGAATTCCTCGCACTCGAGGAAAGAAACTGTGGCCTTGAAACTGTTTATACTGACGGCTCAAAAACAGCCGATTGTGTTGGAAGTGATATAGTACAAGGAAGATGGGAAAAAATAATAAGACTTCCGCAGTATGCATCCGTCTTCACTGCTGAATGTTATGCCATCTGGATTGCGGTAGAGAAAATAGTAAACGAGAACATAAGCAACAGCGTTATTTTCACAGACTCGATCAGTGTACTCACAGGGCTTCACATCAGAAATGCAGTCACGCCACTGCTCGGCGACGTCATACATAACATATTAACAGCCGCTGCCCACGGACTAAACGTGAAATTCTACTGCGTCCCTAGTCACGTCGGTATAAAAGGGAATGAAAGAGCAGACGTATGCACAGCTCAAGCCCGGAACAAACAAATCGAGAAAGTAAATTTACCTTTTAAAGATTACATGAAATGAGTACATTCTAAACTAAAGGATAAATGGCAGGCAACATGGAATAATACAATAAATAATCAATTCCTCTTGGTGAAGCCTGTGTTGGGCGAATGCAAAACATGTACTGACCAGGAACGCATTAAGGAAGTCATTTTATGCCGTCTTCGCATAGGACACACACACTTCACAAACAACTTCATACTAACAAAACAAGACAAACCTATATGTGACGCATGCGGAGACGACCTCACCGTAAACCATTTGTTATACTCATGTGGAAAGCTCGAAACACTGAGGAAGAAACATTTCATACGGTTTTACAATGAACCAATCTCTTTCCATACATCACTGGTTTTGGGAGAGAATGCTCTTAACCACTTGTCCTGCATATTTAACTTTTTACAAGAAGCAAATATTCTAAACAAACTATAGGTTACAACTACTGTAACACATAAATTCTAGAAACATGCATTTAACCCCGTGTGTGGCGCATTATAGCCTCAGTTGCTTATGCGCCATAAAACCCAACACAACACAACACTTTGCCTTCACTCTGGCGAACGCTCTGCCTTCACTTTGGCGGACGCTCTGCGTTCTGGCGAGCGCTCTAACTTCACTGTGGCGAACGCTCTGCCTGCACTCTGGCGGACGCTCTGCGTTAGCTCTGGCGAATGCTCTAACTTCACTGTGGCGGACGCTCTGCGTTAGCTCTGGCGAACGCTCTAACTTCACTGTGGCGAACGCTCTGCCTTCACTCTGTCGGACGCTCTGCGTTAGCTCTGCCTTCACTCTGGCAGACGCTCTGCGTTACCTCTGGCGAACGCTCTAACTTCTGTGGCGAACGCTCTGCCTTCACTCTGGCGAACGCTCTGGCTTCACTGCGGCGAACGCGAAGCGCATGTCTCTCACGCTTTCCCTCGTTATTTCCTGTTCTCACCCTCAGCCGGTCACGCTGTATTAGCTGAATAACGAAATTCAATGAGTGAGCTAGTTTTCCATTTTGAAAGTGCAAGCGCTCAAAAGTCAAGGACGACAGAAAAGGAGAGACAGACAAAGTGCTTCGTATATCTCTCCTTTTCTGTCGTCCTTGTCCTTTTGAGCGCTTTCACTGTCAAAATGTATAAGCTGGCTGATCGGTACAAATTAACGTCTCTTTCTACCCCGAGCGTCCGTCTGCGTGCCATGGAAGCACGGCACGCGCAATGCGCGTACTTGGTATGTAACTCTAATTGTAAGCATTTTAGGAAAACAGTTGAAACTAATTTAATGAATTAGATTTTACTCTAACAGCCAGCTCTGAAAATTAGATACCTGAGATTCAGGTTGCAGATCTAAATGCCACATTCAGTTCAGTTTTTACTAATAAACCAGTTGACAGGTTTACTGATCCCAATACCTTGTGCATCGCACATGAAAAATTCAAAATCTGGTCTCACCGGCATTGTCAAAGTCATTCAATCATCAAATAACTTGGCACCCACCAGTGTGGACGGTATAAACGCTAAAGTGCTGAAAAATGCTAAACATCTGTGTTTTTGCAGGAATCTTTCATCGCCGGTTCATATCCGCAAGACTGGAAATTAGATAAGGTCATCCAAGTCTGCAAGAAAGGAAGCTGTTAATTACCGATTAATTATCGCCAGATTTTAATAACACGCGTCGCTCCTTAGGCAACGCAACATGTTTTATACTCTCATATAGCTAACTTCCTGACATCCGTAAATTTTTTTCATTCCATTCAGCACGATTTCCACCCAAAATCATTTTTGTGACAATCAACTCGTTCTTTTTCTGCCCGACTTATATTTAAACCTAGAAAGCAACGTTCCTACACATGCAATATTTTTATATTTCGAAAAATCGTTCGATAAGGAGCCGAAGTCGTCTTCTCTTACTAAGCTTATCACGCCTTAATATACATTTGTTTATTTTCAGCTAGATTCAGCTAACTGTCCTCAATTAGTATATGCACAACTCAAAATTTTCGTCCTTAACAACCGCGCTTGCCGGCGTATCCAAGGTACGTACGTGCTTGGGCCTCCCCTTTTCGTGGTATCCATTAATGACATGCCTTTAAATTTCTTTAAAGGCATGGCATGTCATTCATTCTTTAAAGACACAACAAAGCGCCGGTGTTGTTGTGTCTTGTCTCCTACTTTGGTCCTCGTTTTTGGCGCTAACTCCATGCTGAATTTCAATTTTTTCTCATATCCGCCTCTTCGCCGATAACTATGTCGTTTATCGAGCAACGATGGACTCCACGGACCATTTGACTTTGCAGAATGATCATACGCGCATACAGAATTGGTGTAAACGTTCGCTCATGTCACTTAATGTGTCAAATTGTCTTCATGCCCATCCACCGTCGTCATAAGTATGTTGTGCCTAATCACAACATTAATAACATCCAAACGGCAAAAGCTGAATCATTTAAATATCTCGGTTTTCATATTTCGCATGACCTAACTTGTACATGTCATGTTAACCGCATAACAAATTTTGCTAACCATGCTCTGCGTTATTTTGTCACGTAGTGGTCACTGCAGTGCGGAGAGCAGGAATACACCGGTAATGGCTCCTACACAAAACTGTTTATTCGGGCTGTCTTGCGCCCGCAAACAAGTGCATGAGTCGTCGGCGGCGGCGTAGCAACCAGCGCGCTCGGCGGTCGTCGAGTGAGTGAAAACTTTATTGGATATTTTGAAGGGTTTCGCGGTTGTGAAGTCTCCGTCGTCTTCTCTGGCGCTGGCGACTTGAGGCTTCTCGTCAGCAAGGGTGGGCCCCAATTATAAGGCTCCACTTAGTCGTGCTGCATCAGTCGCGTGCTGCACTAAGGCCCTTTGGGTCGCGAGCTCGCCGCTGGTGAGCCGACTCTCCCATTGCTCCGCACTTCGGTGTTCGTGTTGGTCGAATGCTTTGTTGCGTTCGCATTCCCACGTGATATGATAAAGTGTAGGTGTGGCATCGCACCAAGGGCAGGTGGCTCTGTATTGTGTCGGGAACATCTTATTAAGTATGTGTAGGTTAGGAAAGGAGTTGGTGTGTAATCTGCGCCAGCCGGTCGCTTCCTCCTTTGTTAGGGCTTTGTGTGGTGGTGAATATCTAATTCTTGCTCCAATATGCAAGTGCAAGGTCTCTGCGTATCCCCCCTCGCAAGCCTGTAGGCGGAGCTCCGGAGCATTTGACTGCCCTGCTCGGAATGCGTTACCTCGAGTTAGGCTGTCTGCCCTTTCGTTCCCCCCTATGCCCGCATGGCCCGCGATCCAGATTAGGTTATGCCTGGGTTTCTCCTCGGCGGAGGTTACCCCGCTGAGTATTTTAAGGGCTGTTCTGCTGATCCTGCCCTATCATGTAGTTCCTGCACGTCTCCTTCGAGTCCGTCAGTATGTTGAGAGATCGGCCCGTTCTGTAGCCTTCTGCTGCCGCCAGCGCAACGGCAATCTCTTCAGCCTCCGCTGTGCCGGCGACCTTTGCCGTGGCACACGTGATCATGTTTCTTTCCTTGTTTACCACTACCGTCGCGGCTACGCGTTCTTTCTCGCGCGGATATACGGCAGCGTCCGTGTATACGGTGTTGTCTAACTGGGCTAGCGTTCTCTCCACGTACTCGGCCCTCGCTTTTCGTCTGTTTTCGTGAAGATTGGGGTCCATGTTTTTCGGCAATGGTCCCACGTTAATGGTTTTCCTAAGGTGGTCCGGTACGTCCGCGTATCTGTCTACCAGTCCGCTCGTGTCCCGACCCAACCTTCTTAGGAGCGCTCGTCCCGTGGGGGTGCCTCTGAGTCTCGTGGTTTGCGTTCCCAGCAGAGCTTCGGCGAGCTCACTGAAGGTGTTGCTGATGCCTAGCTGGAGCAACGTTTCGTTCAACGTGTGCTTGGGTAGGTGCAGAGCAGTCCTGTACGGCTTGCTGAGAATGATGTCGGCTTGCTCTCTTTCCGCCTTGGTCGTCGCGTGGTACGGCAGGGAGTACGTGACTCGGCTGACAATTAGGCTGTTAGCTTGAGAGTGTCTTCTTCACTCATTCCATATCTCTTTTGGGAGACTCTGTTGATCATACGGCCCACCTGCTCTGCCGCCTTACTCAGCAGGCTGATGGTGTGGCTGCATTTCCGGCTTCCTTGCAACCACATGCCCAGGATCCTTATCATGTTCTTTTCCGGGATGTTCTGTCCCTCGAGAACGACCTCCAGTGTCGCTTGGGTGGGATGTTTGCCGACTCTGAGGAGTTCCGACTTCTCCGTCGAGCATCTTAAGCCCCTCTCTCTGGTGCAAGTTTCTACGCAAGTTGCCGCTTCCTGTAGTTTTTCTTGCTTCTCCCCGAGTGATCCTTTGGTGACCCATATCGTAATGTCGTCGGCGTACATCGCGTGTTGGATGCCCTGGATCTCCTTGAGCCGTCTTGCAAGTCCAATCATTGCCACGTTGAAGAGGACGGGCGATATGACGGATCCTTGGGGTGTGCCTTTGCACGGCGTGGGGAAGACGTCGCTTCTCAGCTCGCCCAGCCCCACGGTCGCCGTTCTGTCGCTCAGGAAGGCTCTAACGTAATCGTGCGTTCTCTTCCCGCAGTTGGTGTTGTTGATGCCTTCCATGATGGCCGCGTGGCTTACGTTGTCGAAAGCCCCCTTTATGTCGAGGGCCATGACGACGTTTTCGCCCGCCTTCGGCATCGCCTCGAGCACTTCCTCCTTGAGTTGGAGCAGCATGTCTTGAGTAGAGAGGTTGGCTCTGAACCCGTACATGCTGTCCGGGTACCATTGTTCGTTTTCCAGGTGCGACTGAATTCTCTTCGTGATCACTTTCTCGTACAGCTTGCCCAGGCACGACGTTAGAGATATCGGCCTGAGGTTCTCGATCTGGAGCTTCTTGCCTGGCTTCGGAATCATCACGACGACGGCGTGTTTCCACTCCGCCGGCACTCTTCCCTCTTGCCAGAGCTTGTTGAGGTAGGTCGTAAGCTGATCTATCGCCTCGTCACTGAGGTTCCTTATTAGCGAGTTCCGGGTCTTGTCCGCCCCCGCCGCCGTGTTCTTTGTGGCCGATCTTATCGCCTCGACGACCTCCTCTCTCGTGATCGTGGTCCATATGGCCGGGCTCTCCTCACCACGGTATTCTTCTCGGTAGCTCTCGACCTGATCTTTGCCGTAGCACTTTATCCGGACCTCTTCGAGTAGTTGTTCGTCCGTGCCTTCGTATTGGTGCACCAGCCTCTGTATCGACTTGCTGCCTTCAGATTTGTTTTTGCTCGGGTCCATGAGGGCCTTGAGGATCTGCCACGTTCTGGCTGTGCTGAGGGTGCCATTCAGCGAGTTCCTGAATTGCTGCCACCCCTGCCTGGCCAGCCGCGTCGCGTACTGCTCCGTTTGCTTGGTTATATCGGCAATTTTGCTCTTTAGCTTCCTGTTGAGGTTTTGTCTCTTCCACCGCTTGGTGAGCCCGCGTCTCGCCTCCCATAGCTTGAGGATCCGCTTGTCCACCTCCGGCGTTTGTTCCGTTCTGTCTACTTCTTTCGTGTATAGGTCTTGGATTCGTCTGAGTTGTTGGCTCCACTCTTCCGCAGAACCGATGTCGCCCTCGAGCTGCTTGCAGTGCGCTCAGAAGGCGTCCCAGTCCGTCAGCCGAGCCGTGCCAATCTTCCTCCTGTCGTTGTCCGCCACCGTGCAGATCCTTATTATGTGGTGGTCGCTTCCAAGGTTCTCGAGTAGGTTTTCCCACTCCGCTTGTTTGGCGCCCCTTATGAAGGTTAGGTCGGGACTCGTGTCTGGACTGACACTGTTCCCCTGCCTAGTAGGTTCATTCTCGTCGGTTAGCAGCTCGCATCCTACGTTCTCTGCCGACGTGCAGATGCCGCGCCCCTTTTTGTCCTCTCTGTTATAGCCCCATCTCGGACTCTTGGCGTTAAAGTCGCCCGCTATGATTAAGGTGTTTTGTCTCGCCAACTTTTTCGAGTCCGCAAAGAGCCTAATAAAGTTCCCATTTGTTTGCTTGAATGGGCTGTATAGCTTTACGATATAGGTGCTTTTGGAATTTGTTTTGTTTTTGGGAATTATCTCTGTAATTACGTGTTCGACCTGGGTGTCCTCTATTTCTTTGTGTGCTATGGCTACTACTTGTTTGCTTATGAGGGACGCAGTGCGACCGCTTTCCTGACGCGTGTAGCCCCTGAGTGTTGGGGTGTTGTTTGTTTCTTGTAACATAATTACATCCGGTGGGGTTCCTCTGGTGTATATGAATTGCTGCAGGAGGCCTTGCTTACGCTTGTACCCCCTGCAGTTCCATTGCCGAAGTTCTAGTTGTTGGTGGCGTTCTGGCGTGTTTTGTTATTGTTGTTTGTGTTGGGGGACTCTGCGCCGAACCTGCGCTCGTTGTATAGTCTGTCTCTGGCGTCGTTGGTGGTTCTTTGCGTGGTCTGGTTTTTAGCATAGGTTCTAAAGTTCTGTTCTTGCAGGGCAAACTTTTGTTGTGTCCGTTGCAGTTCACTTTGAATTTGCTGCATCTGTCCTTTTAGAGCCATTATGAGGTTTTTATATCATCAATTGGGTTTGCGCCTTCGTGGTTTTGTTGCGCCATGTCCATCGCCTGAGGTGGTGGAGTCGGCGTTCTAGCCGGTGAATAACCCGCCCTCATTTCTTGTTTCTCTCTGATAATGTCGTTTAGTTGTTTCTTTAGTTGCCTCGCTTCCTCGCGACTTTGCTCGAGTTCGCGCCTGAGTCTCGTAATCTCTTGTAATAGTTGTTTGTCTTGTGCGGTTTGTATGTTGTTAGTGTTAGAGTGCGGAGCAAAAAGTGATTTGGGAGGGCCGCCTCCCCAGCTCACCTTAACACCTCCGCCGCTCTTCTTCTTCTGTTGCCACGGCTCTTTTGCTGCGGCTGTTGCTTGCCGGCGTTGCCCAGGGGTGGGTAGGACCCGTCCCGGTTGGACCCTCGGCTCTGGCTCCGGCTGCTGCCGCGGCTGCTCCGGCCCGTGTCCTGGCTCTCGTCCCGGAACCATCTTGGTCTTCTTCCCCGGCTGCGGCCTCGGCTGCGCCGCTGCTGCTGCTGGGGTCCCCACCGCAGCTCGCTCGCTGACTTGAGGCGTTGTTTGCAGTCTCTCGTGCCCACCGCGTGATCGCCGCCACACAGCAGGAACTTGGGTGTGAATTGGTGCCCTGCCGCCGGATTCTGGCATCCGCACTGCCTGCAGGTCCTGGTTTCCGCGTTCGGGCAGACGTCCATTCGGTGCCCCTGTTGGCCGCAGGCGTAGCACACCTGCCTCGTGGGCCGGTACGGGTAGCACCACATCTCCCCGCCGTAGTATAGCACCTGCTTCGGGAGAATGGGACCGTCGAAGGTGATGACGGCCGTGCTGGATTTCCCGAGCATTCTGGCTGCCAGGATCTTCACTCCTTGCGTGCGGACTCTGAGGTTGGTCTTGAGTTCTTCCGGTGAGGTTCCCGGGTCCACGCCGTGGACGACCCCGCGCAGCGTTTCTTCCGGTGCTGCCACGTGGGCGTTGAAGGCGTAGCTCTTGCCCCCGAAGCTCAGCTGCATGATGCGCCTAATCTTCTGGGCCACTTCTTCGTTGTCGGTGCTGATGATGATGATGTTCGATCCGTTGCGCAGTCGGATGATGAGGTCTTCCGCCTTACATCCTTGTTCGGTAGCCGCGACTACCGCCCGCGCCACTTGGTGCGTTTGCAGGTTTTTAACAGCGAGTCCCCTCGGCCGAAGGACTATTTTAAGGTCGTCTCTGGGGAGCGGCGGCAGTCTCCGCCTCGGCGCTCCTACTCTCTCTTTCCTCTCCGGCGCAGCTGGCGTTCCATCTGTGACCTTCGCCGCGCCTAGGGAAGGCCCGTTCCCTAGGCTCGTTCCCGCCAAAACTTGCTGCTTGTTATCGCTGCATTGGCGTCTCTTCTGCCTTCTCGACATGGCGATTTCCCAATCTTCGTCGGTTCCGCCATTGTTGCTTACTTGTGAGCGTTGCGTTGATGGGGTGCTACTTCCTAGGGCTTGGCTGCCCGCCACCGCGGGTCCGCCTCGGACCTGTTGCTCGGGAGTCGCTTCGGTGGTGTCCTGGAGGTCTTCCTCCATGAGTTCTTGCGAGTCGGCCGGAAATCTTGTCGGGCCTGTCGCTGAGGGTCGGTCGTAGCTGGGGTCGCTTGCTCGGGACATCGCTCCGGGTCTTCTTTACCTCGGGCCGAGGCCGGAGAGGCCGCGGAGCCCCGCTCTCTTGCTAAGCCTCGTTAGGCTTAACGCCTGGTCGGCCACATGGAAAATTCACATGCCGACCAAATCCAAAATATTGGAATCACCGGCTTGAATTTGGGGTCCTTGTGGTCCTCTTCACTTCCGGCGGCGATCCCAGCCAAAATTTTGGTGGTCCAGTTGGGTTGAACGGGTCAAAAAGCCCAAAAACTACGGAGTGCATGTGACACGCGTCCGCTCGCCTTGGATGCTTGCAATAAGCCCCCGCGGTCGTCCACCAGAATGGCCGCCGATCTCGGCGGTACTCAATTTAAAGGAAATAGCAAACTTTCGAGGTAAAGCGTGCAAAGTTACTAAGACATTCTGTAACCACCTCGAATCGGAATTACTCCCCTTTCAAAGGAAGATCGACCCGATGCTTCAAAACATAAGCGACAACGCACAAATAAATAGACGATCCAGAAATTAAAACCGAATGTGCAAACACAGCGTCCTTCAGCGCACAGAATAGCGCTTTATGCAGACGACATGAACAATTTCCGGCCATACACGGCGTCGCTGGGATGCAGTAATTTTCTCAGGAACGAATTCATAGTCATCGTACTCTAGTTAACTTAGCCGACGAAGAACTTTTTACGGGCGGAAATAGCGGCGCAAAAGCTTTTCACTCAATCCGCGGCGGCGAATGGGCGTTCAAACCCCGACTCGGTCTCATGGATTGTATTCCGCGTTGAGTCTTCGTAGATTGTAGTGTCTGGCGTCGGTCCGCTGCTGGTCTTTGATCCGTATTCGGGTAAGCCTTCAGGCTTCTGCGCGTGAAGGTAGGCTACGATGTCGACGCTATCTTTTTCGGTAATGTTGGCGAGCATTCGCGTCCACCGTGGTCGTGGCCTCCCTGCCACGGACGAGCCTAAAGGACGTCGTCCCGGTGTTCTGTACTGTGGTGTTGTAGGCAAAGGCGATGTAAGGAAGGACGACATCCCAGGCCTTGTGTTCGGCATCGACATACTTGGCGAGCATATCAGCGATGGTTTTGTTCAGGAGGTATTGTTTGTCCATTCATTGATCTGCGGGTGGTATGCGCTTGTGCTCCGGTGGCTTGTTTGGCTGTAACACAGGATTGCTTGCGTAAGTTCCGCCGTGAATGCTCTTCGTCTGTCGGTGATGAGAACATCCGGGGCGCCGCAGCGCACGAGAATGAACTCCACGAAAAATATGGCGACTTCTGCTGCAGTTCCGTTGGGAAAGGGGGGGGGGCGGATTTTGGACTCGGCGTAGTGGGTCAGGTAGTCGGTCGCTATGATGATCCATTTATTTCCAGATGCTGACTTCGGGAAGGGGCCAACCAAGTCCATGCCGATCTGCTGAAGATCCTTGAGGGAGGTTCAATGTGGCTCAGAAATCCGGCTGTTCGGGTGGGGGGGGGGGAGCGTCTTTCATCGCTGACAATCTCGGCAGGTTTTCACATAATGTGCGACATCAGCACTCAGTTGGAGCCAGTAATACTTGTGGTGAATGCGATGAAGGGTGACAGACAGCATGAGATGTCCAGTTGTCGGCTAGTCATGTGAAGCCTGAAGTACTTCTTCGCGCAGGCTTTACAACAAGGGGGTAGACTTATTAAGGCGGAAACTTGGGCTGGTTCGAAAGCGGTTGGAATCATATTTGCTAGCACTTAGTGAACACATCAGACAAGATGAAAAATATAAATTTGTATTTGTGTTCTTGCCTCGTGTGTTGACTAAGCGCTAGCAAATATGATTACTAGAGGTAGACTCTTTTGTTCACCGCAAAGATCTTCAAAACGACATCATTTTTTTACAGGACGAAGGAAATCCTCCCTTAAACGAGGTGGGGAGGGGGCGGTGTAGAAACCTTGCCTTCTAAGTATTGCATGAGGCGTATTAGGTCGAGGTCCGAGCGTTGCTGCTCTGCAAAAGAGCTGGAGCTGATTGGTCGCAGGAAGTCGTACTCATCGTCGTACGGCGACGAGTATCTACAGGGGCTCGTGACAGGCAGTCAACGTCAGAATGCTTGCGCCCGGACTTGGATGGTGATGTCGAACTCCTGGCGATTTAGGCTCCATTCAGCAAGGTGGTCGGAGCGTCCTTCAAACTTCCAAGCCATCAAAGTGCGTGGTGATCGCTGACCGCCTTGAACGGTCGTCCGTATAGGTAGGGGCGTAATTTCTACGTAGCCCAGATGATGGCAAGGCATTCCTTCGCAGTTATCGAATAGTTAGCCTCGGCCTTGAAGAGAGACCGGCTAGCGAATGCGATTGCTTTCTCGAGTAATTCGAAGTTGTGAACGAGGGTGGTGCCTAGAACAGCGCTGCTTGCGTCGGTATGTTTCAGTTTCGGCGTTTTCATTAATGTGCGCAAAGATCGGTGGGGACTTACGACACTGAAGTTCTTTGAAGGCTCCCGCTTTCGGCGCTTCTCTTTGAAATTGCACGTCTGCTTTGTCAGGAGTGTCAAGACTCGGCGATGAGCGAGAAGTTCTTGACAAATTGTCAGTAATATGCGCACAGTCCGAGGAATCTGTGCACAGCTGTCTGATCGGCGGGCGGTGGAAGCTGTGCAATAGCGGCCGTTTTCTGCGGGTCTAGACGTACTCCCGGGGACCTAGAAACTGCAGCTCCCTCATAAGAAAAGTGGCACTTCTTTGCTTCTAAGGTTAGGCCGGAAGGCGATTGCGTCTAGCACTGCTCGAAGCTCTTGGGTGCTCTTCAAGGTTCGAGGCAAAGACAACGCCATCTAAATATACCGGACACACTTGCTACCTCAGACCTGGCCGCACTGTATCCATTACTGGCTTGTACCTCGCTGTTGAAGAACAGAGACAAAGTGGCATCAGCTTGAACTCGAAGAGGCCATGCTGCGTGATGAATGCGGTCTTTCGCGATCCCTTTCGTTGACCTCAGTTTGCCAGTAGCCGCTCTTAAGGTGCATCGATGAGAAATACTTGGCGTTGCAGTACCGGTTCAGTGTGTCGTTGTTGAGGGGGAGGGGTAGACGTCCTTGTTTCTTAAGTTGTTCAAGCGGCGGTAATCTGCGCGGAATGGAAGTGCGCCGTCTTTCTTTCTCACTACAACAACCAGTGCCGCCCAGGGGCTCTTTGAAGGCTGGATGACGGCGTCGCGAAGCATTTCTTTCACTTGGTCCCGGATGGCTTGTCGTTCTCGCGCAGACACTCGGTAGGGGCTCTGGCGGAGAGGTCGGGCGTCCTGGTCGGTTATAATGAGATGCTTGGCAATTATCGTTTGTCCGACCTGCGGCGATGACAAGCAGCACTCGCTGTAGCTTCGAAACTGGTTGCGGGTCTGGTATATCTTCCGGGGCAGGGCTGGGTTGATGTCGAATGTGGGCAAGTTCTCTTGGTCAGGCGAATCTCTGCGGATGGGTTAGAGAGGGCGAAGTCTCGTATCTCATATGTTTCGTGAAAAAAAGCAATCGTCGTTCCTCTGTTAACCTACAGGTATTCTTTGAAGAATTTACCAATACTTCAGGTTGGCCATTGCGAAAATGCGGGATACCTCTTGGAAAGTCGATTCCTTGGTCTAGAAGCAATTTCATGTTCCCTTATTTGATGGCTTCAGTGTTACTGGCTCTCGTGACGCGTATAGAGACTATGACTCTTGAGCGGGCTGGGACGCAAACTTAATCCGCCGCAACACTCAGGCCGACATGATGTTCCAGGGTTCTAGTCGATGTGATGGCCTCGTCCGCCGAAAACGGGAGCAGCTTGGATCGCAGTTCGATGATTGCCCGATGCTGATTAAAGAAATCCATGCCAAAGATCACTTTGCTGGAACAGTGCCGTAGCACAACGAAGGTCGCAGTACACGTCTGTCTTTTGACAGTTACTCGCGCTTTGCATCGTCCCGATCGCCTAATGAGGTGGCGTTCTGCGGTTCGAATTTGTGCACTGTTTTTAACAGTCGCGACTTCCCTGAGCTGCGCAGTGACTTTTCCATTCAGCGGCGAATAATCGGCTGCTGATTTTACAACAGCGGTGACTTTCCAGCCGTCGATAACCAATTCTAAGTCGGATGTGCTCGCTGTTGCGTTGTACGTCATCCTCGGCGTCGGGTCACGGCTTCGTCTTGTATGTGAATCATGGGTAGTGCGAGTCTTCAAAGGTCTTCTCGGTGGCGGCGTCGTTTTGAAGACTGTTTGCGTCATGGTGGAGGTTTTTATTGCATGCGGCGTCGGCGTGTCGGGATCGGCGTCTTGATGCGGTATGGTCGTTGGAGGATCTTCGACGTTTCGCTCGTGAGCAACCTATCCTCCAGAGGTTGCAGTCTTTAGTTTGCCGTACGGTGAATGGAAGAGCTTCCTCGTACCGCGGCTACATAGCTGCGGCGTGGCGACGCGAAACATGAGGCTGGCGACGATGTTGAGCCTGAAAGGCGGTTCCGCGCACATTCCTCTCAGCGCAGGTACTCGTCGATTTATTGCGGACGTTGGCCGAAGCGTAGCGTGGTGCATCAACGCGAGAACCACGAAGACCGATTGGGCAGTGACGAAGAATATGATCGGCGTAAACGAATGGATGACAGCTGGAGGTTGTCTGAACTCCTCCAGCCATCGGATTTCCTGTGGCTTGGGTGTCGTTCGTAGGCTGGGCGGGCGAGGGCAGAAGGGCGGCATTCGGGAACAGCTAGTTCACGTCGAAGAGGTGGACTTAGGGTGTGTCGCTGGAGCTGAGGACTGCGTACTGCAGCGGCGTAGGTCAATGCTGGCGTTTCAGGTGGAGGCGTCGTTGACGGGGAGCCAAGTGCATGCTGCACAAGGGTCGCTACTTGAGGCTGGTTGGAAGATGGTAGCAGGCGACGCAACTTCTCCCGTACATTTTCGTGCATGGCATCCAGCAGGTTGCCTCTGAATGCTGGGACATCTGAGACAGTAGTCGAGGTAATTTGCAGCTGTCGAAGAAAGTATCGGGCTTGTACTTCGAAGGCCTTCACAATGGTGGCTGTTCGCTAGTGAATTCAGCGAACGTCTTAGGTGGATTCCGGGTCACAACACTCAAAAGTTTCTCTTTAGCACCACGCATCAAAAGCTCCATATTCTATTTCGCCATGTCAGATAGACACGTCGAAATCGGCGCTTCATGTGTCGTGCATACTCGCTCACTGTCTCATTGCGGTGCTGGATGCGTCACTGTAGGAGCAGCTGAGCTCTTTCTTCCCTAATGACGCTTCTAAATACCTTCAGCAACTGCCGCTTGAATGATTCCCACGTCGCCAGAGAAAATTCGTAGTTTTCGAACCAAATTCTGGCTGGTCCCTCTCGGGCGAAGAAAACGTGGCTTACTTTAGTCTGATCATCCCAACCGTTGATAACGCGACACGGTCAAACTCTTCTAGCCATTCTTCCGTATCCTCGTCCGGTCAACCGTTGAACGGGGGGGATGGGGGGCAGTCGGGACTGGTGAAAAATAATGGGGGATGGTTTCACAGCCTTTGTAGATGTCGTCGGCATTGAGTTCTACTTTTCTCGGGTGCAGTCCTCTAGTAGTCCGTAATCAAAAGCATGCCTCTGGAGATGACGGCTGCTTCGCACTTCGTGTTCGTTGGGGACAGCTGCTGCGGCTTTCTAGTGATCTAGAGAGAGCGAGAAAGGAATTTTAGTGAGAGGAACACGAGGAGAGGTCGGCCGGTGGTAACATGGCCCTGGCCTGCTACTCCACATTGGGGAAACAGAACGGGAGGAAAGGGAAAGTGCGAATGAAGGTTGTTGATGGCATAATGATGTCCACACACACACACATACACTGTCTGGCACTCGCACACACACACCTACACAAGTCATTAACACATGCTGCAGTAGGGGCTGCATGAAAACAAAAATGTACACCGTGTAAACTGTGTAAACCGTGTAAGTAACGCATAGGCGATCACAGACGGGTGCCCAAGCCTGCATCACATAAAAAAATTGAGCACGGCCTTTTTTCACACACCACCAATCCGAATGTTTCGCCCTGGCGCCTAGAAGAGTTTCTTCAGAGAGAGGGCGAGAGTCGAGTTGTCTTGCGGTGGCTTCCAATGTTCTCCTCTTATCAGTGTAGTTCGACCACTTGCAAAGAAAGCGCGCAATAATAGTCTCTTGAGTGTGGCACTGTACGAAATTCAGGTTAGTTTCTATTCCGATCTTGTGAAGGTTGTGTTTGGCTTGCTGGTGTAGGCAAGCCAAGCCCCGGTGGAATAAAGTCCCTTGACGTCGCATAACCCTAGATGGCGGATGAAATTTTGAGCCGGCGTCAAGCTTAAAGCCGCGGTCCTGTGGATGGCTGGAGTCGTTCCAGTGAAACTGCATTGCGGCTTGCATTAAATGCTCCAGCATGGCTCCAATGTCAGATCTGGAGAACGCTATTTCAAAGAAAGCACCATCATCATGTGCCAGCCGAGCCTCCGCATCCGCACGCTCGTTTCCCGCTGTGCTGCATTGGATCGGTCTCCACTGACGCTTTGTGATATGGCCCGGTGAAAAGCCTCAGCTAACAAAAGCACAATCTGTTCAACCAACTGCTAGCATAAACTTGATTTAACATAAGTTTAACATAAAATTTGGACTGTAACATAAGAATGTAGTCCATTGGTGTGCTGACTGGTGACCAATATAACGGACGGCCTCTCGTATGGCTGTCAATACGGTTGCCGCAGATGATGTTTTATGCATTAGCCTAAAACGGTGACGTAAGGCATTTCCTGGCACTATCATCGCTGCAGATGAGGAGGTGGTCGTCACGGATCCGCCCACAAAAACTTGCTGCGAGTCTCCCTCCATAGATGCAATGCATGGCAGAGCCAGCTGTTTCAGATCGACTGTTGAGATGTTCGTCTGCTTTGTGATCCCTGGAATGGTTGTACGAGAAGGAAGCTCTCCAAAACCCCTAAGCTTCTCGGGATCTTCTTCTTTAAGACGGCTAAGGATGCTTTGCGGCTCCGAGGGGGTGAGGGCGGCAGGGACATCTGTGAGCACCTTCACCAGATGTCACGTAGTGGTGAGTGCAGGCGCAGAGCAGGAAGACAGAGATAATGGCTCCCAAACAAAAATATTTATTGCTCCTCACTTGCGCCCGCAGAGAACAGAATTAGTCGGCGGCGACGTTGCAGGAAGCGTGCACGGCGGTTGCCGAACCAAATGTCCGACGCTCTCGGCTATGCTCAGTTTTAAGGTGATAGCGAACTTTCAAGTTAAAGCGTTCAAAGTTACTAGAACATTCTGGAACAACAAAAAATCGGGTCCACCTGGATGCGATCAATCAAGACAAATCTGGTGGCGTCTTGCATCACAAAAAAAGCTATAAAGCAGCGTTTTCAATAATGATTGGAAAAACAGTACAAAGATTCGCGGCACTATACTCCGCAACCTTTCCCTCTGTTCGCCCCTTATTCTAAACGTGTCTGTGACCGAAGATGCAGTATGTGAATGCTATTTTTGACCCACACCACAATACAATAATAATACTAATGCCGTCGAGTCGCCTAGAACCGTGCAAATTGATTCATTTTTCCAATTATTCCTCCGATTCCATCATCTCAGCGCTAAAAGCGCAAATAAACTTACTCGCTCTAGCCTCACGCCGCAGGATAGGGCATCTTAGCCTTTTTCATAAATTTTCATTACTTGCCTTCCTATTACGAGTTCATCAAAAACGCCCACCGCATGGCCCGCTCCATCCACTGTAATGCAGTGAATTCCCCACAAACCCATACTACAACTTTTCAGTAGTCATTTTTCCTACTTGCAGTACGAGACTGGAATCGCCTGCCCACCGCAGTTGCCACCATCATCGCTCAGTAACATTCAAGCGGCTCATCGATAACAATTCATCGTGATTTTAATTATTTTTTTGTACCTTGTAACATCCACTCCCTCATGTAAAGCTTCAATATGCAACCCTCGAGGAATCAAATAAAGAAATGAACAATTTCTTGCCAAGTGCTTTCGTACATCACCGTTCAAAGAGGATGAAGGAGCAAAAGAATTCCAGTCGCTAAGACGTGACACCGAACGCTCAGATGGAAGGATAGAGTATGAGAATGTTGATTTCTCCGGAATGAAGCTCGAAAGAGCAGAGATTTTACTTCTGTCTTCTTTTCGAGGTCTGCAGCGCTCCAGTATTTTACGCACGCTATCATCAAAACGCTGTCTGCACCCTACGCTTCAATATTTAATTGTACAGATATTGTGCAGAATATTGTACAGAATATGTATTTATATATTCTACAGAATATGATATTGTACAGAATATAATATTGTAGCGTGCAACGCCAGCGCAGAGACGAAAAACCTGCGGCGGACGCTCAGTGGTTTGAGCGCGCGCGAGAGAGCCAACTAACTTCTTCCTCTTCTAGTGCATGCACTACTTCTGTCTCTTCGAATGCATGTATCACTGCCCCCCTCTTCGGCAGCATCGACACGATGCGGCTAGGAGAGAAAAGTCACCAAAAGGGGAGAACACAGCTGCAGTGAACCGCAGTTCAGTCAGGTAGCCGGTCGTGGTAAGGCTTCATGCGAACAACGTGTACGACTTCAGTTCGGTGCGACCGGCGCTATGGACAAGCTGTCGGGGCGGGAGCAACTGCATAAGTCACATCACTCATGCGGCACACTACTTCGTAAGGGCCGAAGTATCGGCGCAGCAGCTTTTCAGAGAGCCCGGGGCGACGAACAGGTATCCAAATCCACACAAGGTCGCCGTGCGCATAACTGACGAAACGGCGCCCAAAGTTGTACCTAGCGGCGTCAGTCTCCTGTTGACGGTGGATGCGCAGGCGGGCCAGTTGACGCGCTTCCCCAGCACGCTGAACGAAGGTATCTACGTCGAGGTCAGCGTCAGAGTCGCAGTAAGGGTCGACGGGCAACATAGCATCCAACGGAGCGGTCACCTGGCGACCGAAGACAAGCTGAAAGGGGGTCAGTCGGGTTGTTTCCAGCAGGGCGGTGTTGTACGCAAACGTTACGTACGGCAGAATGGTGTCCTATGTTCGATGCTCGACGTCAACGTACATTGATAGCATGTCGGCTAGTGTGCGGTTGAGTCGCTCTACCAACCCGTTTGTCTGCGGGTGATACGCCGTAGCACGTCGATGGCTCGTGTGCGTCAGAGTCAACACGGACTGGGTTAAGCGGGCCGTGAAAGCAGTTCCGCGCTCAGTAACAACAACGGCGGGTGCTCCATGACGCAAGACAATGTTGTGGACGAAGAACTGCGCCACTTCAGCAGCAGTGCCTTTGGCAAGAGACGTGGTCTCAGCGTACCGTGTGAGGTAGTCAGTCGCAACGACTATCCAACGCTTTCCAGACGAATACTTTGGAAATGGACCAAGGAGGTCCATGCCCACTTGTTGGAAAGGGGTCTTCGGTGGATCGACGGGGTGAAGAAATCCGGCTGGTTTCAATGCAGGAGTCTTCCGACGTTGGCATTCAAGGCACGTTTTTTACGTAGGTCCGCCCGATGGGAGTAGCCTGGGCCAATAATACTTTTGTCGAATCCGCGCGAGTGTACGGCTGACTCCAAGGTGGCCGGCGGATGGTGCATCATGACAGGCACTCAAGATCTCAGACCTCAGCTGTGATGGTACGACAAGTAGAAACACTTCTTCGCTGTTGGCGAAGTTGCGCTTGTAGAGAACACCAGACCGTAAAGTGAGGGTGTGAAGCCCTTGTAGAAAAACTCGCGGAATGGGAGCTTCACTGCCTTCGAGGTCATCGATGAGCGGCGCCAACTCCGAGTCCGCCTTCTGAAGCTGCGCCATTTTGGTGGTACTAACAGAGCCCAGGAAAGGAAAATCATCGGTGGTTTCTTCGGTATTGATTGGGATAGGCGCGCGCGACAGACAATCCTCATCCTGATGCTTACGGCCAGACTTGTAAACTACTGTTAAGTCGTATTCTTGCAAGCGTAAGCTCCATCTAGCCAAGCGTCCTGAGGGGTTTTTGAGGCTCGCCAGCCAGCATAAGGAGTGGTGGTCGCTTACCACACGGAAGGGTCGTCCGTAGAGGTACGGTCGGAATTTGCAGATGGCCCATATCACTGCAAGACATTCTTTCTCCGTCGTAGAATAATTGTTCTCGGAGCGCGTAAGTGTTCGACTAGCATAACTGATGACCCGTTCTGCACCGTCTTGCCACTGTATCAGCACTGCACCAAGACCAACATTGCTGGCGTCAGTGTGGATGTCCGTGGCAGCATGCTCGTCGAAATGGCCGAGTATCGGAGTGCTTTGCAGACGGCTGCGAAACTCGGTAAATGCAGCCTCTTCGTCGGTCCCCCACAGGAAGGGCGCGTCGTCACGGGCCAGTGCGTTCAGCGGTTCCGCGATTTTCGAGAAATCTTGAATAAAGCGCCTATAATAGGAGCACAGGCCCAAAAACCGGCGAACGGCCTTCTTGTCAGTTGGGCGTGGAAAACCTGAGACGGCAGCGGTCTTATCAGGGTCCGGGCGAACACCTTGTGCGCTGACAACGTGACCAAGAAAGCGAAGTTCCTCAAAGCCAAAATGGCATTTCTCGGCTTTGATGGTGAGTTGCGCGGATTTGAGTGCTTGTAGCACAATGCGCAACCGCTGCAAGTGTTGGTCAAAGGTGGTCGAAAATATAACGACATCGTCCAGGTACACCAAGCAGGACTGCCATTTCAAGCCGGAGAGAACAGTGTCCATCATGCGTTGGAACGTGGCCGGTGCTGAGCACAGACCAAATGGAAGCACTTTAAACTCATAGAGGCCGTCAGGCGTCACGAAAGCCGTCTTCTCCCGGTCTCGCTCGTCCACTTCGATTTGCTAGTACCCACTTTTAATATCTAATGACGAGAAGTATCGGGCATTCCTCAATCGGTCGAGTGCGTCATCTATCCTGGGCAGCGGGTAAACGTCCTTTTTGGTCACGTTGTTAAGTTTCCTGTAGTCCACGCAGAAACGCAGAGTATTGTCCTTTTTTTTACAAGAACCACAGGCGATGCCCACGGACTGGTGGACGGCTGAATGACATCGTCTGCAAGCATCTCGGCAACCTGATTTTGAATGGCTTTTATCTCCACCGGGGAAACACGATATGGGCGCTGGCAGACGGGTCGCGTAGTCTCGTCAGTGATGATACGATGCTTGGCGAGTGGAGTTCGGCCGACCTTCGAGCATGTAGCGAAACAGTCCGCAAAGTCTGCCAAGAGGTCCGACAGAAGATCCCTCTGAACCAACGGCAGGGCAGGATTTATTCTGACGGACTGAAGAACGTGATGTGGGCCAGCATGCTCCGGAGTGGGTCCTCCCACGGTGCACAAACCTGGAACCTCAGCAACGTCGTGGAGGAAGGCAATAGCCATGCCTTTGGCCAGGTGCTGATGTTCATTGGCAAAGTTAGTCAGGAGAACGTGGGTGCGGCCGTCACGTAGTTGGACGAGACCTCTTGCAACGGCAAGTCCCCGCTTAAGCAGCAGTGGGCTATGGCTGTCCGCTAGGCCCTCGTAGTCGTGAAAGAGGTCATTCCGCACGAGCACCAGAACACTGCACCGCGGCGGCACCGTAACGTCATTCTCAACAATGCGCAGGGCGTTGCTGCAGGGATCGCGGGAGTCAAAGCGCGCCACAGCCTGTTTGGTCGAGAACGTGACACGTGCCTCCTGAAAGTCAATCACAGCACCGTTCGACTGCAGGAAGTCGATCCCCAGAATCAAGTGTCTGGAACACTCGGGGAGTACGACAAATTAACCAATGTACGTGAAACCACTAATCCCAACTCTAGCCGTGCACTTGCCCACAGGGGAAATTAGGTGGCCACCAGCGGTGCGAATAGGGGTCTCCGTCCACGGTGTCAGAACTTTCTTAAGTTCTCCAGCAAAGACACGGCTAATAACAGAATAATCAGCACCGGTATCGAGCAGCGCGGTACTCTCAGTGCCATCAACTGTCACACGCAAATTGGATGCAGCGTATCTGATACTGTCGCTGCCTCTCGCTGTCCAGGTATCGTCGGCTCGTGGGTTTCGCGATGGAGGGTCTTGACACGTCCCGACGTCAGCGGCCTTGCCTCCAGAGGTCGCTGGTGTTAGTTTTCCCGACGCGGACTCAGTGAGCGACGGCCAGCAGAGCTACTCCGGCGGCCAGGGCTGGATGAGCGATAACGGAGAGGCGAAGGGGAACGCGACTCGCGCCTTCCAAAGTAGGCAGGGTTCTAGCGTGCCCATAGATGCTGCGCAATCTCATGCGGACGTTCGCCGTTCTGAGTGCAGGGTGCAACGGGATGGAAACCGCGAAGGCCCACTTGGCGGTACGGACATGCTCGGTAGAGGTGACCGGGCTCCCCACAGTGGTAGCACAGAGGCCTGCGGTCCGGTGTACGCCACAAATCCGACTTGCGAGGGCGTGGCCCAGCTGTAGCAGATGCGGTTGCGGAATATGTGGCGATGTTACTCACGGGGGTCGCCGGGGCCATACCGTAGCCAGGCACGCTTGCGTGACATGTGCCGATGTTGCTCACGCCAGGCGTTGGGGTAACGGGACCGTAGCCTGTCGTGCGACGTACAACGGATGCCTACGTGGGTCTGTCATCGAACCGGGACGGCGCTTCGGGGACAGGAGGTGCCTGTGCAGCCTGTCGCACCTCGTCCCTGACGACTTCAGTCAGTGCTGCCAGCGGCGCAGGTGGAACCTGGGGCAGATGGATCCGTTGGAGTTCCTCCCGGACAACTGAGCGAATTAGTTCGCGCAAGGTGTCTGCACTGCCGCCGAGACACGACGAAAAGCCTTCGGGCACCATGCAGTTGATGTCCCGGTTGTACTGGCGGGCCCGTTGTTGCAGCGTTGTCTCCATCGTGGTCGCCTCGGTTAGAAATTCCGCCACCGTGCGGGGTGGGCTGCCCGCGAACAGCTCCTGCTTAACCCCACGCATGAGATGACGTTGCTTCTTCTCCTCTGTCATTTTGGGGTCGGCGCGCTTGAAAAGACGGGCCATGTCTGCAGTGTACATGCGCACGCTTTCGTTCGTGCGCTGATTTCGGGAGTGCAGCGCAGCTTCAGCCTTCTCCCAGCGGTCAGCGTTGGGGAACGTAGCCAGGAGACTCCGGCAAAACGTCTCCCAGGTGGGAAGGGTAGCCTCGTGGTTTTCAAACCACGTCCGAGCAGACTCTTCCAGGGCAAAGTAGACGTTATTGAGCTTGCGCTCGTCGCACCAGCCGTTGTACCGTGCGACCCGCTCGAAGGTCTCCAGCCAGTCCTCAGCGTCTTCGAACACGTCACCGTGAAAAGATGGCGGTGTTCGCGGTGGGTGGCAAAGGATCGGCGCCAGGGGCCTGGTGTCAGCGGCCATGGCAGTTGGACTCGACGGTAGAGGCTGGATCGGCGGCGGGGTCCTGGTGTCAGTGGCCATGTCAGTTGGACTCGGCGGTCGAGGCTGCGTCGTCCTTGTTGGCGGGGGAAGGGGCCCAAATTCAGGTGACTCTCCGCGGAGACGGCGGCTGGGTCGCTGGTGAACCGGTGTGAGGTCCGTAGTGACGCTGTACGGAGTGTGCAGGTCAGGAAGCGTACCCAGCGCTGCTCCACCAAACTGTAGCGTGCAATGCCAAAAAGAACAGCAGCGCAGATACGAAAAACCTGCAGCGGACCCTCAGTGGTTCGAGCGCGCGCGCGAGAGCCAACTAACTTCTTCCTCTTCTAGTGCATGCACTACTTCTGTCTCTTCGAATGCATGTATCAATATGTTATTGTACAGAATATGTATTTAATTGTACTGAATATTTAATTGTGGAGTGCCGCAGGGAAGTATTTTAGGACCTTTAATTTTTAATCTCTATCTGAATGATATCGTCACTATTAACCCTAAAGCAAAATTTATTATCTATGCAGATGACACTAGTATTTTTTTTTTGCTGGCAATGATATTAATATTCTTGTTGAACAATGTAACAATGCAATGAAATCCTTAGAGGAATGGTCGAGAGTAAATGCAATGAAGGTAAATGAAAGCAAAACAAAAGCGATAATATTCAGGCCGAAAAACAAGCACATACCTCCGCATCAAGATATTATAATAAACTCACGATGCATCGCTTTAGTCGAGAATTTCAAAAGTCTCGGTGTCACCTTTTCCGCAAATATGTCCTGGAACAATCACGTCAAGCATATTTTTAAGCAAAATATGTCGAATAACTGGTGTAATAGGTCGTTTAAGGTATATCCTTCCCACACGCATCAAACGTTTGCTTTATCATTCACTCTTTCAGTCACACTTGAACTATTGTCAACTAGTATGGGGAAACACCACATCCACTAATATAGAACACATCCACCTGTTACAGAAAAAGTATCTCCGACACACATATAATGCTTCTTATACTGCTTCCACCTCAACTTTCTTTAGCAACTCTGGTGTAATTCCAGCTCACAATCTCTATAGATATCGCTTAAGCCAAGTATATAAGCAAGAAATCCACAGGAATATCAACAATATACGTAACCTATCCCAATTACAAGACAGAACTCCAAGTTACCTTACAAGACACGTCGAGGATTGGTCAGTACCAATGTCACGTTCAAGTTACGGGAAACAGTGCCTTAAGTACACAATACCAACGCTTTTGAATTATTATAATTCTGTCCGTTTTGACCTCTTCACGGAAACCTACAAGGACCTCCGCAAGATGTATTTGGTTTCTATGTAATGTTATCTAGCCTTCCTGTTGTTTTCGTTTGGATTTGTAGAAGTGAATTCCGCTGTTTTCTCTTCTTTTTGTTGTTTTCTGTTGTTTTCGTTTACGAGTACTAAGTCTGTATCATATTAAATATGTATGTATATGTTTGCATATCAAGACTACGTTACGTGATGCCGCCATTCTGCCATAATAAGGGTTTGTGGACCCGTCAAGCTGTCCACTGACAGCTTTTTTTCTACAATCCCCCCATATGTATTTGATGGCAAATAAAGATTTTCATATTCATTTCATTTCAGATCTGGTCACGGGCCCTATAGGCACAGCCGTAGCATCATGGCCTTATGTGTCTTAAAACTTCCTCAGATGAAACGCACAGCGTGTATAACAAACCTTCGGTGCAGGGAATAGTTGAAAATTTTGTATGTAGTAAACCCTCCCTTTTTTTTTTTTTGAAGCGAGAAAGTGACGGGTTCGTAGAAAATACTGCGCATGTTGACAGCTTTCTTTTTTGAAAAAAAGAAAGCTGTCAAAAGAAAGAAAAGAAAAAAAAGAAAGCGGCCTGCTAATTACAACGATAATAATGTTTTCTTACACGCTTTTCAGAACAATTACAACTGTTAAAAAAATCGGCGAGAACATACAGAAATACGTTAACAATGAAATGCAGAGCAATGGTTTGAGGAAGAGCGACTTTGAAGGATTCGCAATCGTTAACACACTTCCACCTGCTAATCCCGAAAGATACGTATTGGAAGAGGTAAGCTCTGCCATGATTTCTTGCTCTGCTAAAGCGTTCTTTATAAATAAACATCTTTTTATGTGTGTTTTAGCGGAGTACAACCGTAATTCTAGTGATTATTCCTGTTCTTTATAATTAACCACTGTCAGAAGGACGTAGTTGTATTCAGGAGACGCGCGGACATGGAGCCATCCTCCTTAAATTAAGCCGACCCGATTATTACTCCGACGTTTCCGCGACGCCACTAGTTAGCTCGTAAATGTTCCGTAAGAACATGTGACCATATCTTGGTAGCTACGTAGAAAAGAAAGCAATCGCAACTTTCCTTTTCCTCTCAATTATCCTGAAATTTTATAGAGTGAATACGATAGCCTTGATGTCTTGCACCTATCATAAACTGACATGCGCTGTCTACACCCGCTCACATCCGGTACTGTGTTACACAACCAGGTTCTGCCAATGAATTGTCTTCTGCAGACATTTTCAACCAAGTTTTAAGGCGGAAGCCTTTAATGTCTCATCGTTGTAAGCAGCAGTTGTCGACAGAAAATGTCACGCTTTTCAATTGGTGGAAACGGTCGTGACGTCACAGTGCGCGAACTTCAAACGGGGCCAATTGCACTTTGGCTAGTAACCATACAACCAATTGAAGGGATCGTATAGTGATGCTCCAAGTAAGTGGGACTGAGCTTAGTTAATTGCTTAATTACCCAATTAGCCTAATTAGCTTTACTAGTCAGGCCATATAAATAAATAAAAGTGATTAAGAAATTGGTCGAGCTCAGGAATCGAACCCCGCTCTTCGGCGTGAGAGACGAGCACGCTATCCACTCCGCCATGCCAGCTCGATGGTTTGGAATGAACAAAGGCGCGTCTAGTGAATACGGTGTCTTCACATACTGCCATGCTCCTCCCTTCCCTTCCGGGGAGGTTTAGGTGCCACCGAGATATGAGAGACAGATACATTTCCTTTCCTCAAAAACCAATTTACCGACGAGTGAGGCGTAGAACCGAATGGGCGGTGGCGTTCTATGGGCTCCTTGGCAGCGTTGCAAGACCTTGTCGCGTTCCACTCTTAGGGGCGAAGCTTAACATCTTAACCACACATCAGTGACCACACTTTAGGTCAAAAAAGTGCCCCCCTGAATTTTGACGGGTGTCCACCGAGATATGTGAGGCAGTTACTGCGTAATTTCCTTTCCTCAAATACAATTTTCATTTTCTTCATTACGGCTCCTCTTTATCTATGTCCACCGAGATATGTGAGACAGTTACTGCGTAATTTCCTTTCGTCAAATACAATTTTCATTTTCTTCATTACGGCTCCTCTTTACCTATGTCCACCGAGATATGTGAGACAGTTACTGCGTAATTTCCTTTCGTCAAATACAATTTTCATTTTCTTCATTACGGCTCCTCTTTATCTATGTCCACCGAGATATGTGAGACAGTTACTGCGTAATTTCCTTTCGTCAAATACAATTTTCATTTTCTTCATTACGGCTCCTCTTTATCTATGTCCACCGAGATATGTGAGACAGTTACTGCGTAATTTCCTTTCGTCAAATACAATTTTCATTTTCTTCATTACGGCTCCTCTTTATCTATGTCCACCGAGATATGTGAGACAGTTACTGCGTAATTTCCTTTCGTCAAATACAATTTTCATTTTCTTCATTACGGCTCCTCTTAATCTATCTTCTTTCACTCCCACCTCCCTTCCTCTACGGTGCGGTTCAGGTGTCCACCGAGATGACAGAGAATTACTGCGCAATTTCCTTTCCTCAAAAAGCGTTGCGTTCAAAGGGCAAGGCATCGCGCCGAACAGGTGGTGGCGTTCCGTGGACTCCCTGGCAGCGCTACAACGCGATGTCGCCTTCCACTCCTAAAGGCGAAGCTTAAGCGTCATTAATTAGCAGTTATTTAGTATTCAGGCATTAATCAGCAATTAACAATTAATTAGTTATTTGCCATCACTTAGTAATTAGTATTCAAATATATGTGACGCCACCAGTGCCACAGAAACAGCGAAGGTGGTGCGGAAAACGCCTCCGCCTCTACCCACTTTAGACAGTCAAAGTGCCCCTGGATTTTATTCGTACCTCCCGCATCAGTACCTTGCAATGCTTTAATTTGCGGTCTTCAGAGAAACCGGCTTTTCAAATACAGTCCAACCTGGATATATAGAATTCGAAAGCAATCTGGGAGCAGTTGGATGTGTCGCTAATTCTTTGTTCCAAAATGGACCTCATGTACCACTCGCGATCGTTACAAGTGGAGGTTTACCTACTGGAGCATCCAAGTACCACACCATTGGCGCAGGGAACGTGAGGCGCACATTATTTCATCAAAAAATAACTACTTTTTTATTACTTCTTGTTTGGCAGTGAAATTAAAAACGACAGTATCTATCTTACCGAGACTGTACAAGTGCGAGAGCCCGGTGCCCTCCATTTATTCGTTTATTCAAATGCCCGAACGCATTACAAAGTGGAATGGGAGAACTCACATTGGATAACATACAGTGCAGCAAAAAATATATTAACGCGAGGAAGGCGCCAAAAAAGAAAGAAAAAATCAGCAAGATCAAATAAGGCAAAGTATTTCGAGGCAGACAAAAATGACAGCTGAAATTTCTTTTTCAAAGATGACAACACGATTACAACAGAAAATTTCTGTTGTATTATGTGTCTCCCTCCTGTTATTGTCATGTTTTTGGCATGTCGTAAGTGTTGTCTGTCTTGCGTCTTGTATCTCCTGTGCTATTGTCTGTCTCGTGTGCTGTTGTCTGTCCTGTGTCCTGTGGTCTGTCCTGTGTCCTGTTCTCGGTCTTGTGTTCTGTTCTCTATCTTGTTGCCCGTCTTGTGTCTTGTTGTCCGTCTGTCCATCTTGTCTACTGTACCCCATTATTGTTCTTGAAGCAATTTTGCTGCATACGCATTGTTAGCTGAAGATCAGTCAGCTCAATGCATGCATTTTAAAGTAATGCTGTGCCAAGAACACTGTACTTACTGTAAACGCTTGTTTTATTGAGCAAAAACTAGTAGCCATTTGCGAAATTTACAGCCTACTCCCGGTCCCTGGCGCAAATAGCACGCAACTTGGTGGCTTGTTTGACTTCCGTGCTACTCTTGGTAGCTTGCAACTGAAAAAAAGAGGAATCAGTGAGAGATAACAAAGTTGATAAGCATTAAATTTTTAATGACTGAGAAAAGGCAGCATTTTAAGTAAATACACTTGCTCTTATGTCACGCTAGCTTTCTACAATAAACCTCATTTATACAACCTCGTTAACACTGATTTGCTCACGTTCCCAACACGAATGCGTGTAGTTATATGCCGTCAAATTCTTGTCAGCTCTAAGCCGCTGGCCTTGCACCGGTTAACGCAGACAGCCTCAGAAAGGGCCCTCCATCTCCGAGCCTTGAGCCGTAGCCAGAAGCTCGGCGGTCCTGTGGGAGAAGTACTCCCTGAGTGACAAAGTAACAAACGCTTCACTGCAATCGCATCGCTCCATTTAAAAAAATTCACAGCAGACTCGTCCACGAGTTTCACTTCAAAGCACCCATACAAATGAGCAACCACCTTGAAACAGGGCTTAATAATAATTATGGGTTATAATTATTGCAGTCAAATACCAGTCAGAGCCTGTAGTTTCAATTTAATCTAAAATTGTAAGATACTCGATGAACCACAACAAGCATTAACCAGGAATTAAAATAACCAGCATTTTAAAAAGTATACCTGACAAGAAATATCAGGCACCCACTACTTTCCAGCGGTGCTTGATCTTTGGGCACCAATAACCTATACTTTCATGGGCTTAACCTGATCTTTAAGAATCATTTTGAGATGCGACAATTGGAAGAAACCTGGTTTGACCGAAAAACGAAAGGCCCTATACGTTGGATTATGAGCCCACAACCATGCATTTGGCAAAAGACTGCGGCCTCTTCCATAAGCAAGGCTGAAAGGTGCGCCTGATGGTACGGCATTCTGAAGAATTTTTACCAGACAATGAAGACACAAAAGGAAACCACATAGAACAATGGCTGGTAAACGCACTAGTCCTGTGTGGTTCTCTCTTATGCATGCGTCTTCTTCGAGAAGTACAAAAATTCTTCTTTCAATCTTCAATTTCTCTGTCTTCCACAATCTGCAGGATCCCTGACCACTACTAGTCGTATTTCACTACTCCACCTGACTCGACCTCACACTGCCCTTCTGAAACTCTTGGAATTCTGTTGCCGTAGCATATCATCAGCTGTAGCTTGTATTATTTTCGGTTTAGCACCTTATTTTCTAGGGCAAAACTGCTGTAAACGGTACTTTCAAGAGGTTTGTGAGACATACAAGTGGCCTGTAGCGTAACGGATAGGTTTAGATACAGCGTAGGGAATTTGCCATGCCACAACGAGAGCTGCAGCCAGCTATAATTTCGAAGGGCAGCACGCTGACCTTCATTTCTAAAGTGCTGAAGTGTTTGGAATTTTGTTTGAAACAAGAGTACGAAGGGAAGACGTTTTATGTTGCATGAAGAGAAGGAAATTACAAGCACACTGAACATTGCAAGAATTCCCCGTGGAAATTACAAAACCTTGCAATCCTTGCTTTTTCATCGCCAATTAAAAAAATCCAGGTCTGCCATACACTCATCTGAGGACAGTGGATTTTCCTTTATGCCAAACGTGAGTAAATAAGTACCTAGCAACCTAATGCAAAAGTAATTGAAGTGAAGATCAGCAATGTGTTCTAGTGAATCAGTGCCCCATATAGAAGGTGATGGAAACAAACGCAAGCTTTTCACCTTTTTATGCGCGTGAGCTTGCCCAGACTATGCGTGTAACAGAGAAGTTTGGCTCGAAGGGACATTTACCTCTGCAGGTCACAGCACTTCTGCGCTAGGTAGAAGATTGCCAAAGGAGTCTGCATAGAAAGACCAATAAGCATATCAGTGTGGTTGAATACAGAACATACTATCCATGCCATAGCTCTCCAAGTTTGAAATATTTGTGCATATTACTATGTGGCAGATACAACTAGCAAAGCAATAGAGAGAGGCAGAATGTTCTGTATTGGGACTGAAAACATTATTTTACTGACATTTACAGACAGCGACTTGCTACTCAGCTTGTGGAACGAAATAAAGGGGAGACACAAAGGACAAGAGGACCACAAAATTGTGAACGTTTGGAAAATAATTACCAATTTACGGAAATTTTTTTACATGATGTAGTCATTAATTCTGCTGTGTTTGATATGGTTTAACGTCGAAAAGCAGCGCAGGCTATGCGGGATGCCTTAGTGATGGACTCTGGGTAATTAAACCCAGAAGTTTTAGTGTGCTGCCATCACACACTACCTGCGCCACTAGCATTTCATCCCCATCGAAATACGACCACCGCGGCTGGAATCGCTCCGGCGTCTTTCGTGTCATCAGCCGAGCACGATAACCACTCAGCCGCTACGACGGCTCCCATTTGGAGTGGCGTACATCAAAGTGGTGACTAACCGGTTGAAAAACTTCACTTCAGAAAGAGTGCGCATGGATGAGGAATTTTGTCTTGTCTATCAATGCCACCTTATTAGACATAAAATTTATTATGGGTATATGCTGCTTATGGCATGCTAAGGGGGTACAAGAAAGCAATATGTCCAAAAAATGAAGGCAAGAAGAGCCTGCTGTCAGCAACCACTCAACTACCAAGAAGGACAGTCAGCTTCTTTTAAATGCGGATGTCCTGCCTATGTCCATTCATGATTTCAGCTGAGATTTTGATCCGCATTTATAACCAACCCCTTCAGTTCTCTCCCCATCTCCTAGCATTAACGCTACGATTTTTCTTTCAGTGGTTCACTGCACTATTCTTAATATTAAGCCCTTTACAGTGTACAACACTTTGCCCGATAGCATCGCAGAGCCAAAGTATAAAATTGTTTTTAGAGCATACCATATGGTGCTGTTCGTAACTTCTGCGTGCCTTTCTAAGGTATAAAACCCCCTTCTACTTTTCGCACTCATTTCTCTCAAAGGCTCGAATTCTGGGCATAAGCTGACCTACATCTAATCCGTTATAACTATTTGTACCTCACCGTGTATCGTAGAATGCTCTTCCCTTAGCAGATTGTTGAATATTCCTTTAGCTCCCTTCATTTCTGCACTCAGTATTTATGTCCTCAATCATGGACTACAATTCTTCACCGCTTCTACTATGGGAATAACCCGTGATAGGCTCACATGGGCTAACCATGCCAGGCCCAAGGGCAGAACATCCACTTTCGAATCACAACCGGCTTTGCTTAGGACAATCGCTACCCCGCTCCATTTCTTCTCCCGATTAGAGACGCCGATTGCTGTGCGATGCAACCATTCTTCTCCCGATTATAGCCCGCTCGGTTCGCGGTATTTTTTGCCAATCGTACCAGAAACACGAGCTCTTATGCAGACCGGGAGAGGTCTATTGGACAGCCGCAGGTATTAAGCGACAACGTAAGGAGCTCGTTCTGCGGGAATCCCGATGTCGCCCATCGAAAAAAGTTCAAAAACTCGTGTAGCAAGAAAATAGAAAATAGCGGGCATTTGTGTTCGAACGCAGCCCCACTGCGTCAAGTGGGCACGCAACGCATGCGACACGAAGAGGTTTTTTTCTTTATTGCCCGTAGGCGACGAAGGGTCGTTGGTTAAGTCGTGTTTGAGGGGCACTCAGTGAACATGTTGTGGGGTGAATGACTTAGTAACGTGTGTTTGGAATACATTCTGATCTTAACGTTATTAAAAAAACAAATATTAGTATGCCTATTATGCGTCAGCACTTCCATGGAATGAAGTGGCGGTGTTATGGTGCTTCATTGTACTGAAACAAATGTTGTGTACGTGTATGAAGTGGTGTAGCATGCCGTGCAGTGTAACCTAGATAGTGATTGATGGTTTTTAATCGATAATTGAGATTGTTTTCGACGGTAGGGATCGCCAATACGATTGTGGATTGGTAATCGCTAAGAAATAATAAATGAAAGAAGGGGCTGCCGAGAATCTCCAGGAGCGGAATTTGTAAGTCAGATGACTTAAAAAGCGACAATGCGCACAAAAGACAGGAAGATCGATAAGACACACACACACAAGCCAGGCGTCACCTGAAGCCAAGCCCTATCTATGCCCAATGCTCAGTATTGTGAATGTACCCCACCCATTTGGTATTTGAATTAGTCCCGTTTTGCAAATCTGCATCGTAACATTGTTTCACCTCTGGTGTGTAAATAGATTTCTGCTATAAAATTTAGCTCGGACAATTAGAATGCCTGCGTGGTCATCCTACTTTATTTACGGCACATTCCGCAGGATCGATGCGACATGTTTCGTCAGGGCCTTGCGCTGCTCCCCCTCAAAATGCTTCTTCCTGATTGCTCTCGTACGTATACACCACATGCCTCTGTAAACAAAAAATACAAACCATAAAACTAATTCCAGTCATGTTACCGTGAAGGACAAGAAAATTCGGTACGAACTGAAAGTTTCGCGGTATTTCGTCTCTCTACACTGTACAATGTACAAATGGCTGGTTAAAAAAAGACGACGAACTGTTTGAAAGTTTTGAAAGTTAATGCCAATCACATAACCTAGGCAGAGACAGTAACTAAGAGAATGATTTCAAGTGCGCACTTACTGGCGATCACCACGACATTGCCGACCTAAAATCCTCCTTCCCCCTTGTGGCTTTCACCACTCAAACGTCAGTAAATCTTATTGTTCACCACTCACGTCTTTCGGAGCGAAGTCCTTCATCACTGAGACAGGGGCGATAGGGTTCCACAATGGCACTCGCGTACGCGCAGGATGGCGTTGTTATCTTCGATCATGGATTGATTAAGGAAACAGGGGTAAATGCTCAAGATACGGTATGACACAAAGTGAACGATTATGAGCGAGTCTCAGCGCGTGTTTTCGCGGCTCCCTGCGACGCCTCACACTCATCCGAACAGCAGGGAAGAAGAAAAACCGGTCCCAAAGCAACGCGGAGAAAGCGGGGGAGTACTGCTCCATGACGTCAACACGCAGTGACCAGACACAGCGAACAAGTAGTAGATTCAAAGCCTTCTCGCCACTTCTTGGAAACGACACGTGGGAAAATGGGTGGGAGGGCGGTTAAAAATGTTCAGTAGCAGATTTTAGTGTGAGCACCTCCTCGCCATTTTGGGGAAGGGGGCTGTGAGGTAGAGGGATAGGAAGAAGCCCACGGGGAAGGAAGAAAGGCCGGCAGAAAAACCGGCGATAAGCATGGTTTTTGTTGCGAACGGACCCAGAAAGGTGGTGGTGAGGCGAAAGAAAACAGCTTGGAAAATAATTTGCGCGAAGGCGTGCCACTCGTGTGGCGTTTATGGGCGTGTTCTTGTCTTGCTCTCCCGAGTGCTGTATCTCTTCGCTAGCCCGACTTCTGCTGCCGGCTCCGTTAAGTCAGCTTGCTCTCCTTAATCGATGGAATGGTTCTCGGCGATTTGTGTTACTGATCTCTTCTTTATAGGGTGAAGAGCGGGGTTGTTTCCGATGGTGCATGTTATCTTTTCTTGCACAAGCTGCGTCATCAATGGGCCATTGTGGTGGTTCGCCGCGCCCGTCAAGGAAGACACCAATGGTCCCGTTAGCTATGTCAGAGCAGTCAGACAGACGCTGGTGATGGTGACCAAGAAATGACCCCTTTTAATGTTCCGTCGCGAAATCTATACAGCCAGAACGGTCACATGACTTATGTGAAAACTGGGTGAGGGAAAGGAAGGCATAGCGCATATTTCAGCGCGTTTCGGTGGGACGGCCGCACGCACAGTGCTTCCTTATTAGGATGACTATCACATCTTCTCCTGTTTTACAAGCACTGTGTGTGCCCACAAAGAAACACAAAATACACTTCAGCATTCAGTCATTGATACCGAGTCTTTTCGGCGTTCGTACGATGCGCCCATATCGCGTCGTTCTTTGCTCTGGTGTTGAAATTGCATTTTCAGGTACTTTCACTTGGCTGTGATTGGATGACTACTCCGGCACGAAAGTGTTGCCAAGCGAATCAGAAGCAGTTCGTGTCCTCACGCCGTCGGTGCTTGTTTCTGTAAGCCGGCTGCATTGTTGACCCTGATCGACCTGTGCGGGGCTGGTTTCTTCGTCCGGGAGAAGCGCCAGATGACGTCTGTTTCGGCGTATGGCTCCCCCCTTCAATCTGGACCCAGTAGGACCTTGGTGTCGAAGACGGACGAAGGACTTTGCCTCGGGCGCTCCTCGCTCGCAGCCACACCTGGTAACCTGCAGACAAACTGGGAAGAGGTCTAGCAGCATGACGTCTGTCAAAATACAGCTTTTGTTTCTGCCGGTACTTTTCATCTTGCTATTTCCAAGAAGCACCGACTACTCGAGGGTTTAGTGCGAATGGCATACATGGCACTCTTAGCGCAAGCGACTGCTCATTAGCAGTTGCGCTGGACTATAGCCGGTTGGCCCCGGGGTATTTCTATAGTTCAGCAAGGGAATGTAGTGTTCTTGCGCTTTTTTCAGCAGCCTTTTGAGAGTCCCTACCATGCGCTCAGCATCACCATTAGCCTGCGGGTAACGAGGGCTCGCCGTAACATGCTTGAAGCCATAGAATCTTGCAAACTCAATGAAAGCAAATAAGATGAACTGTGGACCATTGTCCGATATCACCGTTTTCGGTATCCCGTGCCTGGCGAAGATGATTTTCAGATGCTGGATGATCACCTCTCACGATGTTCCTCGATCAAGTAGGGCCAGCTCAGGATACGTGGAGTGATAATCGACAACAGCGAGTTACACTGTAAGAAATGTGCGTGAAATGAGAAGCATTTTTACGGAAATTTTCTGTTGTCATACAGAGAATATCTGTTTTGCGCCCTTAACAGAAACACGTTCACGGAAAAGAAAGTAATTTTCTGTTTTTGGAGCCGCAACACGCCCATTTCACAGAAAGTTGGTGACGTGAGCACCGCCGTTACACAAAAAAGTGATCTGAAAAACCTTTGCTACTTTTCATCAATCACGTTACATATTTTAAGCGTCAACAAGTTTGTACGCGTAATATTAGCGCGCAGAATGAGAAGCAGTACTATTTGCTGCGATCCTGCATTCATCGATTGACGGCATCATGGAGGACGGCATGGACGTGAGCGGGGAGCTAGGATAATACCGGCGTGCTGTGTCCGTGATTTTCACCGATCAGACCGTTCGCACACAAGGTGAGTGGTGCACATTTTTACCGGCATGAATGATACGCTTTTTGTCGTCTTTTGGGAGTATTGGTGCGGGCTTGTACTGCTGTTGAACAGGGCAGTGAAGATAAATCGCCGGCGGACATTGAGCGTGCCCACCACAGCCGCTTCACCGCCGATGCGTCACTGCTGCTTTACTGTCTCTCACAAAAGGTGCACAGCGCGCGGAAGAGAGAGGAACACAAGCGAGAAACACGGAAGAGTGCGATAGTTTGCGGGAAAATGCACAAATTTTGCTTTGTCTGGAGATATGCACTCCTAAAAGCACCGAGTGAGTAAGCGCAGGAAATTTTAGGCCAGGGAAGTACGCGATTGGTTAGCGGAGGAGGACGTCAAAGAGCGCGGGGTTTTCAAATTCGTTTCTCGTCTAAGAAAGGATCATAAGTGTACGTTGTGTTTTTATTTTTATTGGCGTTTATTCATGCCGGTACAAGTAATGCAGTAATTGTGTTCATTTTGCAAGATTTAACTGATCTTATCTTTGGGCCGAAATAGCGTTGCACGGGTCAACGCAGGCTGAAAAGTTTCTACACAGGCGTTTCAAATGTCGTGCTTGCGCTGTCACAGGGAAATTTTTCAATGGCACTGATGTCATTGGAGCCGACATTCGAGATTTTTGAGCGCCTTCGACACGCGAGCTCAGTCCGTATCCTCCAATGTCAGTCGCATCGCTTCGGCCAGCCCGTGGAATAGGTCAAGGGAGGAGTAACTTTATGAAAGATGGCCAAATTATACATATTAAAATACAAATTAAAAAGGGGGGGATGGAATACTAGGCTGGAGGCGCGAGGCACCGCCCGATACGAAGGGTTAAGCCACTACCATCCATACATCCGCCCGCTCACAACCGTGCCGCGCGTGTCTGCTTGGGCTCTGTGGCTGTTGAATACGATATCTGCTGCTTGCGTTTTTCTGGTGCTTCTTTAGTAAATAGTTCGTGTACTTGCTAAATGGGCGCTTCGAGATAACAGTACACCATTCAGCATTCACTACGCGAGCTCGAACTTTCCGCAGCACTGCGCCGATCACGACGACTGCGCACCTTAGTACCTCGTACTATGCTACTTAAAACATAGTCATTTACAAACAGTTTGCTCGGTTGCTTGAGATAAAACTCAAGCTGCGCTCTACTTATGTTAAATAATTCCCCTGTGACCTAGCAGTGTGACATTTTAGGGGGCTGGCAGGTGCAAGGTTATTCACTACCGGTCAGCCGGATTAACTGCAGTGCTAGGACAGTCCCTTGACACCACTTGATGGAGGGCCTCTTTTGCCCTTGAGAGGCATTTACACTGTGTTCTTGGGCTGCATTTGACTAAAACGGTGCAATGTTTATGTATTGTAGATATACCAGCACTTGTAAATTCCTATGCTGATTTTTAGGGCCTTTATATGTGGTTGACGCTTATCTGTATACACTCCAAAGCATTTCACCACGCATTGTTGGGAAAAATAAGAGCCTGAGCAAGCGCAGAAATGACTTATTTATGCTTATACTCTGCTGCACGCTTATTTGTAACTGGTTTAAAGTTGCAGCTTTCACATGGTGCTACTTTAGTAGACAATTCTTATACGCATTTAACTTCCTCTTATGCCAGGGGTCTGCCAGTGATGACGACATCGGGGACATGCCATGTTCTCCTTTCATCATTGCAAAAGGTATCACTCTGTGGTACCGCACTCGGGCGAGCATTCCTGATTTAAAACTTGTTTGTGCAGGAGGCAGTTTCCTTACTGCGAGGCGCTTCACCATATGCATCGACACCCTGCCAGTGATGCACGCAGCCAACCCATGCCAGGTTTTCAAGCTCATGTTTTTGGTGCACTTTGCTTTCAATGTTGTGTACTCCAATGTAACAAGCCTCTGCCTGGAGTTCAAACAGCAGTAAGTACCTATCTCGCTTGTTAACTGAGTTGTGATAACGTTTCTTGTTTTGGTTTTGCCACTTCTCAAATACGCAGTGATAAAAGTCGATGAAATGTTTAGGGGAATCCCCCAAGGTGGAGTAGATTTGTAATAAGGGAGTAATTACTCATTGGCATCCACCCGAGCGCAGCCATAAGGCTATAAAGGAAACCTATACAGCTTTCTCAGAAACTTCGTAGTTAAAGAAAAATTCGTCCTGGTCCGGAGTTCAAACCCGGGACCACCGCTTCACCGGAGCAGTCGCTCTACCAATTGAGCTAACCAGGACGGCAAGCTTATGGTAGGGCAAGAGCGAATTGATCAATAACTCGAAGTGGGAACAGTGTTGGTCAAATGTTTAGGGGAATCCCCCAAGGTGGGTTCGAACCCCGGACCAGGACGAATTTTTCTTTAACTACGAAGTTTCTGAGAAAGCTGTATAGCTTTGCTTTGTAGCCGTATGGCTGCGCTCGGGTGGATGCCAATGAGTAATTACTCCCTTATTATAATAAAAGTTATAGGTATATACCACTTTATCATAAGACCTTTTTATGAAAATGCTAACAAAGTGCGAAAGCAATTTCTAAAAAAGTAAGAAAATGTTTGCTGAACCCAGGCAACGAATCAGGTATGGAATGAAATTTTGCTACTGCTGCTGCTTGGTTAATTCAGCTGGTAAAATAGCGCTATGAAAAAATCTGTGGAAAGGAAAGACAGATAAAACTATTTTTTGTGGAGTTGATCTTCAACCACTTCTTCACAGATTATGGCGATACTACCTGCATTGCATAGTGCCCAGTGTTACAGACGAGGTAGCAGCATCCCACCGCTGCCACCAGTTTGTTACAGACGAGGTAGCAGCATCCCACCGCTGCCACCAGTTAAAGACGAGGTAGCAGCATCCCACCGCTGCCACCAGTTTGTTAAGGACGAGGTAGCAGCATCCCACCGCTGCCACCAGTTTGTTACGGACGAGGTAGCATGGTCGTGTGCCGGAGAGAGAACGAGGGACGTCTGAGACGAGGCTGCTGGAAAAAGACAATTAGAGGACTTTATACAGGAATATTTACAAGTGAGCTGCAGGAACGCTGCATCACGACAGCTCAACAGGAGACCATGATGACAAAGAGCTCTTCGGCCGTGCCGCTGCCGGCTTTTTTAAGAGTTCCCTTCCCTAGGGTCCCTAGATGGGGGCCGGGTTTCACTGGCACCAATCACAGACACACACGCACTCACTCACTCCCGAGAGATCACGCCGTCGTCACGCGCTGGGAGAGGGGAACGATGCCATCCACGTAGCGCAGACGCCGGAATGTCCATGAGCGGCGTTCGCGCGCATTTCGAACGCGCGTTCACACTCGGTGTACGGGAAACGCTCGCTCAACCGGGCAGACGGACGCGGCTTCCGTGGCAATCCAGGCGCTCACCCAACGCGCGTCTCGGGGTTTGTCGGCGTTTCGCTGCTGCCATGTCGTTGTCTTCCCCACGACGAAGGCGAGACGTAACAGACTGCCCCGCCGGGGGAAGGAGATCCCGATGGACAGGGGACAGCATCCGCTGTCCGGAGGGATGTCGCTTGAGGCTGGTCTCAACCGAAGTCAGTTGTCTCTCGGCGGTTCTGGAGCTCAGCGCACCCCGAAATCTTCCTTCGCATGTGCAGGTTCCCAAAGGGCACTGCAAAGTGACTCGTGCTCCGCTAGCGTTAGAACCACGCCGAAAACCCAACCGCTCAGTCCGCAAGCACGACACAATCCCCACTTAGCAATGCCAGGCTCTTTCCCTCTTACACACCCAATCAATCCCTGGGAGTAGTTCCGCAGCACTGTGAAAATGCCCATAAATCGGCACATTACACCACAAAGCGCATCTCAATTTAAAACAAACAAAACCAATCGGTTCAAAATCCTACATCAGGAAGAAAAAGACCAGCAAACCGCAACTATGATGCTGACTCTTGCGCTAGGGACCTCAATTTAAGCTATCGGCATTACCTTTGAGACTCCCCTTTTTGTGATGTACTCCGATTAGTAATGACCCCAACATTATTTCATTCTGCATAGCAGCATACTGCCGTCACCTTGCATATCCCCGCAAAGATTCGCTCAACATCGGAGCCAAAGTCACCTTAATTTCCCAAATTACAAAAATATCAAGCGACTCCAGGCGCTTATGCTAGTGGCCTAAATGGCCCGTCTGGCTAGCACTTCGCGTTTTAACGGACGCTGCTACACATGGGCACCACTAGTGCATTTTTCGAAACAATCTTTGTCAAAAGAAACGCTTTCAATACAAACAACGCGTCGGGAACCTATTCCTGCTCAAAACTTTTTTTTTTCTGCAAAACTTTTTGTCAGCAGGAATCGCTCAAAAAAGAAAAAGCAAACAGCAGAGACATCCTCGGAATCCGCTGCTAACGAGCCGCGCCGCGGCTCAAAGGGGTCGCCTATTCTTCAACCGCGCCCTGCGCGGTCGCACACCAACAGTGGCTTTAGCAGCTGATAATCGACAAAAATCAACTGCTCTTCGACACCTGCGAGCCTCAGACGCCACGCGACAATGATTTGCTCCCAGCCGCGCGTCTCCAACACCTGAGCCGCGTCTGAACATTTCAATGCGAGGGGTTGACGGTCGCGCATGAAAGAAACGCCTGCGTGTACTCTCTCGATTCGGCAATGTCCTTCGACTGGAACGCGTTCTGCGGCGTTCCCTCGTGAGGTAGCAGGGCGTTCTTCTCTGTGGGCGGCTCCAAGTTTCACGCGTTCTGCTACCGCAGCGTCGCCACAATGGGTCAGGTGGCTTTCGCGCTGTCTGTACACGCCTAGCCAGTCTGGCCTTTGTACGGCGCTTATCGCATCTGGCGTGCCGCGATGACAGTCTTGGAGCATTACATGGTTGACCGGCCTTCACCCTTACGATGCTTTGGGCCCGTCCTTCGTCCTTTCTGTCCAGGCTGCCCTTTCGCATGGCTCTCCTTGCGCGCGGTCGCCTTCCGGAAACTTTCCTAGCTGTTCTGTCCTGCGCGTCTCCCTTTCTCGCGGGGCACTCAGCCTTCTCATCAGCTTTTTGATTCAGCAGCGAGCCGCCTTTTCTACTAGAATTCGAACTATCGGCTCGCTCTTTCGATGAGTCACTGCGTGTCGCAGCACTTAAGTGTCCCGACTGCCCTTTAATTTCTGCTGGGCATACCTTGCTCCCCTGAGGCTTGCTAATCGATCCTAATACCCTAACGCTCTTGCCCGGAACTTGAACTATGAGACGCTGTTCGGCTAACGTAGCGTTATTGTCCTGGGTACTACCTTCTCGATCGCAGCAATCAGCCTCCTTCCCGGAAAGTGCATGCTTCTCTGGGCTCAAAACCAACGCATTGCCCCTTTCCTTATTTTTAACAGTACCTACATTATCGCCCGAGCCCTCACGGCTGGCGGATCTGCACTCTTCCTCGTTACTAGCCTCAGTGCCTACATTATCCCCCGAGCCCTCACGGCTTGCGGATCTGCACTCTTCGCTAGCTTTTCGACCGAACTCATCGGTCCTCGCTGCCGAAGTGGCCTTTCTTTCCTGGACCAAATCTGTCCTATTCCACCACTTCTGCACAGCACTCGTGTCATCCGGCGACTGAGCGGAGCTTCTAACTCGGTCCCTGACACTATCGCGGTGTAGCTTACCACCGTCAATTTGGCCTTCCAAATCTGCCTCCGCGGGAATACGAAAGTATCGGAGGAGCGCACTTTTAGTTATCGCATAGTTCTGGGCATCCTCGTCATACAACCTCGCCCAGACATTTCTGGGTTCACATGGGAGGAATCCCATCAACACAATTGGCCAATAACTCTGGTCTAGCTGCTCCTCCACGCAAATTCTCTCAAACTTTTCCAGAAAAGTTCTGAAATTTTCCCCTTTTCTGAAAACTCTTAAGCGAGATCGCATTCTCATACTCCTGATCGCGTTAAGTTCACGCGTGAGTTCCAGCATCTCTCTTTCGTATTCCTGTTCCCGCAGCTCTCTTTCGCGTTCCTGTTCGCGCAGCTCTCTTTCGCGTTCCTGTTCGCGCAGCTCTCTTTCGCGTTCCTGTTCCCGCAGCTTTCTTTCGCGTTCCTGTTCACACAGCTCTCCTGCACCGTGTGCCTGACCTGCACTACGAACGCGTTCCATCTCTATGTCGAGACGCTTCATTTCCAAAGCGTATTGACGCTCGCGTTCCTCTTTCTCTTGTTTTTCTTTAGGTTCAAGTTCCTCTTTCTCTTGTTTTTCTTTACGTTCCCGTTTCTTTTGTTTTTCTTTACGTTCGCGTTCCTCTTTCTCTTGTTTTTCTTTACGTTCGAGTTCCTCTTGTTCTCTTTTTGCCAATTCCCTCTCCTCAATGGTCTCAAGGCATTCCGCAATCATTCATTATTACAGCGCAAAGACGGCACAGAACAAGAAGGGGACACAACAGCGCTGACTGTCAACTAAGTTTTATTCGAGACCAGTAGGGTTTATATACCACCTGGTGGTCAGAACGGGAAAACAAACATACAAGTATAGCTGTAGACATGCGCAAGGGTACAGTAACGGCGGTTATCCGGCACTTGTCAGATTTCACATTCTAGATACTTCATCTCTTTCTGGGACAATGCCACTGATGGTGCGCTTATGCACTCGTCCTGCAGTCTAATAATCATAGCAGCTTCTATTATTTCTCTAGTTAATGTGTCTCGGTGTTTCCCTATGACACTGCATTGCCTGTACATCGGTTTACATTTATCGTCGCTGTCATCTTCTGTGCTGCAGTCCCTGCAATGTTTGGCTACGTGGCCTGTGGTAGCCACACGTGCGACATTGTCACTGTGCTCTTTTAGCCTTTTGTTCAGACAGCGGCCAGTCTGCCCGATGTATTTTTTCCCACAGGACATGGGCAGTGAATATACCACACCTTCTTTACATGGGACAAAATGATACCCGTGTTTCACTTTACACCTGCGCGTTTCGTTAGTCGTGCTGTTAACTTTTTTGCACAAGCTGGAAAGCTTTTCCGGCGCTGAAAATACTACGTCAACGCCTGCCCTACTTCCAATTTTTCGGAGGTTGTGCGACACCTGATGGAGATAAGGCAAAACAACAACCTTTCTTTTTTCCCTTTGCCTAACCGGTTCGCTAATGTGGCGAGGTCTCAGGTTTTTTAGATGCTTTTCTGCCACTGACACTAGTACATCGGACGGATAACCAGCCATCGTAAGGCGATCAACTTGTTTCGCAAAGCTTATTTCCATAGTATGCTGGCAACACTTATTTAAAACATTATTAAAAACAGAATGAATTATGGCCCTTTTTACAGGTTTCGAATGAGCTGATGCATATGGCAGGATGGGTTTTTTCGCTCGAGGCTCGTACGACCAACACACATGGGACGGAGTGAAATGAAGGGCGAGCTCTAAGAACCAGATAGAATCATTAAGTGGGGTTTCATGTGTTAAAACCAATGGTTTAAGACACTCTGTGAACACTGAATGAATCTTTAAGAACTGCTGCTCAAAACTGAGGTTGTCATTATGTACTATTACAAAGTAATCGTCAACAAATCTAAAAATGCGGCACACACCGAACCCTTCCAAACGATCTTGCAGTATTTTGTCACGCAAGGCCAAAAACATATCGCTAAGAACCGGGGCAAGGCACGAACCAATACATATCCCGTCTTTCTGAATGTACATATCCCCATTCCATTCCACAAAAGTTGAACTAAGATAAAACGATAACAAATCTAGGAAGGCATCAGCGGAAATTCCGCACTCGTTTTGGAAGGCTATAACACCATGCTTTTCGATGTGCTTGTTCACAGCTGACAAGATTTCCGCCTGGGGAATTGTTTGGTTTTGTTTGGTTTTGTGGGGTTTAACGTCCCAAAGCGACTAAGGCTATGAGAGACGCCGTAGTGGAGGGCTCCGGAAATTTCGACCACCTGGGGTTCTTTAACGTGCACTGACATCGCACAGTACACGGGCCTCTAGAATTCCTCCTCCAAAGAAATTCTAGCCGCCGCAGCCGGGATCGAACCCGCGTCTTTTGGGCCAGCAGCCGAGCACCGTAGCCACTGAGCCACCGCGGCGGCGCCTGGGGAATTGTGTAATATAAGTCTTTTACGTCGACTGAAAATCCCTGCAGCTTTTTATCGTGATCCCATCCTTTTAGGAAGGTGATTACTTCGTCAGAATTTCTTATTCTAAAAGGGTCATCAATTGTTAAAACGTTGAGTTTCTGTTGCAAGTATCTTGCAACATGCTTCTGCCATGTCCCTGCTTCTGAAACTATTGCACGAAACGGCCAGTTAGGTTTATGGGTCTTTGTAGAGAAAAAAATCTCAAGGTTGCTCTTGTGGCAGTTCTCAATCATACTCGACAACTTGTTTAAATTCAACTTGTTGGTTAGCTTTTTTGCTTGACTCTTAATTTTCGACATTTTGACATCATCGCGCTTGTCAAACACAGCAAGGACGCTGTCTATTGCTTTTGACATGTACACATCTCTGGTTAAAACAACAAAACCTCCATCCTTGTCTGCAGGAAGAAGAGTATTATGGGCATTCCGCAAGCTCGTCATCTTCAGCCTCTAACGCAAGAATAGCCTTCAGCAGTTCTGGTTTTCTGAGTTTGTCTGATACCTCCAGACCCAACTCTTTCGCAAGCTCCAGTAAGTTTGGTTTGCGCAGCGTCTTCAAATCCATGGCTGCTCCGAGTGCTGCTTCTCTACTGCCCGCTATTGTCTTGCTGCAACTAACCCAGCAGCATCAACCCAATTACCAGCTCTGTTCCTGACACTAACAAAAGCCTGGCAAAACTCAGCAGAAGAAAGTCCCGCACTCGCCAAACCTCGCAGCCAAGAATCCAGCGCAGTCGATCCGCTGCAGGCAACCAGTCAACACACAGGGCTCGTTGCACTGCCCCCGACTCGCCGTTCTGCTGCTCAGCGTCCCGTTGTCCGCAACTCTTCGCTGGCGTCCGATGTTTCGCACCCCGTTGTCCGCAACTCTCCGCTGGCGTCCGATGTTTCACGTCCCACCGCTGCCAACCAGTTTGTTACAGACGAGGTAGCAGCATCCCACCGCTGCCACCAGTTTGTTAAAGACGAGGCAGCAGCATCCCACCGCTGCCACCAGTTTGTTACAGACGAGGTAGCAGCATCCCACCGCTGCCACCAGTTTGTTAAAGACGAGGTAGCAGCATCCCACCGCTGCCACCAGTTTGTTACAGACGAGGTAGCAGCATCCCACCGCTGCCACCAGTTAAAGACGAGGTAGCAGCATCCCACCGCTGCCACCAGTTTGTTAAGGACGAGGTAGCAGCATCCCACCGCTGCCACCAGTTTGTTACGGACGAGGTAGCATGGTCGTGTGCCGGAGAGAGAACGAGGGACGTCTGAGACGAGGCTGCTGGAAAAAGACAATTAGAGGACTTTATACAGGAATATTTACAAGTGAGCTGCAGGAACGCTGCATCACGACAGCTCAACAGGAGACCATGATGACAAAGAGCTCTTCGGCCGTGCCGATGCCGGCTTTTTTATTTATTTATTTATTTTTATTTTTTTTATTTATTTCATATTGCAGATCATCTTACAGATCCAAGCAGAACAAGATAACACAGATACACGGGTAACAAGTAAAATAGAAAGAAAAACTAAAAATAAATATAAAAAAGCATGCAGGATGACTATGCGCTTACATTTTATCATGTCAGAGAATTCCACTCACTGATGGTACGCGGGAAAAAGGAAAATTTAAAAGTGTCAGTTCTAGCAAAGTACGGGGTAAGTGAACCGGGATGATGGTGACGTGTGATGCGTGTAGCTAAAAACGATAAATAGATAAGAGTTCCCTTCCCTAGGGTCCCTAGATGGGGGCCGGGTTTCACTGGCACCAATCACAGACACACACGCACTCACTCACTCCCGAGAGATCACGCCGTCGTCACGCGCTGGGAGAGGGGAACGATGCCATCCACGTAGCGCAGACGCCGGAATGTCCATGAGCGGCGTTCGCGCGCATTTCGAACGCGCGTTCACACTCGGTGTACGGGAAACGCTCGCTCAACCGGGCAGACGGACGCGGCTTCCGTGGCAATCCAGGCGCTCACCCAACGCGCGTCTCGGGGTTTGTCGGCGTTTCGCTGCTGCCATGTCGTTGTCTTCCCCACGACGAAAGCGAGACGTAACACCAGTCACTAATATGAAAGGGTTGGAAGGGGTACATGGTACTATATTGCTTCTGAGATTATGTAGCAGTATATGGCTATATTGGTGGAAGTCATACACGTTGCTTGCTCATAGGCGTCAGATACTTGCCCAGAGGAGCATAGCACCTGGGGGAGAGGGTTTACTGAAGAGTGCATATGTGCATGCAATGCGAGTAACCGTTTTGTGGCCATGTAACCATCCATTGTTTATGGATAGATTTGAATGTGTCGCCATGCAGGTTTGATGGATTTGATGTCGTAGATGGTACTTCGCAGAAATTGTCAGCATTCTTTCGCTATTAGTAAGTACGAGAACTTGTGTTCATATAACTGTGCGATGAACTTTGTGATGGTTTGATCGCATTTACACTATGGCTGCTGGAGCTTCTTTGACCTTGAGCTCTGGCAGCTGATGTGGTTCTGACGTTATTTGGAGGGTATGCTATATTTTGTATTTTGTTTTTGTATTTTGTGGTGCTTAATCGGTGTTCGGATAGGATAATTGATGAGGATTTAAATATTTGTCCAATGTCTGGTGATTTTCATTGCTGTATTATGTGGAAACACATTTGTCTTGTAATCTAAGCCAATTTTTAATACTCTGCACTTTAAAATAAAAATTTGAAATATGAACACACTTAGTGGAGACAACGTATGCTCAGAAGAATAAAGGTTATGTTAACCATTTGTGTTAGAGAAATGGAACAGAAAAAGCAAAGATAGCTTCATAAGTCGCATTGAAGCTGGACTTTCTTCAAGAAGAAATCAGCTGCCTCAAATAAGAGCAAATCTATTTTGATTGCAGCATTTGAAGTTTCAGTATATAGTTTTTTGCTGTGAATAGATCATCTATACTGTCCATTACCATTGGCCACTGTGTTTTCCCGTCTGTTCAGTATTCAGATGATTTTGACTTAAATAGTCGGGGAAACCATGGAAAAGTCAGGGAACTGGAAGAAAGTAGCTTGCTTGACACCCTGGTTTAGTGGCGGGTCATTTATTTATTTATTTATTTATTTATTTATTTATACAAATACCTCACAGGTTCCACACTTGGAACATTGTGTGAGGGGAGGGGTTACAATATTTAGCAGACAAAAGATGGTACAAAGTGGAAAGAACAAAAGTAAACAATATTAAATACTTTGGACTGCAAACAATTATTACACCGTACTTTAAAAAAAAACGTAATATATTGACACAGAGGAAAAAACAGCAAACAAATAGCGGCACTGCATGGATTTGATAACACATACGAACACAATTTATGTACAATATCATGGATGCATGAAGGTGGTCAATTCGTTTTTGAAGATTAATGGGTCACGTATGGTAGCAATGCGATCCGGAAGGCCATTCCAACACTTGATAGCACGTGGCAAAGCAGAAGAATTAAACGCGAGTGTTCGGCCGAATAGACGTTGGAAGCTAAGATTATTATGTAGGCGACGTGAAGTGCGCATTGGGCGTGTAAGTGGCAGTGTGGACGCGTGACGACTGTATATTAGTTTCTGTAGTAAGCAAAGAAGTGCGATATCCCTACGTGTCTGTAAACTTGTTAGCGACAAAGATAACTTGATGCTTGTTACGCTTGAATGACGGTTGTAGTCGTGAGAAATAAAACGCGCTGCACGGTTCTGAATTGCTTCGAGTGAATGAATTAAATAAGCCTGATGTGGTGACCAGATGGCTGATGCATATTCTAGTTGGGGACGGACAAATGTTAAGTATGCTAGCTTGCGGGTAGAAACAGGTGCGCTATGAAGATTTCTTTTCAGGTAGCCAAGCATGCGCGATGCTTTGGCAGTTATGCATTGAATATGTTCCGCCCAAGAAAGATTAGAAGTCAGATAAACGCCAAGGTATTTATAGGAAGACGTGCGGGATAGCGTGACACTGTTAAGGGAATAAGTGAATAGCGAGTTTGAATGCATGGTGTTTGTACTTATCATGTCAGTCAACATGACTGGAATCATGGTGTAAGTGTACAAGCCTTTGCAACCACAGTGCTTCATTTTTGCAGCCAATGTTTTGAGCAGACTAAGTCAATGAGGCTTCCTTGTTCACGTTAGCAGTCATTTTGTGAGTTCTGTCAAAAAATAATCTTCTTTAGCTCCAGCATTTTTTGGAATTGCATTCATCTGCTAAGTCTTTTGTTTATATAACTCACAATGTGGTTATTAAATAGAGCAGTGAGATTTTTGTATGGCGTGCTCTCACTACTGACTGCGAGAGCAGGCTGTGGCTAAAGGTACGCCGGATGGACCCGGTGCATTTCCTCCCCTTAGTATGTTGGGTAGACCCGGAGCATTTTTTTCCAAATACATCGGACAAATCTGACAGTGTTTTTCAAAGTCCGGCCATTTGATTCTTGCCTGGCAGTCTGCTCGATTTACTCTCATAGTTTTCCTTTGAATTCTATGAGGATTAGTCATACCTTGGGCTCAAGAATGTTTACTCACTGCCCGGAATGGACCAATTGGTGTTTGGCGCACATAACCTGAGAGCTTCATGCAATGAAATGCTTGATCGCATGACAAACACCATGTTCTCCGGTTGCACCGTTCACCACATGTCGTTTGATTAGGGTGTGTGAACTGCAAAATTATTCCTGGCTATTTCCATGCAGCATAGTGCACATGTCTGCTTTTCTGTTGTGCGCTGAAGTCCGCTATGTGAACTTGAAGGTTTGTTTACTTGCGACGATCCGCTGTCCCTCAGACGAAGCTGAGTGCGTGTGCAGGATCAGTGCTCCAAATACACGTGTGGTGTGTGGCATTGGCTGAGAAGGGCCCATTGGCTCATGCTAAGCTCGAACCACTCAATATGTGCAAATTTCTGCCTGAAAGACCAAGCAGCGAGCTAGGCACTTTCCTTGTATTCCCCTCAGAAATGTCAATGTTGGCCCGGAAGTGGTCTGTACATGCTTCCTGCTTTGTGGTTGCTCCTCCACAATGTTTTTGTGTACTGTGGTGGAGTATCTCTTCGAGTCACCTAGGTCAACGCTGTAAATAAATTCCCCATACTATTGTTTTTGCATAACTGTGAGGCATAATATAAATATTTTAAAGATGAATATTATATCTGGTGATAAAAAAGAGCTAGCATCATGTTTCTTATGTAGTAAGGATAGGTGCATCTAGGAATATGCGTGCTGTGCAGAGCATAGGCGCTCGAAATAGCAAGCATTCTGCTGCGCTTCAGTGCTGGTGATAACTTGCTTAAATTATGAGCAGAGCTGACAGATTACAAGACCAGTGTGAAAGCACCAAGCTGCTGGTGCACGCCGCGTAGCTTGTTGCTTATATATGTGAACTGGTGCGAGCGATGGTAGTGCTATATAATATGCACGTGCAACCGGGTGTGAAGACATATATCGGGGATTTTTTGGGAGAGCTGGGCTTGTTTTACTTCATCTGAATGACAGCCGGCGATATAAGAATGGGAAAACTTCCATTTGAAACTCCTCACAAGTCACAATATGTGGCATGCAACTTGCAAATGCTTCGCAGAGAAGAGTGTTGCACGCAGCAGTAGTGCACTCGCTGGCAGCATCCACTATCATGTTGGATGAGATTTAGCCATGGGCTAAATTCTCACAGAGCAGAGCATGCAAAAGGGAGAGAATTGGTGCACACATTATTTCCTACCACCATTAAATGCAATACAGCTTGACACAGTCAGATGTGTTCCGATTTAGATAATGCACAGGGCGTGCTGAAGGCAGTATTAAGTTCAAAGATGGAAAGAATCTGCACAACTGAGACGGGACAAGGGCTAAGCAGTGAACTGACAAAGCTCTCTAAGCACAACTGTCCTCCCCTACCCCTTGCCCTTCTGCCGCAGCAGAGCTTACAGGTGGAAAGAATGTCATTTAGATGGTCCTGCCCGCAACAAAGGACACCTGAAACTATGCCGCGTCTGTAAGGTGCATGCACCCTTTGCAACCCTCTACAGTAGCGAGTTATGCACTCATTTTGGCATGCTTCAGGCATACATATTGTCTCCCTCATTTTGAAGAGCTCTGGAGCTGTCTCTTTTGAAGGTCAAGGGACAGAGGGAAGGCGGGTAGAGGATGGGAGGATGTAGCATAACACCCACAGGGCAACTCAGCATCCCCATTTTGGTGACGTCTTGTGCGATTGCACCGGTCACCCTCCCCTAAGGCTGGCATTGCTCCCACTTGTCGGAGACAGGTTCACTGCTAATGGGAAGTTTGGGTTTTTCTCTTTTGTATTTTGATTTGCATTCATTTGAGCGTGAACTGTTAGGCAGTGCTTCATATTGTGACTATAGCTGGATACAACTGAACAATGCAGCTGCAAATGCCCCTATGGTGTTGAATGATTCTGACGACTTCATTGCTAATTCCGATGCACTTGCTAATCCATCACACCAGCTGGCAAAGGGAAAGGATAAACCACAAATTAGCCAAAATAACCACAACATCGTAATGGTTGGTTCGTGCCGTCGACTGGAAGACTTCTTTTTTTGCGGTATTTGAGCCTACAGTCTTGAATTGTATACTATGCAAGATAACCCATGCATACAGCATTGCATATTGTTGTGGCATATACCTCGCTATGTGTGCCTCAATAAACTGGCTCCTCAGTCAATTACGTGAGGATTGCTGATGAGAGATACAGCATTGTTATTGCTGCATTTGACATGAAGCTTTATTGATGGGTCCGCTGTAAGCCGCACATATTTCTTCCAAAGGGCATCTGTAGGGGGGAATTTATATGTGGAAGGAGTGAGGAGCCCAGGATGCTGTACAGACACGCTCAGCTGTGTTGACTAGCCTCGAGGACTGCTATGCGCGATAGTGAAAGTACCTTTTCCTTGCAGCCCAGTTCAAACTGAGCATAAGCCAGGATACTGAAAAAGGCTGTTAGTACTTGCATTGTTGAGGCCTGCATGTGAGCCGTACTAGCGGCGTATGGGGAAAATGCTACAGCACTGAAAATGTGCGACTTCCAATGCTCAACGAAAAGTTTTATTCGAAGCTATTGCTTACTTTTGTTTTGATTCTTCCTACAGAGAATATTTTGTGTGCATTCTGCATGTGTCTTTAGCTGGGTTATTGCTTGAGGTTGTGGTCAGAAAAGTTTTTTACTCAGGGCAGCAGGCACTTTGCACTATTGTTGGACAGTGGAAGCTGAGTGCAGATTTAAGAGGGTAACGTCACATTCACGTAACAGGTTGCTCTGCAGCACTAGACCTCATTTTAGACTTGCGTATCACTAGTTGGGCATTAGTAATACAAACAAGCCTCTGCTCAGTTCTGTTAATTCCAGCTTCACTAAAATGTGCATATCCCTCGTCATGCATATGAATCTCTGTAAAGACAAAGCACGTCAATATGTGCTGCAAACTTACTTATTACCGTTCAAAAGATTTTTGCTTACGGCTGTACTTTCGGGTGACACAGAATAGGCATGCTGATGATTCGGCCTGTGTATACAGAGACATTGCTACTCTGGTGTCAGAGAGCGCTTTGAAGGAACATTAAATGGAAACTGAAGTTGGCCTTTGTCGAGAGGCTACTGTCTGATTGCAAGGAGACTGAAATGGTGCTTTTACAAGCTACATAAAATGAAGAAACAAAGTGCAGGTGTTGTCATCATTGCCTCATTTTCTAAGTAGACTGCAATCTACTGACACGTCAGATTTCTGGGTGCAGATTACAAGGCCCTAAGCAGCCCCGCAACTAACTTCAAAATGTGGTCATGAAGTCCTTTTCGGCGTATACATCAGAATTTGAATTTAGTGACCGGGAAATTTTTAAATGTAGTTTTCTCAGCAATAAATGCATTTTTTCTCTGCCACACTGACATCAACAAATTGGTTTGATTCGATTTATTGGGGGTTAACGTCCCAAAGCGACTTACGCCATGAGGGACGCCGTAGTGAAGGGCTCCGGAAATTTCGACCACCTGGGGTTCTTTAACGTGCACTGAATTTGCACAGCACACGGACCTCTAGAATTTCGCATTCATCGAAATTCGGCTGCCGCGGCCGGTATCGAACCCACGTCTTTCGGGCCAGCAGCCGAGCACCATAACCAGTGAGCCACCGCGGCGTGCAACAAATTGGGAAAGTGCAGACAGAATGAATTTTTCCCAAGAACAACAGGTTTCATGGAGTTGTTTTTGCATCCCTTTAAAAACTAGTGTTGGAGTTCAGTGAGCAGCTTTCACGCAAGTAACAAAACACTATGGTTGTTAACCTTATTAAAGTGAACATTTAGGAAAGGTTTATTTTGGCTTGAAGTCTGGTTTTGTACTGACTACTAAAGACTACTGGATATATTCACTAGTGCACACAATGAAACTGAAATGTGGGCTACAAAGGAATTAAATTTTGGGGTAGGAGGAGGGGTGCAGTCTTCTTGGAATGTTTATTATTTCTTTGAAGACAGTATAGATATGCTCACTGTCCGAGGAGTAACAATGCTCTGTCCTTGTTTCAGGACCATTGCAGCTGTGAATCCTGTCCGGGGAACGAAGGTAGAGCACCAGAAGAAGAAGAAGCAACACTGCCCCTCTTCAAAAGTTCCTTCCCTCATCATGCAAGACTTTCACTTTTAACTGTTCTGAAATTTGACAACTTTTTAAATCAATATTTTGTGTACGCTGTGATAAACCAAACAGCCTGTGGCATGACTTATCATGCAGTAGTCACAAGAGTGGATGTACTATGTACAGAGAATCAATGTTATATGGTTACACTGATAAGTCAAACAGCTTGTGGCATGCTTTGTCCTGTTGCTTCTATCTCACTTCATTTCGTACTAGTGTCAGGCAAGACACAATTTGCTTAAGATGCCTTATTTATGCTTATACTTGCTGTTACACTTCAGTGGCTGGTTGTATGAATTGTAGCACTACTTTCTTCTTGTCTGTGTTACTTTTTTCATTTTAAAGTTATTTTAGTGTCAAGATAAGACGTACTAACTGGAGTGAAAAAAAGTTTTGCAGTAAACTGTGATAAGGCAAACAGCCCATGGCATCCGTTATGTCCTGTTGCTTTCATCTTCCTGCTTAATGCAGCACTAGTCATGAGCAAAGCATATTTTTCCAATACTCTCCTTTTGCGTATGCTTGCCATTAGTTTAGTGACTGGTTGTGTTCATTGCTCAGGTATTATTACTTCGTGTCGTATTAATTGTATTGTATTTTAGAGTGATCCATGCCATTCTGTATGACAGAAAGGCACAGGTTTCGTTTCTACTTTACTTGCCATTACTGCATATTTTGCATGCTTTTACTGTATGCCTGTAGTGCAGGCAGGGCAACGTAAGTTTCTTTTTTTCTGCGGCCACCCTCCTACCGTTTAACTTAATTCAGTGATGCTGAAAGATATTACTGTATAGTAAAATATCAGCCATGATTGCATTGTTTAACACTGCATATTTTCCAATATTCTTCAATACTCACTTGCCTTTGCTTGTGATTCTTTAAAAGCGGTGAAATATTTTATTCTATTGAAATGTGGCAGCAGTCCTAATGTTCTGTATATGTTTTTATGTCAGTCATTAAAAGATGATGTGAAAGAAATAAAGTGTGTGAAATGACAGAACATGGAGCTTCACAGAAAATTTCTGTGAGTCATGAAAAAAAGCTGTTAAATGACAGAAAATATGGTAAGAGAAAATGAAACATCACAGAATTTTTCTGTTAGCAGCAAATCGAAAAATACCTGTGAAATGACAGAAAAAAGTAAAAACAGAAAATTTCTGTCATCCTCACAGACATTTTCTGGTAATTTCCAACATGAAACCCTGTGAAATGACAGAAAAAGTAAAAACAGAAAACATACAATAACAGAAAATTTCTATCGTCCTAACAGAAATTCTCTGTTAGTCGAAAACTGAAAAGATCTGTAAAATGACAGAAAAAGTAAAAAACCGAAAACATAGCATAAAAGAAAATTTCTGGCAGGCCAGCTGCCAGAAAATTTCTGTTTTTTTTTTTCAATAAATATTTTTTACAGTGTAGACAGCTCCTCTCATCTCGAATAAATCCACTCCGATTTTTTTTCATGGAAGCTCTGTTGTTTCAGAGGGGATCATCGATTCAGAAAATTGGGTGCGCTCTTGCGCACAGGTTGGGCAGCTGGCTACGGTTCTTGTGATTTCCTGGCTTATGCCCGGGCACCAGACCGATCCTTTAGCATTTGCGCGACAGCGGAAGACGCCCTGATGTCCCTCGGCGACTCGTTGCAGCATTTCTTTCCGCATTTCCGGAGCCCTTCACTACGGCGTCTCTCATAGCCTCAGTCGCTTTGGGACGTTAAACCCCAATAAACCAAACCAACCAACTAGCCTGGAGCCCTTCAGAAGTAGCTTCTTGCCCACCGTGGTGTTGCCGTGGTAGGCCCAAAACTCTTTTAGTACTTGTGGTAACCGGCCCTCTTCAGGCCAACCTCGCACGCACGCTTCGAACAAAGAGGGGCTCTCTGGATCCTTTGCCTGCTCTGAGCGTATGCGGTCTAGCACGTTATCCGAGAACGCATATTGGAGAACTCCGTCCACGTATGCCGAGACGTCAGCTACAGACAGTTCTCCGATGGCTAATCCCCTGTTCATCTCTCTGGCGCGAGAAAGTGTGTCCGCCGTAGCGGTGCTTTTGCCTGGAACGTGTGTAAGCGTGAAGGAGTATCGCATTACACGCATCTTGAACCTCTGAATTCTGGGTGGGAGAGAGTCAAGGGGATCACGACCTAGCAGCGGAAGGAGGGGCTTGTGATCTGTCTCAAACATAAACGTTAGACCTCTCAGGAATTCGTGGAAGCGCTCCGCTGCCCAAGTGAAAGCCAATGCTTCCTTCTCGATCTGCGAATACCTCTGCTCAGTTTTCGTGAGCGATCTAGAGGCATATGCTACAGGACGTCTCTCGCCTGAGGGCTGATCTTGGAGTATAACTGCACCAAGTCCTTGCGAATACGCGTCCGCCAACACGATTGTCGAGTACCCGGGGTTAAGGCACCTGTTAGAGCTGTGAGTAGTCTTGATCTTCTCAAAGGCTTCCTCTTGTTGAGTTTCCCAAGACCAATCGCTGTCTTTGCTGAGAAGGCTAGAGGCGCAGACATGGACGCAGCGTCAGGAAGGGACCTTGCGAGGTGGTTCATCATGCCTAGCAAGGAAGGAACTTCAGCGACGTTTTGATGTCTGGGCAATTTCTTGGTGGCCCTAACCTTTTGAGGACCTTGGCGCACACTGCTGCCATCGAAGATCATGCCATGAAACGCTACCTGCTTGACAGAGAAACATTTTTCTTTGTTGAGGGTCACGCCCGTCTGTTGCAGCCGGTCGAGCACTTCACGAAGCCGGCTGTCGTATTCCGCTTTGTTCTTTCCGTACACCAAAATGTCGTCCTTATAGTTCAGCACACCATCTAGGCCTTGTAGGACTTGCGAGAACTTTCTTTGGAAAATTTCTGGTGCGGATGTGATCCCGAACGGTAACCTGCAGTAGCAGTACTGCCCATACGTCGTAATGAAAGTTGTCAACTTTTGACACTCTTTGGAAAGCCGTATTTGGTAGAATCCTGTATTCGCGTCCAGTTTAGAGAAGACTTTAGCTTCCTGAAAGCTCCCATGACTTGCTCCACCGTTGGCAGCTGATGGCGCTCCTGTCTTACAAACTGGTTCAGTTGTGTTAAGTCACCGCAGACTCTTACTGCTCCAGACGACTTCATTACGGGGACAATAGGCGCGCACCATTCCGTCGGCTCTTCCACCTTTTTTTATCATTCCTTCTCGGCCGCCGCGGTGGCTCAGCGGTTATGGTGCTCGGCTGCTGACCCGATAGACGCGGGTTCGATCCCGGCCACGGCGGCTGGAATTTCTTGGGAGGAGAAATTCTAGAGGCCCGTGTACTGTGCGATGTCAGTGCACGTTAAAGAACCCCAGGTGGTCGAAATTTCCGGAGCCCTTCCCTACGGCGTCTCTCATAGCCTCAGTCGCTTTGGGACGTTAAACCCCAAAAACCAAACCAAACCATTCCTTCTCGTTCTAGCCTGTCAAGGTCTTCTTTGACCCTTTCTCTAATGGCTATAGGAATCCGCTGAGGTATAGACACCGCGTACGGGATTGCAGCCGGCACAAGGCGAATCGTATGCTCCCCAGACATGGACCCTGTTCCTTGGGATACCTTAGGATACCTGCTTACTATGTCGTCAGCAGTCAGCAATTCGTATAGAAAGTGTACGATTCCTAGGGCTTTGATAGCTGGCAATCCCAAGAAGGGCGTGAGCAAGTTGTGCACGACGTTAATAGTTTCCTGCGACCGGTTTTCTTTCCAAACTACTTCTGCGTCAAATTTCCCGATTGTACGGATGCTTGAATTGCTCCGCCCGATCAGATCACCTGCTTGGTCCAGGGAACGCGGAATGAAAGGAAACTTTTCACCCACGACAGTCGCTTCTGCTCCAGTATCTACTTTCATGCCAACCTCGTGGCCGTTAATCAGCACTTTGACGAAGTGGGCAGACGCTCTGTTCTGAGATTGCTGGACCGTGCCAAGAAATTTCTTACCAGGTTCGGCAATGCAGTCGAGATTCCCGTCTGCCTGCTTCTTTTTTCGGCACGCTTTTTCGAAGTGGCCCAACTTTCAGCAGAATCGGCATCTTTCTTGCCGCCCTGGGCAGCTGCTTCTCAGATGAAACTGTCCGCCGCAGAAGCTGCAGCTCTTTTGACGATAAGCATTCTTGTGTCCGCTCGAAAACGTGCACTTTCCACCGGCTTTGCTCGACTTTACTGCGCCGACACAAGCTTCCGGGACCGTACAGTCATTGCCTTTTAGCTCGGCTTGCTGTTTCTTCACTGTTTCGCTCGTACGAGCTCTTGCCAAAGCCGTGTTCAATGTAAGCTTCGGATCCATTTGTAGTTCTTCCGATAAAGCCTCATCCCGTAGACCGACTACGAACCTGTCTCTAATTAGGCGGTCCTTCATGTCTTCGAACTCGCATCTGTCTGGTAGCCTGTTTAGCTCGGTTGCGAACTGGTCTACTGTTTCTCCCTGCTGCTGACGGCGTTGATTAACAAGTTCGCTGCGTAGCCCCTTATCATAGTTTTGATCTCTGTGCGTCGTGGCCCACCGGTGGGTCACCTGATGCTTCCCTCGGGTGCGGCGTGACACACCGGTGGGGCACACTTCTGAACCTATTTCTTCCACCTGCTGAAAGATGGCGCTACTGGCATGTATGCTAGCGCAGAAAGTCATCTCGTGGCTCCCTTGGCCTGTGCATTTCCAGGAAGTTGCTTTACCTGGGGCCGTATTTTATAAGAATTCGTTTTCTATTTTCCGCTCCGTTTCGCGTGACGTAAGCATTACGGAATCATCAGAAGAAAGCAGCAGTCGACCAATCACAGAAATGAAAGGCGCGTTGAAGATAGCCTTCGCCATTCGTTGCGTGCTCCGGTTCAATATTGGCTGCAAGTTGCATCCAATAGTGAGGTCCGGTCGGTAATGAGCCAATAGTCAGATCGCTTCTCACGGACGTTTGAACGGCACGGCTACGGCATCGAACAATAATGACCTAACGTAGGGGACCAAATGGATCATAAAAACAAAATGGATAATGGATCCTTGTAGCATATGGCATCTGGAGAATTTATCAAGTCATTTATTGCCGCGACACAGCTCGTTTCATTCCCAGTGAACGCGACTGAAGCACGTTCTCAAGGATGTCCTTGAAAAACGGCGCCATTTCTGTCTACAAAATTTGAGCTTTATGTAACTAGAGCGGGGCCAAGAGCTTCGGTCGTTCTGGTCTGAACAAGTGCCAGAGGCGCTTGTTGCTCTCGCGTTCTCGATTCTTCTTTCTTTTCCTGGGCATGCACAAGTTTCCACAAAAAAGAGTTTGCGTTTTGAAGCCGTTGCTACGTTTACTACCCACCGACCAGCTCCCCTTTGAGGGGCAATGCCACGTGACCCTGCGTATCAGCATTCACTAAGCACCAAGACTCAAGAACAAGACCTCAAACTCGGCATTTTATTGAAGTACTTCCAGAATAATTTTCCTAAGAAAAAAAAACATTTCAAATCACAACATTTGCAACTAAACGTCTTACGTGCCACCAGATCACGGTGCCTAAAACGTAGTCTATGTTCAGGAGTTCTACTCGTGCAGAAGCTTGAAGCATGGCAAACACATAAATGGCCTTCCCGCGCAATTTGCGAAAAATGTAACAACTTTCTTCGCCATTACCCTTGCCTACTATCGGCTTCTGCGAGCTCGCAGCGATGCGTAGCATCCAGTACATCTCCTTCGGACAGACCGTGCAGGTCCATCGGCTTTTTCCAGCGTATGGGCGCGCTTTGTTCCGCGTGTCCTTTCGGTCTCAATCTGAACTGTGGCGAAGAGTGCGCGTGCCAACTCCTCGCGGAATTCGATGACTGGCGACGTTTTACCGTCAACCATTGAACGGACAACCCATGCGTTCACAACTGCGGCTCCAACGATTAGCTCCACTTGAGCCCTTTCCGTAGGCAGGAGTAGTAGGACGTCCTTTGGTCACTGTAGTCTACGCCATTTTTCGCCACGTTGTAGTCGAGGGCTGTGCGCGGTTTCGTGATTGGCTCACCCTTTCTCGTTTTTTTTTCCGGTATCAACAAGGCTGCCGTCATGCTCAGCAACCGTTGTCATCATGAGAACGGGCCGTTTATCCAACCACTTCAGCACCTTTACCCGTTATGTGATTCAAGAAGAAGTCAACAATCAAATTTACTACTACATCTTCGGCATGCCCCATGCCCGCTATGGCGCCAGATTTTCCGGCATGTATTTGCACTTTCAATGTATAGCCCTCCTTCGTACAGGCATTGTATAGCTTGACTCCATACTTGTGGGCTTTACCAGGGATGTATTGCCTAAAGGCGAGGCACCCACGCCACGGAATCATCGTTTCGTCAAGGACAATCTCTTTGCCTGGCTCCAACACTGAGCAGAAATTGCGGTTCATTTTTTCATCAAGGGTCGAATACGATAGGCACGATCCTGCTGTGCGCTCATTTCCTCGTTATCTGCGAAATGCCAGAACCTCAGTAGCAGCAGAAACCGGTCGCGGGCCAAGTTCTGGCGAATGCAGTTTACGCCGTACGGATCGCTTCTTGCCCAGTAGTGCTCCAGACTACGAAGCCTTATTAGACCCATGCAGATCAGTACAACAACGAACACTTTCCTTTCTTGCACGTTTGTCTCAGGCCATTACTTGACGCGCGATTTCTCTTGTAGGGCGTTCGAGTCTATGTACTGCTTCCCATATCTGTTTGCCTCATGAACCATCATGTCCCAAATGTCATCAGTAAAAAAAAAAGAGAAAACAAGCTGAGAGCATCGTTGCTATTCGGGAGGCTGATTAGCACAGGAGGGCTCGAATACGACATCGCTCTAACTCTAGTCGTTATCGCATTCCAGCTTTCGGCAGGTAATGCAGCCTGAACATCACCATTTTCCGAATCCTCAGATTACGCTTCAACGCAAAAGCTTGACTCACCATCCCACAGTTCAGAAGACCTTTCCAATAAGTCTTCGAGGCTGTCATCGGCGCTGCTTGAACGCTCATCGTTCACTGGAGAAGTTTTGCCGCAAGAAGTGGATGGCAACGTATTTGGGCTGTCGCGTGTACCGGCGGATCCGCTTCCACCGCAGGGTCTTTTCTTCTGGTTTTCCGTACCTCCGTGGAATTTTTGACAGTCCATCACAATTTTTGAATGCTCGTAAAAAAATTGGAAAGCACAAGGATGAGGACCACGAGGTTTGGCACTGAGAGTGAGCCAAGTTATTGCGAATAGGACAGACTAATTCTTCAGCTGAGCTCTTGCACACATTGTGAGCGCTTCTCAAAAGTAGTACGTTGCGCATGTGGAAAGCGACCGAAGAAAGGGCTGGAGCGGGTAGCTGGAACATTATCTTTGCCGGTTCCTGATAGCCGTCAGCTTTATCATTAGACGCATTGCAGGCGCCAATGTCAGTAAATACAGGCGCGCTTTAATCTCTACCGCTATCTGTGTTTTGATAGTGGAAACGCATTTTCATGCATTTGTGGACACACATCGTCGCCGCACTGCAAGAAACGCATCGTTGTTAGCGCCAGCACGGCTGGACTGCGTTGCGTGACCCACCGGTGGGCCACGACGCAGTGAACGTGTTAAAGCGAGCACTCTCGTACACTGTATTCTTGGTGTGGACAAAGTAGCTCTGAAACTTCGACTTTACGAAGCTGAGATCCTTCATTTCTTCATCTTTGACATAAAGAGACCGTAGAAGCTCCCGCGACGTTCTGCCCATTGTATAGAGAGGTGTCCTTACTTGCACTTCGGCTGGCGTCTCGTGTAGTCCGGAGGCGAATCTGTAGTCGTCAAATTCGTCCATCCAGGCGGGCCAGTCCGCGACGTTCTGGAAGTCGAAGGGCCTCGGAGGCTTGATTCCCGCCATTCCGAAGTGTTGCTTGTCGCCTATCACCGGGAAGACTTGCTCTTGTTGCAGCAGCTTCTGGTCATCTCCTTGTTGGCGGTGCTTTTGCGGTGCCTCATCGGAGCCGGCCTTCATCCCACTTCTGACACCATGTCAGACCAGTCAGACAGACGCTGGTGATGGTGAGAAACGACCCCTTTGAATGCTCCGTCACGAAATATATATAGCCAGAACACTCACATCATTTATATGAGAACTGGGTGATGGAAAGGAAGGCATAGCGCATATTTCAGCGCGTATCGGTGGAACGGCCGCGCGAACAGTGCTTATCAGGATGACTGTCACAAGTTATGACACCTTTATATGTCGCTGCGCATTAACACCAAAACCGCGAACAGTTGTGCACACAGGCAAGCGGTGGTTTGACGGAACACAGCCGCGTACGGCTCTAATCTACCCGACGGCGTTCTAGTCAATGGCCTAATGCCTGCGCGGCCACAAATTTCCCGTGCCACTCACGGTTCGAAGTGGGTCTCGAGGACACGGCAGAGTCGCTGGTTCGGAGCGCTGCTCTACCCGGCGACACTGGTCGGTGGTTGCCCAAGCGAGGCGGTGGCCAGGAAGGCGGCGAACCGAAGTCGTCGCGTCGCTGCAGCTCGCCAAGGCTGGCACTGGCGAGATGGCGGCCCGAAGCCGTCACATCACTGTCTCCCGCAGCCGACCCAGCCACAACCGCGGCGTTCGAACACTGCCACGTCCCCCTACACACCACGCGCACTCCACACCGTCGTCATCTTCGCCGCGCCGGCCACTGCAGCAGCGCCACCACCACACTTCCCCCGTGTTTCAGAAAGTTGTCCGCACACAACGTCTACCAGTGTGCACAACACCATAATACAGCACAAGCAGTACGCAAGTATGGCCGCACAAAAGGAAAAGTCACACAGAGAAGATACGAAGTTAGCGCGGGCAGCTGGCACACAATAGCAGTAGTCAACAGGTGACAACAGCGGACAACACCACACGAAGTAATAAAAAAAGCAGTGCCCGTAAAGAGGCCCGGGTACACTCATTGGCTGGAGGATAGAGGCAATAAGTAAGCCAGGGCCGCTCTCATCCCCACAATAATCCTCGCGGCTTATATAATAATCCGCTCCTACGTTTGCAGAACCCCTGATGCACTCTACGTGGAAGTCGTACTCTAATCGAATCGAATCGAGATAAGATTGTTTGGCTTCATATCGATGCTTGTCCGTGAGTCCGGTGGAAATGGTGACGGCCCTCCAATCTTGAGTTTGATGCAGCATTGGGTATGGAACACCCTCGCCGAATGTTTCTTCATCCTTCAATTCGTCCTCATTAGCCAAGGCTGCTGCCGATTACTGCGGCATGGCAGTCACTTCGGAATGTGCAACATTTCCTGTGACGCCTTGCCCATCCTCCTCAGTAGCACTGGCAGCTCCTGCTATATTCGGCACAGAAGGCTTTCGTTCCTCATATTTTTTCAACATGTTAATGTGGAAAAGTGTGACTCTGTGACCCAGATCAATAACATAGTCTACGTCACCGCGTCTCTCCAATACCTCAAATGGTCCTTTCCACGACATGATCAGTTTGTTGGAGTCAGTGGGCAAAAGTACCAAAACTTTGTCACCCTTGGAAAGCTGTCGCTTCCTAGCACGCTTGTCATAACATGTTTTCTGCAGCTGTTTGGCCCTCTTCGACTCCACCGGGGCGAGAACACAGGTGTTCAAGTAAGCACAAGTAAGCTGAACTGGGCTAGTCGGAGCAATTGCATCTTCGAAAAACGTAGCGCGAAACACAAGACACAGGTAAGGTGAAGACAGGACACGAGCGCTTCTCACGACTAAATTTTTATTAGGAAGGATAACAGAATATATACCACAGATATGGAGGCGAAGAGAAAGAAGGAAACAACAAAATAACAACTCAAAAAAAAACAAGAACAAGACGAGAAGATAAGAGGTCGGCGATGGACGCAGGTACATAGCATTGCAATATAAAACACGTGCACAGTTACTTGACAACCGATTGGAGGTACACAATCTCACTTTTTGTTAAGGCGATCGATGCGTCACTAATACACTCCCCCCCCCCTTTCGCGATATAGAACGCTTCAATAATCTCCCTTGTACGTTGGTGATATGCCCTGTCAAGAACAGCAGTCTTATCGAAAAGGGGGTGACATTTACAATCCCTGCAATGCTTCGGTAAATTTTCAAGAGCTGTTGGCGTCAAAGAATTTCTGTGTTCAAACAGCCGGACATTTAGACACCGCCCGGTCTGCCCTACATAGAATTTTCCACACGAAAGAGGAATCTTATAAATCACCTCTTTTTTACATGGCACGAACCTTGATTTGTGATTAACATGGCAACGATGATCACTTTTCAATCCCTCTGCTTTCGCTCTGACCACCGCACACAATCCAGATAACTTCACGGGAGCTGAGATTACTGTGCCCACCTCGTAACGATTGGCAACATTTCGTAACCCATGTGAAAAACGATGTACATAGGGCAAAACGACAGGTTTCTTTTTCGCGTCGAATAACATAGCCTTCTTGGCATCCTTGCCCTTGAGCCACAACAGGAGTTTTTCGCAACTAGTGCTAATCAACGAAAGCGGATAACCGGACTTAGTCAATCTATTAACTTGTTCATGAAAACTTGTGTCGTTTTGCCCTATGTACATCGTTTTTCACATGGGTTACGAAATGTTGCCAATCGTTACGAGGTGGGCACAGTAATCTCAGCTCCCGTGAAGTTATCTGGATTGTGTGCGGTGGTCAGAGCGAAAGCAGAGGGATTGAAAAGTGATCATCGTTGCCATGTTAATCACAAATCAAGGTTCGTGCCATGTAAAAAAGAGGTGATTTATAAGATTCCTCTTTCGTGTGGAAAATTCTATGTAGGGCAGACCGGGCGGTGTCTAAATGTCCGGCTGTTTGAACACAGAAATTCTTTGACGCCAACAGCTCTTGAAAATTTACCGAAGCATTGCAGGGATTGTAAATGTCACCCCCTTTTCGATAAGACTGCTGTTCTTGACAGGGCATATCACCAACGTACAAGGGAGATTATTGAAGCGTTCTATATCGCGAAAGGGGGGGGGGGAGTGTATTAGTGACGCATCGATCGCCTTAACAAAAAGTGAGATTGTGTACCTCCAATCGGTTGTCAAGTAACTGTGCACGTGTTTTATATTGCAATGCTATGTACCTGCGTCCATCGCCGACCTCTTATCTTCTCGTCTTGTTCTTGTTTTTTTTGAGTTGTTATTTTGTTGTTTCCTTCTTTCTCTTCGCCTCCATATCTGTGGTATATATTCTGTTATCCTTCCTAATAAAAATTTAGTCGTGAGAAGCGCTCGTGTCCTGTCTTCACCTTACCTGTGTCTTGTGTTTCGCGCTACGTTTTTCGAAGATGCAATTGCTCCGACTAGCCCAGTTCAGCTTACTTGTGCAGTTCCTTTCTTGTACATCGGGCTCTTTTTCATGTCCTAACCCACGCTTTCTAAACCCAGCCACTTTGGCGTCACTAATTGCCATTTGTGTGGTTAAAGCAAGAACTGCTTCATGGTACTCCAAACAAGGCCTGATTCTCCCGGAATTCCATGGTATGTGTGGTTCAATGAAGCCGTCTGTGGGACACTCTCGCCGTGTCAGTCGCATCCTCTGTTCCGAGTGGTGGCGACAAGTCAGACACTACAAGGACTGCCTTCGTCTGGTGTGCGAACTCAACGGTCCGAACTACCTTCCTACCTACCGTGACTGGTGCCGGACTGCGGAGCAGGCCACGGAATTTCTGTGGGCGTCGGTGCGGATCCGTCTTCCTGGCAAGAAGAAAAAACGACCCCCGGAAGAAAAGGTGATCGTACTAGGAAATCAGCGCCTCCCTGAGAAACACCTGAGGACACTACAACTTGGGCCGAAATACGCCTTCCAACCAGCTTTGAACCCCTTCGACAAACTGGCATTGGTGAGGTCCATTTCTGCTCGGACACGGGACGATGTGCGGGCTCGCTGTGTGGAAGAGTGTGTAGATGCTGTGACTAGGACATGTGACGTCGAGCAATGTAAGTCCCCAATCAAAAGTTTGGCTGATTTCTTGGTCTCTTCAAAATTAAGGGTGCTGGTTTCGGATAAGGAGGGCTTCTTTGTCGTCATGCCCAATGATATGTATCTGGAAAAAGCCAACGGTGCAATGGAAAAGAATTTTCACCAGGTCACCAAAAAAGCAGCCCAGGTCAAGCAGAGGGCGATATCTCTGCTTGAAGAGATGTCGATGGATCGCCTAGCGAAAGCTGTCAAGGGCGCAAAAGTGTCGCATTTGGACATTTTTTTCTCAGTCAAAACACATAAGCCTGACTTTCCATTCAGGGCGATCGTGTCTGAAGCGGGCTCATGGCAACATGCTATCTCAGGCTTCTTGCTTAGGAGCCTTTCGGCCTTAGAAATTGATGACCCGTTCCTAGTACCTAATTCGGAGAAGATCGTCCAGCACCTACAGACGTCCGACACGAGGGGGCTCCGGGCTTTCAGCATTGATGTGGAGAATCTTTACTATGATATACCCCACGATGCTCTTTTGCAAAGTGTTCGGACGTGCATCTGCGACTGCAATGATGAGGCGCGGTTCATCAATCATAGTGGCATGCCCGTGGATTCCTTTTTGGAATTGGTATCATTCTACCTGAAGTCCACATTTGTGGGTTGGAAAGGGTCGTTTTTCCTGCAAAAATCGGGGATCTGTATCGGCTCACGGGTAGCTCCGGTTCTGTCAAACATTTTCCTTAGCCAAATCGACAAAACAATTGAGAGGAATCTGGACGGCCTATCATTGAACATTTTTCGGTATGTTGATGACTATTTGGTTCTTCTTCCCTCTGATCGTTTCAATCACTCGGTCGTTGACGTTTTAAAGGTATTTAAGACATGTGGTCAAGGTTTGAGTTTCACTTTCGAATTGCCTAATGAAAACTCTCTTCAATTTCTTGACTTATCTCTTCATTCTGGCAATAAGCATCTTTGCTGGGGCTACCACCCTAGGTCTTCTAAACCTTTACTCCATTTTCACTCCGGGCATTCTAAAGTAGTAAAAAATGCAATTGTCTCCTCATGCTTACGCTCTGCTTTACTTAAGTCTTGCCATGATAAAATAGCCACAAGTTTTCATGAACAAGTTAATAGATTGACTAAGTCCGGTTATCCGCTTTCGTTGATTAGCACTAGTTGCGAAAAACTCCTGTTGTGGCTCAAGGGCAAGGATGCCAAGAAGGCTATGTTATTCGACGCGAAAAAGAAACCTGTCGTTTTGCCCTATGTACATCGTTTTTCACATGGGTTACGAAATGTTGCCAATCGTTACGAGGTGGGCACAGTAATCTCAGCTCCCGTGAAGTTATCTGGATTGTGTGCGGTGGTCAGAGCGAAAGCAGAGGGATTGAAAAGTGATCATCGTTGCCATGTTAATCACAAATCAAGGTTCGTGCCATGTAAAAAAGAGGTGATTTATAAGATTCCTCTTTCGTGTGGAAAATTCTATGTAGGGCAGACCGGGCGGTGTCTAAATGTCCGGCTGTTTGAACACAGAAATTCTTTGACGCCAACAGCTCTTGAAAATTTACCGAAGCATTGCAGGGATTGTAAATGTCACCCCCTTTTCGATAAGACTGCTGTTCTTGACAGGGCATATCACCAACGTACAAGGGAGATTATTGAAGCGTTCTATATCGCGAAAGGGGGGGGGGAGTGTATTAGTGACGCATCGATCGCCTTAACAAAAAGTGAGATTGTGTACCTCCAATCGGTTGTCAAGTAACTGTGCACGTGTTTTATATTGCAATGCTATGTACCTGCGTCCATCGCCGACCTCTTATCTTCTCGTCTTGTTCTTGTTTTTTTTGAGTTGTTATTTTGTTGTTTCCTTCTTTCTCTTCGCCTCCATATCTGTGGTATATATTCTGTTATCCTTCCTAATAAAAATTTAGTCGTGAGAAGCGCTCGTGTCCTGTCTTCACCTTACCTGTGTCTTGTGTTTCGCGCTTCGTTTTTCGAAGAAACACAGGTGTTCTGTAAGCGTTCTCGAAGCTCCATCATGTATTGATAGGTGAATTTGGTTTCTTCATCTAAATGGCTGTTAGTCCACAAATCTCTCAGCACACTCATCGGCCCTCGCACATGTATTCCGTATAAAAGTTCAAAGGGCGCAAAGCAGGTGCTGCTCTGCGGTAGCTCCCTGTAAGCAAACAGCAAGGGTCCCAAGTACCGGTCCCAACACTTAGGTTGCTCTTGGCGCATGCGACTTATCATGCGTTTCAGCGTGCCATTGAAACGTTCAGCTAAACCATTCGACATTGGGTGGTTGGGCGTGGTCCGCAGCTGTTTTAGTAAGAGGAGGCGTCTAAATTCCTTCAAGACAGCAGACATGAAGTAGGAGCCACGACCGGTGAAAATTTCGTCAGATATCCCGACTCTATAAAACATCTATAGCAGTCCTTCGGCCACCTGTTTCGCTACAATTGAGCACAACGCCGATAACATCCGGACATCGTGTAGCGAAGTCCACCATGGTCAAGATATACCGGTTCTCTTTCTCGGATGTGGGTGACAGTGGCCCAATAACGTCAACAGCAACTCGCGTGAACGGGGTTTCAATAATAGGGGTAGTTCCCAAGGGAGCTCGGGCCACGAGGTGCCGAAGCACCGTTCTTTCACAAATTTCGCACGACCTGACGAACCGTCTCACCTCCGACTGGACCTCGGGCCAATAAAAGTAGGCCGGTGTGCGGTCCGTCGTTTTCATCACATCTTGGTGACCGGCCAAAATGCCTTAGTGTGGAAGCTTAAGCACGGCTTCTCGCAGCTGTCGCGGAACAATGAGCTGTTCGAGTTCTTTCCGGCACGGCATCTTGTGCTTACGAAATAAGATTCCGTCGGTAAGGAAATATTGCGTCTGATGCGCTCTACTCACAACTGTGGTGCCGACGGCTTCGAAGCAAGGGCGTAACGATTCGTCGCTGCTCTGGAACTCTTGCAGCATACTGCGGCTTATGGTTGTAGCGGACGTCGTTACCACTGGCAGATGAGACGCTGAATGTTTCGCCTGCGCAACCGCTATCATCGGGTCTGTCTCGTAGGTGCAAGACAAACCTGCCATATCATTCGTCAAATGTGTATGTCCAGGACCCAACACGGAAGGTTCTCGCCCTCTGGTCTACGCTTCCGGTGAATCACCACGTAATGATGGCGTCGAATTGTCTCGATGGGCACTTGATGAGAGATCGCCTCCACAGTCGGCGGCGACGACGACGTTGCTGCTCGACTCGGAAGCTTTAGGCTCTGCCGTCAACTTCGATCTGCCAGTAACCATTTTTTATTCCAGCGAAGAAAAGTAGCCCGCGTGCCGCAGCCTATCAAGAGAGTCGTCAATGCATGGTAACTGGTAGACGTCTTTCTTTGTATCCTGGTTAAGCCTCCGGTAGTCAATGCAAAATCGCAGACTACCACCCTTCTTCTTAACCAAAACCACAGGCGAAGCCCACGGGCTCCTCGATGGCTGAATAACACAATCCTGCAGCATCTCTTGGACTTTATCAGCTATGGCTTCATGCTCCCGCAATGAGACACGGTATGGATTTTTTCGAACCGGTCGGGTACTGTAGTCCGTTATGGTGCGGTGCTTAGCCAGAGGCGTCTGTTTGACTGCCGGCGTAGACGAGAAACAGTCTTGAAACTGATGCAAAAGGCCGACTCGGCTTTCCCTATCGGTCGGGGGTAAGCCTGGGTTCACGTCGAGGATCAACTGAGGTGTGCGGCAAGTGGACGTTTCGCTCTGGAGGGCAAGACAGTCATGAATTTCGGCGATGCCCTCGAAGTATGCGACCGCAGTGTCCTTGGCGGTGCTTTGCCGTTCGGTCCCGAAATTCGTTAGAAGGACATCTGCCAGGCCGTTCCATAGGGTGACGATACCTCTCGCAATGCAGACCCCATGAGAGAGCACAAGCGCAGTGTTTTGTTCTGCTACGCTGTCAGCACTGCACCGGTCGTCACAAATGACGGTGACGAAGGCAGAGGATCGCAGAGGCACGGTCACATCTGCGTCGATTATGCGCAGGGCCGCTCTGCATGCTTCGGTGTCGGCTGAAATTGTTCCAGGGGTCAAAAATGTTACCAGACGACCAGGAAGGTTTATCATGCCACGATGCTCGGGCAAGTCCATTCCAAGGATCAGGTCTTTGCAGCAGTGCGGCAGAACAAGAAAAGTGCCAACAACAGCAGAGTTGGCAATGGTGACTCGAACAGTGCACCTCCGGACAGGGGTCATAAGGTGACCACCAGCAGTACAAATTTGAGGTCCATCCCATTCTGTCTTCACCTTGCTGAGGCGATCCGCGAGGTGCTTGCTTAATATCGAAAAGTCCGCGTCTGTATGGACTAAAGCAGTCACTGGGTGCCCGTCAACGTCAATGCGGGGGTCGGCGCTAACTACCGCCTCGGTGTCAGGAAAATTCGGTATCACAGGATCAGACTGCGGCGGCATCGGGATCGCGGCATCGCGCTCCGGCGGTATTCAGGGGTATTCGTTATATCTGCTGTCAGCAACCTTCCCCCTGAGGTCGCCGCTTTCAGTTTCCCCGGCGCGGGCTTGGAGAACGGCGCCTCAGTACATCTGCGAAACCTGGCGGCTGGGCGACGTGATGCGTGCTGAAGACGGAGATTGGGGTCGGCGGGTATAGGGGGTTTGGTGGGCAGCAAGGTATACCTCTATTTCGTGGGGTCGCTCACCGAAACGGGGACAGGGAGCGTCACGTGGGAAGCCCCGTAGGCCGATGTCACGGTAGGGGCAACGGCGATACAGGTGGCCGGCTTACCCGCAATTGTAGCAGAGTGGCTGCTGGTCAGAAGTGCGCCAAAGAGCCGCCTTCCGGGCCGGTGGACGCATGGCAGGTCCTCGTTGGGGCCGCTGGTCGAATGACGGTGGCAGAGCGATTGGCGGCGGTGGATGGTACGGCACACGTTGCACAGGTGGCAACTCGGAACGCAGAGCCACGGCGTAGCTCATGGGGCGTGGCTCCGGCCTGACTGGAGGAGGCGGTGAAAATGCTTGGCGAATATCGCCGCGCACAGCTTCGGTAAGAGCTGCAGCCGTCGGATCAGACGAGGCAAGGGCCAGTTTCTGGAGCTCTTCACGGACCACCGCGCGTATGAGCTCACGCAGCGACAAATTGTCGCTGGACACGCTCAAAGAAGGCGAACAGGCGCTTGGCTCACCGCACAAGGAGTCATCTTGGCAGCAGCGCGGCTGCAAGGCCCGCTCAATGGCGGTCGCCTCTTTGATGAAGTCGGCTAGAGCCTGCGGGAGATTTCGTACCAAGCCAGCGAGGAGTTGGTCATCATGGGGTAATACCTATTCATAAGTAGAACAGAAAACTGGGCGAGTTGGTGAAGGTTCAACATTATGTACAGCGCGAAAAACTAAGACAGGGGAAGAAACACGCAAACAAACAAGCGCTCACTATCAATGTCAAGTATTTCTCATCTTCAAAATCAAGCGCTTCGAATTTTATCTTTCAGCCCATACACAGCCACTGCTTCACCTCTTTACTCTGACCTAAACATTCTGCCATTGAAATGCCTCCTTAATCTTAGGTTAGGTCTTCTAATCTACCGCGCTCGCAATAATAACAATCAACTTCTGTGTTTTTCCGCATCTTTCCTTTCTAATAGCAATAACACTAGATTCTCTGAACAATACAATATGCTTCTACCAAAAGTGAGCACAAATTATGGAAAACAAACTGCTTTTTTCTCCGCCATCAAAACCTGGAATTGATTACCACTAGCAATCAAATCCGCACGTTCGCAGCCCCCTTTCTACATTTTACTAAAAAAACGTCTCCTATCAACCCATTCAGCTTCATGCCATGCTTAAGGTTGCTTTCATCTTATTTTCTGTTCCCCACTCTGACAGCAAACGGTCATATTGTTAATCATCTGGAACCTCTTTTTTTTCTTTCTTTCTCCGCCTGTGTTTTATATCTGCATTTATTCAATGCCCATTGTTATCTCCGGAAATTTCGACCACCTGGGTACTTTAACGTGCACTGACATCGCACAGTACACGGGCCTCTAGAATTTCTCCCCCAAAGAAATGTAGCCGCCGCGGCCGGTATCGAACCCGCGGTAGAGTAGGTTAATATCAGATTAGTTGGGTAGTTCGTCTGCGCAGTCTTGGTGCTATTTAGCATTGTACGGCGGTTTTGTGCTGCAGCTTTTTCCAAGGCATCGTCGACGATAGGCTTCGAGTAGCGCTGTTAGACCAAATGTTTGCGGAGTGTCTCCCATATAGATGCGAAGTCGACTTCACGGGAGCAGATGCGTTTAAATCTTAGAGCCCGGATATATGGCACTCCTTTCTGGCAATGCTTTACGTGGCTACTTTCAAATTGCAAGCATTGGTGCCTGTCCGTTGGCTTCCTAAATATGGAGGTGACAAGCTTGTTTTGCGAAATCTGAAGTTTGACGTCCAGAAAGCTGATGGTAGAGGTTGAGTAGGCGTGGGAAAAAGAGATGCTTCTTTGAGCATTATTAACCCTTTATGAGACATGAAGTTGTGAGCAATGAACACCGGCTGTTCAGGGCGGGATTCTTATTCTTATCAGCTTTTTATGAAATATGCAAATTTTGAGTTCTCTAGAGTTAGTGGTTTTCGAGAAAAAAGTGGGACACAGGAGTCCCACCGCCCCATGAGTGCGTTTGAGAAAGTGGGACATATGTGTCCCGCTGACCTCTGAAGCACAGTCGCTCAAGAAAAAAAGTAATTTTATCTTGTACAGAAGGGTGGGCTTACCAACAACAAAGTATGGAGAATACAAAAGCCTACTTTCTATGATAAAAAATCTAAAAAATATCGATCTATGTCCAGCACTCAGTCACTTTCAGAGAATGAACATAGCACAAAAGGGCATAGCACAGGATAGCACAAAAGGGCATTATTTGCAGATTTCGTCAGTAAAAAGAAAGGTTCAAACTTACCCTTCATGACGAATACCGGTTGAAAAGCGCGCCAAAATCTACTGAAAACCGCACGCAACGCACGCAAGGAGTTCGGTTCGCTTGAGGCACAGGTATGTGCTGCCGCCGCTCGGCGCTCTTGTAAAGAGCCATCAAAACAGCTTCTTTGAACATCCACGAGATGGCAGTAAAAGCAAAAACGAAATTGATTCGCGCGGTTTTAACCACAAAAGTCAGTGTAACCACGAAAAAAGTGGGACATATGAGTCGCTAACGATGGATTTGCATCATCCTGATTCTCCGCCCTGTCGGCATGTATTTCTTTACCACGTAAGTCGTCCAGGAGTCTAAACACCAGCTCAACTACTTCCTGCATGGACAGACTTCCGCGCATGAATGAAACTCCAATCCACCGATGAGCGGCAAAAGAGCTTTAGACTGGATACGCTTCCCGAAATATATGGATGAGGAATGCTGAATTTGACTATGCAAAATTTTTTTTGCAAACAGTACACACAGGACAAACGAAAATGATCTATAAAGCACATTTAAGAACTAGTCAGTAAAAAGAAAACTTTTGAAACTTGTCGTTCATAGTCAACCAGCTGGACAGAGTGCCAAAATCTGCTGAAAACAGCATGCACCGCGCGCAAGTAGAACAGTTCACTTGAGACGCATGCCTGTGTGGTAAGTGCGCCGCTCAATACAACATTTTTATTAAAACAGTTTCCTCGGACATCCAGGAGGTTGCAGTGGAAATTTAAGCGAAATTAATTCATTGGTTTTCAGCTCAAAAATCAAAACATTACTATGAAAAAAGTGGGACGTATGAGTCCCGCTGTCCCACAAAGGGTTTTAGCGATTAATTTGAGTAGCTCTTCTTCACCACGGCACCATATAAGAAATATGTCATCTATGAACCTCCTATAAAAAAGAGGTCTGAAGAGACAGCTCTCCAGGTATTCAGTCTCCAGAATGCCTATAAATATATTGGCATAATTGAGACCTACTTTTGTGCTCATTGATGTGCCACTAATTTGTACGTACTGGTCGCCATCAAGTTTAAAGTTATTCATTTCCAGCACCAAATGCAGAAGTGTTTCAAGGGTCGTGCCATGCGCTGGTCTTTACACTTTGTAACCTCTGTAAGCATTAGCGACTGCCCTGATCCCATCCGAGTGGGGTATGTTGCTGTATACGGACACAACATCGAGGGTAACGAATACGTTGTTTTCTGGAATGAACAGATTAATTACGTCAGAAAAAAAAAGAGTTTTGTCTTTTATAAACGAAGGACAATTTTGGGGTATGTCTCTGATTAAGCTGTCGACAAAACTGGAAATCTTTCCTGACGTGCTCCTATTCTGGAAATAATTGGTCGCCCTGGAATAGTTTCCTTATGTATTTTTGGCAGAAGGTAGAACCTACCGGGGATGGGAGAGAATGGAAGCAAAAACTTGGCGATTTTATCAGTTATTCTCTTCTCCTTTACGAGGTCTCCTAGAGTGGTTTGGACCAGGTGTTTGAAATGTGAAGTTGGGTCGGAAGCTAAACGTTTGTAGAATGATTGGTTGCTTAGCTGCCACTCTGCCTCATACTTGTAGTCTCTGGTATGCATCATGACAATTGCACCACCTTTGTCTGCGGCCTTTATAACTATGTCGGACCGTGTGGCGAGGGACGTCAAGGCAATTTGCTTTTTGTGTGAAAGATTTTTTGGCAATACGAGCGCCTTTTATATTCGGACAGTATATCAGTGTGCACGGCCTTTATGTAGAGATTGAAACATTTGTCGCGCTGTGGAGGTGGAGTCCAGTGCATAGTCGATGGAAGAGATGGCACAGCGTCCTTGTTCTGAGTCTTATTATCACAGTAGACTCTGAACCCACGACCTCCGAGGTCGTGGGTTCGGATCCTACCGGCGGCTTATGGTTGCTCTTTCTTCTCCTTTGCTAATCAATTAGCTTTAAGCGATAACATATTCAGTAATATTCTAAATTGATCAACACCACAAAATAACTAACTAAATAAATAAATTAAAAATTCCCTGTGTCCCTTGGTTTCTGTGGCTGTTGGCTTCTATCATATATATATATATATATATATATATATACTCCACACATGAGTACTATTACCCTTCTGTACCGTAAGCCTGCCTACTGCAGAAAATTACGAAACGTTGGAACAAATTTCTCATATCTGATGGGCTGTGGCAAGTTGTGTCAAGATGCAGCTTCTAGTGCGCGATACACAGAAAAGATTTATCCAACCGTCCGGGAAAGAACCATGTGATCGTATTTATTTTCCCAAATGCTACGCCTTATTACGGAAATATGGCTTGGCGGCCTTCTGCATAGTTGGGGGCAGAAATGCATCATGTACTTGTCCTGCACAGAGAACCAAATAGGAAATAAATTTAGCAAACACGAAGCAATGTACGACGTATTAATGGGGTGCTAAATCCATGTCTAAAAATGTAAACTGGACAAAGATAGGGGTAAAGGGAGAATTAAAAACAAAGCAACAATCACAGGCTTCTGATTGTTAATGAAATTATATGCGGCAAAACAAAACATGTCCCGAATGACAGCTACTAATCTCTCGCATGTGTTTAGATAACCATAAGCACACTGGCTTCTCATGAAAAAAATTCACGCTGTCGCAACAACAAAAAAACATTAAGGAGACAGAAACATACTAAATATTGTTCCAATCTACAGAGTCAAACTGTAGAAATGCCGGATGCTGAAGTACTGAGAGGGTCTGTCAAGAAGCAGAATAGACGTGCATGGAAGGGAAACAATTAAAGGGCGAGTAATTTAAATGCAGTCCAGCAAATCCCTCTCTCCATTTTGTTGAGTTTAGCTCTCGATATATTCCTTCATATTGCTTTCATTGTTAAATCATGTCTTATTTCCTGACGTTCACCCCTCTCCTTGTTTGCTGCTTTTTCATTGCATCATGTATGCATTTTTATGTCTGCTTTGAAAATACCCTTACCAGTGGTCTAATTTCTAAAGTGGATAATGATTGATTAAGCCCCTGACAACAATATGGCTTTGGTCTCGTATGCCACTATATGTTTTGTTGCCCGTAATAGAAATTTTTTTTACTGAAGTATATGTGATTATCTGAGAGTCGTTGAGTGATATAGCCCGTTGCAATTTTCAGTGTGTTCTGCTTTTGCAGCTTATATTACCTGTGTATTCAATGCTTATTGATAAACAAAAGGAAGCTTGTGCCTGTGATGATATTTATGGGTGAATCCGAATGTCGCCACTTTTTGTCCACTTTAAATTCCTGCCAAACGCTTCGACATCACACAGACTATGCGCTACAAAGATTCGGGTACAGCTCCTGGAAAATAAGAAGATGCTTCGGGCTACAAGTGATGGTTGCAATACCAAAAACACATCTGGAACTCACCTCCGCATATGCGGTAATGAATTGATGAGTCAATGAAACTACGTGACCCCGTTGGTACACAGATGAGCATGCGCCCTAATCATGAACGGCAGACATACTATACCACAGTGTTCAATTATTAGCGCACAACTTGCTTTTTCTTTGCTGGAAGAATCAGTGTTGCGAGTTCAAACAGGGTAGAAGCTCAAGACAGTTTAGATTTTATATTATCACTCTGATATAGGTATAACACTCTGTTGACCCATGCGATATATAGATCGGTGTTGCCAGTGCTAGCCCAGGCAATTTAATTTTTTTGCAAAACAATCCACAAGCTGTCCCTTTCGAAGCGAGGAAATATTCTCTGGCAAGGTACAGTCGCGGACAGAATAAAATGGACCACGGCTCCGGTTAAAATAAGTGGGTCAACGCATCTACTGGAAACGCTGCCTGGTGTCAAGACGTATGCGTGAGCATGCGCGCCCCCTTACCTCGCAGCCTCTCTAAATCGTTTGCCTTCGCTTTGCGCGCTCTTTAATCGTATCGACTATCGCCAGATGACACTGCTGCAGCCGCCACTGCTGATGTGCGGTCGCAATGGCTTGCTGCCCCTGATCGTGTTCCGCGTTCGGCTCTGGCGCTGAGGACTGTCACCCTGGTTTCACCGGCAGTACCACCGCCAGTGGGCAGACAAACGAGGTGAAAAAAATGGTGAGGACAGTAAATAGAAAAGAATACTGGCAGGCGCGCGCGCCACGGGCCTGGTGCTCCAATACGGTCGCTTCATCGTGACCGGTGGCTTGTGGATGACAGTGAAGAGCAGACGGCAGCGGAGAGGGCGCATACAAGTTTGTCTCCTCCTTATAAGGAAATTAGCATGATTTTAGCGATGTAGACTGCTCACTTGGCTTTCGCCGGTAGTCGGAACGGCCATAGTTCAGGGCCGCGCTTCTTTCAGACATTATAAGATACTTTTCACATTACGCGTGCACCCCATCGCAGGCTGCCTGTTTGTCTGCGAGAAACAAAAAAAAAACGAGAACAGCGAATTTCAGCTTGACCTGACATTTCAGTCTGATGGCGAAGCAGGATTAATGTTTTTTTTTCTGATTGGCCATCAGTGTTCAACGCAAGCTATATTAGGAGGCAGCAGCTGACTCGTGTCGTCTTTTGTCAAGATGCCGGCTCGAGTGCCTCTTGAGGAACGAAGGTTGATCTTGCGACTTTACATGGAATATGTAAGCCAGCAGGAAATATGTAGGCGTAAAGGAAGGACAAGAACCGCAGTAAGTCGCATTACTCAAGCGTACCGAGATGAATCCAGATTAGGGGATGCACACCATGCAGGACGACGAAGAATAACAAAAGAAGAACACCAGCTGACAGTTGCAGCTGCTGTGGCGGACCCTCTTCTTTCTTCAAGAGACATCAGAGAGGCGCTCTCACTGAATGTTTCATGCAAAACCATTAAGGCGAGGCTTCAACACGCTGGACTGCAAAACCACATCGCAGCCCAGAAGCCCCTACTCATGGAATCACAAGGAACGACAGGGCTGGAATTCGCTGCGTGGTCTATCGAACATTGGAGACAAGTAGTTTTTACAGACGAATCTCTCTTCTCTACAAGATGGCATCAGCAGCAACGAGTATGGCGTCCTTTTAACTCCAGGTATGCGTCGGTTATTTACTATAACTTTTAGTCACATGTTTGACAGGGGGAGCGGCAAAATTAGCTTCTTCAAGATAGCGCCGTATAGAGCGCAAGAAAAAAAAATGCTGATCTGCAGAGCACCCACGAGAGAAGAAGGTCTCAGGATTTTTTTAAATTTTTCGTATTTCTATGCCTCTATGAAGTGTTCCTAGAGAACAGGGACTTCACTCGGTGCAGCGTAATTTATCTCCAGCACGACCGGAGCCCCTTGCACACAGCTCGTCGAGTGTCCGGGATGCTCAAGGACCGCGAGTTTTGTGTGCTGCAGTGGCCGCCAAACGGGGCTGATTTGAAGCCCATTCAAAAACGCCTGAGAGTTTATGAAAAGGCGCCTAGCGGGCACACTGAGGCAAGTCATCAACGACGAGTGGAACGCATTCCGAGTGCATCCCTAAGTAGTGTCCTTATATAAATCAACGCCTCGACGGGTAGCACAATTTTTCGCTGCAGAAGGAGACTTCGTAGGCTTCTGAATATGCAGTACGCGAAGGAAGTGCCTCTGGTGAGAAATTCGAGGTGAATTTCCTCGTGCGAATAAAGAATCGCTAATAAACTCGGTTTCTCGGTGGTTCCCATTGATCACTGGGTAACCTTCGCAAGCGACGGCACAGAACACAAGCGCAGAGAAACAAGTGCTTGAAGGGTTGTTCACTGAAAACGGTAGCAGTCTGTGCATATCAATAAAACTCGGCAAAACACCCATGCAATGTTCTCCTTTATAGGGGTGGTCCATGCGTACTGCTGACTAAATTACCGAGTTTTACGTTTCTGAAGTTGTGCACTGCATATAACCCGGAGCGCTGATATTCGAGGTCGACATATAAATGGAGAAAATAAAAGGCCACGACCTCTCAGCGGCTCCGGATATGCTTGCACGTCGCACTTGCAGCCCAAAAAAAAAGCTCCAAAGCGACGACACGGCAGTTATTGTAAAGAATGGCTGTGAATTTCTAGCTATAGGCGCTATAGCCTGAAACCGGACTTATGGTTTGCGCGGCATTCGAGCACTCCACGTTCGAAAGAAAAAAAAGCACGAGATCAGACTCTGGCAGTTATCTAAAACAACATCCACTGCTTAGAAATCGTGCAGCGTAAGACAGCATGCGACTAGTATCAACAGCGGATCCCGCGCCGTCATACTCGCGACACGTCGCTGGAGAATCTCGGACGCGCGCCGAGCGTTCAGCAAGTGCGCATCGGCCCTGCCGATTCTCGGCTGGAGCCCCGGATTTTTTCCACCCCGGGCCAACAAGACCTGCACCACCGTGCTCCGGAAGTCACAGGGGATCGGCGGATATCTTTTTTTCCGAGGTGAGATCCCCTTTTACAAATCCTGGCAAAGCGAAGTTTCGACCACGCTGGACGGCGCCGCTAGGCCTGACAGCGGCGCCAACGCCCGGCGCGGCGGAGCCCCTGCTCTGCGATAATATGGCCTTCCAGCAAGCCACCAGCCAGGGATATGACCCGGAGGCGATGGCGTGGACCACCGTTCATCCCCAGAACGTGGGTGAGACAACAGCAGCAAGCTTCAAGAGCGCCGCGCTCGTTGCCGCGGTAGCTCGCCGAGCGCAGGGCCGTGCCCTAAAATCGGCGTCCGTCGACGCGGCCTCCCGTGCCGCTCCCGCCGCCGGCGCCAGCTCCGACAACTCCGCTCAACGCACAGCGGGCCGGCCTCTTACGACCTGGAGGCCGCAGCCATTACCAAAACCGACACCCGAAGACTTCGTGGTAGTCCTCAAGCCGCGAACTCGAGTATCATTGCAAGAGGTATTCGAAGAGAACGGATACGGGCGGGCGTTCATAACCTACCTCGGACCGGACTGCTCGCAATTTTTCACAATTCTTCCGGTACGCGACCAAAATTTAATTCTAATTTACACTTCAAAAGCTGAAATTGCGGATAAACTTATCGGGGACTTCGAGATAAATCTGCAAAATAAGGAAGTCCAACTTACAGGCCACCTAAGGCAAGACGGTGGTAACGTCTGTTACGGCGTGGTAACAGTACGCAATACAGATACAGCGGAATCCCTCCGCTCAAGTCTTGAGTGGCGCCAGGGCGAGATTCTGGAGATACGCAAATTCGGCACGTCAAACAAAGCGCGAATAACATTTTCCGGAAAGCTGAAGCCGCGCTACGTACATTACGAGTGCATGCTCATCCAAGACCGTGAATACCAGCGCACCATCCCGGCCTGCGGTCACTGCGGTGTTGTCGGTCACCGTATGGACGCCTGTCCCGGCCCAAGACCGCACAAATGTGGTTTGTGCGGCCAACAAGCCGAGCTCGTTGAGGGAGTGCGGGTCTCTCACGAGTGCGTTCCAAAATGCTCTCTGTGCGGCGGAGCCCATACCACGGGGGCCCGCGGGTGCGTTGCAAAGTATCGAACCCCCCAGCCCCTGCGCCCAGAGCAGGGACCGACGCACAAGAAGGGCCGCCGTAAACGCCGGAAACGGCGGCCCCGTCAAGCCAAAGACAAGGGAGCCAACCAGCCCCCGAGCAAGCCAGGCGGTCCGTCTACCGGCAAGCCAGGCGGTACATCTACCGGCAAGCCAGGCGGTCCATCTCCCGGAAAGCCAGGCGGTCCATCTACCGACAAGCCGGAGTTGCCTAAGGCAATACCACCACCACCCCAAGCCGACGTGGAGAAACGAACGAGTACCCCCCCACCAGGTTCTTCGCGGACATGGGCGCAAGCCGTCATCCAGGGATCCCAGGTGAGCAGCAAGGGCAGGGCAGCCCCTCTTCACCCCCCCCCCCCCCCCTTCCAAACCGCCGACAAAAACGGCCGAGCAATCCCAAATTTCCACCCTCAAAGAGGAAATCGCTAACCTACAGAAGCGTCTTGCCCTCACTGAGGCGCGCCAAAATTTTCCAACCCAGAGGCCCACTCCCCCCGCGGTGGAGGAGATGGATAGCGACACACCGGCGAACGCGCAGACTGCAACCGCGCAGTCTGCGCTTGAGGCGAGGGTTAGCGCGCTGGAGGCCCAGATGAACTGCGCATTCTCCGCCTTAGAAATGCAAATCGCAACCACCATCAAGGCGGCTCTAGACAAAATTCCGACCATTATAGCCGCACATATGATGAAACAAACTGTAACTACCAGGCGCTCCGGCCAACTCAAGGGTATAATTTTTTTTTTCATTTCATTTTATTTCGGACAACAATACATGGTGTCCGCGGGGAGAGGCTAAAGGAGACTGTAATGTCTCCTGACGATGCCTAACACCCGCTTTACACGTCGGTGCAGATGGTGCAGAGTGACATATCAGTGAGAACAGTGGTACATAAAACACAGTGGGACAGGAATTCAACATAAGCAATTACACAAACACTGATCGGCAGAAAATAATACTCAAGAAGTCATCAACAATGAGCGATAGTAATTGGAGTAGAAAAGAAAAACACATTCGCACAGAACAAGAAAGAACAGTACAGAACAGTAGGTATAAAAATGAATGCAGCAGGTATGCTTAACAAAATTTCACACGGGGGTGTTCAAAAGATTGCTCATTTTCTTCTTAAATTGGCGAATGGTGACACTCTCCTGGGCACAAACAATTAGTGTTGGATATTTGTTGCATAAAACTGTTATTTGGTGATCCGTAGTATGGGTTCCGTAATTAGTGCGAGGCCTAGAAGCAATCAAGGAAATTGTGCGCAAGTTATGTGGGATTTCTTTATTCAAATAAGAACGCGAAAATGATTCAAAGTCATGTTTTATTTTTTGGTAGATTAGGAGTGCTAAGTAGTGCTTATAGCATAGAAAAAACGGTAACACCTTACAAGAGGTAAACATGTCATTGATACTAGCAGGATAACTACCCAATATGCGCAAGGCTCTTTTTTGCAGAGAGAACAACCTATCTGAGTCAGTTTTATTACATGTTCCCCACACTAAGATACTATACACAATATGGGAATGAATAAGAGAAAAATATAGCTGTTTTTTTACATGGAATGGAAGAAGATAACGAAGTCGTTGAATTAACCCAACTGATCTTGATATTCGTATCCGCAGATTGTTGATGTGATCAGTCCAGCCCAAGTCACTGCGGAAACGAACTCCTAGGAACTTATGAGAATTCACCTGTTCAATTTCTGTGTTATTAAAATATAGTCGGATATTATGATCAAGAGGCTTATTTTTGGCACTGAAAAGCACATATTTAGTTTTTTTTTATGTTTAGTTCAAGCTCATTTGCATGAAGCCATGTTCGCAGTTCATTGAGCCAGGTATTGGATTGATATTCAAGCATGCTAAGGTTGGGACCAGAAAAGAAGACATTAGTGTCATCAGCGTAGAGGACCATATTTGAAGTTGAGTGTATATTTACAATATCATTAATATATAAAATGAAAAGTATAGGGCCGAGGATAGACCCTTGTGGTACACCGAATTTTATTACGCCCGTGTCGGATTTAAGCTCCTGTAGCCACGTAGACTGCCTCCGTCCTGTAAGATAGCTTTACAACAATTTGTGTGCAATACCGCGAATTCCATATTTTTCTAGTTTTAATAATAAGATACCGTGTTTAATTGAATCGAAAGCTTTGCGAAAGTCTAGAAATATTCCAATGGTGAAAAGCTTTTGTTCGAAGTTAGAAAGAAGGCGATCTTTTGTGTCCAGTAGAACAGTCTGTGTGGATTTACCAGCCTGGAATTCATACTGTTCTTTGCATATTACGTTTTTTTTATCAAGGAAGTTTTGTAATCTTTTGTGTACCACAAGGAGCCCCAATATTAAGGCTGGTAGACCAAAAGTCGCACATGAGGAACAGGAGCCCGCCCTCAACCTGCCCAGCGTGACGCAACCTGCTGTCATTGGGGCACCCGGCTCAGAGGCGGGCCCCTTCCTAGTAAGCATAAATTCTAATCATAATCATGGCGGACATTAATAAACTGCGATGGTACTCACGCAGCAATTCGGCCCCTGTCCAAATTTTACAGTGGAACTGCAGAGGTTTCAAGGCCCTTACTAAGCGGGCCGACCTACGGCTTTTCCTAACAACGTTCCCCAGTCCTCCTGCTGTAGTGGCCCTCCAAGAGCCGGGGAACGCAGCCACCCTCACAAATTACTCAGTGTATCAGCAGGATGCGCAGAGCTGCCTCTGCGTGCATAAAAATTATACGGCCTCCCCGGTGGACCTGGATTACAAGGCGACTTTCTCGTATGCGATGGTGACGATCCTTCCGCTACGCAAACAGGACCCCCCATTACACGTACTCAATGTTTACAGCTCTCCAAAACTTCCAAACGTCACATTTGCAGACTTATTCAGTCGGGCGTTAAAGGTGGCGAACAGGGACCCCTCATAATCGTTGGGGACTTTAATGCCCCCAGCCCCTTATGAGGATACATACGTGAAGAAAAACGAGGGCGCAAGCTGGCGGAACTTGCGTCAACGTTGGGCCTTACTCTTCACACGGACCCTGCACAACCCACTCGCATTGGGAACTCCGTGGCACGCGACACGTGCCCAGATCTCACCTTTACCAAAAATATTAGATATGCAGAATGGCACAACACCGAGGAAACCCTGGGTAGCGACCACTGCATTCTTGCGACCACAATCCGCACTAAACCCCTTACTAGACCTCACACTAAAGCAACCCTTCCAGACTGGACCAAATTCAGATCCAACTACACTAACCCTACCCCTATAGCGGATCAAGGTTACACTACCTGGTCACAACACCTCATCTGCCAACTCAAAGATATCGAACGCCACGTTCAGCTCTCAGAGGCGAACCCGGCGGTGGAGAACCACCTCCTTCACCTCTGGGAGGCCCGGCACAGCCTCGTTCGCCGATGGCGCCGGCAGAAGCACAATCGGCAACTCAAAATCCGCATCGCGGAACTCACCCAACAAGCGGCAGAGTATGCGGCCCAACTCGCCTACTCGAACTGGGTAGACCGATGCAACACCGCTGCTCGGCAAATGTCGAGCCGGAGCACGTGGCGCCTTTTCCGCGCCCTCAATGATCTGACCCAAACCCGCACCGAAACACAAAAACATCTTCAACGAGCAATTCACACCTTCAACGGAGACACAGCCAAACTGGCTGACGCGCTCCGAGACAAATATCTGTACACAGACCAGGATTCGCGTGGTCTGGCGTACTCGTATGCAGGTTCTGAGAACGCAGAGCTGGATCGAACGTTCCAGCTTCACGACCTCAAAGCGGCCCTGGCCAAAATGAAACGAGGGACAGCCCCGGGCAGGGACAAGGTAACTGTGAAACTTCTCGCTAACCTACCCGAACCGGCCTACGAGCGGCTGCTCGAATACTTCAATGCAATCTGGACGGGAGGTACGCCTCTCCCAGTGGATTGGAAGACGGCTCTCGTCACATTCATACCCAAACCAGGCAAACCTCTCAACACTGACAACCTCCGGCCCATATCTCTCACTTCTTGTGTGGGGAAGTTGATGGAGACCATGGTCCGTGACAGACTATCCACCTACCTAGAAACGCACAACGCCTTTGCAGACACCATGTACGGGTTCCGCCCACACCGGTCCGCACAAGATGTGCTGCTGCAACTTCATAGAGAGATTCTTGATCCCGTCGAGCACCCTAGCGATGACAAGGTGGTCCTCGCATTGGACTTGCGGGGGGCTTTCGACAATGTTACCCATGATGTCATCCTCTCCCACCTGTCCCAAGTGAACTGTGGGTACAGCACATTCCAATACATCAAGCAATTCCTCACAGATCGGCAATCATATATCCGACTCCAAGACAGTGAAGATGGCCCGTACCAACTTGGTACGCGAGGGACTGCACAGGGAGCAGTCCTCTCGCCTCTTCTCTTCAATCTGGCCATGACGAAGCTCCCTACCCAGCTGGGTGAGGTCCCGGGTGTGCAGCATGCCCTGTACGCGGACGACATCACCCTCTGGGGAACACACGGTTCGGTTGGAGAAATCAAGGCCAACCTGCAGCAAGCGGCGGCTATTGTGGACGATTATGCACACCGCTGCGGCCTTGAGTGCTCCCCGAGCAAATCGGAATTCGTGCACATACGTCCCAATCCAAGGTGCACAACCAAAATTGCCCTCTCCCTGCTTAGTGGCCCGATACCTGAACACGATGAAATCAGAGTATTGGGACTCTACATACAAAAGAATCGCAAGATTGACACCACGCTGAAGAAACTCCGCAAGGTGGGGGATCAGGTGGGCCGTATGGTCCGCCGGGTATCAAACAAACGAGGGGGGTTGCGATGCAAAGACGCCCTGCGGCTGGCCAATGCATTCGTAACCAGTCGAATCCTGTATTCGGCACCGTACCTCCGCCTGCGCAAATGCAATGAGAACGCTTTCGAAGTGATTCTCCGAAAAATCTATAAGAGAGCTCTCGAACTCCCAATTGCAACATCCAACCAACGTCTCCACGGCCTGGGGATGAAAAACACCTTTGGGGAGCTGCGGGAGGCTCATCTCAGCAATCAATACTTGCGGTTAAGCAAAACACGTGCGGGTAGCCGCCTACTGACCCGCCTCCACATCAATTACACAACCCAAGAGGAGAAGCGGATATCCATGCCCGAGGCCTGGCGCTTCGCAGTAAAGGTTCGCCCCCTCCCCAATAACATGACAAAAGATGCCCATGATGGCCGCCGCCTCGCGCGAGCGGAGGCCATTTCCAAGCAGTCTGGTGCTCGACCAGGGGTATTTTACACGGACGCGGCAGGTCCACACCATGGGGGTTGGTACACGGCTGCCGTTGTCCACCAAAACAACCCAGTTCAGGGCCTCACCTTCCGTGCCCCCAACATTACATTCGCGGAGGAAGTTGCTATCGCACTTGCAGCTGCGGATCCAGCGTCCCGAGTCATTATCACTGACTCAAGAGAAGCTTGCCGCAATTTTGAACAGGGCCAAATTCCAGATCGTGCTTTCCAAATTTTACACAGATGTGAGTACCGGGATTTCCCAACCCGGCGAACCATCATCTGGGCCCCAGCACATGCGGGGATAGAGGGAAATAAGGTAGCGGACACTGCCGCCCGCGCGCTTAACCACCGGGCAATGCCTCTCGCCGCCTGATCCGGCTACTGATTTTAATCCGGCTATTACTTTTCGGGAGATCTCTCTCCTGTATCAAAACGCTCACGGCCGATACCCACCCCCCTGTAAAGGCCTCAATAAGTCAGAGGAGCGTTGGCTACTTCGCCTCTACACCAACACGGTACTGTGCCCGGCAGTGCTCAAACATTTCAATTCGGCCTTTTCGGGCGAGTGTCCACACTGTGGGGAAGTGTTTGCGGACACGTATCACATGGTGTGGGCATGCCCGGCGAATCCTGCTTTCCCACCCCACCCCCACCTCACCCGAGAGGACTGGGAGGCTGCCCTGCTCGGCTGCTCAACTCTCCAGGACCAACGAGCCCTGGTGACAAGAGCCCGGGCCGCCGCGGAGGCCACAGGGGTCCCGGACTAGGGATCCCTCCTAGTGATTGTGAGGGCCGGGCTCTTCAGGCACGGTCCAAGCAATACCTCTGTATATAGTAGAAATAAATGTTTTACACCACCACCACCCGTCGCTAAACGAGATTTGCTAACCTTGCAGAGGCACGCCACACCATTCGGCCGTCGTCTATGCTGGATTGTCTACACGTGGTATAAAAAATTCATCCTGCCGGGGACGGCACTTGCAGCTGTAGTCAGCTGCCGCGGGAGTGGGACGCGGCGAGCAGTCGCGCGCGGGAAAATAGTCCGGCAGCGCATCATTCGCGGTCCCTACAGCGGCGTCATCTCGCGCTACTCGCTACGACTGGCGTGCACCGATTTGAAGCGAGGAATGGGGAGAGGCTGTGAGTTAGATAGGGCGCGCATGCTCACGAAATGGTCTCGACACCAGGCAGTATTTCCACTACATGGCGCTGAGCCGCGTTTTTTTAACCGGAACCGGGGTCCATTTCATTCTGTCCGCGACTGTACTAGACATAACATTTGAGGTTGAGTCCTCTGCTGCGATGTCGCCAGGTCAATACCAACGTTTCAGTGTGATACATGGCAATGTCCGTGTTTAAAATGTACAGGGCCAAAAGGTAGGTAACAGCTTTAGGTGTGGTAAGTTTACCGGGACAGTTTTCTATTAGAGGTAAAAAAATTTGAAATATTGTCGGCACATATTCACCCATAAGCCTGTGGAAGCGAAACCTGTTTCACCAGAGGATGTTGTACGAAGTATATTGAAAGTTTCAATGAAAACATTTAAATTCCCTGAATAAAAAACTAAAATACTTATGTATCAATTCTGGCCACCTCAGTGATAGCCACCACCTGCACACTGCTCCTTTCACTAAAAAAAAGTTTTCCCCAAACACTGGTAACATGGGAGTTTAAGATTGCACTCTTATTTCTGGCTGTACAAGAAATCAGAATTTTGCAAGCAATGACACTTAAAGCCAGGAAGCCCTATTACTGTATATTTGCACCTCATATTTATAACATGTATAGGAGCATTGTGATCAGTTTAATTACCTTTACTTGAATGAAACTCTCTCCTACTCTCATCGCAGTTTGTGTGTGTCCTCGACGGCAAGCGCTCTGATTACATGATCTCTTATACAACTGTTCTGTCATTGCTGCAGCGAGAGAGCTGAGCACCAGCAATGCCATTAGTCGTTCAGGATTATTTGGCCACTGCAGAAGCCATTTCAGTGGATGTCATGGTGGCGCAGATGTAGGCCATAAACCACGCGTGCAAGCGGCCCAAGGCGCGAATCTCAGGAGCAGCACAGCTCTCCACAAAAAAAGGAATGAGAGCTGTGGTAATTGAATGAGGTCATTTGTGTTCCGCGATGCCCGCAAATACCAATCGGAAACGGGTGTAGGGCAAGGTGACACAAGGTGTACGATAATCTTCAACACTTCTTGAAAGGAGGTATTCAAAGGACTGAGCAGTGAAGAGCTTGCCTGAAAAATTTTTGTGGACATGTTAAGAATCTATGGTTTCTTGATGACATTGTCCAACTAAGTAGCAAGGGAGGATCTGAACATCCAAGCAGATTGATAGGTATAAAAGTTAATATGAAGTAAATTGAAGTGATATCTAAGAGTTCGGCAAGAGAATCGTAATTAGCGATGGGCAGCAATGTACTGAGTATTAAAATAAAATACATCTAGTTTGGGCAAGTAATGACCGCAAGGTTGAATCTTGACAGTGAAATAGCTGGAGCATAAAGATTATGAGGACATCGTAGCAATTCTTATTAGTTGTAGATGAAAGAACATTGCTTATCACTGAGTGTGTCGCTGAATTCACAGATCACATCTCTATGTCTGCAACGAAGCAGTTCCGAGGTCGACAGGTCGTAGTTGAAGTCCTGGCTTGGCCTATATGGTGATGCAGGCTGAAATGTTGTCAACGCCAACGCGAATGAACGCCGGCGGCCTACTGCTTCAGGAGGCGTGAAGACGTCAAGCGCGTGCCACGTTTCTGCCACAAAATTCTCAAAGACAGCGTCAATGAAGCTAGTAAATGAAGTGGCCTAAATCTGTGTTTTTTAATGTATGAAATGTCGCAATAACTCACTTTTGCTTAACTTAAGCTGTACACTTTTAGTTAGCTTCCATGTTTCTGCCCTCTGGATGGTCCTGGTAAGCTACATTTGCTGTATACTTTTCTCTTGAAGGATACTGGTAAATTGCCATTCTTGATCAGAGACAACCTGCCTTCTCAGTTATTTCCCTCTCATGATCCGGATTAGCGGTCACTCCTTTCCCTTAAGACCATCGTACGATCGTGTTTTGTGGTGATCCGCAAGCAGGCGGATATAATTTGCACTTATTATATGCTTTTCTCTTGAGAGGTATTGGCAAACTGCCATTGATGAGCCGAGAGAACCTGCCATATGCATTCCACCTCATTCTTATTCTTCCAGTTATTAACTTCTCAAGATCTGGATCAGCGGCCACTACGTGCCCTAAGTAAACGCATTCCCTTACCACTTCCACCACCTCGCTACATTTTGTGAACACTTGTTGCCTTGCGAGACCTTTGAACATTACTTTGGTGTTCTGCATAATAATTTTAAAACCTACCTTTCAGCTCTGCCTGTCTAACTGATTGATCATGCTTTGCAGCTCATCTCCTGAGTGACGTCGCAAAAAAATTTCATCAGCGAATTGGAAATTACTCAGGTATTCTTCATTAACTCTTATCCTGAACTGTTCCCAATCCATGCCACGGAACGCCTCCTATAAACAGGCCGTCAATAGCACTGGCGAGATCGTGTCTCCCTGCCTGACACCATTCCTTATTGAAATTATAATGCTGACTGGCTTGGCGCTGAAGGGGAAGAACAGCGGCTTCTGGTCGCCCAGGCGGTCGACATGCTCGGCCTATAAATTATGGTCGATTAAAAAGTATTTTACTACTACTACTACTAATGCTGACTTTATGGAGGACTATGGTAGCTCGTCAGGTGTTATAGATATTGTTACGTAGCCGTTGGGGCTCTGAACCGAAAGACTTTAATGGGGAGTTGACAAGGACGGCACCGGAGAGCAAGCCAAGAGCACCCAGAGGAGGCCGCAACCAATCTTCTTCTTTCACTCGCCGGTGCACGCGACTTGCGAAGAGCAGCCGCCCAGCGGCTGCTCGTGGAATCGTGGTATTAAGGCGAAAGTCTTTAATGTCTCATCGTTGTAAGCAGCAGTTGTTGACAGAAATGTCACGCTTTTCAATTGGTCGAAACGGTCGTGACGTCACAGTGCGCGAATTTCAAACGGGGCCAATTGTACTTTGGCTAGTAAAAGGATCATGTAGTGATGCTCCAAGTTAGTGGGACTGAGCTTAGTTAATTGCTTAATTACCTAAATAGCCTAATTAGCTTTTCTAGTCATTCCATATAAATAAATAAAACGCAGTAAGAAATTAGTCGAGCTTGGGAATCGAACCCCGGTCTGCGGAGTGCGAGACGAGCATGCTATCCACTCCGCCATGCCAGCTCGATGGTTTGGAATGAACAAAGGCGCGTCTAGTGAATACGGTGCCTTCGCTCACTCCCATCCTCCTCCCTTCCCTTCCGGCGAGGTTTAGGTGTCCACCGAGATGACAGAGCATTACTGCGCCATTTCCTTTCCTCAAAAAGCGTTGCGTTCAAAGGGAAACGCATCGCGCCGAACGGGTGGTAGCGTTCTGTGGACTCCCCGGCAGCGCTACAACACACTGTCGCGTTCTACTCCTAAAGACGAAGCTTAAGCGTCATTAATTAGCAGTTAATTAGTATTCAGGCATTAATCAGTAATTAACCATTAATTGGTGATTTGTCATCACTTAGTAATTAGTACTCAATTACATGTGACGCCACCAGTGCCACAGAAGCAGTCAAAGTGGTGCGGAAAACGCTTTCGCCTCTCCGTACTTTAGACAGTTAAGGTGCCCCTGAATTTTTACTCCCGTCCCTGAAAAAAAAGTCGACCCGATGAATGCGCAAGAAAAGAAGGTAAGAAAAGCAGTTCACACAAACATGGAAGAAAATAAGCAGTTCGTAAGCAAGGATGGTGAGAAAATGAACAGTCACAAAAACAATGCGGTGATGGCGTGGCGGTAGGTTGCTAGCGAAGCTCGCGCGAAAAGTACGGCTTCATTCGCACGATGTCGACAACTTCGGGCTTCTGCTGGCGGCGATGAGTAGTAGAAGAGCCGTCGGGAAGAAGTTCGTATGCGACGCCACTCAGCTGACGGACCACTCTGTAGGGACCGAAGTACTGCTTTAGCAGTTTCTCGGAAAGTCCTTGGCGTTGAATCGGAGTCCACACCCACACCCTGTCGTCCGGTTCGAAGCTCACTACTAGGTGGCGATGATTGTAACGCCGAGCGTCTCGGCCTTGCTGGTTCCGGATGCGCAGTCGCGCAAGCTGCCGTGCTTCTTCGGCGCGCTGAGTAAATTCCTCGGTTCCGACTTCGGGAGCATGGCCGTGATGGGGCAACATGGCTTCTAGCATGGTGCACACTTCGCGGCCATAAAACAGAGAGAAGGGCGTCGTGCGCGTGGTCTCTTGTTGCGCCGTATTGTTCGCGAATGTGACGTACCGTAGCATGTCATCCCAAGACCGATTTTCAACATCCACGTACATAGACATCATGTTGGCGAGAGTTTTGTTGAGACATTCGGTCAGGCCATTCGTCTGTGGATGGTAGGTGGATTTACGGTGGGTAGTGCCACTCAGCTGCATGACGGATTCCAGCAGCTTGGCCGTGAAAGCTCTGCCTCAGTCCGTTATGACAAATGACGGGGTGCCGTGCCTGAGGACGATGCGCTCGTAGAAAAATTTCGCTGCTTCGGCTGCCGTGCCTTGTTCGAGGGCCTTTGTTCCAGCATAGCGCGTGAGGTAATCGGTAGCGACTATTATCCACCGGTTGCCCGAGGAGGAAGTTGGAAAAGGGCCCAACAAGTCCATGCCAACCTGCTCGAATGGAAGTCTGGGCACTTGGACAGGCTGCAGTAAACCAGCTGGCCTTACAGACGGTATTTTCCGTCGCTGGCAATCGTGGCGCGTTCGTACACAGTGGCGCACTGCTGCCGCAAGTTTGGGCCAGTAAAATCTCTTTTGAATGCGAGCCAAAGTTAAAAATAGCCGAGGTGACCGGCGGTGGGCTCATCATGACATGCCTGCAAGACTTCGTCGCGGAGAGTCTGGCACGACGAGGAGATAATCCCTTCCCGTTGGAGAAAAGTTGATCTTGTACATCACGTCGTTTCGGAGACAAAACGAGGAGTGCGTTCTGGCGAAGGGGTGGGGTACTTCCGTACTACGCGCTTGCAGGAAGTCGATGAGTGGTGCGAGCCCGGGGCCTCACGTTGGTGCTGTGAAACAGTGACTGTGTCGACAGTTGCGATGAGAGGGAAGTCGGGCTCTTCGTCTTCGTTCGTCGACTGGATAGACGAACGGGACAAGCAGTCGGCGTCGTTTTGCTGGCGCCCGGTCTTTTGCACGATGGTCATGTCGAACTCCTGTAGACGTAAACTACAACGTGCAAGGCGTCCAGAGGGATCGCGCAAGTTCGTTAACCACCAAAGAGAATGATGGTCGCTCACGACCTGGAATCGGCGGACATAATGATACGGGCGAAATTTCATCACTTCCAAGACAACAGCCAGGCATTCTTTCTCGCTGGTAGAATAATTGGATTCAGCACTGGAAAAAGTCCGGCTAGTGTACGCGATGAGCCGCTCAACGCCGTCCTGCCACTGTAAGAGCACAGCGCCGAGGCCTACATTGCTTGCATCCGTGCGAACTAGGGTGTCGGCATGGGCATCGAAGTGGGCAAGCACAGGCGTTGTTTGCAAGCGGTGCCGTAATTCATCGAATGCGTTTTGCTGTTTGTCTGTCCAGGACAAGGTGACATCATCTCGGGTGAGACGCGTCAACGGGGCAGCAATTTGTGAAATGTTTGCAATGAATCGGCGGTAATAGGCGCAGAGTCCCCAAAAAAGCTGGACTGTCTTCTTGTCGGAGGGAGTAGGGAAGTTGGCGACAGCTGCAGTTTTGGCGGGATCGGGCTGAACACCTCGACGGCTGACGACGTGGCCCAGGAACAGGAGCTCTTCATAACCAAAGTGCAACTTTTCAGGTTTTAACGTGAGGCCAGCAGATCTTATAGCCCGTAGCACGGTGGAAAGACGATAGAGGTGTTCCTCGAACGTTGGGGAAAACACAATAACGGCGTCCAGATATACTAGACAAGTTTGCCATTTAAGCAGGATAAGACTGCGTCCATCATTCGCTGGTACGTCGCTGGAGCGGAACACAATCCAAACGGCAGGACCTTGAACTCGTAAAGTCCATCCGGCGTGACAAACGCTGTCTCCTCGCGTTCCCGTTCGTCTACTTCGATCTGCCAATAACCACTTTTGAGATCGAGCGAGGAGAAGTAGCGCGCATGGCGCAGCCGGTCTAAGGAGTCGTCAATGCGTGGTAGCGGGTAGACGTCTTTTTTGTGGCTTGGTTAATTTTGCGGTAGTCAACACAGAGTCTCAGACTGCCGTGTTTCTTCTTAACCTAGACGACAGGTGAAGCCCAGGGACTCCTCGATGGCGGTATGACACCGTCATTCAGCATTTCGTCTACCTGCTGAGCGATGACTTCTTGTTCCCGCGGTTACACCCGGTATGGGTTCTGTCTGACTGGCCGGATACGTTTGTCGGTTATTATGCGGTGCTTGGTGAGGGTCGTCTGCTTGACCGCGGAGGCAGACGAGAAACAGAAACAGTCTTGAAACTGACAGAGCAGCCCGACGAGTCGATCCCTCTCGGTTGGTGAAGAGCGGGGTTCACATCGAGGGCGAATTGGGCCGTTCGGCTGGCGGATGTCCCGGTCTGTAGTGCGACGCAGTCAGAAATTTCGGCGATGTCTTCCAAGTAGGCGACCGTGGTCCCTTTAGCGATGCGTTGTCGTTCATTGCCGAAGTTTGTAAGAAGTACATCCGCGAGGCCGTTGGTCAGATGGACGATACCGCGGGCAACACAGACAGCGTGATGGAGGAGCAGCTCAGTGTTCTGTTCGGCCACCCCTGCAGCACTGGACTGGTCATCGCACCTGACGGTAACGAGGGTACATGAGCGTGGCGGCACGGTTACATCCGCGTCAAGGAAGCGCAAAGGTGCATGGCGTCGTTCGGCGTCTGAGGAAGTCGGTGCAGTCGGTGAAAACGTGACCAAACGGCGAGGAACGTTAATGACAGCACCGTGCTGTCGTAAAAAGTCAAGGCCGAGGATGAGGTCCTTGCAACAGTTGCGAAGAATAACGAAAACCGCAACCAACACGGAGTCGGCAGTGGTGACTCGTGCAGTGCAACGCCCTAGCGGTGTAATAAGGTGGCCACCAGCAGTACGAATTTGGGGTCCAGGCCGCTCAGTCCTAACTTTTGCGAGCCGATCCGCGAAATTCTTGCTGATTATTGAGAGGTCTGTATCTCCTGTATCTACTAAAGCAGTCACTGGGCGCCCGTCAACAAGCGCGGGAAGGTCGGCGCTAGCTTTGTCATCGGTATGAGGGAAGCTTGGAGTCACGGAATCACGCTGCGGCGGCATCGCTGTCACAGAATCACGCTGCGTCGTCACGGGGGGTTCTTCGGAACGTCGGTTTCGTTTATCAGCAGCATGCCCCCCTGAGGTCGCCGCCTTCAGTTTCCCTGGCGTGGGCTTGGCGACCGCCTCCTCGGCGTATCGCTGAAAGTACGACGGCTAGGTGACGAGTAGCGGACGGGATAAGGTGACCGTTGGCGGCCGGTCGGTGAAGTCTGCCGGGCAGCAAGGTATTCCTCGATTTCCCGAGGTCGCTCACCGAGCCGTGGGTGCGGGGCGTGACGTAAAAATCCCTGAAGCCCGAGTTCGCGGTAGGGGCAGCGCCGATACAGGTGGCCGGCTTCCGCGCAGTGGAAGCAGAGTGGCCGCTGACTAGGAGTGCGCCAGATGTCTGCCTTCCGGACCGGTGGTTGCATGGCGAGTCCCGGCTGTCGTGGCCTCTGGTAGGAGTGCGTCGGCAGAAAGGACGGCAGCTGGGAGTCAAACGGGAGAGGCTGCGCGGGAGGCACCGCGGGCTGACGGACAGCAGCTGCATAACTCAGAGGGCGTGGCTCGGGCAGCAACTGAGGCGGTGCAAACGCTTGCCGGATCTCCTCGCGCACAGCTTCAGTGAGGGCAGCGGCTGGCGGATCAGGCGAGATGATGTGGAGTTTCCGGAGCTCCTCGCGAACTACGTCTCGGATCAACTCTCGCAAAGAGGAATGTTCACTGGTGCTGCACGAAGCGGCCACCGTGCTGAAGGGCTGAACGCACGCAGACTCGTTACGTCGAGAACGTTGCTACAGGGCTCGTTCAGTGAGGGTTGATTCGCTGACGAAGACGGCAACGGTCTGGGGAGATTCCGCACTAAACCAGCGAAAAGATGTTCATTTACCCCCTGCATTAGGTGGCGCATCTTGGCGGCGTCCGTCATGTCGGGATCAGCCCGCCGACAAAGACGGTTCACATCCTCGGCAAACATGGCGACGCTCTCGTTGGGCTTTTGGATACGGCCTTCCAGGTGGCGGCGTGCTCGGTCGCGGCGATCGGGGCTGGCAAACGTATCGCGCAGCTGCTGGCAGAAGGTATCCCAGCCTTGAAGACCGGTCTCCCGGCTCTCGTACCAGGTTTTGGCGCCGTATTCCAGCGTGAAGTATACGTTGCGAAGCCTCTTGGCGGAACTCCACTGATTAAAGTTGGCCAACCGTTCAAACTGCTCAAGCCAGTCGTCGACGTCTTCAGCAGGAGCGCTATGGAAACTGGTCGGCACACGGGGCTGCTGGAGGGTTAGATGAGGGGAACTCGCCTGCGCCATGGGATGAAGCTCAACGTGGCGGCGGTCGGGAAGGAGACCGAACTCTGGGGAAAGGTCGTGAATGCGGCAGCTGCTGCGATGTACGGGCGTAGACACCAGCGGGAGTCTGTCGGGACTCGATGAACCGCTGGGAGAAGAGGACCGGGACATGGGATCTTGAATGCGCCTCCACGAGTGTTACGTAGCCGTTGGGGCTCGTAACCGAAAGGCTTTAATGGGGAATAAGGACGGCACCGGAGAGCAAGCCAAGAGCACCCAGAGGAGGCCGGAACCGATCTTCTTCTTCTTTCACTCGCCGGTGCACGCGACTTGCGAAGAGCAGCCGCCCAGCGGCTGCTTGTGGAAACGTGGCAATATCTTGCAGTATTTTCACATTACTTCTCTACACCCCGACTCGCAATGCCTGCTGCGCAGGTTTCCACTGAGTGTAATGTTTTCTTGTGATTAATGAACGCGGTATATAGTGGTTGGTTATATTCGGTCCATTTCTCTATCACCTGATTGATAGTGTGGAGAAGTTAAGGACAATTCAGCGAGTTATGGAAAGAAAAATTGTAGTTTTAATGTTAAGAGAGCGCAAGTGGGCACAGTGGGTGAGGAAACAAATGCAGGTTAAAGATATCCTAGTTGAAGTCAAGAGGAGCAAATGGGCTTCGCCAGGGCGAAGTGGATTCCGCAATGGATTCCAAGAGAAAGCAAACGTGGCAGGAGGCGGCAGAAAGTTAGCTGGACGGATGTGATTAGGAAGTTCGTGGGGATACTGTGGTCGCTGCTCGAAAAAGACAGGGTTAATTGGAGAGATATCGGACACGTCCTTGCCCTGCAGGTGGCGTAGCCAGGCTGATGACTATGATGAACTCGCTTCTCAGTGGACACCTCAACTGCGCCTTTTATTGCTATGCCGCGTTTATGCTGCCACTGTGGTCGACGCCAACACCAGTGAACCCAATTAACATGGGTAGCCTAGTGCTGCGGGAGGTTTTAAGATATTTGCATGCTGCAGACTCTGCCACAACGCTCTCAATGCCAACGATAATTAACGCTATCAAAGCTGGCGGCCTAAATTATGTGCGTGCCTACGCACCTGTTTCGTTTTAAAGCCCTTTCTAACTAAGTCTTTGAGCCTCTGAATAGTTTGCAGTTCCTGATGTATTCCATTGATGCATGCTGTCTTTGTGCGCAGTGTGCATGCTGCTCGATGCTTCGTTGCAATGAAGGTCAGGAAATCACCAAAATGTTTTTCTATCACCACTGCATGATAAAAGATATGTTCGCCAGTGCTTCTCAATATGCTTTGATGTCTCCTAAAAGTGAGCACTCCCTACGTGCTTACGGCTTCAAAGAAATCTTTTGAGATGCGCAAAACTTAATGGATATGCACGCAGTCGTTTCCCGTATATTTCTTGTGTACGGTCTCATCTTTTGCGTCACTGTTTCTAGGTCCTCATAATGTCTTTTGCGTGTACCCGCAGAGCGAAACAAGATGTGTTCTTTGTCATTCCTTTTACTCTGTGCTGATTTCCTACTGCTTTCAAATGCTATGTGATACAGCCATCTGCCAGTTTTCCTCGGGTAAAACATTAAGGTACATGTTTCGTGTTAGCTATTGCCGAAGTTTTTTTAATCAGACAACATCACTGCGTCCGTTCCCACCAGTTGCGCTGTGTTAGGCCCCACTTTCATCGCGCTAGCTATTTCCGGTTTGCTTTATGGCATTTGCTGAGGCTGTTAGGTGAATTTAAAAAGGATAGTGTACTGAATTTTGGGAGGCCTAATTTTGTACTGGAATGAAAGCCGGCGTTCCTAAGCCGATCGAAATTTCATCGTTTTCTGCCCGATGCCAGCGGAAAGCACTTTCCCCTTCATTTTTTCCTTGAAATGACGCACCTGTCGGCGGCGCTCCGAACTGCTGCTCCTTGGAAGCTGTGACGTCACGTGTCTCCCTGCTTCCGTGCCCGGCCGGCCCGGCCGCTGCGACGTCGCGGCATGCGTCTGCTACTGCTGCTGAGTGGAAAGCATGGACGCTACGCGCCACGTATGGGAGGCGCTGCGAGTGCCTCCGCTAGTGTCCGAAGTCGTTTGAGGTCGAATTCAATCCACGTGGCTGTCAGACTAGCGAGAGGGGGAGGGGGCGGGTGCCAAAGTATTATTCCACTAAAGGTTGTAGGAATAGTGCGGCTCGGGAAGGGACACGCTATGTCATGCTTTCACATAAGATGCTATGCTCTGAAGAATGAATCCGTGCGGTGCAGCTAGCCTTCGCAACAAATAATCAAGGTCTGAATTTTTGTCGCGGCAATTTAATCGGCAGCGACTGCGACATAAACCATGCTCTGTTGCGAATCATTATCATGCCACTGAAACGACAAGTCCTCAAAGCTAATGTTTTGCCGTGCAGAATCCAACGTATACTTGCGAGGCACACGTCCTTGAAGGCCTGGAGCCAGGCAGGAGGAAGCGTTTGTTGTCCTCGATATGGCGGTAATGGCGGTCGATAAGCTATAGCGCAAGCACTAGATTGTCGTCTTTCAGGTCGACTGCACGCCACATCGCAATACTAAGTGCCAAGATTCCCTAGAAAGCGCAAACCCGCAAGCATGACAGCCACGCTTTAGCGAAATTGGACCTAAACTATATGAAAATTGCGTGTACCTTAAGAAGAGCGCAGTTTATGTTAAAAAATGTGCACTCTATAGCTACATTACTTCGCATAAGTAGAGAGAATATGAAGGGTAAAAACGTGGCAGCATTTGTTACATGTGTATTTCCTTTGTCAAGAGGCAATTCGAAAATATTTTCGCTGGTCCTAGTTTTTTCGCTGATTGAAACAGCCTCCGACGGAAAATCATGTTGGATGCGAAATGGAGCACAAACAAACTTTATAAACCCTCTAACCTTCTTTATTCCGATTTTGCAGCACATTCACTACAGACACCGGCGGCAGGCAGTATATATGCACGCTTGAACGGGCAGAAAAATATATGTATCGTGCAATAGCTTTTTCATGCAAGCATGCGCAAAACTAACAAAGCCTTAGCGGAGAGGTTCTTCACTCATGTCCGAGACCATCAGAAAGTAACAACGTTGGCAACTGAGCAACGCGCTAAAGCCGCGAGAACCGCCCCCAGTAGCACAAACGGGGCTTTGAATTGCGGGCCCTTGTGGGAACGGCACGGGCTACCCATTGGGGCCCGACATGGGAAATGGTGGGATTTGCAACTCGGAATCGCGCGGGACCCACAAGGGTAGCGCAATGGGCTTGCTACATAGTTCCGGCAGGGAACCCCTATCATCTGTATGCATAAAAACAATAAAGTTGGCTTTCCTCGGTCCGTTGTGGGACCCAGATGGGCAGAAATGGGCTTCTCAGAGAAAACCTACAGGGGGGTATGGTGGAAGTGCATGAGGGACCCACACAGGCTAGCCTCGCCAGGCGCATGTGGGCTACCCCATGCCAGACTCACAGGCAAAACCTCCCAGTTTCGTTTCTAAACCAGTTTTTCTTGGGACGATCACTCTCCCGCCCACTTTCTTCCCCCGATTAGAGACGCCAATTCCTATGCGTCGCATTCATTCCTCTACCAATTACATCCCGCTCGGTGCGCGCTGCCTTTTGTCCATCGGACCAGAAACACGGAGCTCTGATGCAGGCCGGGAGAGATCTAGTGGACAGTCGCAGGTATTAAGCAGCAGCGTGAGGAGCTCGTTGTGCTGAAATCCTGATGTGGCCAGTCGTCAGTCGGAAAAATCCCAAAATCCTTTAACTTGAAAATAAAAAAAATCTCTGCCTCTCCCGTAACCGAGAGTAGAGTAAGCATGAAATGTTTACGGGCCTAATGTCATCTCGGTGGACACCCGAACCGCACCGTACAGGAAGGGAGGAACGCCACCACCCGTTCAGCGCGATGCCTTGTCATTTGAACGCAAGGTTTTTTGAGGAAAGGAAATGGCGCAGTAATTCTCTGCCATCTCGGTGGACACCCGAACCGCACCGTAAAGGAAGGGAGGAACGCCACCACCCGTTCGGCACGATGCCTTGCCCTTTGAACGCAGCGCTTCTCCCCCGGATCACGTACGACAACGAAGTGCAACATGCAATTTATGTGGTTTTTGCACGCGTTATTAGAAATCGGAAATTATAATTCCGTGCGTTATCAAACCCACAGCTCCACTGATATCTTGATAAACATTGAGAAGGCACTGGCAGCAGTTATTTTTTGTCTCGTTTGGAGACCAACCAGCGCTTGCATGCCGGTCGCGTAGGAGGGCTTACGGAGTCTCGTTAAATCTCGCTGTCTCGTACGGTGCCCGGATGTTCTCGTTTCACAGCCCGGATGACTGGAATTCAGTGCCCGGATGACTGGATTTCAGTGCCCGGATGACTGGAATTCAGTGCCCGGATGACTGGATTTCAGTGCCCGGATATCTGGATTTCAGTGCCCGGATGACTGGATTTCAGTGCCCGGATGATGGCTCTCGGTCTCGGCGTGACGTCACCACACTGCCGACAACGGGGGCTAAAAGCATTTCATGCTTAAAAAATAGCGGACATTTCGGTGCAAACTCAGCCCCACTGCGTCTGATGTGCACGCAGAGCGTATGACACCAAGGGTTTTTATTTTTGTTCTTTACTGCCTGCAGGCCACGTAGGGTCTTTGGTTCAGGCGTATTTGCGGGGCACCCAGTGAATGCACTGTGGGGTATATGACTTAGTAACATGTATTTGGGATGTGTTCTCTTATTACAGTGAATGAAAAAAAAAACATATTAAAATGCTAATTATGCGTCATAAATTGCACGGAATGAAAAGGCGGCGTTATGCTGCCTCATTGTACCCAAAACAAATGGTGTGTATGTGTATGAAGTGGCGTAGTATGCCGTGCACAGTAACATAGATAGTGAATGATGATCGTTAACCAATAATTGTGATTGTAGTTTACGATCATGGTCGGTAATGTGTGGATTGGTAATCGCTACGAAATGAGAAATAAAAGTAAAAAAAGAGCAAAAGGAGAAGTCGTTACAGAGAATCTCATGAAGCGGAAGTTGTATGTCACATCACTTAAAACGATATAATTGACACAAATTATGACAGGACGAACGGGAAGACATGGACAAGCCACGCGTCAGATGACGCCTGGCCCAGTCCTTGGACAATGCCCATTATTGTGAATGTACCTCACACCTTTGGGATTTGAATCAATAATGTTTTGCAAATCTGCATTGTTGAATTGTTCCAACACTGCTGTGTAAAGAGGTTGCTGTTTTAAATTTTTGATTAGACGATTCCAATGCTTGCGCGGCCGTCCTCCTTTATTTATGGCTCATTCCGCTGCATCCAAGCGCGATGTTTTTTCAGTGCCTTCAGGCGCTCTCCCTCAGGATGCTTCTCGCTGCCTGCTCTCGCATGTATTCACCACATGCCTCTGTAAAGAGAAAATACAAATCATATAACTAATTCTAATCACATTGCCATGAAAGGCAGTCAATTTCAGTACGCAAATTAAAAAAAAAATTCCGATATTTTGTCCCTCTACGCTGCACAATCTATAAATGGCTGTTTAAAAAAAGGCGCTGAAGTGTTCAAAAGTTTCTGTTGACGTCGAGCACATAACCGAGGAGGAGACAGTAGTTAGGCAACAGAGTGATTTCAAGTGCAAACTTACGTGCTAGCACCACGACGTCACCATCACCAGATCCTTCTTCCCCATCGTGGCCTTCACCACTCAAACATCAGCAGATGTTACTGTTCACCACTCACGTCTTTCGGAGTGACGTCCTTCACCATTGAAACAGGGATGAAAATGTTCCACTGTCTTTGTACTCGACGTACGCGTTGAATTGCGTTGTCATCTTCGATCGTGGATTGAATAAGGAAATACGGGGAAATGCGCAAAGCACTCTATGACACAGAGTGAACGAAGACAAGCGAGTGTCAGCGCCTGCTTTCGCGGCTCCTTTCGTCGCTTCACGCTCAAGCGAACCGCAGGAGGGAAGAAAAACTTGTCCCAAAGCAATGCAGGAAAGGCGGGAGAGTACTTCTGCATGACTTCAACACGCAGTGGTCGGGGACAGTGAACAGTTAGTAGATTCAAAGCATCCTTGCCGCATTCTGGAAGCGTTACGTGGGAGGGTAGGCGGGAGCGCGGCTTAAAATGTTCGGTAATGGGTTGTAGAGTCAGCACCTCTTCGCCATTGCGGGAAAGGGGGCTGGGACCGACAGTACAGAAACACGGAGGATTCCTCGAAGAAGGAACAAGGCCGCCAGAAAAACCGGCGAAAAATAGTTCTTTTTTTTTTTGCTGCGAACGCACCCAGGCAATGCTAGGAGGTTGGTGGTGAGGCGAAAGAAAAAAAAAAGATTGAAAAGCAATTTGCGCAAAAGTGTGCCACTCGTGTGAGTTTTCTGCACTTGTTTTTTTGTTTTGTTCGCCCGAGCGCTGTATCTCTTCTCTTGCCCGAATCGAGCCTGCGTCTTTAGGGCCAGCAGCCGAGCGCTATATAATTGAGCCACCGGGGCGGCTAGTTGCGAAGGCCATGCGCCACATGTTGCATGGAGACGACGAAAGCGCTTGTTGTGCTGTCGGAAGTGAAGTGCATTTAAACAAGCAAGAAACGCTCTCCTGGCAGCTTTTTCCGCGGCGACCGTGGTACACCAGAAAAAATGCAATTCGATATAAGCACTAGTAGCACGCAAAAATCCCAGGTAAAGAGGCGAGTTTTTTTTTCATGTCATTATGGCGTTCAAAGTGCAGCTCTTCACAGGAGTGAAACATGCAAGGTTTTGGTATTTGGGCAAGCTTAGCCCTTTTACGTCCGATGTAGGATATGCAGGCAGGCTAAATGAGAAAATGTCACCTCTTCCCGTGTACAACTAATGTACAGAGGGCAAAACGCATGCCTAGAACAACCAAACTCTATGTTCCGGAGCTCCCAAAGCCGCTGCAACCAAGGCAAAAAATTACGATGAAATTCTATGAGTTTAACAGCACATGTTTACATCCAGGCCATTTTTAACCAAATGTAATCGCTACTTATCGCGTGTTACGCTCGAAACAGGCTCAAAGCGTGTTCTAGACATGCGTTTTGCCCTCTGTACATACATGGGGCTATCGAAAGATGTTGCTAGACAGCTCGCTAATGGTGCATGGAGTTTCTGTATTGTGAAGCGAGTGTAATCTGTGCAGGACGTCCAAAGGCTGCAGGTGGAAATATACAAGGTATTTGCCCATACACAGTCGCCTTGGCTTTGTCAGGGTGCTGTACGGGAATCCCCTATTGCGCTTGCCAGTAATTCACCGTCATGTAGCCCGCGCCTTTCATGCACGCAGTACATGTTGGCCAGTGCGCCGCCCATGCTTAGCCCTTTTCTACCAGATATGAAGGATACAGTCGGGGAAGATATAGGAATGACAAATGTGCCCCTATCAATCACATGTAATTTCTATGCAGGACCCATGTTGGCTACAGGCGGGAATACTAGGGTTAGCCCAAATACAGCCAAATTGGCTCCGTCAGTGTGCTGCACGGGCCGCCTCCATTGGGGGTGTCCGCGCTTCACCATAATTTAGGCCCATCTTTTATGCACACGAACTGCATGCATGGGAATGCCCTTGCCCAGCCCTTGCTGGACCGTCGCAGGCGATGCTGGCTTTGGGGAAGCTGTAATGGAGGCTTCCGGATAATTCGGCCACCTGGAGTTCTTTAAAGTCCTGTGAGATCGCACAGAACCCGGGACTGTTGCATTTCCACTCGATCGAAATGCGTCCGCCACGGACGGATATAGCCACATCTTAAGGGTGAGCAGCTGGGCACCATAAACGCTGAGTAACCATGGCAGCTTAGACGAATGCTACCTCAATGTGGCAAAATTGTTTGCACTCAACTCATGCCCGTGCAGACTGTTCGCACTACACAGCCGCCCGTGATTACGCGACGAGATTATGTAGGCTCTTAAAGTCGTACTTTTACGAACTGTCCATTGTCCAAAAAGCAAATTTTCATATGCTTTAGTTGCAGATATATCGAAAAAAGTAGTTCATTGGAAAACTGCCCATAATTCGGTTTCTTCGCAATTATAGAGTTCATATCAACTTAGCACGACTGTGTTATATGTACGTTTCGTGAAGGTATGAATCAAAATCTTTAGTAAATAGAAAAAAGATGGTCTTCTACGCAAATACAGTTTTTCCAAACTTGTATGTGGGCATCGCCAAAGCCATTCCTTCAAAATTGTGCTCACATGGACAATCGAAAGCGTGATCAAAGCGTAAAGACATGTAGCCGCATAATAGAAAGGAGCCCGTCGATTCTGCTACTGATAGTGCAATTGCGACGCGGTCCAGAGCAGCAGAGCAGAGAGCACAATAAAAATTCTGAGGTCATTTTCGAATGATTACGCGCTGTTAACGAGAAAGAATTATTCAGTCTTCGTGAGCATTCGACCTCGTGCAGGCTGCGCACTGAGATATGGAACGAAGACCCTCCTCTCAACGCTGATTCCACTAACGCTGAATCAACAAAGGACCCAGTGAAACACTCGGACATTCGGTTCGAATACTTGCCTCGAGCGAGTCTCTAGCCTGTGCTGTGAGACGTATGCTATATACTACGATAATTCGTATGACAGCACCCACAATGGTGTACGACGCATGGTTGCGTCACATTTTAATACAAGAATCTGTTCTTAGGAAAGTAAATGGCGCAGCAACTGCTTCACATCTCGGTAGACACTCAAGCGCTCATGGGAAGAGATAGTCTGGGAAGGGATAAAAACAAAGACGTCGCTACGAATCCCTCTCACAGCTAGCACGCAACTTTACTAGCTTATGTAAGCTTATGCAAAGAGCAATCGTTATGCAAAGTGCAAAGCTCAGCTTATGCAGAGCTTATGCATATAGCAAAGGGCATAGGAAAACTTGCCGCAGATTGAGGTCAGCCAATGGGAGAGTATATAGATGGCAAACATGTGTCTGTTTGCCTGAATTGTCGGAGCTCGGCTTTCTGCGCACGACCCACGGCCGTGTACGTCCGGTGACGTGGTCGTATTTTTCTTCCTATCGCAGGGATTTTCTGTACAACGTGCAAGTGCACACATACACTAACACAATATTATATTACAACTAACACACGACACCGACGTTTCTTGTTCTGGAGCCTCTGAGGCGCTCGCCTCAAAACAAGTTCGTTGAAGGAGTTCTTACATGTACAGCGCTGATAATCTGATTCTGAAATTTTCCAGGAAAAAGTACTTGGCGAGGGTGGTTTAAAAGAGCTCCTCGTGCCTTCAGGATGGCGATTCCTTCATACCATATCGCTCTTTACAAGAGATCTACTCTACTGGAACGCTTATATGTACCATAACCTCATGTAAGTAACTTTATGTTTTATCCTTCATCAAAAGCACTGGAGTGTTTAAAAAAATTTCCGACGATTACGTTACTTCGTAATGAGAAATTTTACCGCAGCTCATCAGCTGTTTTAGCTTTTCGATAGATTCACGCAAAGAATTCCAGCAAGACAGGTATGTACAATTACAGACAACTTATTTTTCACACATTTTCCTTCAAGAACCACTCCGCTAACAGTTCTTGATAGTCATGAAGGAAGCTTTGTGGTCGGAGCAATGCACCAATGACTGGTTGTCAAAGGAGAGGTCTGTGTAGGTATTTCGAGAGGTTGTCACAGTCGTGGGAGGCGTTACGAGCAGTAAGAAATTTCTGTTTGTCTTTATATGTACATTAAAGTCCCAAACCACCCACTCACTGACCGTTGTCAGGGCTAACGCATGCAGCCCACATCTCTCTCCCCTCACCCCACGTACATATAAGCGCAAAACAGGCGTCCACTGACCCAGGGAGGCGGTTATGCGCACTTCATTTCCTTAAAATGATCAGATTGTAAAACGTTGTCAACGCCAATGAGCGCAGTGACCGCCGACAGCCTATGGCTTCAGCGCCGCGTTCCTGGCACAACGTTGTAAATGCCTGCAGTCCACATCTCTCTCTGATCACTCCACGTACCTATAAGCGCAATTAAGGCTTAAAATGACACAAGATTGTCAATGCCAACGCATGCAGCGCACATCTGTCACTACCTTCAGGTAGCTTAAACCAGGACTGAGGTATCCACTGATTGAAGAGGGCAGGTATGCTCCTTACCTTAGCTTTCCAATTTCCTGCATCACTGGTTGAGCAACTTAAAGCGCGACTGAGGTGTCCACAGCTGGTTGCAACGAACAAGGGCGACCCCGCGAAATGCAGAAACGGGCTTCAAAGAGCTGCGCTCTAAAAAACTTCAGAAAGCACTTAAGTCTGTTTACGTGTCCATAACTGAACGTGGCCGTTGCGATGCCGACCTCCAATTCGGATAAGGTAATTTCTAAAAATCGTCCGTGCCGTCGTCGAAAAAGAATTGAACAAAGAATCGAAAAACTTAAAATTGGTTTTTGAGGAAAAGGCAGACACACATATATCACATATCACATATCTCGTCGGACACCTGAACAGGGTCGTCAGGGAAGGGATAAAGGATGGAGTGAAAGAAGAAAGGAAGAAAGGAGTGCCATAGTGGAGGGTCACCGGAATAATTTCGCCTATCTAGGTATCTTCAACGTGCTCTGACATCGCACAGCAGGCGGGCGCCTTCTTGCGCTTCGCCTCCATCGGAGCACGGCCGCCGCGACCGGCGGCCGCACCCGTATACTCCGGCTGAGTAGCCGAGCGCGCTAACTAACCACTGGGCCATGCTGGTGGGTAAAAAGATGTTCACAGTTTTGAGTTTTGCGCCACCTCGTTGCTATCATGTCTGTGCTGGTTATGGAGAAAGGCGCAGTAACTGTCTCACATGTCTCGATATATACCCGAACCGCGACGTAAGGAAAGAGATAGAGGAGGGAATGAAAGAAGCAAGCGAGAGAGTGGTGCCGTAGTGGAGGTCTCCGGAATAATTTCAACCATCTGGAGATCCTTGACGTGCACTGACATCGCACAGCAAACGCGTCTCTATAGCGTAACCATTCACCTCGACATGCTTTCGAAGTCAGACAACGGTTTAAATAGAGTTAAACCCACGCAATTTGTTAACGCGACAGCGTTAATGAGATCGTGAGCAGAAAAGACGATGTCGGCGTTGTTAGCCCTTGGCGTTGTAATCCGAAACACGAGAACCTTGAAAACAAAAAAAAATGGGAGATTCATGGAATCCAAACAAGGTTTAAGACTGCGAGGCAAACACGCACAGAACATGCTATGAAGGCTCTTTTTCTTCCTTTATTGTCTCAGTTCAAACTGAATAAAAAGTTCACCTAGTGAATGCGGTGTGGTCTTTGACGTCGTGAAGTGTCTTTGTGCACTGATGCGTACATGAGTAATCATGAGCATGCAAATTTTGAGACGGGACCCCATAAAAATCGCGTCCTACTCTAGAAAGCATTTCAACTGACTGCAATGAGCTGCAGCAACGCCACGCCATCTGTGTTGTAAAGTTGAAAGTTAATGCAAATAGCTGGCGCTGAGGTTCGACACATGGTACTTTGACCATGTTCGTTTTAAAGAATAGATCACCGTCAAGCCTTTGACGAACCTGCCAGACTGGGCATACATTACATAGATGCGATTTGGTGCGGCGACACCCCCCTGCCAATGGAGTGGAAAACGGGCATGGTAACCTTCATTCCTATAGCAGGCAAACCAATTGACACAGATAGCCTCCGCCCGATAACCTCTCACCTCCTCTGTGGCCAATCTAATGGGGACGATGGTGCGGGATCGGTTACCTGCATATCTTGAACACAAACATGCCTTTGTGAGCACAATGTTCGGATTCCACCCACAAACATCCGCACAGCATGTCCTCCTGCAACTTAAGCGGGAAGTCCTTGACCGCCTCGAATGCCGCCATAATGAGCAGGTAGTATTGGCTTGGATCTTAAAGTGGCATATGACAATGTAAAATGACATCACACTTACTAAAAATAGCCATACCGACTGTGGCTTCAACACATTTCGATATATAAGCCAACCTACTCGCACGCGGGGAAGCCCCCAAGGCGCGGTCACACAAAACACACATCAACTCAGACCGGCGTAAAATAGCTTGTCTTCTAGCGTCCTCCCTAAGTTAGGTTCGAAATGCAGCGTTTGATTTAGTGCAATTTCCACACGAAAAAATACGTTGTGCTTGCAGGAGCAGATTAGGTGTAAATTTTCACAGCGAAAAATACGAAGCACTCGCGGTTCGCAATGGGATTAGATTCTATGAAAATGTTTACACTAAAAATTACCCAGCCTTCGCGTCTGGCAATGGAAGGTTTCAAACGCAACGATACATTTGCCGGTAACTGCGCCGTCGTTTTTATGCATGGCGGCAAGCTTTCGAAACGACGGCATCCAGGAGGAGGAGGTGATAACAGCGGTCCGGTTTCTATATGGTACTTTCGATGCTTCATACAACGGTACTACAACTCTTAAGGAGATGTGCGGAACGATGTTAGTTCATAATATATCGCATCAATGAGGTTCTAATGCGCTTTGTAATAAAGAACAAAGCCCAATTGAACCTCAAAGTGTAGATATACTAACTAGCACCGTTCCGTGCATATTATTACGGGGGAGGGGGGGCGGGGGGTTAGCCCAGCAGCAGACGGGACAGGCCACAGTCAGAAGGCACACCGAGCTAAATCCTTCCAGCACAAACTGCCACGTCCTCGTCGTCGTGCACTGCGAGTATGTCAGAGCGAACCCAAAGGATAGGACAGCAATTCACATCTCTCTGTCAGGAGGTCCTATTAGAGAGGTGGAGGAGCTCCGTATTCTGGGCCTTTTCATTCACCACAGACTCAGACCGGACTCCACCATTGTGAAAATCAAGAGAGTAGGCGAACAGGTAGGGCGCCTGATCCGCTGCGTTTCCAACAAGCGGGGCGGTCTGCGGGGCAGGCACGCGCTTCTGCTCCTCTATGCCTTCGTGACTAGCCGGATCCTCTACGTCGTGCCATATCTCCGCACTACTAAGCAAGACGAGGCGCGAATAGACGCCATCATCCACAAGGCAACTAAGCGAGCCTTGGAACTCCCGGTGGGTACCTCTAATGCCAAACTCAAGGCATTGGGGGTGCTAAACTCCTACCAGGAGCTGCGGGAGGCCCGCCTCGTGAACCAATACACACGGCTCATGCAGACGGCCCCTGGGCGCCGCCTGCTAAACCACTTACACATCCAAAACGACCGCACTCCAGAGGAGGCGGAGCGTATCTCAGTACTGTGGCGCCATATGCTCTGGGTCTCCCTGCTCCCCCGTAACATGGACACCGACATGCACGAAAACATACGACATGCGCGGGCTAGGGCTCTTGAGAGACAACACGGCTCCCAACCCGGTGTACATTATGTAGATGTAGCAGGGCCAAGTGTGAAAATTTTTTCCTTGTAGTACAGTGAGTGTTGTAGTGTATGACATCCCAGTGTGCATCATCGCCCACGGGATTTTACACGGCCGCTGTCGTTCACCAGGAAATGCACGTAGATGAACTCTCTTTTCAAGCCCCGAGTTCAATGCGAGCCGAGGAAGTAACGATAGCGCTTGCTGCCGCCCATGCCGACTCGAGAAAAATCATTACGGACTCCCTAAAACATGTGATCATTACTTGGCAGGGGAGATCTCCCCCTTAGCTGCTTGCATTCTAAGATGGACTGCCACTGATCCAACACCGAAAAGAATCATTTGGGCTCCTGGCCATCAGGGCTTACGAGGTAATGGGGCCGTTGACGCGGCTGCCTGAGCGCTTATTCACCAGGCTCCTCATCCCAGCTCTTCTGGCTCAGAGACTAATCAGCCGCTGCTGCGATTCAGAGAAATAATAACGCATTATAGCGACAACCACCGCCTTTTCCCGGCCCCTGCAAAGGGGCTGAATAAGACGGAGGAGCGAACTTTAAGGTGCCTGCAGACAGGTACTCTACTATGTCCTGCAATCATAAAACATTACGATCCTAACACGGATGGGCGATGGCCGCACTGTGGGGAGACCTGTGATATCCTCCACATGGTGTGGGCATGTGCTAAAAATTTCACCTCCCCCCTTCTCCTACCCCTTCCAGAGAGGCATGGGAGACTGCCCTCCTCAACTGCTCCTCGCTTGAGTCCCAAAGGGTTCTGGTGAAACGGGCGAGAGACGGGGCCTTGGCATGCGGTGTCCCGGACTAGGGACGCCGACCATGTAGCGCGGTCACTCTGTGGCTCCCAAACTATATTTCAGCAATTAAAAGGTTTCACCACCACCACCGTCCAAAACAACGTCGTCTTCCCCTAGCAGTTATGCACCGTAACACTACCCCCCTCCTCCACCGGGAGGAAGAAAGCACAGTCTCTGACGTCCTAAGGTGATGGGTTTGAATGGTAGGGCTTAAGACGGGCGACGTGTACGAGCTGTGTGGAGGGGGCCGCACGAGGAGAGTGGGGTTGCAGGGGCGTGATTTCGTAGGTCCCATTGCTCAGTTGCCGCAAGACGCGGTAAGGACCCACGTAACGAGGCAGCAACTTCTCACATAGGCCCACACGACCATCTCGCCATCTCGAGCGATTTGGTGGGTGGCGTCAGCGCGCACAATGGCGTCACAAGCGTAACTGCTGGTGCAGGGGTCGTGAGGCAGGAGGCTGTCGAAGGGTAGCAACGGGTCGCAGCTAAAGAGCAGGTAGAAGGGGGAGTAGCCGGTGGTATCATGGCGTGTGGAATTGTAGGCGAACGTCACGAAAGGTAAACTGGCGTCCCAGTCACGATGATGGTCATAGACATACATAGACAGCATGTCCGTCAGGTTGCGGTTAAGACGCTCAGTAAGGCTGCTGGTCTGGGGATGGTAGGCCGTCGTGAACTTGTGGCGGGTAGAGCATGAGCGCAGAAGGTCGTGGACCACTTTATGAACAGAGTGGGGGCCGCGATCCGTAAGCAGTTGACGAGGAGCGCCATCAAGTAGGACGACGTCATGGAGAAGAAAGTGGGCGACATCGCAGGCACAGCTGGTAGGGATAGCGAGCGTGATAGCGTACCGGTTAGTGCAATCGGTCGCAACGGCCATCAACTTGTTCCCGGAAGTTGATAGGGGGAAAGGACCAAGCAGGTCGAGACCAACACGGAAAAATGGGTCAGTTGGGATGTCGATGGGTTGAAGCTGGCCACTGGGTGGAAGTGGGGGCGTTTTCCGGCGCTGGCATTGATCACAAGCAGCAACATAACCGCGGACAGAGCGATAAAGGCCAGGCCAGAAGAACCGCCTGCGCACGCTGTCGTACGTGCGTGACACGCCGAGGTGCCCTGCAGTAGCAGCATCATGAAGTTTGGCAAGTACTGTGGAACGGAGATAGGTCGGGACGACGAGCAATAAGTCGGCGCCATCTGGGTGCATATTGCTTCGGTAAAAAGTATCATGATGCACCACGAACAGGCGTAGAGCAGGATCGGACGGGTCGCTGCTGAAGCGGTCGACTATGAGGCGCAGAGATGGATCACGACGCTGCTCGTCACCAACGTTTAGAAAGCCTGATACGGACAGTACACAGTCGTCGCTATCACGGATGTGGGATGCAGGAGGATCGACAGGATGGCGGGACAGACAGTCAGCGTCTTGGTGCAGCTGGCCGGACTTCTAGACAGCATTAAATGTGTATTCTTGCAAACGCAAAGCCCAGTGACCGAGACGGCCTGTAGGGTCTTGCAAAGAGGACAGCCAACACAAAGCATGGTGGTCCGTAACTACGCAGACGGGCGTTCCAAACAAATAAGGGCAGAATTTTGTTAACTGCCAAACAAGAGCAAGGCACTCCCGCTCCGTAATGGAGTAGTTACGTTCGGAAGGAGAGAGCAGGCGGCTGGCGTAAGCAATCACACGGAAGGGCTCGTGTTGGCGCTGCGCAGGAATGGCACCAATACCATGGCCACTGGCTTCAGTGCGAAGTTCCGTAGGCGCAGATGGGTTGAAATGGGCCAGCACAGGTGGAGCAGTGAGGGCCCCAACGAGTGCCGTGAAGGAGCGAGCTTGGTCAAGGCCCCAGGAGAAAAGGAACATCATTCTTGAGGAGGGATGTAAGGGGACGGGCCAGTGTCTGCGAAGTTCGGGATAAACCGGCGAAAATACTAGCAGAGCCAGAGGAATCTGCGCACATCGCTGTAGGAACGGGGGGTGGGTAACTCACGAACGGCACGAACTTTGTCAGGGTCGGGCTTTACACGAGACACAAGACACACCAGCCAAGTGGCCGAGCACCTTAATTTGGCGCTGGCCGAAGCTGCACTTCTTAGAGTCAGTTGGAGACCAGCGGGACGGAAGAACGCAAGGATAGTAGCAAGACGGCTTAGGTGGCTTTCGAACGTGGGAGAGAAAACGACAATGGCACCTAGGTATCACAAGCACGTTGTCCATTTGAAGCCACGCAGAAGCGAGTCCATCATGCGCTCGAAGGTGGCAGGAGTGTTGCAGAGGCCGAAAAGCATAACTTTGAATTGGTAGAGGGCATCGGGGGCGATAAAGGCAGTCTTCTCACGATCCCGTTCGTCAACAGCGATTTGCCAGTAGCCTGAACGGAGTTCAACAGAAGAAAAGTAGCTGGCACCGTGTAGACAGTCGAGGACGTCATCAATTCTCGGAAGAGGATAGACATCTTTCTTCCTTACTTGATTAAGATGACGATAGTCGATAAAGAAGCGTCAGCTGCCATCTTTCTTTTTGACCAACACCACAGGGGATGCCCAAGAGCTGCTAGAAGCTCAATAATGTTGTTCGCCAGCATCTTGTCTACCTCTGTTTGGATGGCATGGCGCTCAGGAAGAGAGACACTATGGGGCCTTCTGTGTATAGAGCTGCCATCGCCCGTATTGATGTGATGGGTAACGACAGAATTTTGGCCAAGAGGACGATTCCCGAAATCGAAGACGCCACTGGAGGAAGCTAAAAGGGCGCAGAGGGCGTTCGCCTGGTCAGGTGGCAAATCCGCCGCGATCATTGCAAAAGCAGGGTCCGGGCGTGAAGCGGCCGAGCGGGGAAGGGCATGGGGTCCAGCGTTAGGCTCAGATGTTAGAGCAGAAACTGTACATTCGGCCAAAGGAACCAGTTCAGCGAGTGCGATGCCACAGGGTAAAACTTGAGGAGGGAGACTGAAGTTCAGAATCGAAAGGTATGTGCGGTAGCCGTTGACGGTGAGGACTGTGTGTGGAAGGATGACGTACAGTGGTGAGCAGCCTTGTCTAGAGTGCTCGGGCGGTGCACTTCCTTGCAAACAAATCCAGATTTTGTGGCAGCCTCTAGGGTCCAGCTGCAACGCTTGCACGGAAGTAGCGCCAGATAGCCTAGTAAACAAAGCAGGCACGATAACTTTGCCCTGTAATGAGGGGCTGCTCTCTAATTTCGGTTTTTCTTACCAAGTGCGCACTGCTCAAGCGCTCTAGACAAGGCTGCTCACCACTGTACGCTGGAGGACAACGTCCTTGATTGGGTACGTGACGTACACCCCATCAGGAACGGTGACATAGGGAGATAGACTGCAGCGTCGCGCGGCAAGCGGGTAAATTCAGCGGCACGTAAGCGACGAGGCGTCTTCCTATCGGCGCTTTCGGAGCAGAGCGGCAAGTCCAAACGAAGAAGGCCAGTGGCGCAATCCATTAGAGTCGCGTGCGTCGTTAAAAAGTAAATGCCGAGGATCACATCGTCGGGGCAATGGTCGAGGACAGTGAACGCGACAGGTGTTGTACGACCGGCAATGCAAACAAGCGCAGTGCACAGTCCAACAACGGCAGCAGCACTTCCGTCGGCGACGCGAACGGCCGAGGAAACGGCAGGTGTCACAACATTCTTCAGACGACGGCGAAACGAGGAGCTCAGGACAGAACTTTGGGCGTCTGTGTCAATAAGAGCGGTAACTGGTGCACCGTGCACGCAGATACCGAGAAGGCTGCGGCGAGTAGCGAGGGTTAGGAGAGGTTTTTCGGGCCGGGTCATCAATGCAGCATCACCTCCGGGAGCTGCATTGGTTAGTTTTCTGAGCGAGAGCCAGGTTAGGGTGTAGTGGACGGGCGTCGAAAATGCGGAGAACGAGAGCGGCGGATCTGAGGGGAAGGAGAGCGGCTGGACCTTCGCGGGGTCGAAGTGTCGAAAGCGTGTGGAGACTCAGCACGGGAAGACGTCTGGCGTGGTTCGAAGTCGGCACGGCGATCATTATTGGAACTAGGTCCGTAGTATGCACGACGATCATAAGTGGAACGAAGGTGAGGTGGAGAAAACCAACGGCTGCGGCAGTGGCGGGAATTATGGCCGACACAAGAACAGGTGAAGCAGATTGGGCGGTCGTCCGGGGTGCGCCAATCCGCAGGATTCCGGTAGCGGTAACGTGGTAATATTGTCGGAGTTGGTGAAGCAGCCGCAACCAGTGGAGCGGTGTTTGGCAAACAGGGCGACGCAGACGGCAGGCCAGAATTGAGGCCCACGTTCGCAAACTCCTGGCTAACGACAGCCTGGATCAGCGCAATCGTAGGGTTGGCCGTTTGAGGGGCGAAGGTGACGGGAGTCATAGCTTCCAGTTCTCTGCTTACAATTCTAGTTAAATTGGCAGGATGGCACGGTTGTTGCAGTGTTGGCCGGTCTTTGCAGGAGGATGTCGCGGCCGTGTTCGGAAGGCGATCTAAACGAGAAGCAATACGGCAGTGTTTTCCCTGCACGAATTGCCGGCATACCTGGAGGACGGATTCGACCGTTGCACAATCTTTACACAGAAAAAGGTTGAATGCATCATCAGCGATCCCCTTCAGGATGTGGCCCACCTTGTCGGTCTCTGGCATGGCGCTGTCTACTTTTAGGCACAGAGCAAGGACGTCCTGGATATACGAGAGGCATGACTCCGTAGACGACTGTGCTCGACAAGCAAGTTCTTTTTTAGCGCCCAGCTTGCGTCCAATCGGTTTGCCAAATAAGTCCCGGAGCTTTTGTTTGAAGTGGTCCCAACAGGTGAGGACTTCCTCATGCGTCTCAAACCAGACGCTCGCCGCGCCCGCCAGGTAGAAAATAACGTTAGCAAGCATGAGCGTCGCGTCCCAGTGGTTGTGCTTACTGACAAGCTCATACATGGCGAGCCAATCCTCGACATCGACGTCATCAGTGCCATAAAAGGTGCCCGGGTCGCGAGGCTGCGCCACGACAACGGTCGGCGCTGGTGGTGATGATGCGGCCGGAGGTGGGTTGGACGGCATAGTGATGGCTTGAAACTGACGACCGCTGCGGAAGTCCAGGGCAGGGTCCCGGTGTGATACCCCGCATCTCCACCAAATATTACGGGGGGGGGGGGGGGGGGGGGATAGCCCAGCAGCAGGCGGGACAGGCCACAGTCAGAAAGCACACCGAGCTAAATCACTCCAGCACAAACTGCCACGTCTTCGTCGTCGTCCACTGCCAAGCGTCCAAAACAACGTCGTCTTCGCCTAGCAATTATGGACCGTAACAATGTTCTTATGCAGTCCTACTGTAAGGAAGATGGCAAACACACTGGATAGAAAAGTGCATCGGACCTCTGTCTTCACCTCTTTCTCCTGGATGCCTGCGTTACAAGATCGTAGCGCGAAAAATACACAACGCCACAAGTACGTAGCAAAATATCACCGTACTCCGCAGAAACAAAACAAGACCAGCGGCGGTGGCGGCAAAGAAACATCTTTTATCTGACTCCGCTGTGAATGCACTTCTGTAAAAAATACACGAACCATGGCTCCGGCGCAATCTGAATGAATCAGGACGGGGTGGCCCTTCAATGGGCAAGAAAAGTGAAGTTGATGAGACTGCGGGCAAAGAAAGCAAAAACAAGACTGTTGCAATTGATCTAGGTACCAAATAACTGCAACACATTATTTTTCTTCTTCTCATAAAGTTTACTTTCTCTTCACTGTGGTACAAAAATAGCAGTGACTTAGCTAAGCTAGGCCAGGATATACGTAGCGAGAGTACGGTTCAACTTGATTACACCTTGTTGAAATATACCTGCGCTTAAAGACACGGACGGAATTAGTCAAAGAAAGTTTTGAGCAGCAGGTGGTGAGGCTAAGGGAAGCAGGTTATCCGGATCAGGTTTTAGTGTCAGTGGCAAAAAGCATGCTCAAGAAATTTGGCAAAAAGGGTACGGTGCCTAGCAAGGAGGGAGAAAAACAAAAGGAGAAAACGGTGGTGATTCCGTACATTCATGGGGTGTCCCATAATCTTAAAAGAATTGGTTCGAAGGTAAAAACTAGGGTCGCTTTTTCAGCCCCGGACAAATTGGAAAACTTATGCAAAATAGTAACGTACCCAGAAAGAAAAGCTAAGGGGTGTAAAAAGAAACACCAAGTCCCCATGGTCGCATGCGCAGAAGGAGTGGTATACAGATTACCGCTTATATGTGGCAAAGCATATGTAGGCCAAACGGGGCGATGTTTGAGCGAGCGGCTCCGTGAACATCGGAAGAACATGGAACGGAAAGGCGATGGGAATTTGGTGGTTCATTGTCAAGAGTGTAAATGTGTACCTTCCTACAACGAGACGAAGATAGTAAGCAGGAACCGTGACCAAACGGCGCGTGAAATAATTGAAGCCATGAGCATAGCGGACAGGGGGGATGCATGCGTGAGTAGCCTGTCCCTTTCACTACTATCAAAGGAAAGGGCATTTTTTGCAAAAGGGAAGGTAGGACTGGACATGTGACGAGACAGTTTGTCGATTTTTATCAGCCGGGTGTTACCATCTTCCATTTTTTATCTGCTGCTTAAAAGAGCAGCATAAAGAGCATAAAGAGCAGTGTTTCCCGAGTAAAAATTCAGTTGTAAGTCCAGCGCTATGTGTGTGTGTCTCTATTTTTCAGTCCGTGTCTTTTAAGCGCAGGTATATTTCAATATGGCAAACCAACTCGCCCAACAAACCACTCTGCTAAATTTGATTACACCTTGTCGCTTAGATTAGCGCGCATTCCTAGCCATGCCACACTTCCACCTCTTTCCGATACGCTCAGCACGATATTCCTTATATCTCATCGGCTCGCCGCTGTCCGATACGCTCAGCACGATATTCATTATATCTCATCGGCTCGCCGCTGTCTCTTGCCTTAGTTCCGTCTTAGAGCGCTGGCTTCGATCTGAGACGCCGCACTAGACGACGAAGAACCCTCTGAGTCCGTACGTGCCACTCGCCTGGCTGCGTTGTCCTTACGAGCCGCCTTCTATATATATATATATATATACCGCTGCCTCAGCCCCACTCCTCCTATGGCGCATGGGCACAGCTGTTGCAACTCGGTTTCGCCTACAAGTCGCGGCATCGGCTCCTCCTGTGACATCACGCCATATGGCGCGGCGAGCGGCGGCTGCTAGGCAACGGCTCAAGGTCACGGTGTGGCCAGAGAGAAACCGATGCCACGGCGAAACGGCTAGACTTACCCGCAATGTAGCTCTCGTTATGAAACCGAATCCGTGAAGTTAAGGATCCTGAACAGTGCACAAGGAAAGCACATGCGGCCAACTACACATACGACAAAAAATGTTTGCTATCTATCTGCCCTTAGCAGGTTTTAAAAATAATACTGTTCAATATTGTATGCATAAAATCCTACCATTTCTGTCACTTATTTTGGCTGTCGTTAAAGGAGCTTTTTAAAGAAAATTTTGAATGCCGTGCTCCACTGGCGCATTTAAACTATCTTTCGAGTACCATTTTCATCCAGTTTATGACGCCTCAAAATCGCAATATATCAGCAAAATGATTCGTATTAAGGGTCACACAAAACATGGGGTATAGCTTGCGCTTAGTGGTTTCATTTTCGAGCAATAACCTAGTTCTTGAATCTCACTTACATAGTGCAATGAAGTTGTGCAAGTTTCTTACCACTATTTCTGCGAGACTGCACTTTTTCAGCACTTTACAGAAACATTGCTACTAGCACGTCCTCAAAACACTGTGTTCACAACTTCACTTGTGCATGCGAAGTACGGTCATTCCTTGGATGTTCGTTAACAATGAATTGCAAAGACTGCTCTTACAAATAGCGCTGGATTATCACAAATATGCCAGTTGCTAAGCTACCCACAACTGTAGTATTAACACCAGCACAGGGTGTAAGAATATATTTAGGTGCTCACACTGCACCCGAAGGCGCGACCAGATCTTTTTTGCTGCTCGTTGCACTTCTCTTTGACGGGGACAGCTGGCGCCACACGATGGGGTCCGGTCTACAGGTTTTCCCACTGAATTTAATCCTAGTGCCAGCAGAAATAATCTGAGCGCCGACAGATATAATCTGCCTGCCATGCAATTTAATCTCAGTGCCATGCACTTAATCTAAGCGCCAGCGTATTTAATCCAAGCGCCAACTCGAACAATGTTAGCTCCAACCAATTTAATCCCAGTGCCAACGCAAATAATACACGCGCCAGCTGCTTTAATCCAGGTGCCAACCAATTTAATCCGCATGCGGAAAACGAATGCGGTAGAAGATTCCAGAGCGCAGAGCGCGAATGCCAGAAATAAAGCGAAGTTGAGATAATTTCTGAGACCGTGCGAGCCTGTGAGTCACATTCTCATGAACTATTTCGTTTCCTTCGCATATCTTGCAATATCAAAGAGCCACTAGCAGCTGTTAAACCTCAGTATTTGATGCAACTCTTGCGGCTTGTGACTGTCGTGTATTAATTAGTTGGGTAAGCACTGCTGATTATGGGTTGTCTTATGCGCCGAATCTGCACGCTAGTTACAATTACGGCCTTCATACTATTTTCATACTGCCGGCCGTTTTCATGCAACCGGTGCGAAATGTTTTCGGGAGGCTCTGATAAAGATTCAACACAACTAGCAGAAATAACAAGGGAGTAGTGTAATACAGAGCTCTTCCAGGTGGGACGAGTCATAGAACCGGAGTAACGGTTCTTCACTTTACGGTTTATTCAGGGCATACTGGCAATTTCCTCACTGGCGTCCCAGAACACTCCTCGCAGCGCCGCCTCTCCTCCTCCGCTCTTTTCTCCCTTCTCCTCTTTTTTTCTTTCACGGCTGTTGCGCTCTTCGGTCTATTCCTCCGGCGAGTCTGCCTCCGCGCACCGCCGCCGCGAATCTGCGCGTCTTCTGGACCTGGTCAGCGCGCCTCTCAATGTGCTGACGCATGAACACGTAGGTGGTGGTGGAAACGTTAATTGCCAATGATGTAAATCGTAGGGGGCGCCTGGTTTGCCGCAAAAGTTTGCATGATTACGAGCATTGGTCTGGGTATCGGGCATGCAGCAGTATTCGCTATGGTGAGGGACGGAGCGGGGGGTGCGTATTCCCTTCTTTTGTCTCGGTAATACGAGAGAATATCACGGAAGGAGACCAGGTAGTGCATTCCCTGCTCACGACAGTATGAGGCATTAAAGGCTTTCGCCTTAATAAAGCGATTCTGCTCGTATTGTCTTTCACAGCTGTTCTGCTCCTGGCGAGCTTCTAGGGCGGCCGGCTCGCGATTTTCGCGTTGCCCTTCGAGCCATTTGTGTGGCCGGCACGTTCCTCGCGCAAGGAAGGCGACTGCGCAAGTACTTAAAATGGCGTTAAAGGGCGATTCACACGACGGTCCGTTCGCCCGCGGCCCGCGCACTACCTGGTCTCCTTCCGTGATATTCTCTCGTATTACCGAGACAAAAGAAGGGAATACGCACCCCCCGCTCCGTCCCTCACCATAGCGCAGGCTGCACATTGGCGACAACTACAAACCCGGACTGCTCAATACCCAATACTGCTGCATGCCCGATACCCAGACCAATTCTCGTAATCATGCAAACTTTTGCGGCAAACCAGGCGCCCCCTATGATTTACATCATTGGCAATAAACGTTTCCACCACCACCTACGTGTTCATGCGTCAGCACATTGAGAGGCGCGCTGACCAGGCCGCGGTTCAGAAGACGCGCAGATTCGCGGCGGCGGTGCGCGGAGGCAGACTCGCCGGAGGAATAGACCGAAGAGCGCAACAGCCGTGAAAGAAAAAAAAGAGGAGAAGGGAGAAAAGAGCGCAGGAGGAGAGGCGGCGCTGCGAGGAGGGTTCTGGGACGCCAGTGAGGAAATTGCCTTATTCAGTATTAAAAGGGAAAGTGAGCGAAGCTACACCAGAGCTTACAGCCTAGGTGAAGAATAGCTACTGGCGGGCTGCCTTATAACGGTGTTAACAATCTAGGTTTATACAAGCACAGAAGGGGCCGTCTTTGAAATGCAGTTTTATTTTCTGTAGGACATTAGGTGGCGCAAAGTGTGACCTCACACTTTTTACATGTCATCTTCACGCAAAGCTGCTGGTATAGAAGAAAAGTTATGGCGGTCGAAAGCAGCGCACTCTACTCGCTGTACTTGCTGCATACAGTGTCGAGCAGCGTCGAGCAACAAGCTGCGCCGATGCTCCCTTTTAGTCAGTCCGGGCGGAGTGGTGAGCGCCAAGACTCTCCGCTCGCTGAGGAAAGCTTTGACTTCAGACTTGAACTTCGAAAACACTTCCTCTATAGGGTTAAAAAATGGACTGTATGGAGGCATCCTCTTGATTGAGTGCAGCTGACTGGCCAGGATTGCCTGTTCCGCATGGCTGTGAGCGGGGGCATTATCAAAAATAAAAACAGCTTCTGAACCAGGCTCTTCCCTTTCGACACGGGCTAATATATCGCTCAGAAATTCGTTAAACATGAACCTTGTCGACAGCCGTCCAATGTATGACGCCATTTGCTGACATACAGGCAATAATGTTAAGGTTTGCGCCTCTGGTGCCAGTCGTCGTCTGCACTGCAGGTTGCCCCTTAACCGCACGGCCGAAGCTCCTTGAACACCATATGTTATAGTTCGTCTCATCCACGTAAAACCTGCTCAAGCGGGGTCCTTCACACTGCAGCCACTGCGCATATGCTTTGCGGGTGCGTTTCACGTCATCTCTGTTGCGGTCGATCGGCCTCCGAGTCACCAACTTCATAGAGTAGCCATGCGCATCCAGTAGGCGATCAATGCTACTTATGCTGATGGCAATTCCGGGCAATTCTTCTTCCACCGCCTGCTTTATTTGCTTTAGCATGAAAGCAGGGTTGTTGTCCACAATATTTTTGAGAGCCGCTACAACCTCATTTCCGAATTTCTTCGACGTTCCGCCTTTCTTCAGCACCTCTATATCGGTAGCTGCAATGGACGTTGCTGTCTTTAAATTGATGCCCAACCTGTCTGCCATTTTTTTCACATCTCCTCCACGCCTTGACACATCGAGAATTCGGGCCCTGTCATATTCAGAGACTTTTCTGTTATTTTTTCTTGGTGCATCTGGCGGCTTGAATGGCGGTCCTCGTTTTCGGTGTCCAATTAGGACGTAAGAGCACGGCTCATCGGCTTCCATGGAAGAAAATACTGCGCGTTAATGTCCATGCGAGATGAAGGAAAAGTCGTACACTATCACCTGCTTATAGTATACGAGTGCGTACCACCACCGTCCGGCTTTACTCCGTTGTGCAAATGCAGCCACAATGTGGCACATACAAATCCGTCTGCTTTGAAACTTTCTTGTCTTCTGTGTTTTTAACAATGCTTTTTTACGTGCCTGAGAAATAAATATTATTTCTTGAAAAAGAAAGTTCACAGATTTCTAGTAACGTGTGCACATATCTATGTCTTTTTCTGCTGTCCTAACATATTTTGCAAAAGCAGACGACAATCCACAGGAAATGGAGGCGCAAAACTTGCCTTCTGGTTTGGAACTTTCCATCATTGGTTGTGTACCTTTTTTTCACACGAAACTACGTAGGGCTAATCTAAGGTACGGTTTATTAACACTTTCTTTGACTATCTGACAAAATAATCGCATCTTTTATTGAAGACAGTGGATTCAATGTTCCATTATAAACAGTGTGTGCATTTGTGCCCTCCTCCGTTCTATGGTCATAATAAAGAGCCAGTAAGCCATAGCACTGAGCCCCTGTGCAGCTTTTTAATGCTGATATTGTGCGCTTTAAACGACGCTTTAAAATACTTGTAGCAAAGCTGTGTTGGTTATAATATTGATGAAAGCTATGCAATATGTGGACACTTCGCTCAGGCATCGCATGGTTTGAAAAATTATCTCATCTTTTTTCCTGGCATTCGTGTTCTATGCATCGGAGTCTTCTACAGCATTCGTTTTTCGGGTGTGGATTAAATTGGTTGGCACCTGGATTAAAACAGCTGGCGCACGTATTATTTGCGTTGGCACTGGGATTAAATTGGTTGGCGCTCGCATTCTTTGAGTTGGCGCTTGCATTAAATACGCTGGCGCGTGGATTAAATGTTTTGCACTCGGATTAAATGCATGGCACGCAGATTATAGCAGTCAGCGCGTAGATTATTTCCACTGGCACTAGGATCAAATTCAGTGGGAAAACCTGTAGTCGTCAGCTGCGGCGGCCGTAATTCAGCTGTTGCGCGAGCATTCGGTGCCGCGGACGTGGCGTGCGCATGCGCTTTTTAAAGTTTCTTTGTCTGTTTAGGGGCGTTTAACGTCCCAAAGCGACATAGGCTATGATGGAGACCATAGGGAAGGGCTCGGGAAATTTCGACCACCTAAGGTTCTTTAACCTGCACTGACGTCACACAATACACAGGCCTCTAGAATTTTACCGGCATCGAAAATCGACAGCCGCGGCAAGGAATAGAGGGATTGAAACTGCTGTCGACACCGAATAATATCTGGCACCTTAGTGTTTTGGTTGCTGCGACTGCATGGATGGGTAGAACAGCAGCAAAGACGCTGCCCTGCAATATTTACGAGCTCGTTATTAAAATGCTATCAGTGAATTTTTTTTTATTCATCGGCACGAAGGCAGTGAGAATAGTTAACTATGCTGTCTGTTAAATATAAAAGCTGGGACGCAACTGGCATGCTCCCACGTTTGAGCCAAAGAACCAACGTGCACATTCAAACGTTCATCGCTTGAGCACTCTAATGCGCCCGCGTTTTGAGATGATGCCCGCCGTGTAGAGAACATGGTTAACTTCACCCAATTGAGGTTCTTTGATGTGCAGAAAGACCTCAAGGGCGTTCCCTTGGCCTGCATCAAAAATATTGCCTCCGCAGCGAGAAATAGAACCCGCGCTCTTGTGCTGTGTTGCGCAACGCCTCCACCGCTATAGACCAGATTTTTTTACCCTCGCACGCAGGCTGCGGGCGCGCTCCTATCTCGACACCAGTCGCCATCTGTCGGCGCGCGCGGCCCGAGGGACTGCGGGTCGCGCCGGCGCCGCGCGTAGAACGCATGTTTACGTGTTCGCTTCTGCCGTTGCTGTGCTCCATCAGCTAACCTATGAGAGTGTGTGCTGTGCGTCACTACTCACATTTTCCCTCTTCCAGACAGTACTGCGGTTATCTTGTGCGCAGTTACCCGTTAACGTGACATCCGAGGGTAGTCGACCAGGTAGTCTACGGACTGGAAACCGGCACTTCTAAGCAGATTTCTGCGCTGTCGTGTCGTTTGTTGTCGCCTTTTACGTGCGATATCATCTACGATAATTTTATGCATCAGAATGTAGATCTATTGATTTGACTCAGTGGAGTAGTAACTGGATAGGTGAGCTGCAGACTGAAGGTTGTCCGGACGGAGCGCGTGTTTTCGATCACCAGTACGTGTTCGGCATCCTTGCGCTGAGCTTGCTCTTGTTCCCATTAAACACATTTCATGCACAGGATTGTAAGAACGACCGCTACCGATTTCAGCTGCTTTTTCCGCACGCATGTCAGAAGTATCTGGTGGGTAAAGGTTTATCTATAGTATCTTTCTGCTGTTGGCATCTACCTTAGTTTGGTTTGGTTTATTAAGGTTTTACGTCCCAAAGCGACTCAGGCTATGAGGGACGCTGTAGTGAAGGGCTCCGGAAATTTCGACCACCTGGGGTTCTTTAACGTGCACTGACATCGCACAGTACACGGGCCTCTAGAATTTCGCCTCCATCGAAATTCGGCCGCCGCGGCCGGGATCGAACCCGCGTCTTTTGGGCCGGAGCCGAGAGCCGTAACCACTGAGCCACCGCAGCGGTGCGTTATCTACCTTATTCATAGAAAAATATGCGCGATTTCATTACATTTCCACACTTAGCCAAACGGCTACGCAACGCTCTCACACGCGGCGAGAGCTGCTGAATAAAATAACGCGACTTCGGACCTCAGAATTAGTGAAAGCTGGATTAGCAGCTCATATCTATTCAAGCTTCGATAAATTAAGCGAAAGTACGTTTTTATGCACCAGGTTGCATAAACCATGACAAAATTTGTTTTCTGTTGGCGCTGCGACTCAGTTGAGCTCACAGCGGTAATTTGTTGATAAACTGGCGCGGCGACAAGAAAGCCCTGTTTGTGGAAGGGGGAGGGGGGGGGGGGCTTTATGGCCGGCCGGCAGGAAGGAATAAGAGTGCATGGGAATTGGAACTGCATGCTAGCCGCACACCTAAAGCTTGATATTGAACAAAAAGTTTCTTTGCGGTGGAGCACCAAGACGGAATTCGATATAAGCACGAGCGCGTTCTAAGCGCCGGCACAATTAGCCTGAATGTCAAACTAAATGTCATTAAAACGCGTCAATGTTATCGCTGTGATAACGTAAATACTTCCTGCAACACAGCCACGCAGCGGAAGTATGCTCGACAATGTTTTTTTAGCGCCCGAAGCGCGGCTATATGCAGGCGCGGCCGCGGAACTGCCGCAGCCCCGCAGTCCCCAAAAAACGCCCGCACCGCGGTGCGCCAGTCGGTGCAAAATGGCCGCGCCCGGGAAAGGCTCAAAATTCTGGTCTATAGACCTCCTTCACCCCGCGACGTCACGGAGATGCGGTGGCGCTGATGTCAGTAGCGACTTTCGCGTGGTAGGCAAAACAGGTTCCACCTGCCCTTGCCTACCGCAGCTGCCGCAGCTACCGGCGGCTGCATCGTGGCTGCGCACTGCAGAAGTAGCATGTACTGACCAGCTGTGTCGTTGTTTATCCACGTAGTATCAAAAAACGGATAATTAGATTAGCCTTAATAGGTTTCTCCCATGTAAATACCGCATTAGGAAATGAGCCGCGGTAGTAAAAGCGCGAAGTCTGGGGGTCGACAGGCGCTGCCAGTCAACGTACTTCATAGCAGGGAAATTTTTGCGCTCATTCAAATAAACAACAGCATGGTACGCTTAAAACTGCGCAAGGAAAAAAAAAGCATGTAGCTGCGCACGTACTTATCACCCAGCGCTGGTGTGCACGGGCGCCGGCAAAGTCATTCACCATCAACGAGTGCGTTATTTTGTTGATAGCACATCATGCTTTAACGTGTGTAGAAGTTATACGAAAATATAATGGCGCGTTTTAGGGCATTTACTATACTCTTGAAACTGTTTCGGAACAGGACCGACATGATCATTTGATTTTAGTAGAAAGCAGTCAGGTAAGCTGTGACAATCTTGTGCGGTCACGTTGGCATGCTTCGAACCGCGTACTTTAAGTGTGCTAAAAACCACACCCTTTTCATTGCATCATGCATGTGTCATAAGTTGCTTCATGAAGTAGTACATGATCGCGAAGCCTGTTTGGAAAGAAGCAACCGCAGGCGGGCTATCAAAAGAGCACGTAGCGAGATTTACAGTGGATGAGGCAATGAAGTTTTTTCTTTATTGATGCGTGATATATGTAACCAAATTTGGTGCAAATATGAAATTGCTCTGGTAATTTTAGTAATGCGTTTTATTTTCAGCTATACCTGGTACAGTTCTTCGGTAATTACAATTAACACCCTCGTCAAGTCACCCCGGGTCTTGAATAATTAAGTATAAAGTGCGGAAAGTTTTTATGCCAGCATGTCCCCAAAGCCCTGCTCTCTATGATGGCGGTATTACTTCTTTTTTTATTGGATTATCAGTACTTATGCTTGCATAGTCACATGAAAACTTTTCTTATATAATTACCTAACATACTACTCCTCCTGTGGGAAAAAAATCGGGACATTTATTGCACTTCTCTGCGTGTCCGGAACCGTTCGCGACAAATAGCATCATTCTATTTCCATTATTTACAAATTTACGAAGGGGGGAGAGATGCCAATCACTGAAAATGTGGTAGATCAAAAAACAAACCTTTAAGTTCACTCCCTTGTTATGGCCTCTACGCTTTCGTCAAAGAAATGCGGCACCGAAATCAACGAAACCTCTGATCCCTCTTCGTAGTGATGCTACCATTGTGGTACTCCGTCGTCGGAAACCCGCAGAATTCGCGACGTGCAAGGACCATCAGAAACCCCCTTACCTCAAAATTTTTTACGACCACAGATCAAAAAACCGTATTTTTATGAATTTCTACTGAATATTTTGCTATATTTTTTCGTCACAAAACCAAAGACCCAGGGCTAGGAAAGAATATAATTTCAGGAATTCAAATTTTTCACTAAATCGACCAGTTTAAGAAGGGGAGAAGTCGGCCTGGCTGGTGCCTGATCTGACGGCTAAAAACAGCGGTTACGCGAGACATATGAGATCGGGACACGATCGACGCTGTCCCCACTTTTCGCAATGCGCGACACGTGTGTCAACAGATGGTGAGCGCACGTCGGCTCTGCCGAAAAAACGCCAGTGCTTACCTCACTACTGTCCTGAGGTAAAATCATTCAGGCTGGTGCAGAGTGTCAAAAACTTATTTTATTCAATGCCTAGGTACAATACACTGTGGCGAAATACGCCGTACATGGCCAATGCGAGTCTGTGTACTTCGAGGAATACAAAGTTGAAAGCACCAACCATTGCTATGATTCTCAGAAACTCAAAACGCGCCTACGAGCCTTGAAAACAGGCGCTGCGCCACCTCAGCTCGACGCCACTCCCTGGCCTCTTGCCTACCGCGAGCCTGCAGCGACTGCAGCGCCACCTCGCTTGTTTGCAAACATGGAGGAGGTCTATACGAACGAGCATAGAGACTGAAAGAAAACCAGTCCGTGCATTTGCAATGTTTTTATGGCTAGTGCAGTGCACTTTTAGCTCAGCCACTCGAAAATTTTTAGTGAAAGTTCCCCTGGCATTGCTCTTGTGAAGCTCATCTTGTAAGCCGACACCGACCATGCTGAGCTCTTGTCTGCCTCAAGAGAAGACTGGCGTGCTCTCGCACAGGTAAAATACTTACGCGAGTCTAAACTGGGATTGACGGATGTCATTTTAGAATAATTGCAGTTGGCATGGTAAAGCGACTTTCTAACCTCAATATTGGTCGGCCACGAAAATCTCCAGCGAGCTTTCTAGCCTCCTGCAAATTATGCAGCTGCATATTTGTTAAAAATGTTACCGGCATCACTAACCATCTCCCGGGCACCAATATGTGGAGCAAGTGGAAACCGACCACCGAAATTGATTGCTCCGCTGCCATGGAATGTACAGGGAACGCTGAGCGCCTAGAATGTTAAGTACTTGGAACAGTGCACGTCAAACTTTAGCACAATTAACACGATCGATACCGATGAAGACGGAGCTTGAGCTTATGTGAGCATGGTGTACTCCAGCTTAATGTGCGCAGTTTCTTTTGGGGCTTACATGGTGGATCGGCGTCTTTTTGTTTTTCATAGGCCGTCCCCGTCCGGGCGCGGATTACTTGCTGGGATGCTTGGCACACGTGGCTGCAGACTGTCGTTTCCTTGGAGGCTTTCATGAATTAGCCTGTTTTGTCACATATTTCGTGACGTCAGAGAAAATTACTCGGCAAAGCATTCACCAAAAGCACCGGCTTCCTGGGTGTATTTAAAATTGCCTTGCCATTGTACTCGGCGAAGTACGATTTTATATCTTAAGTGGACATGTGCTTCGCGCAGACAAGGTGACTCGGTTCCAATATCCTATCTGCTATGGGGATTGCCTGGCGCCAATGGTCTAAGAGGACAGACTCCGATGCAGCTTAAAAGTGACACTTGGTCCGGACAACTATGGTAGCCCGATCAGCAGTTGAGTACGAAGCATGACCGCCTCTAGTCAGGTTCTAGACCCGGTTGGACCCCTCAGGTGTGCCACATCAACAACCAACGCATCACAGACTGTCCACGGTATCGAGCCGCGCCACCACGTGCGTCTGCAGAACGATCAAGGCGGCTAGTCTCAAACCGCGACACAAAACGCTAGTTCTACCAGCTTTTTCGTGTACGGTGCCTACCACAAGCTGAAGCCGAGGACCTAGCGTCCACATCTTGTTATGAAATGAAATGAAAATCTTTATTTGCCATCAAATACAATCAAGGCGGAAAGCTGGGCTAGTTGGTTTGACATAGTTAATTAAAAGACTAGCGCATAGAACTAGGACAAAGACAGAGAAGGAGACAGGACGAGCGCTAATCTGCGCTCGTCCTGTCTCCTTATCTGTCATGATGTAAAAAAATAGCGCACAGGGAACACACAGGACGGAAAGTAAACGACGCAGACAAGCGCTAACTCGCAACTGAGGTTTATTGCTGACGCGCGCAATATAAGGTAGTCACTTTAAACACATAAAACAAAAACAACCACAAACAGTCCCTCCTGGAAAGACCAAGTCAGAGGAAAAAATTGAAATTGAAGCATCAGGCGCCACTCATCGCTGTGGAAGATCAGTTAAAAAACCATTATCAAAAAAGGAATTCAATGCAACGCTGAGGCTAAAAAATCGATTTCACAGTCTGCCAAGTTAACAGAGGGCTCACTGATACACGGATTCCGACATTTCCTAATATGGTATGCCTCCATTATCTCGCGTACACGCTGATCTCGATGTCTGAAAAGTATGACAGTACTAGAAAAAATCGGTTTACAAGTTTTCCCCTTCTGCTCTTCTTTTTTGCTACATTCCCGGCAATGCTCAGGAAGATTGCCATAATGGGTCATTATGGCAATCTTCCTGAGCATTGCCGGGAATGTAGCAAAAAAGAAGAGCAGAAGGGGAAAACTTGTAAACCGATTTTTTCTAGTACTGTCATACTTTTCAGACATCGAGATCAGCGTGTACGCGAGATAATGGAGGCATACCATATTAGGAAATGTCGGAATCCGTGTATCAGTGAGCCCTCTGTTAACTTGGCAGACTGTGAAATCGATTTTTTAGCCTCAGCGTTGCATTGAATTCCTTTTTTGATAATGGTTTTTTAACTTATCTTCCACAGCGATGAGTGGCGCCTGATGCTTCAATTTCAATTTTTTCCTCTGACTTGGTCTTTCCAGGAGGGACTGTTTGTGGTTGTTTTTGTTTTATGTGTTTAAAGTGACTACCTTATATTGCGCGCGTCAGCAATAAACCTCAGTTGCGAGTTAGCGCTTGTCTGCGTCGTTTACTTTCCGTCCTGTGTGTTCCCTGTGCGCTATTTTTTTACATCATGAACGTTATCCAACTTGCCCAACTTTCCGCTTTGCTCCTTATCTGTCTTTGTCCTAGTTCTATGCGCTAGTCTTTTAATTAACATCAAATACAGATGGGGGGATTGTAGAAAAAAGCTGTCCTTGGACAGCTTGACGGGTCCACAATCCCTTATTTTGGCAGAGTGGCGGCATCACGTAACATATTCTTGATATGCAAGCATATACATACATATTTAATATGATACAGACTTAGTACTCGTAAACGAAAGCAACAGAAAACAACAAAAAGAACATAAAACAACAGCGGAACTCACTTCTACAAATCCAAACGAAAACAACAGCAAGGCTAGATAACATTACATAGAAACCAAATACATCTGCCGGAGGTCCTTGTAGGTTGCCGTGAAGAGGTCAAAACGGACAGAATTATAATAATTCAAAAGCGTTGGTATTGTGTACTTAAGGCACTGTTTCTCGTAACTTGAACGTGACATTGGTACTGACCAATCCTCGAAGTGTCTTGTAAGGTAACTTGGAGTTCTGTCTTGTAATTGGGATAGGTTACTTATATTGTTGATATTCCTGTGGATTTCTTGTTTATATACATGGCTTAAGCAATTTCTATAGAGATTGTGAGCTGGAATTACAACAGAGTTGCTAAAGAAAGTTGAGGTGGAAGCAGTATTAGAAGCATTATATGTGTGTCGGAGATACTTTTTCTGTAACAGGTGGATGTGTTCTATATTAGTGGATGTGGTGTTTCCCCATACTAGTTGACAATAGTTCAAGTGTGACTGAAAGAGTTAATGATAAAGCAAACGTTTGATGCGTGTGGGAAGGATATACCTTAAACGACCTATTACACCAGTTATTTGACTTATTTTGCTTAGAACATGCTTGACGTGATTATCCCAGGACATATTTGCGGAAAAGGTGACACCCAGACATCTGAAATTCTCGACTAAAGCGATGCATCGTGAGCTTATTATAATGTCTTGATGCGGAGGTATGTGCTTGTTTTTCGGCCTGAATATGATCGCTTTTGTTTTGCTTTCATTTACCTTCATTGCATTTACTCTCGACCATTCCGCTAAGGATTTCATTGCACTGTTACATTGTTCAACAAGAAGTTTAATATCATTGCCAGCAAAAAAATACTAGTGTCATCTGCATAGATAATAAATTTTGCTTTAGGGTTAATAGTGACGATATCATTCAGATAGAGATTAAAAAGTAAAGGTCCTAAAATACTTCCCTGCGGCACTCCACAACTAACAGCTTTAGCTTTCGACGTAAAGGCACCTATTTTCACAACTTGAGTTCTATTGAATAGGTAGGATTTCATAAGAGCTAGTGTTTGTCCTCGTATTCCATACTAACTTAATTTTTCCAGCAAAATGTTATGGTTAACTAAATCGCAGGCTTTAGAAAAGTCCACAAAAATGCCAACAACTATTGCTTTGCTTTCAAACGCCGTTAATATATATTCTTTCTGCTCTAGCAACGCTAATTCAACTGATTTGTTTTTACGGAAACCGAACTGGTGTGGTGTTAACAGATTATGTTTTTCAATGAAATTTGCGATCCTCGAATACAAGACTTTTTCAAACAGCTGTGAAAAGATCGGTAAAATAGATACCGGCCTGTAATTTCCCAGCTCATTACAATCTCAGCGGAGTTCCGCGGATTACCGCTGAGTTTGAATTGTCTTGTGCCTATCACAGATGTTATTTTTGCTGTACCAATGTGCTCCCACACGTGTTGCACTGGCTATCATGCGCTGGCGCCCTTTCTGCTTTTTAAGGCGATGTATCGTTTCCGAAAAATACAGTTGCAAGTTTGCGCTCATGTGTGTGTACGTGTTTGTCCCTTCCGTCTTCCGTCTTGTGTTATTCTGCGCAATGTTTTCTTGAAAATGGAGTATTGTGCCGCCACGGCGACTCAGTGGTTATGGTGCTCGGCTGCTGACCAGAAAGACGCGGGGTCGATCCCGGCAGCGGCAGTGGAATTTCTTTGGAGGAGAAATTCTAGAGGCCCGTGTACTGTGCGATGTCAGTGCACGTAAAAGAACCCCAGGTGGTCGAAATTTCCGGAGCCCTCCACTAGGGCGTCTCTCGTAGCCTTAGTCGCTTTGGGACGTTAAACCCCATAAACCAAACCTAATGGAGTATTGTCAGAACTGTGCACAGTTACCAAAGTTACATTGGCTCCTTATTCCAGCTAATGTCTTTTTTTTTAATCGCACACTTAACTACGCCTAAATTTTTAAAAAAATTATTTCGAAGTCAGCAGCTCCTTACTGTCACTGTACGTGATCTACCCCCTTTTGGAAGATAACGAAACCCCAGGAATTTGTGCCAACCCCATTTAGTAATAATAATTTAGACAATCACAAAACCCCAAACTTTTCTAAAGCTCTTAACATCAATGCTTTGAGTAAATTCTTCATCCAAAACGTAGTCATCAGATGCTGGGATAAATAAATAGCTGCCATTTTCGTACAAAAATATAACTGGCTGCCTATGCCGACCAACCGTTTTGCAGAAAAATGCCTGCACCTCTTTCAGGGGGCATCTTTCTTGGCAGCTTGTACATTTTAACAATACAGGCAAAGACACTTTCGCTGTGAGCGCGGTGAGTATCTCCCGCAGGGTAGCGGCTACGGTGGTCACGGACGGAGTGCAAGACACCGAACAGTCTGCAATAGCTCTAGCGATCGTTCAGGAAGGCACCAGCACAATTTTCGGTCATTCGAAAACGGCCCTTCGCAACTTCGCGAGGGGACGTATCTCCTTCACTGCATACAAACTTCTTCGTACGATTCCAAACTATAGGAGGGAAGTGGATCTGGTGTGCGTCCCAGCCCACGCGGGTGTTCCATTGAACGAGGCCGCTCACCAGTATGCTCGAGGTTTTTTCAGCCGAGCCGGTGAAGGGGCCTCGGACCCTGATGTTCCAAAGGGTGAGACGCTAATTACATATCAGGCCATAACAAATTATTACAGGGAGCGTACAGGGAGCCTGCCTCCTCCGCACGTTTCGGTTAGCCGCGAACAGACTACCACGTGGAGGCGGCTGCAAATGCGGTCGCAGCCAAACCCGTGGACATATTCCAATTTTTTCCCGATTTGCTAAATCCCTACTCTATACTGTGCGCCGAGCCTGCCACCTTAGACTACATAATCTAGGACTGCACGGAGGATTCGCCTCCGCCAGATCTAGTCACATCTCCCACATTGTTCTCGCTAGCCCGGACCCGGACGTTCAGTCCAGGGCCACGTCAAAAGCTCACGAGGTCGCCGACTGACTCAAACTGCTGGCCACCTGGATCGGCTAACGTACCCAACAACAACGTATTGCTGGCAATAAAGTTTTCTGTTTGTCTTTCATTGCGACTTAACTCTGAACCGTGTGATATTGCTTGTAGATTAAACTGATGCAATCTTTCTTTATACGTTAGAACCGGAGTCGAGCAATGTCCAGTGAGGTTTGATACAAAAAACCATTGCGAATAAAATGTATCCTGTTCGAATTACCTATTGGAATACCGATAGGTGAACTAGGCAATGAAGTACAGCTACAACGGAAAAAGATTAGCACAAGCGACTCACGACCGGAGCGGAAAAATTGCGAGACGCGGCGCTATTGTAGCCGCATGCGCAGATAACGAGAGTGCCTGGCACATTCCACTTTCTAAAGTGGGGGTGGCCGACAGAAAGCAGCCCCTCCGAAAGCAGGCACCGCCACGCATTACCCCAGCATCCCCAGTGCATCCCCAGCACGTTTTTAAAGGGAAACGGTTATAAAGATAACATTGCTCGCCACGCCACCGCAAAAAAAAAAAAAAACAAAACGGGATTTTGTGCTTAGCCACTTTAGCACATGGTTTGGCTGATAAGACATCTACAGGCGTTCGTTTAAGATGTTGCATTTCTGATGGGCGAATGTCTAGGTGGGCTGCTTTCTGCCGGCCACCCCCGCTTCAGGAAATGGAATGTTCCTGGCACTCTCGCTATCGGTGTACTCAGCAACAATAGCGCCGCGTGTCGCGATTTTTTCGCTCCGGTCACGATTCACTTGTGACATTCTTTTTCCGTTGCAGCTGTACGTGATGCGTTGAAAGTAAAGCAGCTCGTACGTTTTCACAGATAGTGACAGCACATTTATACTGCACCTTTCATTGTTATGCCGCAACGAAGCAGAGAAAGCAAAAACTGACAGCCGTTTCTTTCTCTCTATCCCTCTTGTTTCAGTGACAAAGAGGTTGTGTCGTTGCCCTGAAACCAACGAATAATCCGTTTGGAATTCTAAATGTGGCGACCGCATCTGCGATGGCACAATACTGTCACGTATCATTGTAGTGTCTGTTCGTTCGCGCTCAAGGCCGCAGGAACGGGGCGTTATCATCTTTGTTCCTGAGGCGAGAAGCGACCGGACTAATCTCGATTGATCACAGCCATGAAGAACTGCATCTACGTTTCTGCAGCTTACTTGAGTTGATTTTGACCTCTTATCTCATTTCAGTTCCCGGCCTTAAATTGAGCGATGCAGCCAGCAGCGGGAATTCGTAGTTCGACCGTTGACACAGCCGTCTTTCAATTTACAGCAACAGCTTGACTTTGTGTAGCACCACTCCGTAGTCCGGCGACTCGAGGGTAGACTCGGCCAACTGACGCCGCTGCTTCCGCTGCTGTTTCCGCTGCTGCCGATGCCCTCACCAGTCCTATTCGCATCTTTGGCCATCGCAGGTCTTCGACCTTCGCCGCTGGAGCCGTGGTAACCCCGGTCGAGGGAGTTCGCTGCCTTAATCCACATAGGCTAGGGGGGGGGGGGGGGGGGGGCATCACAAACACTACACTTGTATGCCGCCCTCGCGCGGTTGTCGGCCTTGTCGACCGTTCCCGGTTGCTGCTTGATCGGGCCCACGTGGCCAGATGTACGGTCATGAAAACACACACACAAGGCTAGTAGCTCCTCGGGGGTTTCCTTCTCCCTCGGTTTACGACTCGCGCTGGCGAGATGCGTCCACGCGGCGCGGCTTTTATTTCTTTGTTTCAAAATTGCGCTGAATTTTGTGACACTGCCACTTCCTTTAAGAATATTGTGCAACAATATTCACAAATCACAAAATTCGTGCGCACATGCATGCGCTCACAAACTGGATGTCCAAATACATACATCAATACCCTGATGTTTTCACATCCATAACGAAATGCAATGTTGATAATGCACTTCAAGACACGCCGCGATTGGGCAGTACGTTAACACAACATTGCAAACATAGAGCAAACAAGTAGAACGCATACTTTCGCCTATACTTCAACATTCGGTCTACTGAGTTCAGGCCGAACAGACTGGCCCTGTTTGAGAATTCGGGGGCATTCCTGGTTCTTTTCTTACGTGACTCTGAGTTTTCTTCCTCTCGTGCTTTCTAGTCTTGTTCCACATTATACTGAGGCTTCCTTCCGAACGCTTTTTTAGCCCAGCTTCCTATTCGTGCTGCTCTGTGTTTCGGTTCATACTTCGAACCCTTCCTGTTTTGCTGTGGTTAGCGCGTCTGTTGCGAACGAATTTAACGCCAGTTCGCTCATGACGGCTCCACTTCTCGTGTTCTCCTTCTCGGCGCGCGCTTTTCTGTTTGTGTTTGCGCCTCCAGACGGAGCCCTTGCTGAACACTGGGCTCGTTCAACTGAACTTCTTTCTTACTTTGCTGCGATGTTCGTGCAGCTCGCTTGCGTTCGACCCAGCGGTCTTCAGCTTGTTCCTGTTCCGTGCCAGTTTTTTGCTCGCCTTTATTTGGGGCTCGACCGATTCGATTCCACCTTTCTCGACGGTGCTCGATTCGGGTCAGTTTTTTTTTCATTTTCTTTCGAACTCTACTTTGGGGCGAGCATGGTTCACTGCCAATTGCGTCATCCTAGTTGTTCTCTCCCGATTAATCCATTGCTTCAGCTCCTTTTTGTTCTTCGAGGACTGAACTTTCTTCTTCAAAAGTTCTTTTCCTTCTCTTTTTCCTCGTTCGGAGCCTTCCTCGCGAGGGGCACTCTGCGCATGGCTCAGGACTCCTTGAAAAATCGTTCTCCTCACTGTTCAGTACTCCTTGCTCAATTCCTTCCGTCAGTTGGCTACTTTCAGTGCAGTCGTAAGCAAACCTTACCCTGGTCTGTTCCTTTCCTTCCACTGCACCTAATCCTTCCTTAGAAACAAAAATTTCCTCGCCTTCGTCATATGCACCAATTTCCTCGCCTTCCTCTTAGGAAAAGCCCTCCTCGCTGCTTGAGTGTTCACTCGCAATGGTTTCCGGGTTTTTACTGAGTGCGCTCTTTTCACCTATGACTACATAGGAGCATTCATTCCCGTTCACATTTGACCGCTCTTCCTCTCGGTCCCTACTGCAACTCTCAGGCATGCAGCACAGTGATTTGTCAGTGGAGCTCCAACTCCTGTCGTTGTCTTCAGGCGACTGCCCTAAAATGTCCTCTGACGGAAGCGTCAGGTTGGCCTTCTCCTCAGTGCCTACTGCCTCATCCGTAGCTACACTTTGAATTTCCTGAAGAAGCAACACTCTGGTCTGTTCTTCACTCGCTGTAGTTTCTGCGGCAGGAACAGGCCGTTCTACAACCAAACTTCGACTTGTGGAGCTAGGTAGAACCTCTTCCGTAGTGGCAGAGGAATTAATTTCCTTTTTCTTCCAGCCGGCCTCCACGGGGGTTAGCTCTGCTGGCTCGTGTCATTCCTGAAACGCCGAATTTCAGCAAGCTTCCTCGGAAGGATTGCCATCTGTCTTTCAAAAGCTTTTTCGCTTCTTCGCGTTTCCTTTGCCTCTTTTTCTCAGCGGCTTCTCTAACGCGAGGTCTTCCTTTCTTCTCGAGCCCTCTCTGTTTCCTAGTCCACCCATTTTCGCAGTTCGCCTTCGCATTTCGCCATTTCGCCCAGCGACGTTCCAGCCAGTAATATATACGGTGCTCGTAGACTTGAAGTGGAAAATTTGTCTAGTCTACTTGGATGACGTTGTTCTCTTATCTTCAAGCTTTGAAGACCACCTCAGAAGACTTGGGATAGTGCTGAAAACAATCAAGTCTTCAGGCCTAACACTGAAACCAGAGAAGTGCCGCTTCGCCTACGAGGAGCTGCTGTTCCTTGGTGACGTCGTAACCAAGGATGGAGTTTGCCCAGACCCTCACAAGACTGCTGCGATCGCAGAGTTTCCACAGCCTAGTGGCAAGAAAACTATATGTAGATTCCTTGGGTTGTGCGCGTATTACCGGCAATTCGTCAAGAACTTTTCGCGCATCGCTCAAACTTTGTCCATCTTACCAAGGCTGACGTGGCTTTTAAATGGAAGACGCCGCAAGTGGAAGCTTTCAAAGTGCTGACGCGCCGCTTACATACAGACCCCTTCTGTGCTCGGGCACTTTGATAAAAACTCTGAAACCGAAATGCATACCGATGCAAGCAGTGTTGGCTTAGAAGCGGTCCTCGTTCAGAAAAATGGTGTACAGGAGGACGTTATTGCGTACGCGAGCCGTTCACTGTCGAAAGCCGAAGCGAACTATTCGACCAACGAGAAAGAATGACTCGCCATTATTTTGGCCACGTCGAAATTTCGCCCCTACCTGTACGGACGACCATTCATGGTTGTGAGCCATCACAATGCTCTGTGCTGGCTAGCCAATTTGAAAGATCCCTCCCGCCGTCTTGCTCATTGCAGCCTGCGTCTTTAGGAATTCGGCACAACTGTCGTCTTCAAATTCCGACGCAGACTGCTTGTCGCGATCCCTCGCCGACGCAGCACCGGAAGAGGAAGACGACAATGCTTTCTTAGGACGTGTAAGCGCCAGCAGTTTCGCGCAGCAGCAGCGCTCGGATCCTGAGTTGTAAAGCATTGTTCACCATCTGAAAGGCAAGACCGCATCGCCTCTCCGAGGGTTCAAGCGCCAACTGTGGTCCTCCACCTTTCACAATAATGTCCTCTTGAAGAAGAAATTCGTGCGCAATAGGACAGTGCATCTTCTTGTCGTGCCTAAACATTTCACGCAAGAAATTATGCAGGCATGTCATGATGATCCTACTGCAGGGCATCTCGGGACTGCTCGCACATTGCACCGCATCCAGAAGTACTATCGGCTGCCTATAGCTGCCTGCAGTTCCCATTACGGGAAACGAGCCATGAGTGTCAGCGACGAAAAACGCCTCAGATTAGACCAGCTGGACTCATAAACGCCATACCACCTCCAACTAAGCTCTTTCAGCAAGGTGAATACAAGGGGGGGTACTGCGCACAAAAAGACAAGGACAAGAAGATAACACAAGCGCAGACTCGCGACTAACTTTATTTGAAAACACGATACTCCTTTTATAGTTTCAAACTGTCACATCACAAACATGTGGAAACCAAAAACCTTTCTTCATTCTGATACAGTTTGATAGACGGGTCACTTACGCAATCTTTATCCTTCAGTTTGATACAGAACGCCTCCGCCAACTCACGCGCCACCTGGTCACGGCTCCTCCTCAAAACTTTTGTATCTGTCAGCAAAGGCAGGCAAGGGTTATTGCGCGTAGCATCCGGGCATGCGCCACGCGCAATAACCCTTGCCTGCCTTTGCTGACAGATACAAAAGTTTTGAGGAGGAGCCGTGACCAGGTGGCGCGTGAGTTGGCGGAGGCGTTCTGTATCAAACTGAAGGATAAAGATTGCGTAAGTGACCCGTCTATCAAACTGTATCAGAATGAAGAAAGGTTTTTGGTTTCCACATGTGTGTGATGTGACAGTTTGAAACTATAAAAGGAGTATCGTGTTTTCAAATAAAGTTAGTCGCGAGTCTGCGCTTGTTGTGTTATCTTCTTGTCCTTGTCTTTTTGTGCGCAGTACCCCCCCTTGTATTCACCATGATTGACCGACTAGCCCAACAACGTACGCTCTTAAACTATCTTTCAGCAAATAGGGACCTCGTCGTCCCCTTTCGAACTTCATCACCAGGTAAGAAGTGGATCATCGCGACCACCGACAGGATGACCCGCTACGCCGATGCATCGGCTGCATCAGCGACACCTGCTATCTGCTACGCGGCCAGTGACGTCATCCCAACAGCTACAAAAGGGCGCGCTCGGGAACCGGACCATCACTTGGCAGTGGCGACAACCGCTGTGAGCATGGAATGAGCATCGCTCTGCTTTTCCGCTGCAGGTTGGTGTTCGCACTGCATGTTACGTTGCACATTTGTTACATTCTTCCTGATCTTTCGTCGCTGCTGCCAAGTGGTGTTTTTGAGTGCTCTTTTTGCGTGGAACAGATTGAACAATGACTAAAGATCTTGCGAAATATAAGGAAGAGCTCAAAAATGATTTTGTAAAGCTGAGAGAGGAATTGAAGCTGGAAATCAAAACGGCACGAGAATCACTGGAAAGAGACCTGCGCAATGAGATACGGGAATTGCGGACTGAGCAGAGGAGCATGACTGACAGTCTGGATTTTGCACATAAGGATATTGAGGAGTTAAAGCAAAACCTTCAGGCTGAAATTGCCAAAAATGCAATGCTAGCCGCAGAGAACGAGGTACTGCAAGCTAAATGCTCTAAATTAGAAAGCAAAGCTAGCGACCTTGAAAATCAGCTGGTAGGTCTGGAACAGTATTCAAGATCTGCCAATCTAGAGATTAAAGGAGTCGCGAAGACTGACAATGAGGATGTTCTGCACATTGCATCCAAAATTGGAGGACTCATCAAGGAGCCTATCAATGAGTGCGATATTGAAGCCTGCCACCGTGTTCCAACTCGAACACCTGACACATCAAATATTGTAGTTAAATTCAAGTCTCGCGCGAAACGGGACACCACTCTCTATAAAGCTAGGAAGGCCAGAATCAGTAATGAAAACATTGGACTCGACAGCATGGACGCCATTTACATTAATGAGCACCTCTGCCCAACTCTGAAGCGGCTTCTTGGACAGGCAATCAAACGTAAAAAGGAGCAACGCTGGAAGTCTGTTTGGACGCAAAACGGGAAGATTTTCGCTCGCCAAAGTGACTCATCACAAAGTATTCAGATCATCAGTGAGAAAGACCTTGTTAAGATAGTCTCGCCGCCGACCCCCGACAGTTCAGCCCACTAGGCTTACATCTTTGCCTTCCCTGAAATGAATTACCTCGAGCTTGTTTTTCCCCACAGTGTTCGATCTCCTCTCCCATCAGAAAACTCAGTATTTCATTTCAATGCGCGCTCCGCTATAAACAAAGAAGATGATATTTTCGATCTACTGAGCAAGTTTTCATTTAAATATAACGTTATAATGATTACCGAAACTTGGTACTATGATGGCGGCGATAGGGTTCACCTTGATGGTTACAAAAGCTTCGTCATTAATCGTGATGGCCGCCGTGGAGGAGGCGTAGCCATCTATATTGATGATTCCTGGGATTATGAGCCTGTACCTGCGTACTGCCTGATTACGAATGACTATGAAATTTTAACACTTAAGCATAACCTTGAAATCTTCGCCGTTGTTTACCGTCCCCCCAATGGCAGGTATGGACAGTTTATTGATTTTATTCAGAGCTTTTTGGAATATTCGTGCGCGAATAATTGTCAGCTAATTTGTGGCGGTGATTTTAATTTGAACATGCTAGACGCTAGCGCCAGTACCTATGATTTTGTGACAAGTTTCACTTCAACTGGTTTCACAAATGTGATCACGACGCCAACCCGTGTCACAGTGTCCACATCATCTGCTCTTGATCTGTTAATCACAAATATTGAAACAGCTGTGCACCTCGCTGGTACGGTCACTGCAGATATAAGTGACCATTGCCCTGTTTTCATGTTTTATCGTTCACCCAAAATGTCGAAGAAAAAGCGCCTCGACGGTTTTACTTTCCAACACATTTCAGACGAAGCACTTAAATCTTTCGAGCAAGACATTAGAGCACAAGACTGGTCATTTATACTTGGGAAGCGAAATTCGAATGATGCATACACATGTTTCATTGAAACGTTTATAAAAATATATTGTGCGCACTTTCCCTTCAGAACATTTCACCAATCAAAAAAGATAAAGAAGCCATGGGTGACTCCTGTTCATTTAGCAATGATAAGAAAGAAAAACAATCTGTATCATGCATTTTTAACTGCGCGCACACTGAATGCGTTCAAAGAATTCAAAGCTGCTCGAAATAAGTTAAACAGTGAACTTCGGCGTGCAAAGACTGCCTACTTTGAACACCTGTTTCTTGACGTAACAAAGAAAAAACCAGAAGCCGCCTGGAAAGCGATCAACGGAGTCTTAGGTCGTCAGACTAAAAATTCCGCGCCTGATAAGATAATATTCAATAGCCGTGAACTTTCTGGCCAAGAACTGACTGATCACTTCAATAAAGAATTTGTGGATAGCATAACGCCAGATGACAGTCTGCTCTCTGCAGCACCTTTAATCAATAGCCCAGTTAATAGTTTTGTTTGTCACCCAGTTACCGAGGAAGAAGTATCTAGAACATTTATGCAACTTAAGAATAGCAAAGCTCTTGACATTAATAATTTACGAATAAAACCCATAAAGCATGTTTTGCAGTTAATTGTTCCTGTTCTCACGTACATTTTTAATTTGATCATTAAGAATGGTGAGTTTCCTATGGAAATGAAAAAATCAAGGGTAACAGTCATACACAAAGGTGGCGACCGAAATGATGTTAAGAATTACAGGCCAATATCAGTAATACCGGTGTTTTCGAAAGGGCTAGAAAAAATACTGTCATCTAGATTAACACATTTTTTTGATAAGATGAAGCTTTTTTCTGACGCGCAGTATGGATTTAGAAAGGGGAGATCTACTGAAAATGCTTTGTTAACATTGAAAGAAAAAATCCTGGAAAACGTAGAAGATAAGCTTTTCACCCTCGGCCTATTCATCGACTTTTCTAAGGCGTTTGACTCCCTCAGCCATGACATTCTTTTACACAAATTACATCTACACGGAGTACGAGTAACACCCCTTAACCTCATCGGATCTTATTTACGCAACAGAAGCCAGTCTGTGCATGTTAGTAATAAGCAGTCCTCTTTTCTACCCATTAAAGCCGGAGTGCCACAGGGCAGTATTTTAGGACCCTTTCTCTTTAATGTATACATTAATGACATTGTAACCATTGATTCAAAGGCTCAATTTATTATTTATGCCGATGACAGTAACATACTGTTATCTGGCCCTGATGAAAATAAACTTGTAATATGATGCAATGACCTGCTCGAAAAATTGGTTTTCTGGTCACAGTCTAATGGACTAAAGATTAATCCGAGAAAAACAAAAGTAATTATTTTTCGGCCACGAAACAAAATGGTGAATCTACAAGAAGTTGTTCAGTGCGAAGGGGAAGAAATTGCTATTGTTAAGCAACATAAAAGTCTAGGAGTCACCTTTTCAGAAACATTAACGTGGGATTCACACATTGACAACATGTGCACAAAACTTTGTAGAACAGCCGGCGCCTTATCGCGATGCCGTTCTTTTCTCCCAGTTCATATTAAACTTCAAATATACCACGCCTTGTTCTCGTCATATATTAATTATTGCAATTTAGTATGGCTAACAACTACTAAAGGGAACATTAAAAAGATCCACATGTTACAAAAAAAGATTGTGCTCAACATAGCTAACATTGACTACTTTTCTTCTACTGAACAGTATTTCCGTCAGTACAATATCATCGCGATACAAAATATGTATGAATTTCGCATGTTGCGCTCATTTTATGTTTCATCACGCCCTTTCAGACAATTTATTTCTACAATCGCATCCCTTCAACATAACAGCAATAATGCATTTACACGTAGCACTGATTTGTGGCAAATTCCCCGTTTCCGCACCAATTACAAACTACAGTCCCTTAAGCACAACCTCCCATTAATTTTAAATAAACACTCGCAATTTACCAAACCCAGCCTTAACCAGTTGCGACAGTACTTTTTATCCGTATAGATGTTCTGGTGAATAACTGTTTTCCATTGTCCCAAATATCTTTCTTTATATTGTTGTGTCACATCATACAATCATTGTAACCACATTATATAACTGTTTGTTATTTTGTTGTGCTCTGTTTTTCTCTCTTGTGTTCGATTGATGTTATTTATTTTGATTTTGAATGTGTTGAAATCATTCATATGTATGTTTTTTCCAGTTTTTACATTACTTCAAAACTGTACACACGTTTCTACTTGTTACCGCATTTTACACGTCTTTCTGTGCTGTGTGTTTAAGTATTGATATTTTTATGTTCCTTTATTTTGCTGTTTTTCAATGTCTGTATGACTTGCCCTGCCTTGTATGCTGGGCCCTGGGCCTCGTCAAGCTGACAAAAGCAGCTTTTAGCCCAGGTGTCCCACCAGAATTTTTTTTTCTGGAAATAAACTGAAACTGAAACTGAAAAGCGTCGCCGAATGGTACCGCAACAGAAGTCGCGAAATTTTTCGTCGAACACATGCTCCTGCGGCAGGCGCTCGAAGTGTTCATCACAGACAGAAGAACCGCGTTTAAAGCGGAGCTGACGCAAGCCATCTAAAACTGCAGTCAGACAAGCCATCGAAGGACAACTGCCTATCATCCACAAACCAACGGACTCATAGAGCGTGTGAACAAAAGCATCGCAGACAGGCTCTCCATGTACATCGACGCCGAACACAAGACGTGAGACATCATTCTGCCTTACGTGATCTTCGGCTATAACACTGACGTCCGGGAGACAACCAGGTCCACCCCATTCTACCCTTGTATACGGCAGCAAGCCCACGACAGCACTCGACGCAATGCTCCCGCACCTTTCAGACGAAGACAGCCTCGATGTCACCGCCTATCTTCATCGCGCCGAGGAAGCACGAACACTTGCGTGGCTTCACATTAAAGACCAGCAGCACACCGACGGCCGACGCTACAATCTGCTCCGACGAGACACGCATTACAAGCCAGGTGATCGTGTTCGGATATGGACGCCAATTCACCGGCGTGGATGGAGTGAAATGTTGGTGCGACGCTACTTTTGCCCGTACAGTGTTCTCCGCGGCACCAGTGATCTTGAATATGAAGTCATCCCCGAAGGCACGACAGCATCTAAGAGACGACGCACACGCCCGGAAGTCGCACATGTCTTACGCCTTAAACCTTACTATGAACGCTAAAGGACTCGAAGTTTGCATTCTCCGAGTCTATTTTCAGTTTAAAGCATCGAGACGATGCTTCTTTGAGAGAGGGCTAATGAGACGTATTATTCTAGTGTCCATGCGTTCGCGCCCGAGGCCGCAGTAACGGGGCGTTATCATTTTTGTTCGTAACGCGAGAAGCGACCGGACTAGTCTCGATTGATCACAGCCATGAAGAACTCCATCTACGTTTTTGCAAATTACTGTAGTTGATTTTGACTCTGTTATCTCGACGTTTCCTTGCCGCCTTTAAGCTAAGCAATTCAGCGAGTGGCGGACACTCGTAGTTCGACAACTGCGAACCACGTTTGTTGCTTACGCCGCTGCCATGCTATTTAGTTCTTTTGCAGGCGAAAGTCAGCCCAAATAAAGAGCTTCGTTTGCATGTCTTGTTCCTGTCTTCCTGACCGCTGGACTGGCGTCACGGTAACTTGACAATACAAGAATGTACGTCAGAAACTTTGGGCACATTTATTTTCTGCGACGCGCACAATAAGCAGAACTATATTTTTTGAGCGGAACCATGGCATTTTCAAAAACGCCACCTGATTTTTTTTTTAAGTTAAAAGCGATGCCGCCTACCACTTTCTGCGATCATGCATGAAGGCAACGGTGGCCAAAATTTTAGCGCATATCCAAATTAAAATCAGACAAATGCTTCGCAGAGCACTGAAATAGAAATGCCGATAAGCTATATGAACTTGCTAGGTCGACTTCTGTGCAGACTAAGCAGGCTTGCGCAAAGTGCTGGTCTGGTGTTTTGTGGAACGAAGGCTTATAACGCAGATAATGGTATTGGCTGACAATGCAGACGCTCAGGGGGTGGCGCATAGGCGTATAAAACGAACCATGCACTAGCAACGCGTCCTTAATATAACTGCGCTAATATCTTCCTGTATTTCGCAGCGCAAAGCTCCAGCGCTCGAAACAAGCCTCCTCACCTCCATCTATATTGTGCAACTATATTAAAGACGAAAAATTACTTATTATGACAACGAGACGAACGTGAGACGGCAGACCTTCAAGAATATCGTTCCGGGTAGCCATGTCGCGCTAGAAACTTCTCTCCCGCTGGTCATGGAGGCCCAAATCAAGCACTTGTCTTCATTCGCTCACAACGGCACTAAAGCGCCATTCGCAAACCAGAGCGAGGCGCAAGCTCAATCTCTCGTTCTCTCGACGGTGGTCCCATACGCGAAACTGGCGAGATACGGTACTTGAACTGTACATCCACAAACATAGACGGCCAGACACTGCTTTGACCAAACTCCGTAAAAGCAGGCCATCAGGTGGGCCGCATGGCCCGCCGGGTTTCGAAAAAACGAGGGGTGCTGCGAAGTATAGATGCCTCGCGGCTGGCAAACGCCTTCATTACCAAAAACTCATTATTCGACTGCTGATATTGTTATGTGACGGCAAGCCGAAGAAGACAGGACTACTTGACCGATGGCGATGATATAATTTTAATGGCGGTGGGTTCAGCGCGAGCGCTCCATGCCGCTCCACTGCCCACTTTGTCGTCTTCTAGCCTGTCACACTACCCCGTGTAGTGCCGGCGCCCACATTTCGCTGGCTGGCCCGTCTAAACCAGCGCTGCGCGCCCGCCGGCGCTCAAAGCAGGCCCAGACTCTCTCGGACATGTCGCGACGTGCAGCGTGACTCATCCCGCCACGCCGGCGCCGACACGGACCCTTCCTCCTCCCCTACTCTCCGTCGGTGCGGGCTCCTCCGACGCGTCGCCGGCCGTCGCCTCTCGACCATTGGTCTAATTTTAACGGTGGCCAGTGCCGTGACCTGATTGGAGGATTTGAACTGCTGGCTGCCGCAACCGACAGCGGTGGCTTTAAAAACGGAGCCGCGCTGAGCCCGAGCAGCAGACGGGCACCAGAAGAGCCATCACGCCGGAGCTACGCTCGCCGCCGGGGCCGCCCTTCTTCTTTGTGCTAGCCCGCGGTGCTCTTGACCCTTGTATCATGTAAAAGCCCTTGTACATACTGTACACAAAAGTCATATGACTCACCGTCGCCTCGACCGTTTCCTGGCTCGGACACCCAGTCCCAACAGTGGTACCAGCGGTGGGATGCCCCAAACCCAACACCGGGGACATCGAGTGATCGTCCTGATCGTGGCAACTTGAACAGCGTCGATGAAACGAAAGACGTAACGATTGGTGTGAGAGGAATGGGTGAACAAGAGTAGAAGATGTAGGGCTTGCCGTCACGATAAAAAAAATGAACAGATGATCGGATGAGCGCTGGTCTACAAATCTCCTGGAACACTAGTTACCCTAAAACGACGACGGAGGTGCCTGGGCGCAGCAAATGGCATGGGCAGAGGGCTGTGGGCTCACATGCCTAGGATCGGTCGGGTCTCTTAGGGCCTGGTCAATATGATCGTCGTGTCTTGTGGTCGAAGCGATGGACGGGGCTGGGGCGAACGGCGAGGTCGGTTCTGGTTAGGCGGGCTGGGACACAGCCGGGCCGCTTGGACCAGGACCGCAAGGCCGACGCAGGACGCTGAAGCTCCAGGACCCGCATGGCGATGATCACCCCGCATCTCACACCAACTGTCATTTGACGGCAAGCTGATGAAGACAGAACTACATGACCGATGGCGATGGTATGACGTTAATGCCGGTGGGCCCAGCGCGAGCGATCCGTGCTTCGCCGCTGCCCACTTTGTCGACTTGTAGTTTGTCACAATATCCACCTACGGACACGAGAGGAGTATGCGCTTGATGTCTTCCTTCTCAAAATTTTAAAGCGTGCCCTGGATCGCCGCTGACGAAAACAAGAGCCGGCACTAATAATAGATTTACACTACCTCCTTGTGACAACACTTATGGTCAAAGGCTCTGAGAGTACACTGGTGCTCAGATATGAAATGAGATTCCCATGACATCAAACTCAAACATAATTTTTCGGCCGTATTGAAAAACATTTTTCGTCTGCCCAGAGCTGTGGGACTAACTGCGTTTGTGTTTGGTTCTGTAGATTTCAGAATATGTTTGTTTTTCAGAATATTTATGCGCTTTACATATTTTCAATGCCGCGATTGTAGTATCTGACGTCCTTTTGTACGTGTAGTTTGAATGTCTGCCATTTCTTTTGTGAATATCTGGTATTTGGACCTTTCACTAGCCGAGCTGGCTATAGGTCCAATCAAGTTCTGATGTATTGGTTTCACAAAATAAAATTATGATGATGATGATGACCTCCCCACAACTACTTCAAACAGCCGGCTTATGACCCTTGGGGTGGTGAATGCTTTCGTTGAGCTCCGGGAGGCGCACCTTACAAACCAGTATACGGTCTTGTCGCAAACGAAGTCCGGTCGCCGCCTTCTTGCTCCGCTTCAGATCGAACATACCACTGCAATGGAAGCCAGGTTTCACATCCGAGAACTGTCGAGGCGCGCCCTCTATGTGCGAGCTTTGCCAGCAAACATGTCCCAGGAAGATCGTTATGGTCGGCCCCTGAGAAGAGCGGAAGCTCTAGCCCGACATTATGGCATCAAAACAGCCCTCCACTACGGCGTCTCTCATAGCCTTAGTCGCTTTGGGACGTTAAACCCCAGAATCCAACCAACCAAAACAGGTGTATACTGCGTGAACGTCTCCGGGATTTCCCCACGGGGAATGGTACACAGCCGCGGTAGTCCACAACTGCAACACAGTTACCAGCATCACCATGAGAACCCGCCGTGCAACACACGCAGAAGTGGTCGCGATTGCCCTCGCGACCTCACATTTTCTTCAAAACAGATAATCACCGACTCGAGAAGGGGCTGTTGGAACCTCTGAAAATACTGCACTTCCTTCCTAGCGAATGGAGTCTGCCAAAACTCGGGATACGGACCCCGCACTCCGTTACCTTATATGGGCCCCTGTTTATCAAGGGTTGGCACGAAACGAGGAAGCAGAAGCAGCAGCCCGCGCGTTCTCTCACCGGGCTGATTTCCCATCCCCACCCAATAAGGAACCCGATTTTAGTCTGGTCTATATCTTCAAAGATAATAAAACACACTATCAAGGTAGTCGTTCTCTTTACCCGCACCCCTGTAAGGGCCTCAAGAATACGGATGAGCGCCTCCTTCTCTCCCTTCTCATCAATACATTGCTGTGCCCGGCAGCACTAAAACATTGCCACCCCTCATTTAGCCGCAGCTGCCCCTACTGTAGAGCGGTATCTTGGACACCTTTCACGTTATGTAGGTCTGCCCCTCCACCCCGACTATTTCCCCCATCTCCAACCCAACACGGGAGGTCTGGGAGGTGATCCGGCCCGACTGCCACATTGTACAGAGGGCAAAACACATGTCTAGAACAACCGAACTGTGTGTTCCGCAGCTCCCAAAGCCGCTGCGATGAGGGTGGCAAAAAATAACGATGAAGTCTTATGAGGCTAACTGGACATGCTTACATCCATGCCGTTTTTAACCAAACGCTATCGCTAGATATCGCGTGTTCAGCCCGAAACACGCCCAGAACGTGTTCTAGACAAGCGTTTTGCCCTCTGTTCGAGCCAAACAAGCCTTAGCCGCCGCGTCCGGGCGGCAGCCAGCGCGACTGGGGTCCCAACTAGGGACCGCCGCTAGTGCTTACAAGGATTGGTCTCTTACGGGCAGATCCAAGCATACCTCCTGTATCTTCCTAATAAATGTGTTCACCCCTACCACCGCCGTTCCGCTCTTAAAGGTGAAGCAAAAGTGTCCTCTAATTCGGAGACGCATCTCACCGTCACATACTAATGACCTTGAGGCAAGTCATGGCTAGTGTAGCTATCCACATATTTCTAACCATGTGTGGCCCACTTAGTGGACCGCCGTTTGCGCCACTCCGCAATCCTTCGAAATGACCACATCACACTGCACCTCCATCACTAGAGGCCACCATGGTCTTCGATGAATAGCGTGGGCCGACGTCACTTATCCATCCGCCTGAAAAGCGCTCGATTCCTGCTGTCATCATGGGCCACGACCTTGAGGCGTCGCATCTACGTGCACGAATGACGCTTGTACAGGTGCTGCTGCTCCTTATCCTGGGCCAGCTCCCGAGTCAGCCCTGCTACACTGATGCAAACAACACTGGCGTCTGGCAGAGCGACGCTAGAGCCTTGGAGCCACTTGCAGGACTGCCTCCCATCCGAATGGCGGCATCACACTGCACCTTCAACACTAGAGGCCAATATGTTGTTCGACAAGCCACGTGGGGCCACATGAATTATCCATCCGGCTCAAAATGCGGGCAGTTCCTGCTGGCACCACGGGGCACGACACTACGGCATTGCACCTATGTGCACGAATGACGTTTGTAGAGGTGCTGCTACTCCTTATCTTGGGCCAGCTAACCAGTCAAGCCTGCTTCATGGGTGGGACAAACATTAGCGTCTAGCAGAGCGCCGCTAAAGCCTACGTCATGGAGCCGCTTACGGGCGGCTGCCTCCCTTTGAATGACCGCACCACACTGCAACTCCAACATTGGAGGCCACTATGTTCTTCCATGGGCAGCGTGGGGCCACGTCACTAATCCATCCACCTCAAAACTATGCCATTCCTATTGGTACCATGGGCCCCGACACTGAGGCGTTGCATCTGTGCTTACGGATGATGCTTGTACTGGTGCTGCTGCACCTTATCCTGGGTCTGCTCCTAGTCAACCTTGTTGCATGGGTGGGACAAACATTATCGTCTGGCAGAGCGACGCAAGAGCCTACGTCATTGAGAAGACACCAGCGCCCCTTCAGTATTAGCGGCTGCTTTACGCTCACTCGGCAAAGAGGAAAAAAATTTCCGGCAATTACGTTACTTCCTAATGCGGAATTTGAGCGCAACTCATCCGCTGTTTCTGTTTTCGATAGACTGAAGCAAAGAATTCGAGAAAGACATGTATTCACAATTACAGACAACTTCTTATTTTTCACAAATATTCCTTCTTCAAGAAACACTCCACTAACAGTTACTGAATATCACGAAGGAAGCTTCGTGTTCGGTGAAATAGATAAATACATGCTCGACATGCTCCACCAATGCCTGGTTCTTAAAGACGAGGTGTGTGCAAATATTTCGCGAGGTTGTCACAGCTTTGGGAGCCGTTACGAGCGAGATGGACGGGTTGTTCTTCCGCATAAGTGGTAAGAAATTCCTGTTTGTATTTTATCTACATTAAAGTCCCCACCCACCCTACCACCGTGGCGTGTTGCAGTTAATGATTGATCGCGAGACTTCACTCACCGTTTTCAGCGCTAACGTGTGCAACCCACATCTCTCTCTTATCACCCGACGTACCTATAAGCGCGATTCAGGCGTCCATTGACCGAGGAAGCCAGTTATGCGCACTTTCTGTCCTTATCCGGGCTCGGTGACTACACCACAGCGCACCAATACTAGCTGTTTGGTTTGCTTTCTTTAAAATCCCACCCCTTCTGTAATATCCCCGATAGGGGGCCTTTAAGCAAAATAACCTGAAAAAAAAAACTGAGTGTAAAATGTTGTCAGCGCCAGCGCCAATAAACACATTGACCGCCGACAGTGGCGTAGCCAGAAATTTTGTTCGGGGGGGAGGGGGGGGGGGCTCATGTTGCAGCGCGTGCTCCTCATAGAATTTGTGGTGGGATCAAACGCAAGAATAATAACTACATTGCCATATTGGCAATGCCATTCTGTATTAGATAATGCTACGCACTGTCTAGACAAGTGAGTTACGTATTTTTCAAATGAAAGAATGTATTCATAAGTCGTAAAAACCGTGGCAGACACAAATGATGCCAATACTTCCATGCTTTCACGGATTTAATAAGTAAAGAAAATATCACACGAATTCTAGAACTACATCCGTCCGAAACCAGCAAAGCAGTGCATGCCGCTGATATGAAAAACGTAAGGGCCATGAAATTAGCAATTATAGAGGACAAATATTTTAATGAATGTTTTCGTTCAAGAACCTTTACATTTTTGTACATATGCAACAGCCAGGAAAAAATCTCAACGACGCTGTCGTTTGTTCCAGTGTGCTCCACAGCAGCAGCTATCACCGGTCATGTATTGCGAGTAATTGCACCGACATTTTAGTCGGCGCAATCTTCCTCCCTTTCCTATGGCGCGGTTCAAGTGTCCACCGGGATATGTAATGCAGGTACTGTGCCATTTTCTTTCCTCAAAAATCAATTTACAATTTTACCACCGCGTAGCTTAGAGCGCGATTGAGGTACCCACTGTTTCAACAGGGCACTTACGCCACTCTCCAAGCCTCCGCTTCATTGACGTCGCAGTTTAAAGCGCGACTAAGCTGCCCACTGCGGAGCATCGACACTATGCGGCTAAGAGAGAAAAGTCAGCGAAAGGGTATAACGCAGCTGCAGTGGACCGCAGTTCAGTCAGGTAGCCGGTCGTGGTAAGGCTTCATGCGAACAACGTGTACGACTTCAGTTCGGTGCGACCGGCGCGATGAAGAAGCTGTCGGGGCGGGAGCAACTGCATAAGTTACATCACTCATGCGGCGCACTACTTCGTAAGGGCCGAAGTATCGGCGCAGCAGCTTTTCAGAGAGCCCGGGGCGACGAACAGGTATCCAAATCCACACAAGGTCGCCGGGCGCATAACTGACGAAACGGCGCCCAAAGTTGTACCTAGCGGCGTCAGTCTCCTGTTGACGGTGGATGCGCAGGCGGGCCAGTTGACGCGCTTCCCCAGCACGCTGAACGAAGGTATCTACGTCGAGGTCAGCGTCAGAGTCGCAGTAAGGGTCGACGGGCAACATAGCATCCAACGGAGCGGTCACCTGGCGACCGAAGACAAGCTGAAAGGGGGTCAGTAGGGTTGTTTTCAGCAGGGCGGTGTTGTACGCAAACGTTACGTACGGCAGAATGGTGTCCTATGTTCGATGCTCGACGTCAACGTACATTGATAGCATGTCGGCTAGTGTGCGGTTGAGTCGCTCTACCAACCCGTTTGTCTGCGGGTGATACGCCGTAGGGCGTCGATGGCTCGTGTGCGTCAGAGTCATCACGGACTGGGTTAAGCGGGCCGTGAAAGCAGTTCCGCGGTCAGTAACAACCACGGCGGGTGCTCCATGACGCAAGACAATGTTGTGGACGAAGAACTGCGCCACTTCAGCAGCAGTGCGTTTGGCAAGAGACGTGGTCTCAGCTTACCGTGTGAGGTAGTCAGTCGCAACGAGTATCCAACGCTTTCCAGATGAAGACTTCGGAAATGGACCAAGGAGGTCCATGCCCACTTGTTGGAAAGGGGTCTTCGGTGGATCGACGGGGTGAAGAAATCCGGCTGATTTTAATGGAGGAGTCTTCCGACGCTGGCATTCACGGCACGTTTTTACGTAGCCCCGCACCGATGGGAGTAACCTGGGCCAATAATACTTTTATCTAATCCGCGCGAGTGTACGGCTGACTCCAAGGTGGCCGGCGGATGGTGCATCATGACAGGCACTCAAGATCTCAGACCGCAGCTGTGATGGTACGACAAGTAGAAACACTTCTTCGCTGTTGGCAAAGTTGCGCTTGTAGAGAACACCAGACTGTAAAGTGAAGGTGTGAAGCCCTCGAAGAAAAACACGCGGAATGGGAGCTTCACTGCCTTCGAGGTAATCGATGAGCGGCGCCAACTCCGAGTCCGCCCTCTGAATTGCATGCATGTATCAATACGGTAGGTGTCAGCCACCTCCGTACAGTATGAGCAGAGGCCAGAAAAGGAGGGGTCGAAGTGTTTCATGACTGCCGGGCACAGCAATGTCGACGGCGACGCCACGAAACCCAGAAACAGCGCCGAAGTCTTGCGCTCTAAGAAGGCAGACACGGAGCGTGGCGGTTCGAACAGCGCGATGAAAAGAGAACGAGCGACGAAAAGGCAGGGTCGCAGCTGAACAGCTTTTGTGAACCCGGGTGACTGGACCGGGGAAGCTGTTCGCGCCCGGTTCCGCGCAACCGGGGGCCTGCTGACTTCTGTCTCCCGCTTGCCTCTTGCGGCCTCGGAGAGTGGGCGCCGTGGATGCCGCCCGGGGATCCTGCGGGCACTGCACAGTCTTCGTACCTGCCGTCCCGTGGTCAGGGCCTGCTGCTGTGATAAGGTACCGGGTCGATCAAACTTAGAGGGAGCACGACTTCACGTGGATACGCACCTGCGGAATGTCATTAACCCGTTCATGACTCAATACAGAGTGCTGCACAAGAAGAGGAACTTCGACGTGGTGCTTCGTGTCATGTGCCGCTTTGCACGGGTTTTCCAGCGGCTTGGTCCCAATTGTGCTCCGCGTGTGGGTAGCCATGCGGAGCCGTGTTCCCTGTAAGTGTGATTGACCGTGTACCTCCCTCGCCGTGTCCAGGTGTCCGGACCTGGGTGGCTGTCTCCGCCCTGAAGTGCACAGGCTTGTGCATCAACGTAGCCACTGCTGGGAGAGCTCCCCGCTCGGGTTCTTGTCTCTGGAAGATAAGGCCTGCGGCGATACTTGATGCCGCCGCCTCTCTTGCAACGGACAGCTATATCCGCCGCCGGGACCGCTCATTGATCATCCGCCACAAAGTATTCTGCTTCGTAGTAAGGTTCATTTTAATTAGAATAATTTTTATTCTTTCCCCTCATATGCTCGGCCTGCGAGAGTGTTCTTGATCCTCCGGAGCCCCTCCTCGGAGGACGCTCGAACTTGCTTGGAGGACTTTTCGCCTCACAGTCACGGAGCCGCTTTGCGGGCGACTGCCTCCCTTCGGAATGGCCGCGCCCCTCCGCACCTCCTGTATTGTAGGCAAATATGTTTATCATCGAATAGTGTGAATCCACGTGGTTGATCAACCCGTCTCAAATCTGACCAATTCATGCTGGCACCATATGCCACGACACGGCGGCATTGGAGCTGTGCTCACGAAGGACGCAAGTACATGTGTTTCTGCTGCTTATTCTGGGCCAACTACCGAGCAACCCTGCTTTATTGGTGGGACAAATATAACATCTAGTAGAGGCCCACAAGAGCCCACGTCATGGAGCAGCTTTCTATTGGCTGCCTCCTTTCGTAACGGCCGCGCCACACTGCACCTGCAACATTGGAGACCACAGTGTTGTTCTCCGAGAGTGTGGGGGTATCACTTATCCATCCGCCTCTCAAATGTGCTCTATTCTTGCTGGCACCATGGGCCAAGATACAGCCGCATTGGCTCTGTGCTCACGGATAACGCTTGTACAGGTTCTCTTGCTACTCATCTTCGGCCAGCTCCGAGTCCACCGTATTACATGGATTGCACCTAACATAGCGTCTAGCAGAGTGGCGCTAGAGCATGCGTCATGGAGTCGCTTACAGGACGCTGCCTCCCTTCGGAATGACCGTACCACACTGCACTGCCATCATTGGAAGCCAATATGTTGTTCATCAAGCAGCGTCGGGCCACGTGACAGATCAACCCGCCTCAAATGTGGGCGATTCCTGCTGGCATCATGGGCCACGGCACTGTGGCACTGCATCTGTGAGTACGAATGACGCGTGTACTGGTGCTGCTGCTCCTTATCTTGGGCCAGCTCCGCTTGAAACCTATTGCATGGATGGGACCAACATTAGCCTCTGGCAGAGCGACGCTGAAGCCTACATCATGCAGCCGCTTGCTAGCGGTTGCCTCCTTTCGGAACGGCGGCATCACACTGCACCGCCAACACTGGAGACCACTGTATTATTCGTCGAGTAGCGTGGCGCCGCGTCATTTACGCACCCGCCTCAAAAGTGGGCCCTTCCTGTTGAAATTATAGGCCACGGCACTGCTGCATTGGGTCTATCCTCAGTAATCACGCTTCTAGTTGTTGCCTATTATGAATAACTATTACTGCGATAATGTTGTTTCCCTCTGCAGAGCGTTGGTCTTCTGACGTAGAGGATTATATAAACTGTGTTGGTGGGGCTCCGGCGCACATAAGGTGCCTTTTGATTCTTAGCGATGCCGTGTGTGTAAGCCGGAGCTCTTTCCCTAAAGCTCAAGAACACAAGCTTGACGCCGTGGCTGAAGCCGTTCAGCGTCATGATTCGAACAACGTCGGCCTTCTGGAATCTATAAATAAAGTCTTGCACCTACACATCACCCTGGAGAACGACTTCGGACCATTGCCGCCAAAACATTAGTAAAGTGAAATCCAAAATCCAAGCAATAATTTTCAAAAGGCATGTCCCAGATGCGGATGCTGTTTTTTATAGGGTTTAACATCCCAAGGCGACGTAGGCTATGAGGGATGTCAGAGTGAAGGGCTCCGGAAATTTCAAGCACCTGGGGTTCTTTAATGTGCACTGACATCGAACAGTACTCGGGCCTTTAAAATTTTGCATCTATCGAAATCCAACTGCTTCGGCCTAGATCAAACCTGCATGTTGTCTAAAATTCATTAGAAAGCGGTGGACCTGCAAACCACTAAAGTCGACCGAACGCTTTTTTTTTGGCATCGTTGATACTGATGAATTTGATCCTTCCGAGGATTCAGAACACTATATACGTGAATATAGCGTTACAGAATATAGCGTTATAGGTGAATATACCAACAACAAACTTGGAATTACTGTTAGCTCCTTTTTGAGAGCTCCTCGCCTCGGGCGCATTGCGGCTGACAAGAAGCGATCAATTAGTGCGATATTTTATAAGCAAGAAATGTGGGCCCGTCCTTAGTGCTGGGAACAAACTGAAGAACACCAATTTCAGTACATGCTGCAGGTCTTGCTAAACTCTGAAAACTGAGGCAGTTTTGCAAGACAATAAAGGGTGTGGGAGGGGCGGGGTGCGCATTCGTCTGTCGTCTAATAAACTGCATGTGTACAGTAATGTTCATTTATGGGACCATTGAAAATATGGCTATGCGTGTCGTTAAGACTTCTCGCGAATGCCATTATTCAAGTTCTCATATTGATTCCAATCGTGCACCGCCACTCTTGCCAGGGACAGAAGTTTATACATAACCTTTGTTTGCCATAAGCTAACATCGGAGGCTTTACTGATAAAATTGTTGGCCTCTCCTAGCTGTAGAGTCCCCTCAGATCTCGTTATTAGCATTAACTGAAACATGGATGACCGGTCCTATCTCTGACGACATCCTCTCATGCAGATCATGTTTCGAACTTTTTCGGTGCGACAGAGTAAACAAAACAGGAGGTGTGTTTTACAGCGGTTAACAAAAATGATTAATACGACAACTGTTGTTTCTTCTTATCTTGAATGCCTATTAATCTCTTTGAAATGCAATTCTGCAACTATTTTTGCCGGTGTGTTGCACCGAACACGCGACCTATATTTCATTTATTTCAAGATACGTCTAAAGGCTTCGAGGTATAACCTAGGGCATGGGTGTTTAGTGTAGATTGCAATATAGCCTAAAAATGAAGATAGAAAAGGTACAATTGACATGCTAATTGTAATATCGCAGAAAAATTTAAACACCTCAAAACAGGAATACAAACAAAACGAGAAAGAAGAGCAATACTGAGCTTTATAATACAACTCCTAGGTAGGCGTTAGAATATTAGGCAGGAAAACCAATGATAAACGGAACGTCGTATGTTTTTGGACTCAAAAAGAGCAAGGAGCACACGCAACAGTACAAAGCGAAAAAAAAGAAACAAAACATTTTTTTTAAATTGCCAACGTCACTGAGTATTAGATCATGAATTTTAGATGCGTTAGCTTCGGTGGCTATTTGCGCCGGTAGGTGATTTCACTCGATTAGAGCCAGGCAAGCAATACTGCAAATGGAGACGAACGGCATGCGTTTCGTTTATAAAAGACCGCTAATCGTGAACGTTTACGGCACCACAATAGGTCTGCTAATTGAGCACAATTTTGAACGATGTGACAGCCTAACTTTGCGAGCAGCCTAGAAAAATAAAAGGCGCAGTACGATTTTTCAAGGACTGATTATTAGCTCTGTGATAGGCTTGTTGACAAAGCCTACCCCACAGACTAAACGGGTGATGCGTACCCAATTTTTGGGTGAATGAGTGTGATGTGTCAATCAATCAATCATTTTTATTCAAGGCAATAATACAGAACTATTGCCTTGGGGGACGTGACAAAAGGCGGAAAAGTGCCTGACGAGGTCACGCCACCCTGTGGCAAGCACCGGTTTGACACTCATGCAGAGTTTACAACAGAGTTAGATCTTTGCAGACAAATATCTAAGATGAAACTGTATTCCCCGCCCCCTTATTATATTTTTTTACTGTGCAAGATTATGTACAGCAACGGAATACAAGAATAAGCGCAGAACTTCTACTAGCAATGAATGTTTACAAAACACTTCCAAACATAAAATACATGTACACTATCGAACTTGAAGCACATGAAACAAATTGAAAAGAAGAAGAAAAACATGAAAACATGAAACACTAGTCTTCCTTTAAGAATAATTCCTTCAGTGTTTTGTTAAACCTGTTTAAATAAAGATTTCGGTTAATAGGTCATGAATGACTGGATAGCTGTTTAATAACTCTGCTATCTGACAGCTTAATCTTTGATGTGCATAGTTTGTTCGAGCTCTGGGCTTGAGTATGATGTCCTTTCTTAAATCGCACACAATTCTTTTTTCCTGGTGTTTTGTTTAAAGGTAGATTTTTCCAACCAGTATTGGCGCTAGACTTCCAGGCTTAGTATGTATTTGTAGAACTGAGGCATTTGGAGTATTCCATACGATTTATAGTAGGACGCACAACTAGAGGACAGCTCCAATTTACCGATAGCGCGTATTGCTCTTTTTTGTATTGATAGTAAGGAATATAAATTCACACAAGGGAGCAATACCTAAAACGTGAATGTATAAGAGAGTAGTACACCAGTCGTTTGATGGAAGCTGGCAAGTAACACCTCAGTCTGTTTAAGATGCCTAAGGCATGAGAGAGGACTGTTCTAAGTTTGTGGATGTGAGCATTCTATAAGAGATTTTCGTGGAATGTGACACTTAGGAATCTAGTAGTAGACGACTGCTGTATGTCCAGGCAATTAAATTTTAAACATGGAATTGCATGCATTTCCGTACCTTAGGAGCGAAAGAGTACATACTTTGTTTTGTTTATGTTTAATGCGAGCCCGTTACTTCCCAGCCATGAGGTTAAGCCCAACATCCAATTGTTTGCCTTCCGGAACAGCTCATCTAAATCCCTACCCGAAAAGAACACATTGGTGTAGTCCGCATATAAAACCAAATTTGAGGAACCCGGTATATTTGCAATACCATTAATGTAGATGAGAAACAAGACTGGCCCTAGGATAGACCCTTGTAGTACACCATACAAAAGAGAGTTTGTCGCTGAACATGCACCATTGATAACAGTATACTGATCACGTGAAGTTAAATAACTCAAGAGCAGAGTCCCAGCTATACCCCTGACACCGTAAAGCCGAAGCTTTTTTAATAGTATATCATGTTGCACACTATCGAATGCTTTTCTAAAATCAAGGAATATACCCAGAGTTAGCGCCTTGTTTTCAATATTGTGCAGAATTTCATCTTTTTTTTCCAAGTAGTGCTGTTTCTGGCGATTTGTTTTCCTGGAAGCCGAACTGTTAACTTACGATAATATTTTGTGAGGTTAGAAATCCAACAAGCCTCTTGTGTATATTATGCTCAGCTATTTTGGAAAATACCGAAAGCACAGAGATCGGCCTGTAATTGTTCAACTCATCGAAAGAGCCTCCCTTATGTATAGCCGTCACACGAGCAAGTTTCATTTTGGCTGAGAAAACTCCCTTTTCCATTATAAGATTGCAGATGTGTGCAATCACAGTAGTAACTATTTGACTCACAGCCCTCAGTGTTTCTGGTCTGATCTCATCAGTGCCCGATGCACAACCGTCTTTTAGAGACATAATTACATCTTGCACCTCGCTAAAACCAGTGGGGGACAAAAACATTGTATCCGAATTGCTTGCACCAGCCTCCTCTTCAGATGCAGTGGAGGCTGTGCGAGATTACACTTTGGAAGACCGAGAGAGTGGTTTGATAAAGTTACTGTAAAGTGATGATACCGTAATTAGTCCGACTGTAGGTGAACTCCGAGCTATTCATAAGTAGTGAGCTGGCCCACTGGCTCAGTGGCTGTGGCGCTCGGCTTCTCACCCGAAAGACGCGAATTCGATTCAGCGCTGCGGTCGAACTTTGAGGGAGGTTAAATCTAGAAGGCGGTGTACTGTGCGATGTTAGTGCACGTGAGAGGAACTCAGGTGGTCGAAATTTCCAGAGCCCTTCACTGCGGGGTCTCTTGTCGCCTGAGTAACTCCGGGGCGTTAAACCCCCATAAACAAAACCAGAAGTTCCCAAGGCCGACAGAATTGGTCGAATACTTCTTTAAATACTGCTCGAAGTATAATCCTACGCCTTTTCTGCGTTTATGTAATTTATCTAAGCCGCCCGAGGCACCATACAGAATGAGGACAAGAAATATATGGTTAGTGCCATTTTCCCGCACAAATCTTGGTCATAACAGATCACAGTATCGTATGCCCACCTTGCTCAACAAGTGTCATAATTACAATTTTGGACACCTGCACAGTATCAAAGCTGCACCTTAAGCATTTATTGAGTCATAATTTGGAGACATAACGCCACACGTATTAAGTTGTGTAATTGCAGTCTTGCGTGCTTTTGTTACAATGCATGCTTGTATTGCAATGCATTTTGTTAAAATGCAGCTCATGCTTCTATGTCTGCCGATGCAGTAGCCATTTGTTAATCATGTACACTCATATGCGTTTTAGCCGATAGATGTCCTTGAATCTGCATGTTATTAGTGCGTACACAACAGTTGGTTGGTTGGTTTATGGGGTTTAACGTCCCGAAGCGACTAAGGCTATGAGAGACGCCGTAGTGGAGGGCTCCGAAAATTTCGATCACTTGGGGTTCTTTAACGTGCACTGACATCGCACAGTACACGTTCCTCTAGAATTACGCCTCCATCGAAATTCGGCCGCCGCGGCCGGGATCGAAGCTGCATCTTTCGGGTAAGCAGCCGAGTGCCGTATTCACTGAGCCAACGCAGCGTGGCATAGTATCAATACTGCAATATTTGTAACGCTTTCTTTTGGCTACGTCTAGAGGACGGCCTATGCGCGCCCGTAGAAGGAAGAAAATAACGGCAGCGCCTGGCATTGGCACGTGAAACCACCGCTCGCAGTTCTGTTCTAACCTAGATCCGAGCCAGTTGGCTCGTTCCTTCACTCCTGAGGCATAAGCCTACAAGTGGTGACCGAGGACTAACACGATGGCTAATCCAAACAACCCCTGCTCGGAACGAGACTCGCACCGGCAGGACGTCTCGCCGCTGCGACTTCGCCTCCCATTGATAGGGATCCAGAAGCAGCAAGTCTGGTTTTTCAAGATCGAGGCGCACTTCAATCTCTAGCACATAACCTCGGAAACTACGCGCTACTACCAGGTCATCTCCGCACTTCCCGCTGATGTTGCCAGCGAGCTCTCGGACTTTCTATCAGTGCCAAGGGGAGATACGCCATATCAGCACCTCAAGACCAAGGTGATAGAGAGAATCAAGCCGTCGGAAGGTGCCCGCCTCCAGCAGCTCCTTACTGAGCAGGACCTTGGGGACAAGCGCCCTTTCCAACTGTAGTTCCAGATGCGGCAGCTTTACGGGGAGCACGAAGCCCGCACCCACACCGCGCTGCTTCGAGAGATCTTCCTCCAAAGCCTTCAACAGCCCTTTCACCTTGTGCTCGCGGCGGCCGGCGGTATCATCCTCGACCCCTTGGCGTAGTTCACCAATCAGGTTCATGAAGTCGCTTCCCCGCCCTTCATTGCTCTTGTCGCATGCCGGCCCGGCGATTTCGTGCCTTGATGCCCGCATAGAAAACTCACCGCCTCAGTCGCCGAACTACGGCGCCCGCCTCAGGAGATGCGTTCGCCTTGTCCCGGCCATTGCTCTCCTTCGTGGGCACATCAATCTCGGAGCCTCAGTCCACTGGCTTTAAGCTGGCACCATCGGCGTTTCCGGCACAGGGCCTCGAATTTCACATCTCTCTGTTCGTGGTCGGGAAAAGCCCGCCGAGATCACTGAAAGCGGCGTTTAGTGTCGCTTGTTGTCCCGGGCACCTTTTTATGGTAACCGACAAGCTCTCCGGCTTCCCGTTCCTCATAGACACGGGTCGGAGTTCATCATGGTTACCCCGACTAAGATAGGTTGTTCCATGTCAATGGGGCGATCCCTCCGTTACGGAAACGCCTCATCCGTAGTGACGTACAGACTTTGCTTCCTCTTCCTCGACATAAAACTGCGCCACACTTTTCCGTGTCCCTTCGTAATAGCTGACGTCTACCCACTCCTCAGCTCGGATTTCCTCTCCTACTTAGACGTGGACGCCAGTGTGCTGCGTTATCGGCTGGCAGGCAGTTTGATGAGTCTCTTCATCTCTGGAGTCCTGCCCGACCTTCTTCCCATCGCATTCTCGCGCTGATGCCTTCCTCTCCGTTCGAGAAAATTTGGGGACCTTCTGGAGTTAAGCAAGCCTTAAGCAAGTTAAGCAAGCAAACCTTACTCAGCTGCTGAAGCATACAGTGACACACCACATCGACATCCGTGGCCCACAAGCAGCCGCTCAACCACGCCACCTGTTTGGGGCCATCTAGCTACCGCCAAGCGGGAGTTTGCAGCAGCTCGGCATTATGCGCCCGTCGTCCAGCGCGTAAGCATCTGCGTTGCATACATTTCCCAAGATGGATGACGGTGACTGGCGTCCATGCGAGGACTATCGGTGTTAAACGCCATTGCTTGTCCAAGAAAGCTCTCCGCTGCCTCACATCCAGTACTTTATTTCGTGCATAGATGGCTGCATTATATTTAGCAAACTGGGCCTGGTAGAGGCGTACCACCAAATACCTTGTCGAGCTCACCGACATATCAAAGACCGCCATCATGACGCCCTTTGGTTTGTTTGTGTACATGAAGATATCTTTTGGGCACCGCAAGCCTGCTCAAACCTCCCAGTGGTGCATCGCTCAGGTCACGCTGGGCATGCTTACTCTGTAGCATGCATCGATGATGTCCACATCGCCTCCCCTACAGCTGAACATGGTGAGCGCCATCTACGTGACTTCTTCCAACGCCTACAGCAGTACGGCCAAAAGTATGGCACGGTCGTGAACGCCACCAGTTGTGTCTTCGGAGTATCTGAGCTTTAGTTTACGGGCCATCATATATCGCAAGGTATCCACCCTCCCGTCTGGCTTCAACACCATCCACGATTATCCCCGCCTACCACACTAACCCAGTTGTACCAATTCTTGGGGCTGGTTAATTTTTCCCGGTGCTTTGCACCGCACTGTGCAGAGCTGCTCCGCTCTTTCACCGACCTCCTCTGGTCAGCTGGTGGCCCGTCCTCATTATTTCCTATCAGCCCAAGCCGCCTTTACTGATGCTAACCTAGCTCTTGCGAACGCTGTGATTTTGATCCATCCGCGCAGGAACACCCCTACTAGGCTGATAGAGGATGCCTTCAGAGTGGCCGACAGAGCCGTCTTTGAGCAGTTCATTTGCTCCCAGTGGCGTCGTTTGTCATTTTACTCTCGAAAACTACTTCCTGCTGAGACCCTCTACACTGTCATTGTCAAGGAGCTATTAGTCAGCTAGGATGCGATATAGCACTTTCGACATTTTCCAAAAAGGTGCTAGTTTCACTTGCTGACAGGTCACAAGCCACCAGCGCACGTTTTCCGGACAACCTCATCGAAGCATACGTCCGGGGAGCACCGCTATTTCGGTTAATTTCGTAATTTACTGCCTACATCCGCCACGTGAAGAGCCCGACAACAGTGCCGCTGATACCCTTTCTGTTATAGCTACCATTGACTCTCCATCTTCAACCGTCGAGTAGGCCGCATTCTCATCTGCGCTGTAGAATGGCATCGAGCTCAAGGTTTTTGATTAGGAGCCCCTTTCTCTCCCACTGTGCCTTGTGCCACAGCCTTGCTCGTCTGAGCCCTTATTGGTCGACCACTCAGCGGAGTTTCTCCGCCTCTTTATTACAGCTTCACTACGCCGCACCGTTTTTCACCCACTACATAGCATCTGTCACCTAAGTATTGGAGCTACTCAGCGCCTTCTCACCCAGCGCTATTCCGGCCCGGTTGTTTCGACCATGTCGGTCTTGATATTGTTAGTCCACTAGCAGTGTCCCAAGGTGATATTACATACTTACCATGGTTGACGTTTTCACATAGCGGCCAGACGCTGTTCTCATTAGTGCCGCGACATCAGTGCTGCGACTGTTTCACTCGCCTTCATTTCGGCTTGGGTGTCTTGCTTTGGTTGTTCAGGAACCATGACAACAGACCCTTGGGGCTTATTTGAGTCTGCCCTGCTTTTATACCTTAACCGCATTCTCGGTGCCGTGCATTGGCGCACCACTATGCGGCAGCCATGCGCCAACGGTAGGCTGCAACGCTTTCACCGCGAACCGAAGAACGCCCTAGCTAGCCGTCTCATTTGCGCCAACTCTGTTAACGCCTTCCCCTTTGTGCTCCTTGCTTCCAGGGACTTGCTCAGAGCTGACCTACAGTGCTGCGCAGCAAACCTGGTGTAGGGTAGTTCCATGTGTATCCCAGGAAACTTCACATCACCGGAGCTTGCAGCCCAGCCGCAACAGTGCCTGCAGCGCCTTCTGCACTGTGTTACACACCTCTGGCCTATTCAACCTCGCCCTTCCCGCCGCAGCACCATCTTGTTTCACCCGGATGTCGCCACTTCCGCACGTTTTCGTCCGCGGCGACGCTGTCCGGAAACGCTAACGCCGACATGTGATGGACCATTCCGCGTCCCTAGCACACCCTAAAAACTGCCACCCCACCTCAGAATGGTCGTTAAGAGACAGCCGCTTTGGATTGCCTTAAGCCGACATACGTGAAGACCACGCGTGAGTGCCTCGCAGCGCCACCTGCCATCCGAAGCCCTCCGTCCTCCAGCTCCGACTCCTCGTTTCCCCTCGTTTGCTGACGGCGCTCAGTCGTGTTTCGACTTCAAGTCTAGGTGAAGGGCCTTGTGCCCTCGTTTGGCTGCCTCTAAAAGACTGCATACAAGCGCCCGCAACAGAGAGAAAATAAATATGGCACCTGGCTGTGACACGTGAAAACACTCTCAGGCTTTCATTGTCTTCCAGTCTAGATCCATGTCAGCTGTCTCGTTCCTTCGGTGCTGAGGCATGGGCCTACATGATAATGGTACGTGCACATTCCATGCGATCTGCAGGTGCAACTGGAGGTACCACTGCAAACATCGTGAGAAATAATCGCCATGCATGTTACAAAATATTTCGCCTTACTGATCCATCTTACCACGGCGTTAGTATTGGGTGCATCAATCACTCTATTCTCGAAAGCAAAACCACCTCCAGGCTTATAAGTCGTTATAGGACAGCTAAATTTGTCCAGAAGGATTTCAAATTGACAGCTTTTCTTGCCCTTCTTACCTGAATTTTTTTCTGCTTCATAGCCCAAAATTGTGTAATTCTAACCTAACTAACCTGATTATAATATTCATACAGGTTATCCTAACCAAGTGCAATAAACGTGCCTCTGCGTTCAATGAGCGGCTGAGCAGATCCAATAAAAAGATCAGAAAACTTGTTCATAGGCAGGGAGTTACTAACTTAGTAACTACATGGAAAACCAGCATGAAATGATGAAGACTACCGAATAATGCTTAAAGCTACTCGTCAGCAGTTTTAAAATGAAGCCTTGCACAGTATGCGGTCTAATAGTTCCAACTATTTGGGAGCGTAATTAACCCGGATTTATGTTCCGATTCATGCCTGACAAATTCTTATGGCGATTATATTGTCACGTAGTGGTCACTAGAGTCCGGTGAGCAGGGAAACAGCCAGGATTGCTTCCAAACGAAACTGTTTATTGGGGCTTACTTGCGCCTGCAAGGAAGTGAATGACTCGGCTGCGTCGTAGCAACTGGCGGGCTCAGCGATCGTCGAACAGAGAAGTACCCCCGCTCTCAGCCGTGCTATATTTAAAGCTGAGAGCGAACTTTTGAGATAAAGCTTTGAAAGTTACCAGAACATTCTAAAACAATGTAGAACGTCTCCACTTGAATGAGATCATTCGAGATAAATCTAGGTGCGTCTTGCAACACAAACAAAGTGATAAGGTGGCGTGCCGGCAGCTTTGAAGAATGAACGAAGAAACACTACAAAGATTCGCGGCATTACTCCCCCTCTCAAAGAAGCATCGATCCGATGCTTCAAAACATAAGGCGACTACAACAATGAAAAACGTATTGTGGAGAAATATACACTGTGTGTAGAAACTCAGCGCCCTTAGCGCGCATATAATGGCTTTAGACGGACGACATGGACAACTTCTGGTCGTACGTGGCGTTGCTGGGATGCAGCCATTTGGTCAGGGACGACTTCATAGTCCAGTTCACCTAGCCGCCGAAGAACGTTCGACAGGCCGCAATAGCGGCGCAAAAGCATTTCACTCAATCCGCGTTGGCGAATGGGCGTCGAAACCCAGGCTTGGTCTTCTGGCTTGTATTGCGCGTTGCGTCTTCGTAGGCTGTAGCGTTTGGCATGGGTCCTTTTGTGGTCTTTGTTTCCTAATCGGGAAAGTCTTTAGGTTTCTTCTGCGGGTTGAAGGTAGGCGGCGACGTCGACGTTATCTTCTTCTCTAACGTTGGGCAGCATGGCTTGTAGCGTGGTCGGGGCCTTCGAGCCATGGACAAGCCTGAAAGGCGTCTGTCTGGCGTCCTGCACTGCGGTGTTGCAGGCAAAGACGATGTAAGGCAAAATGATGTCCCGGGTCTTGTGTTCGGCATCGACATACGTGGGAAGCATATCGGCGATGGTTTTGTTAGGCGCTCGGTCAGTCCGTTGGTCTGGGGATGGTATGCAGTTGTTCTCCTGTGACTGGTTTGGGTGCAGTGGAGGATGGCTTGCGTCAGTTCCGCCGGGAATGCTGTTCCTCTGTTTGTGATGAGCACATGGGGACGCCGTGTTGCAGAAGAATGCACTCCACAAAAAATTTGCGACTTCTGCTGCCGTTCCGTTCGGTAGGGCTTTTGTCTCGGTGTAGCGGGTCACGCAGTCGGTCGCTATATTGATCCACTTGTTTCCGGATGTTGATTTCGGGAAAGGGTCAAGCAAGTCTATGCCGAGCTACTTAAAGTGCCTGAGGGGGGTTCAATGGGGTTTAGAAAACCTGGGGGTGGCGTTGGAGGGCTTTTTCGTAGCTGAAAATATCGGCAGGTTTTCACACAATGTCCGACTTTGGCAGACAGTCGCGGCCAGTAATACTTGTGTTGAATGCGGCGTGCGGCGCGAGAAAACCCGAGGCGTCTAGCTGTCGGTTCGTCATGTGAAGACTGGAGAACTTCTTCGCGCAGATTTGCAGGAACAACTAGGAGGTAGGCTGTTTTGTTTGCTGCAAATTCTTCACGAGGAGACCCTTCTGTACACAGCACAACGACAATACTAGGTTGAATGAGGCAGGGGGTGAAGAAACCTTACCTTCCAAGTACTGGGTGAGGCGTTTTAATTTAGGGTCCGAGCGTTGCTGCTGTGCAAAAGAGCTAGATCTGATGGGTCCCAGGAAGTCGTCCTCATCGTCGTCCGGCGGCGGTGCATCGACAGGGGCTCGTGGGAGGCACTGGGCGCCAGAGTGCTTGCGTCCGGACTTGTAAAGGACGGTAACGCCAAGCTCCTTGAGGCGCAGAATCTACCGAGCGAGGCGGCCGGAGGGGTCCTTCAAACTCGCAAGCCAGCACAGTGCGTGCTGATCGCTGACCAGCTTGAACGATCGTCCGTGCAGGTAGAGACGTAATTTCGGCGCAGCCCAGATGACGGCACGGCACTCTTTCTCTTTATTTGCTCCTTTCCGTTACAGAAAGCCAGAGTGAAAGCTAAATGCTGCAGTGCCTGACAAAGCCTTCCGCTCCGGATGACGTTCAGCGAGCAGGTAAAGAGCACACAACCTTTGGTCACATATACATTTGCGCCATGCATGAACACATAAATACTTAAAAAATAGGCTAACATAGAATTGCTGATTGCTTTGCAATAAGAAAACATCTAAGTATAATATATTGAAAGCAAAACATGTCGTTATAAGAAACATTACTAAAGCCAATCAGTTATACTAAAACTGACATACATTTCCAGGTACAAAAACCAAAAGAAACAGCACAAAATTACACAAATACAAAGTCATGCTTGAGCAATAGGGTTTTTAGAAAATGTTTGGACATTGGTTTCGTCAAATTTACTAATTCATCAACACGATTCAAAAACAAAGGTATCTGGAAGTCTTTATGTTGCCGGCCATAGTTTGTTCTTGCAATAGGTGTCCTTCTGTGCCCTTTGCGGAGAGAATACTGGGAACATGGTTCAGGATTTGTTGTAGTGTAGAGCTTGTTGTTCTTTATATACCCCAAGAGCTTGAAGTAATATACTTGGTTTGCTTTGAATAATAAATGCTTTATATAGAGCGAACTTGGGGGAAGAAGTTGAGGCTTGCCATAAAAGTTTTCAAATAATCTCAGAGTTTTCTTCTGCAATAAAATTAATTTATAATTTTGACCTGTTGTTGTTCCCCAGACCAATGCACAGTATTAGAGACGAGAGTAGAACAGGGAGTAATACAGCATTTTTTTAGTCAAAGCGGAACAAGGATTTAACCTTATACAAACAGCCAACTGCTTGGCTTAGTTCTCAGTGCTCCTTCTCTTAGTTCTTAGTTCTTAGTGCTCCTTCTCAGTTGTCGAATAGTTAGCCTCGGCATTGGACAGGGAACTGCTAGCGTATGCGATTACCTTTCCAGTCCTTCAGTTTGTTGAACGAGGACAACGCCCAGGCCCACACTACTTGCGACGGCATGAATTTCGGACTCGGCGATTTCATCACAGTGGGCGAGGATCGGTGGGGACTGCAAACGACACACAAATTTCTTGAACGCTTCTATTTGTGGCACTTCCCATTTAAATGGCACGCCTGCCTTTGTCAGGTGGGTCAGAGGCTCGGCGAGGCGTGAAAAATTCTTGAGAAATCGTTGGTAATACGCGAACAGTCCGGGAAAACTGCGCGCAGCTGTCTAATCGGCCGGCGTGTGAAGCATTGCTATAGCAACTGTTTCCTGTGGGTCTGGGCATACTCCCTCCTTGCTAACGATGTGTGCTAGAAACAGGAGGTCTTCATACGCAAATTAGCTCTTCTCTGCTTTCAAGGTAAAGCAGGTCGACTTGATTGCGTCTAACACCGTTCGAAGTCCTTCTAGGTTATCTTCAAAGTTCGAGGCGAAGACAATGAAAACAATGCAAGAGCGGGGGCTAGTTGGTGCTTCATACTGATCAAATCGGGCCAAAAGGCACAGACATACAAAAATACAGACGGACTAAGCGCGTACTTTCAACTAGTTTACTTCAGAAAACGTGTCGCTTTCATACAGAGTGGGATGGCAAAACCGCAGTCGAGATAATCAATTTGCGTCTGAAAAGCTGCCTTCACCTTCCTGTCTATAGTCTGGCTAGTGACCTCAACCAGTCTGATTCGTTATATTCGAGAGCTATTGATGGTGTGCTCACGCAGTTTTCTGTTCCACAAGTCCTGATCTTGAAGGCTTCAGTAATTTCACGTTCAGTTTTTGTTTTCCCGTGACCTAGTATGGTGGTGTCATCCAGGTGAGACTTGCATCCTTCTTCTGGTTTGGTTTTGGCGTGGCCTTGGATGGCTGGATCATTATGAGGAGGGTTCCATTTGCAATGGGGACAGTGGGAAGTCAGATCGCCGGGGCGCGTTATCTGGCCGCATTAATTGGCGTGTTCAATCAGTCTAGTATTGATGCACCTACCGGTTTGTCCAATGTATCCCTTGCCGCATTGGGGCGGCACGTAATAGAGCGGTGCGTCGTCGCACTCAGCAAATCTTACTTTGGCCGCCGCGGTGGCTCAGTGGTTATGGTGCTCGACTGCTGACCCGAAAGACGCGGGTTCAACCCGGCCGCGGTGGTTGAATTTCTTTGGAGGAGAAATTCTAGAGGCCCGTGTACTTTGCGATATCAGTGCACGTTAAAGAACCCCAGGTGGTTGAAATTTCCGGAGCCCTCCACTACGGCGTCTCTCATAGCCTTAGTCGCTTTGGGACGTTAAACCCCATAAACCAAACCAAATCATAATTTGTGCTCGATTTCGCACGGCGGTTTTCGTCTGTCGATGTTCGTTTTTGGACACATTCCGATAAGCTTTGTGGGGACGCACTCGTTCATCCCCTGTGGTTCGCTTTCCCGCAATGAACTCCAACTGTAGTTAGCTCCCCCGAAACGCACTCTTCTCAGTTTGGTTACTTTAACTAACAGGGGAGGGCGCTCGCGGATGGATGGATGGATAGGAGCGCCCCCTTTGAAACGGGGTGGTGGCAATTGCCACCATGCTCAGCTTCTATTTCTTTATTAGTTTTTGTTTTACTGTGTTGGCAATTCTCATTAACAATCGCCATCATCTTTACCTACGGTTTCCTACAATTCTAACCTTATGCCACATCTCTGCTTTTCAGCCACCAATCCTCCAATTGCTTTTTGCTAACTTCCACTGCAGATTTATTTACATGACCATTGTTATCTTTAAACCCTAGGGCCTCAGAAAGAGTGGCTGTGCCTGCATCGCCGTCCGGATGGATACCATCACATTTGATTCTGAGGTGTTCAATTATTTCCACAAATCTACAACATACTGCACATGTGTCATCATCTTCGTTAAATTTCTTTTTGCACCTGCGCGTTCTAAGACACCCTGACCTGGCTTCAAAAAGTAGGGCACTGCCTCTTGAGTTATCATAGAAAAATTCTTTCCTGATCTGCCTTTTCCAGTATCGATATAGTTCTACACTATGTTTCTTTTCCATTGAATTCATCCAATTTTTAACTTCCGCGTTTTTAACCTGTCGTGTAATGCTCTTTCTTTCTCCGTCCTCATGACCGGCATACTTACTGGTTAGTTTTCTAGTTCTTTTCCGCCACTGTGAGTCAACGTTCTTTCTGTATAAATATTTAAATACCGTAGTTGCCCACCTGTTATCGTCCAATTTCCTGAGGCGTTCTTCATATAGTATTTTACTCTTAGCTTCCTGTGCTTCGAACGATCCCCAGCCCATATCCCCTTGTACTGCCTCGTTTGGGGTTTTGCCGTGGGCACCTAGTGCTAATCTTCCAACAGCTCTCTGATTTACATCTAATATCAACTGAACTTCTTCCCATAATTACAGAACCCTATTGCCGAAAATAAGTCCCGGCACCATTATTCCTTTCCAAATACCTCTTAGTACTTCATAATTGTTGTACCCCCGTATTGCTCTATGTTTCAGTATCCCGGCGTCTCTTCGGCCTTTTCCCCTAAGAGCCTCTTCGCGCTTTTCCGTGTATATCTGCCCTTCTTTTAGCCATATCCCGAGGTATTTGTATTCGGCCACTTTTGGTCTTGTATTAAAAGCACCTGGTCAGTTGTATCGTTAAAAATCATCACACCGATTTAGTTGCGCTAAAACTGAATCGCAATGAAGTGAAGTAGCAGTCACTGACCATAGTCGAAAAAAGAAAGACGTTTCGAAACCCGTACGGGTTTCTTGTTCACAGTGAGCAGGACAAGAGCGGTGGCGAATTTATATCCGGAGAATGTGACGTAAAGATCGGGCGTAGATGCCTGGCATGGGGCCAGCGTTCTTGTTTAATGTTGCTTGTGTTGTCTGGATGAATAGCGATTCCAGCAGAAGGCGCGTCGTCAGGTTTCTCTCCTTAGATAAGATGGAGGCATTGCCCCAGTCAATCTGGTGGCCAGTGTCGTGAGCATGACCCGCCAGCGCATTTGTGGCATGCTTTTCGTTTTTTACATCACGTTGGTGGTCCTTTATGCGTCTTGAGAACTTCCCTGTCTCACCGATGTAGGCATGATTGCAGTTCAGGCACGGTATTTTGTAGACGACTCCTGGAAACTGCTCATTTGGTAGTCGGTCTTTCACATTCATTAGCTGATTCCGCAGCTTGCTGACAGGCATGTGGGCCACGCGCAAGTCGTATTTTGAGAACACACGAGACAGCGCTTCGCTGATACCAGGCATGTATGGAATGCCTGCTCGTGTTCGATACATCCTACAATCAGTGGTAGCTGGATGTGCAGCTCGTTCTTGTATCTTTGATATGAAGCGGCTCGGATAACCGTTGGCTGACAGTTCTTCGTGCACTCTTTTTAACTCCTTTTCTATGTCTTCTTGGCCTTTGCAGACACGTGTCGCACGTTTGGTCAGTGATGTGACGACGGAGGCTTTGTGCGCAACTGGATGATTTGAATGAAAATTTAAGTACTGGGCTGTGCGCGTAGGTTTTCTGTACACAGAGAACGAAAGGCGATTGTCCCTCCGCTCGACCAGGACATCCAAGAAGGGAAGGCGGTTTTCTTGCTCAAACTCGGCCGTGAACTTCAAGCTTGGTTCGACACTGTTTAGTTCATGTAGAAACCGCGACGCGTCCTCTTTCCTTAATATGCAAAAAGGGAAGGGAAGGCGGTTTTCTTGCTCAAACTCGGCCGTGAACTTCAAGCTTGGTTCGACACTGTTTAGTTCATGTAGAAACCGCGACGCGTCCTCTTTCCTTAATATGCAAAAACAGTCGTCGACATACCGGTAGAAGACCTTGGGTGCTGGAGTGAAAGCATTCAATACCTTGTCCTCTAGTGCTTCCATGACGAGGTTTGCTGTGGTGACCGATATGGAAGCGCCCATCGCAGTGCCTTGGTTCTGTCTGTAGAATTTTGAATTAAAGGAAAAATTCAAAATTAATTCAAAATTCTACAGACAGAACCAAGGCACTGCGATGGGCGCTTCCATATCGGTCACCACAGCAAACCTCGTCATGGAAGCACTAGAGGACAAGGTATTGAATGCTTTCACTCCAGCACCCAAGGTCTTCTACCGGTATGTCGACGACTGTTTTTGCATATTAAGGAAAGAGGACGCGTCGCGGTTTCTACATGAACTAAACAGTGTCGAACCAAGCTTGAAGTTCACGGCCGAGTTTGAGCAAGAAAACCGCCTTCCCTTCTTGGATGTCCTGGTCGAGCGGAGGGACAATCGCCTTTCGTTCTCTGTGTACAGAAAACCTACGCGCACAGCCCAGTACTTAAATTTTCATTCAAATCATCCAGTTGCGCACAAAGCCTCCGTCGTCACATCACTGACGAAACGTGCGACACGTGTCTGCAAAGGCCAAGAAGACCTAGAAAAGGAGTTAAAAAGAGTGCATGAAGAACTGTCAGCCGACGGTTATCCGAGCCGCTTCATATCAAAGATACAAGAACGAGCTGCACATCCAGCTACCACTGATTGTAGGACGTATCGAACACGAGCAGGCATTCCATACATGCCTGGTATCAGCGAAGCGCTGTCTCGTGTGTTCTCAAAATACGACTTGCGCGTGGCCCACATGCCTGTCAGCAAGCTGCGGAATCAGCTAATGAATGTGAAAGACCGACTACCAAATGAGCAGTTTCCAGGAGTCGTCTACAAAATACCGTGCCTGAACTGCAATCATGCCTACATCGGTGAGACAGGGAAGTTCTCAAGACGCATAAAGGACCACCAACGTGATGTAAAAAACGAAAAGCATGCCACAAATGCGCTGGCGGGTCATGCTCACGACACTGGCCACCAGATTGACTGGGGCAATGCCTCCATCTTATCTAAGGAGAGAAACCTGACGACGCGCCTTCTGCTGGAATCGCTATTCATCCAGACAACACAAGCAACATTAAACAAGAACGCTGGCCCCATGCCAGGCATCTACGCCCGATCTTTACGTCACATTCTCCGGATATAAATTCGCCACCGCTCTTGTCCTGCTCACTGTGAACAAGAAACCCGTACGGGTTTCGAAACGTCTTTCTTTTTTCGACTATGGTCAGTGACTGCTACTTCACTTCATTGCATCACCATGCCTGACCAGACGGATTTCCGTCGAACTCTTGACTACATAAAACTGAATCCTAGAGCGTCTCCTTCGTCTCCACAGCAATTAACCAAAGTTTGTAAATCTTCCTGGCTATCTGCTAACAGTACAATATCGTTCCCATACATTAAACCCGGGAGTCGCTGCTCAGGTACATTTCCGCCTAATCTGTACGACAGATTATAACCTGGATTACTTTCTTCTAGCCTTCTTTCCTTATTTATCACGTAAAGCATGAACAGCAGCGGTGATAGAGGACAACCTTGCCTTAATCCTTTGTGTACCCCCACAGTTGTCGCACTTTTTTCTCTTCCCATGTAATTTCAACTTCATTATCTCGGTAGATTTCCTGTAGAAAATCAATTACCTCATGACCGATACCTAAATCTTTCAATATGCTCCACACGAGTTCCCTGTTCACGTTATCGTTTGCACCGCTTATGTCCAGAAAGGCTAAAAACAGAGGTCTGTTTTCCGCCTTAGCTATTTCTATGCATTGCGTAAGCACGAACAGGCTATCATCTAAACGCCTGCCCCTTCTGAAGTTCTCCGAGTATCCGATTACCTTCTACCCATGACTGCATTTTTAATTTAACCACCTGCATCGCCGGCCTGTACATAAGAGACGTTATCGTAATCGGACGGAAGGATTTGATGTTAATTTATCTCCTTTCCCTTCATAAATCAAATTCATTTTACTCTGTCGCCAGTTGTGCGGAATTCGCTGATTTGTTATGACTGTCTCCAATTCTTTTATCACCACTTCCTTGCTTCTTGGGCAAAGTTCACTAATCAGCTTAATTTCGTCTATCCCTACGGATGTGGTTTTAGAAATATTCGCTTCCGCCTTTTCCCAGTTAAGACTAGTCAGTTCTAAGCTGTTCTCTATTGTGCTGTCCTCTGTTGCCGCCTCACTTGGGGAGATTACTCCATTTTCGTTGCTAAAAGACGCAGCTATAAATGACGTAATGTAGTTCAGAGCATCGTCTCCCTCTAAACATTTTCTCTCAGCATCTATAATCTCTTCCTGCGTTCTTTGATTTGTTTTTCCCAACCAGCTTATATGGTTCGAGAATTTTCTTGGCCCCCCTTTATTTGCCTCGCGAACTTCAGCCAGCCATTTATCAGAGGACTGCTTCATTTTAGCCTGGACTAGGACCTGAACTTGCTGTCGCAGCTACACTAGCTCCACGGATGGCGTTTTGCTGCGCGCGCGCGGGGAAAAAGCCGTTCTCTTCTCCTTGGGGCCGGGAAGCATGCGGACGTTTCGCGGGCCGCTCCGCTTTTCCCCGCGGGCGCGTCGTGGTCGGACCACGCTCCCGCCACCCCCTCCCGTCCGGCCTCGGAGCTTATCCCCTTCCCTATCGTGGGCGAACGTTCGCTCGTACCCGTGCTGCTGAGTCGGACATCCTCGATTCCTCAGTGTACTTTGTAGCTAGCTGGCGTTATTGTTGTTATAGCAATAAATACCTTGTTTGTGTCAGCCAGTGTGTCGTTCCTTTGTTCCCGCAGAGCAAGGTCCGCCGTGGTCGGCGTGCGCTTGGTAGCGCTTGCGACCACGGGGTGGGGTCCGGACAGTTTTGAACTGTGTCAGCCGTGGTTAAACGGGGAGTATGTGTTTATCTCCCCACTTTAAACCACATAGCTTTCTGCGGGAAGAAAATACTACCGGGATATTGTGCTTGCCTGCGATCTTCATTAGGCCATCTGACACCTTGTGGATGTATGGTATAGCGATGGGCCGCACCTTTTCTGAGAACATTCTTCCTTTCTTTAAACCTCAGGCGTCATCCTTCTTAGTAGCTTTTCTGCAACTTAGGTCAGTAAGAATTTTCGATAGCCGCTATCTTTCAGACTGGCAACTTGAGCCTCAAGGCTTTTTTGCACCATGTGTGCACAGGACTTCTATAATCGCTTCTGTGTCCACATTTCCCACTTTTTCCAGCGCGCCTTCGCCGGACCGGAATTCACGCACGAACTCCCCGACGCATCAGGAATGAGATTCCTTTAGCTCGAGACAATCGAAGGCGATCGGCACACTTGTTGGCAATACAAAATCAAATAGGAAAAGCCATCCTGCGATATGACTCTGGCCATTCGAAGCTCATCAAAAGATCTATCGCATTCTCCTGCATGCTACAGGATACTAAGAAGTCCTGTGCACACATGGCGCAAAAAAAACCTTGAGGTTCGAGTCGCCAGACTGAAAGAAAGGGGCTATCCAAAATCCTTACTGACCTCAGTTGCATAAAAGCTACTAAGAAGGGTGGCGTATGAGGTTTCAAAAAGGGAAGAATCTTCTCAGGTAAAAGCGTGGCCCATCGTTATACCATACATTCACAAGGTGCCACAAGGCCTAAAGAAGATCGCAGGTAAGCACAACATCCCGGTAGTATTTTCTTCCCGCAGAAAGCTTATCGAAATGTTCACAAAAACGAGCAGCAGCGACAGACGACAACCGCCGTGCGAAATCGAACACGAAGTAAGATTTGTTGATTGCGACAAGGAAGTCATCGATGACGTGCCGTTCCAATGCAGTAACAGATACATTAGACAAACCGGTAGGTGCATCAACACTAGACATAGGGAACACGCCAACTCACGCGGCCAGATAACGTACCCTGGCAATCTGGCTTACCACTGTCATAATTGCAAATGGAACCCTCATCATAATGACCCAGCCATCCAAACCAGAAGAAGGATGCAAGCCTCACCTGGAAGACACCACCATACTAGGTCACGGGAAAGCAAAAACTGAACGTGAAATTATTGAAGCCTTCAACATCAGCACTTGTGGAACAGAAAACTGCGTCAGTACGCCGTCAATAGCTCTCGAAGATAACTATACTGGTTTAGGTCACTGGCCAGACTATAGACAGGAAGGAGAAGGCAGCTTTTCAGATGCAAATTGATTATCTCGTTCTTAGATCGTTTTTGTCATCCCGCTCTACGAAAGCGACACGTTTTGTGAAGTAAACTAGTTGAAAGTACGCGTTTCGCCGGTCTGTGTTTCGTCTGTCTGTGCCTTTTAGCGCGATTTGATCAGTGAGACAATGATGTCGTCTAAATAAGCAAAGAAATTTGCCACTTCAGACCTGCGAGCACTGTATCCAACCCTCGCTGAAACGTCACTGGTGCGGAACAGAGTCCAAATGGCATCACCTTTAAATCGAAAAGGCCACCCGGAGTGATTAATACGGTCATTTTGCGATCACTTTCATCGACCTCATTTTGACAGTAGTCGCTCTTGGGGTCCATCGATGAGAAATACTTAGCGCTGCAGAGCCGGTCCAGCGTGTCGTCGATGAGGAGGAGGGGGCACACGTCCTTCTTTGTTATGTTGTCAAAGCGGCGGTAATCGACCAAGAATCGAAGTGTGCCGTCTTTCTTTCTCACTAAAACAACAGGTGCCGCCCAGGATCTCGTTGAAGGCTGGATAACGTCGTCACGAAACATTTCTTCCCTTTGGTCGCCGATGGCTTGTTCTCGGGGCGAAGCACAGTAGGTGCTTTGGCGGAGAGGTCGGACATGCTGGTTGGTTATATTGCGATGCTTGGCAATCGGCGTTTGTCAGACCTTCGGCGATGACGAGAAACACGCGCACTATCTTCGAAGCACATTGTGGATCTGGTCTTGTTTGTTCCGGGGCAGGGCTAGATGTATGTCAAAAGTGGGCGCGTTTTCTTGGTCAGGCGAGCCTTCAGCAAATGGGTCGGAGGGGGCCAAGAAGTCTCTTACATCAGATATTTCGTCGACGAAAGCAATCGCCGTTCTTCTGCTAATGTGCCGGCATTCTTCGCTAAAGATAGGAGTACTGTGGCTTGTCCTTTGCGGAAATGTGGGATGCGTCTTGCGATACTGATTCCTCGGTCGAGAAGCAATTGCATGTTTCCCTCGATAATGGTTTGAGTGTTGTTCGCTTCCATGGCGCCTGCTGTGAAGATGACGCTTGAGCGGGGTGGGTCACACGTTCCTCCAACACACTGAGCGCAACTGATGTTCCGGCGTTCTCATCGAAGGGATGGCCTCTTCCGTCGAAAGTGTGATCAGCTTGGATCGCAGGTCGATCAATGACCGCCAGATGCTCAAGAGAATGCATGTCCAAGATCACTTCGCGGGAACATTGCCGTAGCAGAACGAAGGCCGCGTGATAGGCATGTCCATTCACAGTCACTCGCGCTGTGCATCGTTTTGATTGCGCAATGAGGTGGCCCCCTGCGGTGAACTTTTGTAGCCCGTACACCCCAGGTGATCGTTCCTTTCCAAAGCTAATAAAACAAACAAAACAAATAAAATGAATGAATGAATGATTCAATGAATGAATGAATGAATGAATGGGGAAAGAGGAAGACGAAGACGATGTTCGACCCACTGTCGCCTTAGTTCTGGTTCCCAAGCAGCACATGACAGTGGTGCAATGTAGGAATTGAGTTGGCAAACTACGGTCCTATGAAGGCCCCGCGTTGCCAATGTTTTCCCCGCCTTGGCACAGCCATTTTCAAAAGTTGGCAGTATTGGACCAGTTTATTGGGCGTTTTCCCCGCCTTGGCTCAGCCATTTTTAGAAGTTGGCAGTATTGGACCAGTTTCTCGGGTGTTTTCCCTCTATTGGCTAAGCCATTTTTAGAAGTTGGCAGTATTGGACCGCCTTCTCGGGCGTTTTCCCTCTCTTGGCTCAGCCATTTTTAGAAGTTGGCAGTATTGGACCTGTTTCTCGGGCGTTTTCCCTGCCTTGGCTCAGCCATTTTTAGAAGTTGGCAGTACTGGACAAGATTCTGGGGCATTTTTCCTCTATTGGCTCAGCCATTTTTAGAAGTTGGCAGTACTGAACCAGTTTCTCGGGCATTTTCCCTCTATTGGCTCAGCCATTTTTAGAAGTTGGCAGTATTGGACCAGTTTCTGGGGCGTTTTCCCTGCCTTGGCTCAGACATTTTTAGAAGTTGGCTGTATTGGACCAGTCTCTCGGGCGTTTTCCCCGCCTTGGCGCAGCTATTTTTAGAAGTTGGCAGTATTGGACACAGTTTCTCGGGCGTTTTTCCTGCCTTGGCTCAGCCATTTTTAGAAGTTGGCAGTACTGGACCTGTTTCTCGGGCGTTTTCCCTCTCTTGGCTCAGCCATTTTTAGAAGTTGGCAGTATTGGACGAGTTTCTCGGGCGTTTTCCCTGCCCTGGCTCAGCCATGTTTAGAAGTTGGCAGTATTGGACCAGTTTCTCGGGCGTTTTCCCTGCCTTGGCTCAGACATTTTTAGAAGTTGGCTGTATTGGACCAATTTCTCGGGCGTTTTCTCCGCCTTCGCTAAGCCATTTCTAGAAGTTGGCAGTATGGGACCGGTTTCTCGGACATTTTCCCTGCGTTTGCTCAGCCATATTTCGAAGCTGGCAGTATTGGACCAATTTCTCGAATGTTTCCCTTGCATTTACTTTATCATATTTCGAAGTTGGCAGTATCTCACCAGTTCTACAATCTCTTCCTGCAATTGGCAGCTCGACTTCATGTCGTAGGCAGTGCGACACTGCCTACGACATTGAGAGTAGTCTAGGAGCGGAAAAAAGGGTGGGTTCGATAAACAAAAATAAAGTCTTGATCCCCGTTCTCAAGTTGCCAAGCTATGTTGGAAAGCTTTTTCTGAAATATGCAGATTAATGGGGCATTAGCCATCCTGTAGCTTTAAGAATTAGTTGGGCGAGAACGAAGGCTCTCTAAGAAGAACTCCGCGTTTACATTAATACCGCAGTAGCGCATCGTAATTCCCGGTGTGGGGGCTAGTTGGTTATGCATTTTCTTTTCCCGAATTTTCCTCGCGGAGGGGAGACGCCATGCTCGCATGTAAGCATACGGCACGCGGAAGTAGGGGGAGGGGGGGGACAGCCGGTCACAACTTGAGTGTGGTCTGCTTTGTTTTCCTTCCTAGAGGGTATTGTGTAGGCGCCCAGGGCGGAAGAGGGGGCCCCGAAACTAGAGTGTCTCGATGTGCGGGAGGTGAGAGCGGAGAGAAGCGCATGCACATCTAGGCGCCCTACGAGCACCTGTTTCTATTCACCCCAGCACTCGACTTGCACTTGCCGATCTGCGCCCTGCCTGTGGGATTAGTGCATTTTCCTGGCGCATTTTCCCTGTTTACATGAGTGGGATGCACGAGAAAGTTGACATGATGCGCTGCTCTCGCGTTCATGTAAACGGGGCTTATCAGCCGTCCTAGTGTTATGCGCTTTTCTTACAGTTGCACTGTAAAAACTAGTCGTCACTTTGACGGTCACCCTTTGGTCAATTTTGACGGGTCTTCGTGTATTCCGAAAACACGGTTCCTTCGGCGTGAATCAGGGGGAAAGGGCAGAGCAACGAGGAGCGCAAAAAAATAAACAAAATTCTCGGCCTTCTGATTAGCTCTTCTTCGCAAACGTCACACGACCGATGACCTATCGCGATGCGGTCGCGTTTGGCGTCGCGCGGACTCTGCGTGCGAAGCATTTTTGGCCTCCTCGTGCGATCTTGGCGTGGTCGGTGTGTGCGGGCCTTTTTGTTTCGTGTTCTGGCGCCATTTTGTTTTTCCGCGTTGGTGCGAAGACGGCGAGGCTTGGATTCATGGAAGCGGCTGCTGTCTCAAACCAAGTGCGCCTGATTATGGTAAGTGTACTGCATGTTTACTATATTTGCTTACATTTTCCTTTCGGAACGTGGTGTACGGCGTGCACACCACGTCGGCCGGCGTACGTACGTTTTTCGCCTCAAGCCCGTCGTGGATTCGTCTCGCGCTGTGCTCGCCAGCTTTCCTACACAAAGGTTACCATCTCTGGAAACTTTCTTCTGTGCGTTCCCTGTGAGCCCGCTCCTTCCTAACACGAGAGGTGGCCTTGTATGATTCTACACTCAGGTGAACGGAACACGCGAGCCGATCCCGCGCTTGTGGCTGTTGCAAACAACGCGCTGTCGTGCTTTCGCGCGGTCTGCTTAGACTGCTGGTCGCACGGCTGGTAAGATGTGGTGTGACAGCTATTACCTCATAGTGCTCCTTCGGTGCGTATTCGGCTTTCGAATTAAATCGTCCTCACTGTTTTTAAAACTCTTACTGTTCCAAAAGTATAGCACGCACGCATCGTATTGCTGAAGACGTGGCCTGCCTCCAGTTTTCAGAACAGCCGCAGGGGCTCGATCGACCCGCATCGCGATGATCCCGCGTGTTCGCTGCCGTTTTGCTTCTACCTGCACTAGGTGCTTTCGCCTCTCCCTTCATTTTTTTGCGGGACATCTCGACCACGCCTGTATGGTTTACTTTCGCGCTCTGCCGCGCCCATTTCGTCTGTCCGGAACTGTCCTGCAGCTCTTCGGTCGGCTGTACGCGCCCCTGCTCTTAACGCTGCAGCCGTGCGTGGAGGCGGCGGTAGGCCCGCTGGTTGTTGTATGTTCCTGCTGCACTGGCCGTAGTTAAACGTGATAACTCCGAGGTCCGGTGTACCTGCAGCAAGCTGTGATAGCTTCGTGCAAGCGGGCCCTGATTTTCTAGAACAACCATCTTGCTAGGAATACATATTGGAAATTAAAAGTTCAAGCCAGACTGAGAGCCTTCGCTGCCCTGTAACCTTAAGGGTGAACCGAGTATAATTTCTGATGTCTTTCTTATGGCACCAAGCTTGCAGTATGCGTAGTCTGTGTTAGTCTTGAAATTACAGAGCAAAACTTGTGACTCAATAGTATTACGTGCTAGTAATTTTGTTCCCATGCAGGCTTAGGTGTGGGCGACATCCACCTACTTGCCCTTCCAGTCGAAAGAGAGGAGTGCACAAGTCTAGACAGCGCAGTGGGACTCCTTCTTGGAGCCTTTCTTGGTCTCAACATCTGTGATCCAGCCGGCAGCACTCTCACTATGGAACGTTTGCAGAGCTAAATGAGTGTGAAATAATTAGAAAGATCTTTTTATAAAGGTTGCGATTTCAGGAGCAGTAAAAAATATATTCAAATAATATGCGTGACTTAAAATCGAGTACTTCTTAGAACGAAGAAGCTTAGCTGACCTCTGGTCAGCTTCTTTGGCTTTGTGGGTTCTTATAGGGTGCTACAATACAAGGTGCAGGACTGAAATTTTTTCTTTCAGGGATTTATGGTTTATGCACTAGTGAGTAATCTCATAACCTGGCAACCCTTAGCACAGCAAGCTCGCACTACTCATATTGTGCATCATCGCTTACAGCGTTTGCCAAATTTGTTACATGTTATTCAGCGTTCTAGCAAAAAAACAGCAAAAATTGAGACACAGGTCAATTGGACGGTACACACACTACCACCGAACTTACGGCTGATTTATTTTTGCCAGCGTATATGCAAATCAAACAAGCCCAGTCGTCATTCTATTCCCGATAAAAAGCGCCACTCTTCTTCTGTGATAAGGACAGAGAAGCACTTATTCTTTTTTATAGTTTGTTAGAAGTGTTTCAAGCAGTTCTTGCTCATGCCTGGACTTACCCCTGCTAATAATATTTGTACCCCTTATTCTTTTTTATAATGTTTTAGAAGAGTTTCAAGCATTTCTTGCTCATGCCTGACTTACCCCTGCTAATAATGTTCGTGCTGTGAAACAGAGCCTGGCATCTGCTACAGTCCTTCACATGCAAAGCACGGTTGCTACCTGTGCCTGCTTGCAACTTCTTGCCATGTTATCTGCGACGTTCATTCAGGAATTGCCGAGTCTGCCTGATGTATACTTTCCCACTGGACATATAGATTTAATACACAACCCTCATTACAAACACTGTGAACTCCAATTGGTGGTTGCTCTTGCAGGCTGAAAACAAAAACTGGATACCAAAATTTTCGGACACTTCCAACCCATGGGAAATTTTATAGAAGTATGGAACAAGAAACACTCAGGTGATCCTGTTCTTCCATAAAATTTCCCATGGGCTGAAAAGAGCGTCCGAAAAATCTGGTATCAACATGGTGCTTGAAGCCCCTCATGAGCTATCTGGTCTTTTCACCCGCATCTCTGGTTGTGCAGAGAACAAGCATGCAATACCAACCACTAATCGAGGTTCACAAAGTGTGTGGTGGGAGTTGTGTATTCAACCCCATGTGCTGTGGGAAAGTATACATCGAGCAGGCTGGACAATGCCTGAATGAATGCATCAGGAAACACATTGCGTGTGAGCACAGGGAGCAACCTGGCGTTGGATGTGAGGGACTGTAGCATATGTTTGCCACTGTTTCACCGCACGAGCATTACTAGAAGGGGGAAGTCCTTGCACGAGCTAGGACTGGTTGAAGCAGTTTTAATCAAAATGAATGAGCAATCCTGCATATGCGAGCCATATTTGTTAGCATAGCGAAAGACTGTTGTTTTTTGCCTGGGATGGAAAGATAATTGAACTTGATTTTTTCATTTGCATGGGCGCTTGAGCGAGAAAGTGGCTTCGAGTACGTGGATGAGCCAAAAATGAATCATTTGTAAGTCCTCCAAAAGTGTGCGTCTTCTTCTGGTCATGTGTCATGGTTTTCAGGACATTGCAGAAAACACCTGGTGTAATTGTTTATGTAATTCAAAATATATTTGGTCATCTGTGATGCTCCCTTAGACTTGAAGCAAGTAATGCGTAACTCTATCAGTACATTTGTTGTACACCTTGTGATGATCACAAGTGCTTCCTCCAGAATGATGCATTGATCTGCCAGAGTTGTCCAGTTGAAAGGAATGCTTCTGATACCTTCCACTTCCATACCTGCGCTCCTAAGACCGCCTAGATTGGTTTATGTGCCGTTGCCTGCTTATCAAAGCTTTGCCTTGAGGAAATGGGATGTGTACTCTGACAAATTAAAGTAGAGTGACTGTGTAGCTTTCAAGTGGTAAATGTAATGTCGTGCATATAGCCTTAATGGTTGCATCAACAAAAGGATGATGCAATAAGGGAAAAAGACAGTACACCTTTTGAACTAGAGTGTAAAATTTTTCCGCAAGGTGCGATATATTACAGCGATGGACTGTCGTCGCAACTTGACAAAGCCCATGCCTTGCAAGCCACGTTAAAGAGTTGAAGCGCAACACATTTATGACAGTTGAAGCGCAACACTGTTCATAAATGGCAGTTGGACAGATGCGTTATCTCCTTTTTATAGAAAAGAGAATTATGTTTTGATTTCATTTACAAGTATTTAATGATGGCAACAAATTCTAGCTTTAGTAAATAGTTTTTCATGTTCCCCTAAATAACATGCTTTCACAGTTTTATTTTAATTGTTTGGAAAGCTTATTGGAGCTGAAAATGCCCTTCGAACCTGCGGTGTGTAATAGAAGCTGCAGTCACTTGCCTTCTGTTTATAGGCATCTATGATGCCACTTAGCAGGTGCAAGGTGGTCAATCGCAACGAGAAGTCAGTGTCAATGGATTGAGGACCCTGTAGTGATTCTTTACTTCAGTGTTTAGTTGTGTCACGGTTTTGTATGTTGCCTTGATTATGAGGCACGTGATGATATATCTGTTTACTATATTTTTTACCTGATGTCCTGGCTCAGGTGCTCAGCTACTGATTCCAAGTGAGGCATCAAACACCATCCATAGTAGCTGCATTGCTCTGGAGGCTAAATGAAAAGAAGCAAGTGTGCTAAGCGATGTCGGTGCATCATAAATTAAGAACTCTAGGTGGCCAAAATTAATCTGGAGCCCTTCAGTACAGCATTTCTCATTTGCCATTTCCTGGAATTTATTTTCTTACATTTTTCTAAAATGATGGGCATGATTTTTGTGTGCCTGGAAATAATGTCTATTTTCTTTGTTCACTTTTCCTGTGCAGATGCCATTTGCGAAAAACTGCATTTGATGCATCAGACGCACCAGGTTTTAATCGCAGGTGGCTGCCCGGTTCATGTGATAGAGGGAGTGGAAGGAAGAGACTCTTTGCCGAAGTCTTCTTCCCCCCTCCAACCAAGCACGCCACCTGCGAGTGCAGGGACAGCCCCTGCACTGTGCCCGCATGTGTGCCTCCCAATCCCCTGGCCTCTTCCACTTCCTGAAGGCCCTTCCTCCATACAGCCCCTGCCCCCTACTCACCCCACAGCCCCTGCCACCATCCCAGAGCCCCTGGCATCACCCATCCAACAGCACCTGCCACCACCCATCCCACAGCCCCTGGCACCACCCTTCCCGGCCCCTAACGATTAATTCTATTTGGACTTTTTCATGAAATAAATGTTCTTTTCATGAATACTTTGTTTGTCTCATTTTATGAATAATTGCATGGTTGCTTACGAGTGAACATTTGCATTAATGTTGGCCACTGAAGATAAAAATTAACATAGGCTTTACTGGCGAGTATTAAATAGAAAAGGGAAGTGGCATGCGAATCTTTAAGCCACTGATGTAACAGGTTGTATGCACTGTCATGAATGGAAAAGCCTGTGCTTAGTCTGCATTGACAGTGCCAAATGGCTGAGCATATCAATCTAGGCATCAACAGTGGGATATTTCAGTACATATTGGTAGGGCCAGAATGGGTGGCTATCCATGGGACTAATATTGGCATCAACAATGGGACATCAATGGAATAACTGATGTTCAGTACATAGTGCTAGTACCAGCATGGCTGAACATTGGACCGATAGTTGCAGGACCAATGAAGTATGAGTGGAAAGGTCAGTGATATGCTCATGCTGGCAGTGCCAGAATGGCTGAACAATGGGACAATCTTGGTATGAAGTATGGGCCAAGGTTGGAAAATGTAGTAATGTGCTTGTGTGCCAATGCCAGCCAAGTATTGATGCCCCTGTATTCCAACAATGAGCTATTGTTGGTCCAATCCTGGCGTGCTGCCTGGGTTATTTGCATAATTTTGCCTATTTTCCCTAGTTTAATTTGAATATTCCAGGATGGCTGCATCAGCAAGGCGGTACTGTCATACGGGTAGAGTACAGCTGCTCCGGCACCGGCATGTCTAAAGGTTCCGCGCCAATCTAAGGAGGCAAGCTCGGAGGAGGCGTCCATGGCTTGAATGGTACGGCAAAACAGCGCTGATGGACGGGACGGAAGAAGATGAGACAAACATACTCGCTGAACTAACAACCAAATGGTTTATTGCGAAAGAGGGGTGCAATAGAAAGCATAGAAGGGAAAACTGCGGTGCAAACATGACAAGGGTAGACGGCACTATGCTTTATGCTTTATGCTTTGGTGTTTATTTAAGAACAAACTACATGAGCTAACTGAATTGCATGTCCCTCGAAGAATCATCACTACTAATGGCTGATCACCATGGTTCACCCGGTCATTAAAACGCCTTGGTAACAAAAAAAGACGGTTATATTCCAAGGCAAAGTCATCGGGAAAACCAGAACATTGGACAGCACTCAGAGGTGTGGTTGAGGAGTACAAAAATGCGTCAAAAATAGCCAAGGAGCGATATTTTAACGTTACTCTGCCATCACTTTTACTAACTGATCCAAAAAAGTTCTGGAACGCTGTCAACGGTTCAGATCAGCGATCAGTATCTCTTCTCGATGCACAATCAAATCCCATCCCTATTAGCGACAGTGCTAAGGTACTTAATGAAACTTTTGCTAAGGCATTTTATCTCTCCTCAAGCACATCACTACCGGATTATAATGGTCACATCACATTCCCAATGGATCCCATTCATTTTGATTTTCAAGGCATCATAACTATCATAGATCACATGAAACTATCCTCTTCTTGCGGTCCAGATAATATCAGCAGTAAAATTCTGAAAAACACTAAAGTATATTCTGCTATAATACTATCAAAATTATTTCAGCAATCCCTACAAGACGGTGAACTCCCAGATGACTGGAAATTGGGTAAGGTGGTTCCACTCCACAAATCAGGCGACAAACACCTTTCACTCAACTATCGACCAATATCATTAACCAGCATTCCTTGCAAGATAATGGAGCATGTCATCCTGTCTCACCTAGCTAACTTTCTTGAGTCATCTTCCTTCTTCAACTGTGCACAACATGGTTTTAGAAAATACTTCTCTTGCGAAACACAATTAATAAGTCTTACGAGCAATATTAACTTCATACTTGATCATGGCAATGAGGCTGACTGTATTTATTTAGACTTTCGCAAAGCATTTGACACAGTGTCGCACAACTTACTTCTTTACAAACTAAGTAAAATTAATATTGACCATAATGTACTAAGGTGGATTGAGTGCTTTTTGTCTAACCGATTGCAGTATGTACACGCTAATGGCTTTAACTCGTCATCCATTCCTGTGACCTCCGGCGTCCCCCAAGGTTCTGTCATAGGTCCTTTGCTGTTCCTTGTATATATTAATGACCTGCCTAACAATGTAACATCTTCAGTAGGACTCTTTGCGGACGATTGTGTCGTTTACCGCGAAATAAAAAAATACGAATGACGTTGAATTACTTCAGGCAGACCTAACCACTATCTCTAACTGGTGTTCACAATGGCAAATGACTCTTAATACGACTAAATGCAAAGTAATGCGCTTTTCCCGTCGCGAAAATTCAAGTCCCGTTGCCTACACTATTTCTTCTTCCTTGCTAACACCCGTGGAATCTTATAAATATCTCGGCGCCATTCTAACATCAGATCTAACTTGGAAAGCACACGTCAGCTCTATCATAGCTTCCGCTAACCGCATGCTTGGATACCTTAAGCGCAATTTTTACTTAGCACCAAGCCCTGTCAAGCTTCTTCTGTATAAGTCACTTGTGCGCTCAAAATTAGAATACGCTAACTCTGCATAGGACCCTTTCACTAACACACTCATCGACGCCCTAGAAGCTGTGCAGAATAGAGCAGCGCGTTTTATTGTGCGCAACTATGATCGTGCTTCCAGTGTCACAGAAATAAAAAATAGTTTATTGCTAACCCCTCTTGCTCTGCGCAGAAAAGTGTCCCGTCTGTGTCTGTTTTTTAAAATTTACAGCATGAACTCTACTCTGAAAGAAGCATTGATCACAACACCAACATATGTTTCATCCCGCATCGATCACTCACGGAAAGTTGGCGTTCCTCGTTGCCGGACAACATCTTGCATAAATTCCTTTATCCCAAAAACATCGTCGGAGTGGAACCACCTACCACCACATATTGTAGCTGCAAAGGACCTTGATGAGTTTAGGGCACTGTTGTCATTACAATATGGTTTACCATAGCCTCAGTTGGTTCACTTCGTTTTGTATATTGTGTATTTAGCCCTGTTCCTTTTTTTTCGCATGCACTTTGTTCTGTTAATAGCCTTCTGCCATCGTACCCGTTCAATGTTTCTACGAAGGGTGATGTTCTAGTTCATATCTTTGTGTTTCCATGAAATGTTTTTTGACTGTTTTTGTGAATTTATTAGTTTTGGTGTTGGCATTCCTAATTATTGTATTGTTTCGCTTTTTTTAATCACGTATTTTCTTGCAGCTAGTTTTTTTTTTTAGCAATCATGCGTATCATTTTTTCTAGGCATGCCTATGTATGCGTTAACCCCCTTTTTGTAACAGTTTCATTTTATATCTATGTACCACTCCCCTCAATAATGCCCTGTGGGTCATGAGGGTATCAGAAATAAAATAAATAAAATAAAACAAAATATGGTTTATATTGCACCCTATGCGCTATGCTTTATATTGCACCCCTCTTTCGCAATAAACCATTTGGTTGTTAGTTCAGCGCATGTGTTTGTCTCATCTTCTTCCGTCCCGTCCGTCAGCGCTGTTTTGCCGTACCATTCAACATGAACCAACCCCAGTAGCACAAACGGGGCTCGGATTTGCGGGTCCTCGCGGGCCCCACACGAGCAGCCCATGGGGGCCCGATGTGGGATATGTGCTGGATTTGCAACTCGGCATCGCGCGGGACCCACAGGGGCAGCCCAGTGGGCTTGCTACATAGGACCAGCAGTGGCCCCTATGGTCTGCATGCATAAAAACGATACAGGGGGCTTCCCTCGGTCCTTTGTGGGACCCATAGGGACAGTAATGGGCTTCTTAGAGGGGACCTCCAGGGGGGCTTAGGCGGCAGTGCAGCGGGGACCCACACGGGCTAGCCCAAGTCCGGCCGACATGGGCAAGCCCAAGTCCGGCCCACATGGGCTAGCCCAAGTTCGGCCCAAAGGCACACACATAGACCAAGAAAGAGACCGGACACGCACCAGCGCTGAATTCAGCGCTGGTGTGTGTTTCCTCTCTCTTTCATGGACTTGGTGTGTTCGCGCTGTTGAACCATCATTATGAATATACACTAATTAGCCCAATCTGGACTTCATTCATAGGCAAAACAGTGCACTTTTGCTTCTCAACCGGTTTTCCTTGGGTGATGGCTCCCCCTCCCAATTGCTTCTCCTTGTTAGAGACACCTCGGTGCGCGCTATCTATTTCCCATTGAACAAGAAACGCGAGCTGTGATGCATTACGGGAAAGGTCTAGTATTGGACAGTCGCAGGTATTAAGCGACAGCGTAAGGAGCTCGTTCAGGTGAAATCCCGGCTCCGGCCGTCGGAAAAAACCCAAAATTCCTGTAAATAGAAAAAGAAAATAGCCCCACTGCGCCAGGTGGGCAAGTAACGCGTATGCCACGAAGGTTTTTGTTTGTTCTTTATTCCCGTTGGCCACGAAGGGTAATTGCTTCAGGCTTGTTTGAGCGACACCCATTGAACGCGTGGTCGGGTGTATGGCTTAGTAACCTGTGTTTGGGATGTGTTCTGGTCTGACAGTAATGAAAAAAAAAATCTAATATTGGTGTGGTGAATGGGGGCTTAACGTCCCAAAGCAACTCAGGCTATGAGGGACGATGTAGTGAAGAGCTTCGGAAATTTCGACCATCTGGGGTTCTAAAACGTGCTAAGACATCGCACAGTACTCGGGCCTCTAGAATTTCGCCTTCACCGAAATTCGGCCGCCGCGGCCGGGATCGAATCCGCGTCTTTCGGGTCAGCAGCGGAGAGCCGTAAACATTGAGCCACCGCGGAGCCAGACAAATATTAATATGCAAATTACGCGTCAGAAATTGGACGGAATGAAAAGGGGTGTTATGATGCTTCAGTGTACTGGAGCAAATGGTGTGTATGTGTACAAGTGGCGTAGTATGCCGTGCTCTGTAAGCTAGATAAGGATTGATCATAGGTAATCAATAATTGGGATTGTAATCGATGATCGTTATCGGTAAAGTGATTGTGGATTGGTAATCGCTAAGAAATAAGAAAAGGAAAAAAGACGAAAAGAAGCTACCGAGAATCTCACGCAGCAGAAGGTGTACGTCATATTACTTAAAAAGAGATAATGCGTGCAAAAGAAGACAGGATGAAAGAGAAGGCACGGACAAGCCAGGCGTCTCATGACGCCTTTCCCCGAGGATTGGCAATGCTCAGTATCGTGAATGCACCTCACGCCTTTCGTATTTGAATCAATATTGTGTTTCAAATGTGTGTCGTAACATTGTTGGTGTGTAAACAGGTTGCTCGGACGATTCCAATGCTTACTTGGTCATCCTGCTTTATTTACGGCACATTCCGCAGCATCGATGCGATGCGAGATGTTTGTTCAGGTCCTTAAGCCGCTCCCCCTCAGGACGCTCGTCGCTGATTGCGCTCGCACGTATGCACCATATGTCTGTGAAAGAAAGAATACCCACCACAAAACAAATTTTAGTCTTGTTATCATGAAGGACAAGAAATTTCGGTATGTAACAGAGAAAATTTTTCGGTATTTTGTCTCTCTACGCTGTGCAATCTACAACTGGCTGGTTCAAAAAAGACACTTAACAACTAGAAAGTTTCTGTTGACGCCGAGCATATAACTGAGACGGCGGCAGTACTCAGACAACAGAGTGATTTCAAATGCGTACTTACGTCCTAGCATCACGACGTCGCCGTCATAAAATCCGCCTTCTCCGCCGTGGCCTCCACCGCTAAAATGTCAGTAAATGTAACTGTTCACCACTCACGTCTTTCGGACTGAAGTTATTCAACACTGAGACAAGGACGACAGGGTTCCACCATACTTGCACTGGACGTACACATGGAAGGCGATGTCATCTTCGATCGTGGATTGATCAAGCAACACGAGGAAAGGAACACAAAAATGTATAACACAAATTCAACGACGACTAGCGAGTGCCAGCGTGTTTTCGCAGCTACCTTCATCCCTTGACATTCAACCCAACCGCAGGAAAGAAAAACCTGTTCTAAACAAACGCAGCAAAGGCCGGACACAGTGAACAAGTAGAATCGAAGCCCCCTTTCCACTTCATGGAGCGTCGCGGGGAATGTTCGGTAGTGGGCTGTAGAGTGAGTGCCTCCCCGCCATTTCTGGGAAGGGGGCTGGGAGGGACAGGACAAAGAGGGGCCCTCGGGGAAGGAACAAAGGCAGACAGAAAAGCCAGGGTTGAGCAGGTCTTTTTTTTTTGAGAGAGTGGACCCAGGAAAAGCAGGAAAGGCGGTGGTGAGAGGGGACAAAAACTTGAAAAAAAAAGTGCGCAATGACAGGTTACTCGTGTGACGTTTCTACAGGAGTTTGTTTTTATTTTGTTCTCTCTAGCACTGTACCTTTTCGCTGCTAACCTTTTCTTTGTTCGTCGATAGAAATGTCGAAGATTTGTGATTAGTATCTCTTCCTGATGGGGTGAACGCTGGGGCACCTCGCGATGGCGCTTGGGCAAGTTGCGTTATCAATGTGCGATCACTAGACGAAGAAGACGCGAAAAGAATGCCTGCACAAAAACCAAGAATTTTGTGTCTTGATCGATGCATCGCTACAGACTGCTGCTAGCGGACATTAAGAAAGCTGCTGCAATTAACGCGACAGTCACAAACCTTTTGCAGCCTCTGGCGCAGTCGCCGGAGGCTCGCTATGTTCATCAACCAGTCATGAATTCCATGCGCCACATGTTGCATGGGGACGACGAAAGCGCTTGAAGTGCTGGCGTAATTGAAGTGCGTTGAAACAAGCAAGAAACCTTATCCTGGCAGCTTTCTCCGCGGTGACCGTAGCACACCAGAAAAAAATACAATGCGATAAACGCAAAAGAAGCACCAACAAATCTCAGAAGCGGGTTCTTTTGTTATTACGACGTTCAAAGAGCAGCTCTTCGTCAGAGTGAAACGTGCAAGGTCTTGCTATTTGGTCACGCTTAACCCTTTTACCTCTGATGTAGGGTATGCAGGCAGACTAAATGCGAGAATGTCAACTCTTCCCCTGTACAACTAGTGTAGGTGTGACTGTCGATAGGTTTTGCCCGGCAACTCGCTAATGGCGCATGATGTTTCTGCACTGTGAAGCCCAGAGTAATCTGCGCAGGATTTACGAAGGCTGCTGGCGGATATATACTAGCCGTTTCCCGCACACACTGCATGTTTTGCTACTGCGCAGCTCACGCTTAGGCCTTTTCTACCAGATATGTACGATACAGGCGGGGAAAATGTTGGAATCGCAATTGGGCCCATGCCTAGCCCATATATTTTCCATGCAGGACCAATTTAGGCTACAGGCGGGAATACTGGTGTTAGCCCACACACAGCCCAATTGGTTCCGTTAGGGCGCTGCACGGGCAGCCCCTGTTGGGTGTGCCCGCACTTCACTGTCATGTAGCCCCATCTTTTATGCACACGAACTGCACGCAGCCCATGCTTACCCCTTTCATACCCGGTGAAGACATCGGAATGGCAAATGTGCCCATGCCCAGCCCACGCGGGACCTTCGCCGGTGTTGCTAAGACAGACCAAACTGCATTCCTGAAACGCTTCGCCACTGTGAAGCCCATAGTTTAGCCCCTGTATTTCCTACGCGGGACCCATGTCGGCTGAAGGCGGGAATACTAGCTCTTTGCCCACACAAAAACACTGCGGCTCCCTCATGGTGGTGTGCGGGCAGCCCCTTTTGGGGTTGCCCGCGCTTCACCATAATAGAGCCCGCATCCTAGCCCGCGTGTATCTGCGGTTGGACCTAGGTGGGCTGCCCAGTTTGTTTAAGCCCATGCCTAGCCGACGAGGGACCCATTCGGGCACGAAGTGGGCAGCCCCAGCGTTTTGTGCCAGCACTGCACCCACGGGGGACCCCTGTGGGTTTATTGCGGGCAGCCACCAGCCCTCATTGCCCATGTCGGACCCGCATGGGCCCGCCACCTTGTGCTACTGGGGAACCAGCCCGACTCAACCCTCTCCTTGAATCCATGTCTTCCCAGACCGTAGAGCGACCAGAACATGCATACGACCACCCGTGCAGCGAGACCTCTTCACTGCGAGGGGATCAGTCAACGATCGTAAACGGCGACGTGTCAGTAACCGATATGGCTGACGTGGACAACGAGGGCTTCAAGTTGGTGAGTCACCGCAAGCACCGAACGGTCGGGATCCCGCTAGTGGTGGAGCCCACCGAAAAAGGAGTTGATTTAAAAGAGAGAAATCCCTTCTTTCTTTTCCCGGCCATTAAATCACTGCAGGGATCAGCTCCGATTCATAGCCGGTTCACCAATCAAGGGGCACTTCAGCTGGATATCTGAACGGACGAGCAGGTTGACAGGCTCCTGCAGCGCTCTCAGATTGGTGACATCAAGTTTAGAGTGCGGTTACCCCATTCCTACATGAAGAACACCTGTGGTATTGAGGGCACACCAAAGTGGTATTCAGAAATGGTCTACTTCATTACTTGAAACCACAAGGTGTTCTGGTCGTGAAACGATTCGTGCGTCGTGTGGAGTCTCAAGAAAAGGAATGGGCTGCGGTATCTACCAACTCTAGCGTGCTGACGTCCGCATCCAACTCAGTGTGCCCCAAAAATATTGGTCTGGGATTCCCAGAAAACGCAGTTACCGATTTCATTGAAGCTCCTCCACGGTGTTCTAAATGTCGGCTGTTTGGGCATGTGGCCAAAGTTTGCATAAAGGATCGACGCTGTAAGCGGTGCGGTGGCGACCACGACTTTTGCTTGTGCCAATTGCAGTGGCGATCATTCAGCGAGTTTCGGAGGCTTCCCCTTCTCTGCGAGCGCTCTGCACCCTGGAATAACCTTCACTTCTGAGAAGTTGACTGAAGCCTGTGCCAGGAGTTGTCGAGTTCCCAATGTTGAGTCTAATGTTGTTGCGTCACTCAAAATGTTCCTAAGAGACCTGGGCCCAGCAAGACGCCAAGGTCCACTGCGTGCGAGTCGGTTGTTCGACCTCCAGCAAAAAGGGTAGATGTTCCTGAGTGACCACATCACAGCCAGATTCGATGGCAAGGGGGACTCTCATATGCACAGGCGACAAGAAAAACACCTACTTCGGCCAATAATGTGTTCCCGTCGGCATCTTTTCTCAAAGTTGTGAGTGCGTTGCGCAAAATAAGGAGCTCAAAAATTAAGGTGCGTCTGACCTTTTTCATGTTTTGTTAGGGGCCGTGCGTTCACATGCTCCAGCGATACCGCCTGGTAACCTGATGAGCTTTCTACAGCTTATGCTTTTGTTTGAGTCTATGATTACTATATTTGCAGCGAACTTCCTTTCGATATAATATAGATGTTGAACTAATATCCACGGAAAAGTGCCGTCTACCCGAGGGAAAACCACCCATGCAAAGGGAGGCTTCGCGCCTTCTTTTAAGATTCCTGCAGGATACTGTTCTATATGGTCTACTGTGATTTAATGTGCGTGTAGATGGCGTCTTATGGAGTGGACTATGTTATTCTGTGAGTGAATGTGCGCATGGATCGTGGCACACCAATGGACTATGTTCTACTGTGACTGAATATGTGTATAGATGGTGACCTCTGGAGTGGATTATGTTCTTCTGTGAGTGAATGTGTGCATACATAGTGTCTGTGGGAGTGAAATATTGTCACCTAGTGGTGGCTGCAGTCCGGCGAAAAGGAAGACAGCGACAAAGAGTTTTCGAAAGGAAACTCTTTATTTGAGCTTGTATCGGGCATGCGCTGTCTGCCTTATCGTGTCAGCGCATTGTCTTATCAGTGCTACCGCAAACTGTACGCTTGGCACTGCTACTGCCCCGCCCCCTCCATCGCCTATAAAAGGGCGTGCTAATAAACCCTTCCTGTTCTTCTTGTTCCTGCCACCATGTAGTTGCCTCTATCCTTAGTGCGACACACATCACGATACATGGTGGCAGAAGTGGGATTCTGCGACAGCTATGTAGCTTCTAAAGGCCCCGCCACCTTTGCAACAGACCGGCAACCTCTCTGAAAATTGGAAACGTTTCAAGCAGAAATTCGACCTGTTCCTGCAGGCGACCGCAACGAAGGAGCAACCTCGCAGCGATTCTGCTAAAGCCGCACTCCTGCTGAACATAGCCGGTGATGAAGCGCTCGACGTGTTCAACACGTTCAAGTTCGAGGCAGCCGAAAGCAAGGACGATTACGCAACGGTGGTTGGAAAATTCGAGTCCTACTGTGCCGAGGTGAGCAACGAAGTTCACGAACGTTATGTGTTTCGCTCAAGGAAGCAGGCAGATGGAGAACCTTTCGAGAAGTTTGTCCGGGACCTCAAAAAGCAAGCCGCGCAATGCAATTTCGGAGATCAGCGTGATTCGCGGATCAGGGATTAGATCGTGTTTGGCACGAATAACTCAAAGCTTCGCGAGAAAATGCTTCGAGAGAAGTCTTTAACGTTGCTGAAAGCTGAAGATTTGTGCAAGGTAGCAGAGTCTCTCGCACAACGAAACGAGGTCTGGAAGCCGCGGATGACAGGGTCGATGCTGTTTCAAGGCACGCGCCACCATCGCGAAGCAAAAGTCATGACTGCAAGAAGCAGTACCATTGCAAAAAGTGCAACCGGCGTCACAGGCCCACACATTGCCCAGCCTACGGGAAAAAGTTACATGAATGTCGAAAACTTCACCACTTCGCGGTTTGCTGTGAAGGACTATCTAAAGTTGAACAAGTTAGTAAAGACAGCAGCGATGACGACTTTGACATTCTAGAAGTAGGAACTGAAAAAGGAAGCAGCAAAGACTGGATAGTGGAAGCACGAATTGCCGGAAGAAATATTTGCTGCGAAGTAGACACCGGGTCTCAGGCCAGTCTGTTACCATTCTGTATGTACCGCAAGACTCGGGAGTCACAGCAGTTAACGCCCACAAGTGCGGTTCTGAGAGCTTACACGGGGGGTGTCATAAGTCACTTCGAAACAACGACACAGGAAGTAACTATCGGTAACGCTTCCGCCACCGTGAAGTTCTTTGTTGTAACGAATGGCCGTCAAGCCATTCTGGGCCTAGATTCAAGCGAAGCTCTGGGACTTGTCCATCGCACGGTGGCTACTGTAAATACTTCGGAGTACCACGCTCTCAAAGATTTCAAACATGTCTTTCAGGGGCTAGGCTGCCTGAAGCAACCATACAGCATGGTCATGCAACCATCCGCGATTCCAGTTGTTCAACCAGCCCGACGGGTACCCATGTCCCTGCGACAACCACTTCGGGAGGAGCTGCGTAGAATGGAGCGTGCAGGCGTCATCTTCAAACAGGATGGCCCGACAGACTGGGTAAGCCCATTGGTTTTGGTTAAGAAAAAGGATGGCAAACTTAGGGTTTGCATGGACCCAAAGAAAATAAACGAGCACGTAAAAAGGCAGCACTACCAGCTCCCAAAGCGCGAGGACATGGAAGGGAAAGTGGCCGGCGCAGCCTATTTCAGCTGTTTGGACGCAAATTCTGGTTTCACCAGATACCACTTGACGAAAAAAGGTCCAAAATATGCACTTTTTATACACCCTTTGGAAGATACCGTTATCTCCGGTTGCCTTTCGGTATCTCATCTGCTCCCGAAGTTTTTCAACAGCGGATGAGTGAAGTCTTCGATGGCCTTCACGGTGTACACGTTTACATCGATGATATTTTGGTGTGGGGCGAAACCAAACAAAAACATGACCAGAGACTAGTGGCAGTAATGAAAGCAGCTGAAAAAGTCGGCCTAACGTTCCACGCAGAGAAATGCAAGTTTTGCGTCACCGAAGTGCAGTTCCTAGGCGATATCACACGCAAGGGCATCTCGCCAAACCCAAAGCTTGTGGAAAGTTTGCTGCAAACGCCAGTGCCCAAGAACAAATCCGATGTTCAGCGCATGCTCGGTGTGTTGAACTATTTTGCCAAATACGTTCTGCGCCTATCTGAGCGAACCGTGTTGCTGCGAGCCCTTATCAAGTCACACTCAGAGTTCGAGTGGACTGAAAACCACACGAGGGAGTGGAAAAGTGTCGTCAAGATTTTAAGCACGACTCCCGTGTTAGGCATCTTTGATCCCCGAAAAGAATCTAATGGTGTCTTCGACTGGTCGTTTCTGATCGCTCTAGAGCGCTCTGAGATGCAGCCGCACGTTCGGCTGGTCGAAATCAAGCGCTCTGACTACATTCGGCTGGTTCTTTCAGAGCGCCCGCCTCCAGCTCAGAGCGCTCTAAGGCGCTCCAAGAAAAAAGTCGGAGCGGCCCCGAGATGTGTTCACGTGACAGAGCCACTTCCGCCGTTTCGCGAAGACGGCATAGCCAGAGCACACCACGACCGGTCTGGCGAGGCCTAACGCGTCGGTTTTTACGCATCCGTAGAAGCAAGTTTAGGCGCTTTAGGTATTAGACGCATTTAAAATGTCCCTGCTGTGTGGCTCTATGAGCCGAAATGTCGAAAAAAATACGAATAATTACGCTGGGTACGCCGTTACGGAAGTTACGTCCTTTTTCTGCTTCCTGTGCTTTCGCTCTGAAAACTTGCTGACCATTCGGCTTGACCGGTCTCACTATGCGCTCGGAGCTAGAGCGGCTCTCATTTTGCCGAATCCGAACCGGATCGTGGAAGCGACCAGTCGAAGACACCATAAGATAACTTGCGACGCATCGAAAGACTGCGTGGGCTCAGCCCTTTTGCAGTGCCACAACGGCCAATGGCGGCCAGTGGCTTATGCATCTCGTGTGCTAACGCAAGCTGAGCAGCGTTATGCTCAGATTGAAAAAGAGGCGCTTAGCATTTCTTTTGGCTGCGACAAGTTTTACCAGTTCATTTACGGACAGAAGATTCTCATCGAGACAGATCATAAACCTCTACTATCTATAGCTGCAAAGGAACTTATGACATGCCCCCCCCCCCCCCTCCAAAGGTTTTTTTTTAAACTCCTGAAATACGACTTTGTATTGCAGTATGTCCCAGGAAAGCACCTCATCTTGGCAGACATGCTGTCACGATCGTCGCCGGTTGCTCAAGACGACACCACTGGCGCAACTGACGACGTGGAGGTACACGCAGTTGCCGCCTTGGGCTACATGGTCAGGGAGGCAACATGTGAACAGCTGGTAAATGAAACTGCCCGCGATGACTACCTCCAGGCAGTCATTTCTTGCCTGGCAACTGGCAAGAATGTCGACGGGGAACTTAAAGCATTTTCGTCTGTGCTTTCCGTCGTGAATGGGATAATGTTAAAAGGCACGAAGGTGGTGATACCAAAATCCATACGGCGTGGCATTTTAGCGAGAATTCATGCCGGGCATTTGGGTCTACAGAAATGCAAAGAAAGAGCCCGTCGTCTTGTTTTTTGGCCCGGTCTCAGCAGTGACTTCAGTGTATTGATTAAGGGTTGCCCGACTTCCCGCGAACTTGCTTACAAGCAAGTGCAAGAACCAATGCTGATGCGTCCAGTTCCCCGATGTGCTTGGTATCGCGTTGGTGTTGATATTTTTTCTTTTGGGGGAAGCTCGTACATCCTGGCATTTGAGGCGTTCTCTAACTTCCCAGAAGTCGAGAAACTTGTTGACACTACTGCAAGGACGGCAATCGCTGCACTCAGAGCCGTGTTCGCGAGGTACGGCGTACCACTTGAAGTGTGCACCGCTAACGGGCCACAATTTGCCAGTCACGAGTTCGCAGTCATTGCAAGAGCACGACTTCACTCACGTCACATCCAGCCCCCGCTACCCGCAATCCAACGGACTGGCAGAGAAAGGTGCCCAGGTGGTAAAGCGGATCATGAAGAAATGTTAACATTCACAGGAAGACTTCTGGCTAGGTCTGCTGGCCTACCGCTGTACGCCACTGGAGGACGGCCGATCACCTGGGGAACTTCTTCAAGTCAGGTGCTTGAGAGCTAATCTTCCAGATTTTGGCGCTGTGCAGACAACTGTGGTCAAGAAGCACCATCGGAAGTGTGGCGGAAAGCCTCTGCCACCTTTGGCTGAAGGTTCTGTCGTGAGGATCCAGGGTAAAACATGGTCAAAAAAAGGTACTGTCGTTGGCATTGCGGCTCCCAGGTCCTACAAAGTGCAAACCGAGGATCGTCGGGTGTTTAGGCGTGAGAGGCGGCATCTTCTGCAAACCCGTGAGAAGTGTGCAGAAGACACTAGTGATGACGACAGCGGTTCGTCCGAGGGTGAACCAGATAACTCCGGCCAATCTGCTCCAAATATCTCGCCTGCTGCCACAGCACGAACATCTGCTGACTTCCCTCGGCAACAGTCCACCACAGACAGCTCGGCGCTCGGAGGCTCTGGGAACTATATGCCATTAACTTTGCCTGGGCCTACACCGGTTCCAAGAAGGTCGGCACGTAGAGCAAAGCCACCTCTACGTCTTCAGTACGACGCTGCTTTTAATCAAATAGCTTGAACATTTGTCGTTTTCATTACCCCTCGGAGGATGTATCGGGCATGCGCTGTCTGCATTATCGTGTCAGCGCATTGTCTTATCAGTGCTACCGCAAACTGTACGCTTGGCACTGCTGCTGCCCCGCCCCCCTCCATCGCCTATAAAAGGGCGTGCTAATAAACCCTTCCTGTTCTTGTTCCTGCAACCATGTAGTTGCCTCTATCCTTAGTGCGACACACATCACGATACAGAGCTGACTTGCGCCCGAAAAGAAGTGAACCATTCGGCGGCAGCGTAGCAACAAGCGTGCTCGGCTGTCGTCGAACAGAACGCCCGCCGCAGTTGGCCGTGCTCTTTTTAAAGCTGATAGCGAACTTTCGAGATAAATCTTGGAAAGCTACTAGAACATTCTGGCGCAAAGTAGAATCGCCTCCGCCTGGATGCGATCAATCGAGATAAATCTAGGCGCGTCTTGCGTCACAAACGAAGCGATAAAGCGGCGTGTTGGCAGCCTTGAAGCATGAACAATCACACTACAAACATTCGCGGAAATATGTATTATTATAAGTGGCTGTGCGCAGGAGGGAAAAGGGGGCAGATTGGACCCGTTTTAGGACATTAATATATATCGGGGGAGCAATTTCCGGCGGAATCAGCAAAGCTAATCTCACCTGCAGCATACAACTCAACTCAGCGAATGTTCAATTCATAAACGAATAATCGGCTCCTGTGTCGACTAGACCAGTAACTTTCTGGCCGTCAATAGCCACTTCTAAGTCAGATGTCCTGGCTCTGGTGTGGCACCTCGTCCTCGGCGTCAGGTCACGGCTTCGTCCGGTATGTGAATCGTGGATGGGGCGTGTGGTATCTTTTCTGGACGGCGGCGTCGTTTTGAAGGCCTTTCGCATCGTGGTCGAGGTTGTCAATGTATGCGGCTTCAGCCTGGTGTGTGCGGCGTCTTCATGTGGCGTGGTCGCTGGAGGATCTTCGTCCTCTCCTCGGCAAAAAACCTGACCTCCACAGGCTGCTTTGTTTACTTTTCCCTACGGGGGCTGGGGGACCTTTCTCGGACAGCCGCGGCGTAGCCGCGGCCCGGTGATGCAAAACGTGTGGTGGACGATGACGGCTAGCGGGAGAGTCGGCTTGATATGTAGTCCGCTCTGCGCAAGTAGTCGAAAGATGCGGGTTCGATCACGGCTGCGGCGGCTGAATTTCGATGAAGGCGAAATTCTAGAGGCCCATGTACTGTGCGATGTCAGTGCACGTTAAAGAACCCCAGGTGGTCGAAATTTCCGGAGTCCTTCACCACGGCGTCCCTCATAGCCTGAGTCCCTTTGGGACGTTAAACCCCAATAAACCAAACCAAACCAGTCGTCCATTTCCCGTGGTCACTGGTCGGGGAGCGGTCGCGGCGCGCCGATGGCGAAACCTCGCAGGCGGATGCGTCTGTACGGGCTGTGGCGAAGTATGTGCCCGGCGTGGCCACAATGGAAGAACATTGAGCGGCTGTCGAGAGTCCTCCGCTTGTCGCATTTCCTAAAGCTGTTGCGTCGCTAGTAAGATAGGCGTGCGGGAGCTAGAGACCGTTCTTGTAGAGCTGGTGCCGGTCGATGAGGCCTTGGGGTGTCTCATCGAGGTGAAGGACTGCGTAGTGCGGCGGCGTAGGTCGTGGATTCTGCTTCCGTTGGTGTCATCGGTCACGGACGGGGAGCCAGTACATTCTGTACTTGTTCACTGATGATGATCATGAACGACGCCACCTGAGTCCTGCGTCTGCTGTGTTGGGGAATGCATCATCCGGCGAAGTCCTTAGCGAACAATTTCGAGTATCAGATCTCGCAGGTTATCCCGGCTTGCAGGAGTATCTTCTGTGGGGGTTGTCGTCATCACTTGAAGCGGTCGGCTGTAGTGACGGGTCCAGGCGTCAAGGATCTTTTCGATGGCAGAAGCTTCAACTACAAACTCGGGGACGGTTACTGGAGGATCTCGAATCACACGGCGAACAGTTGCACCTTTACGCCACGCATCAGAAAGGTGAACTTTTTTTGTTCAGTCATGTTAGGGTCAGAGCGCCTCAAAAGGGGTTTCGTTTCTTTCACATATGCAGTTACATTCTCGTTTGGGGGCTGAGTTCGGGAATTTACAAGACCTCCGCCCTTTGCTTTCGGGCGACGCTAGTGAACTTACCCAGTAGCTGTTTCTTGAAGGTCGTCCAGGCTATGAGGGAAGATCCGTGGTTTTAAAACCACGTTCTGACAGGGCCATCTAACGTAAAATAAACGTTTCGAAGCTTAGCGCTGTCGTCCGAGGCATTCAGCGTTGCCACATGGTCATACAAGTTCAGCCAGTCTTCTACATCTTTTTGTGGTTCTGCAAGGAAAGTCGGTGGCTCTCGGTGCTGGTGAAGCACGACGGGTGTTGTCTGTGCACCCGGTTTTATTGTCAGGGGCATAGCAGGATAGCAGGGCAGCACCTTCACCTGATGTCACGTAGTAGCGACTGCAGTCAGGTCAGAAGGAAAACAGCGACGATGGCTTCCAAACGAAACTCTTTATTTGGGCTGACGTGCGCCTACAATGAACTAAGTGACTCGGTGGTGGCGTAGCAGCTAGCGTGCTCGGCGGTATAGCAACTGGCGTGCTCGGCGGTCGTCGACTAGGGAATGGTCTCCGATCTCGGCCGTGCTCTCTTTAAACCTTATAGCGAACTTTCAATATAAAGCTTGGAAACATACAAGAACATTCTGGAACAACGTAAAACGGCTCCACCTGGATGCGATCATTCTAGATATATCTAGGCGCGTCTTGCAAAGCGATTAAGTGGCGTACCGGCAGCTTTGAAGAATGAACAAACACTACAATGATTCGAGTCGATTTGAACGATGGGCACTCTGCTCAAATTTTAACAGCCCTTTATCTTCTGTTTTTACTCATGAAGTCATTAACTGTTTTGTAGTGTTCAATTCATTTCGGGATTATTCAGTGTCCCGGGTAGTTATCAGTTAAGATGGTATGCTATCTTTGCGAACCAATGTTATAATAACTACAAGCACGAATTCGCGCTACTTTAACTGCAAAATACTTAAAAACATATCTCAAGAGAATTTTCATGTCGAATCTGCATTTTTTTCTCACTCCTTATCATTTGGCTCAATCACTCACGACTAGCTTTTAGTTAAAGGAATACCTATTTTCAAATTTCGCTTCTGCTTTGATGCCCTAAAGCACTGACTCTTTCCATTGAGTTTCACCTTCTCTAAGCTAACTGCACGTCATGCACACCCAAATCGTTCATTACCTCGACTGTTACGGCATTATGTTCAATCATCTGCGTGGTTTTTGCTAGGCATTTCCTTGTGGCACTCAGCTCGCTGGATTTGCAACTACTGCGTTATTTTAATAGACACCGGGATTGAACTGAACGATTTGTTCCTTGATTATTCTAAGGCATTTTATCAGGTCCCCCCTCCCCCCGCAGACTACTTATAAAAGTTATTGCTTCTCATTGTTCAACCTCAGGTTTTAGCGTTGACTAAAGACTCCCTGTCATGTGCGTTGACTTCATTCAAGTCTTCAATAGCTCAATCATATTTGGCGTACCGCACGGAATTTCGCTTGGCCCATGCTCTGCCTAATATTTCTTAATGATTTACCAAATTCCTTAGTTTATTAGGCGCCGCTGCGGCTGAATGGTTATGGCACTCGGCTGCTCACCCGAAAGATGCGGTTTCGACCCCTGGCCACGGCGGTCGAATTTCGATGGAGGCGAAATTCTAGAGGCCCTGTACTGTGCGATGTTAGTGCACGTTAAAGAACCCCAGGTGGTGGAAATTTCCGAAGCCCTTCACTACGGAGTCCCTCATAGCCTGAGTCACTTTGGGACGTGAAACCCCCCTAGCCCAAACCCATAGTTACCTAAATTGGACTTCACTGACGACTGCACTACGTACTAAGACATTAAGAGTGACACTGACCGCCAATCTTTGCAAACTTGCATTGATTCAATTTGTGGGCGATTCCTCTGCGCGGGGACGCACAGGCAGTCACTCGAGGCAGGGCTTTGTACAAAGGGTTTATTCTCACATCAGGGGGGCCGGTCGTCGTCACGGCAGCTGGGTCAGGTGGCCCTTTGGCAGGGCTGGTCCAAGAGCGAGAGAGACGAGCCTTCCCGGTCTCGCCTTATAAAGGCTTTCTCCTAGCCTCGCTCCCCCCACCCCACCACTCGGGAAGAAGGGGTCCGAGGCTACCCGCGGTGAGCGGCGCGAGATTTGACCTGCCCGCGAGCAGACCCTACATCTCCCCCCCTTCAAACGTCCGTCCCGGGGTCCGCCAGTAGGCGTTCGGACCTCCGGGTCCGGGCCCATAGAGTCGTCGCAGGGGGGAGGGGTGCTCGCCGGGGGGCCGCTCACCGCTAGCTGGATGGGCTCCTCAAGAGCCGCCTGGGGGAGCGAGGCGCCTGGCTGCACTGGGGGCCCTGCCGGCAGCGCCCTCCAAAGCTCCTCGGCCGCTGGGGACATCAGGTCTGGGCGGCTGGACTGGAGGATGCGGAGGGCCGCCTCCTCCGGGCTGCCCCTCTGCAGTGGCGCAGAGGGGGAAGGTGCTGCAGCCGCCAAGGACTTCTCCGCTGCCTCCTTGCGTGCTTTATGCAATCCACCGGCCTCGTGGCGGAGCCGGTGCACGACAGGTGTGCCGCAGAGCGAGCACAGGCCGGCCCGCTCCTCGTCGTTGTACAGCCGGCGATGGCTCCTGGGCTGCTCGGCGGCCGTAGCGCCGGCTGGGCGCTGAGGGGTGCCCTGCGCTTGATGATCCCTGGCGCCCTTCCGTTGGCCTGCACCACTGGGAGGTGCTCTCCAGTGGTTAGGCACGTGGTTTGGCTGGCGGTGGGGGCCACCGCAGCCGTGGAACCTGCGCCACTCGCGCGGCTCCTGCCGCCAGCCGGGTGGCGCGCCTTGATGGCGGCCACCGTTCGACGGTGGTCTGCCTTGCCTTCTGGAGTCCCAGCCACGGGCGTCGGTCCGCTGGAGCTTCCTAGAAGACATACTGAGAGGGCGAGAGCACTGCGAGTGATTATTAATCGAGAGACACGGGTGCTACCTGGTCCTCAGGTTGTAGCGTCGGTTGCGAACCGCACCGCTACCTGCTCGTCCTCCCGGGGGTGAGATCGCCGCATCGCGCTGATTTTCCACCGCTTCGCAGTCACCGTCCTTGCGAAGGTGGAAAGCCCTCAAATCAGCGACATGCACCGGACCGGCGGTTTCGCCGTTTGTCAACAACCGCAGCTGGTAGGTGAGCGGCGTAGTCCGTGCCGTAACTTCGTACGGCCCAGCACACTTGTGCGCTAGCGACGCGGCGAAACCGCGCGCTGCGTTACTAAGTGGGTGCGTTCTCTTGAGTACTAAGTCGCCCGTGTTGAAAACGACGTGACGGCGACCTTTGTTGTACTGATCCGCCTGCTCCATGCGCGCGACATCGAGGTTTTCGCGGGCTGCTCGCTGCGCTGCCTCCAGGCGCTCCCGGAGCCTTGCCGCGTACTGCGAAAGCGGAGGGGGCGCAGGCCCCGCCAAGTCGAGTAGGGCATTCTCTAGCGGAAAAGCGATCTCTCTCCCAAAATTCAAGTAAGCTGGTGTAATACCCACTGACCTGTTCACGGTTGTCCTTGTAGCGAACGCCAGTTCGGACAGCCGCGCGTCCCAATCTCTGTGCTGCTCGGTCGTCGCGACCAGCATGCTCTTCAGATTTCGATTCACCCGCTCGGTTATGTTGCACTGAGCGTGGTAGGGACTCGTTCTCCTGTGGCGGATTTGAAGCGCCCGACAAGAGTCTACAAAGACTTTGCTTGTGAAATACGAAGCATTGTCTGTAATCAGGCCGGAAGGGAAACCGAAACGAGTGAAAGTCTCCAACAGTTTTTCCCAAATTCGTTCCGACACAAGCTTCCTAAGGGGGAAAACCTCTACCCACTTGGAATAGTGGTCCGTTATTACCAGGATGAATTGGTTTCCGCGCGCGGACCGAGGGAGGGGTGTCATGATATCGCACGCGACCACTTGCCACGGGTAGTTGCTAACTACCGCCTTCATCATGTCAGCGGGCTTGCCCGCCCGAGGCTTGGCTACCTGGCATACCGGGCAGGTACGGGCGTATCCCAGCACATCCTTTCTCATGCCTGGCCAGGTCGCGACACGGCATAACTTGTCGTAAGTCTTACTGCCGCTGCCATGGCCTGCCAGCGCTGAGTCATGGAAGTACTGCAGGAACCGTTTCCGCAACCTTCTCGGGACCACGACTCGGAAAGGGGATGCTATCGCCTCTTCCTCGTCAAGTTGGGGAATGTAGCGGAGCAGCAAGCCATCATCGCCCAGCAGATACGCGTCGTACTTGCCCTCAGCGTTCCCGGTGCAAGCTGCGCTGTTCGCAAGCTCCTTCAGCACCCGCTGGCAAAGACCGTCTGCTTTCTGGGCCTCCATCAGCTCTTCTCTACTGACCGCTACTCCCCAAGACAGATTTCTTTCTGCCTCGCTCCTAGGCAGGCGAGCGGTCGCCGCCACGAGCTGCTGTGTTTCCCTTCCGTCACAGCACCGTGCGGGACCTTTGTCCGCCTCCTCTTTCGCCAAACCGGGCGCGACACTCCCGTCCGCCCTCTCCTCCTCTCCAACAGCGGTGACGCCGCTTTTTACAAAGCTGGGCTGCGCCTCTGAAGCGCTTCCGCCAGCATTCCACGGTGCGCCCGATAAAGCATCGGCCACCTTGTTCAAGCTGCCCCGGCGGTACTCGATGGCGTACGCGTAACGTTGCAACGTCAGCGCCCATCTCGCGAGTCTACCTGCGGGGTTCTTGAGCCTCTTTAACCAAGACAATGCCTGATGATCTGTCTGCACGGTGAAGACCGCTCCGTCTAGGTACATGTCGAACTTCGACAATGCGAACATGATCGCCAGGCATTCCTTTTCGGTCACGGAGTAATTCCGCTCCGCCGATGTGAGCGTGCGACTAGCGAACGCGACAGGGCGCAGTTTGCCCTCGTGTTCCTGCAACAAAACAGCTCCAACACCGTAGTCACTAGCGTCTGTCTGCAAGACAAACTGCTTGTTCAGGTCGGGGAGGCGCAGACTAGCGGTATTCGCTATCGCGCGAGCCAAGGCAACAAATGCGTCACTCTGTTCCTTGCCCCAGACCCACTTCGAGCCTTTACGCAACAGCAGGTTCAGCGGCCTTGCAAGCTCCGAACAGCGCGGGATGAATTGCCTGTAGAACGCAACCATCCCCAAAAACCTCTGCAAGCTTTTCACATCCATGGGGCAGGGGTAGTTCAGAATTGCCTGCAGTTTGTCATCATTCGGTCTCAGTGTGCCATCATCCACGACAAAGCCCAAGAGGTTCACTCTCTTCGATGCCAACTGCACTTTCTTTGGATTAATGGTTAGACCGGCACGTCTCATTCTATCGAGAATGGAATTCAGGTGAATGAGGTGCTCCTCGAATGACTGTGAGAATATCACAACGTCGTCGAGGTACGCCATGGCGTAGTTGAACCTTGCATCGCCCAGTACGATGTCCATCAGTCGCATGAACGTGCTCGGGGCGTTAGACAAACCAAACGGGAGTCGAGTAAATTCGAAGAGCCCGCGGTGGCACGTGAATGCGGTTTTCTCAATGTCACCTTCGGCCACCTCAATCTGCAGGTACCCTCTGCTTGCATCTAGGACTGTGAAGAACCTCGCGTTCCCTAACGCGTACATCACAGCCTCGATCGACTGAAAAGGGTACGCAACCGTAGGCGTCAGTGAGTTGAGCTTACGATAATCAACACACAGCCTGACCGATCCATCTTTCTTCGGTACTAGAACCACTGGTGACGCCCAGGGACTTTGTGAGGGTCTCACCGCACCGGTGTCAATCATCTCGTCAAGGGCACAGTCGAGAAGCTGCCTCTTATGCGCACTTAACGGCCTCGGGTTACACCTGAAAGGGCGCGTATCACCCGTCTGAATCTCGTGCTGAAGCAGGTCGGTTCTGCCCGGTTTCTCCGTGAAGCAATCCGAAAACGGGAGTAAAGTTTCCGCGAGCCTTCGGCGCTGACTACTGGGTCCTGAGAAAGACGCAATAATCGCTTCTAACGGGCCACTGTCTCTCAGCATCTCGAGGGAGCTCACCTGCCTTTCTGTCGCCCAGGTGTGGACAACCACCTTTTGTGCAGGACAGCCGGGCAAGGATGCGCTTTCGAAGGGAATGAGGGGGGCGAGCTGGCTGTAACGATAGCCATTCTCCCCCATGTCGAGCACAATACCTTCGCTCGAGAGAAAATCCCTTCACAGAATTACTGGTATCGACAAGCCAGGCAGATAGACGAAGCGATGTCTCCGCTTTCTGCCGTCAAAGCGCATCGTAAGACGCACTGCTCCCTTTGCCTTTGCCGCCCCAGCTGCTAAGCTTAACGGGGTTTCGGCCGGTCTGACACGGATGTTACCTATCCGGCAGGCCTCGTACACCTCGTCACCGACCAGTGACAGCGTTGAGCCCGTGTCTACGAGTGCAGAGTAGCGTCGACCCGCTAACTGCACTAACATAAAAGGGCTTGAGCGCGGAACGACTCCCTGAGCTCTACAGGCGAGCGGGACAAAGGCCTCCCCGTCGCCGGCGCGGGAGTTCTTTTCCTTACTAGCGCCTTGACAACCACGAAATTCTCCCGCTGACGGTGAAAGGTCGGTGCCACCAGACATCACCGCCAGCGCCTGGCGTTTCCCTGCATACGCCTAGCTTGGCATTCGCGTGCCATGTGGCCGGGCTGGTTGCAATTCCAGCAAAGCCGGTCGTTCACCCGCCGCGTGGACGGAGGACCCCTCGTTCCACGAAGCGGTTGGGGACGACTCTCCCCTTTCTCCGCGCATTCCTGACGCTCGCTCGGCGCGTGGCCTGTGAGGCCGGCACGGCGCCGCTGCTCGAATGCGTACGGGTCCAGCGCGCGAGGGACAACAGGGGGTTCCGCCTGCCTTTCCACGGCCATTACCTCGGCGCGCCGAGCCCTCATCGCGCATTCTCGGCCTCCATCCCATGCGCATCCCTGTTCCAGCGATTCGGCCAGGGGCTCCTGGTCCCTCTCCTCCAGGGTCAGGCCACGGAAAGGCAGCGCCACTTCCTGGAGGTCACCGCCGAGCAGCCGCAACCCAAGCGGCCCAGGCTCCTGCGGCACGTGGCCACCTGGACCACGGTCGCCAACGGAGCGGCCATCTCTTACTGCGCGCGGTCCAGGTGGCGGGACCAGGCGCTTCGGCCGGCCTGGGGGGCGGCTGGTAGCGCAGTTCGGCTAGTAAATCCGCCTGCACGGTCTTGGCCTCCTGCGCTAGGGCCTCGAGGTTTGTAAAACTGCGGCCCCGCAGATACGGCTTGAAGCGTGGATGGCACTGCCTGATCACACGCGCAACCTGATCTCGGTCGGTTGCCGTCGGATCTGCCCTCTTGTACAGCTCTTGCATTGCGCGTACGTACTCGAGGAGGCTTTCCTCTGGGTGTTGGGTGCGCAACGCGAGCTCCTCCAGCATCCGGCGCTCATAATCAGGCGGCAAGAACTCGGCGCGGAAACGGTCTTTGCAGTCCGCCATCGACTGGAAAGTCGGCTGGCAGCGCCTCCATCGCGCCGCGCTCTCGACGAGTGCTACAGGCAGGACATGCCCTAGCATTACGTCATCTGGGCCGCCCAGAGCCGTCTGGTAGTCCTCGAGTTGTTGTAGAAACTCGTGGACTGATTTCGCGTCCGTGTACCCGGAAAAGGAGGGGACCTCCATATTTATCCGCGGGCGCGATGCCGTCGCCGATGCTACCGATGCTGCGGCCTGGTTGGCGCCAGCCACCGAACCGAGCTGACGGGCTAATGCGGCAAACATCTCAGTCACCTGCCCCATTACGGCCGCCGCGTCGGCCGTCTCACTACCGGCTGCCCCGCCATCCAAAGCCATGGCTGAAACATCCTTTCTGGGAGGCATAGTTCGCGCTAACTGTCCGGCCGCACCGGCTAACTGCTCATGCCAACAAGAACATTCATATACACAACAATCTATCTACAAACACACGGAAATACAAACAGAAAACGCCCGAAAACTACATAAATAACACAAAACCCCTAACAAATTTACAACACTACACAAGTCGCTACCCCGCGAACATTCCGCCTGACCCACTCCTTAACCCTAGCGGTCCGGCGTGGCCCCGAACAAAGAGGGCCTGCCACGAGTCTGGCTGCACGTCCCAAAATCGGCAGAGAAATCGTCCACAAGGTGTTAATTAAAGCCGCACGCTGCGCGCCATTATTTGTGGGCGATTCCTCTGCGCGGGGACGCACAGGCAGTCACTCGAGGCAGGACTTTGTACAAAGGGTTTATTCTCACATCAGGGGGGCCGGTCGTCGTCACGGCAGCTGGGTCAGGTGGTCCTTTGGCAGGGCTGGTCCAAGAGCGAGAGAGACGAGCCTTCCCGGTCTCGCCTTATAAAGGCTTTCTCCTAGCCTCGCTCCCCCCACCCCACCACTCGGGAAGAAGGGGTCCGAGGCTACCCGCGGTGAGCGGCGCGAGATTTGACCTGCCCGCGAGCAGACCCTACAAATTACAATTTTGTGTTCATCGTGGCTAATGACCCTAAACCACTCTAAGTCAAGGCTCATCTGCTCTACAAAAAATTCTTGCCGGAACACAACCACATACTATCTTAGTGACCTAAGATCGGAAAAACTTTCCATTTACAAGTATTTCGGCGTTTATCTTCAGTTCAACTGAACTTGGAACTGTCACATTAACTGTAACCCTGCAGCTCATAACCGCGCTCTTGGCCGCTTAAAATGTAACCGTCTAACTACTACTGTGCAGCTGCGAGAACATCCTAATACTGCTTTAATTCGGGTTAAAATCGAGTGCGCTTCAGACATATGGAAATCACATCGAGCGTATGCCGTAGATAGCATCGAATCCCAGCAAAACCATGGTGCTCGTTCACTATTTTCAGATTACTCGAGTTTGAGTAGCGTCACCGTTATAAAGCTTTTGCTGGACTTGATTACATTTCCAATTATTGCAGTCTTGCTCAGTCAAGAATTTTTCACATTTACCATCATCCGTTCCTACACGACAATTTCTTTCACTCACCCGCAATACTCCCGATGGCCTGCTGGGTCATTACATGCCAAACGCACCAAAATGTGCTCACGGTGCCCTTAGATATCATTCAAAAATGTTTCGAGTTTTTATTGAATGGTCAAAAGAAATTTCCGATATTGTCTAGGGTGGCAGAAAATTTTCGCGTCATGTGACAGCTCTTTTAGCTTTAAGACCAGTGCAAAGCTAGGTTTCCGTAAAAAATTTCCAATAAAAAGTTTATTTCGTTTTTCCGTTCAAATTTCTTGCAGGGCAATGTATCGGAGATATGTTTTTATCATGCGTGAAGACATTGCCGGCACAAAGTTTTTGTTTTTAAGTTCGTTTGTTTAGCTCGAAACACTTCCTTTTGGAACTTTTTAAAACGTCCACCCGACATTCGTGAGCAGTATAACTTTTCACTGGCTTGCCATAACACGTACTACTTAGCAAAAAATGACTACTCTAAAATTAAACTGAACAACATTCCGGAAACAATGTCAAATTGGCAAAAAGTGCATTTTTCATATTATTCAGACGGAAATTATAATAATAATAATAATAATAATAACAAATCTTTTATTGCGCATAATATCTACAGTACAATGAAACGGGCCTGTCAAAGCCTCTAGTGGCTTGAGGGACTTGGCCGGGAAAGTCGGCAAACGGACATGCAATATAAACGCATAATATGAACATGATATCAAACAAAAACAAATCATTAATAACATGAAATGAATAGTGACCAAGATGTAACAGTTTAGGAAAAGTGACATTAACAAGAAATAAAGAAAAGCAGCAAGGAACCTACGTTAATACAACAGTAATTTAACACTTTTTGACTGGTCATGAAAACTTACAGACAAATGGGAACTGTTACAATGAGTGAAATATGATTTTTAATGCTTTTTTGATGCTGCGGAAAACACTTCCTCTGGCAAATCATTAAAAATTTGGGCAACATGGACACAGCGCCTGGCTTCCTCATACCTTGTTGAGAAGCGCGACACCTTGAAACGAATGGCGCTACGCAGTCTTCAGGAAGCTATATGACTTCCCAGAAATATCGTACCACTACAGTCTGCACAAAGAGTGTTCTAAAGCATGCAAGACCAAGGGCTATGAAAATGTTATCGGACAAAGAAAAGGGGGCGTTATGGGCTACATTTGTTAGTACGTTTGTTAATAAAGTATATCGTGGGAGGGAACAGCCCGAACAAAATGACAGACGAAACAAGAGGACACAAAGACGAGCGCTGACTCGAAACTGAATTTTTTATTGAAAAAAGAAAACATATACATCATAATCACGTGAACAAACAGAGCAACGAGCATTGGTCTAGCGGAATCAAGATCACCAAACACACAATATGCCACGTGGGGAACTCCGAACAAAGGCACCCCTGAGAACCGAAATGAAGCAAGTCACGAATTACCTAAAAACGATACTTCTTTGTCAACTAATGCCAAAGAAGGCTGGCTGATACACTGTGATTCTTTATTCCGTATGAAATAAGCTTCCATAATCTCCCTGGTCAATTTATCCCGGTGTCTAAACAAAATTTTAGTTTTTGTGACCAAAGGGTGGCACTTTTTCTGTTTCTTTTTATCATTTTCCTTCCCACAATTGCGGCAATGATCTTTGAGATGAGAGTACCTGGTGTCTGATAGTGAGTTAAGATGTTCCCTCAGGCGAACGTTTATACAGCGGCCTGTCTGACCAATGTAGACTTTTTGGCACGAGAGTGGAAGTTCGTAGACTACAGAGCTACATTTTTAGATTATGGGCTACTTTGTGAATGTAGGGGATGACTGCCCTTTTCTTACATGCCTTGTCCCTCTTTGACTTGACGAAATCCGTCCTCCCCAGCCGCACCAACTTTTCGCACGTTGCCGAAATAACCGAATCAGGGTACCCTGCGGTTTTCAGGCGGCTGACCTGTAACAATACACTCTCTTCGATCCGGTGAAAACAAGAATTCTGTAAGCTCGAGCGGAGGGCAGACACAGCTATTCCATTTTTTACATTTTTTGAATGTCCGGAAGAATAGTGCAAAACCTGTTTCTGGGATCTTGGGGAGTAAAGCCAACAAACATGGTCGTTCTTGAAAAACAACTTAATACTAAGAAACTGAAAAGAATCCTTCAAGGGCACTTCAGATAATTCGTGACTTGCTTCATTTCGGTTCTCAGGGGTGCCTTTGTTCGGAGTTCCCCACGTGGCATATTGTGCGTTTGGTGATCTTGATTTCGCTAGACCAATGCTCGTTGCTCTGTTTGTTCACGTGATTATGATGTATATATGTTTTCGTTTTTCAATAAAAAATTCAGTTTCGAGTCAGCGCTCGTCTTTGTGTCCTCTTGCTTCGTGCGTCGTTTTGTTCGCGCTGTTCCCTCCCACGATGTATTATTACAAACTCGCCCAGCTATCCATCCTTCTTTAATAAAGTGTCAACTCTATTATGCCATCTGGCTGAGCAAAAAGAAAAACAGTAATCCCATAACGGAGGATGCTGTACACCAGAGCATGCGTAATATATTTTTTTTTTCATGTGAAAAGGAACAGTTGGTTTTATATGAAAAAACAAGCAGGCTGCGCTCAGAAGCTTATCGCAGACGTGCAATAGCTGCCTGTTCCAAGACATATCACTCTCGAAGAAGACTCCCAAGTATTATACCGAATTCACATAGATGACCGACACGCACCGGCAAGAAAAACAGTTATGAACGTGTAGAAAAACCGACACATCTATAGCTGTGTCGTCGGCGTATTGAAATATTATGCCTTTGGAAATTACTGCAGATAAGCCATTAACAAACAAATTGAACAGAAGAGGTGATAACATGTAGCCATTCGGAACTCCGGCCTTCAATGCAAGTTGACTACTTACATTTGTCATCCCGTCTGAAACGGGATCTTCTAAAACGTGTCTAAAATGTAGAAAACTGGTGATGGACCGGAAAGATAATTCTTGAGCGCATTGTAAAACGGACCTCTGAAACCTAAGCAGTACAGTTTTTCTAATAAAATAACGCGATGAACTGTTTCAAAAGCTTTAGAAATGCCTAAACACAAAGCAACGCTAAACAAATTTTGATCTTAACCTGAACAAAGCTCATCAGAGAACTCTTCCAGAAGAGCTGTAGTACCCCGACAGGCAACGAAACCAAACTGACGGGTTAACAAAATGGAAAATTTTTCAACAAAGGATGACATGGATCTCAAAAGAAAAATTTCGATTATATTCGAAAGTATAGGCAAGATCGAGATGGGTCGATTGTTTTTCATGTCGTCTTTTTGTCCGCCTTTAAATAGCGTTTTAACTATAGCGGTTGTAAGTTCCTCCGGAAAAAACGCTGTGTGCAGAAAACCGTTCAGCATGTAAATCATAACATCAGGCAATGCCTTGAAGTGCCTTTGGAGCAAATCTGCTGAGAAGCCGTCAATACCAGGAGGTTTATTTCATTGGAAACTAAAGATTACATCATACAGTTCCTGTTTTGCAATGCTGGCTAGAAAATCGCACGCAGAGTTTGATTCTTTCAACGGGCATTGGTATGTCCGACTGGAAGATGCTTTCTGTGAGGCCATTGCAAAAACGATTAAAACTATCTGCGACTTGGATGCAATCTCCCGGAAAGTTGGGAGGTACTTGCGGAATTTTCGCCACGAAGATGGTTTATCAGTGACCACGTTTTAGCGGCATTCCTTGACGACTGGCGAAATTTTTCAAAAAAGTACTGGCGCTTCGTGGATCTTAGTAGAGCGACCACCCTGTTTCTTGCGGCTTTATACTCCAGTCGTAAGGCTTGATTTTTTGGTACACGTCTGCTTCGTCTCTAAAGTATGTCTCTGTATGAAATGGCACGCATTACGTCAGCGGTCAACCAGTTATAATCTCTTCGGCGCTTTACTATTACGACGCGTTCAGAATTGGCCTCAAATTTTTTATTTGGTCGCAGAAGATACTATAGACCTTCTCTGGCGAATTAGACTCAGTTATGGCTAACCAATTAAAACTGCTGATCAAGCGATCTAAGACTTTATGGTTATCTATAGTGATATAGATGAGGTTTTCTGGAAAAGCGCTTCGTGAAGCATTTGATGAAGGAAAAGATGGACACGAACGACAAGCAACCAGATAGTGATCCACGAAGCGCTGTAGAATAACACAGGGGGCAAAGGAATAGTTAGGAGCAAGGAAGACAATGTGGTCTATACATGAACTATTTAGACGACCGTTAACCATTTCCTTATGAGTGGGAACTGTTGTATTTATTTAACCACATGAGGACAGGAGAGACAAGTAATCGGAAACGCTGCCCATTGTAGGGCACAATGTGTTTATGTTTAAGTCGCCCACCAAACATATCTCTTCCACGGAATTCCAGAGGTTCAATTTTCCTCGAGCTCTACAAACATCGGGTGATGCTAGAGCACGGCGGCCGATGTAAAGCTAACAAATTTACACACCGGTTACCGCAAGTTATCTTCAGCGCGTGCTAGGACAAGAGCAAATGCGCATTCGCGCATTCCGCATGCGCGAAGTTCACGTCCATTCATGAAACATCAAATTTATCACTTACGAAGATGGCGATTCCACCGCCTCGACTGTGAGGCCTTGTCACAAAACGACTATGATAGCCTGGCACTGAAAATGTGTGCAAGTAAGCATCTGAAGCATTGGTTTCTGTCAGCACGAATACATCGATGAAACCTATTCCTGACGTAGCGACAAGCTTGAATTCTTCCCAATATTTGCGAAGGATCCTGATATTGGTATTTACAACAGTGAAATCATTGTCAACGCTCACACCAAAAGTGTCCTTGAACGACTGAAAGTGTGGAAGCTGGTAGCACGTGTTAGCCATGATAGCTACACAATGTTATCCAAGTCTGCTTGTCTGATTATTCGAAGAACGGACGATCCTTCATTCTTTCTCACAAAACTTTTGCCACGCTTCACCCAAGCAAACATGTACTCCATTTGCTTTGCTCTTGTCCTAGCACGCCAGAATAAGTCACGGTTTATTCTTCTCAGGTTTTCGTTCAAATATCTCTTGTCAAGTTAACCAGCTTCGGAAAGTTGTAGAAGCTTTCCACGGGCATCGAACAAATTGTTTCTGGCAGCAATAGAAGTGAAGCGCACAAGGGCCCTCGGAATGGAGTCACGTTTTCCCGGAAGACGATGAATCGCCTCAACCTCCGACAGGCAAAATTTCTGAAGGTTTAGTTTTTCAGCGATATCACTTAGCATTTCCTTCAGATTTTCGTTCTCTTTTTCCGGCATACCATGAATTTCTAAGTTCATGTTGCGGCTGTATTGCTCGCTCTCATTAAGGTCAACCTGTAGCCGCTCTAGCTGTTCGGCTTGTGCCTGAACTGTTGCTTGGAGGGCGGTTATCTCAGCATCTCTAGACGTGGCTTGCTCCTTGGCGGTCATCATTTCGTCAAGAATGAAGTCATTGTTTTGCTAGAAAAGTCACCGCGTCCTCCCGTTCATGAACTGACTGGGTTAAGCTCACAACTTCGGCTTTCAGGAGAAACAATGAGTCAACCTTTTTGTTAAGCTCAGGTAGACATTCTAGACTCTTCTTTATCTCGAGCAGTCCCAAAAACAGAGCTGAATCCATGCCTGCACCTTCATTAGCATCGGAAGCATCCACCTGAGAGGCGGTACCACCAGCGCGTTTTTTTTTGCTGCTCTGCATGATTTACACACCCACATGTCCCTTTTGGCTGGGCCCATTGTATTGAAGGTACTGGGTGCAATTCCGGAGCATGACTGACCTAAGTGGTACGATAGCGTACAATTCGCACAGGTCATGAACTTGCCATCATCGGGCACTGCTTTGTGGCAAGCAATGCATTCAGTAGTATCATTAGACATTGTAACATGTAGAGAGCGTACACAGAGTGCAGTCGGCAGCAACTTCAAATTAAGAATGCAGGCAAAGGAAACGACACGCTATCTGTTGAAATACAATGTGTCAGCTTTGGGCAACGTAATCGCCGACGACTGCAGAGGATCCCGCGTTTTCCGTTGCTTTAAGTAGTTTTCAGATGACTTCAGGTTTTCAGACCAAGTTGCTGTTTGCCGCCAGAATCGGCAGGACGACTAGCTGCGACGCAGTTTTCTGCGACGAGGGTTATAGTGGCATCCGGGTTATCACGGGAACCGCATCCAGGGCACCACCTGTTGAAATACAATGTGTCAGCTTTGAGCAACGTAATCGCCGCCGAATGCGAGTAGTAATAATAAGTAATAATAATAGTATAATAATAATAATGTTTTATTGCACTTAATGATACAGAGTTCCAGAACCGGGCCTGTCAAAGCCAACAGTGGCTTTACGGACTAGGCCCGGCAAAGTCAGCGGACGAGGTTGCAATAATTGATATCGGCATACAAAAAAGTGATGAAATACTGGTAACAGTAGGGATTATTAATACCAACATGTGGCGAACCGCACACACAGGCAGAAAAAAACAACATCAAAACAGATAACGCGTACAGATTACAGAAATGATAACATACATTTTACTTCGCAAATCATCAAGCATGTTTTTTAATGCATTTTTTGATGTAACTGAGAATACCTCATCTGGCAAATCGTTAAAAATTTTCGGCACGTCAGCACAACGCCTAGCTGCACCGTGTCTTGTTGAAGATCGCGGAACTACAAAACGAACACTATTACGAAGGCTTCGGGGGGCAATTTAACATATGTTAAATTCACATAACCAGAGATGCCGTAGAACCACAGTTTGTACAAATAGATTCCAGAAGCATAGAAGACGAAGTGCTCAAAAGATGTTAGGCTTTGCGATTGTTTGAGTATTGTAGGCTATATTTCTTAATATGGTCTATAACAAAGAATCAACACGGTTTTGCCATCGAGTGGAACAAAATGCAAAAACAAAATGCAAAACCGGCGAAATTTTGGAGGTATGTTAATCCACCAACCAAGCAACACTGTTCAAATGCTGAGGTTAACACTCAAGAAAGCACTGAACAATTCAACCTTCAGTTTTCCTCTGTTTTTACGAAGGATGATGGCACGTTGCCAGGCCATTATGACTTCTCTACCCGTCCTCCCATTTCAGATATTGTGATAACCGAAGAAGGTGTTCTGAACCTGTTACTCAATATTAACACAAAAAAAAGCCCCGGACCAGATGGTATACCTAATGAATTTTTAGTCAGATATGCTGAGTGGGTGTCTAAGTTCCTTACGAAAATATTTATTTCCTCTGTTAGCAATGGTTACTTCCCTTCCGCATGGAAACTAGCCAGAATAGTTCCAATCCATAAAACCGGCAACACTTCAGACTTTAGCAATTACAGACCGATTTCTCTCACAAGTACGTGTTCTAAGCTACTAGAACATATCATGACCAAACACTTATCGAACTATTTAGAAACGTATAACTTGTTATCACCACTGCAGCATGGTTTCCGTAAAGGTTTGTCTACGATTACACAGTTAGTTGAGCTAGTTCATGATATTTCACAAACGATTAATTCCCGCGGACAGATGGACTTAATTTACCTAGATTTCGCCAAAGCTTTTGATAAAGTTTCCCACCCTAAACTTCTACTTAAAATCAATATTATGTTTAAAAATCCCAAGCTAACGGCATGGTTTACTTCGTATTTAGAGTGCCGCCACCAGTACGTTGAAATAGACGGACATACATCCAGCTTATTACCGGTCTTATCTGGTGTACCACAGGGCAGTGTCCTTGGACCGCTTTTATTTCTTATTTTTATTAATGACTTGCCAAGCCTTGTTTCTGTCCCTATAAGATTATTCGCCGACGACTGTGTCATTTACAATAGAATAAATTCTCCCAGTGATCAAATGAACATACAACATAGCCTAGACAATATTACTAAATGGTGCGATGACTGGCAAATGACCATTAATCCCTCGAAATCTGTTTGTATGTCTACCACTAGGAAAAAAACTACCTTTGAATTTCCTTACCATATTCGTGATAGTGTGCTCGGAAGGGTAGATGAACACAAGTATTTGGGACTAATATTTACTAGCGACTTTAGATGGAATAGGCACGTAGAGGAAACATGCAATAAGGCTAATAAATTGCTGTGGAGTCTGAGGCGCAACTTACATAGTACAACTCCTGAAATTAAAAACTTGGCTTATAGAACACTGGTCAGACCTATAATTGAATACGCTAAAATTGTCTGGGATCCTCACACGCAAAAAAACTGTAACAAACTAGAAAGGATTCAGAGGTTAGCCTCTCGATTCATATTTAATAAATATCGCCGAGTTCACTCCCCCTCAGAGCTGTGTCACCTTGCAGACCTTCCCAAGTTAGAATTAAGGACCAAATTCGACAGGCTCAAATTTCTATTCCTTATTATCAGTAACGCAATTAAAATCAATAGGACCGATTATTTCGACATTCGTTCTAATGAATCATCTAGACATCGCCATAGCATGTATATTCCGCCTCCAGTAACTCGTAACGATGCATTTAAATATAGTTTCTTCCCCAGAGCAATAAAAGAATGGAACATGCTTCCCGATTCCGTAGTTAAATCTTCTTCGCTCAGTGCATTTTTGGTTAATTTAGACTCTTTTATTTATTCCGGGAGCGCGGTGTGCTAACATGACTGAGTTAAGTCCGTGTATTGTGTTTCGTGTCTGTATATAGTGTTTTACTGTGTAGATGCTCTTGAGTGTGCGTGATTATGTTTTTTGTTGCTCTCTTCTACAATGTAATAGGGCACTGTGTATACTTCTTTCGTCCTCTTTAATGACTTGTTACGTGTACAATGCGCTTGATGACAGATTTGTTGGTATTTTTGCTGTCTTTTTTTTCCCTACCACTCCTGTAATGACCCTTCAAAGGGTTAACAGTATCAATAAACAAACAAACAAACAACAGTGATCCCATATCTGAGAGAGTGCTGTAGACTAGAGCATGCGCAACAGTTTTTTATTTCAAACGGCACGATAGATTTATTGTGGAAAAATAGCCAAGCACCGCTCCTAATCTTATTGCAAATATGTGATAGGTGATTGTGCCATGACATAGCACTGTCGAAGAATACTCCCTGGTATTTCACCGAGTTCGTGTAGGTGACCGGCGTGCATCGGCAAGGACGACAATTGTGGCTATGTAGAAAAACTGGTGCGTTTATTACTGTTAATTTTAAAGGGAATCTGAAGCAAACAAATTGGGCTTTTGAGGCGTTAACCTTTAAACAGTTGTCAGTGAACCAAGTAATTGTTTTGCGGACACTATTCTGCAGATTAAAGAGGGCCATGTTGTAGAAAAAATCTTTTGAGATCAAAACCGTGTGATCGGCGCACTGAAATACTAGACATTTTGACATTACCTGCGTAAAATCATTAATGAATATGTTGAAGAGTAAAGGTGATAGTATAGAGCTCTGAGGTACACCAGCCTTCACAAGAAGTTTACCACTTGCGGTTTTATTCTCGTCTAAAACAACCACTTGCTATAGTTCGGCGAGATAGTTCTTGCAGACATCGTAACATTGACCTCTGAACCCGCTAGAATAGAGTTTCTGTAGGAGTACTCCGTGATTGACTGTATCGAAGGCTTTAGTTATGTCTAGAAACAAATCAACGGAAAACAAATTTTCATCCGAGAATTCTCCTACAAGGGCTACCGTACCACGACCAGTAACGAAACCGAACTGTCCAGTCGACAGAATCAAAAATTTTTCAACAAAGGATGACATGGTTTTCAGAAGAAATTTTTCGATAACATGGGAAAGTATGGGCAGCATCGAAATGGGTCGATAGTTCTTCATGTCATCTTTTTGTCCCCCTTTGAAAAGCGGCTTAACTATCGCAGTTTTAAGCTCTTGTGGGATGCACGCGTTATCAAGGAAGCCGTTTAACATGAAGAGCAAAATATTGGATATCACTGCAAAGTTCCTTTGTAGTAGACTAGCTGATAAACCGTCAATACCAGGAGGCTTATTGCGCTGAAAGCTGAAAATTATTTGATAAAGTTCATTTTCTGAAATTATAGGTAGAAAAGCGGATGCTGGGAGTGAACCTTCAAGCGTGGAATGGATGGCCTGACGCGAGGATGCGTTTTCGGAAGCCAGTGCAAACAAATGGTTGGATCTATTTGCGACCTCGACCGAATCGCTTGGAAAAAAAGAAACCGGGGAAATGTTTGCGGCGTTTTTGCCACGAAAGTGGTTTATTAGGGACCATGTTTTTGCGGCATTCTTCGACGACTGGCGAAATTTTTGCAAACAGAACGGCGCTCCTTAGACCTTATTAAAGCTACTACCCTATTTCTTGCAGCCTTGTACTCTAGACGTAGTTTTTTATTTTCTGGAAGATGTTTACACCGTTTCCAAAGCATGTCTCTGTATTAAATGACATGCATTATGTCCGCGTCCTTTCTACGTTTCTTAATTACGACGCCCTTGGCAAAAGGTTCTAACTTCTTTATTTGGCTATAGAAGAGGTTATAGGCCATTTGCGGTAAATTAGAATAGGTTAGGGCCATACAATTAAAACTGCTAATTAGGTTATGCAAGACCTTATGGTCAGTTACAGTAAGTTAGATTAAATTATTGGCTGTGGTGGTTCGCTGAGCATTTGGCAGAGAAAAAGATGGTGATGAACGGCATGCGGCAAGATAGTGGTGCGCAAAACGTTGCAAATTCACACAAGAAGAAAATGAGTAGTTGGGGGCTAGTAAGGCGATGTGGTCTAGACACGACGTTGTGAAATGGCCACCAGCTGTTCCTTCACGGGTGGGAGCTGTTATAATATTTTCAACACCATAGGTTGACAGGAGGGACAAGTAGTCGGATACGGAGCCCACTGTAGGACACAAGGTATTTTATTCAGGTTTCCTATTAAGCATAGTTCTTCCACTGAATTTCAAGACCGCAGCATTTCCTCGAGTTCCAAAAGAAAGCGGCTAACACTGTTGCAAGGTGGCCGATAGAAAGCTACGAAACTCAGACATCGAGAGCCACAAGTTATCGTTAGCGCCAAGCATTCGGCATGAACAAAGTTCACGTTAATGGGTGCAATGTCAAACGTGTTTCTTACAAAGTTAGCGATTCCACCCCCTCGTCGACGAGGCCGCGTCACAAAACGGCACTTATAGCCTGGTACTGAAAAGGTGTGCATGCAGGCATCTGTAACATTAATTTCTGTCAGGACGAAAACGTCAACAAATCCGATTCCTCATGTGGCAGTTAGCTTAAATACTTCCCAGTGCTTACAAAAGTAACTTCATTCTCAGAGCAGTGAACAAATTTATCCTTGAAAGACTTAAAATTTGGGAGTTGGGAGCTCGTATTGTCCATTGCAGTTAGACAATTTGATCCAAGTCTCCTGGTCTCATTATTCGGATTGGTTTAGTTTGGTTTATTGTGGTTTAGCGGCCCAATGCAGCTCAGACTATGAGAGACGCCGTAGTGAACGGCTCCGGAAAGCAGAACGAGTATTCAGTCTTCTTCGCGAAGATCTTGCCACGTTTAACCCAGACAAATTTGTACTCATTTTGCTTAGCCCTGGTCCTTGCACGCCAGAACAGATCTCAGTTCAGACTAGTCAAGTTCTCGTTAAAAAAATATTGTTTGCGTCTTTCCAGGCTCGCAAAGATTTACAAGCTTCCTGAGGGCTTCGAACAACTTTTCTCTTCTCTGGAAGCAATAGAACTGAGAAGAACTTGTTGTTGGGCTAGTTGGTAGTTATTCATAATTAAATTCAAAGGCGCCAAACCATACGCACACACACACACAGGAGAAGAAAGAAAGACGAGAGAGAGCGCCACTTACAACTGATTTAATGTGCAGAAGATGTCACTGTCGGCGCATGCGCAAGGAAGACATTCAGCTTCATGAGGATAAGCAGCGATCAAAAAACGCTTGTTCAGCCTTATACAGGTTTATCGACGTTTCGCTGACGCACAAGTTGCCCCTCTTTTCGATAAGGAATGCTTCTATCAGTTCTCTGGCTTATGTCTGGCCTTTTTAGACAACATGGAAAAGGCTTAGATTTTACTTATGAACTGCCTGAAAACAATCTTTTATAGTTTTTAGATTTAAACATTGAGTTCTGTATGGATCAGGTGTGTTGGGCATATGCTCCACGTGCAAAAAAGGGGCTTCTGCCATTCGACTCTTCGCATTCAAAAATAGTTAAAAGAGGAATTGCTTCACTTTGCCTTGAGTCTGCTCTAGGGAAGTCATGTGTTCACAAGATGCGACAGAGTTTTGATAATCAATTGGTTAGGCTGGCTTCAGCCGGGTTCCCTGGTTCGGTCTTGACACAGGTTGCCGAAAGCCTCCTACGGAAGTTGAAGAAGAAGGTAGTAGGAGTAGGGGAGGAGGTCCCTCGAGAAGAGGTGAGACCGGTGGCTGTGCCGTATGTGCACAAGTTGACCCACAGCCTGAAGAAGGTTGCGAGTAGGCATGGGGTGCCACTCGTTTTTACCGCCCCCCAAAAGCTCGGAAGCCTTTGCTCTCGAATAGCCAAAAGAAAAGAAAAAGTAAAAGAAAGTGGCTGCGGTACCAGGCATGGGCGACCGTTCACGAAATGCCCGGTAGGGGTTAAGTACGAAGTTCCCCTCTCCTGCGGCAGTTCCTACATCGGACAAACCGGGCGATGTGTCAATGAGCGGATCAGAGAACACCAAAGAAATGTAGAACAAAATAAAGATGGCCCCAATTTACCCATGCACATCAGAACCTGCCCGTCGCGCACTTGTGAACCGTGCTTTTCTGATGTGCGGATTTTGGCAAAAAGTAGTGTGACAAAAGCCAGAGAACTGATTCCATATCGAAAAGAGGGGCAACTTGTGCGTCAGCGACACGTCGATAAACCTGTATAAGGCTGAAAAAGCGTTTTTTGATCGCTGCTTATCCTCATGAAGCTGAATGTCTTCCTTGCGCATGCGCCGACAGTGACATATATATACGTGTCTTCTGCACATTAAATCATTTGTGAGTGGCGCTCTGTCTCGTCTTTCTTTCTTCTCCTGTGTGTGTGTGTGTGTGTGTATGTGTGTGGTTTGGCTCCTTTGAATTTAATTATCAATAGAACTGAATCGCACAAGAATCCTTCGGATAGAGTCACGCCTGACCGGTAGGCGAAGAATTGCTTCAACCTCTGACAAGGAAAAAATTTGCACTCCTAGCTTTCCAGCGATCTCCCTAAGCACTTCCTTCAGATTTTCATCCGCTTCTTCTTTCAAAGCATGGATTTCCATGTTCATGTTGCGACTGTATTGTTAACTCTCATTAAGTTCCTCTTGTATCCGCTCCAGGTGTTCTGCTTGAGCCTGAACAGTTGTTCTCAGTGCGAATATTTCTTCATCTCGAGAACCTGCTTGTTCCTCGGCTGCCTTCATTTCTGCGAGAACTGACTATATGAAAATATATTCCTCTATTAGCTTGGTTTATTGTAATTTGGCTAAACAGAATATTTATCGAGGTGTTTCATATTGTAGTTGAGAAAGAGTTTTGAAGTTGAGCGCAGCAGCGCCGGTCCTCGTTTCCCTGTACTGTCACTTCACTGCAGATTACAACCTCGGCGCTACTCAGACTGCTGTCTTTCCGTGCAGTCAACGGCTCGTCAGTTGCACATCCTCTTTGAGCAAAACCGGAATACGGAATTTTTCTCAAACACAGTTCACTCAACGGATTCCGGTGGAATTGTTGTTCTAGTTTTCTGTTCGTATTTGAAGGTGTAGTCAGCAGGTTTGATTGCGAGGTGGCACCAGTAAATAGTATGAAGAATATAATGCCGCGAATAACATGACGAGAAGTAACATCTTCACTAGATTTATTGTGAGCCTACGTCCATGACTACGTCCATAGTTTTCCTCATCTAAGAGCTTATTTTATTTTATGTGCCAAGTAACCTGCCTAGCTAGTCTTACCTGATTGAAATAAAGTAAACCACTGATTAGGCAGAATGCCTTTAGTTTTCAGTAAGATCTTTCATCTTTCTTGACACCACGATATGTCTAAACCAAAAATAAAATGCAAGCAAAGCGAAAAACCGTGTATGCTGCGCCAATTTCTCGCCTAGACACGTACAGGTGCGGCCAGAATAACATGGAGCACGCGAAAGGCGGCCAAGCTAGAAGAAACTGAAGTCACTGGAACGGGAATTTCCGTTCCAGTGACTTTAGACGAAACTGCATCTAAGCGCCACGTAACAACGCAACAAAAAAACCCCTGGCTATGCGCGCGCTGCGAGAGTGCCCGCCGCCGAGCCCCCCTCTTTGCTGCAACTCTGACGTTATCACTGTTCGAAAGATGCTGAGCTCGTTCGGACAACACAACCAGGTGTTGCCTTCCTACATGCGCACTCACTTCAGCATGGCGTTGCGCGTATAGCTCAAGTTAATTTGCGCTATGAAGCCGAAATAGCGATTCCTTGCCGCTGACCAGAAAAGCTATCTTACGGACGCATGCATTCGAAAGAGTACACATAGCGGCCTTTCAAAAGGAAAAAATTCTTCACAGCTCCGCTGTGAAAATGCTGTGCCCCAATAATTTGCCTCTTCTAACTACCCAAATGCACTTTCACTGATCTTTAAAATGACTACGCCCGTTCCTTGTTTTAGTCTTGCATATGCTAGGAAGGATTCCTGAGGTGAGCTGGATATATGTTTACGAAGAACGAAGAACATTTTATTTCTCCGGCACAAAAATTTCGGAACGCCACAAAAAGTTGGATGCCAGAGAGTACCATAGTATTCATGAAACAAAAATAAGCAAATGGCCATTATATACCAATTTGCCTAGAGAAACACTAATGGGACGTTGCCACTACAAAATTTTTCCGTATGCAAACAAGTTTCTCTTCACTCGGAAAACAAGATTAAACCGTGTCAGTACAGATGATTCCGTTTGTTACTGGGCTCAACTCGTCTACTTGCATTGCATTCCTGCCGGTTTTGCTCCTTGGACTTGCATCTACCATGTTAATAGGAAACATTCGAATATGCATTTCCATTCATATGAAAATGTCCACCCCTTGTGGTTAACACATTTGCGAACGTAGCGACGAAACCTTGTCACTGCCGTCCCCCGCCCTCCCCCCCCCCCCCCCTGCCCGCTTGCCGTGTGTAGAGAGGATTGAAAAACAAAAAGCTGGCGTTTTGTTTGCTGCCACCTAATTGTAAAAAAAAGCCCCGTTCACACGAATTGCTCCTTGAATGTGTCCTGGGAGTGACTGAAAGAAGCTTTCAACATATACCGCACTCTGACGAAGGCGCTCCCATTCGTCGCGAACCGCTGTCCAAATTTCCTCTCCGCCGGCTGTCCTCACGTTCAATTTCACAAGCTTCGACTTCATTACCCCCCCATACGCTCTCAATTATATTGAAATCCGCTCCTCTCGGAGCCCATTCCAATAGTCGAACGGCACTCTCCTCAAGAAGAGCTTGAACTGCTCTAGCGCAGGGAATGGGGCTGTAGAAAGAATGAAGCACCCGTCCTCAAAAGGGCTGTTCAAAGCATAGCGTATACGGATCTCTTCAAGAAGATCACAGTACGATGCCGAGTTGTAGTACTTGGGTAGTCACACTAATGGTCCGAGGTCCTGTAAGCTACTCGCGCACCAGACGTTGACGCTGCAGCGCACGCTGCTTCGTCAGAGTGCGGAATTCTTGACTATACCTGGCAAAAATCAGAAACCAAAATTATTAGTTTTCTGCGCTGGAAAAATACAATGGTCGGCCAACAAGCTCTCTCCAAGATCAACATAAACTTTAGCATAAGCTACCCTTAAAGAAATTTTATAAACAAAACAGCATCCCGCTTTGATCCTACCACGCTCCTGTCAAGGGTTTTCCTTAAATACGACCATGAAAGTATAACTGAATATCATAAGCTGACTCACGCTTACCTGTAAACTAGACGTCGAACACTCAGCAGACAAGGACAATAGCAAGTGCGTATCAAGTGAAGAACGTTTCGTCTTCCTGGCCACGAAGTGCTTCCTGTAAAATGCGAGCCGTTAATGAGGACTGAGATAAATTACGAAAAGACAAAAGCAAGTAGCCACTGCTCTTGTCATTACTCATCATTAGCCAACAATACCCACTGCAGGGCAAAGGCCTCTCCCATGCCCCTCCAATTAACCTGTTTGTCTGCCAGCTACATTCATCTAGCCTTTTCCAACTTCCTAATCTCATTCGTTCGCCTGACCTTCTGACACCCTCAGCTACGCGTTCCTTCCCTTGGAATTCAGGCAGTTAATCCGTCATAAGTACCTGGTGTTCATTTGTCTCCATGCCTTACGACGCTTATCCCACCGCGAGCTCAACGTGTTCTTGTCTCTGAAGATTACTTCGCCCTACTCGTTCATGCTCCAATCCGCATGCGCTCGGCCAAATTCCAGGCGTTGTCGTCGTTGTGTGTGCGTGAGATACGGCTTTTGAGCAGCCACACATGCCAGAGTCCAGCCTCTTGTAGCCGCCGCCGACTATTTCTCACGCTGGCTTCAATGTCCAGTGGGTCCCGAATTTGCTGGGCACTCAGAAACAGGTCCGCGACAGCTGCTGCTACGATTATTCGATCTTCTTCTTCGAACGTGCAACGGCTTCTGCTTGTCCGTGGAGCATCTTCCAATCTGCCATCTTTCTTTTTCTTTCTTTTTTATTTGTTGCTTAGACGTGTGCCTAAGGAGGGTCTGAGGCTAAAGGCACAATGTTCCCTGACAGGGCCTCAGCCCCCTACTACATGACACTTCGTCCCGATAGGCTTGTATTATTCTATTGTAACTGAAAACAGGGCGACAGGTCGCTAACCAGCAGAATGCAGCAGCCAGCCAGCCAACCAGCGCGAGACACTTCAACGTCTTCGAAGACACTTCAGCGCCACCTGAGAACACCAGGTGGCATTACTCCCCCTCCCAAAAAAAAAAGAAAAACGTAAAGGCGGGGTTGCAGTACGGGCAGTGGAAAGAAAAAAAACAAAACAGCACAAGCACACAAAAATGGTTTGGTTTGGTTTATGGGGTTTAACGTCCCAAAGCGACTAAGGCTATGAGAGACGCCGTAGTGAAGGGCTCCGGAAATTTCGACCACCTGGGGATCTTTAACGTGCACTGACATCGCACAGTACACGGGCCTCTAGAATTTCTCCTCCAAAGAAATTCTAGCCGCCGCGGCCGGGATCGAACCCGCGTCTTTCGGGTCAGCAGCCGAGCACCGTAACCGCTGAGCCACCGCGGCGGCACACAAAAATGTACAAGGGAGGTGGGCGAAGGTATCCCACGCGAAAACTAGCGGAACACTGAGCGTACTATCCATTACCGCGTGAAGTACGGTTTCATGCGGACAACGTGTACAACCTCAGAGCGGGGTGGGCGACGCTGAGGCTGCACAGTCCCGTCAGGAAGAACTTCGTAGGTCACTTCTGTGACGCGGCGCAAAACTCTGTACGGTCCAAAGTAACGGCACACCAGTTTTTCAGACAAGCCTGGGCGGCGTACCGGGGTCCATACCCAAACTTGGTCACCCGGATGGTATTCGACGTGCCGATGACGGAGGTTGTAGCGGCGCGCATCCGTGCTCTGCTGCCGCTGAATGTGAATACGGGCAAGCTGACGTGCTTCCTCGGCGCGCTGAGCGAACTGCTCGGCGTCGGGCGTGAGTGGGTGGTCATCAGTACAGCATGGAAGCATTGCATCCAGCATCGTCTGAACGTCACATCCGTAGACCAGACGAAATGGTGTAAATCGGGTTGTCTCCTGGGTGGCCGTGTTGTAAGCGTATGTGACATACGGGAAAATCTGTAACGGAAAATATGTAACGGAAAACAGGGCGACAGGTCGCTAACCAGCAGAATGCAGCAGCCAGCCAGCCAACCAGCGCGAGACACTTCAACGTCTTCGAAGACACTTCAGCGCCATCTGAGAACACCAGGTGGCACTATTCACCACTGTCATCGAACGCCCTGTTATTCGGCATATCTCTCGTTGAGAAGTTCCCTGTATCAGGAAGTGAATTATTTACCTCAGAACTTCTAAAGGCATTCGGGCCCGCATCTTTCTTTCTCTGTCGCACCGCGATTTCCTCGTATTCTATGCATGCAGAAGGTTCGACGTGGTCTAAAGGTGGGCAGTGGCTTCAGTATTCCCGTATCGACAATGGTAAGTCGATGCTTTCGAATTTTTTTACAACCTTTACAGCACGGGTCACTGGCCACGTTGTGCCTTAAAATGACAGTGCGTCGTTGACTAAGCTGCACTGCAAAGCGGTCGCCGCATGGCCTGAAGGGCCGAGATACCACGCGGTGCGAAAACGGTTGTCTTGCGCCCGTTTCCAGCGCGGGCAGCTCTTCGATGCAGGGAACAGAACAACGAAGCGCATGCTGTTGACAGCGGAGTATCAGTTCGTGATAGGCATGCGGGAAAAGTGGGTCCGTGCTGGCGGCGCCCTCTCGTCGCATCTAGATTAAGATAGTTTCTATCGCCACTGCTAGGCAGCGCGCATGAGCAGCTTTCTGCTGTTCCGCGACCGTTCCTGTGCTCCGCCATATTCTGGCCGCACTGTACAGTATGTTATCTAATCGGGACAAAGCAAGCACCGCACGCTTCAGCCCTGCCCTGCCCCCGCTGAACTGCGCGTGTGGCTTAGTGAATGAAGAAAGGGATACCTAGCGCCAAGCGCTGCATGTAAGCAGCGCGTACGTTGCAAGCGAGGAAAAATACGCGGCTTTGATCATGAAAGAAGCGCATGCGCACTGCGAAATCTCGACACCGGAAGTGCAACGTCAGGTGGCGGGGCGATGTAGTTTTATATTGTTATGGCCTCCTCTTGCGTGTCCCGACTTATTTTGCCGCCGGTTGTACGTTTTACAAGAACAATAAATAAATAATGCTTGCCGCGTCTTCCGTTGTTCTTGCTTCCTACCGCTATAAAATGGACTCCTTACCAACTTCCAAATAGAAACTGCGCTTATACTTTCGCGTGGCTCGAAGTGCGCAGAGCCGAATTTCTTGGTGGTGGGACGAAAGCCCGCATTCCATGGGAATCGCCAAACCAGCCCGAGCCTTGCCGAAAGAGCAGATCACGAGAAAGCCAGAGAAGCCATCCCAGCCGAGGACAAACTGCGAAGGATCCGTCGTCTGAAAAGACATTCACCTGAATACGGAGTAGTACCGAACCGCAGAGAGTAAAAAAGGACTCGTCGTCGCCGACGCCAATATGGCTACGACACCAGCCCCCAGTATTTTGCACACAAGTTCAACGTTTCGCTGGGCGAGGATCATAATCACGGAACCAGATCGAGCGTGTCACCGTATTGAACAGTTGGGATGATCACACGAAAGTGAGGCCGGTTTTGTGTTACCTGTAAGGCACTGCCAGAATTGAGTTCGAACTCCACGAAGACACTCTGGCGACGTGGGAGCAATCGGCGAGAGTTCCTCAAGGCATTCACAAGCATCGTTCCCAAAGCTACAGCGCTGCTTTTTCTACTGTCACGCACCCAGCACGCGAATGAGACAGTGCCTGCATACGTAAAGAACAGGTGACCGCATACTTAGAAGACGTGTTTAACGCGGAGGCAAGACCGGTCACCCTAGGCTATCATGTTCGCTTTTGTCCATGCCCTCTAGTGTCACTTGATTCCGTCTTCGCGCCTCGAAGACCATGGCTTTAGTGAAGGCAGCAATCAGGAAGCGTGATAATGGCGTTGATGAAAGCAGATGTGCAACGCCTGAGCACGTGAGCGTCGAAGAGAGCCGTATGAACAGCGTCGAAGTTGTGTTCTGCAGTGAAGCGACACTAAGGAGCAACCACGAGCGGCGCTGCGACCATGAATTTGAAAATTTTTTTTCTTGAATGAAACAAGAAAGGCCACAACAAAATTACTTAGGAGAATCAATATAAAACAAACTAATAATAGCAATAAACTAAGTATAATTGTCGGTCTCAATACGCACCTCTACGCACTTCATACAGCTTTGACGTTTTTTAGTAACGCTATTAAATTTAATTTTAGTGTAAACACTTTTTTCATGTTGTACATGCTACAGCTAGCCAGTGAAAAGCTTGATATTGCTCACAATTGTTGCGTGGTTGTTTTAAAGAGCTCCAAAGTGGAGAACTTTAAGCTAAAGAAATGACTACGAAAACATAAAAACGTTGTGCTGGCAACTTCTTGATATATGATAAAAAAATTGGCTGGTTGACATAAAGGAATGCGAAAGCACGTTGCGTCTTCCTCGCCTCCATCTGTCTTGCTCTCTCCTCGGCTTAATACATCGCGAGACTGTCCAGCCAATCCGAAGCGCACCGGTATATGCCTAAGGGAAATAAATAGCGCACAAGAGAAGACGGGACAAGCGAGGAGACACAGACAAGCGCTAACTTTCAACAGACGGTTTATTGCAAAATCGGGAGCATATATTCAACCGTCTGTTGAAAGTTAGCGCTTGTCTGTGTCTCCTCGCTTGTCCCGTCTTCTCTTGTGCGCTATTTATTTCCCTTAAGTATGTCATACCAACATGCCCAAGCCTCGTCTCTTCTGAAAGGTATATGCCCCTAGGCATCACCTCCTCGCCCGGAGCGAGCGCTGGCGGGAGGTAAAATCCCTCAATAATTTTAACGTAAGGAAGCGCTTTTATACAGCCGACGACGTCAGGGATTGGACGATCGACGACATGTGACCTTGCTCAACCCCTCGGCGCCATGAAAGCTCCTGCGCGCGAGTGCGCCAGGCCAGCGCTGGCCAGGCGAAGAGCGCGCGTTCGCCGGCTCTGCAGTCCACGTTGCTGCGGTAGTTTTGTTCCGCAGGGGCCGAACTGCCTTGTTGCTGTGCGGTTGGGTGCCGAAATTGCTCGGAAGATGGCAAGAAGTTATTTTGCATTCCGCGTGGCAAAGAGAATCTAACCAGAAGAAAAGTGTGGCTGAACAGAATTGGACGGAAAGACTTTGAACCGTCGGCATATACAGCATATACATATATACAGCAAAGCATATACAGCAAACCGCGCGATTATGCAAGGCTATGTGGAAACGTTAAACGGTTCACGAGAACAGTCAACCGCGTTAACACACGCGCTGACAAAAGGCCACAACAAAGATATCTACAACGCTCAATGTTGGTGTGCCGCGAGATCAGATCACTCTTGAAGCACGAACATGCTCGAGGAGCTCCGATGACGCGACCCATACCACCGCTTTAGAATATCGAGACAGTTGCACTGACTCGTAGAACTGTACCAAAAACACACGACACTCGTCGAGTAATCGTTACACGACAGACATACAGCGGCAAGAAGACGGCGCACACGTTTCCGCACACAGGACGATTACTTTCCGTAAGGGTAGCAGGTTTCAGCGGCGTTATGTCGTAGCTTTTCGATCCGAGCGACCGTCAGGCTTTCTTTTTACTCGCATTCTTGCAACAAGGTAACCGGTATATGTATACCGCACGCTTACAAGTAAAAGAAACCACAAGGCAAACAGAACTGTGACAACGCGATCACCAAGGCATGCGCGGATTGACACGAAACGCCATGCGAAGCGCGCCGCGCGTTGTCTTCGGCTCCGACTTCGTGTTGTCTATCGTCGAATGCATAGACTTTAAAAAACACTGCCAGGTCAACACCTCACTCTTATTTTTGATTATATACTGCTAATTTAAGTTCAAAAACTAATTTACACGAGAACAAATCAACGAGATGCAAACATGTAGAATCGAGGCGGTCAAGCACTCATGTGCTCTCTTGAGTGAATTTTTTTCAGCGCTCATTTAAAAGAAGAGGACTGGTTTTCGCAGTTCGGGCTCTTGTTTCGTTTTTTTACCACAGTCAGGCACCGGTAGTTTTATTTCCTCGCATGTGCAGATATGTTTTCACCTCATGAATGCCGCGGTAGCCTAAGTAGAAACATGGGCGTCGTCTGCTACACAGGATCCCTCTAGGTGGCGCGCGCGTCAGATGTCCCTACCTTAAAAATTATAGAGGGAACTTAGTGGGAGGGAGGAGCAAGCGCCCTCTATCTCGCTGCTAGGCGACGGCGAGGGGGCGGAGCGAGAGAGTGCTGTCGCGTTGCTAGGCAACGGCGCGCCGTCTGCTAGGCGCGGCGGCGGCTCATGGTAAGCGTAGCTATTGCGCGACAGCCGCCACCTCAGGTCTCACTTTGGTTGTTGGAGTGTTGCTTTCGCAACAAAATACAAGTCGAATACATTGTCCCCCAAAACAATTGGAGGCAAGCAGTTTGTAATGAATTTCTTACATAGTCCTAGTGTTGTTCTAGTTTGAAAAATTCAAAGGGGTGCCAGATGACAAAATATTGTTTTCCCACTTGATATTAAAGGAGTCTGCTTTCGACAGTTTAATAAAAAGGCACATAGTTTTTGAACGAAATTGAAGCGGATCGGGCATAACATCGGGGCGTTGGGCATGGAATCACCCTTTTACAATCGCAACTGATATCAATAGTACATTATTTCGTGAACTTTTAAAAATAAAAGCGATGTGCAATATATCTTCTAGTTATGTTCTTCTTATCGTATTGCGTTGATTTTTATTTTTTACGGTTCATTGTGTTGCCATTAAGTTTGTTCTGCCTGCTGTTGTACCGCCGAATTTTGATTCGTGTCGTTAATATATTCAGCTCTTCAAGCTATGTTTACGATTCAAGTTGCCATGCTCGATATTCCCTGTATTGTTTGCTTTTTGTCACTCTCTATGTAATATTCTCGTAATGAGGACCTTTACCGGTTTCTGGAAATAAAAATAAATAAAACCCGATTGCGCACAAGAAAATTATTTGCCCCGCTGTGGAGTTTGACTCCTCCGTTTGGGGACCTTACCAAGTATACTTTCGAGAAGAGTTCGACAAAATTTAGGTCACCGCACTGCGTTTCGTTTGTTGGTGTTGTCAGGGAACCGATTCTGCATCGGACATACTGAGATCTTGCGTCTGGTACAATTAAAAACGCATCGATAAAAAGAGGAGCAGAAGTTGTTTTTTCCAGGTAACTAGAAATTAAATAGAAATGAGCAATCAAATATGTAATCATCCTCCTTCAAAACGCAGGAGGCGTCTTAAATCCTCTGCATCGTCTTCGCTGCCAAGCCAGCGCAGAAGAAATATACCACTGGGAGTGTGCGCCTGGGGACACGCGCCTAGACGTTCTGGACCCTATGCTAGATTAGGGTACAGGCATTAAAGTCCTCTTCCAAGACCTTCCAAGTGCTCCGAGCGTGAGTTCTGCATAGCGAGGCTGAAATCTAATCGGACGGCTCGGCTGTCGCAGAACGGCCGACTTCTCAAAGAGGCAAGTTCTGCTTTACATCGGACACCCCGACACTTAGCCAACTAACGTGCCTATACGAGCGCCTGATGGCAAGCGACGACTAGCTGAAGAAGATTAATGTCGAGTTCTAACGGCACATGAGCGATGACGTGACTTTTAAAACCGAGTACACGACGGTCATCAGGTATGAAGACCGCGTGACGCATACTCTGACCAAACTTTTCACATAAGAAGCGTCTTTCATCCATAGTGAGCACCTTCCGGCGCTGCTGCTCGAGTTGTTGCCGCATCTCCTGAGAGACCCGTAGCCGAAGCTTACCATCGGTCCTTTCTCTGGAGACTACAGTCTCTTTAGCGAGTTCTGGGAACAATTTTAGCAAATCATCCATCGAAACTTTGCTTTCACTGACACCGAGAAGTTTCATTATTTGCGACGATTCCTGAAAGGTAATCCTGCCTCAGTCATCACGGGCCTGCCCGCAACCGAAGCATGTTACGAGGATACAGTTTGAATGCTTAAGAAACGCATCGCAGGCAAGGCACGTTTGGAGCCGGAGTATTTCTCCTGGCTTCGCATGTTGCCGTCCATTCGTTCGCCAACCGACACGACGGCGCTCCGTAAGCTCCATGAACAAGTACTGACCAACATCAAAGGCCTTTACTTTTGGCTGTGCATAATACAACATCTTCCTGGACCCTTTGTGGCGTTCTTCTCTGGACGCTACCACGTGCCATGGTTCTGGACTGCCACCGATCCTGTACAACTGGCGCAGCAGTTGACGGCCAAGACGTTGCTCCGACTGCGCCCGAGCTGGATCACTTGCTGGCGTTTGTGGCAAATGGAATGGACTGCTTGGAAGGGACTGACTACCAGGACCGCAGAGACCCGGTATTCCCATCACAACCCGGTCACAGTACCCGGACAGCGAGTACGGGAGAGTGCCTTCGCTGACGACAGCGTCGGTAGTTCATGTCCATTTCTCAAAGATCAGTGAGACCTGTGTGTTTTACCAGTCGAGTGACCGTTTCACAGAGCCCTGTAACGCTAAACTACCCCTTTTCCGGATAAGAAACGACTTCTGTCAAAGAATATGCGACGATTACACTGCACAACACAAGAGGACACCGAGTGCCAGAACATTCGCAGATTTATCTGCTCCACTTGCAAGGATCGGCACGCTTCCAGTATGTGCGAGGCTGGCGCGACTGAGAAGCCACGCCGAGGCGACGACATAGTAAGCAGCGACACAGCTGTATACCTCACTCGGATCCTCTCGTGCGTCCTGCTGCAAACTTCGCATGCTGTGGCAGCTCTGATTAAAAGAAAAATTATGCGCTAGTGGTCGGGCTGCTCAGTCATCGGGTATGACAGGTGGAACAAGGCGCTCACGATACGGTACGAGGCGCGAGAGCAAGCTAATCTGCTGAGAACCCGTGTAGGTGACCCAACAAAGGAGGCTTCAGCTCTCCAGCCAGAGAAGCATGGGCTGCAAGCTAAGGTGGACCAGCTAGGTCGAGAGTTTTATTTGCGGAACGCTGAGGGTGGAACTAAACCAGGGTGTTAGAGTTGCTGGTATCACCCAGTGTGGCATCATCTCATACTCAGCGTAATCATCCTGACGAGAAGCCAAGCAATAACCGCTCAGGTTAACTTGAATCTGAACCTTCTGGCCAGTAGGCCTCACTGATGTAGCTCGCTTGGGTGAAACAACCATGGTACTCATTGTCGAAATTTCAGAAGAAACAGGTGGCCACACACCTTCAGAAATAAACGGGAGACCTTGGACAAATACGTGCAAACTATAATGAGCTTCTGAAATCTCGCCAGGACGCTCTGAAAGATCTGTCAAGTAAGGGCAGATCACCATGGAATGGAATGTATTCTTAGTGGCCTCGGGGATGAATCATGTGGCCGCACTTGTGTAGGCAAGAGAATGGCTTAACGAAAGGCTCAACTGTGCACTTGAAACGGGGAAGTCTCCTGAATGTGGTCGGCAGAAGCGTCTAAAAAGAGAGAAATTGGCACTGGAGTGGGAAAGGAAGATTCTGCAAACGTCCCTGCAGAAAAAGCAGGAATGCTAAAAATGCAAGGCCTCGTCTTCCTCGACAAGTCTTGGCCTAAAGACCCTTCAGGTTGAGCTACAGCACTGTAGGCAGAAATTGCTTGAGCTTAAGCATGCTGAGAGCAAGAAAAAAGTTCCCCAATAGAAAAACACAGTTTCCCACGCGCCACGGCAACAAGAGCCATATAAAAGCTTGTGCCCTTGGCACTGAACGCCTGATATTTCGCGGAAGGGAGTGTGAAATCTTTTTCATTGTCTTAGCTGGCAATCCACCGAAGAAGAGGAGCGCCACTGGGAGTGTGCGCAGGGGGACCCGCGCTGGACAATCTATACTCCGTCTTGGGTAGGCTACGCGCAATAAATCTCCCTTTAACTGTCGTTGAAGAGTTCAGTACTTGGTTCCCTGCTCGTGACCCATTCTTTATCAAGGCGTTTTGACCACAGTGTCAAAATGCAGGCTTTTAAAACAGGAATATGGTTTCGGAATATTTTTGTGGGATGGCCTACCAGACTGCGCTGCAGGAAAACAAGTTGCGTTTTCTTGCGCCTACTGTGAGCAAGAAAATGTCGTTCATTCACATCAACGCTCCATCCTTGCGCAACAAAGCTGATGAGTTTGAAGTGTTTCTTTCCACGCTTAACTTTCGTTTCAATATACTAATGATCACTGAAACTTGGTATCAAAACGCTTCTGAAGCACTGGACTTGCCAAACTACAACACGTATGTAATGAATCGCTCTGACAAGCGCGGCGCCGGTGTTATGATAGCGATAGAAAAGGATCTGAGCTCCAGCCTTGTCACCGACTTTACTTACGTTCACGATGACTATGAAATCCTCTCCGTAAGCAACGGCAGAAATATCTTCACTGTTATCTACCGGCCGCCTAAAGGCAACTTCTCCAATTTTAGCAGCTTTCTTGACGAATTCCTCGAATAGATCACAGAAAATAATCTTAATCTTGTTCTAGGTGGGGATATCAATGTAGATTTGCTCTCATATTCTACCAACAAACTATAAATCGAGTCCATATTGCAGTGCAATAGTTTTATTTCGGTTATGAAAGAGCCGCCGCGGTGGCTCAGAGGTTATGGTGCTCGGCTGCTGACCCAAAAGACGCGGGTTCGATCCCGGCCGCGGTGGCTAGAATTTCTTTGGAGGAGAAATTCTAGAGGCTCGTGTACTGTGCGATGTCAGTGCATGTTAAAGAACCCCAGGTGGTCGAAATTTCCGGAGCCCTCCACTACGGCGTCTCTCATAGCCTCAGTCGCTTTGGGACGTTAAAACCCCATAAACCAAACCTAAAAGAGCCCACTCGGTTGCAGGCAGCGACTGCAATCGACGTCTTTTTCACCAACCTTCCAGCTGATTGTTTGAAATCAGGGGTCATTACTGCTCATATAAGAGACCACCTGCCCATATACCTGACAGTCGATTTTATAACGTCTAAAAAACACTGTATTTCCCCTGTAATACAATACCGGCGCATTAATCCTACCACATTAAATCACTTTCGTGTTGCACTTGAAAATATTGACTGGAGTGTCGTTGTCAATGAAATCGATCCTAATGATGCCTATAATGCGTTCAATACAATATTAAATCTAAATATGAAGAAAACTTTCCTTACGAAAGCTTCCAAAAACACGGAAAGCACGAAAACCGTGGATAACCACGGAATGCCTAAAGATGATAAAAAGGAAAACAGACATGTACAACCGCTTTGTCCAAACTAGGTCACTGGATGACCTTCAAGAATTTAAAACATACCGGAACCAAGTTACGTTCTTCCTGCGTAGTGCGAAAAAAGAGTACAGTCTTTGTCAAAAGTTTAGAGCCCAGAGGGTTTGATTCTAAGCCTTGTAGTGGGACTCCTGAAGCATTCGTGGCAGCCCTACACATGGAGGAGGCAGGACCAGGAATCATCTTACCGTCAGGAAATTTGTAGTGCTGGAGATGCATTACGAACCACACAGTGTGGCTCAGAAGCAAACCCCCTGGGCTCCAAACTTTTGACAAAGGCTGTACATAGAAAAACTGTTCAACGATGACCTGCTTAAAAGGGCTGATCTTGTGTGGCGCAACATTAATCAAATTTTAAATCGAGGTACAACTCCTAGTGGCGTGTCCGAAATTTTGGTCGACAACAAACCTGTGAATGTGGAGGCGTTAGCAGACACTTTCAACAATTACTTTGCGTCTCAGGCAGCTCAAAATGGGAATTTAATGAGTGTGCAATGGCTGGACAATAGGGTTGTTTCTAGTGCATTCCTGTCACCTACTGACGCGAATGAAATCAGAAATGATCTCCTGACCTTACCCAACCGTAAGGCACAGGATATTGACGGCCTGAAAATGTTACCAGTTAAACATGTAGCCGATATCGTTAGTCCAGTGCAGGAATATATTTTTAACTGCTGCATATAGCAAGCAGTGCTCCCCCAAAAAATGCAGATTGCGAATGTTGCGGTTATTCATAAAGGTGGAGACAAACATCATCTGTCAAACTATCGACCTACCTCTATTCTACCTGTTTTCTCAAAGTGTCTAGAAAAGATACTGTATAAACGAATAAACGGTTTTTGCAGCAAACATATTATTGTTAATCCCAGCCAGCATGCTTTCGAAAAATATTTCTACTGAATTCGAGCTTTTAACCCAAAAAGAACTTATTTTAGAATAATTTGAGCTGAAACTACTTACGCTAGGCATTTTCATCGATTTTTCTAAAGCTTTCTATCGCATCAATCATAAAATAATGTTAGCTAAGCTTGAGCACTATGGTTTCTGCGGCAAGTTTCTTCAAATAATTCAATCTTATCTAGGCTTTCGCGTGCAACAGGTGACAATAAACTACTGTTTATCAGACGCCTTGCATATCTCTTCAGGCGTTCCACAAGGTAGAATACTGGGGCCCCTGCTTTTCCTCCGTTACATCAATGACATCGTATGCATAAGCAATCATCCAAGTTATGTCATTTACGCAGATGACACTTCCTTATTTTTCAGAGCCGAAAACTTGGTAGATCTTGAGCAACAAGCAGCAGATTGCTTACACTCTCTACACGAATGGTCCAAAATTAACTCCTTAAAAATAAACACTGAAAAAACAAAACCAGTGCTTTTTAGACCTCGCAGTAAACTGACTTTACTGCCACCACTTTTTCTTAGGATGGGATCATCATCCATTCAGTGAGTTCCAACTGTCCAAAGTCTTGGTGTCCTTTTCAATGAAAGTTTGACTTGGAACGATCACGTCGACCTTGTGGTCAACAAACTGTCTAAGGCCGTTCGCATTTCATGTCGACTGAGATATTTTATGCCTAAGCATATAAAGCGAATCCTGTATAACGCACTTTTTTCTTCTCTTGTTGATTATTGTTTACTGGTCTGGGGTACCACATCTTTCACTAACATCAACCGCTTGCATCGTTTACAAAAGAAAGCTGTTAGAAATATTGTGAACGCTCCACGATTCGAACATTCTGCACCAATTTTTGAAGAACTAGGCATCATCCCACTTCCTCAGTTATACAAAACGTTACTTCGCAAACGATGCAAGGCAAGCGTCATTAAAAACAACTGTTTTATGTTACAGCTGTCAAGATTAAGTGTAAACATTCTATGTATTCAACTAGAACAAGTCTGATATGGTTGTTACCGAGGACGCGCACAAATTATGGCTGTAAAATGTTGCGCTTCACTCTCCCACATTTATTAAATGATGAATCGAATTTGACGACCAACTGATTGACAAGTGTACTACCTCATGCCCTCAATGTTCGAATGCTAGTCCATGTTCTTTGTATCAACTTGGTTTGTATCAACTATCTCATGCCCTCTGTTAATCCATGATCTTCTTTGTATCAGCTAGTTTTTTGTTCCTCTTCTTCTTCTTTATGTGGGCCACTACAAAACTGCCTCTGTAGGGTGCATCGGCCTCGTCAAGCCTCATCACTGGCTTTTTGCCGGCGCACCCAACATCCTGATGATGTTGAATAAAGTATTGATTGATTGATTGAAACAGTGGGAACGTGCATTGGATTTCTAGTAAGAATTGATAATGATTTTGTTATATCTCGTATCTTCATTAGTGCTTTAAGAAGTTGTGTTTTTCATACCTGTTTCTGTGCTTGCATGTTGATCACTCTTCGTGGCAGCGTGTTGTGGGTGACCAAAACTCGTTTATTTTTGACAATTCCATTCCTGTAATGGCCTCGATCGAATTGTGGACTACAGAATCCTTGTATAAAAATAAACACCATGTGACCCTACAAGCGTGCCGAGATCGTATTACGTCTGCATTTTACTCTTCTATATACGCTTTTACTATGACAGCCTCTGAATGAGTCTGACTGATTTCGCCGTCACGTTTTCCTTCCGTTCCTAACTTGGCTTCTGGCCACTGGAGGCTTTGTGAAGAAAATAGGTAATCGCATGAATGGTGGTTTTAGCTTCTGGGTGGAGGCTTGATTGCCCAGTCGCTGTTTTGTTCCGGTGCTGCGTGGAATCTGCTGGATGGAGCACCTGGTGATTGACGGTTGGTCTCCAGGGTACAGGTGTCCGAGGGGAGGTTCGAAGGTGGGAGATGTATTCTTGCCGGTGGATGCCCGAAGGTCTGAACATTTCAGGATTTCTAGACACGCGCTTCTAGTTCCCTCGGCTTCCAACTCGTGGCACATGGCGTCGAACGTTCATAAATTGCGCTTTGACATCATCAGCAACATAACAAACATAATGAATCTAGTGATTGAAGCCCTATACGCACCAAGGCTGCGGCCCACTGGAAAAGAACTGTTCCGAATTTCTACTCATGGTTTCACCCAATGGAGGGTGTTTCCGGAGTTTCGGAGGCAGCGCATGCACGCACGCACGCGCTCATGCGCATGGGCATCCAGGACATTTCTCGGGCAAAAACGACTGTACTGATACCGCAGCAAAAAGTTCTCAAGCGATCATACAACCTACCTTATGTGTAAGATGCGGGGGGTGGGGGATAGTTCCTTTGCCATCCGATAGAACACACCGGCAAGCAGAGTCGCCGCAGTTGGGACCTCCTGATCGGCCCCGAACACGGCGTCCTTCAACGTGCGCTGACATTGCACCGCAGAGGGGAGATTTTGCAATTCGCCGCCATTGAAATACAGTCGCTGCGGCAAGACATAATTCCGCTACTCACTGCATGAACAGCCGAATGTAAACGCAACTGGTTCACCGTCTAGGATGACCATATGTTGCGATTTACAAAACTAGATTACCTATATTGGCGATACATTTCAATTTTGCGTTATGGCCTTCCCATTCGGCATGTGAACTTGATTTCGCCTCACGTTACTGGTGATGGGAGGCTTCTGGAGCGTCATATTCATCTCAGATCGCGCAGAGTACACGACAACAGGCACAAGACGGTCGCGAGCGTTTTTTTCCTGTTTTCTTGTAGTTTTACGATAAATGAGCTGAATTTAATATCAAACTACTAACTAAACCAGCAGTGGACAGATTTGAAGTATATTTCTGGAGGATGAAGGCTCGTTGTGGCTTCTATAATGCAGATGCCCAGTGGAGAGACCTCTGGCGGAAGTTGTTTGCACGCCCCGAGGTCAACCGGAATGTGAACGGATCCGTTCGCATCCTATAGGGTCGCTTTAGGCTGGAGCCTTCGTACGCACAGACTGCGGCTTGCAATCCTACAAGATTTCCGAAAATGAGGTCGAGGTTGGGGCTCCTCTATACAACCCACTAAAACTCCCCCCCCCCCCCCCCCCCCCCCCTCCGGTAGTATGAGGTGTCGATCTGAATGACGGCCTCGGGCAGTAACTTAGAAGAGCGATATACAAAGTAGGTGACCTGGTAGTCACCGGTCATTTCTTCGTCCTTCAAGAAGCTACTGTTGACGATCACCAAATTGCAACCTGTATCCCTTGGCAGTCGAGCCTTTTTCCGACTGTTCAGGCCATCTACGACCGGCAAGTCGCGTGTCTTTCCAAACCCAGTCAGGGTCGCGAACGGGATGCGCTGTCTATCGTTTAATTCTAAATAGCCATCCTGCATACATGCAGACACGTTCCTTCAACTGGGTTGTGTCCGATTCTAATGTACTGGAGGGTCATGGGTCACTCTCCGCTGTGCCGCAATGTGCCCCGGTCGCAAACAGCAGTAGCGCCGTGAAAGGCTCCTCGGGTCATCCAGTGGCCACATCAGCTCTGCCGAGTCATCAGCCGCTACCGTGGAGACGGTCTGCTTGGGGAGTTCTGGTTGCGTCTTGCGGGACACATATTTCTTCAACTTGTTTACATGAAATATCTTTGTGGTGCCCTGGACTTCCACAACGTAATCCACTTCAATTTTTCTTCCAACGACAGGATAAGGTCCCTTCCAACTCATGGTTAGTTTATTGCGTTCAGTGGCCAGCAGCAGAAGCACTTCGTTTCCATCATGTAGCTGCCGCGCTTTGGCTGGATTCTCGTAGTATGCCTTGTGCAGTTCTGCTTGGCTCAGTGCTTCGTTAGCGATTTGACACGTCGTCTCGAATCTTTCTTTAAGATCGATGACATACTTGTAAGCTGTCTTCACCTCTTCCTCATTCTTACAGCCCGTCCACAGTTCTAGTAGTTTGGCGAGCGGTTCACGAACATTCCGTCCGTAAAGCAGCTCAAGTGGTGACAAACTCGTGCTCACCTCGGCCACCTTCAGATACATGAATAGTAGAGGTTCGGGGAAACTGTCCCAGTCCTTGGACTGTTCAGCACACCGGACGCAACGTCTTCGTTAAGGTGCCAACCATTTTCTCCACCAGACCTTCCGACGCGGGGTGGCAGGGAGTCGTAATTCTCAGTCGCAGTTTAAAAAGCTCCCAGCCTCGGCCATTAGCTCAGAATAAATGTTGGACCCTCGACCACGGATCTCTGTCTCTCGGTGTGCCTAATCGTGCAGATGTGTGTAGAAGTGCCCCGGCAACCCTATCCGTCTCGTTACTTGTTAATAAATCAAGTGGCGTAATCAACCTGCGTTAGAATGTAGAAATTTCCTCCGCGTGTGGTAGGCTTGAGGGCTCCCACTATATCGACAGCAAGTTTGCTGTAGGGGTGTAAATGAGAGGCAGCCTCTCTCATGGCACAACTTGGAAGGTTCCCGCTCCACGGTTTTGTGGCATAAATCGTACGATGCGACAAATCTGCCCACGCCTTCATGTAATCCGGGGCAAAAGAAGACCACGAGAATGCGATCCGTTGTATGCTTCATACCGGGATGCCCTGACAGCAGTCCACGATGTGCACTGGAGCTTCTGGGGTACTACGAGCTGGTTCCTCATCGCTCCGTTCTCTGGAACGTACTCTATGTATAGCAGGCCGCCATGAAGAAATAATATGAAGGAAAATCCTCCCGTCCACCTTTTCCGCTTTATCTGCTTTCAGCCTCGTATTAAATTAGGAGGCCGCTCTCATCTCGTTGGGCTTGCTTCATTTCGTCAGAGCTGACGTCAGTGAGAGTAGCAGGTGTCCGTAGCTTATGGATCTCCCTTTGGATTGACATTTCACCTGCTGGCGGGTCGTGACCGCCGATTTGGGAATAGTAGCCTGGCGGAGAGCTTGTCGGATGAATTATGATGCTGCCTTGAAGCAGCCGCCGCCTCTTGCGAGTTCTCTGGTTTCCACTCAGTATCTGGCTCTCCTGGGCATCGTACTCCAGCAAGATTTCCGAGAATAAGGTCGAAGAGGGGCTCCTCTATGCAACCCTCTATAATATCCCCCTGGTAGTATAGGGTCACGACCGCAGTCAGGGTCCCGACCGATACGCGCTGTCTATCGTTTCATTCTAAGTAGTCATCCTGCATACATGCAGACACGTTACTGGAACTAGGTTGAGTCAGAATCTTTTGTACTGGAGGGTCATGGGTCGCCCTCCACTGTGCCGCAATATGCCCCGGTCGCAAACAGCTGTAACGCCGTGAAAGCGTTCCCAGGCCACGCGGCTCTTCGGTCATCTTGTCTGTGACAGACTCTGCCTGTTGGGGTATGATCAGCCGAAGTTCGTGGTCCCTCGCGACATCACATCTTCATAAGTTCGTTGAACGAATTCCTTGAGATCCGTGGTCATCTTTCCTTTAATAAACTTGACCACTGCAGGCACACAGTTATCTAACAACTGTTCGGCTAAAATTAGCCCTCTCGCTCCCTCGTATGACTTCTCTGTCTTTGACAGTTCTATCCATCTGTTCCAAAACTTCTAGCAGAATCCCTCCTCTGTCAACTGAAATCTGAGAAGCAGCGCAAGCTTGACTTTATCGTAGCCATCCCGGTGAGAAGCCGGTATTCGGCCAAACATATTCAAGCCTTCTCCCGTGACGCAAAGCTGAGTGGAGTTGCCCGCTGCTGCTGTTGCCATTGATGGGCTGCGGCACGCTCAAACCGCGTCAATACACGTCCAGGTAAACACCTTTTTCATTGATTGGGACCATCAGCTTGTGGGGGCTAACTCCGAGTGCTCGGGTTGCCATTGTCGATGAGGTCCGTACGCTGACCGAACTTGAAAACTTTAAAAGGGCGCAAACACACACGACCACAAAGTACAAGAGACGAGACACAAGCGCCGACTGTCAACTGATTTTTATTGGAGCAAGGGAACACCTTATATACACAGCAGCATACACAAGATAAGAAGTTGCAGAACGCACGTGCGAGCAAGAGACACTGCGGAAAAAAAGATACGAAAAACCAAGCAAGGCGCTCAAGGGGTGAACAGATTAGTCGCATCTAAAAAACAGGCCTCAGCGTTTAAGAGAGATATCGAAGGCTTGCTAATGCAACTGTTGCCATATTTCATGATATGAAAGGCTTCCAAGCTGAGACGTGCCGTCTTATCAATGCTTTTGCCGAGAATCTTCGTCTCATGAAATCGGGCCACGCAACCACTGCAATTACTAATATGCGCAACTAAATGTGCGTACTTGTCTTTAAAATTCTTAACATTTCTTGAATGGTCCCCTAATCGATCACTGATGCAACGGCCGGTTTGGCCGACATACACCTTCCCGCACGTCAAGGGAATAGCGTAGACCACTCCCGTGGAACATGTCGCAAACCGATGTTTGTGATAGAGGGCTGTTGAAAGGCGTAGTTTCACATTTTAAAAGAAATAACCTTATGCTTGTACAGGCAGATAAAGAGACGGGTTTTGTTGTTTTGCCAAAGGGTATGTACAGCCAGAAAGCGCTAGCTGCAATTAACAAGAATTTTGTATCTGTCAAGAAAAGCGAGGTCAGGATTAAGACTAAGTTCGTGAACTTCTGTAAAGATTTGAATCTTGATTCCCTTGTCAAAAGCATTACTAAGAGCAGAGGTAGCAACCTAAATGTATTTTTCACAGCAAAGACTCATAAGCCGGAAATACCTTTCCGCACTATTGTTAGTGAAGAAGGGTCGTGGCAGAGAAATGTTAGCCAATTTTTGCAAAGGCACCTAAAGATGCTTGTTTTAGATGACCCCTTCCTTATTAAAAAGTCTGCAGATGTGGCTCTTTTCCTTGAGAACACAGACGATATTGGATTTGGTTTCTCTGTAGATGTAGAAGATTTGTTCTATTCCGTGCCTCAAGGCGAGCTAATGCTGGCTGTAAAAGACTGTATTGAAGCCAACGGCGACGTGTGTTTCCAGAATGCAACAGGTTTGACTGTGGAGAGTTTTACTGATCTTTTGCAGTTTTACTTGAGGTCAACTTTTATTGTTTTTGACAACCTGCCTTATTTGCAGCGCGATGGCATTTGTATTGGGTCCTGCGTGGCTCCCATCCTTTGTGACATTTTTTTAGCTAAGGTCGACAAAGTTTTAGATAAGTATTTTAATGGGGGAAGGATTTTAAAGATTTTTAGATATGTTGACGACTTTTTAGTGTTTTTAAGAAAACAGACTACCTTCACCTACCCCTCTACAGTAGGTGAAGTTTTAATAGCTTTCAAGAAATATGGACTTGGGCTAAATTTTACCCATGAACTACCTGACTCATCTGTTTTACAGTTTTTAGATCTCGAACTAACATTCTGTGAAACACACGTTTGCTGGTCTTACCACCCTCGAGCGAAAAAAGATCTGCTGCCATATAGCTCGGCGCATTCCAAGACTGTGAAGAGAGGGATAGCTTTGCAATGCATGGAATCTGCTCTCAGGAGGTCGTGCCCGCATCGAATGCAAAATAGCTTCCTTAATCAGATAAGCCGACTTTTAGCGGCAGGGTTCCCCTCTTCGATCTTGATTGCTGTTTGTGAGACCCTCCTCCAGAAGTTGAAGCATGGAACAGGAATGACCGGTTGTAATCGGGAAAAGGCCGAAAAACCTTTGGTTGTGCCGTACCTACACAAGACCACTCACAACCTAAAAAAAGTGGCCAACAGGCACGGTGTGCCGGTTGTGTTTTCGGCACCCAGTAAGGTGGGAGGGCTATGCCCCCGCATCAGTGGCCCGAAAAAGAGTGGGTGCCAAATTAATCACAAGCATCGGTTTGCGACATGTTCCACGGGAGTGGTCTACGCTATTCCCTTGACGTGCGGGAAGGTGTATGTCGGCCAAACCGGCCGTTGTATCAATGATCGATTAGGGGACCATTCAAGAAATGTTAAGAATTTTAAAGACAAGTACGCACATTTAGTTGCGCATATTAGTAATTGCAGTGGTTGCGTGGCCCGATTTCATGAGACGAAGATTCTCGGCAAAAGCATTGATAAGACGGCACGTCTCAGCTTGGAAGCCTTTCATATCATTAAATATGGCAACAGTTGCATTAGCAAGCCTTCGATATCTCTCTTAAACGCTGAGGCCTGTTTTTTAGATGCGACTAATCTGTTCACCCCTTGAGCGCCTTGCTTGGTTTTTCGTATCTTTTTTTCCGCAGTGTCTCTTGCTCGCACGTGCGTTCTGCAACTTCTTATCTTGTGTATGCTGCTGTGTATATAAGGTGTTCCCTTGCTCCAATAAAAATCAGTTGACAGTCGGCGCTTGTGTCTCGTCTCTTGTACTTTGTGGTCGTGTGTGTTTGCGCCCTTTTAAAGTTTTCAAATATGAACCAACTTGCCCAAAAAGAAGTGTTAATGAACTGACCGAACTGCCGCGTAGTTAGTATTCCCCTTAATTGGAGGAGTGGCATCATCTTCTCGAATTCCTGGAGCGGACTCCTCTCGCGCATCTCGCTGTTTCTCTGTGCTTCTCGCTGATTCTCTCGCTCGTCTCAGGGCTTACACCACTCGGTTTCCACTGCGCTCTCATCTCTAAGCAAGTAGTGAAGCTTTGCATCCTCTTGACCCCGCTCCTTACCGAGTGTGACTAAGCGTCTGCTTCCGCCATCTTGTTTCACACCGGAAATGAAACTCAAAAAGTGCGTATACGGCTGTGTCCTTGTCTTACGGTCGGAGCAGTCAGGGTTAGCACAGGGTCCTATCGCGGATGCCAATTGGTGACAAGGTGGGAACACGCCACTAATGGGCTCCACACTCTCTTACCAATTCTAGGAGAGGAGAGACAAACACCCCCCCCCCATGTGTCAGATCTTAAGCAGGACCCATTGGCTTACAGCGATAGGTCCACACTAGACCACCCGCTGCCAGAGGCACGGCACAGGATTCAGGAAAGAGAGAGAACAGAATTTATATAACCAATAGAATAAACGTTTAAAAACCGTGACATCACGAACCGCACAGCGTAGGCACAGGACAGAAGACAAAAATTTTATCTTTGACACACAGCATCCAATATGACAGGTAAGAGGAAATACATCTACAAAATACTTTTCAAGAAAAGAATTGTTCGTAAATGTCGGAGCGGTGGGGGCTTAACTGTTCTGGTGGTCGAGGTCGGGTACGGCCCGAGATGGGCGCGGACTGTCGAGGTCGGGTCCCCGGAGTCGCTACTCGCTGCCCAGACACTTCACCGCGAGCCGACCACTTCTCGGCTGACACTTCACACACACGCCTGGATTCCAAGATCTCCACCTCGACTACTCTCCGCAGCAATCCCCAGTCCCCCCTTAGGATCGCTGTCTCTCCCATTGTCCCCGATCAGCCCGGAGTCCGGGATGGACAAATCAGAAGCGGCGAAGGAACGTGAGCTATCGAACTGAAACGACCACACCGAGCCACCGGCTGTCCCGCTGTCGCCCGAGCTGGAATTCCGGGTACAAGAAGTGATTGGCCAGACAAGAGGACTGAGTACCCATTGTCGGGCTCAACCGTCACCGGTGAAAATCGCAACCGGCGTGAAGTCTGTTTCAAAGCTATAGATTGAGCCTATCCAAAAATTAGTAGATCGAAGGGTACCGGCCTGGCGCATTATTCAGTGAAACCTTGTTGGAATTGCTGGCGTTTCTGACAGTCAAGGCTGATCTGGCGCTTGCATGCATCAAGGACTATTGTACAGGCAGAAGAATAGATACGCGACGAGCCTACCTGACACACAAATAACTACTTGGCTTTGCTGTTCTATTGCGCCCACGTGTAGCTACTTGCCTTCGCCCCTCTTTTCGAACGTGTTTTGCTACTCGCCTTTGTCCTGTTTCTTTCGAGCACGTTTAAGTACATACATCTCTGTTTCGATTTCCTCGGTTTCGATCTTAGCATCTTTGTTTCGATTTCCTTTGGCTACTGGGCTTGGATACTTTATGAGCCAGCACCACCGCTAGTGCTCTTGCACGTTAGACTCGCATCACAACACGTTTTCAACATTCCCGCTGGAATGCCTCATCACCTCATCAATGCAGCACTGAGCTTCGCAGCTGCGTATTTTGGTGAAATAAAATAGCGTAGTAACTGCGGTAACCCTTTCATGCCTAGGTGGAGACCTGAACCACAAGCACGTAGGAATGGAAAAAGACAGAAATAGTTGCCGTCATTTGGCAAAGTCCCGGTAGAGCCCTCCACAACGGCAACTCTTTCTCACTTCTTTTTTTTTCACGCTCTTCTTACTTTCACTTCCTCCCTTTTCCTTCTTTGGAAGCTTCATATCTACGATTGATGTGCAGAGATCTACGAGCCCATCGGTTGTTCTCCACGTATCGCCTCTCGAAAAGTCGATATTATATGTAACATTGAACTTTTGCATAGTGGCAAAAGCTAACTTCGGAGATAACATGAACGGACATTGATAATAAACGGCAAACAACATTGTTTTGAACCACGATTAAGCAGCAGCTCGTGTATGCACCGGTTCCAAGAGGAAACCTCCGGGGCTTTGGAAACCCGCAGCTCCACGGAAGGCGCCCGCAGTTGGCGTGTGGTACTCTGGCAACACAGTACAATTGGGCCCCATCCGGCGCCGTGGCCCAGTGGTTTGATGCTCGGCTGGTAAGATACCCGGCTTGGCTCACCTGCCAAGTAGCCTCCACTCCGAGCACAGCCAGAATGGTTCGAACCTGACCGCAGCGGCCGCGTTTCGACGGAGCCGAAAGGCGTTGGCGTGGTTTCACTCATTTTATTCGACGGGAGAAAGCGAACGCGCGAGTGAACGTACAGTTGGTTTTGAAGAAAGGAAGGTCGCAGTAATTGTCTCGCTTCACATCGGACACCTCAGCTGCCGTTATACCCTCTAAATGTTCTGTAACAAGGTAATACAGCTTTCTCTTGAAGACTACATCAGCTAAGCAGTTGCTTAACTCGACCATCTGCTTCAGCAAGCAGGGTATCCATCAATGTAGCGGGCAAGGCTAAAGAGGCAGCGAAGCCAGCCACCCCCTTTCTCACACTACATCCTACTATGCTTCTGGGAGACTTTGAAGCCAGCCGGTAGCAGCCTCGGCGAGTAAAGCGCAAATCAGGCAGTAGCAGCTGCAGAGGAGCACGGAGGTTTTGTTCTCGCCGACGCTGCCATTTTCTGCTCGCAAGTTCGCCCGTCAAGGGGAGGAGGGTGGTAGACGAAAACCTGTTTGGCTATGGCGGGGAAAGGGCGGATGGGGAGTGTTACACGCTGATCAGAGTTTCAACTGATTCAGCTCGTTCTTTGTTATGTACAAATGCCTAGGAGACAGTAGAATATTCCAGTTTTACGAAAATTTATTGCAAGACGCAAAAACCAATATAACTATTAGTTATTTTGAACCAAAAAAGCAGTTAGAAAACCCAGGTGCTGCGTTGGTGCCCCTGACTCATTCTGCCGTTTTCTGCTGCACCTCGAGACGGAGCTGCCTACTCGTTGCGACCTTTGCTCCTCCCTCTTACCAGGGTTTGGAGAGACCCGTCATCCTTTGGCGGGACCAGCCGTCGGCCATAAACAAGTGTGAGGTGTTTGAGTTACGTATCGGTAAGCAGACTTAAATAAGTAACTAAAGAGTGCCCAGGATGAGGCTGTAGTGAAGGTCCGCGGTGAATTTCAACCACCTGTGGTCCTTTAACATGCATTTACATCGCACAGTGCACAATACACGGGCCTATAGCATTTCGCTTCCATAGGAATGCACCTCCATCGAAAAGCGACCGACGCGACTGGGATCGACCCGCGTCTCTTGGGTAAGCAGCCGAGTACCATAACCACTGAGCCACCGCGGCCGTCTAGAAACCGAATTTTCGCAGGACGGCCACCCTTGGCCATGTCAGCATTGCCCGTCGTTTATGACGAACACTTTGCCAGTTTCTTTGACACCCGTCCCATCTCGCTCTCTCTTGGCTGTTCGGCACGCTGGGAGCGCTTAAAGGTAAGGTTCTCAAGGGCAGGAGGTTAACGGCTGTGACGGGACGCAACTTGCGGCGTAGGGGAGCAGATTAAAACAGTTTTTCGTAGTAAAAGGATTTTTGTGTGCTCGAAGAGCATGGGTCAGTAGGTGTACAAATAGCATTGTTAGGAGAAAGTGGCTGGCTGGCACCTTTCATGTAAGAGCAGAGGTGGACATAGCTTATTTGAATTCAATTTAATTCTGACAGTTTGGAACGAACGCCTTCACATTCCAATGAACCACTTATATTTTGACCTATAAATGGTTAGAATCGATTGGGACAAAACAGAAAGGTCTGTGCAACGCCGCGCTTAGATTCCCTGAAATGTAACAAAAACGCGAGCATGCAAAACAGCTAATCTAAAACAACAGAGCGCCGAAAAAGGTAACCTTGTGGTTTGCTTCGTTTTGCATGTAGTTTTGGTACGTACCGTACTGAATTTGATCTTGCGTTAACAGTTGCATCGTGTGAATAATATTCAAGGTTATCAATGCAACCAGAGGCCACATGCTTATCGTATAAAGCTGGAGCGCCAATTACTGGCAGTATTTTGCGTTAACTGTTATCTGCTCAACAAAGTGTGAACATCGCAGTGGCCTTCTCACCTCCCAGTCTTCGCACAAAAACTTTGTGTATTTTAACTTTTTTTCCCGCTGTAGAGCACAAGAATCCGTTTTAACACTGTAAACTGCGTTTGTACGTCCATTTACCCGCTAAGAACACAAAAATGCGCAAAAATGGCCGCCGTCCATGTAACTGAACTTAAATTTTTCGCATATGACGCTTTTAGATTTCACTGTTGCGGTCTCACGTGAGACGTTTTTTGATGCACAAATTCCAGCATTCTTCCTTGTTTCACGTTTATTTCTCTAGAGCCAGCGAAACATTGCAATTTCGCTGTAAGAAGTTGTCATCATCAGCAGCGTACTACAAATCGCGTCATTAAAATGAGCGCAATTCTACTTAGTCTACGCACGGAAGACGGTCAACATGGCTTTCGTAATGGCAGGTCAACGGAAACAGCATCATTAACTCAGAAGGAATTAATAATTTCTAATGTTGATGAAGGCAGACTTACCCTCGTAATTTTCATTGACTACAGCAAAGCATTTGATCGCCTAAATCATGAAATATTACTAGACAAACTGTTCGATTATGGTGTCCGAAGAGTTGGTTTGGCTTTACTTGAATCTTTTCTTTTGAATCATCAGCAGCGCGTTTTTATCGCTGAAAGTAATTCGTCACACAGATTACTAACTGCCGGCGTGCCACAAGGGAGTATTTGAAGGCCCTTTCTTTTCAATATCTGCGTCAACGATATGTGCAAAAGGAAAGCAATGCAATATAGGTGCTCTACGCAGACGACACGAGCATTTTTTTCACCGGCAAAAATGTCGACGAACTATTAACAGAAGCCAAAAAATAGCTTGCAATAATTTAGAATGGGTCAAGTAAGAACTGTTTAAAAACAAATTGCAATAAATTTAAGGCCATATTATTCATGGCTAGAGGGAAGCAAACATAGACAGAAGAAAGGTTGGTTCTTGGAGATGCACCAATAGCGCTGGTGTTTTGTCCTTCTCTTGTGTCTCGTCTTTGATTGCGCTGTTTTTCCAATTCGTAAAACCAATAGAAATTGTTATGAAGCATAAAATTCTTGGCGTGACCTTTGCTGCTGACATGTCATGGAATCATCACATTCAATTATTATCAAAAAACTACGTCAGTCGGCGCACTAGCACGGTGCCGTCATTTTCTTCCAGATAGAGCAAAACTTCAGATTTATTATGCACTGTTTTCCTCTCACATAAATTACTGCACACTGGTTCTGGCCACAACCACGCAAAAAATATTCGAACACTGCTCCTTCTTCAATAGAAAGCACTTCGTTGCACTGCAAATGTGTCCTATTTACATTCATCTACACCATTGTTCACACGATATAACATAATAAGCGTCGAAAAAATTTACGAGTTCCGTCTACTGTACTCATACATGTTTTCTGATGAAAAGTCAAAGAGCCTCATAAGATTCCTTTCCCAGCAGAAAAGTGATTGTCGCACCCGTCAATCTGAGAATTGGCTGATACCACGCAGACTTACAAATTATATGCTACAATCGCTCACGCACAGCTTACCATGCTTGTTTAACAAATTCCTGTCAGAAAATTTTGACTTAAGCGCATGTAATAGAAAGTAGACGCGTGAAATTTTTTTCTCATCCCAGTTTTTGTGCAACTAATGGTATTAGCGAAACAAAACTGCGCGAAGACGACGGGACAAAAGAAAGGCACGAATACACACATACAAAGCGCAGACTTCCAACTGACTTTATTTTGTAAAAGCAGGGTGTTTATAAATGCAATCACAGCAATCACTGTATTTTCATTGCTTTTCAATTTTTTCTACTGCGTGCTTTCTTGCTGTGTTTTGATGTGTTTCGAATGTGTTTCGATCACTCAATTTGTGTGAGAGTGTAACTGCCCATGTGTTCAGAATTTTGGTTTGGCTCTATGCTGCTGCCTTGTACGGCCATCAGGCACCCTGAAGCTGCCAATGGCAGCTTTTTTGCCTCATGACCCCCAACGAGTCGTTGGAAACAGTTTTGAATTGAAATTGAATTGAATTATAGCACCGGTTGTCGCGCCTCTGTGGCTTTGTGCTCCAGTCGCTCGGCTGCACAGCCCGAGAACGTGCGTTCGATCCCGGCCGCAGCGGCCGCGTTTTGATAGAGGCGAAACGCAAGGTATGCGTGTGCTGTGCAATGCCAGTGCACGTCGATGAACACCAGGTGGTACAAATTATGCCGGAGTCCTGCACTATGGCCTGCTTCATAGCACATGTCGCTTTGGCACGTTAAACCATCTATATCATAACGTAACACACATTACAACGCCAGGGTGTTGAATCACTTTATGTCAAGTATTTTTGTCCTGAAAATCGCTAACATTTATAACTCCGTAAATCTGTTGCTCAAGAAACTTTTTGCAAGGATTAAGCCATCTTAAATTGCTCAAACATAAACGTGCGCTGCAAACAAGACAATTTTTTGAAAATTTGTAGGGTGTATTTTGTATATAGATTTGCGCAATCTTCAAGCGGGATTTATCGAGTGTTGCCATTAATAGTGTTGCCCTAGGCTTGTTTAGTAACTTGTAGTGCACGGGGATGGCTAATACGAACCGAACTATCCCAAAAGTAATCACGAAGCATTTGTGCTCGTGGTAGCAAATAGACAAGGTGTTAAAAACTGCACTTCTCGGTTATATAGACTTGAATAAACCATTCAAAATTTCGTTGATACTGCTGCCCCAGGCATGCGAAAATTCACTTTCTGAATTGCCATTGGTCCAAACTGAATCATAGTTGTATTGGCCTTTTCAGGAGGTTTTTCCTAAATGAAGCACATAAATTGGCATAGCTCAACTGAACCTTTCAGCTTTTTCAGCTAGCGGCGTCTCAATGTAACTTTAGCGCTAATTCTCCTGCATGTTTAACCTGAGCCTGATCTTACCATTAATGGGCCTGCATGGTGGAACATTGCCTCGAAAATAGTTTCACGTTCAATTCTTTCATACCTTAAAGGTTGGCATGCACCACACCTAAGAATAACTTGTTTTCAAACACCTTTTAATAAACTGCTCTTAATACGTCATTGTTTCCTTGTTCCCAGGAATGCTGACATCGCAGGAATCACCACAACTCACACAATGTATTTACCTAAAAGTGCTGTGCGGAATTTGACTCAAATTGAAGTTTTTCGCCCCCCAAATCCAAATTATGTGCATAATAAGATACGTACAAATATGGTGAGTACTCTCTAAAATCTATGATGGCTTGTTCTCCTCCAGAAATGTGCACGTACAAATGGCACCCTTTACCTAGCTACTAAAAGCATCTCACTGCACTAATCCGCGTTTTCCAAAGAACATTGTCCAATCAGCGCCATTCATTTTCGATAGCGATTTGAAAGGTAAGAAACAAGGACAGAGAACAATAATACTTTTATTATAGAATAAAAAAATGTCTAGCGGTTTACCATTCCTATCAATAGATCTTTATTTATTTACTTTATTTATTTATATATACAGCCAATCCCAATCGGCGTCATCGCAGTCAGGGCAAAACAGAACTTTACAAAGTACATAAAACACAGCGTTACCACTGTATGTGAACAAAGGCTGTTAGGTTATTAACAATAATAATAATAATCGAAGAGGATAACATTGGAGTGGCAATAAAAGAAAATATTAATACAGACTGATGCATTACACACTAGAAAGGAATTTTTCATTACTTAAAATAGAGCACTGGAGCTCACGACATGGTGTTTATTATGCACATTGCAGAGCTAGTAGGTATGCTTCATATGTGTCTAAAATTTTTTTCTAAACATGAGCTGGTTACACTTGATGGTAGGTTATTCCATTCTCTAATGGCTAAAGGAAAAAAACGAATGTCTAAAACTGTCTGTGTAGAATCGATATTCTTCCAGTGTTTGTTAATCCTTATGTCTCGTTGTTCTTGTTTCTTATTTTTAAACATACCGTGTACTATCTATGTTCACCATGCTGTGCCTTAGTTGATAAAGTAGTTTCTCTCGTGCAAGCCTGGCGCGGTTTTGTAACGTGGGTATTCCAGCGTTGTTTATCAGTTTTGTGGGTGACTCAGTTTGTCTGTATTTGTTATAGATGTCTTACAGCTTTCCTTTGAACTCCCTTTAGTTTCTTTATTAGTTTATCTGCAAACGGAAGCCAGGCTATACTCGTATATTCAAGTACAGGTCTCACAAAAGTATTGTAGGAAAGTAATTTAATGTCTGATGGTGCGTCTCGGAGGCGCCTCTTGAGAAAGAAAAGTATTTTCAGTGCAGATGACGCAATGAAGTGCTGTGCGAAATATGATGAAAAATGAAATATTGAGCGAAAGCTCAGTTTATTGCAAGCGCATACCGCTGCCACGTACCTGAAAGCGCGATTCAGGTGTCCATATGCCCAAGGAGTCAGTAATGCACGTCTTCAACTTTTACATCTTCAATGCCAACTTACCCCATGTATGCCGGCGGCCTATGCTGCAGTGCCGCTTTTCTGAAGCAGTGTTGTCGACTTCAGCGTGGACTGCTAAAGTGCCTGGTTTCAACCAAAATGCTGTCTACGCCAACGCATGCAGCGCACATCCTTCTGTCACTGCCGCCACACAGATCAAACCGCGAATATTAGTTTAACAGAAGTATTAGTGGATGAAGAAGATGATGTGCTATACCCAGCGGGAGAGTGTGTTTTAGGTTAAGACGAGGTACGCTGATCAAATTCATTTTAGCCGAATGTTGCTGCAGGTAACGGACATTTACAAAGAATTGGACTTTTTACCGGATTGCTTTCCTGTCCTGATGCGCTGTATATCCTTACCGCCCTTTAAGTTCTAATATGCTTACTATCATGTTTGGGCACGTATTTCCTACCTAGGTGCTCTGTAAATAGCTTTTGTGTGTGTACACACACACCTATATATATATATATATATATATATATATATATATATATATATATATTGTAACGACGAAGAAGTTCCTGTTCAAGCGAAGACGACGACGAACTTCTTACCGTTGTGTTGAGCGGCATTGCCACCGCTTTGTGTGTGTGCTCGTGGTGCTCGACCTCTGTGTCTTCGAGGCCTGTGTCTCTGTTTCTACCGACGGCGCACAGTACTCTAACCATCCCAGTACCCATCTTACATTGGGTGGAGTCGCGGGGTAGAAATCTCCATCGTGGAGCTGCGTAACCGCACTCTTCCCACTCTTGAAATGCCAGAAGACGCCCAAACCCAATCTGTGCAAACGGGACCAGCTCTCATCTGCGCCGGCTCCCTTCGCCAGCGAGATCCGGCAATCTTCAGCGGAGCCGATGAGAATGACTTGGAAGACTGGCTCGCGTCATACGAACGGGTGAGCCTGTACAATAGATGGGACGACGATACGAAGCTGAACAACGTAATTTTTTATCTAACGGGGGTCGCTAACCTCTGGTTTCGGAACCATGAGGGAGACATCCGAACATGGGCGGCCTTCAAAACGAAGCTTGCCGGAGTCTTTGGTCGCCCCACTGTCCGGAAACTTCGGGCTGAACAGCGTTTGCGTGAACGCTCGCAGCACGTCGGCGAAAGCTTCACCAGCTATATAGAAGAAGTCATTGACTTATGCAAACGTGTCAATGGGAACATGTCCGAAGCCGACAAGATAAAACACATCTTGAAAGGTATCGACGATGATGCCTTTCAGATGCTATTGGCCCGGGACTTGCGCACCGTTAAGGATGTGTTCACGCTCTGCCAGAGCTTCGAGGAGCTGCGCAAACAGCGATTACTGACTCGGCAACACCAAGCCCAGGTTGAATCGCTTTCTGGACTGGCGCCTGCAGCTGACAACACCTCTATGCTGCAGCAAATCAAAGATTTCGTCCGTGAAGAGGTAGCTCGGCAACTTTCTCTTCTGCCTAGCCCTCAACAGGCGCCGCCTTATTTGGCCCCGGCTCTTCGACAGGCCATACAACACCAGGTTACTGAGGCGCTTCCATCCTTCCATCCTCCGCCACCTGTCACCGCACGCTTGATTTACGCCGATGCTGCTCCAAGGTCTGTCACCAGTCCCATGCCTTGCGCCGACGTCGCCCCAAGACTTGTAGCCGGTCCTCGGACTTACGCCGACGTTCTAGTACAGCCCCCGCTGTCGTCCTATCCTACAATGTACGTGCCTGTGCAAGCGTCTTCACCTTCCCTGCGACCAGCTCGAAGAGCAAGCAATCCGTGGCGCACGAGTGACAACCGTCCTGTATGCTACACTTGCGGAGTGCCTGGCCACGTCGCGCGCTACTGCCGTCGCCATCTCCAAGCGCCAGCACCACGCGCGCAATCTTCGGGGTACTGGCCTCCAACCCGTCAATATTCTGAGGCTGTCGACCAAACGCCAAGTCGTCCTTACTCCCCTGATCGTTCAGCCCTCTCCAGCCGCCGCTCCCCTTCGCCACGACGCCGCTCTATCTCCCCCATGCGACGTCGCCCTAATTCTCCTCAGCAGGAAAACTAGGCGCCGCAGTTCCGGAGGCAAGAACTGCGCCCCCGTCGAAATTTCGAAGACCTCATCGATCACCTGCGAATCTTATTGATGTTTTTGTTGAGGGCGTGTCTGTGATGGCTCTGATAGACACCGGTGCAGCGATTTCGGTAATGGACGAAAAGTTATGTACTTCTTTAAAGAAAGTTAAGACGCCAGTTTCGGGACTAACGCTGCGCACGGCCAGCGCACAGCCGATTACGCCGTTAGCAGCATGCACCGCTCGAGTTCGAATCCAGGACACACTATACTACATCGAGTTCGTCGTGCTGCCTTCTTGCTCACATTCTTTAATTTTAGGGTGGGATTTCCTGTCGCGTCACGGAGCTGTCATCGACTGCGCTCGCGCAGAAGTTGGGTTCTCCGCTTTGCCTAATGTCTCGCCAGACGCTGCTCCTTTTGTTCCCTGCGCTAAAGCCGTCGTCACTGAAGATATCGTCCTTCCTCCCAGCTCCACTGCGCTTGTAAGCATCTCTTGTGACTCTGTTTGTGGTGACGTTGTTCTCTTCACGCCGGCCTGCACTTTCCTGCGCCGCAAGTCCCTCCCGCTGCCCTACGCTGTGCTCACTATTTCTGCTGGCCTCTCCGTGCTATGGGTCTCTAACCCGTTTTCCTTCCCTACTGCTTTGAGCCATGGCGAATGTCTCGGCAGTGTACCATCTATTGCGTCCATTCTCACCTGTGAGGACCCCGCCGATTCGCCTCATCTAGCCATGACTGCGCTCAGCCCTCCATCTTCTGCGCCTGATTCCTCCGCTACAGACCTCTTCCTTCGCTCCATCGCCACCGATCTTCCTTCCCCGCAACGGACGCAGCTTCGTAACCTCCTTCACCAGTTCCGCTCCTCCTTCGACTGTCATCGGAGTTCCTTGGGCCAAACTTCAACGGTCACCCATCGTATCGACACCGGCAACCACGCACCAGTGCGGCAGCGCCCCTATCGTGTATCTGCCACCGAGCGCCATGCTATCGACGAGCAAGTTGATAAAATGCTCAAAGACGGCGTGATCCAGCCCTCCAGTAGCCCTTGGGCTTCGCCTGTTGTGCTGGTCAAGAAGAAAGACGGCTCCATCCGATTTTGTGTCGACTACCACCGCCTTAATAAGATTACGCGGAAGGACGTCTACCCTCTTCCGCGCATCGATGACGCTTTGGACTGTTTGCAAGGGGCAGAACTATTTTCTTCCCTCGATCTTCGTTCCGGATATTGGCAGGTCCCCATGGAAGCGGCCGATCGCCCCAAAACCGCTTTTGTAACCCCCGACGGCTTATACGAATTTACAGTTATGCCTTTCGGCCTTTGTAATGCGCCTGCAACATTTGAGAGGATGATGGACACCATTCTGCGGGGATTAAAATGGAAGGTATGCCTCTGCTACCTCGACGACATCGTCGTCTTTTCTGCGAATTTTGACATCCACCTCCATCGCCTGAGGCACGTCTTGAACTGCCTTTCTGAGGCCGGTTTGCAGCTAAACTTGAAGAAATGCCGTTTTGCCGCTCGTAAACTCACTATCTTAGGGCACGTTGTCTCCAAGGAAGGCGTTTCTCCAGACCCAGCCAAACTTCGTGCGGTCGCTGCTTTTCCCAAGCCTACATCTGTCAAAGAACTGCGCAGCTTCCTTGGCCTGTGTTCCTACTTTCGTAGGTTTATTCGCAACTTTGCATCGATTGCTGCCCCTTTAACACAACTCGTATCCAGCAGCTCCGACTTTTCACAGTGGTCACCCGCATGCGACAACGCGTTTTATACCTTACGCCGCATCCTCACCGCACCACCTATCCTGCGCCATTTCGATCCGACGGCCCCTACCGAGGTCCACACCGACGCCAGTGGTGTTGGCCTCGGGGCTGTACTCGCGCAGCGCAAACCTGGCTTTGCTGAGTACGTTGTCGCCTATGCAAGCCGCACCCTGACGAAGGCAGAGTCCAATTACTCAGTAACGGAAAAAGAGTGTTTGGCTATCGTTTGGGCTCTTACCAAATTCCGCCCTTATCTCTATGGTCGTCCCTTTGATGTCGTGACGGACCACCATGGGCTTTGCTGGTTATCCTCACTGAAAGACCCCTCCGGCCGCCTCGCAAGATGGGCTCTTCGTCTGCAGGAATACGACGCCCGCGTAGTTTATCGCTCCGGACGCAAGCACCAAGATGCCGACGCCCTTTCTCGCTGCCCCCTTCCGGTTGAGCTCGCCGGCCTCTCAACACTCGAAGACTCCCCTCCGTTGCTTCACATCGACGACATGCCTTCAGCGCAGCGCATGGACCCTTGGATTGCGTCTCTGCTTGATTTCCTCTCTAACCCTACGGCGGCTTCTCCATCACGCGCTCTCCGTCGCCAAGCTTCTCACTTCGCCATTTGTGACAATCTCCTTTACCGCCGCAACTACAGCGCAGATGGTCGCAAGTGGTTATTAGTTGTTCCTCGCCATCTCCGCTCGCAAGTCTGTGATTATTTCCACGCTGACCCACAATGCGGACACGCAGGAGTCTTCAAAACATACAATCGGATCCGGCTGCGTTACTACTGGCGCGGAATGTATAACTTCATCCTTAAGCACATCCGCTCATGCCTGCCCTGTCAACGTCGCAAGCCCCCTGCTCACCGTTCTGCAGGCGAGTTGCAGCCGCTACCTTGCCCACCGCGCCCATTCGACCGCGTAGGCATTGATTTGTATGGACCTCTTCCCTACACTGCAGCCGGTAACCGTTGGGCTATCGTCGCCGTTGACCACTTGACGAGGTATGCAGAAACCGCCGCCCTTCCATCCGCCTCAGCGTCTGACGTCGCCTCCTTCATTTTGCGACGGTTCATTCTTCGCCACGGCGCACCGCGCGAACTGCTGAGTGACAGAGGCCGCGTTTTCTTATCGGAAGTTGTCAAATCCTTGCTTCGCCAGTGCAACATCATTCACCGAACAAGCTCTGCCTATCACCCGCAAACTAACGGCCTTACAGAAAGATTTAACCGTACCCTCGGTGATATGCTCTCTATATACGTATCATCAGACCATTCCAATTGGGATCTCGTCCTTCCGTATGTGACGTACGCCTACAACACCGCAACGCAGTCGACTACCGGCTTCTCACCGTTCTATCTTCTTTACGGCCGTCATCCTTCTGCTCCACTCGATACCATTCTCCCATACCAGCCTGACGCATCTGAGTGTACTCCTATTTCGCAAGCTGCACGACACGCAGAAGAGTGTCGCCAAAGCGCCCGTTCTCTCACAACTGAGGCCCAATACCGTCGGAAATCCCGCCACGACAGCCATCACACGTCCCCGCACTTTTCTTCTGGTAGCCTCGTGTGGCTCTGGATTCCATCCAGTACTCCGGGCCTCTCCTCGAAACTTCTTTCAAAGTTTCACGGCCCCTATCGAGTTGTGGAACGCACCTCGCCTGTTAATTACGTGGTGGAACCGCTGATGCCGTCTCCTGATCTTCGCCGGCGCGGACGCGAGACTGTTCACGTCCAGCGCCTAAAGCCGTATTATGACCCGGCCGTCCCACCTACGCCGTAAGTCGCCAGGATGGCTCCTCTTCTCCCCGGGGGGCAGTTGTAACGACGAAGAAGTTCCTGTTCAAGCGAAGACGACGACGAACTTCTTACCTTTTAGTAAGGCTGAGATCTGGGCGAGTTGGTATGCATTCATACTGGTGAACAGCGCAAAAAAGGCGGGACAACAACAAGACAAGCGCTTGTCTTGTTGTTGTCCCGCCTTTTTTGCGCTGTTCACCAGTATGAACTTCTTACCGTTGTGTTGAGCGGCATTGCCACCGCTTTGTGTGTGTGCTCGTGGTGCTCGACCTCTGTGTCTTCGAGGCCTGTGTCTCTGTGTCTACCGCCGGCGCACAGTACTCTAACCATCCCAGTACCCATCTTACAATATACATATATATATATATATATATATATATATATATATATATATATATATATATATATATATAGTAGTTGCAGCAGGTAGTGTTCAATGGGCCAGGAATACTTGTAGAAGAAGGGGTCACAACGTTGCAATTATCTTCATTTAATACCGACAGTTTCGAACGGAGGACCGTCCTTCCTCAGGGTATATACCCCGAGGAAGGACGGTCCTCAGTTCGAAACTGTCGGTATTAAATGAAGATAATTGCAACGTTGTGACCCATTCTTCTATATATATATATATATATATATATATATATATATATATATATATATATATATAAGGGATAACAAAATCTTCAAGGCAACTGATTAAAATATAATAAGTTGGGGAAGTCACATTGAAAAACTTAACAGATTTATTCAACGTTTCGACCAGGGACTGGTCTTTTTCAAGAATGTTGAAAAAGACCAGTCCCTGGTCAATACGTTGAATAAATCTTTTAAGTTTTTCAATGTGACTTCCCCAATATATATATATGGTCTGGTTTATGGGGTTTAACGTCCCAAAGCGACTAAGGCTATGAGAGACGCCGTAGTGGAGGTCTCCGGAAATTTCGATCACCTGGGGTTCTTTAACGTGCACTGACATCGCACAGTACACGGGCCTCTAGAATTTCTCCTCCAAAGAAATTCTAGCCGCCGCGGCCGGGATCGAACCCGCGTCTTTCGGGTCAGCAGCCGAGCACCGTAACCACTGAGCCACCGCGGCGGCCAATATGTATATATATATATATATCAGCTCAGCTTCGCTGGCCACTGCGCGAAAAGGCTATCGCCTTTTCTTTCTTTCATGGTATTTATTTACATGGTTTTGTGTGTATATATACCCTTAGCGAAAAGAGGATGTGCTAAAAATGCATTTCAAACGTATTGTATTAATTTCATATTTATTTCGCATTTTTTTGTCCCTATGCTTAAACTGCAATACGAATGCTTTCTAAGTATACTAGGAAAAAATTTTGAAACGTTCTTAAAAATACGTGAAAAGTACATTTTTGCCCGCTTAGCATATTTATAATGCATTAAAAATATAATAAAAATATACATTAGAAATATACTGAAAACATACATTTAATACATTAAAAATGTGTTTACTCGGGCTTAAAAAAAAGTCTACTGGGCGGCTCCATGGAACGACACGGGTTAATTCATCAACTGGAGAACAAATCGTACACGGGTATTTATCATTAATCAACAGGAGTCTGATATTATAACGTCACGTGATTGAATGGGAACGGCACCTACATACAGCATACCAAGACGACAGCGACACAGCAAACAACAAATCCTACGACAAGCGCTATACTTGGCTTGCCGTATATATACCCAGCGAAAGCGACGCACTATTTTGCACGGTGATACCTTTTTTTGCGCAAATACTGTGGGCTTCCAAATTATCGCAGAAGTACCCTACTGGTCGCGTTCGAATCTGGGATTAATTGAGAACGGAATTGCTAGTTGAAACTTGCGTCAGGCACAGGTCAGGAGTCGAACTGTCAACCAACAGATACATGGGCGTGTAAGGGAGCCGGTCTGCCCTGCCACACGGGGTCCTTTCCGCTGGCTTATTCGGACCCAGAAGTACCCAAGGCGCTTTTGCTGGTATAATGCTATCACGTTCTCACACGGAAATGTTCGAATGACATTGAGTGGAATGGCATTCGAGAATAGGAATGACATTCGGACTCGATGGACTGCCGCGGTGCTGCACGACACTTTCGAAACGCATTCGAAAGCCTCAGCTCGTTTTCAGTGTACAGCGACGACGACGACGGCGGTCACACTAGTCCGACAACGACAGTATATATCACGCTGAACAACAGCATGTAATTATAGTGAAATATCTAGTTTACTATAATATGATTCTAGAGGGACACGTTTTTCAGGCCAACGACACCGACGAATCCGGTCGGCGGACGGTCAGCCTTGTCGGCGGCTGAGCGAGAGCACGGTGATGAGGCGGCGGTGTGTGCATGCTCGCGGTTCTAAATGAGCGAAACGAACGGCTATATTTCACGTGTGCATACCTGAACACTCACCAGCGATAAGCGCTTGCCAAATCAGTTTCAATCGACGACGGCTCTGTTCCCTTCCGAGACGACTAGGCCCAGCGAGTTCGCAGGGTTGGATCTGTGATTTCGGCGGTTGTGAAGAGCGAATCACAAGCTTTAGCGAATGCAAATGGTCACCAGGTGTAGTTTTGGCAACAGTGACCTGAAATCAACTATTGCTTACATCGCAGGGCACGCGTACGATGAACGGGAATCGCCGGTGTGACCCAGACTGCCGAGCCGTGCTTTACGGCCAGCAGCAGTCGTCGCCGTCGCTAGCTTGTGGATAACAAGTTAGGCCGTTTCAGTTGAAGCGAACAGTCGCCATACATACTTCTGGATAAAGTAGTTTAAAAAAAAGTACTGGTCACGTCGGAGAAAGCCGGGACAAGAAGCGAGAAGCGCCAGTCCTGCGCGATGCCAACAACCCGGCTTTCTCAGGCGTGCGATCGCATCATCGCTTCCCACACATTGTAGCACTGCGTAAACAATCACGAGTACAACCAGTAAAAAAAGAAAACAGATTGTTTATTAGAACCAAAGCGCAGATTGCGTTTTATGTTATGTAAACAAGCGATGTAAACAACAGTATGAGTGCAGTCGTCCTCATCGGCGCACTCCCGGGGAAATTTCATGCTGACGCGGTTAATATTCATTGGCGTAATATTATCTTCAAGCACAGCCTTAGACAGAACACATGCAGCATCGTTAGATGACATTCGGCTGGAAGGCATTCGAAGCGCCCGTGTAGCAGGGGTATAAGTGGTGATCACCTTCCTGCTAGAAGTTACCATAAACGAAAGGATGACAAGAAAGGGAAAGTTTTCACTCTTCGCTGAAACGTCATTTCGAGCCCTAGATTGTTCCACGGTAGCTTGAAGTGTAATGCAAATATGTTTACGCGGACAACCCATTTGTTAGAATTTAAATATACTTCAGACGGATTAATTGCGTATTTACGAAAGTACACTTTAAATAGATGGCCAGCACCAAAATGCGATGTCCCGAAACTCGATTTTGAGCATTAGATTGTTCAACGACAGCTTGTAGTGCGCTGCAAATATGCTAATGCGGACTGCCAATTTGCTAGAATTTCAGTGTTCTTTGGACGAATTAATTACGTATTTACGGAAGTACACTTCAAATACATTGACGACACGCAAATGCCATTTCCCGAAACACGATTACGAGCACTCGACTGTTCATGGCAGCTAGAAGTGTGCAAAGACGTTTAAAAGGACTGCCCGTTTGTTAGGATTGAAATATATTTCGGATGAATTAATTTCATATTTACGAAAGTTCACTTTTAATACATTGACAAGATGCTAAAACTGCATACATATACGTTTACAAGGGCTGCCCGTTTTCTAGAATTGAAGTATACTTTCGATGAATTAATTTCATATTTCCGAAAATACACTTTTAATACACTGACAAGATGCTAAAACTGCATGCATATTTTTTCATGTATTTGAAAAGTGCTCGAAGTATGCTTTAAGTGAGGTATTTTTGGCACATTTTAAAAATATATTTCGAATACCAAGCATGAAATTTCAGAAACGTATTTCCTACATATTTTTAGTGCATTCATGAATACAAAATTTGTTTAAAATACATTTTAAATAGACCTCCGTATATTCCAAACGTATTAGTTTTTGCTAAGGGTATATATATATATATACCACCATGGCTCAGGCTAGCGCTTCACACTTGACGCTCCAGCAACCCCGCGTGCTAGCCAGCTTCCATGGCGTCACTTTCGAAGATGTTGAAGACTGGCTTCACCAGTTTGAGCGGGTTGCCGATTTCAACCAATGGAGCCCCGCGCAGAAGCTGCGGAACGTGTATTTCGCCCTCGAAGACGGAGCCAAGATTTGGTTCAAGAACAGGGAGGCCGATCTCCAAAGCTGGGATACCTTCCGCCAGCAGGTCCGGGACACCTTTGCTAGCACGGACCGCCGGGATCGTGCGCGGCGCCTCCTGGACGCTCGCGTCCAAAAGCCTAATGAGACCGTTGCCATGTTCGCCGAGGACGTGACCCGTCTTTGTCGGCACGCTGACCCAGATATGGCGGAATCCGCGAAGCTCCGCCACCTGGTGCAAGGTGTGAAGGACCAACTCTTCGCTGGTTTGGTCCGGAATCCCCCGCAGACGGTAGCCGACTTCATCAAAGAGGCGACCGCCATTGAGCGGGCCTTGCATCAACGCTGCCGCCGAAATGACTCCTTGTGCGGTGAGCCAAGCGCCAGTGCGGCTTCTTTGAGCGTGTCCAGCGACAATGCGTCGCTGCGTGAGCTCATACGCGCGGTGGTCCGTGAAGAGCTGCAGAAACTGAACCTTGCCTCGTCTGATCCGACGGCTGCGGCTCTTACCGAGGTTGTGCGTGGCGAGATTCGCCAAGCATTTTCACCGCCTCCTCCAGTCATGCCGGAGCCACGCCCCGTGAGCTACGCCGCGGCTCTCCGTTCCGAGTTGCCACCTGTGCAACGCTTGCCGTACCACCCGCCGCCGCCAACCGCTCCGCCACCGTCATTCTACCAGCGGCCTCAGCGAGGACCTGCAATGCGTCCACCGGCCCGGAAGGCGGCTGTTTGGCGCACTTTCTTTCTTCATTCTTTTTATTTGTTGCTTAGACATTTGCCTAAGAAGGGGCTGAGGCTAAAGGCACAATGTTGCCTGACGGGGCCTCAGCCCCCTACTACATGACAAACAAACATAAAAATTACAAAAGTCCGGCGGGCCGGTGCAAAATGGTATTGTTGATATGGAGAAAAAAAAGCAAAGAAAAGTAGGCACAAAAGTAAGCGTTATGCAGAGGAAAATACATACGGAAGAACATACACATGAAAATACATACACACTCAGCAAAAAAAGACAAAAGCGCTTGACAAAAATTTGCATCATAAATGTACGATGAGTATATAAATAAGAAACAAAGTCCAAGACATACACGAAACACTACATCAAATAACAAAGTTCTACTTAAGGCTTATTCTAGCCTACTGAAAAACAAGGCAGTATGGACATATAAGCACAAACAAGAGTACTTAAATGCGAACACAGAATCAGTAACTGTGAATAAAAAAATTGGACTACAACATGTTTGCATGAGAAATTTTAACGATTGCTATAGGTGACATCGCTACAGAGAAGAGCTCCTTTTCATTCATTTTTGAAAGTGGAGAAGGGTTTACTGTAATTAATATTTATATCTCTTCTATTGAGAATTCCGGTAACCTGAAAAGACAATGCTTGACGACCATAATTTGTCCTTATCCTCGGTATCTCTATTTTCGGGTCTCTGATAGCGTACAAGTTTACTCTGTCGGTGGATGTGACGTACAAACGATTTTTATGTATCCATTGTAGCAACTTAAAGTAGTATACCTTATCTGCTCTCAGCATATTGTACTTTAAAAAAAGTGGATGCGTTCTTAGTTCCCTTTTCTCGCCATGATAATTTTCGCATATGCGTAACACCTTCTTCTGTAAAGTAATTAATTTTTTGTAATTAGAATCATTTGTCGTACCCCAAACTAAAATACCATAACTTATTCTAGAATAGAATAGAGAATAATATAGTGTCTGCTTCATCCAGGATGGAATCAAGTGCTGGATTCTGTAAAGACAACCAATGACCCGTGATAAATCGGACTTAAGGCAACTAACATGGGCGTTCCAGGACAGATCACTACTGAACCATACACCCAAGAATTTTTGCTCAGTGACCTCCTCCAACAGGCTACCTTCATATCTGATACTAATAGGGTTCTGGTCCCTAACGCTTGTGGGTTTAAAAATTACGTATTTAGATTTTGTTGTATTTAGAGTAATGCGATTGGCTTGTAGCCACCTGGAAAGTTTTAATAAGTAATCATTGACAGATTTTTCGAGGCATGTTTTTGTTGTTCCTGTAAAAAATATGTTCGTGTCGTCAGCATACATGATTAACTGGGGGGATCCTGGTATCATAGTTATATCATTCACACATATAAGAAAGAGTAAGGGCCCCAAAATTGATCCTTGAGGGACGCCGTGTTGTATCTTCATTTTACTCGAAGTGCGATCGTTTATGACTACATACTGTGACCTGTCTTTCAGGTACGTTTGCAACAGCCTTAGTGCTACGCCCCGAATCCCGCAGATCTCTAGCTTTTTTATCAATATATGTTGTACAGTATCTAACGCTTTCCGAAGATCTATAAATAGACCAAGGGTTAAGAGTTTCTTCTGTATGTTTTCTATAATTTTGTCTTTTATATGTATAAGAGCTTGTTCCGTAGACTTATTTGCTTGAAAACCATACTGTGCATCAGCTATTATTTTATGTTTCCGAAAAAAACTGGTAAGTCTATCATTAATGACGCGCTCAAATATTTTTGAGAATACAGTTAGAACAGAGATTGGCCGGTAGTTATTCATATTTGTTGCACCGCCCCCTTTATACACGGGTACTACTTTAGCTATCTTAAGGTCATCCGGAAACTCCCCAGTAAGAAGCATTAGGTTGATTATATAGGACAACACATGACTAATATGATTTGCAACATGCTTAATTGGCAAAGCCTTTATACCGTCATCTCCAGGCGCAACGTGACTTTTCAAGCTTCCGATTATTTTGCAAATTTCAGTTGGACTGCATGGAAAAAGCGAGATAGAGCCCATTGGGCTGTTTGCATGTGTATGGCAGGACATGCTAGCAAGTGGGCCTGCATATTTCCCTGTGCTAATGAACCTAAGATTCATTTCTTCAGCAAGCTGATCATCAGACAGACGTTTGCCATCGACTGTGATATCTGTTACACAATGGCTTGAGCGCCTTTTGTTCATTAGATCGTTAACCATCTCCCATAACCTTTTATAGTCTCTTCGAGCACGAAGAATTTGAGCCCGAAAGTACTCGATCTTTGCCCTTTTCAGGTCTGAGTTCAATTTGTTTCTGTAGGATTTAAATTCTTCCAGTAACTGCAGATCCCGACATTTAAGAAAAGCATGAAACTTCTTGTTTTTTTCTCTTATTCGTTCTTTCTCGATTAGGCTGCAAAAATGTCGCAGGCTTTGGTCATTAATTGTGCGATGCCAGCTACTTTCTTTTCTACTTCTATATTTACCAGTCACACGGGGGCCCAAGCAGAAAACTGGAAGGTGGTCACTGAGGTCGCATATCATGACACCAGCAGAAATATCCTCACAACTCATGTTGGTAACTCAGATATCCAGCGACGTTGCGGTATCAATAGTCACCCTTGTAGGTACTGTCACAACATTTGTACAAGCGTACAGGTGCCTAATGCCGCGGAATTCATTTGCATTCGTGCTGTCCGATATTGTATCAATATTCACATCTCCGAGAATAATAAACGACTTTGTAATGGCTCCAACATAACTCAGTGCACTTTCTAAATAGTCACAAAAATCGGACATGATACCAGATGGCGGTCTGTATATGGCTCCAATCGTGGTATCAGATATTTCAACAAACAGGCTTTCTGTGTTTTGGTCACTCCTGGTCAAGTTATCTAGAACTTCATACCGCATACTCTCCTCAATATAAACAGCTACTCCACCTCCCCTTTTTTCCTCCCTGCATACGCTTTCGCACGTATAACCTGGCAAGTAAGGCGGAATGTCGTCCTTTGTTAACCAGGTTTCAGTTAGAACTATTACTTTAAATTTAATGGTCAGGGACTGCAGGAATATAGCTAGATCATCTACTTTGTTTCTTATGCTGCGCATGTTGAAATGAATACTTGTAAGCTCTCGTTCTCTTGTTTTGTATGCTTTGTTGAAAGCTTCAGGGTCATAATAGCAACACTCGGCCATCTCCATTGCAAACGTTCAGTGAGCGTTTGGAACATTCCTGTAGGATTCGCTTAGGTTCCCATTTTCTCCAGATCAGACACACTGGCTATTCTAATGACATCTGCAGTCTCATCCCTGCGGGCATAAATTTTTCCATGGGAGGTCCACACGAACTTCCATCCCACCACTTTCTTGCGGGCAACCGCAGCACCCAAGAGCTTTTGTTCGAGGCAGTTAAGTGCTCATTTACGTAAACAGAGCAGCTTTCCCCGCCGAAGTCAAGATATTTGGTTGTTAGCCCCTTTTTGCGGAATTTCTGCAAACCTTGTCGCGTTTAGTGCGCTGTACAAAACGGACAACAATGTTTTTTTCTGTTTGCTTGAATGTTGGGACGCGGTGGCATACATCAATGTCGGAGTCAACTATTGGTTCATCAAGGAAAGCTCCAATTCTCTTGACAGCGTCGCATGGGTCGCCGGCATCTGGTACCCCTTTGATTTCAAGATTATGAGCTCTCTGGTACTGTTGCAACTCTTCTACCCTTTCACTCAGCCGTTTATTTTCTGCTGTCAGCTCATCGTTCTTCTTCGTCAGTACCTGAACTTCTTTTCGCAGCTCTTTTAACTCATTCTTGATTTCATTCACGCCATCACAGGTGTCATTGCAGTTTTTCACGCTGTCTTTCAACGTTCTAAGATCAGCCCGCAGTTCCCGCTTCAGATCTTCTAATGCCTTACTGATATCTTTGACATCTTTGGTCATGGCGAACAGTGTAGTGCGTGACACAGATTAACAACAAATTCAGACAAATTCAGACAAATTCAGAAATTAACAACAAATCAGCAGCCGCTCTGTTACCATTGCGGAGAAGCCGGCCACCTGTATCGCCGTTGCCCCTACCGTGAAATCGGCCTCCGGGGTTCCCCACGTGACGCTCCCTGTCCCCGCTTCGGTGAGCGACCCCACGAAATAGAGGAGTACCTTGCTGCCCATGACACCATTTCTAACCGCCGACCCCGATCTCCGTCTCCCGCACGCATCACGTCGCCCAGCCGCCAGGCTTTCTCAGATGGACTGCGGGGCCGGTCTCCATGCCCGCGCCGGGGAAACTGAAAGCGGCGACCTCAGGGGGGAAGGTTGCTGACAGCGGATATAACGAAGACCCCCGAACGCCGCCGGAGCGCGATGCCGAGATCCCGATGGCGCCGCAGTCCGATTCTGTGAACCCGAGTTTCCCTGACACCGATGCAGTTAGCGCCGACCTCCGCAATCACGTTGACGGGCACCCAGTGACTACTTTAGTCGATACAGGCGCGGACTTTTCGATAATAAGCAAGCACCTCGCGGATCGCCTCAGCAAGGTAAAGACAGCCTAGGATGGACCTCAAATTCGTACTTTTGGCGGTCACCTCATGACGCTTGTCGGAAGATGCACTGCTCGAGTCACCATTGCCAATTCTGCTTTTGTTGGCATTTTTGTTGTTCTGCCGCACTGCTGCAAAGACCTGATCCTCGGAATGAACTTCTTGTGTGAGCATGGTGCCATCATAAACCTTCCTGATCGTCTGGTAACATTTTCGATCCCTGGAACGATTTCAGCCGACACCGAACCACGCAGAGTGGCCCTGCGCATAATCGACGCCGATGTGACCGTGCCTCCGCGATCCTGTGCCCTCGTTACCGTCATTTGTGACGACCGGTGCAGTGCTGACGGCGTAGTAGAACAGAACACTGCGCTTGTGCTCTCTCATGGGGTCTGCATCGCCAGAGGTATCGTCACGCTACGGAACGGCCTGGCAGATGTCCTTCTAACGAATTTCGGGACCGAACGACAACACATCGCCAAGGGCACTGCGGTCGCATACTTCGAGGGCATCGCCGAAATTAACGACTGCCTTGCCCTCCAGAGCGAAACGTCCAATTCTTGCACACCTCAGCTGATCCTCGACGTGAACCCAGGCTTACCCCCAGCCGATAGGGAGAGCCTAGTCGGCCTACTGCATCAGTTCCAAGACTGTTTCTCGTCTACGTCGGCAGTCAAACAGACGCCTCTCGCTAAGCACCGCATCATTACGGACTACAGTACCCAACTAATTCGGCAAAACCCGTACCGTGTCTCACTGCGGGAGCGTGAAGCCATAGCTGAACAAGTCAAAGAGATGCTGCAGGATGGTGTTATTCAGCCGTCGAGGAGCCCGTGGGCTTCGCCTGTGGTTTTGGTTAAGAAGAAGGATGGTAGTCTGCGATTTTGCGTTGACTACCGGAAGCTTAACCAGGTTACCAAGAAAGACGTCTACCCGTTACCACGCACTGACGACTCTCTTGAACGGTTGCGGCACGCGCGCTACTTTTCTTCGCTGGACTTAAAAAGTGGTTACTGGCAGATCGAAGTTGGCGAGCGGGATCGCGAGAAGACAGCGTTCGTTACGCCGGCTGGCCTTTATGAGTTCAAGGTCCTTCCTTTCGGTCTGTGTTCAGCTCCGGCAACATTTCAGAGAATGATGGACGCTGTTTTGTCGGGCCTGAAGTGGCAGACGTGCTTGGTATACCTGGATGACGTTGTTGTATTTTCGCCAACGTTCGAAGAACACCTCCAGCGCCTCTTGACCGTGCTACAGGCTATACGATCTGGCGGCCTGACGTTGAAGCCCGAGAAATGCCACTTTGGTTATGAGTAGCTCCTTTTCTTGGGCCATGTCGTCAGCCATCGTGGAGTCCGGCCGGATCCTGCTAAAACAGCTGCCGTCGCCAAGTTTCCCGCTCCTTCGGACAAGAAAACGGTCCGGCGTTTTTTGGGCCTTTGCGCGTATTACCGGCGGTTCATTGCCAACTTTTCCCGACTTGCTGCACCGTTGACGCATCTTACAAGAGAGGACGTCCCATTCACGTGGACAGAACAGCAGCAGCAGGCATTTGATGAATTACGGCGACGCTTGCAAACCACGCCTGCCCTTGGTCATTTCGATTCTCGCGCGGAGACTCGTCCACACAGATGCCAGCAACGTAGGTCTAGGTGCTGTACTCGTCCAGTGGCAGGACGGCGCTGAGCGCGTATTAGCATACGCCAGCCGCACTCTGTCTCGTGTTGAATCTAATTATTCCACGATCGAAAAAGAATGCCTTGCCGTGGTATGGGCTGTGACAAAATTTTGACCTTACCTGTACGGCCGACATTTTCAAGTTGTAACCGACCACCACTCTCTTTGCTGGTTGACGAACTTACGGGATCCCTCTGGCCGCCTTGCGCGTTGGAGCTTACGCCTTCAGGAGTTTGACATGTCCATCGTGTATAAATCAGGGCGCCAGCACAACAATGCCGACTGCTTGTCCAGATATCCAGTCGAGGCTGCGCGCGACGACGACGAACCGGACTTTCCTCTCATCGCAGCCGTAGACGCAGCGACTATTTCCAGTCAGCAACGTAAGGACCCGGCGCTGAAACCTCTCATCGACTTCCTGGAAGCACGTACCGAGGAGGTTCCCCAGCACTTCGCAAGAACCCAGTCCTCCTTTTGTCTGCGCAACAACGTGCTGTACAAAGCCAACTTTTCTCCAACCGGAAGCGCCTACCTCCTCGTCGTTCCAGCGAATCTCCGTGAAGAAATCTTGCAGGCGTGTCACGACGAGCCCACCGCAGGTCACCTCGGCTACGCCCGCACTCTGGCTCGGATCAAAAAGAGCTATTACTGGTCTAAGCTTGCGGCGACTGTACGACACTATGTGCGCACGTGCCGCAATTGTCAACGACAAAAACACCTGTCAAGTCAGCTGGACTTTTACATCCCGTTCAAGTGCCCAGACTCCCGTTTGAGCAAGTTGGCATGGACCTTCTCGGCCCTTTTCCAACTTCATCTTCGGGAAACCGGTGGATTATCGTAGCCACTGATTACCTTACGCGCTATGCTGAAACCAAGGCCCTCCAGCGCGGCACAGCAGCCGAGGCTGCGAAATTTTTCGTGGAACGCATCGTCCTCCGGCATGGCGCTCCAGCACTAATTATCACGGATAGAGGCACCGCTTTCACTGCCAAACTCTTGGAATCCCTCATACGGCTGAGTGGCACTACTCACAGGAAAACAACCGCCTACCATCTCCAGACGAATGGCCTGACCGAGCGCCTCAACAAAACTCTCGTCGACATGCTGTCCATGTATGTTGACGTTGAACATCGATCTTGGGACGATATCCTACCATATATTACTTTCGCGTATAACACGGCTCTACAGGAAACCACGCGGAGGACGCCCTTCTGTCTGTTGTACGGCCGCGAAGTGTCGACAATGTTGGAAGCAATGCTGCCCCATGATGGCCGTGACCCCGACGTTCGCACCGAGGAGTTCACGCTTCGCGCAGAAGAAGCTCGTCAACTTGCAAGAGTGCGCATCCTGAACCAACAAGACCGTGACGCCCGACATTACGACCGCCGCCACAGACTGATGACGTTTGCCCCGGACGACAAAGTGTGGGTATGGACCCCCATTCGACGCCGTGGCCTTTCCGAAAAACTGCTCGAGCAGTATTTCGGCCCCTACCGAGTTCTCCGTCAGCTACGCGACGTAACCTATGAAGTTCTCCCTGATGGGGCTTCCCGGACTACTCGCCGTCAGCAGAGGCCAGAGATTGTCCATGTAGTGCGGATGAAGCCCTATTTTTCGCGAGACATTCAGTGACTAAGTGCTGTGCGTTACTCGGTTTTTTTTTTTTGTTTCTTTCTCCCTATTTTCTTGTTAAAGCATCGGGCCGATGCTCTTTCCGAGAGGGAGGGTAATGCCGCGTCTACAACAATAGCCGCTCGGCGGCTGTTCGGCACGCAGCTCGTGCGCCACGCGGTTCGCTGCTGAAGAAGACGAACCTCGACGTTCCATCCTGGCCGTCTCGGTGTGCGCTGGCATCATCTCGGTGTTGGCGTTCCTCTGCCGTCTGGACGCGGCGCTACCTGTACCAACTGCTACGTGACAATATATATACACAAAACAATGTAAATAAATACCATGAAAGAAAGAAAAGGCGATAGCCTTTTCGCGCAGTGGCCAGCGAAGCTGAGCTGATCGCGCCGCCGCGGGTTCGAATCCCAGTCGCGAATATTTATTGCATTTATTTTTGTTTGTTTCTGGCAATATGAGCAGTTGGTCAATATGAGCAATGTGAGCAGGATGATTTCCTGGCTCACATGGGCATACACCGCAGACCCCCGAGAAAAGAATTTCCGTGAAACATGTAAGCAAAAAAAAAACAACTAAATTTTAAATTTTGGCCGCACAAATAATTTATCACCGTTGATTCGTGCATCTCCATCAAAAACTACGTTATACCTTCCGAGACGTCGAGAGACGCATTTTTTACGGAAGTGCTCTTCCGTTCAAGTCCCCTTGAGCTTTCTTCTGCTCCCTCATTCATGAACAAATTTCACTGGCGTTAAATAAATCTAAGAAACAAGCCCGGAATCCATATTTTCAGAGTAGGCGATGCATAGTGATAGTGAATTGCGCAGCACCGGTATTCAATTCCTGGTCCTCATGCACGCGAGGAGTATGCTATACTTCTAAGCCATTGCTGTCACACGTGGTAGGAAAAAAAACTCCGCATGTCGATGAAAGCCATTAACCAGGCCTGGCCTGAACCGACAACGCACTACTTCACCTGAAAAGGATTTCGCTACCCTGGTGTTTCACTCGGCCGCAACCTATGAACAAACCAATTCACCCTGGGCCTTAAGTCTCTACAGGCCACGGAGCAGCTGACGAATGCGGTGGCCAGACCTGTAACGCTGTGCAGGGTGCTAAGAATATCTGGCTCCGGACAGGCGGCCATTCGAAACTGAACCTGGCAACAAGTGACACCAGAACCTTATGCAGAAAGGCTAGCCTAGTTGTCCTCCTCGAGGAGCTAGCGGGTATTGAATGGGATGTCATAGGGCAGAATGAAGCTAGGAATGACAGTACTAAGGGGCCGGCACGTGCTGTTCTATCGTGGATTAGCGGAAAGGCGAGAACTAGATGTCGGATTCCTCATAAATCAGGATATAGCTGGCAACATAGAGAAGTTTTACAGTATCAACGAGAGGGTGGCAAGTATCGTATTTTGACCTAACAAGAGCTTCAAGCTTAAGTGGCGCAGGCCTACGCAGCTACGTCCAGCCACGATGACCAGGTCGTTGAAAGCGTCTATGAGTACGTAGAATTGGCAATCAACAAAGTAAAATCCCAGTAGACTCTACTGATGGGCGACCAACGCGAATGTAAGCAAGACGCAGGTCGGAGACTAGGCGGGAGGCGAACATGGCATAGGGTCCAGTAATTTCGATCGGCGTGCTGTTGGATCGGTATTCTGTTGGCTACGGCCACCACCTTCGCCGGGTCATCGTTGCCTGCCAACGAATATGTCATCCTGAACATCATCGCCTTCCATGTGTATGCTGTACTTCACCCTACACACTGGGATCACCTTATAACCGAATCAGTGACCACACGTGACAATGGCACCGCGCATGTTCCAGGAACAACGCCCTCATGCCGCCTGCCTAAAATTGCTCCACTCAGGACCACGGCCTCCAGTGTGCCCGGCGGCATCGCAAGGATGTGGACGCTGAATCTGTTCCTCTTCATTCTGCAGTTTTGGATCGGCGTGCTGATGGCTACCGCCACCACTTTCGCCGGGTCATCGTTGCCTGCAAACGACTATGTCATCCTGAACATCACCGGCTTCCATGTGGATCCTGTACTGCACCCTACGGTCTTTCATCGCCTGATCATCGAATCAGTGGACGCACTTGGCGATGACATTTTCCAGGAACAACGAGCCCACTCCACCCGCCTATAAATGCTCCACTCGGGACCAGCGCCTCCTGCACTGCAAGGTTCCTATTCTTTCCACAGATGAGAAAACACTACGGAAAATGTATCCGTCCTAGCAATCCCTTTCTTTTTTGTGCTGACGTGCCCATGGTTGAGTTTCTTCTTCAGTAGAGTTGCTCTGTGCCTGAGAGAATTGTTATTGGTCGATGGTGATATTCAGTCAAATCCTTGTCCTAATAATGCACAACTTGCTAAACAACTGGACGCAATTGTGGCAGATATCAAAGAGATAAATCAAAAACGATTCACCGACATGGGCACTAAATTAGATGTAGTAACTAGACTAGAGGCCAAAGTCCTTCTCTCTCCAGATCAGCTCGCGTCAATAAATCACGTAATCGAAAAACTGTAAAACCGAATAGACGAGTCGGAAAACCGCAGCGGGAGGTTAAACTTAATCGTTCATTGCTAACAGAAAAAGATACGAGACTTCTGAGTCCCTGGAAAGTGCTGTTACAAATACATAATCGAAGACAGATTTGAACGCGCACTAGTTGGAATAGAACGGATTCACCGTTTGGGGAAACCTGCAGGAAACAAAATTACGCATGCTATGTTCAAGCTGCTGGATTCTCGTCAAAAAACAGATTATAAAGCATTGACATAAACTTAAAAAATAGTGAGATAGATATCAATCGGAGAAGATTTTTCCCGCAAAACAAAGGCCTTCAGAAAAAATCGCTAGAATTGTGCAAAGCCGAACCGCGACAAAAAGGACAAGGTTTTGTTATTATTTAAGAAACTTTTTATCAAGAGCGAAGTCCACGTCTGCGACGATGAGAAAAACAATAAGGTGCCATTGCTAAAAAACTATCGCGAAGGACAGGCACTACCCAGCACTGCTTCAACGATGCAGTCAACACCATAGGCAATGCAACTTTAACTAATCAGTATGCTTCTGCTTCCAAATGCCGATTTTCCCCAAAAAAAACGTACCCGAGGCGTCAAGAGAAGCGCGGAAACGATGAGCTAGTCTGGATAGCTAACGCGAATGTCCGAAACAAGTCGCAACGAGTTAATCAACACGGCTTTTACTCGTTCTCATTCCTGATCGAAACGCACGGATCATTGTGAATAAATCGGACGAGTTGGAAAGCCTCGTACTTTCATACGAACTAGACGTCGCCGTTGTCACCGAGACTTTGCACCACGAAGGCATTCTCGACAGTGAAATTGTGCCCCGCTGGTATGAAATCGTACGCTACGACCATTGTAGAGCTGGCGATGTGGTCACAGTGAACAAGAAATGATTTCACAGCACTCATAACGAAATGGTCTGGACTGAACTGAGAATTCCAAACATTACCCTTTTAATTGATGCCATTTGCTAGACTTCAAATTCCGACATTTCTTTCCTAGAAGACCTCCATGAATTTTTCAAGAACATTGCAAACGCTACACTTAGGTCGTCATGTGTGGCGACTTGCCGACTATGCACTGGAATTTGCTCAATGCGTATACACCGTGCCAAAATTCTGATAAACTTCTTGGCGTAGCGTTTTCTTCTGATCTAAAGCAGATAGTTGAGTCGCCCACACGCATCACATCTGGTTGAAGTCCAAGCTTAGACTTAATCTTTATTTCCGACGCAGTTGGCAAAAACTAGGTAGTGCTGAGATATTGTACCAGGAACGTCCGACCATGAAGCGGTATTTTTTAGAAGCAGCTAACCGAGATCGAAGGACACAACTACAAGCCATACAACATTTCGTGACTGGTGATGATGTCAGTATTCGGAATCAACTCGAACCGATTCAGTTGAAACATTATTGCTTGCTTTGCGTCCCTTCTTGTGATAGTAGTGTATGTAATGTTCTCTTCTCGTGTCAAAAATCGGCGGCGGTCCCTTATATTGTCTGGCAATTTCACAGCAATTTTGTAAACTACGCACAGGCCTCACGTCTGATGTACCGTGTGGTATCTTTTCTGCTGTTTATTTTTCTGTCATAACCCAAAGTATACCACGTGCGTGCCTGTTTGTTTGCTACTGCACTGCCCAGGCAGCACGCCAGGATTGGACCAACAATGGGTCATTGTTTGAATACAGTGGCATCAATATTGGGCTGGCATTGGCATACAAGCACATTACTACATTCTCCAACCTTGGCCCACCTAGAATCAATGAACTTTTTCTATCCTAATCAACACGGCTTCCGCAAGCAGCTGTCATGTGAGACCCAGCTCGCCGAATTCACCCACGACATTCTACAATACTTAGATAACCTTGTCCAGATCGACGCTATCTTTCTCGACTTTTCAAAAGCATTTGATCGTGTTTCCCATAATCTTCTTCTTTTTAAGTTGTCATCGCTCGGCATTCCACAAACTTTGCTCTCCTGGCTAGAGCACTTCCTTAAAGGACGTAAGCAGTTCACCTGTGTTAATAACTGTCGCTCAGCTTTTACCGACGTAACATCCGGCGTACCTCAAGGTGCAGGCTTATCACCTCTTTTATTCCTCATCTACATCAATGACCTACCGATCAACATAAAATCCACGCTACGTTTATTCGCAGATGACTGCGTAATTTACAGCCCCATCCACGGCGCTAGTGCCATTGCCGCTCTTCAACAGGATCTAACCACTATCTCAGCGTGGTGTGACAAATGGCACATGCCTCTTAATCTAAATAAATGCCAATCCATATCATTCTCCCGCAAAAACACAGTTATTGATAGCACTTACAACATAAAATCGGTCGCCGTCACCAGAACATCATCTTATAAATACCTTGGAGTACACATCACATCATCGCTGTCATGGACAACACACATTCAGACCATCTGTTCCAAAGCATCACGCACACTTGGTTTTCTCCGGCGCAATCTAAAATCTGCATCACCTGAAGTAAAAAAGTTGGCATATATAACATTCGTACGTCCTAAATTGGAGTACGCGTCATCTGTCTGGCATCCATCACAATCGTATCTCATCTCAGACCTTGAAGCCATTCAAAATCGCGCCGCCCGTTTCATTACATCGCAGTACTCAAGAAAAACCAGCGTAACATTACTAAAACGATCCCTCGGCCTTCAAACACTAGCAACTCGCCTTGTTATTTCCCGTCTATGCCTCTTTCACTCTTTCTTTTATCGCTCACCAAGACATTTGTTGCTGCAGCCACCCCCACGTACGTCATCCCGCCTAAACCACAGTAACCCAATCGCACGCATTAAAACCCGCACCTCCGCAATGAGCAGTTCATTTTTTCCCGACGCCATAGTGCTCTGGAATGGCCTTCCCGACAACATAATAACATGCTCCGATCGCCGCCTTTTCCGCGAGAAACTGGCTAATCACTTCTCATAAACATATTCATACTGCGACACCGAAGTGCCAACTGTTCCTTGTTTTCTTTTTGTATGTTTATTTCCTGCTTTTAGTTTGTATATTATTGTACTCTTTTTGTACCCCGTGTATTTTTCCCCTTTCTTTTTTTTGTGTTCTCTGCCACTACCCTCCAACCTGTATGTACGCCCCCCCTTATGTAATGCCTTCGGGCCTTTAAGGGACAAATAAATGAAATGAAATGAAATACTTCATTGGTCCTGCAAGTATCGGCCCAATGTTCAGCCATGCTGGTACTACCAATATGTACTGAACATCAGCTATTCCATTGATGTCCCATTGTTGATGTCAATATTAGTCTCATGGATAGCCATTCTGGCCCTACCAATATGTACTGAAAACCGGCTACTCCATTCGTATCCCACTGTTGATGCCAAGATTGATATGTTCAGCCATTTGGCACTGTCAATGCAGACTAAGCACAGGATTTTCCATTCATGACAGCGCATACAACCTGTCACATCAGTGGTGTAAAGATTGGCATGCCACTGCTCCTTTCTATTTACTACTCGCCAGTAAAGCCTATGTTAATTTTTATCTTCAGTGGCCAAGATTAATGCAAATGTTCACTCGTAAGCAACCATGCAAATATCCATAAAATGAGACAACCAAAGTATTCATGAAAATAACATTTATTTTACTAAAAAGTCGAAATAGAATTAATTGTTAGGGGCTGGGAAGGGTGGTGGCAGGGGCTGTGGGATGGGTGGTGGCAGGTGCTGTCGGATGGGTGATGGCAGGGGCTGTGGGATGGTGGCAGGGGCTGTGGGGTGAGTAGGGGGCAGGGGCTGTATGGAGGGAGGGCCTTCAGGAAGTGGAAGAGGCCAGGGGATTGGGAGGCACACATGCGGGCACAGTGCAGGGGTTGTCCCCGCACTCGCAGGTGGCGTGCTTGGTTGGAGGGGGGAAGAAGACTTCGGCAAAGAGTCTCTTCCTTCCACTCCCTCTATCACATGAACCGGGAGCCACCTGCGAATAAAACCTTGTGCCTCTGATGCATCAAATGCAGTTTTTCGCAAATGGCATCTGCACAGGAAAAGTGAACAAAGAAAATAGACATTATTTTTTCCAGGCGCAAAAAAAATCATGTCCATCATTTTAGAAAAATGTAGAAAATAAATTCCAGGAAATGGCCATTGAGAAATGCTGTACTGAAGGGCTCCAGATTAATTTTGGCCACTTGGAGTTCTTGATTTATGATGCACCGACATCGCTTAGCACACGTGCTTCTTTGCATTTAGCCTCCAGAGCAATGCAGCTACTATGGATGGCGTTTGATCCCTCACTTGGAATCAGTAGCTGAGCACCTGAGCCAGGACATCAGGTAAAAAATATAGTAAACAGATATATTACTACGTGCCTCATAATCAAGGCAACATACAAAAACTTGACAGAACTAAAAAATGAAGCAAAGAATCACTAGAGGGGCCTCAATCCATTGACACTGACTTCTCGTTGCGATTGACCAACTTTCACCTGCTAAGTGGCATCATAGATGCCTATAAATAGAAGGCAAGTGACTGCAGCTTCTATTACACACCGCAGGTTCGAAGGGCATTTTCAGCTCCAATAAGCTTTCCAAACGATTAAAATAAAACTGTGAAAGCATGTTAAATAAAGGGAACATGAAAAACTATTTAGTAAAGCTAGAATTTGCTGCCATCATTAAATACTTGTAAATGAAATCAAAACATAATTCTCTTTTCTATAAAAGGGAGATAACACATCTATCCAACTTCCATTTTTGAACTGTGTTGCGCTTCAACTGTCATGCACAACAATGAATTTTAACCTGACTTTAACTCTTTAACGTGGCTGGCAAGGCATGGGCTTTGTCAAGTTGCGACGACAGTCCACCGCTGTAATATATCGCACCTTGCGGGAAAAATTTACACTGTAGTTCAAAAGGTGTACTGTCTTTTTCCCTTATTGCATCATCCTTTTGTGGATGCAACCATTCAGGCTATATACACGACATTACCTTTACATTTACGACTTGAAAGCAACACTGTCACTCTAGTTTAATTTGTCAAAGAGAGTACACATCACATTTCCTCAAGGCGAAGCTTTGATCAGCAGGCAACGGCACATAAGCCAATCTAGGCGGTCTTAGGAGGGCAGGTCTGTAAGTGGAAGGTATCAGAAGCATTGCTTTCAACTGGACAACTCTGGCAGATCAATGCATCATTCTGCAGGAAGCACTTGCAAGCATCACAAGGTGTACAACACATGTACTCATAGGGTTACGCATTACTTGCTTCGAGTCTAAGTGAGAATCATAGATTACCAAGGTATTTTGAATTAAATAAACAATTATGCCAGGTGTTTTCTGCAATGTCCTGAAAACCGTGACACAGGACCAGAAGAAGTCACACACTTTTGGAGACTTACAAATCATTCATTTTTGCCTCATCTAAGTACTTCAAGCCATTTTCTCGCTCAAGCACCCATGCAAATGAAAAAATCAAGTTCAGTCATCTTTCCATCCTAGGCAAAAGCAGCAGTCTTTCACTGTGCTAAGGATAGCTGGCTCGCTTATGCAGGATTGCTCATTCTTTTTGATTAAAAATGCTTCAACCAGTCCTCGCTCGTGCAAGGACTTCCCCCTGCTAGTAATGCTCGTGCGGTGAAACAGTGGCAAACATTTGCTACAGTCTCTCACATGCAACCCCAGGTTGCTCCCTGTGCTCACACGCAATGTGTTTCCTGAGGCATTCATTCAGGCATTGCCCAGCCTGCTCGATGTATACTTTCCCACAGCACATGGGGTTGAATACACAACCCCCACTACACACTTTGTGAACCTCGTTTGGTGGTTGGTCTTGCGTGCTTGTTCTCTGCACAGCCAGAGATGCGGGTGAAAAGACCAGATAGCTCATGAGAGGCTGAAAACACCATGTTGATACCAAATTTTTCGGACGCTCTTTTCAGCCCATGGGAAATTTTATGGAAGAACAGGATCACCTCAGTGTTTCTTGTCCCATACTTCCATAAAATTTCCCATGCGTTGAAAGAGTGTCCGAAAATTTTGGTATCCAGTTTGTGTTGTCAGCCTGCAAGAGCAACCACCAGTTGGAGTTCACAGTGTGTGTAATGAGGATTGTGTATTAAATCCATATATCCAGTGGGAAAGTATGCATCAGGAAGACTCGGCAATGCCTGAATGAACGTCGCAGAAACATGGCAGGAAGTTGCAAGCAGGCACCGGTAGAAACCTTGCTTTGTATGTGAAGGACTGTAGCAGATGCCAACCTCTGTTTTACAGCACGAACATTATTAGCGAAGGGTAAGTCAGGCCTGAGCAAGAACTGCTTTGAAACTCTTCTAACACATTATAAAAAAGTAAGTGGTAGAAACATTATTAGCAGGGGCAAGTCAAGGCATAAGCAAGAACTGCTTGAAACACTGTAAGGGATCGGTAGTGTACGCGGGGTCATTGGAACGCGGCTGGGGGCGCTCGAAGCGGAGCGTCTCCTTTCTCGGAACGCGGCCGCTCGCTTATGAGCCGAGAAGTACGGGTGTCCCCCGCCCCGCGGTACCGATTCGCGCAAGTGCTGGCACGAATGTGCATTTGTGTTTGTTTTTACTTTTATTTTGTGGTGGAGAGGGTGATTTACCCTACGGTAGTTGGAGGGCTGGCCATGCTTTCGATTAGCCAATCATATGAAGAGTCTAGAATGATTGGGTGCTACCAAATGTGGGCCGGGCCTTGAGGTCTTTAAAACCGGCCTCCGGCGCCAGAAAAAGGGTTCTGCGCTAAGGTGAGATGCTATGCATCTTCGGCTACGCCGAGTAGGGGCCTCCCATAGTGTTAGCCAGTTCCACCTTTTTGTTGTTGTGTATCTCTTTGCCGTCTCGAGTGCCTAAACTTGTATATGCAATGTAAATAGCTGTACATAAATTTCAAGTATTCGCCTTACGCCTGCATCTCAACTGATCACAAGACCGTCTATGACGGGGCACCCCTGGTGTGAAGGAACGCTTCAGTCTTCAAGTTATTCAGGTTAAACCAACCGTCTCTGGCGGGGCACCTCTGGTGCGAGGAAAGAGAACCTGTGAAATTTACTGGCGCAGTCGACGAGGATCCTGCGGCCATCGGAAGACGGCGCAGGAAGAAGACTGATGGCAGGGAGAAAGGCGACGATAAGGCAACAGCAGCGTTCGTGAAAGGACCTGCGGAGAGACGGCAGCAAGGACGCAAGGACCACGGCAGTAGTCCAGCGACGCGGGACTGCATCCGGTGAAGGAAAGCAGCGCGTCGAGAACTCGACGGTCACCGGCGGGTCGCAGCAAGTGACGACAACGTGCACAAGACCAGCGGCGTGCGACAGCTCATCGCAGCGTCCGGTGAAAGTGGCGGTGGACTCCGACGCCAAGGAGCTGGCACTGCGGATCGACACATCGAAACGGTGAGTTTCCTTCGTCGCACTGTTCACGTTCCTGTGCATGTGTTCGAGCCGGTAGGACAGTTGAGGGGTACAGACGGCGGTATGGAGAGTTATCCATGCCGGCCCTTACTCGATGTGAGGTACCAGGTTGAGTTAGCGAAGGCGCGCTTAGCGGACCTTCAGGCTCAACTTTTGAAAGTAAATGGCAGAAAGGCGCTGCTTCGCGAGGAAGAACCTCAGGATGTAAAGTATGTCTTGAAGGTTATAGAAGCAAGACGCCAGCAGGTAGAGCTCGAGATCTCTAAGATCAAGGAGAGTAGAAGAGCCAGTGAATCAGCCAGGGAGAACTGCTCGAATCCCGAGAGATGAGGCCGCCTGTGCTGGAAGACAAAGCATTATGCTTGTCATGCACAGGTCAGGGAAACAGCAGTGAGGACGCTGAAAGCAATCAGCTGGTATGCGGGAACGCATTTTTCTTGGGAAACGCCGCAAAAGGTTCAGGAAGTGAAAACAGGATTCCTGAAAGCCGCGGAAATATCACAGCTTTTCCGCCACCGCGGGCGGCTAGCAAAGAACAGGAGCAGTCCAATTCTCATGATCTAGGGCCAGTCGAGACCAAGCTGTCCGACAGTAATCAGGGCAGCGATATAATTCCTGCAGGCTCTATGAATGAGAGTGTGACCTCCGACACGGAGCTAGTATCAGGAGGAAGCGCAACGGCAGACAGTCTCGGGCAGGTGGCAGGAAGAACCTCGTAGCGTTAGTGATGGCAGGAGCGTTCCATCCGAGCCAGAGAACGGAGGTGGGCCTGTTGCGCCTACCGGACGGAGCGCCGCGCAATTGTCGAACGCACCCGATGGGCGTCCGACGATGTTCTTCGAGGAGAAGGACATGCGTGACGACTTGCCAGAAGGCAAGCTCAGGTGAAGCGACGGCGAGTCAGCTCGTGCACCAGACGATGCCACGAGGCCGGCCAGCGCCTATCAAGCAGGGAGCGGCGCTTTCAATGCTTGCCCGTGCAGGAACGGGACAAATGGCTCCAAGCGAGGCAGAGTAGCTGGAGGCAGGTGCGTGGCCTTCACGTTGAAAGTCAGTGCGTGGAGTAGTACGTTCCGTGCTGCAGTACGCCAAATCCCGTGTGGCAAAAGTGACCGCACTCATATGACTAGACTGGACAGGGGCTATGCTCCTTACGCAGCACGCGTCTCGTATTGGCGCGCCGAAGAGAGCGTGCCCTCAAGGGCGTCGCGTGATCAGGAAGTTGGACCCATCGAGTACCACGACGTTTTCGATCCTGGAGGGCAGCAAGTTTTTAGTTATCGCCCCGCTGTGGCACCAGTCTAATGAGCGTAGCGGCCATTAGGCGTTAATCGTGTCGATCGAGACACGCGTTGGCTCGAACGCACACAAGGACGCGCGGTGCGACCAAGGAGGCTCACGTGGCCGCTTGCGGACCCAATATGAGTACCAATGAACGCTCCGGTTGCGAGTGTCAGTGTGCATGTGTGCCCATTCGCGAGGACGAGTGTGTACTTGGAGGTGGTGAATTGGGTGCAACCCACCGACTTCGACGCCGTTTTACGGCGCACGGCAGGCATGCCACTGTGCTTATTTGAGTGTGCATTTTGCTTGTGTTTTCTTGGTGCTCCTAAGCATTTTGCGTAATGTTGTGTTGGTGCCCGTGTGCATTTTTTTTGCTGTTTGGTTTTGTTGGTGCCAGTGCTGGCGTAGCTGCGGTATGTCGCCCAAAGGGTGGTTTTGTGACCCGTACCGATCCCTTCTTGTTATAATTCTAAAAGCGGCATTTGAGCCCTCTGTAGAATCTTGGGAAGGGCGTGTAAGGGATCGGTAGTGTACGCGGGGTCATTGGAACGCGGCTGGGGGCGCTCGAAGCGGAGCGTCTCCTTTCTCGGAACGCGGCCGCTCGCGTATGAGCCGAGAAGTATGGGTGTCCCCCGCCCCGCGGTACCGATTCGCGCAAGTGCTGGCACGAATGTGCATTTGTGTTTGTTTTTACTTTTATTTTGTGGTGGAGAGGGTGATTTACCCTACGGTAGTTGGAGGGCTGGCCATGCTTTCGATTAGCCAATCATATGAAGAGTCTAGAATGATTGGGTGCTACCAAATGTGGGCCGGGCCTTGAGGTCTTTAAAACCGGCCTCCGGCGCCAGAAAAAGGGTTCTGCGCTAAGGTGAGATGCTATGCATCTTCGGCTACGCCGAGTAGGGGCCTCCCATAGTGTTAGCCAGTTCCACCTTTTTGTTGTTGTGTATCTCTTTGCCGTCTCGAGTGCCTAAACTTGTATATGCAATGTAAATAGCTGTACATAAATTTCAAGTATTCGCCTTACGCCTGCATCTCAACTGATCACAAGACCGTCTATGACGGGGCACCCCTGGTGTGAAGGAACGCTTCAGTCTTCAAGTTATTCAGGTTAAACCAACCGTCTCTGGCGGGGCACCTCTGGTGCGAGGAAAGAGAACCTGTGAAATTTACTGGCGCAGTCGACGAGGATCCTGCGGCCATCGGAAGACGGCGCAGGAAGAAGACTGATGGCAGGGAGAAAGGCGACGATAAGGCAACAGCAGCGTTCGTGAAAGGACCTGCGGAGAGACGGCAGCAAGGACGCAAGGACCACGGCAGTAGTCCAGCGACGCGGGACTGCATCCGGTGAAGGAAAGCAGCGCGTCGAGAACTCGACGGTCACCGGCGGGTCGCAGCAAGTGACGACAACGTGCACAAGACCAGCGGCGTGCGACAGCTCATCGCAGCGTCCGGTGAAAGTGGCGGTGGACTCCGACGCCAAGGAGCTGGCACTGCGGATCGACACATCGAAACGGTGAGTTTCCTTCGTCGCACTGTTCACGTTCCTGTGCATGTGTTCGAGCCGGTAGGACAGTTGAGGGGTACAGACGGCGGTATGGAGAGTTATCCATGCCGGCCCTTACTCGATGTGAGGTACCAGGTTGAGTTAGCGAAGGCGCGCTTAGCGGACCTTCAGGCTCAACTTTTGAAAGTAAATGGCAGAAAGGCGCTGCTTCGCGAGGAAGAACCTCAGGATGTAAAGTATGTCTTGAAGGTTATAGAAGCAAGACGCCAGCAGGTAGAGCTCGAGATCTCTAAGATCAAGGAGAGTAGAAGAGCCAGTGAATCAGCCAGGGAGAACTGCTCGAATCCCGAGAGATGAGGCCGCCTGTGCTGGAAGACAAAGCATTATGCTTGTCATGCACAGGTCAGGGAAACAGCAGTGAGGACGCTGAAAGCAATCAGCTGGTATGCGGGAACGCATTTTTCTTGGGAAACGCCGCAAAAGGTTCAGGAAGTGAAAACAGGATTCCTGAAAGCCGCGGAAATATCACAGCTTTTCCGCCACCGCGGGCGGCTAGCAAAGAACAGGAGCAGTCCAATTCTCATGATCTAGGGCCAGTCGAGACCAAGCTGTCCGACAGTAATCAGGGCAGCGATATAATTCCTGCAGGCTCTATGAATGAGAGTGTGACCTCCGACACGGAGCTAGTATCAGGAGGAAGCGCAACGGCAGACAGTCTCGGGCAGGTGGCAGGAAGAACCTCGTAGCGTTAGTGATGGCAGGAGCGTTCCATCCGAGCCAGAGAACGGAGGTGGGCCTGTTGCGCCTACCGGACGGAGCGCCGCGCAATTGTCGAACGCACCCGATGGGCGTCCGACGATGTTCTTCGAGGAGAAGGACATGCGTGACGACTTGCCAGAAGGCAAGCTCAGGTGAAGCGACGGCGAGTCAGCTCGTGCACCAGACGATGCCACGAGGCCGGCCAGCGCCTATCAAGCAGGGAGCGGCGCTTTCAATGCTTGCCCGTGCAGGAACGGGACAAATGGCTCCAAGCGAGGCAGAGTAGCTGGAGGCAGGTGCGTGGCCTTCACGTTGAAAGTCAGTGCGTGGAGTAGTACGTTCCGTGCTGCAGTACGCCAAATCCCGTGTGGCAAAAGTGACCGCACTCATATGACTAGACTGGACAGGGGCTATGCTCCTTACGCAGCACGCGTCTCGTATTGGCGCGCCGAAGAGAGCGTGCCCTCAAGGGCGTCGCGTGATCAGGAAGTTGGACCCATCGAGTACCACGACGTTTTCGATCCTGGAGGGCAGCAAGTTTTTAGTTATCGCCCCGCTGTGGCACCAGTCTAATGAGCGTAGCGGCCATTAGGCGTTAATCGTGTCGATCGAGACACGCGTTGGCTCGAACGCACACAAGGACGCGCGGTGCGACCAAGGAGGCTCACGTGGCCGCTTGCGGACCCAATATGAGTACCAATGAACGCTCCGGTTGCGAGTGTCAGTGTGCATGTGTGCCCATTCGCGAGGACGAGTGTGTACTTGGAGGTGGTGAATTGGGTGCAACCCACCGACTTCGACGCCGTTTTACGGCGCACGGCAGGCATGCCACTGTGCTTATTTGAGTGTGCATTTTGCTTGTGTTTTCTTGGTGCTCCTAAGCATTTTGCGTAATGTTGTGTTGGTGCCCGTGTGCATTTTTTTTGCTGTTTGGTTTTGTTGGTGCCAGTGCTGGCGTAGCTGCGGTATGTCGCCCAAAGGGTGGTTTTGTGACCCGTACCGATCCCTTCTTGTTATAATTCTAAAAGCGGCATTTGAGCCCTCTGTAGAATCTTGGGAAGGGCGTGTAAGGGATCGGTAGTGTACGCGGGGTCATTGGAACGCGGCTGGGGGCGCTCGAAGCGGAGCGTCTCCTTTCTCGGAACGCGGCCGCTCGCGTATGAGCCGAGAAGTATGGGTGTCCCCCGCCCCGCGGTACCGATTCGCGCACGTGCTGGCACGAATGTGCATTTGTGTTTGTTTTTACTTTTATTTTGTGGTGGAGAGGGTGATTTACCCTACGGTAGTTGGAGGGCTGGCCATGCTTTCGATTAGCCAATCATATGAAGAGTCTAGAACGATTGGGTGCTACCAAATGTGGGCCGGGCCTTGAGGTCTTTAAAACCGGGCTCCGGCGCCAGAAAAAGGGTTCTGCGCTAAGGTGAGATGCTATGCATATTCGGCTACGCCGAGTAGGGGCCTCCCCTAGTGTTAGCCAGTTCCACCTTTTTGTTGTTGTGTATCTCTTTGCCGTCTCGAGTGCCTAAACTTGTATATGCAATGTAAATAGCTGTACATAAATTTCAAGTATTCGCCTTACGCCTGCATCTCAACTGATCACAAGACCGTCTCTGACGGGGCACCCCTGGTGTGAAGGAACGCTTCAGTCTTCAAGTTATTCAAGTTAAACCAACCGTCTCTGGCGGGGCACCTCTGGTGCGAGGAAAGGGAACCTGTGAAATTTACTAACACTTCTAGGAAATTATAAAAAAGAATAAGTGGTTCTCTATCCTTATCACAGAAAAAGAGTGGCGCTTTTTATCGTGAATGGAATGACGACTGGGCTTGTTTCATATGCATACGCGCTTGCAAAAATAAATCAGCTGTAAGTTCGGCGGTAGTGTGTGTACCGTCTCATCGACCTGTGTCTCAGTTTTTTCTGCTTTTTTGCTAGAACACTGAATAACATGTAACAACTTTGCTAAACGCTGTCAGCGATGATACACAATATGAATAGTGCCAGCTTGCTGTCCTAAGGGCTGCCATGTTAGGAGATTACTCACTAGGGCATGAACCATAAATCCCTGAAAGAAAAGATTTCAGGCCTGCGCCTTGTATAGCAGCACCCTATAAGAACCCAAAAAGCCAAGGAAGCTGACCAGAGGTCAGCTAAGCTTCTTCGTTCGAAGAAGTACTCGATTTTAAGTCACGCATATTTTTGAATAAATTTTTTACTGGTCCTGAATTCCCAACCTTTATAGAAAAGGTCTTTCTAATTATTTCACACTCATTTACCTCTGCAAACGTTCCATAGTGAGAGGGCTGCCTGGTGGATCAAAGATGTTGAAACCAAGAAAGGCTCCAAGAAGGAGTCCCACTGCCTTGTCCAGACTTGTCCACTTGTCTACTCCTCTCTGTCGACTGCAAGGACAAGTAGGTGGATGTCGCCCACACCTAAGCCTGCATGGGAACAAAATTAATAGCACGTAATACTATTGAGTCAAAAGTTTTGTTGTGTAATTCCAAGACTAACACAGACTACGCATAAGGCAAGCTTGGTGCCATAGGAAAGACATCAGAGATTATACTCGGTTCCCTTTAAGGTTACAGGGCAGCGAAGTCTCGGTTCGGCCTGATATGCATTCGTCTTTCGAATATGCTTTCGAATATGCATTCCTAGCAAGATGCTCGTTCTAGAAAATCGGGGCCCGCTTGCACGAAGCTATCACAGCTTGCTGCAGGCACACCGGACCTCGGAGTTATCACGTCAAACTACAGCCAGTGCAGCAGGAACATACAACAACCAGCGGGCCGACCGCCGCCGCATCGCATGGCTGCAGCGTGAGGAGCCGGGGCGAGTACAGCCGACCGAAGAGCTGCAGGACAGTTCCGGACAGACGAAATAGGCACGTCAGAGCGCGAAAGTAAACGATACAGGCGTGCTCGAGATGTCCCCGAAAAAACGAAGGGAAAGGCGAACGCACCTAGTGCAGGTAGAAGCAATACGGCAGCGAACACGCGGGATCATCGCGATGCGGGCCGATCGAGCTCCTGCGGCTGTTCCAAAAACTGGAGGCAGGCCACGTCTTGAGCAATACGATGCGTGCGTGCTATACTTTTGGAACAGTAAGAGTTTTAAAAACAGTGAGGACGATTTGATTCGATATCCGAATACGCAGCGAAGGAGCACTATGGGGTAATAGCTGTCACACCACATCTTACCAGCCGCGCGACCAGCAGTCTAAGCAGACCGCGCAAAAGCACGACAGCGCGTTGTTTACAACAGCCACAAGCGCGCGATCGGCTCGCGTGTTCCCTTCACATGTGTGTAGAAGCATACAAGGCCACCTCTCGCGTTAGGAAGGAGCGGGCTCACAGGGAACGCATAGAAGAAAGTTTGCAGAGATGGTAACCCTTGTGTAGGAAAGCGGGCGAGAACAGCGCGGGACGAATCCACGATGGGCTTGAGGCGAAGAATGTACAGTCAGGCCGGAATGAAACGCGAACAGAGCGTGTCAAGAAAACAAAATATTTTACCAGCCTACTTACAGCTGAAGTGTACAACTAGCTTGATTCATGTGTCTGGGTAAAGGCCCTACTGAAATGCATAATCGAAAATAGGTTGTAAAGGAATATCTCGCTGTAGAGCAGAAATGTATGACATATGCGTGTTCGCGTTCCATTCCGGCCTGACTGTACGTACGCCGGCCGCCGCGATGTGCACGCCACGACGGCTCGAACGAAACTCTCCGCGCTTGTGTCATACACACCACGTTCCGAAAGGAAAATGTAAGCAAATATAGGAAACATGCAGTACACCTACCGTGATCAGGCGCACTTGGTTTGAGACAGCAGCCGCTTCCATGAATCCAAGCCTCGCCGTCTTCTCACCAACGCGAAAAACAAAATGGCGCGGGAACACGAAAAAAAACACAAGGCCCGCGCACACCGACCACGCCAAGATCGCACGAGGAGGCCAAAAATGCTTCGCACGCAGAGTCCGCGCGACGCCAAACGCGACCGCATCGCGATAGGCCATCGGTCGTATGACGTTTGCGAAGAAGAGCTAATCAGAAGGCCGAGAATTTTGTTCATTTTTTTTGCGCTCCTCGTTGCTCTGCCCTCTCCCCCTGATTCACGCCGAACGAACCGTGTTTTCGGAATACACGAAGACCCGTCAAAATTGACCAAAGGGTGACCGTCAAAGTGACGACTAGTTTTTACAGTGCAACTGTAAGAAAAGCGCATAACACTAGGACGGCTGATAAGCCCCGTTTACATGAACGCGAGAGCAGCGCATCATGTCAACTTTCTCGTGCATCCCACTTATGTAAACAGGGAAAATGCGCCAGGAAAATGCACTAATCCCACAGCCAGGGCGCAGATCGGCAAGTGCAAGTCGAGTGCTGGCGTGAATAGAAACAGGTGCTCGTAGGGCGCCTAGATGTGCTGCGCTTCTCTCCGCTCTCCTCTCCCGCACATCGAGACACCCTAGTTTCGGGGCCCCCTGTTCCGCCCTGGAAGCCTACACAATACCCTCTCGGAAGGAAAACAAAGCAGACCACGCTCAACTTGTGACCGGCTGCCCCCCCTCCCCCTACTTCCGCATGCCGTATGCTTACATGCGAGCATGGCGTCTCCCCTCCGCGAGGAAATTTCGGGAAAATAAAATGCATCACCAACTAGCCCCGCCACTGGCAAATACGATGCACTACTGCGGTATGTATGTAAACGTGGAGCTCTTCTTAGAGAGCCTTCTAGCTCGCCCAACTAATTCTTCTTCAAGCTACAGGAGGGCTAATGCCCCATTAATCTCCATATTTCATAAAAAGCTTTCCAACATAGCTTCGCGACTTGAGAACGGGGATCAAGACTTTTTATTTTTGTTTATGTAACCCACCCTTTTTTCCGCTCCTAGACTGCTCTCAATGTCGTAGGCAGCGTCGCGCTGCGTCGAGCGACGCTGCCTACGACACGAAGCCGAGCTGCCTATTGCAGGAAGAGATTGTAGAACTGGTGAGATACTGCCAACTTCGAAATATGATAAAATGAATGCAGGGGAAACGTTCGAGAAACTGGTCCAATACTGCTAGCTTCGAAATATGGCTGAGCCAACGCAGGGAAAACGTCCCAGAGACTGGTCCAATACTGCCAACTTCTAGAAATGGCTTCGCCAAGACAGGGAAAACGCCCGGGGCACAGGTCCAATACTGCCAACTTCTAAAAATGGCTGAGCCAAGACAGGGAAAAGGCCCTAGAAACTGGTCCAATACTGCCAACTTCTAGAAATGGCTGAGCCAAGACAGGGAAAACGCCCGAGAGACTTGTCCAATACTGCCAACTTCTATAAATGGCTGAGCCAAGGCAGTGAAAACGCACGAGAAACTGGTCCAATACTGCCAACTTCTAAAAATGGCTGAGCCAATGCGGGGAAAACGCCCGAGAAACTGATCCAATACTGCCAACTTTTGAAAATGGCTTAGCCAAGGCGGGGAGAGCATTGACAACGCGGGGTCTTCATAGGACCGTAGTTTGCCAACTCTATTCCTACATTAGACCAATGTCATGTGCTGCTTGGGTGTACTCTGCCCGCTCCTGCTTTGACCGCTAAAAGGCAGCTTTGTGTATTGTAATATAAAATAAAATATATAACATCGAGGTGTTATTAGTACAGTTCGCAGATAGAAATAATTTATGCGTGATGATACCTTCTTCCGAAAACGAGAGGACATAAAGAGGGCGTGGAAGAGCCCCAATGGTGAGATTAGTAATGAAATAGACTTCATACTGTTCGTTCACCTTATTCACACCTGCATGATGTGGAGATCGTCAGAAAGGTGCCTAGCAGCAGCACCAAAATGGAAATGTCTGTAATTAGCGAGTGGGAGAAATTAGTGAAGCGGAAGCTCATTAAAGAGTCAGTGTTGAGAGGGAAAGTAGAACCCCGCCGCGGTGGCTGAGTGGCTATGGCGCTTGGCTACTGACCCAAAAGGCGCGGGTTCGATCCCGGCCGCGGAGGTAGATTTTCGATAGAGGCTAAATTCCAGAGGCCCACGTAGTGTGCGACGTTAGTGCACGTTAAAGAACCCCAGGTGGTCGTAATTTCCAGAGACCATCACTACGGCGTCTCGCATAGCCTGAGTCGCTTTGGGACGTTGAACCCCCATAAACCATAAAGCAAACAAAAGTAGAGTATTTCAGCATATGCTTGCAGAACCACCATTCGGATTTAACTGAGGAAGATGGTTTCAATCTTCAAACAATGACCGATAATCTCACAGCTATCATTACGCAATGCACAGTAGAAGAAAGTGCTAGGATGGTTCGAGAGGATACTGGCCAGCTATCTCAGGAAACGCAAGAACTGTATAAGGAACACGAAAGCTTCAATGCGCTCATCCCTGCAGACGGAATAGAACTGACAGTGTGATCAAAGTTAATAAAGAGCGTTTGAGATCACTGCGACACCCGCAATGGAGAACTTCGTAAGCATGACGTCACACTTCATGGCGTCACACTATGATGTCGACGTAACACTTCCACACTTTTCCCGTCAACTGAGACTCGTGACCAGAAGTCGGGACCCTCAAACCGGAAGTATATCACTTATCGATACCTTATAGATACCACAATTATTTGGCTTAATCAAGTTCCATCAATTGAACATCTCAGTTTTCAAGCTTCACGCCACGCTTCGTTTTAAAATTTTGCGCCACGCGTTGGCTGCGCCAATGTGACCGCTCCAACTTTTATTTTGTTCGAGCATAAGTACTTAATATTTATATTGACTAACAGATGTTTGTTTATTGGTTTATTAGGGTTTATTTTCCCAAAGCAACTCAGGTTCCGAGGGACGCCGTAGTGAAGGGCTGCGGAAATTTCGACCACCTGGGGTTCTTTAACGTGAACTCACATCGCACAGTACACGGGCCTCTAGAATCTCGCCTCCATCGAAATTCGGCCGCCGCGGCCGGAATCGAACCCGCGTCTTTCGGGTCAGCAGCCGAGCGCAATAACCACTGAGCACTGCGGCGGTGCTGTATATAGAGATATATTACTCACATAAGTCTCTGTATATATATATATATACTGTAAAGGTGCGTCTTCGAAGCGCAGGTCGGAGGCCGTTGATCGAAGGCGCGTCACGGCAGGCACGCACCCAGGAGTCACTCCGGAACCAGTACAGCACTTCGTTCACCTCTGCGTCGCACCGCGTGAACGGATGCCGGTCGTTCCCATTACAGTTACCTCCCCGGCAAAAAGGAGCCATCCTGGTGACTTACGGGGACGAAAGAGTTGTCGGGTCATGGTAAAGCTTAATACGCTCGACGTGTACAGTTTCACGCCCCCGGCGACGATGATCCGGAGATGGGTCAAGGGGCTCAACTATGTAATTCACGGGAGAAATTTGTTGTAGAACGCGATAAGGGCCGTGTTAGCGGGAAAGCAGTTTCGTGGCGAGGCCGGGAGTGGAGGAAGGCAGCCAGAGCCAAACGAGTGCACCGGAGGGGTATGACATGGGAGGGTCCGAGGGGTACCGACGGTGCTTCTGGTGCCGCTGGAGTTGTGTGGTGATAGAGCGCGCAAGTTGTCGACATTCTTCGGCATACATGTGAGCTTCGGAAAGGGACGCGGTCTCGGAAGGCTCAGGACGGTAGGGGAGGATGGTGTCCATGGCGGATGTAGGCTTGCGACCATATAAGAGAAAGAAAGGGGAGAATTCCGTCGTTGTCTGCGTAGCCGTATTATAGGCGTTGGTTACGAAAGGAAGTACTTTGTCCCAGTTGGAGTGGGCGGTATCAACATACATGGCGAGCATGTCACTGAGTGTGCGGTTGAACCGCTCAGTCATGCTGTTGGTTTGTGGGTGATAGGCGCTGGTACAGCTATGAACGATTTGGCATTCCTTTAGCAGGGCCGCGACGACTTCCGAGAGAAAAACACGGCCACGGTCACTGAGCAGTTCTTTCGGGGCTCCGTGACGAAAAACAAGACGGTGTAGGATGAAATAAGCAGCATCCTGTGCGGTAGCAGATTGGAGAGGCGAAGTTTCTACGTAGCGGGTGAGGTGGTCAACGGTCACGATGACCCAGCGGTTGTTAGCCGAACTCGTTGGAAGCGGACCGTAAAGATCGATGCCGACGCGGTCAAAGGGGCGGGCAGGGCAGGGTAACGGCTGCAATGGATCGGGGTCGTGGCGGGGAGGGTTCTTGCGACGTTGGCAGGCTGTACATGACCGAATGTACTGACGCACAAAGCGGTACATACCGCGCCAATAATAGCGCAGATGCAGGCGAGCATACGTTTTCAATACAACGGCATGACCGAATTGTAGATCGGCGTGGAAAGAGGCGCAGATCGCAGCACGGAGGTGGCGAGGAATCACCAACAGCCCCAACTGAAAAAACGACCTCGGCCCTATGTTGGGCCAAAGTCGGTAGCCGGCCTGGCCGACCTTGGCCCTAGCTTGGCAAACTAGGTTGGGCCGAGGTCGGGATTGGTTATTGGCCTCACACTGGCCGACCTTTGGCTGCCAACATAGGGCCGAGGCCGTATGCCGACCTTGCCGTCGCCAGCCAGTGCCCTGCTAGACTGTGAATCAATGACAAATCGTGGTTACCTTATCTATATATGACGTTTGAAAACTAAATTTTGGCCATGAGGAATCCGACCTGTATGTACAGGCATCTTGAGGAGACACAAACAATGAAGACGAACTTGCAGCAATTATTAATGGGTTCCTTTATGCAGACATCAGTATACAAGCAGTTCCACTTGCTGTAAACGCACGCGTACTGTGCAATCTTACAAAATACTGAACAACACCAAACACATTTCAGCCATATATCTTTTATTATTGTATTCGGATGGACTTTCAACAGGGATGCTACCGGATGACTGGAAGGTGGGGAGGGTCATTCCGGTCCACAAATTAGGTGTAAAGTACTTTCTACTGAATTATCGCCCCATCTCCTTAACCAGTATGCCTTGCAAAATCATGAAACATATATATGTCATATATCTATTCCCATGTCGTAAACCTCCTAGACTCTAACAATTTTCTTCATCCGGCTCAGCACGGGTTTCGTAGGGGACTTTCCTGCGAGACCAAATTGGCAATCTTCACTTTCGACCTGCATGCTAACCTCGACCGTAACATACAGACCAATGCATTATTTTTAGATTTCGCGAAGGCTTTTGACAAGGTACCACACCAATGCCTATCACTGAAACTAGCCTTTTTAAATTTGCACCCTAATATTCTAGACTGAATTAAAGAATTCCTAGCTAACCGTTCTCAGCTTGTTTCTATTAACAATCACAACTCAGGCACTCTCCCCCATAACATCCGGTGTTCCGCAGGGAACAGTGCTCGGCCCGCTTTTATTCCTAATATGTATTAACGATCTGGCGCCACAAGTATCGTGTAAAATTTGCATATTCGCCGATGACTGTGTAATTTATTGTACCGTTACTAACATTTCTGAACAAGTGGCTCTTCAAAATGACCTCAGCCGCATCCATGAATGGTGTGACCTCTGACTAATAACACTAAACGCTAAAAAATGCAAACTCGTCTCATTTCAGCGTCAACGCAACCCCCTTATTTTTTCCTATACAGTTGCCAACTCATCTATAGAAAGCGTCCAATCATTCAAGTACCTCGGTGTGACACTCTGTACCGATCTTTCGTGGCGAATACACATTACCAAAATCATATCATCTGCCAATAGATCTCTAGGATTCCTAAACCATTATCTTCGTCATGCACCGCAGCACGTGAAACTTCTAGCTTACAAAACCCTTATTAGACCTAAACTCGAGTACGCCAGTCCCATCTGGAATCCACACCAAATATACCTAACAAATGCACTCGAATCAGTTCAAAACCGCGCCATTCGCTTCGTTCATTCTGCTTACTCATATACAATAAGCGTTTCATCTCTAAATAATAATTCCGGTCTCGAAAGCCTTGAAGCTCGCTGTCGCGTCGCCTGCATGTGTTTTGCTCCGTAAGTTTTTCCATAGCACTCTGAATCAAACACCTTACATTTCTCATCCGACCCGCATATTTCACCGCACCGCACATCCATTTCAGATCGCCCGGCCTCTATCGCGTACTGCAACTTTTTCAGGTCTTTTTTCCCCGCACCATTGTTGACTGGAATGCCCTCCCCGCCGATGTTGCCGCCATCACGTGCCCACCTTCATTCTTATCCGCTGTAACCATTGGTATCATACTGCAATGATTGTTGAATATTATTGTTTATGATTGCCGCATATTTATGATTGTTGAATATATTAACCCACGCCTTATGTAATACCCTCTGAAGGGGATCTTTAAAGTGAAGTGAAGTGAAGTCTTATTCTTCTGTGCCCACTGCCTCCCTTGCTCGAGTCGGCTGGCGCCTCTGGCTGCGGCCACCTTCCCGATCCTGCGCGCCAATCAGCCAGCGCTTTATAACAGCGCTGCTACTCTTCAGGGTCGCTTGTTCAGGGTAGTGTGCTCTCAGGCAGGCTACGATAAAAGAAGAGAGCAAAAACAAACGCCACCACTTCAAAAAGGCTGAAACCAGCTCAGCAGTGATATTCCAACCAAATAATCCAGTGCTTTGTAGTCCAGACTCGGATATAACAATAGTCAGCACTATATTCTATAACCATTGCAATATTCACTTTGAACCCAAAATAACATGCGGTAATGAGGGCAAAATGCAATAAACTAGAATTTCTGTCCTTTGTACATAGCATCCATTATGATATATTTGTGGGCAGTCTTCAATGTCTTCACAACAGTATTATAAATGTTTTAGCTCAAATCAGACCCTTATATACTGAAAAATTTGGCATTGTATGTACCATTGTAAACAGCACTAAACAACTGCAAGCAGTTTTAGAAATTCATTATTTTTACAATTTGCTGAAACCTGATGCAGTATACAGTAGCAATTGTTTTAACAAGTTGCCTTGATGAGGCAATCTAAGCCAACAATAAAACAGCTACCCTGCCACCAACATGCATATTTACCCCTAAATGACAAAGTAGACTAAATAGAATAGAATGTCAAAGCACTTAAATTTTTTTTCCTGGGAAAACATTGAGGGGTTTAATGTCCCAGAAGCAACACATGGACTATGAGGGACACCTTAGTGGAGGGCTCCAGGAATTTCCACCACCTGGGACAAATGTATTGTACTGAAGAATATATGGCTGATAAAATGACCAGCATGTTTAGCACAGCATGACAATTGTTCACCAGTGGTGAAGAATTTCCGGCTCCATTACTTGGAGCCGAATGCCACATGTCCAATGCACGCAATAAGCCTCTCTGAAGGCCAAAATGAACGCACTCACTACTGCCGAGTTATTCAAGTGGCACGCTTCGTCGAGTGGACACTAGAGCGTACTGTGTCTTAGGAAAACCAGTGAAGTGCGGCCTAAGAATGTCAAGCAGTGAATTAACTACCGCTCTCCTGATATGATGCTTCACAGCCCAAGCCCTCAACTGACTTCTTATCCCCTTTGGATACTCGGCATTGTCGGGAACATCAACCAAGTTATGTTCATCAGTAACCACAGGACCAGCGTTTTGGCCGTGCAAGGGACTTACATCTGACTCAGCTTGATCTCCACTTGAACACTGTGTCTCAGCTGCCACGACAGAGGATTCAAAAGTATTCACTGCTGCATATGCTTGCCCTAAGCTGTCCCCGAGCGGTGCAAATCTTATGTCTCGGAGCATGCTGCCGCCTCTACGTCTTCTGCGACTTGCTGCAAACACCGCACGCTGCCCGCCTTCGACAGATAAAGCTCTCGGCGACGTTTCGCCCTCAAGAAACGCTCCATGATGAGGTCTTACCTTCCGACGTTTAGATCAGGTGGTGTTGTCATGGTGAAAAGCCAAGACACGGCACTGCAGCAACAACCAATGCTTCAAATCCAAATAAAGCACTGTGCCAGCTACGCCGCTGCTACGAGAGCATGAGACTGAAAAGCGCGGGAAGAGCATCGCGTCGCAGATTCAGTCGTTGTGACTGACACCGCGCTTTCGTAGATGTTCTGTCAAAAATATGTTCGCGAGGAAGAAACAATAAAATAAATGTGTTATTTTATTCATTTGTTTTAAATTATGCAAGTTAAAATTTACATTGCTTCACTACGTCTAGATAAAAAAACAATTGCTTGCCAGTTTCAATAAAACAACGAAACCGAAACTTTTGAGTTTCAGTTTCGTTTGATGTCAGAATTACGGGACTTTCCTTTTATCTCTCGATGAAACTGCACTCGTCCGACAATTATTTAAATGCTCAGCATTAAAACGAAATTGATGCCGCAGCATTGCACCTTCATATTGCTTACACATTACATTTCACCGATTGATAAATTAGGCTCAACATGCATGCAGTCATGCGCGCAGTGTATTCGTAAAAAAAAAAATATTGGGATAATATGAAACGTACTTCGATCGAGCGTTTCGTCCGCAATTTCCACGCGCCTACTGCGCGTGCGTCTGGCATATACGTCACCGGCCAAGCCAGTGGGTAGCCGACCATGGCCCTACGGTGGTCCCCGTGTGGTTGCCCGAGCATTGGGTGCCGACTAATTCCCTATCATTTGCCGGTAGTTGGCTGAACGTTTTTGGCCAACTATTAACCAGCCCAATTGGAAGCCAACCACGGCCCGACTAGGGGCCGCCATTGGTTGGCCGAGGATACCGGCTGCCGAGCACTGTCCAATTGCTTACCGATGGTCGGCCGTCGGCCAATTTCACTTGGGGCCACTTCCGCCCGTCGGAGAGCTAGTTACGCCGGTATAAAAGGCCATCACGAACGGAAAAATGGTGGGCTTGGCGACGGAGTCCGGGGCGAAGAAAGTGGCGAGGGATTAGACAGGAAGGTGAGGAGGGAGTTGATCCAAGGATTCTGCTGTTGTTAGGAGAGCATATCAGGGACACCGAACGACAAGAAATCGTAGGCACAGAGGAGGGCAGAGGTGGAATCGCAAGGGAGTTGTGAACGGGGAAGTGCGTCGGCGTCGGAGTGCTTCAGTCAAGAGCGATAAATAACGTGAATATCAAATTCCTGGAGACGTAAAGCCCAGCGGGCAAGTCGGCCAGAGGGATCTTTGAGCGAGGACAGCCAGCAGAGAGCATGATGGTCGGTGACGACATAGAACGACCGGCCGTAGACGTAAGGGGGGAATTTGGCAATCGCCCAAATGATGGGGAGACATTCTTTTTCTTTGACAAAATAGTTGGATTCCGCCTTGGTGAGGGTGCGGCTGGCGTAAGCGACAACATATTCCGGATGGACAGACTTCCGTTGGGCAAAAACTACGCCCAACCCCACACCGCTCGCGTCAGTGTGAATCTCGGTCGGACAGTCGGGATCAAAATGGCGGAGTACTGGGGGGGGGGAGACCAGAAGGCGACGTAAAGTGGTGAAGGCTTCATCGCAAGCTGGGGACCAAGACGATAGATTCGGGCTGCCGGCAAGAAGCTGTGTTAAAGGTGCGCTGATACAGGCGAAATTCCGGATGAAGCGGCGGAAGTAGGAACACAAGCCTACAAAACTGCGAAGTTCTTTTAAGGTGGTCGGTTTGGAAAAGTCAGCTACGGCGCGAAGTTTGGCAGGGTCAGGAAGGACGCCATATTTGGAGATGACATGGCCTAATATCGTCAGCTTCGTGGCACCGAAGTAACATTTCTTCAGGTTTAGTTGTAGCCAGGCAGCACTAAGGCACGTGAGAACACGCTGGAGGCGCAGTAAATGAGAAGAAAAATCTTTGGAAAAGCGACAATGTCACCCAGATTGCACAGACACGTTTCCCATTTGAGCCCGCTGAGAACATTATCCATCATTCTCTCGAATGTGGCTGGAGCATTGCATAGGCCGAATGGCATGACATTGAATTCATACAGGCCGTCTGGGGTGACGAAAGCGGTTTTAGGCCGGTCAGCGGCAGCCATCGGTACTTGCCAGTAGCCAGAGCGTAAGTCTAAGGACGAAAAATACTCCGCTCCCTGCAAGCAATCTAGTGCGTCGTCGGTTCGGGGTAGAGGATATAACATCCTTGCGAGTAATCTGGTTGAGACGACGGTAGTCCACGCTGAACCGAATGGAGCCATCTTTTTTCGTCACCAGGACAACTGGAGAAGACCAAGGGCTGTGAGAGGGCTGTATGATACCGTGCTGTAGCATATCGTCGAGATTGTCACGAATGACGCGGCGCTCTGTGGTCGAGACGCGGTATGGTCGCTGGCGCAAGGGGGCGTGCTTACCTGTGTCGATTTCGTGACAGACGGCAAACGCACGGCCCAAAGATGGTCGGGAAATGTCAAAAGACGTGCTGAAGCGCTGGAGAAGTGTCAGTAGCTGGTCTCGTTGAGCGGGCGGAAGGTCGGCAGCGATGGCGCGTTGAAAGACGTCGACGGGAAGCGGATCGGGCGTGGTCGCACAAATTTCCAGGAGAGCAACCTCGGGACAGGCACGGTGATCGGAGAACTAGTGGGCAAGAGCAGGATCCAGTTTTTCGACACGACCGAGGCATTCACCGCGAAGGAGAGAGGACGGGCAAGCAAAAGGGTTGGAGACATAAATGGCACAGTGACCATCGGAAATCGTGAGAACGGCGAAAGGAATCACAACGCGGTGTCGGCGGGTGGCAGCTGTGGTGTGTGTGAAGAGAACGGGGCTACTGAAGGCGGAGTCAAGTAGGAGCGGGACGAGGGCAGAAGAGAAGGGAGGTATGGCGGTGTCGGCAGCTACGAGAAGTTTAGCGGAGGGCACAGGCAGGTCGCACACGGAAACGTTACACACCGAAGATAGCGCGAGTTCAGCACGAGCACAATCAATCACTGCACGGTGGGTAGAGAGGAAGTCCCATCCGAGGATGGCATCGTGAGAGCACGCACTCAGTACAACAAACTCGATGAGATATGCTACGCCGTTGACAGAAACTCGTACCGTGCAGGCTGTGATGGGGTGGATGCGCTGTGAGCTGGCCGTACGGAGCGAAAAGTCAGACTGGGGCGTCGTCACCTTGCGAATTTTGCGGCGAAGAGAGTCATTAATCACAGACACGGCAGCGCCCGTGTCAACGAGCGCGAGAACAGCGACTTAAGAAGAACTTCTTGTTGGGCGAGTTGGTGCATACTGTTGTAGGTACGAATTGCGCACAAAAGACACACACAGGAAAAACACGAGGGAGACTGAAAGAGCGCTGTCTCCCTCAGTCTCCCTCGTGTTTTTCCTGTGTGTGTCTTTTGAGCGCAATTCGTACCTAAAACAGGGACACCTTCGACAATCGCCTGAATCACGTTGGCGGGAGGAAACGGAGGACTTGGCGAGTTCGCAAAAGACGCAGTTCTTGCCTCCGGAACTGCGGCAGTTAGTTTTCCTCTCGTAGGGGTTGCGGTCGCCGAAGCATTGAGGGAATTTAACGGCGGCGAGGGGAAGGCGAGCGGCGAGTAGAATACTGGGAGCGAGGCATGGACGACCCAGAAGAGCCATTGGTGAAGGGCTGCTCGTGATCGTATCCGTACGGATGCACAGCCTCCCCAGAGCGAGGCAAGCGCTGACGGCAGAGACGTGCGACATGACCTGGAAGCCCACAAGCGTAGCAGATGGGCGATTATCGGCGGTGCGCCAAGGGTTCGTAGGGTGTCGTCGTGTGCGAGGAAACGAGGCTGGGGGAAGTGGCATTGACTGGGCTGGAGCATAATGGGCAGGGCTGCTGCGATACGTGGGGGAGGCAAGCGAGCCCGGTGTCCGGGTGACGGCTTCAGCATAGGTGAGTGGTGCCGCGACAGGAGGAGGCGGGGGGCTGGATGGCAGGACTGCAGCGACCTGCTCTAGAACAACACGGTGGATAGTCGGCGCAAGGGAGGGCGCGAGGTCGGCAGTAGGGCACACAGGGTCTGGAACGTGATGGAGAAGAGAAAGCTGGTGGGCGACTTCCTCGCGTATAAAATCTTTTACTCGCTCCATGAATAGTGATTGGTCCGAAGGCGAGGGACCAAGGGCCAAGCCAGCAAGACTCTTTGTAGGCGCACCGGACTGCCGCGTAGACGCGCGTTGCTTGCGCAACTCGTCAAAGCTCTGGCACAGCTCGATGACGGCACTGACGGAGGTGGGATTCTTCGCCAGGAGCATTTGGAAAGCGTCATCGGCTATCCCTTTGAGAATGTTGTTAACTTTGTCAGTCTCTGGCATCGAAGGGTTCACGCGCTTACATAAATCGACGACGTCTTCAATATAGCTGGTGAATATTTCAGCCGCTAGCTGGGCTCGAGCACGGAGACGTTGCTCGTCGCGAACTTTCCGCACGGCGGGGCGGCCGAAAACGTCTGCGAAGCTTGCCTTGAATGATGACCAGGTGGGAAGGTCGGCTTCATGGTTACGAAACCATAAGTTGGCAACGTCTGTGAGATAGAAGACGACGTTTCTCAACTTCACGGCGTCGTCCCACCGGTTGTAAGTGCTGACGCGCTCGTAGGAGGCCAGCCAATCGTCGACGTCCTGGTCGTCCGTACCGCTAAATGGGGGAGGGCCGCGCTGGCGTTGGACACCGGAACAGCGGACGGTGGCAGGGACGGCCGGCGATTACTGCGTCGAAGTGTTTGGCATTGTTGGCGATGCAAGTAGCGTTCCGCTCCTAAGTTCCAGGTTGAGCACCGGGACGGGGATCGAAGCACCTCCACCAAGTGTACAGGTGCGTCTTCAAAGCGCTGGTCGGAGGCCGTTCATCGAAGGCGCGTCACGGCAGGCACGCACCCAGGAGTCACTCCAGAACCAGCACAGCACTTCGTTCACCTCTTCGCGCACCGCGTGAACGGATGCCGGTCGTTCCCATTAGAATATATATATATATATATATATATATATATATATATATATATATAATGCAGCAAAAAAAGGGAAAATCTTGGCACGGTATGTAGTAGTAATAACGTAGACCAACGCTTGAAACGCTTGAAACGTCAATAAATTGTTTCAAGCATTTCAAACGTTGGTCTACGTTCCTACTACTATATATATATATATATATATATATATATATATATATATATACATATATGCGAAATTCAGAAACGCTTCAATTAGGTAAACATTTATTGCTAGTCGACATTTCAGCCAGAGAATTTCCTTTTTCAAGACTGAAGATACAGCGTTCTTTCTTCTCTTCTTAAATTGTTTCCATCTGTACAGGTGTCGGACACATGAACCAAAACAACAAGCAAACGGTGCCGTGCGGGAGAGAAGAAAGGCTGTAAAGAAAAAAATATAAAAATAAAATAGAAACTGAGTCTAAAAAAAAGAAAGAAAAATGGAACTGGTAGGGGGAGATAGGCGTCGGCGCCCGCCACCCGCGTTTGCGATCGCGGGGAGAAAAGACGAGAAAAAAAGGGACGGGAGGGAAGCAGGGTCGGCGATCTCAGTCTATCCTGCATAAGCGACACAAATCTCGCGAAATAGCAGGTCTTAAACTTGTGGAAGGAGCCTTTCTGGTAACTTTAGATGTAGTGTCTCTCTACACTAACATTCCTCATTCCTATGGCATCACATCTCTAATCGAAGCGTACAAACAACATAGATAGGAGGAGGTCCCTGGCTCCACGTGCTCTAGAAATACTTGCGAAAATCGTACTCGAATACAACACATTTGAATTCAACAGTCAGCACCACTGTCACATAGTGGTGACTGCAGTCCGTTGATCAGAAGGACAGCAAGAATCGCTTCTAAACGAAACTCTTTTTTGGGCTGATTTGAGCCCGCAAAGAACTTAATCACTCGGCGGCGGCGTAGCAACAAGCGTGCTCGGCGGTCGTCAAACAGAATGACCGCCGCTGTCGGCCGTGCTCTCTTTAAAGCTCATAGCGAACATTCGAGATAAAGCTTGGATAGTAGAACATTCTGCCGTAAACTAGAATCGGCTTCGCCTGGATGCGATCAATCGAGATAAATCTAGGCGCGTCTTGCGTCCCAAACAAAGCGATAAAGCGGCGTGTCGGCAGCCTTGAAGCATGAAGCAACAAACTTTAGAAAACAATGCAAAAATTCGCGGCATTACTCCCCTTTCAAAGAAGCATCGACTCGATGCTTTAAAACATAATCCGGATATAAACAATGAAAAACGGATTGTGCAAACATAAACACAAATGTGGAAACACCGCGTCCTTTAGCGTGCATGATAGGGCTTTAGGCGTACGACATAGACTACTTCTGGTCGTACGCGGCTTCGCTGGGATGCAGTAATTTGGTCAGGGACGATTTCATAGTCCAATTCACCTAGCCGACGAAGAACCTTGTACAGGGTCAATCACACTTAGCGTGGCACCGCGCTCCGCGCAGCGCCGCTTGCAGCGCCCGCAGGAAGCGGCGGTGGATTCTCGGGCAGCCGCAGAGAGCGCGATGAGCGGTGCCACCAGCGCGTCGTCTGCTACTGCGCGTCGTCTGCGGTCGTGTGGAGTATCGCCGCGAAGAGCGCTTGCCTGAGGTACTGATAGGAAACCGTAGACTGTTTCAGACCGATCGAAATGCCCGTTACGCAGCACACACTTCTCTAAAACTGTAGCTCAACATTACTAAAACTCTCTCGGCGTGTAATGAGGCAATTGAATGGCTCTGACTTTATACTGTAGGAATGCGAAATGGCTGGTGAATGGCAGCTGCATGCCGCGCTCCCTTCCTCGCCTATCTCTCAAGAGCAGCGAGGGGAAAAAAAGAGCTCGAATTGCTTCTTTGTTTTATTTCGAACGAGAACGGTGCATGAAACTATCACACGAGGCATGTTTATCTCCGAGTTGTACTACTGCATTTCAGCGATCGTTACACGCGAATGTAGTCGACCTGAGTTTCCAGACTAGAAGCCACCAAAGACAAGCAAATGGCTGAAAAAAAATCTGCAAAATCATCACGCGACGCGGAGTGCCGCCTTCTTCAAGTCATTGCGCTGTCTCGGCCGAGAGTCGGCACTGATGGTGAGGTTAGATCACTTCGAAAACCACGGTGGCTGCATGTAGCGCGCTTGCACGAAAAAAATGGTTGGAGTTGCTATTAAGGGTAAATACTCGATGTGACAGAAAGAGGCGCCGTGGTTATCGCTCTGATCGAGACCAAGCGCCGCTGGCGGCTGGCCAGCCGAGTCAGCGCAATGAGCTCCAGAATGGCGCACTCGCGGAAAGATTGTGTGATGAGTTTGCAGAGATTTTAGGTAGCCATCGACTTATCACTGGCAGCTTTCAGTCAGAAATTGCAGCCCCTAAATGCAGTAGCAGTTAATCTGGGAACACAGAAGCACGTCGTAATGTCTCCTGTTCCAGAGGAGCAAAGAGTACAAATTGTGGAGAAATGTGTGCTGCGCAACGAGCATTTTGATCGGTCTGAAACAGTCTACGGTTTCCAATTATACCTCAGGCAAGCGCTCTTCGCGGCGATAGTCTACACGACAGCTGACGACGCACAGTAGCAGACGACGCGCTGGTGGCCCCGCCCATCGCGCTCTCTGCGCCTGCCCGAGAATCCACCGCCGCTTCCTGCGGGCGATGCAAGCGGCGCTGCGCGGAGCGCGGTGCCACGCGGAGCCGTGTTCTCGCTTAGTGTGACTGACCCTGTACGGGCCGAAATAGCGGCGCAAAAGCTTTTCACTCAATCCTCGGCGGCGAATGGGCGTCCAAACCCAGACTCGGTCTCCTGGCTTGTATTCCGCGTTGAGTATTCGTAGGTTGTAGCGTCTGGCGTCGGTGCGCTGCTGGTCCTTGATCCTTATTCGGGCAAGTCTTCGGGCTCCTGCGCGTCGAAGGTGGGCGGCGACGTCGACGTTATCTTCCTCGCTAACGTTCGGCAGCATGGCGTCTAGTGCGGTCATGGCCTCTCTGCCATCGACGAGCCTAAAAGGCGTCATCTGGGTGGTGTCCTGCACTGCGGTGTTGTAGGCGAAGACTACGTAAGGCAAGATGATGTCCCAGGTCTTGCGTTCGGAATTGACATACATGGCGAGCATATCGGCGATGATTTTGTTAAGGCGCTCGGTCAGTCCGTTGATCTGCGGGTGGTATGCAGTTTTTCTCCGGTGGCTGGTTTGGCTGTAATGGAGGATGGCTTGCGTCAGTTCCACTGTCAGTGCTGTTCCTCTGTCAGTGATGAGCACATCGGGGGCGCCGTGTCGCAGAAGAATGTTCTCCACGAATATTTTGGCGACTTCTGCTGCTGTTCCGTTCGGTAGGGCCTTTGCCTAAGCGTAGCGGGTCAGGCGGTCGGTCGCTATAATGATCCACTTATTTCGAATTTCGAAATCCAGCAGGATTTCGGAAAAGGTCCAAGCAAGTCCATGCCGATCTGCTTAAAGGGCCTCGAGGGGGGTTCAATGGGGTTCCGAAATCCTGCTGATCAGGTTAGAGGGGTCTTTCGTCGCTGACAATCTCGGCAGATTTTCACGTAATGTGCGACATCGGCAGACAGCCGGCGCCAGTAATACTTGTCTTGAATGCGACGGAAGCTGCGAGAAATCCCTAGATGTCCAGCTGTCGGCTCGTCGTGTGAGGCCTGAAGAACTCCTCCGCGCAGATTTACAGGTACAACAAGGAGGTAGGCTGTCTTGTTCGCTGCAAAGTTCTTCACGAGGACATCGTTCTGTAAACAGAACAAAGACAATCCTCGCTTGAACGAGGCGGGAGGTGAAGAAACCTTGCCTTCCAAGTATTCGATGAGGCATTTTATATCGGGATCCGCGCGTGGCTGTTGAACACAATTGCTGGAGCTGATGGGTCCCAAGAAGGCGTCCTCATCGTCGTCTGGTGGTGGTGTATCTACAGGGGCTCGTGACAGGCAGTCGGCGTCAGAGTGCTTGCGTCCGGACTTGTAAACGACGCTTACATCAAACTCCAGGAGCCGCAGGCTCCATCGAGCGAGGTGGCCGGAGCGGTCCTTCAAACTGCGAGCCAGCGCAGAGCGTGGTGATCGCTGACTACCTTGAACGGTCGACCGCACACGTAGGGGCTGCATTTCGACGTAGCCCAGATGATGGCAAGGCACTCCTTCTCAGTTGTCGAATAATTAGCCTCGGCTTTGGACAGGGATCGGCTAGCGTGCGCGATGACCTTCTCCACTCCGCCAGTTTTCTGAACGAGGACAGCACCTAGGCCCACACTACTTCCGTCGGTAGGAACTTCAGTCTCGGCGTTTTCATCAAAGTGCGCCAGGATCGGTGGGGGCTGTAAACGGCGCTTAAGTTCCTTGAAGGCTTCTATTTGCGGCGCTTCCCATTTAAATGGCACATCTGCCTTTGTCAGGTGGGTGTGTGGCTCGGCGATGCGCGAAAAGTTCTTGACGAAACGTCGGTAATACGCGCACAGTCCGAGAAATCTGCGCACAGCTTTCTTATCGGCCGGTGGCGGAAACATTATGATAGCAGCTGTTTTCTGTCGGTCTGGGCGTACTCCCTCCTGTGTCCTAGAAACAGCAGCTCTCCATAGGCAAAGTGGCACTTCTCTGCTTTCAAGGTTAGCTCGGACGATTTGATTGCGTCTAATACTGTTCGAAGGCTTTTCAGATGCTCAATATTCGAGGCGAAGACAACGACGTCATCTAAATATACCAGACAAATCTGCCACTTCGGGCCTGCCAGCACTGTATCGATTACTCGCTGAAATGTCGCTTGTGCGGAACAAAGACCAAGCGGCATGATCTTAAACTCGAAGAGGCCATCTGGAGTGATGAATGCGGTCTTCTCGCGATCTCTTTCATCGTCCTCAGTTTGCTAGTAGGCGCTCATGAGGTGCGTCGAGGAGAAATACTTAGCGTTGCAGCGTCCGTCCAGTGTGTCGTCGATGGGAGGGAGGGGGTAGACGTCCTTTGTGATGCTGTTCAAGCGGCACTAATCAACGCAGAATCGCAGTGTGCCGTCTTTCTCACTAGAACAACCGCTGCGGCCCAGGGGCTCTTTCAAGCTTGGATGACGTCGTCGCGAAGCATTTCTTCCACTTGGTCCCGGATGGCTAGTCGTTCTCGCGGCCACACTCGGTAGGCGCTTTGGCAGAGTGGTAGGTCGTGCTTGTCGGTTATAACGCGATGCTTGGCAATCAGCGTCTGTCGGACCTACCGCGATGACGAGAAGCACTCGCTGTAGCTTCGATGGAGATTGCGGATCTGGTCTTGTCTGTTCCGGTGCAGGGCTGGGTTTATGTCGAAAGAGGGCGAGTTCTCTAGGTCGGGCGAATCTTCTTCGGATGGTTCGGAGAGGGCGAAAAATTCTCGTACGTCTGATATTTCGTCGATTATAGCAGTCGTCGTTCCTTTGTTAACGGGCCGATATTCTTCACGGAAGTTAGTCAGCAGTACTTCGGCTTCTCCTTTGCAGAAATGCGCGATGCTTCTTGCGATGCCAATTCCTTCAGTGTTATTCGCTTCTGTGGAGACTACGGTGACGATGACGCTTAAGCGGGGTGGGACACTCACTTGTTCCTCCAGGACACTAAGTGCAACGTGATGTTCCGGAGTCTTCATTGACGGGATGGCCTCGTCCGTAGAAAGTGTGATCAGCTTGGATCGCAGGTTGATAATTGCCTGATGCTCATTAAGGCAATGCATGCCCAATATAACTTCGCGGGATCATTGCCATAGCACTACGAAGGTCGCGGGGTAGGTATGTCCCTTGAGAGTCACTCGCGCTGTGCATCGTCCTGATGGCGTAATGTGGTGGCTCCCTGCGGTGCGAATTTGTGGGCCGTCCCAAGCGGTCCTTACATTCCTCAGCTGCGCAGCGAATGGTCCGCTCATCACCGAATAATCGGCTCCTGTGTCGACTAGAGCGGTGAGTTTCCGGCCGTCGATAACCACTTCTAAATCGGATGTCCTGGCTCTGGAGTTGCACGTCGTCCTCGGCGTCAGGTTACGGCTTCGTCGGGTATGTGAATCGTGGGTGGGGCGTTTTGTGGGAGCTTTTCTTGATGGCGGCGTAGTTTTGAAGGCGTTTCGCGTCGTGGTTGAGGTTGTTGTATGCGTCGTCGGCGTAGTAGGTGCGGCGTCTTCATACGGCGTGGTCGCTGAAGGATCTTCGTCGTTTCCTCGGCAAGCAATCTGACCTGCACAGGTTGCTTTGCTTAGTTTCCCCTACGGGGGCTAGGGGATCTTCCTCTCACAGCCGCGGCGTAGCTGCTGCCCGGTGATGAAAAAATGGCTGAGGCTTAGCTAAGGTTAAGCCTAGTCAGATGCGAAGCATATTGTTGGCTAGGCTTGGTAATACATGGCTTTCCTTGGTTGACGTTCATCCCGCTCTTCATCGGTCTCTGTGACACGCTGAAGCTTTCGCTTCTCGTTCAAATCAGCCCTGCTTGTAGGCGGCATCCCAACACCTGGCCGCCTCGTAAGTGCCCGGAGAGCGAGGCAAGCTCAGCTTTATACCGCTGCTGTAGCGTCACGTGGTCAGCTGCAGCGCCCAAGGTAGATATACCATGGTAGCGAAGGCTCCATAGACGCCCATTGGTCCAAATAATGGCGGCTCATGGGGCACCCCAGCGCCCCCATTTTGGGGGGCAACCTACGTATGAGTGACGTTGAATGACGTCACGAATACGTATCTTTTGGCGCGAATTATAAAGTGGTCTTTTTATAGAACCCGCATTTTCGAGCCGGTATCACTTGAAGGTTGCCTTTCAGTGAGCACCAACCTTTACCAGTCAAATGTGCTTGAGTTCCTGCTAGTTGTGGCCTTGTTAATGTGCAATTGGGAACCCAATGAAAGTGACTGGCAAAGAAGGTAGCATAGAAAGGCCGCAACACTTTCAGACGCTGGCTAAGCATGCATGATTCGTAGTGGAAACCTTGGTGAAAATACTGGTGCTAGTACTTGAGTACAGTCAGGGACAAAAGTCTCCGGACCACGTGTTCCTCTCACGAAGCCGATAGCTCTGCTATTAGTCGGCGGCTGGAGACCACACTTGTGGAGGTAAAAGTTAAATTTTTGTTCTTTCATCTCCACAAGTCCGGTCTCCGGCCGCTGTCTGATAGTAGAGCTATAAGCTTCGTTTGAGGAACACATGGTCCGGAGATTTTTGTCCCCGACTGTACATCAAGGTATGATGCACAAAGCACAGGCTCAAGTGCACTGTTTGCAATACAGTGTAAAGCAAGTATGGTTTTCATATTCATGGTTTATTACAGCCACCAAACAAATACAGTGATAAAGCACAGAACAAAAAATGCGCGTCACAGGCAGCTCAAGCAGTAGTTTTTTTAAGCTGGCTATTTATCTCAATGGTCACAGTGCGGATAGGAAAAAGCCCTGAAGTTCCACGAACGTTGCCAGGTAGGAAATTGAAAAGTATAGAAAACAATGCTACGACAGCTTCCATTGAGGCAAACATGACATGACATAAGTAGGCGCATCAACGCATTGACCATGCAGCACACAGGGATTACTCTTCACATTTCATTTCTTCAACTGAAAGAATATAGCAGCTATGTATACACCTGCATGACAATATTAAAAACAAGTTTTAGCATCAACAAATCTGCTCAACGCTAGAGCATTACACCATACATAGGGCCTGCGCACAACCTCGAGACCTCCTTCTTGGCGCTAACCGAAGAAATATGAAGCAATTCTAATCAAACTAAAATATACATAAAGTGCAGTTTAAAGAGAAGTGCAAGGACATTCAATACAGCCACTCCTTCCTTGAGTAGGCACAGCATCGAGACGCAGCCATCCTGGCCGCAGATACAGAAACAGGTCGAAGTGCTTGGAAGAAACCCTCAGGTCTCGCAGCTGGCACGGCGTCTTCTCCAGGCTGAGGTTGCGGCAGAACTGCACCCACGTTTTGCACCTGAACATGATGCAGCGTCCACGTTATACAACTGCACCAAAATGAATACCATATACTCCAAACGTCAATGCGCCAAGATTCCTTTCACTTAAATGCAGTACGTTATAACTATGACAGAAAATGCTCGCGCCAAGCCTCCGCGCCTCATAGTGCGGTTACGCTCGCCTGATACTACGCGGCTAGCTGCTTTTCTATGCTCCAAGAGTGACGAGAGCGATGCAGCGAAATGAGTTTAAAACTACATTGACGGTCATGTACACGAAGAACGGCAATAACTACTGCTGGCCGAATTCAGTTAAGACACAGTCAATGCGGCGCACATACACATGTTTGAGTTTCGATACTGTCAGTTGCGAGGGGATCCTCAAATTGGCTTCACGGTGCTGCAAAACCCATTAATGCCATGCTCAGAGCTGTTAGGCAGCGCAGTTGGTTTTAAATTGACCATGCGGCAAGTAGAGGGCACGTGGTTGCTCATGAGAGCCCGGTATCAATTTCACGTTGGTGACAGTTGGCTGCACGAAACTAGCTATAAATAAGACAAATGATTTGTATGTTTTGCACACCTTATGACTGCAAGAGCGTGCCCTGCAATTTACTAAAATCTCCCGATAACATGAAGCCAAGTGCGTATGAAACGGTTACAGCTACGATAGGCGCGGAAAGCCCAACAGAAGCATATCTAGAGCAGACGACAACGGCAAGAGCTCACCTGCGAAAGTCCAGAGGGAAGCGACGTAGTTTTGGTAAGACACCCACGGTACAACCCACACTGTCACAATGTGCCACGGAGCAAGGCTTCTTCACATGCCGCAACCTCATCTTGAAATGCAGAACTAAGCGCTTGAAACGATGAGCGCGAAAGCCTCGGGAAAAGGTTTCGCACTGGCCTTACACCGAAGGAAACGCTGCAGCGGTGCAGCGGGGTGAAGATGTTGCCAAACGGCGACAGAGAAGCGACGGGAAAGGACGAAAAAAACTTCTTAAAGGGGCCATTTCGAGACCGGCGAGCTTAATTTGCACGCTTTCCAAGGCGCGCCATAGCAGGCAGCTGGAGATAAGAAATCGCTTCGTAAGCTGCGGCCGGGTACCGAAACAAGGCCTGCAAAGTCGCGCTGCAAATGCACCGCACACTCATCAACCGAGGGCGCAACAAGAGCGTTGCAAAAAATTACAAAATCCGGCGTAATGTCTTGCAGAAATAATTTACCTGTTTTATAAACGTGGCAATAAAATATTCATTTCCTTTTGTTGTTTTGTAGCATTTTTATCTGTGCTTTTGAATTTCATTATATAAGTGTTTCGGCCGCCCAAAGTGGCTGTGCTGCAGTCGCGCTAAACCATTTTTGGGCCCAGCCTTCGCCATCATTCTACATCCACCTTGCAGCGCCTCTGACGTGGAGCCTCCACCGCCGCGGCCGACCGCGCGAGCCGGCAGCCCATCTCTCCTCTGCTGTGACGTCATGTTGTCACGTGGTGTCACGTGGTCACGCTAAAGGTCAATGGTAGCTCCACCGCCGCGCTCGACGGGCTGTAGTGTAGCTCTAGTAATATGCTTCGCATAAAACGTGCGGTGGACGGCGAAGGACAGCGGGAAAGACGGCTTGACGACGTGTACTCCCCTCTACGCTGGTAGTCATGGATTTCCCGTGGTCGCTGGCCGGGGAGCGGTCGTGGGGCGTCGATGGCAAACCCTCGTAGCCCGATGCGTCTGTACGGGCAATGGCGAAGTATGTGCCCGGCTTTGCCCCAATGGAAACATAGTGGGCGGTTGACGGGAGTCCTCCACTGGTCGCATTTCCTGGTTCCGTTGCTTCGCTCATAAGTTGGGCGGGTGGGAGCTAGGGGATATCGTTCTTGTAGAGCTGGTGCCCGTCTAAGGGGGTTTGGGGGTTCTAATCGAGGCGGAGGACTGCGTAGTGCTGCGGCGTAGGCCATAGCTGTAGCTTCCTTTGGTTTCTTTGGTGACGGGGAGGCAAGTGCATGATGCACTTCTTCACGGATAACGTCCGTTAGCGACGCCACCTGAGGCTCCTGCGTTAGCTTGTTAGGGATGGCTGCAGTAGGGGAAGTTATTCGCGAACTATTTCGCGTATTTGATCGCGAAGGTTGTACTCGCTTGCTGGGGTATGTTGTGGGGGGGCTTGTCGGCAGGACCTGAAGTGGTAGGTTGTAGTGTCGGCTCCGGGCGTCCAGGGTCTTTCGATGGTTGAACGTTCAGCTTCAAACTCGCCGACGGCTTGTGGAGCATCCCAGATCAGGCCGGCGGAAAGTTGCTCCTTCACGCCACGCATCGGAAGGACAGCTTTTTTTCCTCAGTCATGTCGGGGTTGGCGTGCCTGAAAAGACGTCTCATGTCTCCCACATACGCAGTCACGGTCTCATGTGGGAGTTGAATTCGTGTCTGCAGCAGGACCTCCGCTTTTTACTTACGTACGACGCTAGTAAACGTATCCACTAGCTGCTTCTTGAAGGTAGCCCAGTCGTGATGGAAGATTGGTGGTTTTCAAACCACGTTCCCGCTGTGCCATCCAATGCAAAATAAACATGTCGAAGCTTAGTGCTCTCGTCCCAGGTGTTCAGCGCTGCCACACGGTCGTACATGTCCAGCCAGTCTTCTACATCCTCGTGTGGTTCTCCACGGAAGGACGGAGGCTCACGGGCCTAGCGAAGCTCGACGGGCGTTGGCTGTGCACCAGGTTCCATGGTGAGGGGCATAGCTGGATAGCAGGTCAGCCCCTCCACCAGATGTCACGTTGTGGTGAGTGCAGTCCGCAGAACAGAAAGACAGCGAGAATCGCTTCTAAACGAAACTCTCTATTTGGGGTGACTTGCGCCCGCAAAGTACTTAATCACTCGGCGGCGGCGTGGAAAGAGGCTTATTTTTTTAGATGGCAACAAAGATACAAAACAAAACGGCTGAACTCAAAGGTCTGATCTTACATGCGCAGTGCCGCTACAGTGAGCACGTCAGTAGGGCAGTAAGAAAGCCGACACTCGACCGCCGCGCAGGACGATGAAGTATGTCGACCATTTGCGCAAAAACTGAGCCTCGCTCATTGAGAGTGCGTCCACGCATGCTTGCTCAAAGAGGCGCTTGCGGAGGCGCTGCAACATTGGAAACATGGTTCTTTGTGGACGCCCATTTAAGGAAGCTGCTCCACGCTGCCGCCACAAAACGAACATGCCGACACACAAGAGCATATTTTTAAACACTTCGGGTGAACTAGTGCGCGCTTCCAGGCGGGTTAAAAAATTACCGACGATTACGTTACTTCCTAATGCGAAATTTGAGCGCAGCAAATAAGCTGTTTCACCTTTTCGATAGATTGAGGCAAAGAAATCGAGCAACACATGTAGAAATGTAGCAACACATGGCTCAGAAAGAACTGGCAGATAATTTCGCAGTGGCGAACGGCAGCGGCAATTTCGGCTCGGGCGGTGCACATATACAGATCCGCCGCCACCGATCTGGCTCTCTGATTGCCACCGCACAGGGGTTGCATTGGAGGAGGAGCGAAGAAAGGAATTTTATTTATTTATTTATTTATTTGGTCATACTGTTAACCCTCAAATGAGGGTCGTTACAGGGAGGGAACAAAAACAAATACATAAATGAGCAATCATGAGTCAGAGTTCAAAATTTGTGCACCATTTCTCAAAAATATATCAACACCTAGCTCAAATTGTTGCACGTTCATACTCTCCACAACATCACTTGGCAATTTGTTCCACATTTCAATTACATCAGGGAAGAAAGAATACCGGTACACATCCGTACGTGTGTTAATAGGCTGTAGTACCCTGCTGTGGTTTTTCCGGGAACCACTTTTTAGAGGCGCTTTCACATAATGTTCTTTATTTATTTTTAATGTCCCTTGCATTATCTGGAAAAAAAGTTTGAGTCTATGTTTTATTCTTCTAATTTCCAGCGTTTCCAATTCACACTGCTGCATCATCTTTGTAACCGAGTCAGTACGGCGATACTTTGAACATATAAAACGTGCTGAAATCCGCTGTACTCTTTCTACCTTCTTTTTTAAGCATTTTTGGTGAGGGCTCCACACAGCATTCGCATATTCCAGAACTGGTCGTATAAACGTTTTGTAGGCGACTAACTTAATTTCTCTAGTTGCGTTTGGAAGTTTTCTCCTAAGAAAGCAAAGCTTCTGGTACGCTTTTGAATAGATATTCTCAATATGAATACGCCAGTCTAGATTATGCGCCACTGTCACCCCTAAGTACCGGAAACTCTGCACCTCGACCAAGGTATTTTCTCCAATATTATATTCAAATCTGATAACGTTCTGTTTTTTAGTTACGTGAGTGTATGTAGATTTATTGTAGTTAATTACCATGCCCCATCTTTGGCACCACGAGTTTAATGATTGTAGGCATTTATTTAGTTTGATCTGATCTTCCGTGCAGGCTAAACGCGTGTAAATTAGGCATTCATCGGCGAATAGTTTAATTTTTACAGGTGGGTTAATATTAGACGGAATATCATTAATATACAATAAAAACAAAAGTGGGCCTAAAACAGACCCCTGCGGCACCCCAGACACAACTTCACACTTCCCCGACTCACTTTTCCCGATTCTGACCCTTTGATAACGGTTTTTTAAATATGCCTGAATCCACAATACTACATTTTCACTAATTCCTAGGCTCCTCAATTTGGAAAGTAGTTTATGATGTGCAACTTTATCGAATGCCTTCGCAAAGTCTATACATACAACATCTACCTGTTGGCATTCATCTGTAGCTGTACAAAGGTCATGTACAGTTTCGATTAGCTGCGTCACCGTCGAAAGGCCAGATCGGAAACCGTGCTGAACTGGGCATAATAAATCGTTTTTTTCTAAAAAATACAGAATATGTTTTGCTATTGCATGCTCTAGGACTTTACAGCACACAGAAGTGAGCGAGACCGGTCTGTAGTTGTTTACACATAGCCTATTGCCACTTTTAAATATCGGAACAACGGTGGCATCGCGCCAGTCCTGAGGTACTGAATGATCCCGCAAAGATTTTTCGAATAAAAGCTGCAAATAATACGACATCCATTCAGCGTACCGTTGAAGAAATACCGTTGGTATTTCATCTGGGCCACACGATTTTTTTGCATCCAACCTAAGCAAATGCTGGAACACGCCCTCCCTTGTAATGCGTAGGTCTTCCATTGGGTATTGTATTGCGCAGACTAAAGGATCACCGTCACTGTCACATCTATCCTTCGTGAAAACTGATTGGAAAAAATGATTAAATACGTTTGCAATATCTTTCTTTTCTGTCACGACTGCGTCACCATCCACTACCTGTTCTATTTCATTCTTTCTATCTGCGAAATATCGCCAAAACTTTTGTGGCGAGCTTTTAAGGAAGTTTGTAAGCGTTTTATTGAAGAACGTTTTCTTCGACTCCACCAATGCAGATTTTAGCATTTGTTTGGTTATTGAAAGTTCTGTTGCCCTGCTTTTTTTCTTCCTTAGCCTTTTTATCTTACGCTTAAGGTGTATGATGCTCCTAGTTATCCATGGATTTTTTTGCTGTGATTTCCTTATACGTGTGGGGACAAAATGATCTATGCAATATTTGATTATGCCTTTAAGTCGGTCCCATAGTTCTTCTACACTTTCGCGGTTGGATGCTATTTCAAATTCATTAAAGCTTTCTTCCAGAACGTCTAGGATGGACGTGTCATTCGCACGGCCATAATCCTTAACATGCATCACGACATATGGTTTCTTACAGATTCTTGTGTGCAGCGGTACATTCAAGCAAACCATCTTATGATCTGATAAACTATTCTCAACTGATACAGTATAGTCTGGTATTCTACCGGATATGAAAACCAAGTCCAACAATGACTGGGACTTTGGTGTAACTCTTGTGAAGTCTTTAACTATTTGCTTAAGATTATGTGAAAACATGATCTGCATCATTTTATTGGCGCTCCTTATTTCTGCATTACCCGTTGATAGACTTTCCCAGTTAATATGCGGCAAATTAAAGTCACCAGCCATTATTAGTCTTGTGTTTTCATTTACATGGGAGTTAAGAAATACATTCAAGCCATCCAAAAATTCTGGCGGAGTGGCTGGTGGTCTGTACACAGTCCCTAACATATACCACATGTTTGCACAGCTGATCTTGCACCAGACCGTTTCAGAGACATTGCAGTCAAGGGCGACTGCGTTTATAGTGCTTTTCACAATAATAGCCACGCCACCACCTCTGGAATCTCTGTCGCATCTAAACACCTTGTAGTCAGGAGGAAAAATACTACTGTCATTAATTGCGCTATGTAACCATGTCTCAGTCAACATCAATACATCAGGGCTCTCAGAAATTAGTAGATACTCTAAATACTCTAAGTTCGAGCCGGCGCTTTGACAACCGGAGACTCGCAGGAAGAGGGGGGAGGGGGGCGGCGTGTACACCCAGCGGAAAACGATGGGGGCAGAAGCGCGCGCAGCAAGCGGACAGCACGATAAAGGGAGGAGGGAAGAGATAGCAGCGAGTGACTGATGCCGCTGACGCCGATAGTGAGTCAACCCCAGCTGCGGAGTTGGTTTCAGGGACAACGCCGCCGATGCCGACACAAACAATATGATACCCTCGCTTCCGCAGCGCTAAAGCCCGAGTCACACTGCGGGAACACAACAGCGACATGAACCAAACATGTTCGCAAGCGAGCCATCAACAAGTCGCCCAACCAACTTGTCCCACAACTTCTTGTCACACTGCACGAACGGCAGGGAAACGAGACAGGTTTCTGGGGTGTTCCCTCGGTATGACAGCTTCCGGGAACCGGAACAACAAACAAACAGCGTTCGTGGACACGGTTGGCGCTGTTCGCCGGCCGGGCGAATTTCCTGGCGACACCGCACGAACAAACCAAGCCCTTTGCGGTGATTCACCGCTTTTGTGCCTTTCGTGCTTGGAAACTTCGTTTGCAAAGTGCAAAAAAGAGCGCTTCCTTTCGTGGTAATGCTGTCTGCTGCGGTACGGCGTCTTGCAGGCTGGTGCATACAGACGGGAAGGCTGCCCTGGCCACCGTCGGCTGGCAGGTGCGGCCGCCGTGGAGAAGCACGTTCTCTCCCCGTCGCATTCTTGTGAGCAAGCGTACACTTCTGACGAACGCGGTTCTGTAGGGAGCCAAAAGGAATGTCCTGTTCCAGGGACTGCCTCGGCTGCGGGTTCCAGCAGTTTCTTGACGGGTTTGTGCGCTAGAACCACCCGAGCAGGAGCCGGCATACGAGCGTGCCAGTTGCTCGCGTGAACATGCTGCCGTCGTACTCGTGCCGCCAGGAAAGTGACCTGATCGGGATGATTGAAGAGAGGCGTTTTCCATGGGATATAACAGACCCAAAATATCAACGGTGTGATCTGAAGGAATCTGTGTTTCAAGAGATTGCTAGTTGGGACTGTATTTCACAGGTGAGCGCGAGTTACCAGTTACCTGTCCTGCTATTTTTTAACTTGAGATGAAGAAGAAAGCAGTGCTGCATTTTTTTCTTTGAGATAGCAATCAGAATAACTTTACTGGATTCCCATTTGATTGCAAGAATGATGCGTACAATTATATCTTTTTTTTAGTACTCTCAGAGCGTGGAACAAACTCGATGAATCTGCCGAAATTGTGGCGTGATTTGTAGTGACCGGCCGGGTTGATAATGCATTGTGGAACAGCAGCGCAAAACACAAAATGTGTAGAAGTAGACACAGGGCACAGAAAGTAGACGCGTGTAGTCCGTGTTTAATTCTTTCGCATGAAGTTTTCGAAAACGCCTTTCTCAGGCGCCCTTCTCAGCCAGTCGATCATCCAGCGCGGTTTCTCTGCGGTGGCGGCTGGTCGTCCGAGTCCGAATCGAGCAAGGCTGCAACTCAGCCGCCGCGCACGATCATAGTTCGTCCGATATTCTGCAAAACCGCCAGTAGCTACGACAGCGCAAGGTGTCTCCAGTTTCCGCGGTTGTGCACACGCACGGAGGAGAGCGCGCGAGCAAAGGCAGAGAAGCGCCGGGGAACGCGATTGAGGTGGTTTTTCCGGTGTGACAGAGACTTTGTGAACAAGCGGCGCACATGTGGCCAACACAGGCTGGCGGGAGACAGCGACATGTTTACCCTCTGTTCGTGTTGACGCGGTGTGACAGGATCGCCAACCCGACGAAAACACTGTTTTGTCGGACGGGTTGGCGGACTGTTTCCTCAGTGTGACTCGGCCATAAGAACCAGGTCTAGCCGTGGGAAGGTGGCCACGTATTCGTCGACGTGCCGGGGCCTACGTGAAATAACCGGCGCGTCGGCAACTGAAGAGCACCCTATCCGCCACACAAGAACAGGGGGGGGGGGGGGGGACCCTTTCCTCCTCTTTCTGCATGGCGGCGACGGTGTTCTATGCAGTCACGTTATCTTGACTCTCTAGCGGCGTCAGCGGCATCCAGCGGTATCAGTCGGTCGCTGCTAGCGCTGGGGGGATGAAAGGGGGGCGGAGCTGGTTACGAGGCCGACGACAACGCCACGACGACGCGAAACCCAGGAACGGACGCCAAAGAGCTGCGCTCTAAAACATGCGTGACACTAGTATCCAAAAGGTGCGCGCAACTACACACTCAAACATGGCGTGCTGAAATGTTTCTAAGAGACCGCATTGCGGGCATCCGGCGGAGGGCGCCACGCCCCACGCCGCAAGGCGGTCTCTTGTGGGCAGGACCCGCCAGCCTCGCAACCAGCCGAAGTCCCTGATATCTGCCGGAAGTGCAGGTGAGGTCAGTTGGCGCCAGCGCGCCCGTCTCGTTTTTTGGAGTTCTGCGCGGGTGAGCTCTGCTACCGTTAGTGCCTCACACACCCTGAAGGGCAGGGTTTCATCAACATCCAGATCGGGCACGCTGGCAGACAACGACGCCAGTGTGCGACGGACATTAACGAAGACTGCCGGCGGCTGCTCGGCTGTAGGGCCAACCACGTGTTGTGTAAAAAACACTTTACGCGCTGTACCCAGAAAGTATGCGATGAGTGTTCTCCCGGGATAGTCTGGGTTGCGCACAAGATCTCCTACTCCTCGCAAGGCGAGCACATTGCACATGGTGCGGATGCAAGGTATATTAAACCCACCCATGTACGATGGAAGGCGCATGAACATTCGCGACACAAGTTCGGTTTTGCCCGCCCAAACGAAAGAGCCACAGGCCGAGGTTAGCCTGTGAGCAAACGTGCGCGTTGGGTTTGCGACGCGAGCGACAAAAAAACATGCGGCTATGATTGTGTACTTATCTATATAGCTGAGCTCTGCCATTGAAAGGCGGAAAGCTGACGCCACCGAGAGGCGTTTCTCAGCATTTGTGCGGAGGTTAGTCCAGGTTTCGCGGGCTACTTCTCCGCTGGCGAGAAATACTACTCCCAGGACTTTCACTCCCTGCACCCACTCCACCTCGCCCGCAAGGTTCGGTGTGAAGGCGCCAAACCTTAGCGCCTTGCTTTTTCCCCGTTCAATAGGGCCCCCGATATCTCGCTGTACTCGAGAAACAGCCGCGAAAAAGCGGCGTAGCTATCCTAGTCCTTGAGGAAAAGCGACACGTCGTCGGCGTAGGCCGAAACTTTGATTTGGCCCTGGCCAGGCAGAGGGAAGCCGCGTATGCATGGGCTGTCGTTAATGCGCCGAATGAGTGGATCCAGGCATAACACGAAGAATGTTGGGGAGAGGGGGCATCCTTGCCTTATGCCCCGGGTGACTGAGAAGGGAGCGCTCTGGTGGCCGTTTACGGAGAGACGAGCGTTCAGGTCTGCGTAAAGTAAGCGCAGCCTGCTGACAATTTGCGGCAGGAATCCGAAGGCTTCGAGGACTCCGAACAGATACGAGTGTTCCACCCGATCGAATGCTTTCGCCTGATCGAGCGAAACAAAACACTCGGTGAAGCCCGTCCTGCTGGCAAATGTGAACAGGTCTCCTGTCAGTGCCAATGCAGCAAACACAGAGCGGTCAGGCCCGCTGCTGGTTTGAGCCCGGTGGATTAGGTGAGGCAGGGTCGTCCGCATTCTTCTGTTCAGTAAAGATGCGACTATTTTCTAGTCTGCGTATAAGAGGCTTATGGGCCGCCGTGCTTGCGGGTCGGAGGGGTCACCGCCCGCTTTCGGAATGAGTATGATGCGACATTCGCGGAAAGAATTTGGACGTAACCCATCCGCGAGGAAGCCGTTCACCATCTTCAGCAGCGCTCCTTGGATCTGGTAAAAAAACGTTGAATAAAAACTTGTTGGAATGCCGTCTGGACCGGGGGCAGAGGCTGCATTCATACTCTGCAGGATGGCGTGCAGCTCTTGGCTTGTGGCTGGTGCGCAAAGGTTTTCATGCAGCTCTTGAGCTACTCGTGGCAAGTTTCCAAAAAAATTACCGACGATTACGTTACTTCCTAATGCGAAATTTGAGCGCAGCAAATAAGCTGTTTCACCTTTTCGATAGATTGAGGCAAAGAAATCGAGCAACACATGTAGAAATGTAGCAACACATGGCTCAGAAAGAACTGGCGGATAATTTCGCAGTGGCGAACGGCAGCGGCAATTTCGGCTCGGGCGGTGCACATATACAGATCCGCCGCCACCGATCTGGCTCTCTGATTGCCACCGCACAGGGGTTGCATTGGAGGAGGAGCGAAGAAAGGAATTAAGTTCGAGCCGGCGCTTTGACAACCGGAGACTCGCAGGAAGAGGGGGGAGGGGGGCGGCGTGTACACCCAGCGGAAAACGATGGGGGCAGAAGCGCGCGCAGCAAGCGGACAACACGATAAAGGGAGGAGGGAAGAGATAGCAGCGACTGACTGATGCCGCTGACGCCGATAGTGAGTCAACCCCAGCTGCGGAGTTGGTTTCAGGGACAACGCCGCCGATGCCGACACAAACAATATGATACCCTCGCTTCCGCAGCGCTAAGAACCAGGTCTAGCCGTGGGAAGGTGGTCACGTATTCGTCGACGTGCCGGGGCCTACGTGAAATAACCGGCGCGTCGGCAACTGAAGAGCACCCTATCCGCCACACAAGAACAGGGGGGGGGGACCCTTTCCTCCTCTTTCTGCATGGCGGCGACGGTGTTCTATGCAGTCACGTTATCTTGACTTCTAGCGGCGTCAGCGGCATACAGCGGTATCAGTCGGTCGCTGCTAGCGCTGGGGGGATGAAAGGGGGGCGGAGCTGGTTACGAGGCCGACGACAACGCCGACGACGACGCGAAACCCAGGAACGGACGCCAAAGAGCTGCGCTCTAAAAACCTTTGTAGAAGCTCGTCATAACCATCTTGAAGATGTAGCCAACTGTCCGTAGAGAACAGGTTCGAGAAGTGACTTGCGAAGATCGTGCAGATATCAGACGTGGTTTTGCTTTGGGTGCCGTCTGGGAGTGTCACGAAAGGCACAGTAGCGGGAGTGAATTCCTCTGCCGTGCCTGCGCGTACGTGTCGTAGCACAGCCGGGTCCGATATAGGCCGCCCGAGCTGGTGCGCGCGACTAGCTGCCCGTGATGACTGGCAGAGCAACACGTCGTAACGTGCTTTAAGTAGGCTCAGGTAATCGCTCATGGCAAAGGTTAAGGGTGCTCCCCTTTGCACTATACGGATGCGCTTGAGGGTGTCATTCAGTGCGTGAGTTACCCGGCGTCTGCGGTCTTGACCCGCCGCCACCAGAGTTGCCTGCCAACGAGTCTTGAGTGTGCCCCATGAATCAGTCGCAAGGAAGCTCTTGCACGATGCGGCCAATGCCGTACGCAGCGACGCCACGCTTTTCGGGTCTGCCAGTAGGCTCGTGTCCATGCGCCACGTAACATTACGTGGGGTGTCCTCACCAAAGTCGAGCCTGACTGACAAGGGGTGGTGATCGGAAATCACCGGCGTGCCTGCAGGGAACGCGAGAACCTCGCAGCTGACGACAAAAGAAGCGAGCTCAGGTGGAAAACAGAATTTGTCTATCCGACTGGCTGACTGCGCTCTCTCCCACGTCGCTCAAAAGGCATCCCCGTGAATCTGCACACACGCGTCAGACGAGCGGAACTGAGTCACGAGATCGCGGAGCGCGGGGGCACCGGATAACGGCGACCATGACCCTGACCGCGGACGTCACGGTCGATGTTAAGTACACAATTGAAGTCACCGACTATAAATGTGGGGTAAGGATCAAGGAGGAAAGAGTCGAGGCGCTCAAAAAAATTGGAACTACTAGTCTGCCTTGCCGGCGCGTATACAACCAACGCACGTACCCGCCGCCGGTTTAGTGTGAAGTCGACCGCAAGAGTGCGGCCGTCCAGCCCGAAAGTGCAATGAGCACCCACGTTTAGGCAGGGGTTTACAAAAACGACACCAACACCGCACATATGAGAATCAGTCAACGAAAAATAAGCAAAAACAGAAAACCGGGTGGTGAAATTCAGCACATCAAGTGAAGTACGGAAGTTGCATTCCTGTAAAAACAGGATGTCGACGCCCCTAGCCCTGGCAAAGTGCATCACATCTCTCTGTCTGTCTACGGATTGAAATCCCCGAACATTCAGGCAGAGGAGATGCACAACCGCCATGACTGCCAAGAGCACCGACGGCATAAGATACAACCTACAGAGGGCTACCATGGGCGGCGCTTGACGCGCGCGGCACTTTTTTGCTACAACGTTCGTTAACAGTCCCTTCGGATTCCGATGATTGAGGGTGGGCACGTTTGTAGTCGGGTCTTGAAAAGCCCAGATTTTGGGGGTCGTCGGCGCTTGTGGCCTCGCTCACCGGTTGCTGCGTGGTCTTGGCGACGCTCGCAGCTGAAGCCGATGCCGACGTCAGGGTCGCCGATGGGAGGGTGTGGCTAGCTGGTGACGGGAAGCGCGCGTCGTCCGCACCTTGAGGAGTCGTCGGCCCGGACACCTGCCCGCACGTCAAGTCGCCTGTCAGGCGAAGCGGCGTGACTTTGTCCGGTACCTCCTCCAGGTCGCCCGACGTCACGCTCGACTCGCCGCTGCTGCTCACGGTGTCGTAGGTGTCTGTGCCGGGAAGCGGCGCCAGGGGCTCGGCGAAAACTGCAGCGAACGGCTGCACCTCGTTTGCAGGTGACCCCTCTTGGTGCTGCTCCTTCCGGGGCTCCCTCGGGCGGCTGGTCGTTGGGTCCTCATCGGCAACCGACGTCCGGACGGTGGGTGTACTCCGCATTTCTACGGCCACGTTGTCCTTACTCGGGGCTTTCCTCGAGGCGGCGGCCGCCGCATAGGACAGTGGCCGCAGGCAGTCCGCTGTGGCGTGGCTTCCCCCGCAGCGCCTGCAAGCCGCTCCGCATCCCGCTGTGTCGTGGCCGAACACCTCGCAGCGAGCGCATCGCGGCGTTCGACACGCCGCGCTGATGTGGCCGTCCTGCCCACAGCGGGAACACACCTCCCGGACGCCTCGGTAGTCAAACATGACGCGGTGGCCCTGGACGGTCAGGAAGTTCGGCACCGCCTGCTTCATCTCGATCCGGACCACGCGCGTCCCGTTGTCGACGTGACGACAGCCCTTGAGGACGGGATGGGTGATGTCAAGCACCTTGCCGTAGGAGCTCAGTGCCGCCGCCAGCGCCTTGTCTCCGACGAACAGCAGCACACGAAAAGCATTCACGTGGACCACGGCGGGACCCACGCAGGCTACTGGACGGAAGTGCCGTTCAAGTTGAAGGCGCCTTCCACTATCATCTTCTCCGCCGCCGCAGCCGAGGCCAAGGCGACGCAGAACTTCATGCCTCCATGGTGCTGGAGGCTCTCTAGCCCTTTCGGGCCGACAACCGACTCGATGCCGTCGACGATGTCGTCAGCCGTCGCGTCGGAAGTAACTTGAAACTGGAAACAGTGCGCCTTTGGGGGCGGCGCCCGGAACTCCGGAGGAGCAGCAGGTCCCGGGCCTCCCATGACGTCACGGCCGGCCGACTGGGCTGCTGCTTGAAGGTCACGAAGTTGCCCGAGCACCGGCAAAGGCACGGCGACTGGGCTGGGAGGCTGGTTGCGCTACCTCCGAATCGCAGTGGATCCGAGGCCCGCCTGCACTTGTCTAAACTTCTCAGGAAGCCAGCGCCGAAAAAACTTCGCTGGGTCTGGATGAGCTCGGGCGCAGAAAGAGGTTTATTTTTTTCGAAAGGAACAAGAATACGAAACAAAACAGTTGAACTGAAGTCTGATTTTTCAAGCACATGCGCAGTGACGCAGCACTGAGCACGTCAGTATGGCAGCATGAAAGCCGATACTCGACCGCCGCGCAGGACGATAAAGTATGTCGACCATTTGCGCAAGAACTCAGCCTCGCTCATTGTCAGTGCGTCCACGCATGCTTGCTCAAAGAGGCGCGTGCGGAGGCGCTGCAACATTGGAAACATTGCTCTTTGCGGACGCCCATTTAAGGAAGCCGCTCCACGCTGCCGCCACAAAACGAACATGCCGACACACAAGAGCATATTTGTAAACAGTTCGCGTGAACTAGTGCGCGCTTCGAGGCGGGTTACGAACATTCGTGACACTAGTACCCAAAAGGTGCGCGCCACTACACAGTCGAACATTGCGTGCCGCAATGTTTCTAAGAGACCGCACTGCGGGCATCGGGCGGAGGGCGCCACGCCCCACGCCGCAAGGCGGTCTCTTGTGGGCAGGCCCCGCCAGTCTCGCAGCCAGCCGAAGTCCCTGACATCTGCAGGAAGCGCAGCTGAGGTCAGTTGCCGCCAGCGTGCCCGTCTCGTTTTCTGGAGTTGTTCGCGTGTCAGCTCAGCTACCGTTAGTGCTTCACACATCCTGGAGGGCGGGGTTTCATCAACATCGAGATCGGGCACGCTGGCAGACAACGACGCCAGTGTGCGACGCACGTTAACGAAAAATACCGGCGGCCGCTCGGCTGTAGGGCCAACCACGTGTTGTGTAAAAAACACGTTACGCGCTGTACCCAGAAAGTATGTGAGGAGTGTTCTCCCGGGATAGTCTGGGTTGCGTACAAGATCTCGTACTCCTCGCAAGGCGAGCACATTGCACATAGTGCGGATACAAGGTATACCAAACCCACCCATGTACGATGGAAGGCGCATGAACATTCGTGACACAAGTTCGGTTTTGCCCGCCCAAACGAAAGAGCCACAGGCCGAGGTTAGCCTACGAGCAAACGTGCGCGGTGGGTTTGCGACGCGGGCGACAAAAAAACATGCGGCTAGGATTTTTATTTGGGAAGGGAGCCGATCCGCACCTTTCATACACGTATACGTATATAAACGTATAAAATACGTTTATACGTTTATACGTTTATACGTTTATACGTTTATACGTATAAAAGGCTAGGATTGTAGACTTAACTATACAGCAGCGCTCTGCCATTGAAAGGCGGAACGTTGACGCCACCGACAGGCGTTTCTCAGCGTTCGTGCGGAGGTTAGTCCAGGTTTCGCGGGCTACTTCTCCGCTGGCGAGGAATACTACACCCAGGACTTTCACTCCCTGCACCCACTCCACCTCGCCCGCAAGGTTCGGTGTGAAGGTGCCAAACCTTAGTGCCTTGCTTTTTGCCCTGTTCAATAGGGCCCAGATATCTCGCTGTACTCGAGAAACAGCCGCGAAAAAGCGGCGTAGCTATCCTCGTCCTTGAGGAAAAGCGACACGTCGTCGGCGTAGGCCGAAACTTTGATTTGGCCCTGGCCAGGCAGAGGGAAGCCGCGTATGGATGGACTGTCGTTAATGTGCCGGATGAGTGGATCCAGGCATAACACGAAGAATGTTGGGGAGAGAGGGCATCCTTGCCTTATGCCCCGGGTGACTGAGAAGGGAGCGCTCTGGTGGCCGTTTACGGAGATATGAGCGTTCAGGTCTGCGTAAAGTAGGCGCAGCCTGCTGAATATTTGCGGCGGGAATCCGAAGGCTTCGAGGACTCCGAACAAATACAAGTGTTCCACCCGATCGAATGCTTTCGCCTGATCGAGTGAAACAAAACACCGGGTGAAGCCCGTCCTGCTGGCAAATGTGAACAGGTCTCTAGTGAGTGCCAATGCAGAAAACACAGAGCGGTCAGGCACGCTGCTGGTTTGAGCACGGTGGATTAGGTCAGGCAGGATCGTCCGCATTCTTCTGTTTAGTAAAGATGCGACTATTTTGTAGTCTGTGTTTAAGAGGCTTATGGGCCGCCATGCTTGCGGGTCGGAGGGGTCACCGCCCGCTTTCGGAATGAGTATGATGCGGCATTCGCGGAAAGCGTTTGGACGTAACCCATGGCAGAGGCTGCATTCATACTCTGCAGGATGGCGTGCAGCTCTTGGCTTGTGGCTGGGGCGCAAAGGTTTTCATGCAGCTCTTCAGCTACTCGTGGCAAGTTTCCAAAAAAGCTTTGTAGAAGCCCGTCATAACCATCTTGAAGATTTAGCCAACTGTCCGTAGAGAACAGGTTCGAGAAGTGACTTGCAAAGATCGTGCAGATATCGGACGCGGTTTTGCTTTGGGTGCCGTCTGGGAGTGTCACGAAAGGCACAGTAGCGGGAGCTAATTCGTCTGCCGTGCCTGCGCGTACGTGTCGTAGCACAGCCGGGTCTGATATAGGCCGCCCGAGCTGGTGTGCACGACTAGCTGCCCGTGATGATTGGCAGAGCAACACGTGGTAACGTGCTTTAAGTAGACTCAGGTAATCGCTCATGGCAAAGGTTAAGGGTGCTCCCCTTTGCACTATACGGATGCGCTTGAGGGTGTCATTCAGTGCATGAGTTACCCGGCGTCTGCGGTCTTGACCGGCCGCCACCAGAGTTGCCTGCCAACGAGCCTTGAGTGTGTCCCATGAATCAGTCGCAACGAAGCTCTTGCACGATGCTGCCAACGCCGTACGCAGCGATGCCACGCTTTCCGGGTCCGCCAGTAGGCTCGTGTCCATGCGCCACGTAACAGTACGTGGGGTGTCCTCACCAAAGTCGAGCCTGACTGACAAGGGGCGGTGATCGGAAATCACCGGCGTGCCTGCAGGGAACGCGAGAACTTCGCAGCTAACGACAAAAGAAGCGAGCTCTGGTGGAAAATAGAATTTGTCTATCCGACTCGCTGACTGTGCTCTCTCAAACGTCGCTCCAAAGGCATCCCCGTGAAGCTGCACCCACGCGTCAGACAAGCGGAACTGAGTCACGAGATCGCGGAGCGCGGGGGCACCGCAATAACGGCGACCGTGACCCTGTCCGCGGACGTCACGGTCGATGTTAAGTACACAATTGAAGTCACCGACGATGAAAGTGGGGTAGGGATCAAGGAGGTAGGAGTCGAGGCGCTCAAAAAAATCGGAACTACTAGTCTGCCGTGCTGGCGCATATACAACCAACGCACGTACCCGCCGCTGGTTTAGTGTGAAGTCGACCGCAAGAGTGCGGCCGTCCAGCCCGAAAGTGCAATGAGCACCCGCGCGCAGGCAGGGGTTTACAAAAACGACACCAACATCGCACATATGAAAATCAGTCAACGAAAAATAAGCAAAAACAGAAAACCGGGTGGTGAAATTCAGCACATCAAGTGAAGTACGGAAGTTGCATTCCTGTAAAAACAGGATGTCGACGGCCCTAGCCCTGGCAAAGTGCATCACCTCTCTCTGTCTGTCTACGGATTGAAATCCCCGAACATTCAGGGAGAGGAGATGCACAACCGCCATGACTGCCAAGAGCACCGACGGCATAGCATACAACCTAAAGAGCGCTGCCATGGGCGGCGCTTGGCGCGCGCTTCACTTTTTTGCTAGAACGTTCGTTAACAGTCCCTTCGGATTCCGATGATTGGGGGTGGGCACGTTTGAAGTCTGGTCGGGAAAAGTCCATGTTTTCGGGGCCGTCGGCGCTTGTGGCCTCGCTCACCGGTTGCTGCGTGCTCTTGGCGACGCTCGCAGATGAAGCCGATGCCGACGCCAATGTCGCCGATGGGAGGGTGTGGCTGGCTGGTGACGGGAAGCGCGCGTCGTCCGCACCTCCAGGAGTCGTCGGTCCTGACACCTGGCCGCACGTCAAGTCGCCTGTCAGGCGAAGCGGCCTGACTTTGTCCGGTACGTCCACCAGGTCGCCCGACGCCACGCTCGACTCATCGCCGCTGCTGCTCTCGGCGTTGAAGGAAGCTGTGCGGGGTAGGGGCGGCAAGGGTTCCGCGAAAACAGCACCGAACGGCTCCACCTCGTCTGAAGGCGTCCCTTCGAGCTGCTCCTTCACGGGCACCTCCATCGCGGGGGCGGGCTCGGGCTCCCTCGGGCTGCTGGTCGTAGGGACCACGTCGGCAACAGGCGTCCGGAGGGTTGGTGTGCTCCGTGTTTCCGCGGCCACGTTGTCTTTGCTCGGGGCCATCCTCGAGGCGGCGGCCGCCGCATACGACCGTGGCCGCAGGCAGTCCGCTGTGGCGTGGCTTCCACCGCAGCGCCTGCAAGCCGCTCCGCATCCTGCCGTGTCGTGGCCGAACACCTCGCAGCGAGCGCACCGCGGCGTTCGACACGCCGCGCCGATGTGGCCGTCCTGCCCGCAGCGGGAACACACCTTCCGGACGCCTCGGTAGTCAAACATGACGCGGTGGCCCTGGACGGTCAAGAAGTTCGGCACCGCCTGCTTCATCTCGATCCGGACCACGCGCGTCCCGTTGCCGACGTGACGACGGCCCTTGAGGACGATGTGGGTGATGTCAAGCACCTTGCCGTAGGAGCTCAGTGCCGCCGCCAGCGCCGCGTCTCCCACGAACAGCGGCACACGAAAAGCCGTCACGTGGACCACGGCAGGACCCACGCAGGCTACTGGGACGGAAGTGCCATTCACGTTGAAGGCGCCTTCCACTAGCATCTTCTCTGCCGCCGCAGCCGAGGCCATGGCGACGCAGAACTTCATGCCTCCATGGTGTTGGAGGCTCTCTAGCCCTTTCGGGCCGACAACCGACTCGATGCCGTCGACGATGTCGTCAGCCGTCGCGTCGGAAGTAACTTCGAACTGGAAACAGTGCGCCTTTGGGGGCGGCGCACGGAACACCGGGGGGGGGGGGGGGGCAGCAGGTCCCGGGCCTCCCATGACGTCACGGGTGGCCGACTGGGCTGCTGCTTGAAGGTCTCGAAGTTGCCCGAGCACCGGCAAAGGCTCGGCGCCTGGGCTGGGAGGCTGGTTGCGGAACCTCGGGGTCGCAGTGGATCCGAGGCCCGCCTGCACTTGTCAAAACTTCTCAGCAAGCCAGCGCCGAAAATTCTTCGCTGGATCTGGACGAGCTCGGGCGTAGAAAGAGAAGTTTATTTTTTCTGTTTTAACATAGAAAATACAAAACAAAACAGATGAACTTAATGCTCTGATGAGTCAAGCACATGCGCAGTGACGCAGCACTGAGCACGTCAGTAATGCAGTAAAAATGCCGATACTCGACCGCCGCGCAGGACGACAAAATATGTCGACCATTTGCGCAAGAACTCAGCCTCGCTCATTGACAGAGCGTCCACGCATGCTTGTTCAAAGAGGCGCGTGCGCAGGCGCTGCAACATTGGGAACATAGTTCTTTGCGGACGCCCATTTAAGGATGCCACTCCACGCTGCCGCCACAAAACGAACATGCCGACACACTAGAGCATATTTTGAAACACTTCAGGAGAACTAGTGCGCGCTTCCAGGCGGGTTAAAAACATGCGTGACACTAATGTCAAAAAGGTGCGCGCAACTACACACTCAAACATTGCGTGCTGCAAAATTTCAAGGAGACCGCACTGCGGGCATCGGGCGGAGGGCGCCACGCCCCAAGCCGCAAGGCGGTCTCTTGTGGGCAGGACCCGCCAGCCTCGCAGCCAGCCGAAGTCCCTGACATCTGCAGGAAGCACAGCTGAGGTCAGTTGGCGCCAGCGTGCCCGTCTCGTTTTCTGGAGTTGTTCGCGGGTCAGCGCAGCGACCGTTAGTGCTTCACACATCCTGGAGGGCGGGGTTTCATCAACATCGAGATCGGGCACGCTGGCAGTCAACGACGTCAGTGTGCGACGCGCGTTAACGAAAAATGCCGGCGGCTGCTCGGCTGTAGGGCCAACCACGTGTTGTGAAAAAAACACGTTACGCGCTGTACCCAGAAAGTATGTGAGGAGTGTTCTCCCGGGATAGTCTGGGTTGCGTACAAGATCTCGTACTCCTCGCAAGGCGAGCACATTGCACATGGTGCGGATACAAGGTATACCAAACCCACCCATGTACGATGGAAGGCGCATGAACATTCATGACACAAGTTCGGTTTTGCCCGCCCAAACGAAAGAGCCACAGGCCGAGGTTAGCCTGCGAGCAAACGTGCGCGGTGGGTTTGCGACGCGGGCGACAAAAAAACATGCGTCTAGGATTGTAGACTTAACTATATAGCAGCGCTCTGCCATTGAAAGGCGGAAAGTTGACGCCACCGAGAGGCGTTTCTCAGCGTTCGTGCGGAGGTTAGTCCAGGTTTCGCGGGCTACTTCTCCGCTGGCGAGGAATACTACTCCCAGGACTTTCACTCCCTGCACCCACTCCACCTCGCCCGCAAGGTTCGGTGTAAAGGTGCCAAACCTTAGTGCCTTGCTTTTCACCTGTTCAATAGGGCCCCAGATATCTCGCTGTACTCGAGACGAGCTCGGGCAGCAACAAGCGTGCTCGGCGGTCGTCGAACAGTAGCCCGCCGCTGCCGGCCGTGGTCTTTTTAAAGCTGATAGCAAACATTCGAGACAAAGCTTGGAAAGTTATTAGAACATTCTGGTGCAAAGTGAATCGGCTCCGCCTGGATGCGATCACTCGAGATAAATCTAGGCGCGTCTTGCGTTACAAACGAAGCGATAAAGTGGCGTGTCGGCAGCCTTGAAGCATGAACAAACAAACACTACAAACCTTTACAAAGATTCGCGGCACTATTTACAAATAATCGGCACAGCCATGGGAAGAAGGATGGCCCCCACCTACGCCAACATCTTCATGCATAGTATTGAATCTAAATTTTTGCGACTCTCTCATTAAGGCCATCATATACAAACGCTATTTGGATGATATTTTTTTTTAATTTGGACTGACAGAGAGCAAGAGCTCCTACATTTTATTGAACAATTCAACCTTGTTCACCTCTTGTCCAACCTTGTCCACCTTGTAACTTTTAAATGAGGCAAGAATTACATTGGGCAAACCGGTAAACGCATAAATACACGCTTACGCCAGCCCAAAACCTCATTGAATGGTGCTCCTTCATCAAATCTGTCCCTTCTTTGCAGAGATTCTCAACTGAACAAACCCGGTGTGTCCAAGGTGTCTAATAAAAAGGCATGCTTTCCACTGCTTAACAGGGCTAAGATTAAATTCAGACATCCAGATCAGCTGACTAGTGAGTTGTGTGAAGCGTATCACATTCACAAGAACAGCGACACGTGCGATAGCATACAATCTGTAAGCATACATGAGTGTGAAATTTTGTATCTACATTCGTAACTTTCTTTTGCGTGCTTTTTGCGGGAAGCGCAGGCGCTTTGGGTTGTCAGTTGTGTGCATATAATCTGTCTTTTTTCAAATAAGCTTTAAGTTGTTAGTAGCGCTTGTCCTTGTCCTTCCTTCTCTGTTCTTGTTCCTCGTCGCAGTGCTGGTGAACTTTTGAAGATGTACCAACTAGCTCAAACCATGATTTTGCTCCACCCCTACATATCGTTCACTCACGCGTACTCCCACACCACAACTAACTTCCTAGATGTTGAGATTTCAGTAAAGGAAGGCTCACATACCACTAGCGTATTAGAAAATCGACGGACCGTCAACAATTCTTACACTTTCAAAGTTGTCATTCTCGTCACTCTAAAACAAGTATTCCATACTCCCCGGCACATCGATTTAAAAAAATCTGTTCCCAAGATCAAGAGTTCATTAGGCATTCCAACCGGGTGCGAGAAGTCCTCACCAAGCAGCGATAACCACCCGCAATTGTCGGCGATGCAATTCAAAATGCATCTAAACTCAACCGAGAGGAAATATTAGAGGGACGTCGACGCAGCGAAGAAACAGATCGCCGGGCAAACTTGGTACTTACCTTCACAAGTAACCCACCCAACATAAACAGAAACCTTAAAAAACATTTTAACATTCTCGAACAAAGCGAGCGCCTTACAAAAATTTTCGCTACTCTCCCTCACGTAGTCCACATACGACCGAAAAACATTCGAAACATTCCAATACACTCATGAACATGTAACCACCTTCGTGCCGAGTACCCGTTACGGTAGCTCATTAGTTATCGCGATCAGACTATGCGGTCTTGCGTGCGAAACCAAGTCCCGACAGCGATCGTCGCATTTAAATGATGCGGGAATACAAAAGACGTTTGTTTGCACTGCGATGCCAACACGCATCCAACAAGCCCCAGTTGATGGAAGTTAATCAGGGCGCCTTCATTACAGAAGTTCATCTCCGATAAACCCATCATGTACTCTTCCCATCACACAGTTAAGGTGTATCCACAGATCGATATACCATATACACGCGTGTAATGGCCGCATGGTTTTTACATGATTTGGGTCAAAATCGGGGTTGTGGACACTACAAGAGGAAAAAGACGACAAAATAATTTTTTGTACTTGCCTTTATTAAACTAAAGTACTCAAAGGTGTTGGCAGAATAGAAATACAAAAAGAAAACGTTGGTTTGTTCACGAGCTTGCAAGAACGATAGCCCTCGTCCTCCTTCTCGCACCTCATCGGGGCCCCGAACGCGCCCCTGTCTCAGATCAGGAAATCCTCCGTCCCGTCTTGTTTGTTGGAGACTCCCATGACTTAAACCTTTTTTTACAGTCTTGAAAGAAACCGCGGCCCATGCTTCGATGATCCAGCCTCCCATATCTGCACAGGATGCCCTCGTCAGCCGACCAGTCAGTACTTCTTGTGGTACACATTTTCTTCGTCCAGTCTGTCTTTTAATGCGTGAGCATTGTATGGCTATGAAGGCGGTTTCGGCGTGGACTAGATAATCTCCGTTTTATAACGGAGGAGCTAGTTCGTTCTACGCATAAAGTTCTACATGTTTGCCGGCAGTAAATAGAACCATACTCTGAAACTCTTGCACCCCAGAATGAAGCGGCGCAAAACTTCGACTTAGACACATTTCGAACTGTTTTTACAAAGTCATCGGTGCGGCTGTTCCATAAATGCGACTTTACGCGCTTACACTGTACTTACTTCGTCTTTGCTTTACTCTTAACGAATTGTTGTTTTATTATATAATAGATTAAGCGCGTAAAAAATGTTGCATCTTAAAGGTGCCCTGAAACACTTGTTGAAGGAATCCCGCCTATACTACAGGGGGTCCTTTATGTCACATAGATGCGCACTGAAAAAGAATGACAGAAAACGGTGAATAGGAACGGTATTTATTCAATGAACAAATTTCAAAATACAAACAAACAAAATCTGGCCCTCAACTCGACTTTCGCGGTGCTTCCCATTCCAATTTCACTTTACCAATGACAACATTGGGTGGTACTAATCAAAACAGCCTATCGGAGCAAATCGCGGAAGCTGCACACCATATTTGCGTGTTCCCTCTAACTCCTTCTTGCCAAGGCTGGCAGCGTTGTTCCCGTGGTTAAAACAACCATGCGAACCCCCAGCTGGCACAGCGATGCTTCACCGTCACGTCGACGGCGGAGAAGAAAACATTGATCTATAGCCTTCCCTGACTTGTCCGAACTCGAGCGCGAGATACTACGACGGTGTGACGACCCGCGCGAGATACTTTTCAGCATAGCGTGTACCGCTACCGCCACCGCATACCGCGTGCCGTGTGCCACTGCGTGATATTGATGGGAATGTGGCGCCATCTGGAGCCACCGCCCGGTGATCCTGCACAAGTTGACGATGGGCACTTGTAAATGTGAAACGAATGACTTTGGCGTGTTGACGCATCCTTCGCTACAATTAGCTATAGGAAAGCCTCAATTATCTCTCTACTGATTCTGTCTGAGCGCGTGGCTAACACACGTGGTTTTTCTAGCCGTGGTTTCGTTTTTTTCGCAACGATCGCAAACGTTGCAAAGATATGCAAGCGTGCCTGGACTGCTAATGCTGCCCAGGTTTCTCGAGTGCTCCTGCAATCTGATGTTCAAACACCGGTCAGTCTGTCCAGTATAGCTGGCACCACACGCGAGAGGAATGCTATAGGTAACAACCGTTTGGCAGCGCACAAACGTTTCCTTATGTTGTTTCGCACAGGAACTGCGTCTGCCCTGCTTCTCCATCCTGTTGACCTGACACAGCGACTTCAGTTTTTTCGGAGCAGAGAATACCAGCTTAACGTTGTGCCTGCTGGCAATCTTTTTGATGCGGTGCGAGTTCCTATGCACATATGGAATGACGACTGGCCTAACCGTTATCTGTTCCACTCTTCGGGTGGTGGTCGCTTTCTCTTGAACCCATTTAGGCAATACTCCGCTACCAATCTTATAACATGTGCCCGGAAGCCACTTTTCGATAGCCTGTCAATCTGTCTGTCCAAGCTGGCTTGCACCTTGTGGTGGCAAGACTTCTTTATTGCCTTTAACAGGCATGTCTTTGCCAAGCCTCTTTTAAGAACCTTGGAATGGTCTGAATTGAAATTTAGAAGTGCCTTCTCGCACCTAGCCATATAAGACCAGCACGTGTGACCATCTACCAGGTCTATGCAAATGTCTAAAAATTGGAGACAGCCATCTTTTGGAATGTTCACTGTGAACGCCATGCCTACGTGCGCCGCTTGGAAAGACCCTATCACCGCTTCTGGCTCAATCATGTGGCTCACTGGTGCTAAGAGTAAGAAATCAACCACGTAACGGAAACACATAGCAAACCCTCGACTATTAAGCTCTTGTTCCAATGCTCTGTCACCTAGCGCCAAGACCAGGTCTGAAAGGATTGGCGCCATACACGAGCTATAGAGACCCCTTTGCACTGAGAGTAAAGCACGCCTTCATGTTGAACGAACTTCTAAATGCACCTGAAGGATATCAATGAACGCGGCTGCTGACGTCCCGCAAGTATTGTGAAACCAGATGAGGCCATATTTTTCGATGGTGGCCTCAGTCGCTTGTTGCACCGCACTATGGGGAATTTTATAGTACATATCCGATGCGTCAACGGAGATGCACGTCAGGGAGGCGCCGTCATCAAAAAGTTAATCAACTTTTTTCACTTATCTTGAACGGGTCGTCAGTGGGAAGAACACCAAGGTGCGTCTCCAAGAAGTTCACCACCTTCCTTTGCCAGGTGCCCTTGTCCTCGACGATGACCCTGAAAGGATTGCCTTCCATGTGCGTTTTTATTCTAAAAAACGCCTTAAGCGAGATCACAAGGCTGGCCTTCACTGCGACGTCAAGCTTTTCCAATCCATGCGACGAGCTGGCCTTTGCGACTTCAAGGCGTCTCTTCCTCAGACCTCGGTCGCTTCGTCCAGTCCTGCATCGTCTTGTTCTTTTTATACTCAGTGCATTTTGTGCTACAGATCTAAACTTGAAACACCAACCAGCCCCACTTATCACAGTGCTATTCTCAGATGCATGGAGAGTAACATTAAGTGCTGTCTGCTAGGTCATAAATGCATGTGTACAGAGATGTGCAAAGTCCTGCGATGCAAAACAATAGCCAGAGGCTCTGATGGTGCTTGTTAAGCATGAAATGCTTTTAGCTCCCGTTGTAGGCAGTGTGGTGACGTCACGCCGAGACCGAGAGCCAACATCCGGGCACTGAATTCCACTCATCCGGGCAGTGAAACGAGAACATCCGGGCACCGTACGAGATTAAACGAGATTCAACGAGACTCTGTGAGCCCTCCTACGGGACCGGCATACAAGCGCCGGTTGCTCTTCAAACGAGTCACAAAAAATAACTGCTGCCAGTGTCTTCTCAATGTTCATCAAGATATCACTCGAGCTGTGCATTTGATAATGCACGGAATTATAATTTCCGATTTCTAATAACGCGTGCAAAAAGCACATGCATGCAACAATACACTTCGTTGTCATACGTGATCTTTTAGGGGTTTTGAGAGAAGGCCGCTTAGAGAAAGACGGGAGCTCCAGGGCGAGAAGGGCTTTCGTCTGAAACACTGCTTTCGCGCCGTCCCCAAGGATGGCGCTGCGGTCCTACACTCACGCATATAAAAGACCGGCCTCTGGTCCTTCAGCTCTGCCCTTTCCCCCTATGGCAGGCAGATGTATACACGCTCGCGGAGTATTCGAACGCGCTGCATATACATTCTTGTCAGGCCTGCGTCTCGTCAACATTTCATGCTTACTCTACTCTCGGTTACGGGAGAGGCAGAATTTTTTTTTCTTCATTTGCAGTGCTTTTACGTAAAGCAACTGTGTTGGTTTTGGCGATCGAATGTAAAACCCGAAAACGTAACAAAACGTATCTACATTCATTAACATCGTTTTAAGTGTGTTTATTCTTTGTCCTGTCATGAAGCTCGCACCTCATGATGTCATATCCACTGATAAAAACCGGCACTGCGTGGTCAAAGCACTGGTCGCCATGAATTTGCTGTGATATACTCGCTACGACCGATGCTAATAACATCACTATACCTTATTATATGCAACCAACAGGCAAAACAATGCACTTAGAATGTTTTCTGGCATCTTTAATAAATATGTGAGCATCGTAAAGTGTGAGCTTTACCGTCCAGAACACAGACATAAACTATGAAAGACGATCTTGTGTAGGGCTCCGGTATACATTAGCCATTTCGTGAAACTAAGTGTCGCATTGATTAGGTTAAACTCAGAAGTACGTCCGGACATAAGTATGAAGACGCCGAAAGGGCACCTCTTGCACTGTCAGACGCCTCCCCCGAAACGGGCGGCGGCTTTAGTTTCCCCGAGGCTATCGATGTTTCTTATTTGTGCAACTAACTACGAGGCGATCCAGAGTTGAGATTCCTCATTGATCACTGCGAAGGTGAACCCATCACCATGTGTACTTGCTTTTTTTAAGGCCTGTCACTGTTCCCGCTGAATATAATCGTGCTGTCTAAGAAGCCTAGTTCAAATTTTCAGCTTGCCTGCACGTCGACCCAATAAATTTTCAAGACGAAATTCATTCTGAGTGAGACGAAGAACCAATGGCTGACTACAAAAAAATGCATGAAGCATGCAGGGATCGTGTAAAATTAAAATGACATCAGGAAGGCAATGGCTGCATCGCACAACATTATGGATGTGATGCCTGTCAAGCAACTACCCGCTGTACAGTACCTAAGCGGAGCACTACATGAATAAGTTGAAAGCAACAGCGAGAAATAATTTCCTTTAGTTTCCACCATTACCTTTTGCGCAATGCACAACTTTCCAATTCGCGGGAAACAGTATGACAGTGGACTGTAAAATGATCTGTTTTAGTTTCGTATAGAAGCTGGAGATACTCGAGCTCAAGAACACATCGCTCCTTCGGTCGGCACTGCTAAGCGCACTTCAGAACGTGTTCAGAACGAGATCCGCACGGAGACATCCGCACGGAGCAAATAGTAGCAAATAGTAGTTTTGCCGTCCTTGCGAACGGAACAGCAGATAATCCAGGAACAGAGCAGGTGTCTATACGCATTCACCTCACTGACAACGCAGGAACCGATGCTTGCTTTCGAGACCAGTTTCTGGGATTTGTAGAACTGGAGCCACTGAGCTCTGCTTTCATCGCCGCTGCGGTCTATAAATTTTTACCAAATGCCGGGCTGATTCATTTAAACCTTGTTGCACAGGGGACAGAGGTACGATGGATGCTTTACAATGGCCGGAAAAGAAGCTGGAGTGAACAGAAAATGGAGAGCTTCGAAAGGCACTATTCTTTCACTGCGCAAGTCAGAAAGTGAATCTCGTGATCAACCATTTGAACTAGGTCTCTAAAAATCTGAAACACAATAGAGATCGTCAAAAGAAAAGCGGAAACTTCTTCCGTGAGAGCGTGCTCCGAAGGAAATTGGTGCCCAACATTCCGATGTTGTGTGAAAGAATGTGGTATACACAATACAAGAAAATTAGGATCTTTTCTGAGCAATACGTGGCCATAGTCGAAACACTCGAGGAGCTCGCGTCAATGAAATCAAGCTGCAGCGCTGCAACTAGACAACCAGCTCACATCTTCTATTGTGAAACAAGGTCATCTTTCATCGCTTGCTTGCAGATTGTAGCAAAGTACAGTGTGAGACTGGAGCCAGCTCCGAACGTTCTGCAAAGTGTATTTAGGGACTTCCATTCTGTATAAGACACACATCACTGAGCTGCAGAATGTTCTTCGCAGCCACCGTAGTAACGCTGAAGAGCAGCTCTCTTACATCATGAACACAGCAACAGCCAATCGCTTAAACCTGAAGCCTCTCGGCAGGCCCACCGAGATAACTAGGGGATTCAGCCGCCGGAGGCCTACTCTCACATGGCAATGCATGTGCCCGGCTTGGACTCTCTCACTGCCTCTTTGGCTCGCCGCCTTTCTGAAAGCAATGCGAAGAACTTCAAATTTCTCCAGCTGTATTTAGTGTTAAATAGTTTGCCTTTATTTCACTTGTTAGGGCAAAAGTAGATTTTGACACTACTGTTTCCCTACAGAAAAAAAGTATATAATAAAAATAGAAAGCATAAAAACACAGGCGGTGCAATTTTTACATTAAATTAATATACTTGTTCTCCAGAACCGTTAATGACCCACAACCAAATATGACACCTGTCAATAAGACGAAAGCTTCCTGATTTAGTACTTATTCATCCGAGCCGCCGCGGTGGCTCAGTTATTATGACGCTCTGCTGCGGACCCAAAAATACGCTGGCTCGATCCCAGCAGCGGCGGTCGCATTTTGATGGAGGCAAAATTCTAGAGGCCCATCTACTGTGGGATGCCAGTGCACGTGAAAAGTGGTCGAAATTTGCGGAGGCCTTCAATACGGTGTCCTCAAAGCCTGAGTCGCTTTGGGATGGTAAACCCCCATAAAAATAAAGGCTACCAATTTATCTGATGACATACAGTCTCGACAGCCGAAGGAGCTTGTACAGTCGTGAGCAAAAAGATTAGCACTAGTGACGAGCCAATGGAGCACCGGTTATTAACACACCGATAAGTGTGCCAGGTGTGTTCGCAGAGTACGGTGCCGCGTCAGCCGTGGGGTGCAATTTTGACCCCTACGGTGAAGGAAATGTGCTAGTCTTTTTACTCGCGACTATACAGCCGTTTGCGTTCTCAAGTGTCACGAAACCGACAAAGTTAAGAGCGCAACCGGCAAGTCTGGTAAACACACGTACCAAGAATCTGCCTCAAAGTACTAGACTGCTGACACTAGATTAGCAATCATCTTCTAAGTTCGTTAATTTCGCATTTGCACAGATAAAAAAGATTTTAAGAAATGTGGCTGTAGTGCTATAAGCTGTCGTGTACTGCTCAACGTTGACAATAGCAGAAACTACAGTTGAGTCGTACACTACATGCAGTGAAAGCGTAATGCTCAACCTCTTTTTCAATAAATTTAGCTATGGCATACACGGAGAGCTTGTAATTCCATGATCCCTCCTCTCTTGTTACAAAAGCAAGGAAAATAATTTTTTAATCCTTTGAAATCTGGGAACATAAAGATATACCCCACCGTTAAAAAGCACAAAAAATGAGGTCGCCTTTTCTAATAAAAGAATCAACTCTGAGATATTGCGAGCAATAGTTTGCCACAGTCAGAATATGCCATAGAAACTTGTGCGCTTAATTTTATGGACATCTTTTCCATATAACATTCAAGCGGCATGCATCGTAGCGTTCACAGTATTGCTAAGCGAGAAGAAAGCCTCGTCTATATGGAATGTTAGTAATGCGATAGGATTTGAACCCTATCAGAAAAAAACCCGTCGTGGGTCATAAATATCGCCGATTGGCTCGAAAGAAGTGACGCCACCGTGACTGACATTTACACTGGCTGCTATCTGACATCAAAAGAGCAGATGGGACGGTACCAGACCAGACGTGGCGCCATTTCTGGTGAAACTATCAACAGTATTAAATGCTAGCGCATTGACAACACAAAATGTGATTGGTTGTGTGTGTGTGATTTTTTTTAGGGGTAGCTGCACAAACCACATCAGAAATGTACAACAGGCAGAAAACCTTAAAATACACCAACCTTACGTTCCAAAATCTATAAACTTGCCTCCAATTAATCTACATAAAGAAGAACAAGTTATAACCAAGGTGGTGTCTGTTTGAGGCGGTTTTGAAGAAATAAAATTTTTATGTAAATATACGGTTTGGTATAAAAATAACATCTGTTCTGGGTCGTAAAATTATTGCTATTGTGTTTTAAACACGGGCGTTTCTATCCCTGCATGAATACTGCACATCTGTCCAATTTTATGTGTTGCCCTTCACATTACTGAAAAAATCACCCAATATTTTTTTAGGCTGTGGCTAAAGTACCGTCCAGACGGAACTACAATTTGCGCTAGAGTTCCGTCTAGACGGAACTACAATTTGCGCTAAACTTCCGTCCAGACGGAACTGCATGTAGCGATGGGGTTCCGTCCTGACGGAACTTTATCTGACACCATACAGTTCCGTCTAGCATTATCTCCCACAAGAGTTATGTCAAGACGAAATTAAAGCTGGCGTTAGGGATTGGGAAACCAGTTTGCTTGCAGACTTTTAAATGTCCATTAAAAAAAGTGGCAATCCTGTTCCGCCTAATGTGTGACAGGATATTCTGCTGCATCATTTTATTGTTCAAGCAGTCAGTCAGAAATGGCAATAGAACGAGTTTTGGCTTGGGTTTGTTGGTGCATTTGCATAATGCTTGTTAACTGTTTGCGTGTCTTAGTCTTTTTCGCGCAGCACATCTTTTTCGCGCAGCACATCTTGCAGCACAGACAGCGGCAGGGCTCCACATCACTTGGCGAAGAGTTTCTGCACTATGCTTCTAACAGTGTAATTTTCCCGATCCTGCGTGCATGCACGGAAGTTATACCTTCTAGGATGTAACTAAACGCAGTACGCGGACAGATATTTTGGTGCCGTATACATGCGTAGAGAGAACATCTGGATACAGCTTTGTCAACTGGTTATTCCAGAGGGAAAGAAATGCTTTATGTGGGTAAAAATCACCCATTTTGTATATGGAGAGTACGGACATTAGACAGTTTTAGTTTTACGTACGTAGAACCTTCACGCACGTAACCGCGAGCAGTCTACGTAGCGTAGGCTCGTGTTGCTTCGTACAGTTTTAGCTACACGTACGGGACAAAACTGTGTAGATCTGCCATAGAAGCAAAAAAAAATCTCTGCCTCTCCCGTAACCGAGAGTAGAGTAAGCATGAAATGTTTGCGGGCCTAATGTCATCTCGGTGGACACCCGAACCGCACCGTACAGGAAGGGAGGAACGCCACCACCCGTTCAGCGCGATGCCTTGTCATATGAACGCAAGGTTTTTTGAGGAAAGGAAATGGCGCAGTAATTCTCTGCCATCTCGGTGGACACCCGAACCGCACCGTAAAGGAAGGGAGGAACGCCACCACCCGTTCGGCACGATGCCTTGCCCTTTGAACGCAGCGCTTCTCCCCCGGATCACGTACGACAACGAAGTGCAACATGCAATTTATGTGGTTTTTGCACGCGTTATTAGAAATCGGAAATTATAATTCCGCGCGTTATCAAACCCACAGCTCCACTGATATCTTGATAAACATTGAGAAGGCACTGGCAGCAGTTATTTTTTGTCTCGTTTGGAGACCAACCAGCGCTTGCATGCCGGTCGCGTAGGAGGGCTTACGGAGTCTCGTTAAATCTCGCTAAGTCTCGTACGGTGCCCGGATGTTCTCGTTTCAGAGCCCGGATGACTGGAATTCAGTGCCCGGATGACTCGATTTCAGTGCCCGGATGACTCGATTTCAGTGCCCGGATGACTCCATTTCAGTGCCCGGATGACTCGATTTCAGTGCCCGGATGACTCGATTTTAGTGCCCGGATGACTCGATTTCAGTGCCTGGATGAGTGGATTTCAATGCCCGGATGAGTTTATTTCAATGCCCGGATGAGTGGATCTCGGTCTCGGCGTGACGTCACCACACTGCCGACAACGGGGGCTAAAAGCATTTCATGCTTAAAAATGCGCTAGCATGTTGTTCCGCGCCATCTAGTATAGATGAATAAACCTAATTTTGTTTTGTCGAGCTGATTGGAGCAGAGCCAGGCCACGCCACAGTGAGGGCGGTAAATACTTTCTCCCTTTCTTCTAACAAACGTTGAGCGATTTCATTCCACCGAACTGTATGTTGCATGTTATCTTCAAAGAGATTGCATTCCTTAACGTCCCGCGGCGTATTTAAATCACTGCTTTTCGAGAAGCGAAGGCGCGCGGATGTCCCACTCATGTTGACGACGTGTGCGTATGGAGTCGAAACGTGCACCGTTTTGCTTTTCCCGGTGACTGTGCCGAGGGACTCGCGATATCCCGCGAGTCCGTCGGCACACTCGTTGCTATGACGACCACAAACGCTTCCCCGTTAGGCTTAGGAGCTGCTGAAACGGATTTATATCTGAAAAAAAAAACCTAGTTCTCCCCTAAAATTTCATGTGAGAGCAAGATTGGACCAACTGAAGGCAAATACAGCAGTTTACAGCACGACACCACGTCGAGGGATTAGCGACGAAGCTATTATCGTTGTGAAGCGGGCGGGCAGGGCGCCGTCATCTTGCCAACGCCACGTACGCAAGCAAGCAAAGTGAAGACCGCAACGCAAAGAACCGAATCTCACGTACGTCCGTGCAACCCACGCAGACACTTCACGTTCTGCGCATGCGCGCTGGTGACCCGTAAGCGCTCTACGTACTGAAGCTTCCACGTAGGTGAAACTAAAACTGCCTATTGTATTGCCGGAACTCTAGCTGCATAAATATTCCGCCTGGACGGAACTGCAGCAGCAGAAAATGTTCTGTATGGACGGAACTCTAGACACTCCGATTTTTTTAACCGCAAGCATGACATAATAAGTGCACCACTATATAGGGATTGAAAATAATTCTCTAGGAAGTAGCGTTATGATATCATCAAGTCAGGCAATGCATTGTAAAGTTTCGCCCATACAGTGTTTGCTATTACGCTCGTTTACTTGGTTTGTTTTGGTTTATTTGGGTTTAACCTCCCGAAGCAACTCAGGTTATGAGGGACGCCGTAGTGAAGGGCTCCGGAAATTTCGACCACCTGGGGTTCTTGACGTGCACTGTCATCGCACAGCACACGGGCCTCTAGAATTTTGCCTTCATCGAAATGCGGCCGCCGCGGCCGGGATCGAACCCGCGTCTTTCGGGTCAGCAGCCCAGTGCCGTAACCACTGAGCCACTTAGGCGGTGCGGTCGTTTACTGGTTTGAATAAACAACACGACTGAGAGCCTCACGCCGTTCTCTTTGAACTCTATATGTATAGATTACGCGCAATATTTCTCAATTCTCACTCCTTTGCTTATCCGACTTGTGCTAATTGTCAACGTTAAATTAGAAGCAACGTCTTAAGATAAATTCAAGAAAGTTGCTCCCCAGGTGGACCGTTCTTATTGTGTCAGTACTGGAGGCATTGTGTAGAAGTCATCAAACTTAATTGCGCAGGAGACATGAACGTATTTTTCAGCATTTCATTCAGTTATTAATTTTCAAAACAATAATAATCTTTGGATTAGCATATTCCCTAGATTACAAACATTCCGGCGAAAGTTTGTAGTGTTTGTTCATTCTTGAAAGCTGCCGGCACGCCGCTTTATCGCTTTGCTTATGATGCAAGACGCGCCTAGATTTATCTCAATTGACCGCATCCAGGCGGAGCGGAATCTACGTTGTTCGAGAGTGCCCTAGTAACTTTCCAACCTTTATCTAGAAAGGTCGCAATCAGCTTTAAAAAGACCACGGCTGAGAGCGGCGGGCATTCTGTTCGACGACCGCCGAGCACGCTTGTTGCTACGCCGCCGCCGAGTGCTTCAGTTCTTTGCGGGCGCAAGGCAGCCCAAATAAAGAGTTTCGTTTCGAAGACATTCTCGCTCTTTTCCTGTTCGCCGGATTGCAGTCACCACTACGCGACATCTGGTGGAGGTGCTGACCTGCTATCCAGTTATGCCCCTCACGATAGAACCTGGTGCACCGCCAACGCCCGTCGTGCTTCGCCAGCCCCGTGAGCCACCGACTTTCCGTGGAGAACCCCACGAAGATGTAGAGGACTGGCTAGACATTTACGTCTAGCCGTCGCGGTTGCAGCGCTGAACACCTGGGACGACAGCGCTAAGCTTCGAAACGTTTACTTTGCGTTGGACGGCCCTGCCAGAACGTGGTTTGAAAACCACGAATCTTCTTTTACGACCTGGGGGACCTTCAAGAAGCAGCTACTGGGTACGTTCACTGGCGTCTTACGTGAGGAAAGAGCGGGGGTCCTGCTGCAGTGAAGAATTCAACGCCCAAACGAGACCGTGATTCCTTATGTGGAAGATATTGGCATGTAGTGGTGACTTCAGTACGGCGAACGGGGAAACAGCGAGAACGTCTTCGAAACGAAACTCTTTATTCGGGCTGACTTGCGCCCGCAAAGAACTGAATCAATCGGCGGCGGCGTAGCGTGCTTGCCGGTCGTCGAACAGAATGACCGCCGCTGTCGGCCGTGCTCTTTTTAAAGCCGATAGCGAACCTTCGAGATAAAGCTTTAGAAGTTACTAGAACATTCTGGCGTAAACTAGAATCGGCTCCGTCCGGATGCGATCAATCGAGATAATTCTAGGCTCGTCTTGCGTCACAAACGAAGTGATAAAGCGGCGTGCCGGCAGCCTTGAAGCATGAACAAATAAACACAACAAACAAACACTACAAAGAATCGCGGTATTACTCCCCTCTCAAAGAAGCATCGACTCGATGCTTTAGAACATAATGCGGCTATCAACAATCAAAAACGTATTATGGAAAAATAAACACCGGATGTGGAAACACGGCGTCCTTTAGCTTGCATGATAGGGCTTTAAGCTAACGACATGGACTACTTCGGATCGTACGTGGCGTTGCTGGGATGCAGTCATTTGGTCAGGGACGACTTCATAGTCTAATTCACCTAGCCGGCGAAGAACCTTGTACGGGCCGAAATAGCGTCGCAAAAGCTTTTCGCTCAATCCTCGGCGGCGAATGGGCTTCCAAACCCAGACACGGTCTCCTGGCTTGTATTCCGCGCTGCGTCTTCGTAGGTTGCAGCGTGTGGCGTCGGTCCGCTGCTGGTCTTTGATCCTTAATCGGACAAGTCTCCGGGCCTCTTCTGCGCGTTGTAGGTAGGCGGCAGCGTCGACGCTATCTTCTTCGGCAACGTTCGGCAGCATGGCGTCCAGCGTAGTCGTGGCATCTCTGCCATGGACGAGCCTAAAAGGCGTCATCTGGGTGGTCTCCTGCACTGCGGTGTTGTAGGCGAAGACTACGTAAGGGAAGATCACCCAGATGACGCCTTTTAGGCTCATCTCGTCGTCTCCTGCACTGCGGTGTTGTAGGCGAAGACTACGTAAGGGAAGATGACGTTCCAGGTCTTGTGTTCGGCATCGACATACATGGCGAGCATATCGGCGATGGTTTTTGAGGCGCTCAGTCTGTCCGTTGGTCTGCGGGTGGTATGCAGTTGTTTCCGTTGGCTGGTTTGGCTGTAATGGAGGATGGCTTGCGTCAGTTCCGCCGTTAATGCTGTTCCTCTGTCAGTGATAAGCACATCAGGGGCGTCGTGTCGCAGAAGAATGTTCTCCACGAAAAATTTGGCGACTTCTGCTGCTGTTCCGTTCGGTAGGGCTTTTGCCTCGGCGTAGCGGGTCATGTAGTTGGTCGCTATAATGATCTACTTATTTCCAGATGTTGATTTCGGGAACGGGCCAAGCAAGTCTATGCCGATCTGCTGGAAGGGCCTTGAGGGGGGTTTAGTGGGGTTCAGAATTCCTGCTGGGCGGGCTGGAGGGGTCTTTCGTCGATGACAATCTCGGCAGGTTATCACATAATGTGCGACATCGGCAGATAGTCGGGGCCAGTAATACTTGTCTTGAATGCGGCGGAGGGGGCGACAAAACCCGAGATGTCCAGCTGTCGGCTCGTCGTGTGAGGCCTGAAGAACTTCTCCGCGCAGACTTGCAGGTACCACAAGGAGGTAGGCTGTCTTGTTCGCTGCAAAGTTCTTCTTCACGAGGACATCGTTCTGTAAACAGAACGAAGACAATCCTCGCTTGAACAAGGAGGGGGTGAAGAAACCTTGCCTTCCAAGTATTCGATGAGGCATTTTATGTCGGGGTCCGAGCGTTGCCGTTGTGCAAAAGAGCTGGAGCTTACGGGTCCCAGGAAGGCGTCCTCATCGTCGTCCGGCTGCGGTGCATCTACAGGGACCCGTGACAGGCAGTCAGCGTCACAGTGCTTGCGGCCGGGCTTGTAAACGACGGTTACATCAAACTCCTGGAGCCATAGGCTCCATCGAGCGAGGCGGCCGGAGGGGTCCTTCAAACTGGCGAGCCAGCACAAAGCGTGATGATCGCTGACCACCTTGAACGGTCGTCCGTACAGGTAGGGGCGGAATTTCGACGTAGCCCAGATGATGGCAAGGCACTCCTTCTCAGTTGTCGAATAATTAGTTTCGGCTTTGGACAGGGAACGGCTAGCGTACGCGATGACCTTCTCCACTCCGTGAATTTCCTGAATGAGGACAGCGCCTAGACCCACACTACTTGCGTCGGTATGAATTTCAGTATCGGCGTTTTCATCAAAGTGCGCGAGGATCGGTGGGGTCTGTAAACAGCGCTGAAGTTCTTTGAAGGCATTTGCGGCGCTTCCCATGTAAATCGCATATCTGCCTTTGTCAGGTGGGTCAGAGGCTCGGCGATGCGCGAAAAGTTTTTGACTAAACGTCCGTAATACGCGCACAGTCTGAGGAATCTGCGCACAGCTTTCTTATCGGCCGGTGGCGGAAACATTGCGATAGCAGCTGTTTTCTGCGGGTCTGGGCGTACTCCCTCCTTGCTAACAATGTGGCCTGGAAACAGCAGCTCTGCATAGGCAAATGGGCACTTCTCTGATTTCTAGGTTAGCCCGGACGATTTGATTGCGTCTAGTACTGTTCGAAGCCTTTCCAGGTGCTCCTCAAAGCTCGAGGCAAAGACAACGACGTCATCTAAATATACCAGACAAATCTGCCACTTCAGGCCTGCCAGCACTGTATCCATTACTCGTTGTAATGTAGCTGGTGCGAAAACAGAAACCAAACGGCATCACCTTGAACTCGAAGAGGCCATCTGGAGTGATGAATGCGGTCTTCTCGCGATCTCTTTCATCGACCTTAATTTGCCAGTAGCCGCTCTTTGGGTCCATCGATGAGAAATATCTGGCGTTGCAGAGCCGGTCCAGTGTGTCGTCGATGCGAGGGAGGGAGTAGACGTCCTTCTTTGTGATGTTGTTGAAGGGCCTATAATCAACGCAGAATCGAAGTGCACCGTCTTTCTTTCTCACTGTACAACAGGCGTCGCCCAGGGGCTCTTTGAAGACTGAATAACGTCGTCGCGCAGCATTTCTTCCACTTGGCTCCGGATGGCTTGTCGTTCTCGCGGCGAAACCCGGTAGGGTCTCTGGCGGAGAGGTCGGGGGTGCTGGTGGGTCATAATGCGATGCTTGGCAATCGGTGTTTGTCGGACCTTCGGCGATGACGAGAAGCACTCACTGTAGCTTCGAAGGAGAGTGCGGATCTGGTCTTGTCTGTTCCGGGGCAGGGCTGGGTTATGTCGAAAGCGGGCCAGTTGTCGTGGCCAGGCGAATCTTCTACAGATGGGTCGGAGAGCGCGAAGAAGTCTCGTACGTCGGATATTTCGTCGAGGAATGCAATCGTGGATCCTCTGTTAACGTGCCGGTATTCTTCGCTGAAGTTAGCAGTACTTCGGCTTGTCCTTTGCGGAAATGTGCGATGCCTCTTGCGATGCTGATTCCTCGGTCGAGAAGCAACTGCATGTTCCCCTCGATAACGGCTTCAGTGTTATTCGCTTCCGTGGCGCCTACGGTGATGGTAACGCTTGAGCGGGGTGGGACACTCACTTGTTCCTGCGGGACACTAAGCGCAACGTGACGTTCTGGAGTTCTCATCGATAGGATGGCCTCGTGCGGGGAAAGTGTGATCATCTTGGATCGCAGGTCGATGATCGCCTGATGCTCATTAAGGAAATCCATGCCCAAGATCACTTCGCTGGAACATTGCCGTAGCACTACGAAGGTCACGGGATAGGTATGTCCCTTCAGAGCCACTCGCGCTGTGCATCGTCCTGATGGCGTAATGAGGTGGCCCCCTGCAGTGCGAATTTGTGGGCCGTTCCAAGCGCTCGTTACTTTCCTCAGCTGCGCAGCGAATGATCCGCTCATCACCAAATAATCGGCTCCTGTGTCGACTATAGCGGTGACTTTCCGGCCGTCGATAACCACTTCTAAATCGGATGTCCTGGCTCTGGAGTTGCACGTCGTTCTCGGCGTCGGGTTGCGGCTTCGTCGGGTATGTGAATCGTGGGTGGGGCGTGTGGTCGGAGCTTTCCTTGATGGCGGCGTAGTTTTGAAGGCGGTTCGCGTCGTGGTCGAGGTTGATGTGTGTGCCGTCGGCATAGTAGGTGCGGCGTCTTCATACGGCGTGGTCGCTGGAGGATCTTCGTCGTTTCCTCGGGAAGCAACCTGACCTCCACAGGTTGCTTCGTTTAGTTTCCCCTACGGGGGCTAGGGGACCTTCCTCGGACAGCCGCGGCGTAGCTGCGGCCCGGTGATGCAAATCGAGCGGTGGACGGCGACGGGGAGCGGGAAAAAAGGCTTAAAGACCCGTACTCCCCTCTACGCTGGTAGTCGTCTATTTCCCGTGGTCGGTGGCCGGGGAGCGGTCGAGGGACGTCGATGGCGAAACCTCGCAGCCCGATGCGTTTGTACGGGCAGTGGCGAAGTATATGCCCGGTATGGCCACAATGGAATCACAGCGAGTGGTTATCGGGAGTCCTTCACTGGTCGCATTTCCTAGCTCCTTTGCTTCGCACGTAAGGTGGTCGGGCGGGAACTAGAGGTCGTCGTTCTTGTAGAGCTGGTGCCCGTCGAAGAGGGCTTGGGGGTCTCTTTGGGGCGCAGGACTGCGTAGTGCGGCGGCGTAGTTCTTGGCTTCAACTTCCGTTGGTGTCGTCTGTGGCGGGGAGCCAAGTGCATGCTGAACCTCTTCACGGATGATGTCCGTGAGCGACGCCACCTGAGGGTGCTGCGTCTGCTGCAGTGGGGATGGCAGCAGCGGACGAAGTTCTTCGCGGACAATTTCGCGTACCAAACCTCTCAGGTTATCCCCGCTTGGAGGGGTATCTCCTGGGGGGCTTGCCGTCAGCACTTAAAGTGGTCGGTGGTAGTGACGGGTCCGCGCGTCAAGGGTCTTTCCGATTGATGAAGCTTCAGCTTCAAACTCACCGACCGTTTTTGGAGGATCCCTGATCAAGCCGGCGAAGATTTGCTCCTTTACGCCATGCATCAGGATGGAGAGCGTCTTTTCCTCAGTCATGTCAGGGTTGGCGCTTCTGAAAAGTCGCTTCATATCTTCGACATACGCAGTCACGCTCTAGTTTGGGCGTTGAATTCTTGATTGCAAGAGGACCTCCGCTCTTTCCTTACCTACGACGCTAGTGAACGTACCCAGTAGCTGCTTCTTGAAGGTCCCCCAGGTCGTAAAAGAAGATTCGTGGTTTTCAAACCACGTTCTGGCAGGGCCGTCCAACGCAAAGTAAACGTTTCGAAGCTTAGCGCTGTCGTCCCAGGTGTTCAGCGCTGCAACCGCGACGGTTAGACAAATGTCTAGCCAGTCCTCTACATCTTCGTGGGGTTCTCCACGGAAGTCGGTGGCTCACGGGGCTGGCGAAGCACGGCGGGCGTTGGCGGTGCACCAGGTTCCATCGTGAGGGGTATAACTGGATAGCAGGTCAGCACCTCCACCAGATGTCACGTAGTGGTGACTGCAGTACGGCGAACAGGGAAACAGCGAGAACGTCTTCGAAGCGAAACTCTTTATTCGGGCTGACTTGCGCCCGCAAAGAACTGAATCACTCAGCGGTGGCGTAGCAACCAAGGCAGCACAAACCTTTGGCCCAATATTGTGAGTCTGTTGGCTATGTGTGGCCCTATACAGGGCCAATGTTGCCTTCATTGTCCCCATATTGGCACTGCCACAATGTGCCATTTCCAACACTGGCCCTACTTGTCCAATGTTTTCCCCATATTGGCAATGCCGCTTAGTTACACCTCCAACGACGACCCTCCTTGTCCGATGTTTTGCCCATATTGGCAATGCCGCTTAGTTACACCTCCAACGATGGCCCTACTTGTCCGATGTTTTCCCCGTATTGGCAATGCCACTTAGTTACACCTGCAACGATGGCCCTACTTGTCCGATGTTTTCCCCGTATTGGCAATGCCACTTAGTTACACCTGCAACGATGGCCCTAAATGTCTGCTGTCGTCCCCATATTATCAATGCCGCTTAGTTACACCTCCAACGATGGCCCTAAATGTCCGCAGTCGTTCCCATATTGGTAATGCCGCTTAGATACACCTTCAACCATGGCCCTAAATGTCCGCGTCGTCCCCATATTGGTAATGCCGCTTAGTTACACCTCCAACGATGGCCCTAAATGTCCGGTGTTGTCCCCATATTGGCAATGCCGCTTGGTTACACCTCCAGCGATGGCCCTAAATGTCCGCTGTCGTCCCCATATTGGCAATGCCGCTTAGTTACACCTCGAGCGATGGCCCTAAATGTCCGCTGTCGTCCCCATTTGGCAGTGCCGCCTCATTACACCCGCAACGATGGCCCTACTTGTCCGCTGTTTTCCCGGTATTGGCAGTGCCGCTGCACGACACACCGAAGGATGTCGCTGTGATTATCGGTGGTTATTTCTCTCAATTTGTTTTTTTTTGCAATATTCGGACTTGTTTATTTATTTCTTCTTTATGACCAAGAACAGCGCTAGCGTCGAACACTGACGCGAAATTACAATAAAAAGCGCGATGTAATTGATCGCGCGAAAGTGAGCAGAGGTCAGGTTCTTTCACGACGGTATACGAATGTTGAAAAGCGGCGTCTTTTGTGATTATGGTATGCAAAGAAAAAAAGAGAGAAAGAGGTGCCACAATCAAGAAAATGAAATTTCGATTCGAGCAATGGTATAATAACGCACTAATTAACGTACTGCCTCGCATATCTCTGCGGACACCCAAAGCCCCCGGTTATAGGTTGCCGGTTCAAATTCGTGTCTCAAGATATAGGCTCAACTTAAATAAGTTTATGCTGCACGAAACGCTGAACCGTATGACACAATCCGGAACACAATGCCTCACCCACAGGATGCTCACCCTAGAAAAAAACAAATAAATCGCTTTTTCCTCTACTACAATTCAACTAGGTCACAAATTATTGCGTGGCGCATTTGGAGAGAAGAAACGATCTGAGTAAAACGGGATTTTGGTTTTATCGCAAATAAACAGTTGACTTGCAGCACATTTACTGCGTGAAGAAGCAGCAGACAGGAAAGAAGATGTAGATGTATGTTAGATTTAAAAAATATAAGCGAACAAACGGCTCTGCTTCCTCACGCCGCGAAGCTAAGGTGGCTAGGTTTTTGAATGTCGCAAATTGTTTTGTTATTCTGCTGTGCTTTTTGGGTATTCTATATCGACGGCTCTTGCATACGTTTTTGCTTTATATTATCACGTTTATCAGATTAAAGATCGGAACTTTTTCCCGCTCGCATTTCCACTCGTTTTTGTTTGCCTTTTCTTTGCGCGAATCCTTAATACCATTGAGCCAGAACAGGCGCATTGCTGAGTAGCGCGCCGCGTCATTTCGAGCTAGCGCAGACACGCACGGGTGGGCCGCATGACTATGGCTCAGACCAACCTGCCTGCACTGGTGCGTATAAAATGTAGGGTATTCGTCACTCTAGAAGCGAATCATTGGATCATATTGATGAATGGTGTTTGCTTGGACGTATGTCATCCTACTTTGTCCGCCACAAGCATCATATATGAAACACTCAAAGAACACGCATTGTTTCTGCTAATTTTAGTTATTGTTTTATATTTCCGGTATTTTCATAGTAACACATTTATCTCAGCTTCCACCAAAGAGGCACACGACCGCAGAGATTACGCTAATGTTTGGAGCCGTTTTGACGAAATCCGTGCCCAAGCTCCACGTTTCCACTTCCAACATGTCCGCATTGTCGTTTACTTTCCGCTTTTCACGTGCCCAACTGCCTATGGCGCATCCTCCGGACATTCCGGAATTCTTTCACTCATTTCACCCCCCCCCCCCCTTCAAGTCCCATACACGCGCCTTTTGCCGGGCCGAGCCTCTTTCTTGGAAGAGCGCTGGCCCTCACCATACTAGGAGTTATTTTTTTCTTTGTGATTTTAGGTACACTGACCTTCTCTAACCTGTTTTCGCCTCGCGCCCAACTAAGTGCAACGTCGCGCATCCACCCTCCCTAGATTTTCTTCTACCCCTTTTCCAGCTGCCGTTTCTCTTGCTGCAGCAAATTTTCCGAAAAATATAAGAAACCTGTCCTATCGTCGTCTCCTCCTTTCCCCAACATTCGCCCAACGAGTATCGCCTGTAGCGAGCAAGGCGGTGAAAAGCCACACAACCAGCGTGCCGACGAAGCATGCGCGCTCAAGCTGACGCCGTTCGTTGTCGAGAATCCACATCCGATACGTTTTGACAATTTGACGTAATTCAGTAGTCTGGCTTGCAAGATTCTATTTGTGAGTACCACCATACTTTTACCTTGAAATGTGTTCGAAAATGAATATGGTTCTTGGCGTAATTGCCGCTTTGACTCAGCGCCGACCTTTTTTTTCTCCGGCAGGTAAAGAGAAAGCGACAAAGCACTGGCGCGACTTCTTAAGGCCAACTTTCACAGCGAAATGTCTAGCGAAAAGGCATGCACAGAATGGTGAGAACGTTATTTTTCAGCTTTGATGAAATGGATTTACCGAACGTTGACTATCTCTTCAATCACCGTGGCGAAGTGTTGTATGGCCCGACTTATACTGCGTTCATTACGACATTGGTCGTCTGTCGTTTGTGCCAGATGAGTATCAGAAGCTCTTATTCTTCCACTCCAGCAGTTCTCTGGCGGCATGTAATATTCCCGTGCCGGGTGCCTTTGTCTTGCAGGCGTACAAGAAAATGCGGAATTCCTGGTCCAAGCGAACTTCATCCATATTGTCTCTTAATTAATCTCCCATGGACTATCAGAAGAGTGGTTTCGAGTGGTTTTCAAGTAAGATTTCTTCTCCCCTGTTACATGCATGCGAAGCGACATCGATAATCTGCTTACTTAAAAAAAAAAGTGTATTCGGTCTCCTGCGTTCAGCACATTTCGCAAAACTGTGCAAGCCGTCTTTGCATGGAATATTATATTTCATAGAGAAAAAAAAAATATCTCACAGCTGTTCAAAGGGGAGGAGATACTACCACCTGTGTCATACTTTGCTGGAACAAAAAGGCAAAGAACCAGCTCGCAATAGACACATAATTTTGATAGGAAATGTAAAAATAGATTGCTTTGTATTAAACAGTATATTTATCTCTTTTTGTGACTTTTAATATGTATTTGAGGGTGTGACACGGCAAATTGGGATTACAAATTAGCAATACGGTGGAAAAAAATTGGTAATTTCAATTCAACATTTGCTATTAGTGTGGGGATTTATATTAAGCATAATTTAGTAATTATACTTTCAACATGTGTTGCTAGTATCTTCTCGCACACTGCGCTGCGCTGAGATCAATGTGTTATTTTATTGTCGTTTTTCTGCGATTGTTGTACTTACACTCATGATCACATCATGCATCTCTTTGCAGCTTCGATGTACAGCCAGGTCATCGTGCAAGAGCTTGGCGAGGAATTTGTTTCAAGGCACTGCAAAAGTTCTCTTACAAGAACAGTGCAACGATTAGTGCCGATATGACTCATCGATTCAGCGGCTCCGGGCACAGTGCATTTCACGATGTACTGGCACCTTAGATGCGATAAATTTCGTTCCTTCAATCCGTTCTTTATTTTTTGTATGTCTGCTGACTGCTTATATGTAAAATGTTACATATACAAGCTCCGGCTGGTGGAAAGCAAGCGCAATATGTCTGCATTGCTGTTGGCCAGCAAGAGGTGTGGTACAAAACTAGGTGGGACCCCCGATCGCATACAATTTCCCACTGGCCTTGCAATTCATATGCCACCTATAAAAGTTAGATCAAGAGTGGAAAAGCGGGCACAAGTCGGAGCGAGCCTGGGGCTTTTATTGATACTGGCTGAATTGGGCATAGTATTGGTGCGAACGTACGGCCGTTATTGACAGATCGGCTGAATGTGGGCACACTATTGGCGCGAATTGCGGGACATTATTGACAGATCGGCTGAATGTGGGCATACTATTGGCGCGAATTTCGGGCCATTATTGTCAAATCGGCTGAATGTGGCCATACTATTGGCGTGAATGTCGGGCCATAATTCATAGATTGGCTGAATATGGGCATAGTATTGGCACGAATATCGGGTCATAATAAATAGATTGGCTGAACATGGGCATAGTCTTGGCACGAACGTTGGGCCTTTGTGGATAGACTGGCTGAACGTAGGCCCAACCCAGGCGTGAATGATGGGTCAATGCTGGTAGCTAGACTGGCTGATTATAGGCCCAATCTTGGCATGAATGAAGGGCCATTTTTGGAAAAAGTCTCGCATTGCTTAAATGTCGGTGTAGGACCAATATCCATGCCAATTTCCGCCACTCTTTTGCCACTGTTGGACCAATCAATTTTTGCTGCTTGGGAACAAGCGCGCTCGGCGGTCGTCGAACAGAATGACCGCCGCTGTCGGCCGTGCTCTTTTTAAAGCCGATAGCGAACCTTCGAGATAAAGCTTTAGAAGTTACTAGAACATTCTGGCGTAAACTAGAATCGGCTCCGTCCGGATGCGATCAATCGAGATAATTCTAGGCGCGTCTTGCGTCACAAACGAAGTGATAAAGCGGCGTGCCGGCAGCCTTGAAGCATGAACAAATAAACACAGCAAACAAACACTACAAAGATTCGCGGCACTATGAAACGCCTTTTCAGACGCGCCAACCGTGACATGAATGAAAAAAAAGCTTTCCTTCCTGATGCGAGGCGTGAAGGAAGCAAGTCTTCGCTAGACTGATCCTGCTTCCTCTAACAACCGTCGCCGAGTTTGTAGCTGAAGATTTAACCATCGAAAAGACCCTTCACGCCTGGACCCGTCACCACAACCGAAGACGAAGTGCTGTCGAGATCTAATAGGCGAAACTGTTCGCGATAGGTTTGGTTCGGTTCATGGGGCTTTACGTCCCAAAGCGACTATGGCTATGAGAGACGCCGTAGTGGAGGGCTCCGAAAATTTCGACTGCCTGGGGTTCTTTAACGTGCTCTGACATCGCACAGCACATGTTCGCGATAGGATAGGATAACTTTATTCAGCTCTAGCACAAGTGCTTTTATGCGTTCAGATGAGTCCAGCCGCAACGGTCGGTTGCCCTTATTCCAGGGCTCCGCTGGATGCTGCCGTCAGCTGAGCTCGCCGTATCAAACTGATCTGGTCATCGCGGCAGTCGCTGGAGAGCAGACCCTCTCATTGCTCCGCACTTGGGTTTGGTGTAACGGGGACGACGTCGACTTTTTGACATGCCCATGCTATGTGATACAGTGTAGGTTTTCGTGAAAACACGGACAGTTGTGTGCGTAAAGTGTGGGGTGAATTTTACTTAGTGTGTTTAGATTTGGATATGACCCCGTTTGAAGTTGTCTCTATGTGACAGCCTTCTTCTTTGTTTAAGGATTTGTGCGGTGGTGGGTGCCGCATCCTGCTGCCTTTGTAGTTGTTGAGTATGACCGAGTATTCCTGAGGTACTGGCAGGGATTCCTCACGGTCGTTAACGTTGGATGCTCGGTAGTTAGTATATCGTCGAGCTAGCCTGTCCGCCTATTGGTTTCCTGCCACCCCAGTGTGCCCCGGTACCCAGATGATCGTATGTTTGATCGGTTTGTGTGGTTTTGCATGTGTTTGTTGCTTCTTGCAGTCTATAGTGCGGAGTATGCGGAGCGCTCTGTGACCGACTCTGCCGCAACTATCTTTGCGGCAGGCTGCTTGTGAATCAGTAAGAATTGCCAGTGACCGCCCAGTCTGATAGCCCTCCGCTGCCGCTAGAGCGACGGCCGCTTCTTCAGCCTCATCTATCGTGCAGTCTTGCAGTGAGGCGCGGGTAATCTCGTGTATTTCCGAGTTGACTACAGTTGCCACTGCGTTGTTGATGCCTTGTCCCCTTGTCATGGCGGATGTGGAAGCGTCCACATACACTGTTGAATGATGGGATGCGTGTGTTTTCTGTAAGCAGTCGGCCCTTGCCTCTCTGCGGTCTTTGTGGAGGTTAGGGTCCATGTTTCTAGGTATTGGTGCCACCCTGAGCGTGCTGCGGTACTCATCGGGGATCGTTTCAGTTCTCAATATTCCTCGAATTTGCTCGGTGTAGCCCAGTTTCTTTAAAAGAACTCTGCCTGTGGGGGTCTGTTGTAGTCTGCGCATTTGAGCAACATGCTGCGCTTCCCGTAATTCCTCGAACGTGTTGTGCAGTCCCAAGGCTAAGAGCTTTTCAGTTGAGGTGTTATGGGGTAGTCGAAGCGATGTTTTATACGCTCTGCGTAAAATCGAGTCCGCCTGTTGTATTTCACTGTTAATATGATTGTAGTACGGGATACTGTATGTCGCCCGGCTGACCACTAGGCTCCTGATCAGTTTGACTGTGTCTTCTTCTTGATTGCCATGACGTCTATGTGAGATGCGCGGAATCATGCGGGACACTTGGAGTGTAGATGCCTTCAATCACACCAGGGTATGAGCACAGCGTTGATTTGACTGTATCCACATCACTAGTACTCGTATGAGTGTCTTCTCTGGTATTGGTTCTCCTTCGAAGTACACTTGTAGTCGAAGTTCTGTACATGTAGGGACTGTTCGGCTCTGTTTTGCTCTTGAAACACGTAAGAAGTCAGATTTTTCGGTCGAGCATGCTAGCTCTCTTGCTTTGACTTAGTTTTCAATGCATGTGGCCACTTCTTGTAGCTTATCCTCTTTCCTGCCGAGTGAGCCAGTGTTAGTCCACATTGTGATGTCGTCGGCATAAATGTTATGGTGGATGTCGTCAATTTCTTTTAGTTGCTTCGCTAGTCCGATCATGGCCACGTTGAATAGCGTGGGTGAAATGACTAACCCTTGAGGTGTTCCCTTGTTAGGCGTTCGAAACTTCTCGGACCGAAGTTGTCCTATACCGGTGGTTGCAGATCTGTCTGATAGAAATGCTTTGACGAAGCTGTGAATCTTGCGCCCGCAGTTCAGGTCGTCCAGGACCGTAAGGATTGCTTCATGGCTGTCATTGTCAAAAGCCCCTGTGAGATCTAGGGCCATTATTACGTTTTCTCCGTCTCTAGGAATGTTCCGAAGTACACCTTCATATAATTGAAGGAGTACGTGTGGAGCTGATAATTTTGCTTTAAAGCCGAACATGCTGTGAGGGATCAGTTCGTCGTCTTCCATGTAGTTTTGAAGTCTCTGCGTTACCACTCGCTGGTATAGTTTTCCTAGGCATGACGTAATCGAGATCGGTCTGAGGTTTTTTTATCTGCAGTTTCTTGCCTGGCTTGGGTATCATCACCACTTTGGCATGTTTCCACTCCTCGGGGACAGTTTCAGCTTCCCACTGTTTGTTGAGGAAGTCTGTCAGTTCAGCGATCAGTGCATCGCTGAGGTTGCGGATGAGTGCGTTGTTTATTTTATCCGCACAAGCAGCCGTATTTCTGGTGGTGTTTATGGCCGCGTAGACCTCTTCTCGTGTGATGGGTCTGTCCAGATTAGCGTTATCGTCCCCACGGTACTCTCCTGTATAGATCGGGGGGTACGTGCTACCAAAGCATTTGGCGCGCAATCTGTCGAGGTGTTCCGAGTCAGTGCCTTCGAACTGATGAATCAACCGGTATATGGATTTATTGTTTTCACCTTTGTCTTAATCGGATCGAGGAGCGCTCTAAGGATACGCCAAGTCCGTGTCGTGCTTAGCGTCCCACTAAAAGAATCGCTGAATTGTTAGAAATTTTGTTTCGTCAGCTGTGTGGCGTATTCCTCTGGTTTCGCTGTAGTTTCGGTGATTTTAAGCTTGAGTTTCCTGTTGTGTTTTTGTTTTTTCCATCTCCCAGTGAGACTTCGCCTAGCATCCCAGAGCTTGAGCAGCCGACCGTCCACCTCGGGTGTTTCCGCAGTTCGGTTTATGGTTTCGGTGTACTTGTCTTGCGTATCCCTTAGCATGCTTCCCCATTCCTCTAACGACTGTATGCCATTCTCGGTAAGGTTGCTCTCGCATGCTTCGCGGAACGCATTCCAGTCCGTTATTTTTTCCGTGCCCAACTGGCGTCTCAGCCTGTCTGAGGTTACTTTCGTCTCGAGTATGTAGTGGTCGCTGCCTAAATTTTTCAATAGGTTCTCCCATTGTGTTTGTCCGATTCCTCTTACGAATGTGAGGTCGGGGCAGGTGTCGATGCTGACGCTATTTCCAACCCTGTTAAGGGTTGCTGGGTCCGCGAAAGAACTTCGCCGACTGCTGCCATCCCTAACACAGCCGACGCAGGAGACTCAGGTGGCATCGCTCATGGACATTATCAGTGAAGAAGTACATCATGCACTTGGCTCCCCGTCACCAACGACACAAACGGAAGCCACAGCGATGACCAACGCCGCAGCACTACGCAGTCCTCCGCCTCGACGAGACCCCCCAAGCCCTCTTCGACGGGCGCCAGCTCTACAAGAACAACTGTCCCTAGCTCCTGCACGCCCACATTGCGAGAGACGCCTCAGCTTTAGGAAATGCGACGTGTGGAAGACTCCCGACAACCGCTCACTGTGTTTCCATTGTGGCCACGCCGGGCACATACTTCGCCACTGCCCGTACAGACGCATTGGCCTGCGAGGTTTCGCCATCGACGCCCCATGAATGCTCCCCGGCCAGCGACCACGGGGAATCGAAGACTACCTGAGTAGAGGGGAGTACTCATCGTCAAGCCGTCTTTCCTGCTCCCCGTCGGCGTCCACCGCACGTTTCGCATCACCGGGCCGCACCTACGCCGCGGGTGTCCGAGGAAGGTCCCCTAGCCCCCGTAGGGGAAACTAAAAAAAGCAACCTGAGGAGTTCACGTTGCTTGCTTTGGAAACGACGAAGATCCTCCAGCGACCACGCTATTTGAAGACGCCGCACCCACCATGCCGACGCTGCATACAATTCTTAGAAAACATAGCGCAAAAAGGACACGGACGACACAGAAGTGGACAGGACAGGCGCTAACTTGCAACTTTATTTTTCGAAAAGCCCCCACGTCTAATATATACCAGTCGATCACCACCGTCAAGCGATGAGCATGCGCAAAGAAGAGCACAATCAGGATTACAGCGTGTGAAAAAATAAGCAAAAAAATTACGATAAAATAACAAAATGAAAGCACGGGGCCGGGGGAACACTGAAAGAAAAGAGACATCGTGTACTGAGACTTACTGCAAAAAAGCGCTTTACAAGCTTGTCAAGGTTAAGAGCCAAACAAATAACGCGGCAAAAAGGGAAAAAAAACAGATCGACTAAAAGAAGAGGGGAGTGTACAAGGCTCCACACTACGACAAGCACGTGGTGGAGAAAGATAAAATGACAATGGGGAAACTACATTTATGGGCATGGCAATGGAAGTAAAAGATAGCAGAAAATTAGGCCGAAAACAGATAAGGGCTGTGATACTATACATAACCAAATGAAAAAAGTAAAAAAATGAAAAAGTTAAAAGCTAGGAAATAACGAAATATATGTATATGAAAAAAACAGAAAGACCTAAACAGAAAAAGGATAAAACCAGAAGTATAAAACACGAGTGTAAAGGGCTCCACGCTAAAACAACGAGGGGGGGGGTGCGAATATGAGAAATGGAAATAACAAATGAAGTAAAAGTCAATAAAATGGAAATAACAAAATGAAGTAAAAGTCAATAAAATGCCAAGGAATAAAAGCAGCAGGAAAACCCAAAGGAAAAGCGGAACCGTTCTAGTTCACAACAACCAGAAAGGGTGCTTACCATAAGCATTCTTGACACATGGTTCACACCTACATACAATGACAGCCTCGACCACGACGCGAACCAACTTCAAAACGACGCCGCCATCAAAAAAAGGTTCTTCCAGACGCCCCAGCCATGATTCACATACCTGACGAAGCCGTAACCCGACGTCGAGGACGACGTGCAACTCCAGAGCCAGGACATCTGACTCAGAAGTGGTTATCGATGGCCGGAAATTCACCGCTATAGTCGACACAGGAGCCGATTATTCGGTGATGAGCGGACCATTCGCTGCGCAGCTGAGAAAAGTAATGAGCTCTTGGGACAGTCCACAAATTTGCACCGCAGGGGCCACCTCATAACGCCATCAGGACGATGCACAGCACGAGTGACTCTCAAGGGACATACCTATCCCGCGGTCTTCGTAGCACTACGGGAATGTTGCCGTGAAGTGATCTTGGGCATGGATTTCCTTAATGAGCATCGGGCGATCTTCGACCTGCGCTCCAAGCTCATCACGCTTTCCACGGACGAGGCCATCCGTTCCATGAGAACTGAGGACCTTCACGTTCGACTCATTTTCCTGTAGGAACAAGTGAGTGTCCCACCCCGCTCAAGCATAATCGTCGCTGTAGGCGCCACGGAAGAGAGTATAACTGAAACCATTATCGAGGGGAACAGGCAGTTGCTTCTCAACCGAGGAATCGGCACCGCAAGATGCTAGACGCCATGCTGCCCATTGTTACCGAAGGAGACAATGTCGACGTGATCGCCTACTTTTAACGCGCAAAAGCCCGAAGGCTTGCCAAATTATGAATCAAAGACCAGCAGCGGACTGACGCCAGATGCTACAACCTACGAAGACGCAACGAGGAATACAAGCCGGGAGACCGAGCCTGAGTTTAGACGCCCATACGTGGCCGCGGATTGAGTGAAAAACTTTTGCACCGCTATTTCGGCCCGTACAAGGTTCTTCGTCGGCTAGGTGAATTGGACTATGCAGTCATCCCTGACGACATGACTGCATCCCAGCGACGCCGTGTACGACCAGAAGTTGTACATATCGTCCGCCTGAAGCCCTATTATGCGCGGTAAAGCACGTTGCACTTACACCCTTGGTGTTTATTTTCACACAAATAGTTTTAGTTGGTTGTGGCCTCATTGTGTATTAAAGCATCGGGTCGATGCTTGATTGAGAGGGGAGTAATGCCGCGAATGTTTGAAGTATTTGTTTTTTCGTTCTTCAAAGCTGCCGGCACGCCGCTTTATCGCTTTGTGATGCAACACGCACCTAGATTTGTCTCGATTGATCGCATCCAGGCGGAGCGAAATCTACGTTGTTCCAGAGTGTCCTATAATTTAGATAATTTCCGCGTGGTGTTTGTGGAAAAAGTTGTAGTGAATAAATTCATTGTCAACTTTTATTTTCTCCTCAGGCGTAGATGTTTTTGGCGAACAATCGATGCAAAATACTGGTGTGTAATAAAAAAATTGTGCTCAGAAAAATGCCGGGCTGTAAATTCAAAAGGTTTAGATAACCATTTTTTGCTGGTAATGGAGAACGGCTAGGCTATATTCACCTACATTTTAGGGTCTTGCTTTTCTCTTTATAGAAAAGGAGGTGGAAGGCCATTTGAAGAGTCTAGTACGCTCATCCCAGCACGCTAAGGGAAAAGAGCTGGTAATGTACGTCTCGAGAAGTGGTGGAAGCTACACGATAATTTATATTTCTGCAGAGGCATGCACCAATATGTCCATTGTTTGTTGTAACTGATTTAAAATAAGGTTCATGGCCTGTCAGCACCACATGAAGATTAAATGCCGTGTTAATATTAAGTTCAAGACAAAATGTTATGAATTCGAATGACCAGCGCGAAAACAGACGGAGACAGGAGAAGAAACACAGAAGACAGGACGGGCCCTGACTAACAAGTGTTTATTTTCGAGGAAAGCACACCACAATATATGTCAAAAGTCACGTGACAGTCAGGGGGAAAAGATTACAACCTAAAGAACAGTCAGCACAGAGCGGACGACACAAGCATGAAACGGAAATAGAGCCAAATTTGAAAAAAAGGGCCAAAGATTATAACCTAAAGAAGAGTCATTACGGACGGCCGACACAAGGATGAAACGGAAAAAGGCAAATTTGAAAATATGGGGGCGGGAACCTTTATGACATCAAAAAGCACTAAAACCAGCATAAAAACCCAAAGAAAAAAAAACGCGCGCAAAAAACATCGCGGCCAAACGGCGGTGTCAATAACCCTTAAACAGCCACAACAAGCAAGCCTGAAGGGGGGCCCAAGCAAGCGAAGCAAAAGCTTCGCTTGCTTCGCTCAGGGAAGCGCATTTCTTTGTCGTGCAGCGAAATTGAGGGCGTGTTTACGCAAATGTCTCCTGCCTTAGCAATAAAGTAGGCCTCAGTGACTTCCCTTTCTGTTTTGTTTTTTGACTCTGCTAATACAGGTTTACACTTGTGGCGGGGCTGGTTGCAGCAGTCTGCGAGATTACCTCAAGTCCCTCTATCTACGTTGAGGAAGCGCTCCCTGGCACATATATTAAAGCATCTTCTCGTTGGCCTATGTACATAGTACCGCACGTTAGGGGTATCTGATAGAGAACCCCGTCCGACGAGGTGTGTACCGTTCCCCGTGTCTCGTAGTGCAGGCCGCCTGTCTTGCCCTATTGTTTAAGACACATACATATCTTAGAAGGCTTGCACGGTGCGGAAAAGGCTACCTGGATGTTGTACCGCCCAGCTACGTTTTCTACGTTGTGGGACATCCTGTGGAGGTAAGGCATGACTGCAACGCGTTTCTTCTCTCGCTCCTTCCAAGCCTTAATACCCTCCTTCAACGTTTTCAGCATGGCCTCTCATAGATTAGCTACTAACGAAGGCAAGTACCCAGTAGAGTAGAGGCGCTGTAGCATGTAAGTTCATGTTTGCTGTCGATGTTCATGTTCGCTGTTCATGTTTGCTTGTGCCCACACTTCTCAGGCTTTTGGCGCGGCTGTAATTGTAATTAAAGTTGTAATTGTTTTACATGTGGACTGTTAGTTTTCTGTCAGTGTTTACCTCTTTGCCTTCCCAACATTGAAAAACCTTTTGCTCCTTTTTTAGGCTGTGTTCGTTTGTTTTTAGCGACATTTGTGGGATCTGTAAGATTTTATGTCGTTTTATCTGATTTTAGTTTCTGACTGCTTTTGCTTCGCTTGCTTGGGCCCCCCTTTCAGGCTCGCTTGTTGTGGCTGTTTAAGGGTTATTGACACCGCCCTTTGGCCGCGATGTGTTTTGCGAGCGTTTTTTTTTTACCTTCCGTTTCTTATGCTGGTTTTAGTGCTTTTTGATGTATCATTTCATAAAGGTTTCGGCCCCTATTTTTTAAAATTTGGCTTTTTCTGTTTCACACTTGTGTCAGCCGCCCTGTGATGACTGTGCTTTAGGTAGTAATATTTGGCCCTTTTTTAAATTTGGCTTTTTCCGTTTGATGCTTGTGCCGGCCGCCCTGTGATGACTGTGCTTTAGGTTTTAATCTTTGGCCGCCCTGACTGTCACCTCACTTTTGGCATATATTGTGCTGGGCTTTCCAAGAAAATAAACAGTTGTTAGGCAGCGCCCGGCCTCTCGTCTGTGTTTCTGCTCTTGTGTCCGTCTGTTTAAGCGCTAGTCATTTCGAATTACGTCCCACCAACTCACCCAATCAGCAATTTTCATAGAAAATGTTATTTTGATTTCGATCTGATATTTTACATTTCGTCATTCTTATCTCATTTTTTCGCGCTGTTTCTGTACCCCGTCGAATATGAAGTATTATACACATAACAGCGTCCTTCAGAGAAACGAAAAAAGAATGAGAATCTTCAATGTAGCTGTGCCACTTTTTCTGTGTGTCCGGAGGAAGAAGGCATCTGTTCTTCCTTTACACTACCTATATGGGTACGCAATAAACGCATGCTCTGGCACTAGTCTTCTGCAGCCTATAAGTGTGTAAACTATTTTTGGAGTGCAGCTTCAGGAAGCTGCAGGAGATTTTATTGCAATTATTTCCGACATCAATTCGTTTCCTAGCTACATCAATCACTCGCTTAGCCTTTTTCATGTTCGGTAAAACTGCACCACACCCGTCCCCTTTTTTAGAACCTTAAGAAAATGTTCATGAACCGAAATGAAAATCTATGTTGCCATATTGCAGTGGTTTCATTAAATCAAAATAAGCAGTTTTAAGTGGTTGTTTCCTGACAGATATCTTTATACAGAATTTAATCTATCAAAACAACTGGAAGATATAGCTGCAGACATCAAAGAGATAAAAGAAAAACGGTTGACTGACATAGAAACTAAACTGGACGCAGTATCGAGACTGGTAGCCAAAATCGTTCTCTGTCAAGACCAGCTCGAATCTATGAATCGTGTAATTCAAAACCTGGAAAACAGAATAGATGATTTGGAAAACCGCAGCCGTAGATCGAACCTAATTGTTTACGGCTTCAAAGAAGAAGAAGACGAGACTTCTGAGTTTCTGGAGCGTGATGTTAATGAAAAGATCATTCAAGACAAACTTGATCTCGCACCAGTTACCATAGAGTGCATTCATCGTTTGGGAAAACCTGCAGAGAACAAAACTAGGCCAGTTATATTCAAGCTCCTGGACTCTCGTCAAAAAACCGAAATTCTAAAGCAAGGACGTAAACTGAAAGACAGTGGTATATCGATCGGTGAAGACTTTTCCTATAAAACAAGAGACATAAGAAGAAATCTCTGGAACAGTACCAAGCCGAACCGCGATAAAGGCGACAAAGTTTCGTTAGTTTTCGACAAAATTTTTATCAACAGTCAAGCCTACGTTTGGGACTATGAAAAGAACGACAAGGTGCCTTTGCGAAAAAACTATCGTACGAAACAGACACGACCCTTAACGCCTTCAGTGGTGCAGTCAACTCCATAGATCACGCAATTCTAAGCCATAAAAAGGTCTCTGCTTCTAAATACCGATTTCCCCAACATAAACGTTATAGAGGCGACAAAGGAATTGCGACAGTGACAGTGAATAAGCATCTCCGAATAATTAATGTTAACGCTCGAAGCGTCGCCAATAAAACCGAACAGCTTGAAATCCTTTTCCTACAACATGACCCTCACGTTGCGGTTATAACAGAAACTTGGCTGCACAGCGAGATTACCGATGACCTCATTTTTCCACCCTCGTACAAGGTATTTCGCAAGGACAGGCCCTCGAGAGGTGGAGGAGTCGCAGTACTCATTAAAAATAATATACAGGCTGTTTCGCTAGAAGATGTACCTGATCTTGAGTGCCTTTGCATGAAACTGTTTTTCTGGGGACATTGCTTTATTTTATATGCGGTTTACAGGCCTCCTAATGTAACACAAGATTATCTAACTAAGTTATAAGTTCACATGTCAAATTACAAAAAGAGTAAAATATTGCTATTCGGTGATTTCAACTTACCTGGCGTTGACTGGGAACGTCTGCATCCATGTTCCGGGTACAAAAAAAACGTGGATATTGTATTCGACATTATGTTCACGCACAACTTGTGTCAAGTGGTTCGCGAGCCAACCCGCGAATTTCGCATGAATAATTCAGTGTTGGATCTTGCATTTGTTCCCCATGTTTTCCATGATTGCAACGTGTCTGTCGCACCAGGACTTTCAGATCATCATCTTGTTAGTGTTTTCATTCCCATAAAACCGCTTGCCAAGACAAAAACATGTAAAGCACATCCTATCATGGACTTCACACGTGCCGATGACGCCTCAGTTATTGAGCATCTTGAAACATGCATTGTCGAATTTGATGGAACCGACGCCTGCGCACTCTGGAATCAGTTTAAGAAAATGTGTCACTATTGCCTTAAAAATTTCATACCTGTAAAATACAAAAACATTCGCAAGCAGACGCCTTGGATGACACGCAGTATCATTCATCTCAGACGCCGAATCAAAAGGCTAAAAAAGCATCGCGCACAACAGAGCACAATCAACCATTTAAGAGAAAGCCTCGCCCTTGCTGTACGCCGTTCAAAAGAATATTATTTCAAAACAACTCTGCCGAACTTTATAAAAAACGACCCGGGTAAATTTTTGCGCCACATTAGCGATAAAAAAGTCCCTATATCAGAAATGACTATCAACGGTACAACGGTTACCAATCAGCCTGCCATTGCTCACCATTTTAATAATTACTTTCACAGTGTATTTTCCCAACCAAAACCGTACGATGCACCAAGCACAACTTCAGCACATCCATCTGAAGTTAACTTCATCTCGTATGATGGTGTCGTTTCAATGTTACTAAACCTGAAAATTAAATCATCCCCAGGGCCCGACGATATTCCTAACGTTTTTCTTCGGAGGTATGCTGAATCTCTGGCCAGGTTTTTGGTTATTATATTTCGCGTGTCATTGTTAACCGGGTGTGTACCTGAAGACTGGAAGATAGCCCGAGTCGTACCTGTATTTAAAAAAGGCGACCGCCTTCAGGTGACCAATTATCGACCTATATCCTTAACGTCATCTTGCTGCAAATTAATGGAACATATTGTCGCAACTAGCATTAATGAATTCTTAGATCGCAACAACATTCTGACAGATTACCAGCATGGTTTTCGCAAAGGGTTTTCCACAGTAACTCAACTACTTTCAGTTATCCATTCATTTGCGGCATCACTTGACAATAACAGCCAGATTGACGCGATCTTTCTAGATTTCAGTAAAGCGTTTGACAAAGTTCCACACCACAGCCTAATTCTAAAACTAAAAACTATTGGACTTCCGCCTATTTTTATTTCCTGGATAAATGATTATTTAACTAACCGGAGTCAACATGTTTCAATCGGTCGGCACCAGTCTGGCTGTCTCCCAGTCACATCAGGTGTGCCACAGGGAAGCGTACTGGGGCCACTACTCTTTCTAAGATATATTAACGACATCATCGATGAAGTTTGCCCTGGCGTACATATTCGATTATATGCTGATGACTGTGTCCTATTTCGCGATGTTAGCAATGAAAACGATCAGAGTGAGCTGCAAAATACGCTTACTAATATTGTACAGTGGTGCAAGCGCTGGGACATGACACTGAACGCAGATAAAAGCGTTTCTCTTCGCATAACTAACAAGATAAACGCTCTAGAATATGTATATAAATTAGAATCATCACCATTGCAACAAGTAGCGTCCGTAAAGTACTTGGGTGTAACACTTACTAATAACCTTTCTTGGAACTCTCACATAGATAACATCTGTTCGCTCGCATTCCGTAAGCTCTGTTATATAAGGCATAAACTTCGAAACGCCCCCGCTAACGTTAAGCTCTCAGGTTATAATACTCTAATTAGACCCAAGCTTGAATATGCTTGCATAATTTGGGACCCGTATACTAAGTCTAACATAAGAAAGCTCGAGAACATTCAAAGGAAAGCAATTAGATTCATATATTCAAAATATTTACCCACTGACTCCCCCTCAGACTTGATGCATGCTAATGGTATTGAAGAACTACAGGTAAGAAGACAAAATTTTCGTTTAGATTTTCTTTCATTACTTCTTAACAATAAACTCAGACTAGACCCTTCTGCTTATCTTTCCCCAGTGCCAACACGGAATACACGACACTGTCACAAAGCTCTTTTAAAACCATATTTTGCCCGGACTAACTCGTTCAAGTTTTCCTTTTTCCCACGCACCATATCCGACTGGAACTCATTAACCGAACCTAATCAACCCTGAAAATCAGACGCGTTCCTCAGCCATCTTTTTTGATATTGCGTATTATGTATTTTTTTTCTGCTTTGTCTTGCATTGCTGTATTGTTGTTTTACTGCATTATCTTTGCTGTATTGTTGTATTTTTGTTGCTATAATTTTGCTTTTTGTGCACCTGCCCTTCCTGCTTGGACCTAACCATGGTCTGCTGTATGCACATAAATAAATAAATAAATAACTTTTTTCGCCACTCTGCTGGTTTCTTTATATGCAGGGTGCCATTGTCAAAAATTTTGACACGTGGGCCAAGGACCTGGGCCGCCAAGATCTCTGCTTTACTGTTACCACGGCAGTTAACGCAGTATATTACTGGAAAGAGGAGCCACATTTAGCAAAGCATAACGAAAGCGATATAACAAAAATAACCAGACGAGCGGTAAGAATACTGAAGAATCTGTTATGCTTACGTTTTATCTGAAAGCACTGATTGTTCGGTCATCACAAGAGCAGGGCTTCTATTCAAGGCTAACAATGCTATGGTTTGGCTTTTGCCCTTGCTTTTATCACCGCAGGAGGATGTAATTAACAGTTTCGAATCATGACTCTAAACACAATTCACGGAAATGCCTGCAGTACATGACCTATGAACAGTGCTACACGAGTTTCAAGACTTCTTAGATTGTCACATCATTTCTGCTCTATTTGTCAAGAATTGAACGCTTCTTGAGGAACCACACTAATTTCATCCCTGCGTAGGTTTACTCACCTCATTCGTTGCCGATGAAAATGGCGCTGCTGCCAAGGTACTTTTGGTATTAAGCGCCGTAGAACAAAAAATTGTGAACAACAGCTGTATCTTAACAGTACTCGCCTATGGGGCAGAAACGTGGAGGATAACGAAAAGGGTTAGGTTTAAGTTAAGGACAACGCAGCTAGCTATTGAAAGAAAAATGACGGGTGTAAGGATAACAGACCGGAAGTGGGCAGATTGGGTGAGGGAATAAACGCAGGGTTAATGACACCCTAGTTGAAATCAAGAGGAAGAAATGTGCTTGGGCAGGGCATGTAATGCGAAGGCAAGATAACCGCTGGTCCTTAAGGGCAACGGGAGTGGATTCCAAGAGAAGGGAAGCGTAGCAGGGGGGGTGCAGAAGGTTAGGTGGGCGGATGAGATTAAAAAGTTTACGAAGATACGCAGGCCGCAGCTGACAGAGGAGAGAGTTAATTGGAGAGCCATGGGAGAGGCGTTTGCTCTGCAGTGGGTGTAGTCAGCTACCGCTTTAAGTCGGGCTAGTTGGTAATCGGTATCACACATATTTACTAGCGAAATTCACACACATAGGACAAGAGAAGGCGCGTGTTCTGTCGCCTTCTCTTGTCCTGTGTGTGTGAATTTCGCTAGTCAATATGTGTGATTGTGTAGCCAGGCTGATGATGATGTCACTCGTGAGAATCTTCAGGAAATGATCCTTGCCTTGCAGCTGAACCTCTGTTTCATGTCAAATGCCATCCTCAGGGAAGCGCATCAAATGGGTATAATGTAGTGAAGCCGATTTAGCATTCGTCCTTATTAGAACAAGCGCTAACGACCTTGCCCACCGTCACTGATGTGTTGTTTCGAAAGGCGATTACGTCAGCTCAACTCTCGCCGCCACAGTCTAGGTGCGGCACTAAACAACTCGACGGCACACTGTGACACTTCCATTGGTTCAGGGTGCAACACTGAAATATTTGTAGCACTTACAGGACGCTCATGAAGAGCAGCGCGAATTCGGCGGTTTTCCACTGGGCCGTTATTTATAGCCGATGCGCGGCCTACGGAGGATTGAAAGCTCGGTCCGCTTGCCGAGCACGAGGCGCCACCAACCTCCTTCTCCTCATCGTCGGCTTAGTCACCAACGCCGACCACGCAGAATAGGTATCGCCTTTTCATGGGCGTCAGAGTATTATGCCTGCTAAACCTTCAAGCAATTTTTTGTTGACTGCCACAGAAAACTCGAACAATCGTCTACGCTAGACACTTTACGCGAAGCTTTGTGCTTAAAGGAAATACGAGAATTTATTGTAAAAAATAACGGGATTGGCAGGGGTTTGCAAGTCCTGCCCAAGATTGAAAGAATGCCCTCTCCGGAGGCTTTGCCGTTCGTCTGCTCATCCGAAGGTCGCGGAATCGAATCCTTGCGGCAGCGAACGCATTTCCATGCGGGTCCACTGCAATGAAGTCCACGTTTTGTGAGGTGTGAGCTCGCAATAACCGAACACGCCGCGATCTAAAAGAAAAAAAACAGAAGCGCTTTACTTAAACACCCGTGACAACCAATGTGTCTCTTCGGTCAATTTACTCCATAATTCTTAGATCTGACCATAAAAAATTTGTCGCGGCCTTGGTCTCAGGACATAAACGCAGTTGCCACAAAGCCATCGCTAGGGCTGGTCCATATGCTAGCTGAACGAGCAACATCTTAAAGAGGACCTTACGCTGCAAAACGAAAGAATGATACTCAAATTACATTAAAAATATAAATAAATTTAATAATTCAGGTCTTGACTGATGCGAATTCCAGTGGATTCCGTAGGTCCATGCCCAGAAATTATAGATAAGCGTGGTGTTTGTACAGTAAATTCTTTCTGAACTTACTATTTTTAGTTCTGAACGTACTTTTTCTAGTTTTGTAGTTTCCTCGGGGGACCGGTAGTTTTCTGCTGTAATTACAAAAGCGCCCCAGTAGTTTTCGAAGGCTGTCTTAACTCCTCGGTGCGAGCCAAGGACAAATTTTGAAAGCATCATTTTGCTATCCCTCGGAAAAAGGACCATTCCCATGAGTATGTTAATAATATTGTTGTTATTACCAAAGGAGCTGTGTTTTTTCGATCACCAAGCAAGGTCTACACCCAGTGGCCCTCACGTGCGAGTGGCCCGCTTCGTCGTCGTTCGGGTTAAGCGCGGAGGCCACGTGGTGCCAGGAACGTAGGTATAACCACCCCAACCGCATCTGTACAATCCGCTCTAGTTGACAGGAGGGTGTTGCTGCTCAGGTAGCATGGTCGGGTCGAAGAGGGGATGAGGGAGGTCGGAGACGAGGTTACGGGAAAGACATGAAGAAGAACTTTATACAAGTGAATTTACATTATATACAAACAGCAACTGAGAGAACGGCTCAGTAAGAGAGTCTCAAAACAAGGAGCTTGATGACAAGAAGCTACTCCGCCGTCCTCGCTGCCGAGTTTTATATCGTTTCTTTTCCCTGGGCTCCCTAGATGGGGGCCGGGCTTGTCGGGGAAGGAGTGTCCTGAAAGTACACTGAGGCACCCATCAGACATCTTTTCATTAAGGAACACGCCCCGACACGTGTGGGGAGAGAGAGAAGGATGCCATCTGCGTCGCGCAGACGCTGGAATGTTCCCGAGCAGCGTTCCCGCGCTTTTCATGTGGTCGCACGTGCAGGGTCGCACGTGTGCGGTGTAGGGGGAACGGTCGCTGACCACTTCATCCTGGAAGACGGTTGCTTCTGTCAAACTTGATGACTGGACCCGGCTGACACCCGGGCCCCTTGGAATGTCAAGTACTGACGACCGTGGCAGCTAACTTCTTTCTGTTTTGGAGGGTGCACTGCAGAGCTGGCTGGCTAGTTGCGGGTTGGATTGCTGACGCCGCTTCCGTGGCTAATTCAGGCGTTGACCCCGCGTGCCTTTCGTGACTCATCGGCATTCCGTTGCAACCACGCCGATTTTTCCTCACGACGAAGGCGAAACGTAACAGACTGCCCCGCCGGGAGAAGGAGATCCCGATGGACAGGGGACTGCATCCGCTGTCCGGAGGGATGTCGCTCGAGGCTGCTTTTAACCGGAGTCGGTCATCTCTCACTGCTTCTTGAGCTCAGCGCACCTCGAAGGCTTCCTTCGCACGTTCAGGTTCACAAAGGGCACTGCAACGTGACTTCAAAACGACTGGTTCCCCGTTAGCGTTAGAACTACGCCGAAAACCCAACCGGTCAGTCAGCAAGCACTACACAATCCCCACCAAGCAATGCCAGGCTCTTTTCCTCTTATTCAGTCCTTTAATCCCTGGGAGTAGTCCATCAGCACCCAGTGTCCACAAATCTCCACATTACACTGCAAAACCCGTCTCACTTTGAAACAAAAAAGCAAAAACAATGTTCAGAAGCCTATATCAGGAAAAAAAACACCAGTAAGCAGCAACTTTGAGGCTGATTCTTGCGCTAGAGACCCCGACTTAAACCATCGGCGTTACCGTTGAGACTCCCCTTTTTGTAATGCACCTCAAAGGAATATTGTTGCATTATATTCAGGAACTGTATATATTCAGGAACTGTATATTCAGGAACTGTTGTATTATATTCAGGAACTTGTATCCAGTACCGGACAGACGGCTAAACTCTGGAACAAGGTAAATGCTCTTACAGGACGGAAACAGAAGGGGGAACAACCACAAGAGATTTCGTTAAATGGACGCTTAGTGAGAGACCAGGAGCTTGCTGATGCATTTAATCAGTACTTTGTAACAAAAGATACAGACCAGAATGCTCGTCCTAGCAATGACCTCACAGCACCTAGAAACAATAATTCCATTTTTTTCGCGCCAACTGACAGTGAGGAGGTGTGTTCCATTTATCTCAACCTTAAAAATTCACGCAGCTGCGACATGGACGACCTGCAGATACGGCCTGTTAAATATGCCATACGTGAACTCGCCCCTATACTGGTGTACATTTATAACATGTGTATCTCTTGCGGGGTTTTTCCCGACAGAATGAAAACCGCAAGAGTAATTCCTATTTTTAAAAAAGGCGACAAACAGAATATAAAAAACTACCGTCCAATATCGATTCTCCCCATTTTTTCTAAAGGTTTTGAGAAAATTATCCTCAATAGGCTGTCTTCATTTTGCAGTAAACACCAGCTTATAACCGAAGCACAGTATGGATTTCAGAAAGAGAAGTCCACAGAACTAGCGCTTTTAGATCAGAAAGAGCACATATTAAGAAACTTTGAAAACAAGCTTTTAACTCTCGGTATATTTGTTGATTACACTCAGGCGTTTGACCATATCAATCACAATATTCTCCTCAATAAACTAGAATGGTACGGCGTAAGGGGCACACCTCTCGCTTTATTATCTTCCTACCTCAAAAACAGGCACCAATTTGTCTCATTAAGCGAATTCAAATCGCAAACCCAGAGCATAATCTCAGGTGTACCACAGGGAAGTATTCTCGGGCCGCTACTTTTTAACATTTATGTTAATGATATAGTATCGATTTATCAAGAAGCAAAATTTATAATGTACGCAGATGACACGAGTATTTTTTTATCGTCCCGCAATTACACAGAATTAATAAGAATGGCAAATGAACTTCTCGGGAGACTTTCGATTTGGTCGAAAAAAAATTGCCTACAGGTTAATTGCAGTAAAACAAAAGCAGTAATTTTCCGAACTCAAGGAAAAGAAATCCCACAGTACCATAATATACTGTTCGAGTCTATGCAAATTGAGGTTGTTAACTCAATTAAAATTCTTGGTGTAACCTTCTCCAGCAGCCTACAATGGGACGAGCATGCAGATTCAGTCCTCAAGAAGCTAAGCAGTACGGTTGGTATGCTAAATCGCAATCGACACATTTTTCCTACTTTTGTTAAAATACTTTTGTATAATGCCTTGTTTGCCTCGCACATTAATTATGGTCATTTAGTATGGGGTACAACGACACAATCAAATCTTAATAATATATTAATCATGCAGAAAAGGGCTCTACGTATTATTGCCAATGTATCCTTTACGGAACACACTGAACCACTCTTCGAGAAGTATAACATAAGAAAGATTCACGACATTTACACATACAGACTTCTGCGGGATTTTTACTATAGCAGCAGGAAACATAATTTTACGCTAGTGAAAATCGCGAACCTGCATCAGAATGTACCTGCCTACACCACACGCCGCGCAGAAATATGGAATGTTTCGAGATACAGAACTAATTATAGCAAACAGATGCTTGAGAATAATTTACCAAGGTTGTTAAATTCTCTAATTGAAATGGGTATCGACATTCTAAGCATGAACCCGTCAAACTTTAAAGCCTTCTTACGCTCCTATACTGCATAAAATGTAATATAATATATTTTTGTCTTTATTATTTCCTTAATACCTCTGTCTCTCCTTCATACATATTTGTGAATGTTTCTATGTTTTGTTTTGGGCTTTCTTTATTCACTTCTTGTGTTTTGATGAGCTGACTGCCACCGCCGCTCTGCCAAGTGTACACCAGGATGCAGGACCGGTCAAGCCTCCAGGAGGCTTTTTGCCTGCCATCCTCGACATTATATCTGTATGGTGTAATGTTGGAATAAATATTTGAATTTGAATTTGAATGCGAGGCTCCAGCGCAGGAGACGGCCATTTTTGGATGAGGTCTGCAGCCATTGGAGAGGGCAATGATCCGTCTCCATGATAAACCTCGAGCCGGCTAGGTAGCACGATAATTTCTGAACGGCCCATATGGGACACGCGCATTCTTTCTCGGTGGCGCTGTACGCCTGCTCACGGCTGGTCAGCTTACGACTAGCATACAGGACAGGGTGCTCCTCTTTTCCCTTTTCCCTCTGGCACAGCACAACGCCCATGCCCCGCTCACCAGCATCGCACTGAATCACGAAACCTTTAGAGTAGTCAGGCGATCGTAGCACAGGCTGACTCGTTAGAGCGCTCTTTAGGGTTCTAAAGGCTGTTTCCATTTTTTTCCTCCCAGACGACTTTTTGTCGCTCTGTTTTCCTGACAGCATCCGTCAGGGGACTCGCGGTATCTGAATACCTGGGGATGTACCTCTGATAGTAGCCGGCGACACCCAAGAAAGAGCGGATATCAGTCTTTGTGCGCGGCTGCGGGAAGTCTCGTATCGCGGCCACCTTTATTTCAGAAGGGCGGCGACGGCCCTGCCCATTCACGTGACCGAGGTAGACAACCTCGGCCTGTGCCAACTGGCACTTAGGAGCCTTGACCGTCAAGCTCGCGTCGCGCAGGCGGGTTAAAACTGCCCACAAGTGTGCCTTATGCTCAGGCCACGATCCGGAAAATATTGCTACGTCGTCTAAATACGGCAAAACGAACTCTTCCTGTCCCCGCAACACTTTGTCCATGAGGCTGGAAAAGCAGTACGGCGCATTCTTCAAACCAAAACTCAAAATTTTAGGACGGAATGTTCCCTTTGGTGAAATGAACGCCGCATATCTACTAGCCTGCTCTGTAAGGGGAACCTGCCAGTAGCCCCTGACTAGATCTAGTGTGGAGATAAACTGAGCGTTACTAACTTCCTCGATGCTCTCCTCGATGTTTCGAACTGGATAAATTTGATCCTTAGTGATGGAATTAAGCTTCCGGGCAAGGACGAGGGTCCTTGCCCGGTACCTCCACTAAAATCAAAGGGGAGGTATAATCACTCTCACAAGCCTCAATAACAACCAGCTGAAGCATTTTATTTACCTCAGCTTCCATAATATCGCGCTGGCGCAGCGGCACCCGGTACGCCTTGGACCGTACTGGCTCCGCCGAGGTAAGTTTCATGTCATGAGTAAGCACGGAAGTCCTACCTGGCCTATCAGAGAACTGACCTCGACACTCTTGCAAGAGCTCGTGCAGCTCGGCTTTCTGCTGCTCAGGCGACAGCGGTGCTTTCGATACCAAGTCATTAATTACTTGCTCAGTGCCTTCCCTGTTCGCCACTGAACACAATCCCGGAAGCTCGACTGGGAGCTCTTCGGGAGCGTTTACCACCATACACACCACTGCTTCCCGTTGTCTACAAGGTTTGAGCAGATTACCGTGGTAAACCTACTGTACTTTACGTTTTCCCGATAGGTTCACTACGTAGTTAACGTCGGACAGTTTTTGCACAATTCGTGCCGGGCCCTCTCACTGCCCATCGAGCCTGTTTTTGAGCGATGTCCGTAAAATCATTACGTCATCGCCCACCTCAAAACGACGGGCCCTTGCTGTCCGATCATAATAAACTTTGGCCCTCTGCTGGACGTTTCTCAGTGCTTCACCTGACAACTCCTGTGCCCTTTTTAAACGTTCGAGTAGCCCCAGCACGTACTCCACCACGACTGGGTCGTCGCCCCGGCCTTCCCACGATTCTCGAAGCATGCGTAGCGGTGACCGCACCGTGCGACCGTGCACAAGCTCAGCTGGCGAAAACCCCGTAGCCTCATGGGGCGCGGTTCTCAATGCAAACATCGCTGCAGGCAAGCATAGCTCCCAGTCTGTTTTCCTTTCAAAACACAACGCTCTCAATACCCGCTTCATGACGGAGTGGAGCTTCTCCACGGAGTTTGACTGAGGATAATACACGGAGCTATGTAAAAGCTTTATTCCACACCTTTCCAGAAAGGCCGTGGTCAAAGCGGTTGTAAACACCGCGCCCTGGTCTGACTGGATTTCTGCAGGAAAACCAACCCGCGCGAATATGGACAGTAGTGCATTAACAATCTCAACCGAGCTGAGTTCTTTAAGCGGTACGGCCTCGGGGAACTTTGTTGCTGGGCACATCACAGTCAAAATGTGTTTGTAGCCTGAGGTCGTTACCGGCAGTGGTCCTACTGTGTCAATAACGAGTCGTCTAAAGGGCTCCGTAATGATAGGCACCAACTTCAACGGCGCTCGCGCTTTGTCCTCAGGTTTTCCCACACGCTAACAGGTGTCACATGTCCTTACAAACAGTTCTGCGTCACGAAAACACCCCGGCCAATAATATTCTTGCAAAAGACGGTCCTTAGTTTTTTTAACTCCTAGGTGCCCGGACCACGAACCTCCATGCGACATGCGCAACAAATCCTGACGATAGCGCTGAGGCACGACGAGCTGATCGAACTCAACTCCCCTGCGGTCGAGATACTTGCGGTACAGGATCCCACTTCTTTCTACAAAACGGACATTTTTCTGGGCGATCCCTTCTCTTACATTGCAGTGGATATTCTCTAGGCTGCGGTCCTTTTTTTGCTATGCTATCAGATCAGAACTGGGGATTTGGTTGGTTGGCTGATGCGTTTTAACGTCACAAAGCGACTAAGGCTATGAGAGACGCCGTAGTGGAGGGCTCCGGAAATTTCGACCACCTGGGGTTCTTTAACGTGCACTGACATCGCACAATACACGGGCCTCTTGAATTTCTCCTCCAAAGAAATTCAATCGCCGCGGCCGGGATCGAACCCGCGTCTTTCGGGTCAGCAGCCGAGCACCATAACCGCTGAGCCACCGCGGCGGCGAACTGCGGACTTCTAGTAATCTATTAAGTCCCTCTGACGTAGGTGCGATGAGCAGGTCTGCAGATAGTTCCTCTATTTTTCCGCTGTCCGGCATTCTCTCTAGCACATCCGATGCCTTCAATGTTTCAGGCTCCTTTCTACCCAGTGTAGATATGCTCTCAATCTCAGTGTGTTGTACCTCCGACTCTTTTTCACTGTCCGGCAACGTCGCCTCCGCAACTACCGCCTTTGTAGCAAGCTCCAGAGCTCTCGATCTAGTTCAGGCCTGAACACTAGCCTCACCAAACACAAGTCCCTTTTCGCGGAAGAGTTGATCGGACCTGTTTGAAAATAGGTATGGGTACTGAGGGGGGAGCATAGATGACACCGCGGCCTCTGTCTCAAGTGCGCCGAAAGGTCCTTCAATACGCAGTTTTGCTACGGGCAAACACACGCTCTGTGCTTCTACGGCTTGTTTGATCCACGCGCACTCGCCGGTGAACATATCGGGTTTTACGTACGAGGGGTGAACCACATCCATCGTTGCCGCAGAATCCCGAAGAACTCGCCACTCTTTCCCGCTCACAACGAGGTCTCGTATGTACGGCTCGAGAAGTTTCATGTTCGCGTCGCCACTGCATACTGACAAAAGCACGAGCTTTGTTTTCGCTTCGGGACACTGCGCCGAAAAGTGTCCCTACTTCTGGCAATCATAACAGACGCTCGGCTGCCTTGCCTCGAACCTCTTCCTGCGTTCGGCTTCCGCCGCCTCTTTGCGCTCGGTCGGACCGTTTTCACTCTGGTCCGCACCACGTTTGCCCTCCTTTATTCTAGTGGGCGTGGACTTCGGCCTCTCAAATTAGAGTCGAATTCACTCTTTTGACCGTCCTTAGCTCCGCGAGCCCGACGAGTCACAAACTCCTCTGCTAGCTCGGCGGCTCTCGCCACCGTACTAACGTCTGGCCTGTCCAAGACCCAGTACCGAACGTGCTCCGGTAACCGTCTGTAAAACGGTTCCATCCCGAAACACTGCAGAACTTTCTCGTGATTACCAAACGCCTTCTCTTCTTTGAGCCATTCCTGCATGTTTGACATAAGCTTGTAGGCGAAATCCGGATATGACTCATTTTTGTTTTTCTCCGTTTCGCGAAACTTCCGACAGAACGCTTCCGCTGACAGCCTGTACTTTTTCAGCAGACTGGATTTCACATGATCGAAATCCTCCGCCTTCTCTTTCTTCAGGCGAGCGATTACGTCGGCCGCCTCAGCGGGCAAGAAAGTGAGTAAGCGCCGTGGCCATGTTTCAAGAGAAAACCCGTGCTGCTCGCACGTTAGCTCGAAGTGAACAAGGAACAAACGAATGTCCTCTCCAGTATTAAACGACCGCATCAAGTCAGTCATTTTGTACGATACCCGCTCTCCTGCACCGTGTGCCTGACCTGCACTACGAGAGCGTTCCATCTCTACTTCAAGACGCTTTATTTCCAAAGCGTGCTGACGCTCCCGTTCCTCTTTCTATTGTTCCTCCTCCTTTTTCTTTGCCAATTCTCTCTCCTCAATGGTCTCAACGCATTCCGAAAGCTCGTCATCTTCAGCCTCCAACGCAAGAATAGCCTTAGCAGCTCTGGTTTTCTGAATTTGTCTGAGACATCCAGACCCAACTCTTTAGCAAGCTCCAGTAACTTTGGTTTGCGCAGCGTCTTCAAATCCATGGCTACTCTGAGTGCTGCTTTCTCTACTGTCCGCTATTGTCTTGCCGCACTAACCCGGCAGCAATGACAACCAATTACCACCTCTGTTCCTGACACTAACAAAAAGCCTGGTAAAACTTAGTAGAGGAAAGTCCCGCGCTCACGAAACCTCGCAGCCAAGAATCCAGCGCAGTCGTTCCCCTGCAGATAACAAGTCATCGCACAGCGCTATTGCACTGCTCCCGACTCGCCGAACTGCTGCTCAGCAAACCGCTGACCACGTCTCTCCGCTGGCGTCCGTTGTCTCGATGCTACCGCTGGCAACCAGTTGTTGCGGCTCAGGTAGCATGGTCGGGTCGAAGAGGGGATGAGGGAGGTCGGAGACGAGGTTACGGGAAAGACATGAAGAAGAACTTTATACAAGTGAATTTACATTATATACAAACAGCAACTGAGAGAACGTCTCAGTAAGAGAGTCTCGAAAACAAGGAGCGTGATGACAAGAAGCTAGTCCGCCGTCCTCGCTGCCGAGTTTTATATCGTTTCTTTTCTCTGGGCTCCCTAGATGGGGGCCGGGCTTGTCGAGGAAGGAGTGTCCTGAAAGTGCATTGAGGCACCCATCAGACATCTTTTCATTAAGGAACACGCCCCGACACGTGTGGGGAGAGAGAGAAGGATGCCATCTGCGTCGCGCAGACGCTGGAATGTTCCCGAGCAGCGTTCCCGCGCTTTTAATGTGGTCGCAGTGTAGGGGAAACGCGCAGTGTAGGGGTGTGTGTGCGGTGTAGGGGAAACGGTCGCTGACCACTTCTTCCTGGAAGACGGTTGCTTCTCTCAAACTTGATGACTGAACCCGGCTGACACCCGGGCCCCTTGGAATGTCAAGTACTGACGACCGTGGCAGCTAACTTCTTTCTGTTTTGGAGGGTGCACTGCAGAGCTGCGCTGGCTAGTTGCGGGTTGGATTGCTGACGCCGCTTCCGTGGCTAATTCAGGCGTTGACCCCGCGTGCCTTTCGTGACTCATCGGCATTCTGCTGCAACCGCGCAGATTTTTCCTCACGACGAAGGCGAAACGTAACAAGGTGAAAGTCAAGTCTGCACTTGTGGGAATGTCCTTTAAACGCACCACATGCATGACTTCAGGCCACTAACGCAGTTGGCGTTCCAGCGCCGAACTTTTGTACAGTCCGAAATACCGATGAAGAAGCTTTTCACACAGCCCTTTGTGGCGCCCAGGGGTCCACACCCGCACCTGGCCGCCGTGTTCGTACTGCAGTTCCGTGTGCTGAAGGATATAGACCAGATTTTTTTAGCCTCGTCAGCAGCTCACGGACGGCGCCATACTCTCGACGCCAGACGCCGCCTCCCGGAGGGGACTGCGGGATTTGTCGTGAGCGTCGTCTTTCCGAATGCGAATACGACGTTGTGTGGTCGTTTTTTGTTGTTCTACTTGTCGTTCCTGTGGTCGATGCATAGAAAGTGTTTGTCAATGTACAGCAGCTATTCCTCTGGACGGCACTGCGCTGTCGTCGGTTGCCCCAACAACCAACGAAAGCGCAAAATGCTTTTGCAAGGCATGTGTGATGTGCACCAAGACCAAAGAAGCATATGCATGTGCGGCGTCTATTCCTTTCATAAATTTCCTGCCGCAGAAGAGTGCCGACGGCAATGGGTCGTCGCGTTGAACAGAGAGGACTTCGAACCTAGCAAGCTTGCTCGCGTAAGTATCATGCTTCCTTTGGAAGCCGACGACATGCGCGTTGTCAAACTGGGTATTGCATGATGTGTTTATCGCGGAACTCTCAACTACTTGCAGGTTTGCTCTGTCCATTTCATTGACGGCAAACCAACGAAACTGAACCCGTGTCCGATGCTGAACCTCGGATACGCAAGAAAGGTGAGTTTTCAAGGACTTGTGGAAGTACGGGGCTAGTGCGCCGAACGAGCATCATGAATTTAGAAGTCTCCTTACCGCGGACGGTTTCCGTGCGCGCTGAGATTTCGTAAGCAGGGCACTTTCACGCCTATAACTATATATATATATATATATATATATATATATATATATATATATATATATATATATATATATATATATATATATATATATATATATATATATATATATATATATATATATGTCGCCAATATTAAAACTGCGTATTGGGGGCATTGGCGACGTATCTTTTTCATCGGAAAAATTTGTTGCGATTTAATACTGTCCGACACGCGAGGAAAAAACAGCAGGCTGCTCAATTTAATGAAAAGACCACGATCGAGTGCTTGTTTCGACTGCAGTAGGCTATGTAAATTTTCTTAATGAACCTAAATGCAGCTACCATTAAATATTACGCCGCAAATTATGACGACGACTTGTGGAGCGCGTCGTTTTATTGCATCGGGCTGGTATTTAGGTGTCAGTGTATTTATCTCGGCGCGGATATTTCATTTGCCCGAAACAAGGTGTGCACTTAGCTACATTCGAAAAAATGGCAGGGAGTGCTGCCCGCCACGGTGGATCAGTGGTTTAGCACGCTCGGCTACATAGCCGGAGTACACGTGGTTCAAACCCTCCCGCGGCGGCCGAGTTTCGATAGAGGCGAAACGCAAAGGGCGCCCGTGTGCAGGCGATGTCAGTGCATGTAAAAGGTCCTAAGGTGGTCGAGCCCTCCACTGCAGCATCTCTTTACTCCAACCTTCCTCAATTCCCCACTGCGCGCTTCAGGCGTCAACCGAATGAGAAAGGTACATGCTGCGCGCTTCCTTTCTGATAACCAATTATTATCAAATGCAAGATCAGTGATTACTGATATCATTAGCAGCTAACCCATGGGTGCAATTAATTATGATCTTTGGCAAAGGTTAGGCAGACTTGACTTTCCATTCTGAATTATTTAGGGCCCTAAGACAGGACGAAGGTAGAAAAACATAGGAGAAGGCGAGACCAAAACCAACTAGCCCAGCAACAATTTCTCTTAACTTTCCATAACAGCCTCAGAGTACAATTTCCGGATTTAGCCACTTTTGTTAGACCACTGAGTATTTGGCACGGAAGGTAGATTATAAATGTGCGATGCAGGTAAGATAGAATAGTCAAATGTTTAGAAGAAAGCTCGTAAGTAGGTGTGAATACCTTTATTTGCAGATAAGAAAATTTATGGCATCATTTCAATGTGAAATGAAAAATTTACTTAGCCTACCAGCTATTACTGACAGCTGCATCCATGACATTTAAGCAGTAACGTCCGATTTCTGTTCACTTAGCAAAAAAAAACAATGTTTCAAAGTAAGGAAGCACGGATTCTCTGTATTTTGGTTACATTTGGGCGTTTCTTCTCCACCAGAATATTTCAGCTTTGGTTCTGGTGACATGTCATGACTTTAAAACACTGCATGTATAAGACACCTTGGTAGTCTTGCACTATGTGGCCTTGAGCCATTGAACGTATTGTTATTTGAAATGTTTGGACATTGTTATAGTACTTGATAGCAAGTTTTATGCAGTGGAAATGAAAAATACATGCCTGTAAGGACAAAATGGATCTAAAAAAATTCAAAATGCGCAGGTTACACATGGACGAAGGCAAATCCTCAAAAAAGGTGAACCATTGGGGCATGTTACTCCAGGTGTCACTGCACAGGGATCAGAAATAAAGGTAAGACTAATTTCTGCACAGCTTTTTCTTAACCCTCCCGTACTCTTGTTATAGCTACATGTATGACCATGCTAGATGCAGGGTGACAAACTCGACGGGCCTGGCAACGTCACTGCTGTGCACACCAAGTGAATTGTGTGGTGATTCCTGTCATTACCTGACGTATTACTTAAATCACATTGAAGAGAGGGATGCCCTACCCTCATTCCTCAAGAGGGCTTGAGTGCCACACGTTTCACTTGAAGAAATTTTTTGCCCGTGCGGAAACCGGTCACTTAGGAAGGATGCTTCCCACCTTCCTCTAAAATTGCTGCAAGACACTGACCTTGACCGAAGATGGTGACTGCACCAGTTGGTGTCTATTATGAGTGCTTGTGTGCGTGGCAGTGAAGCTGTGGTATGTCACATATCGCCCTTACAATCACTATTAAGGTGTTAGTACAGCGGGGCAATTTTCGCCAGATTTTTTGCATCGCATCATGGCACACAACACACAAAATAAGGGGAATGTACAAAAGCTTGCAGAAGCACCTCTTCTGCATGCCCTGTCTTCTGTGTTGAAACACCTTCAAAGCCTGTTGTATCCTACGTATGTGCTACCACCCTTCGCAGCTGCAATCTGTCAACACGAAACCCACATTTGTCAAACCAGAGTAACTGTTGTGCCCTAGAAAAGGTGTTGCCACATTAAAGAAGGCAAAATTCAGGTACAGTCGAGCCCACCTGTAACTGCCAGAGATATAATGAACGCTCACTTATTACACACTAGGAGGGAGCTACTCTCAAATTCTGTATTCTGTGGCACAACATCTCAGATAAAACAATGGGCTGCACAGCTCGGTTATAACGAACCAGGAGGTGTGTAACCTAGCCCCCAATGATAAAAAACGTGCACCTCCCACCAGCGCGGAGACTTCAAGCGCCTTCCGGCTGCAGTGATTCCCCCAATAAAGTGGTTACCCCCCCCCCAAAAAAAAAACAATTTAAAAAAAAGGCGGCACTGAAAGTGCAGTTAAATGGCAGCCAAGTGCACCCCGCCAGGCAGCGGGTGAATCGGTGTGGGCATGTGCGCCAGCTGGGCAAGGCGCCTATGAAGTGGAAGCAGCAGCGTGTTAAGCAAGAGACAGGGGCTGTGAACCGAAACTACTGCAACAGCCGGTGATCACCCAATGACAGCAATTTAAGAAGTTTTAAAGTAAGTCATGAAATACGCGTTGCTAACCCGCCTGGCCATGTGTGTATTGCTTGCCCAATTGGGATCTCCACCTTCTGTGATACTGCAGTGTGCAGGCAGTGCGCAGATAGCATTCGGTGCGTCCTGTGCGCACGTTTGATCCTGTAGATTTGTCCCTGCGTCTTTGCAACTTTGTCGAGCACAGAAAACGAGGTTGCTGTACTACCACCAGTTACCGTGAATACCTCAACCTAAAGTGTGCTCCTTCCATGTTATGGCAGCAACTGTATGAGTCCTTGCATACTCTAAATCAGAGGGAACCCGTCAGTCCCTGTTTGCGTGGCTAACTTGTCTGAAGTACCAGCATTCTGTGTGCAATGTGATGTTAAGATTTACTCATGCCCTCATTTAGATGTGGCTTGCAACAGGTGCATCTCTCTCATATAAGACCATATCTTTTTTCCAGGTTATGCCCCAAACATCCCCTGCACCAGATGGCTCGACTCCAGACTTTGCAAGTGATCAAACGTTCCCAGCAGCAGATGACTTGGCTCCAGACTTTGCAGATGAGGTTGAAATAAGAGAGGAGCCACTTGACGCCAGCCATCAATCAGTTTTTCTGCAGACAGAATCTTCAGCTGTGGGCGAAAAATCTTGTGATAAGAGTTGCCAGACTGAACCAGAGGTGTGCACCATTGGCGTTCAGTGTGAGGATTTATGTAGCACTATAGAGGAGGACCACTCTTATGCTGCACGGTCCATTAAAACAGAATCTTCGGCAGTTCAGACTATTGAGAAGCCATTGTCTGAAGATATTTCAGAAGCTGTATGCAATTTTTATACTGGCCTTAGCTGTGATGTCTTCTGGAAACTTGTGACTGCAGTGAATCTGCAAACTTGCACTAGGCGCACCATGAGCATCGGGGACCAGGTACTGCTGACACTCATGCGCCTGAGGCTGGGGCTCTTGTACTTTGACTTGGCCATAAGGTTCAACATTTCAGTGTCCAAAGCTAGGCACGTGTTTCGAACAACGCTCGTCACTTTGGACAACCTGATGACAAAGGTTGAGGCATGGCTACCACCAGAGACAATTCTAGCAACATTGCCACAGCAGTTCAAGGACAACACATATCGCAATACGACGAGCATCCTGGACTGCACAGAGGTTGCACTGCAGCGACCAAAGAAGCTCTACGAAAGAGGACAGACGTATAGCCACTATAAAAGTGGAAACACCGTGAAGTTTAGAAGAACTTCTTGTTGGGCAAGTTGGTGCATTGCTTGAAGGAACCTAGTTGCGCTATAAAAAAGACAAACACAGGAAAAAGCCAAGAGACAGACAGAGCTCTGTCTGTCTCTTGGCTTTTTCCTGTGTTTGTCTTTTTTATAGCGCAACTAGGTTCCTTCAAACCGTGAAGTTTCTTGTGGCATTAGCTCCAAGTGGCTTCATAACTTTTGTGTCTCGCTGCTTTGGTGGACGGGCATCCGACAAGTATATTGTTGAGAAGTGTGGGATTACAAAGCTCTTCTTTAACAATCAAGAAGTGATGGCCGACAGGGGGTTCACATTGACGCCTTCAATGAAGGAGAAAGGTGTGAAGTGGAATGCTCCTCCTTTTTCAAGGGGAAGGGAACAGTTCCCGGAAGCAGAAGCTACAGCAGCCAGGAGATTATCACGGCTAAGAATACATGTTGAGCGCGCCATCAACCGCATCAAGTGCTACAGAGTTTTGAAGGGTGCACTTCCTATACACCACAAGAATTTGATGGATTGCATTGTTCGTGTTTGTGCAGGTCTGTGTAACCTGAACGGCCCCCTAATTGCCCCGAAGATTGAAAAATGACTGTGCAAGGGAAAAATACGGTTTTCCACATCATTATGGAGAGCTTGAATTATGGAGTTTTTCTAGGAATGAAGCTTCATAAATGAACCCTTTGCTGTTTAAATGGGAACTTTCCATTCAGGCAATGGGCAGGGTGAAAATGCACAGAGCCTATTGGTGCCCATGCATTCTTGTTCCTTTATTATTGACAATGCTTTAAACAAAAACATCACTAATGCAACGAGAGGGGCCCTTTTTCGTGTTTTGAGCGTGACACCAGCAAAAGACTGAGAAAAAGTGCCTTAATAATGATTTGTTTTCATTTGGGGGGCTTCATGTGCTGCAGTGTGCCAATGTGCCATTCATTTCATTGCATGAACAGCTATGAAGCTGTCAGCAGGTTCAGTGACACAAATGTGTTGAGGAAATCTCTGCCTACTGCGTACTGATACATACTGATTCGTGGGCAGTGAACAGTAATAGGATATACGATGGCGTGCCATAAGCCGCCTTTATGCACCTTGCAGACTTTCTAGTGGTTCTAGCTGTACTGCATTTTTTAGGTAATGGTGACTGCGATAATGCATTGAAGTGCTGATGATTTAGTGCAATTAGCATTTCACTGTACACTACTAACAAGCTGATCCCATTCACAGTGTGTTTAATCGAAATTTTGCATTTTTTTAATATATGTTAGCATGGATGCTTTGTGGACAGTTTTTTGTTACTCTATAAATAAGATGCACCTGTACAAGCAGGGTGCTCATGAAAGCACTGCAAGTGGCAGGTATTAATCCAGAGCTCTCCATTATGGTAATTTTTCATTAAGCCCTTCAAGTGTGGTTCAGCTGTTTTACTGTGCTTCTTTTTTCATAACCTTCCCATTTTAGCTCGCCCATTAGGTGAGGGCAACAAGCCACTTTATTTTCAGATTTGCTCACAAAACTTGCTAATTGTTTCAGGCACAGCTCTCTGTAACAATCAACTACTGTGCTTCCACTGTCATTTATTGCACAATTAAATACATTGCCACAGCATTTAGCAGCTCTTTGTTATCACTTAGCGCACAGTTCAGCATAATCCTTGCAGAACACCAGGCTTCCACTGTGAACTTCATTGACAAGCCTGGGAAGGTAGTGCTTGAAATAAAATTGCGACAACCGACTGATGTGTCCAACTACAAATTCCACATCGTACAACACCTCAACTAAAACAGTGTTGAGCCATGACCAAACAAAAATAACAGTGGGATCTCTGCAGGCAAAACATCGTAAACTGCACTTGCAAATAGTATCCATTTCTTCCGGTTTTGGCCAGGTAACACTTTCCTCCTTCATCCTCTCTCACGTCGTAGGTGTTGCTTTTTACAAGTTCCAAGCAATCATTGATGTAGGGGCACTTGATCTCCAAGATACTGGTTTCACCAACTAATCCGTCGGGGCTAGCTGAAAAAAATGGCTGAGTTTCACTCACAATGGTGCCACACTGCTTCACCTCAACTTTGCGCAGCTTCTCAAACGTCTGCCGAGCAACAGGCTCATACCGTTGCCCATGGCTTGTCGCTTTATTTCCTCTAAAATGTGAAAAAAGGCGTGACGTCACAAACTTGTCGGGCGATGTCTCTTTTTTTCGTGGCACTTTGGCGACATTTGAGGCTGTCAGCCTGAGCTTGCGACTGTCCTCCCATAGAGGGCCAGCCTGTTGCACAGTCGCCTCTGCAAGCTGCAGCCTGGCTGGCTCTTTCAAGCGAACCCACTTGTCATAAAAGTCTCCACAAGTGATGCAGGAAGGCTCGTCATCCTCGTGCGATGTGTGCACAGGTGCGACTGTGCCAACTGCAGACGCATTGCTCGGTACTGCAGCATCAACGGTTAGCTGCAGCAAGCTCCCTTTTGCCTCGAGAAGAGGTGCTATGTCAGAGCTTCTCATGGCTTGCACGTACTCTTGGTGAGTGTTGTAACATCGTGGGTCAGCACTCCTGGCTTCCACCGACGTCTCTGTTAATACCTTTTTCATTGTGAAGCTCATATGGGAGACTTCCGATGGCACCACATTTCTTTTTGTCCCACGATTGCAAAGAGCACTTCGGTCAGTGCAGGCTTGCCCAGTAAGGCCCTGCTTGTTGGCAAATTCCATTTTCCACAAGACTGCACCTGTCATCCCAGAAGAGACGAAAAAAATATTTTTTATCATGTCCCAAAAGATAACGGCTCAGATAATTTTGATATTTTTGCAGTGAACAAAATACTAATTCAGTCCTACTAAAGAAGGCTTGAGGGGTACGTGGTGCCTGGCAGATGGCTACATAATAATCATAATAATAAATTGTTGCATTTCAGGGTACATATACGTGCCTGCAAAAGCGAACAGAGGGCTTGTGAGGCAGTGCCGGGCAGCATGGAAGATGCCAATTCAACAGCATACATAATGTAATGCTTTTGCATAATGCTTTTGAAATACAATTGGGACTAAAGCGTAGATGGTGCTGCACATATGGACAATATACTAGCACACAATTTTTGTCATCAGTTGGCACAGTCTCAAGGATTCTGTGCAGATTCTGTTTTGACTGACATGATCCATTCTTGCATAATAATTTTGTTGTGCAAAGCACCATGGTCTGCCCTTGCAAGTCGTTAACTGACTGACCAGTTTTCATGAGCATGATTGCAGAATGAAACAGACTATATGCAATATTTTTAATGTGCTCGGTCACTCCTCATGTACATCTTTATAAATCTTCCCATTTTAATTTAAAGTTATGTGTATTAACAAATACACCTTTGAACAATGCAGTATAGAAATGTAAATAAATAATAAATGAATAAATAAACCCCCCCCCCCTCAGAAAGCGGTTCCGGAGCCCCTGCCTGGTGCCACCGGAGGTTGCTGTGCCAAAGCTCGCCTTCAATAGCTGTGTATGCTCTTGGGCTTACCTATGTGGCTGCAGACTTTTGTCAAGCCAACCTTGCAGTTGCAGGCAGCAGAAAGTATGCTGCATGACTTGGTAATGCACACCCAAACTTGATATGGTCGAGCGTCGTCTGCTTGTGATGGTGCCACCGTCGTCTGCTTGTGATGGTGCCACCTTCTTGCTCCCATTCGAGAGCACAAGACATTCAGCGAGTAAAATAGACACAAAAACGAAATGGAAATACAGAAAGGATTGGTTAACAGTGAACTGCAGTAATTTCATCTTGAACATTTATCTACAGTTGGAGAAATACTATGAGAGACAACAGAATAAAAAAAAGAAAAGAAAAAAAGAGTGGTTATGCCTGGAGTGACAACAGATACATGGTGATGCAATTTTTGAAAGCTTTCAATGATTTGCTTTCTTGAATAATGTTTACAGCAGGATGGTGATCGTTTAAAAAACTGGAAATTCTGTAGCTAAGTTTCTGGGCGCCGTAGTTAGTACGTATTTTTTCCTTATTATAACTTATGTGCCGTATGTTGTAGCTGTGTGGTTTCGTGAGATACTTATGACAAAAGGCGGCAGGATCAGAATGCATTTGTTGGTAAGTGGCTAACGCTATCTTTTTGTTTATAACACTCCACAGTGTAAGCAATTGGTGTTTCCTAAACAATGGGGCAGTGTGGCTAAGGTATGGTGCATTATCCATTAGTCGCAGAAATTTCTTTTGTAATAAGTATACGTTTTCTATGCTTGTTTTAGGTGCTGCGCCCCAAACAAGAAGACAATAGTGGAAACGCGAATGTACCAGTGTGTAGTATAGTTGTTTCATTAGCCACATAGGCAAAAGGTCCTTTAATTTATACATGATACCAATGGACCTAGAGATACCTGTGCGAACTTTTTCAATGTGAGGGGACCAGTCGAGATGTTCGTGAAATATGACGCCAAGAAATTTATGAGATATTGCACGTTCAATAGATTCATCACAAAATTGAATCAGTATTTCTTGTTTAATGGACTTGTTACGTGCGCGGAATATAATATACTTAGTTTTTTAGTGTTTAACTGCAGTTCGTTAGTGCGGAGCCATGTGGATAAGTTTTGCAGCCATATATTGGTTTCTACTTGGAGGGATTCCAGATCTTGTCCGCAGAAGAATACATTGGTATCGTCAGCGTACAGTACTATTTCTGGTGTAGAGGGCACGTTAATTACATCATTTATATAAAGAAGAAATAACAGCGGCCCAAGGATTGATCCTTGCGGAACTCCATAATGTATCAGACCTAAGCTGGACTTTGCATTCGGAATGTTCGTGTACTGTTGACGATTTGAGAGGTAATTCTTTATTAATGTGAGAGCCGTTCCTCTAATGCCATATTTATATAACTTGTATAACAATATCGGGTGCTTGATAGAATCGAATGCTTTCCTAAAGTCAAGAAAAACACCTATTGTAATATTTTCTGCTGAAAATTGTCTATTATCTTATCCTTAATTTTTATTAGCGCCATTTCAGTAGATTTCTCTTTCTGAAATCCATATTGCTGTTCTGCGATGATATCGTTTCGCTTGCAGAGGTCAAATACTTGCCTCGCGGCTCTGCAGAAGGGCGCTCGACGGTGGTCAAATACACCACAAACGCACATGCACAGCACAAGTGCGCAGCAGCGTGTTACCACTGTCACCACTCATCCACTTACTATCCAATCGTACAATACAAAGATGCCAAAATGTACTCACCAAGCTTCAATACGGCGCCCGAACAAGCAGCCATCATCAGCAGCGACAAAGCGTCGATCGTCTGCTATCCCGCAGTCCCCTGGGAAATGCTCGCACCGCGGCGCGCAAGTCGCGGAAAAATGGCCCTAGGCCCTAGGGTTTAAAGATAACAATGGTCATGTAAATAAATCTGCAGTGGAAGTCAGCAAAAAGCGATTGGAGGATTGGTGGCTGAAAAGCAGAGATGTTGCATAAGGTTAGAATAGTAGAAAACCGTAGGCAAAGGTGATGGAGAATCTTAATGAGAATTGCCAACACAGTAAACAAAAAAATAATAAAGAAAGAAAAGCTGAGCATGGTGGCAATTGCCACCACCCCGTTTCAAAGGGGGCGCTCCTATCCATCCATCCATCCATCCATCCATCCATCCAATGGCTGCGCCCTGAGGTTGCTGAAAAATCTGGTCTATAGCGACGGGCATCGGCGAATTGCTGCTTCTTAATGTGCAAGCGGCCCATCTCACGGGCTTGCTCTGTTTATTCCATGAAATGGTCTGCGTCTGGGGAGAAAGCTTCATCATCGCACAAGAGCATGGTGTCCAACATCACCCTAGCGTTCGTGCCATAGATGAGACGGAAGCGGTCAACTCGGTAGTTTCCTGCGCGGTATTGCAGTCGGAGGTGGCGTGCGGAAGGACCTTGTCTGCATACATCAAAACCATTTCCTACAACGTTTTGTTTAGTCATTCCGTTAGGCCATTTTTTTGTGGTTGATGCGGTGTTGTTCGATCGTCTGTATTGCTACATATCAAGGCTTCACGTGGGAGCCGAGCTATGACCGCCTTCCCATGGCAATGATTGCCGAGGGGGATCGTGTGTAAGCACTATGTCATGCATAAACAAGTCAGCAACTTTGAATTCAAATTCTTTATTTCGTCAGCAGTATCTCGCCGAAGGACCCTTGTCTCATTATAGCGGGTGAAGTAGTCTGTCGCAACTATGATGCTTGTAGACGGTCGAAAACAGGGAAACTGACTATCGGGGTGGCTCGATAGACTGCAGTATCCCGGGAAGAAGGAGCGCAGGTTTTTTTTTCGGCATTGGAGTTGTCAGCATATCGTGAAAAAAACTGATGTTTGCAGTAATCTGCGGCCCTTCATAATTTTGCGGGACTGAGGACAGGGTGCATGTAAAATCAAGATGGCCGGAAGTCATTCGTCATTGTAGGTAAGGAGTACTTCAGCATGTAGATCCGGGCGTACGAGGAGCAGGTATGTTTACGCATTGATAGTGGACCTCCTTTTGTAAAGTCCCCAATACGGAGGCACAACAATGACATCCCACGAGCTAGGATGCATGGATGGATGGAAATCTTTATTTTGCAAGTAAGTTTCGCCCTTAAAGGCCTCAGAGCCGTCGTAATCCCTCGCATTACGCGCATGTGTACAGGCCACACAGGGCCATGAAACTGGCACCCCGGTCCTCCTACTCCTCCCATTTTCCGATGGCGGGCTGTCCCTGCGGGGAAGAATCGGCAGGGCAGCCGAAGAGGATGTGGTCTAGGGTGGCGTGCGATTCTCCGCAGAGAGTGCACTCTGGGAAAACGGGGCGTGAGTACGATAGAAGCTGAGGGGTGGGATGATTTCGGGTCTGGAGTCGCCTCCAAAGAATTTGTTTGGAGTGGCATACGCGGGCGTGGGGAGGGGGGTAGAGCCGACGCGCAAGGCGTTCTTTTTGTGTGAGCCCTGAGAATGTATGCGCCCGCTCTGTCGATGAATGCTGGCGGGGGTCGCCATTTGTCTGGAAAATAAGGCCTCGGGCCATGTTACCGGCGGCCTCATTTCCGGGATTTCCAGAGTTAGCCGGCCCCCACACGAGCTAAATACGCCTAATGAAATTTCGGATGCACATTCTCAGCATCTCCCACGCAAAGGGATGGACGCGTCCGCTGGCAAAGTTAAGAATGGCTGTTTTAGGATCGCTAACTATATAAGCCGCATTGTTTTTGGCGATGGCTAATGCTATAGCTGCTTCCTCTGCTTCTTGCAGGGTACAGGGGGTAGGGGAGGTGCGTTCTATGAATTGTGAGAGTGCAGCGGCTGCCGGATGGTAAGCCACAGCTACTGAACGGACCGGACCACGCGCGGCGTCCACCCAGCGCACATCCTCTGGAGTGCCATATTCATTAAGGTGTGCTTTGGCTCTCGCGACTCGGCCGGATTGATGGTATTCAGAGTGGACATTCTTAGGAAGGAGTTGGAGGATAAGCGCGGCGTCCATGGCGCGAGGGAGAGAGGTAAAGTCTGTAGCGTGTGCGGGTACGTGAATTACAAGAGAATTCAGTATACGAGGTCTGTTAGAAAAGTATCCGACCTTATTTTTTTTTGCGAACACCTGATGGATATGAAGCAAGCGGGCTTGCATAAGCCGACCTTGAAGTGTCGTGCGCATGCCCGAATTTTTTCCCGCCTGCCGATAGCGTCAGTCGCTGGGAGGCAGCGTTTGAGTGAGGTAGTGCGCAGTGCTCTCGTCGGTTTTTTAGTGCAAGCAAAATGGCGGTGCGACAGGAGCAGCGCTAATGCATCAAATTTTGTCCAGAAGCGGGGCGACAGCCAAGTGGAAACCATTCGAAATATTCAGATGGGTTTCGGTGATGATGCTTAGAGCAGCACACAAATTAAGCAATAGTACAACTGGTTTAAAGATGGCCACACATCGGTGGAGAGTGAGCCACGCTCCGGTCGGCCATCAACATGCCGAAATGGCCAGATCATTGCCGAAGTGAACGCTCTGGTGATACGGCACCATAGTGTGGCTATCCGAGAAATTGCGGAAGAGGTGGACATCAGTAGTTTTTCTGCACATTCCATTATCACCGAAGATTTGGCCATGAAGAGAGTTGCGGCGAAATTCGCGCCGAAGCTGCTCACGGTGGAGCAAAAGCAGCTTCGTGTTGAAGTCTCACAGGACACGCCGGATTCCACAAACAGTGACCCCGACTTCATCAACACTATAATCACTGGTGATGAGTCTTGGGGGTACGGGTACGACCCGGAAACCAAATCCCAGTCGTCACAGTAGAAGCATTCCACGTCCCCACGACCAATGAAGGCCTGCCAAATGGTCAGCAACGTCAAAGTGATGCTGACTGCTTTCTTGGACTCTCGCTGTGTGGCACACCACGAGTACGCACGCCCCAGGGTCAAACAATGATTAAAGAGTACAACAGGGATGTCCTCCGTCGCCTACGTGATGCTGTGCGGCGCAACAGACCGAAGTTGCGGTCAACAAGAAATTGGCGCATCCATCACGACAATGCTCCTGAACATTCTTCGCACTTTTTTGACTTTTTTGGCAAAAAACCAGACTCTTGTAGTTCATTCAACACACTCCTTACTCTCCTGGTAAGGCTCGCTGCGACTTCTGGCTGTTTCCCAAAATCAAAAGGCCATGGAAAGGAGCGCGATTTCAGACAAGAGAGGACATTATGGCTGCAACGACAGCTGAGCTAAACTCCACTCCGAAAAAGGCCTTTTCGGAATACTTTCAAAAGTGGCAGCACATCTGGGAGAAGTGTGTGAAGTCCCAAGGAGACTACTTTGGAAGTAATTAGGTTTCAAACGCTCCAGTTATGCCATTTGTTTTTCTACGGCCAACGGTCGGATACTTTTCTAACAGACCTCGTATGTCGTCCTGGTTGTGTACCAGCCATTCGAAGGTACTGTGTGTAGCGATGTGCGGATATAAGTTCTTGTATAGTGTTCTGCATTCCTAATTTCGAGAGCGTCTCTGTACTAGTGCTCTTTGGTATGTTGAGCGCTGCTTTAGAAGCTATGCGGATAAGAGCATTGATTTTTTTTGTCAGCCCAGGAAAGGTTCAGGTAAGGAGAGGCGTAAAGAATGCGAGTAAGCACAAAGGCATGCAGCACCTTCAGATTGTCTCTTTCGTCTAGACCAGCTTGAGAATGTGAAACCCTTCTAAGATGGATGATAGAGTAGGTGGACTGTTTTAGTGCTTTCCTGGTGAGGTTGTTGTTCACCGTGTCCTCTCAATGCAGTCCAAAAATGCGTAGGGTAGTTATTTGCGGTATGGGAGTATCATGCAGGTAAATCGTGATGGGACACTGTAGGGACACGCCGCCGCGGCCGGATTAGGAGGTGTGCTTACTTTGTGTAGGAGCATTCTAGGTCAATGCTTGCCGCGCGGGTAGCTAAGCTGTGGCTGCTTTCTGAAGGGTTGATTCTATGTCGCCATCTGAGCCGCATGTTGGCCGAACCGTTATATCATCCGCGTAAAGTTTGTGTCGCAAGTGCGGGATGCGGCTGAGAACCTTACCGAGGGGATGAGAATGAGGTTGAAGAGGAAGGGTAACAACGCTGTCATTGCAGGGTGAAGGAGGAGGTCTGTATGTAATCTATATGCAAGGAGGCTGTGCGGCTGTATAGCTGTATAGCTCTTAGGCCCAAACTGCAGCTTTTGAATGCCCTGCAAGATGTCGCTGCGCGTAATTTTCTCAGCGGATTCAGTGAGATCAACTGCCAGGATTGCTCTGCTGTTATGTGACATGTCATTGAGGATGGCGTGTCAAATCAGCAGCAGGGCGTCCTGTGCCGAGAGATGGGCTCGGAATCCTGCCATGCTATGGAGGCTAGTCCATGGGAGTCCATGTGGTGCCTGAGACGGGCAAATATGAAATCCTGAAGCAGTTTGCTCAGGCACGAAGGGAGCGAGTTGGAACGGATATTTTGGGCATTAATGCGCTTATTAGGTCCAGGGTTGAAAATTACTTTCCCATGCTTCCTTCCATCCAGCAGGCAGCTGCCGCGTTTCCCAGCACTCATTGAAGAACTCGATGACAACGGAAATAGAACGGTAATGTACATTTCTGAGGATGAAATTTGTGATTTGGTCCTCAGCAGAGGTTGAGTTTCGGAGCTTGATAAGGACTGCTCTGATTTGAACCTCCATAACGTGGGCGTCGAGGGAAGGTTGGACGGGGACTATGTAGTTGGGACATGATACAGCTTGGCCCGCAGTGGTATACGTTGACTGAAATTGGCATAATAGTGCTTTCTGACTACATCGGTCTTCATGAGTGAATCTTTTGAGTGTGTGCTCGGTTTTCTTTTTAGCTTGAATGGAGTCTATCATATGTCGTAGAAGATGACAGGCGCTGGAGGAGGATACATTACCTCATAATACGTCACATAATCGGTGCAGTCTGATTTACTGAGTGCGGAACTATGCTCTTCTATTCGTTTTTGTAGTTGCGCCAGTTTTAGCTCAAGTTTTCAGTTCAGTTTCTGGATTTTCCAACAAGTGAGGATACTGTTTAGTGCTCGTAATAGGTACGCTAAGCGCCTATCTATGAGGGTGGTCTCAGGGGGGGGGGGGGGGGGGGCATATAACGTTTGCGTAAATGCTTGGACGTCTTGTTTCAGCTCTCTCATCCATGTATGGAGGTTAAAAGCGGATTGTAATGTTTTGGCCTCTCTCGGCTTTCGAAGATTATCCCAGCTAGTTATCTATAGGCAGTAGTTTTTAGCTTTTTTTAGCGAAATAAAGCTCTATAGTGACGAAATAATGGTCACTCTCCCGTAACCGAGAGTAGAGTAGGCATGAAATGTTTAAGGGCATAATGCGAAGCGCACGCGGACACGACGAGACGCAGGCCTGACAAGAATGTATATGCAGCGCGTTCGAAGCTGTCCGAAGTGCGTAGAGGCGAAAGCGTTTTCAGCACCACTTTGCGTATGTGACACTGGTGATGGGCAAATGTTTAGGGGAATCACCCAAGGTGGAGTAGATTTGTAATAAGGGAGTAATTACTCATTGGCTGAGCAAGCTGTATAGCTTTCCTTTGTAGCCGTATGGCTGCGCTTGGGTGGATGGCAATGAGTACTTACTCCCTTGTGACACTGGTGATGTTACCACTGGATTACGTCACACATAATTCATGACGAAGTAATGACAAATTACTGATTAGTGTGTAATGACTGATTAATGACTAAATACTAATAAACTGCTAATTAATGACGCTTAAGCTTCGCCTTTAGGAGTGGAACGCGACAGCGTGTTGTAGCGCTGCCAGGCAGTCCGCGGAACGCCACCACCCGTTCGGCGTGATGCCACGTCCTTTGAACGCGACACTTTTTGAGGAAAGGAAATTACGCAGTAATTCTCTGCCATCTCGGTGGACACCCAAGCCGCACCTTACAGGAAGGAAGGAACGCCACCACCAGCTCGGCGCGATGCCTTGCCCTTTGAACGCAACGTTTTTTGAGGACAGGAAATGGAGCAGTAATTCTTTGTCATCGCGGTGGACACCCGAACCGCACCGTACAGGAAGGGAGGAACGTCACCACCCGTTCGGCGCGATGCGTTTCCCTTTGAACGCAACGTTTTTTGAGGACAGGAAATGGAGCAGTAATTCTCTGCCATCGCGGTGGACACCCGAACCGCACCGTACAGGAAGGGAGGAACGCCACCACCCGTTGGGAGCGATGCCTTGTCTTTTGAACGCAACGTTTTTTGAGGACAGGAAATGGAGCAGTAATTCTCTGTCATCGCGGTGGACACCCGAACCGCACCGTACAGGAAGGGAGGAACGTCACCACCCGTTCGGTGCGATGCGTTGCCCTTTGAACGAAACGCTTTTTGAGGAAAGGAAATGGCGCAGTAATTCTCGGTCATCTCGGTGGACACCCGAACCGCACCATACAGGAAGGGAGGAACGCTACCACCCGTTCGGCGCGAAGCTACCGGCGCTTGTATGCCGGTCCTGTAGGTCTCGTTAAATCTCGTACGGTGCCCGGATGTTCTCGTTTCAGTGCCCGGATGATTGGAATTCAGTGCCCGGATGTTGGCTCTCGGTCTTGGCGTGACTATCACCACACTGCCGACAGCGGGAACTAAAAGCATTTCATGCTTAAATATTGTGGCATGTATGTGCTTTTTGCACGCATTATTAGGAATCGGAAATTATAATTCCGTGCATTATCAAACGCACAGCCCGATTGATATCTTTATAAACATTGAGAAGGCACTGGCAGCAGTTATTTTTTGTGACTCGTTTGGAGACCAACCGTCGCTTGCATGCTGGTCGCGTAGGAGGGCTTAGAGAGTCTCGTTAAGTCTCGTACGGTGCCCGGATGTTCTCGTTTCAGAGCCCGGATGACGGCTCTCGGTCTCGGCTTGACGTCACCACACTGCCGACAACGGGAGCTAAAAGCATTTCATGCTTAAAAAAACGGTGACACTATTGCAAATTCTTGTGGGCGTGCTCAGATCATTATATATGGATAGGCTGTGCATATGAAGCGCGTTGCACAATTTCGCTCCTCTCTCGTTCGCACAAGTGTACCGCTCATCTGCATGTGCCCAGTTAAAGCCCCCTAAGATAATGAGGGATTCCTTGTTTGCAGCGGTGGAGGAGGCGCCTTTAAGAGAGCAATCAAATCCGCGACTGGTTGCCTAGGAAGAAGATGACTGTAGAGAATCAAAAGGGGATGAGGTCTTTGAGTGGATGGGCATTATTTCTAGGAATGTGTGAGCAACCGGAGAGGTTAGCACATGACAAGTGTATTTGCAAAATGTTGAACATACGTGGTAACCCTGTGGTTTGCAGTGATATCAGAGAGTACCAGAGCGTATTCTGGCAGCGATTAATATGTGCCAGCCGCCTGGAGAGCAACTACTTCAGGGGATGTGGAGCAAGCAGGGAAGAGCTGCTGCAGTGGGTCTGGTTCATGGGAAAACGCCTTGCAGTTGTATTATAGGATGCCTAATTGGAGATAATTGCCCGTCAACAGGGCCATTCTGGAGGGTGGGGACGCGAAGGTTGGGAGTGGCTATGGGGTTGCTGGCTGCGGTGTGTAAGGACATTCCATAAATTATTTGTGAAATTTGTTGTAGCATGGCTGTGGTTACCTACTGATATTTTCTGTAAGCTTATTATTATAGTGATGGCGGTTTCAATGTAATTTCGAGTCTGAGCCAGAATATTGGCTTCCATTTTTTTGGGAAATTTTTTGAATTGGAAATCTATGTCCGGAATGTTGTCTGGGCTTCGTTACCTTTGTGGAGAGGGTGTGGAGGGTAATCTACCTGGGCATTGTATGCTGCCCACCTTCGAGATGTCAAATGGACCGCCGCCGCTCGGCGTCGGCATGCTGTCTTGAATGAAGTCTTCTAGGAAGCTATCGTCGTCTCTTGTGTCTTCCGGAGGAGGTCAGATGGGAGCACACCAGAGGCTATCGTGCTTAGTGTGCTTCCGCCAGGACTTACAGGCAACAGTGGAACTGAATCTGCAGGCATAATGTGCTAAGCGGGCTCCAGGGTCCTTTAAAATTTTCAGCCAACAAAAAGAATAATGACTACTGACGACAAGAGACGATCTGCCATACTGGTATGGGCAGAACTTGGTGGCGGCCTATACTAATGTCAAAAATTCTCTTTTGTGACAAGGGTGAGGTAGGAGGCAGCGGCGTAAGGGAAAGTCCATGTCAGCGTTTTCGGTGTCGTTGCCATAAATGTAGTGTAAACCAATGGTGCTCTGTGCAGGGGAAACACCTCAGGAGACAAGTCTCCGATCCTCCTGTTTGTACAATGAAAAAAGATGGTCACGGGGGGCAAGCTCGCCGAGTCCGCCTCAGAAGGCAGTATTGATAGTGTCACGCTATAGTGACGGTAGTCCAGCGCTCAGAAGACACCAACAAGACTTGCAAACGAAGCTATTTATTTAGGCTGACTTGCGCCCGCAAAAGAACTGAATCACTGGGCGGCGGCGTAAGCAACAAACGTGCTCGTCAGTCGTCTAACTACGAATGCCCGTCGCTCTCGGCATCGCTCAATTTTAAGCCGGCAAGAAAACTTCCAGATAACAGGTCAAGATCATCTACAGTAATCTGGAAAAACGTAGATGCAGCTCTTCATGACTGTGATCAATCGAGATTAGTCCGGTCACCTTGAGCGCGAAAGAACGGACACTACAACGATACGTGGCATTACCCCCCTCCCAAAGAAGCGTCCCCTCGATGCTTCAAAAATGAAAATAAACACGGAGATTGCAAACATCGAGTCGCTTAGCGTTCATAATACGGTTTAAGGCGTACGACATGTACGACTTCCGGGCGTGTGCGTCGACGCTGAGATGCTGTCGTGCCGTCGGGGATGACTTCATATTCGAGGTCACCGATGCGACGAAAAACCCTGCACGGGCCAAAGTAGCGTCAAGCAACTTTTCACTCAATCCACAGCGGTGAATTGGCGTTCATATCCAAACACGATCCCCTGGCTTGTAATGCGTGTCTCGTCGGCGCAGACTGTAGCGTCGGGCGTCGGTGTGCTGTTGGTCTTTAACGCGAAGTCGCGCAAGTCTTCAGGCTTCCTGGGCGCGAAGAAGGTAGGCGGCGAAGTCGAGGTTGTCTTCACCTGAAGCGTGCATTGCGTCGAGTGTTGTCGTGGGCTTCCTCCCGTATACAAGCTGAAATGGGGCAGACATGGTTGAATACTGGACGGCAGTGCTATAGGCGACGATCACGTAGGGCAGAATGGTGTCCCACGTCTTGTGTTCGGCGTCGATGTGCATAGAGAGAATGTCTGCGATGGGTTTATTCTTACCCTCTGTGAGCTCGTCGGTTTGCGGATGATACGCAGTTGTCCTCCGATGGCTTGTCTGACTGTAATTTAAGATGGCTAGCGTCAGGTCCGCTGTAAACGCCGTTTTTCTGTCTGTGATGACCACTTCGGGGGCGCCGAGAATTTTGTCGACGAAAAATTTTGCGACTGTTGCGGTACCACTAGGGAACGCTTTTGCTTCGGCGTAGCGCCATTTACGGTAACTCTTGCGGTGCAGCGTCCTGACGGCGTATTCAGGTTACCACCTGCGGTGCGGATCAGCGGGCCATCCTAGTTTTTACTTTTCTTAGTGCGAGAGGAAGTGACCCACTCATGGCGGTGTAGTCAGCTCCCTTGTCGGCCAAGGCGGTATCCGCGTGACCGTCGACCGTAACTTCAAGTTCACTTGTTCGCGTTTTTTGTATTGCGTGTGGTCGTCGGTGTACGATCTCCGCTTCGTCGAGAAGTGAGGCTGCGGTGGGTGTACTCCGAGGTTACTTTTCTCGGCGGTGGTAAAAGCTTCAAGTCTGGCCGCGTCGCCGTCGCCGTCGGTGTGGTCGTCGTAGTTGAGGCATGGTCTTGCGTTTTCGTCGGTGTAGGATCTTTGTTCTTGCGCTCAAAAGCAACCCTACCTCCAGAGGCTGCTTTGATTGTTTAACCTTCGGGGGCCGGGGGTGCGTCCGCGCACTCCATAGCCTCGTCCAGGAGATACATAGCGTGGTGACGATGGCGACGGGGAACGTGATAGGCGGCTCTGCGGTGAGTATTCTTCCCGATGCAAGAACTTCTCGATTTCGGCTGGTCGCTGGCCGGGTCGGGGTCGGAGGGAGTTGTAAGAAAACCGTCGGATGCCCATTCTCCTGTGGGGGCAGTACCGTAGAATGAGACCGGCTTCGCTAAAGTGGAAGCATACCGGGCGGCGCTGGTCCGGAGTTCTCCACTCGTCGCATTTCCTCGGCTGTGTGCGACGCCCGAATGACGGGCGGGTAGGGCGAGAGAGCGGTTGTCCAGCGCAGACGGCTGATGGCGATAGGGGCTTGGGTCTCGTCGTCGAGGTGCAGGACGACGCACTGCTGCGGCGTAATTCATGGCGGGGGCTGCAGAGACTGCGTGGTTGTCGGCGTCACACCCAAGGCTTGTTGAGCCTTATCCCGGATTACGTCATTGAGCGATGTAAACTGCGGCCTTGTTCCCGTCGGCAGCAATCGTCGGAGCTTTATCGCACAACTTGACGTATAACCTCCCGCAGGTTATCCTTGTTAGCGGTGTCCAGGCGGCTTGCTGAGAAAACATGCTGCTGGTGGTGATACTGGCGGGCTCTGGCATCAAGAGTTTTTTCCTTAGTGGATGCTTCTTCTACGAATTCCGCGACGGTTTTCAGTGGGTTACGGACGAGGCCGGCAAAGATTTGCTCTCTAACTCCTCGCATAAGCAGCTTTACGTTTTCTTCTTCCTTCACGTTTGCGTCGTTTAGCCGGAAAAGACGCATCTCCTCAGTGTACACTGTATCGGTCTCGTTTGGATGTTGTATGCGAGACTGTAGCAGCTGTTGGGCTCTCTCCTTTCGCATGACGTTTGTGAACGTCTTCAGAAGCTGCTCCTTGAAGATTTTCAAGTTCGTAAGACTAGCTTCCTCATTCTCAAACCAGATTCTTGCTGGTCCCTCCAAGGCGAAGAAGTCGTACGTTAATTTCGTGGCATCGAACCAGTGGTTAAAGATAGCCACATGGTCGAATTTTCCAGCCATCCTTCGATGTCGGCACCAGGCGAAGCGTCGAAGGTTCGTGGTACCCGGGGCTGCTGCAGGATGACTGGAGTCGACGTCTGGGGTAAGCTCACGGCGGACGTTGCCGTTTGCTTTCACTTCCGTGTAGCCTCCCGTATAATCCCGAACTCAGGTGCGTCACCTAGCAGACGTCGGCTTGCGCGGTGGACTCTCCATTTTATTGCAGGACCTGAAAAATGACCCGAATAATCGAACAGTCGGAAAAATCCGCGAACCTAAAAAAAGTGCCTTCTCTGCAAAAAAAAATGGCTTTCAAAATCTCGAAAAATCACCGCTCCCTATATTCCGCCTACAAGCGATAATATTCGACTGTATCTGAGTCATAGTCGTGCTTTCACCATGTCCACACTAGGGGTGTGCGAATATCAAATTTTTCGAATACGAATCGAATACGAATAATTGGTTCCGAATATCGAATCGAATATCGAATAATCAAGGACAGACGCATTTAACCACTTTAAAACATTATTTGAGCACCCAAGAACATCACAGTTCAACTATGAGTGATGAACCCAAAAGATGTGTGTGGCTGCACAAAAAGCATCAAAGTCTCGAACATTAATCTTAGAGAAGTGGAAATATCAGAGACGATGGCTACTACTCAGAATTGGTTAAGGCTAGCTTGCCATAAGCAAAAAAGCGCGTTGCTGGGATGAACATAAAAGGTTGTCGTGAAGGCATACCGGCTGCTCCACATAGTCAGGCAGAAGTAATTAGTTCCCTTCTAGCTAAAGCGACTTCTCCAGCCACAAAAATGCCCTCTCACTTGGCTCTGGGCGCCGCTTTATTGTTATGTCTCTGTCGATAGGACTTGCAGACCGAAATGAACGCCGGTGCTCGCAATAGAATATTCGGCTGGGTACGAATATTCGCGTCGGGTCGAATATTCGAAACAACACGAATACTTGGATTTCGAATCGAATACGAATAGTAAAAATATAATATTCGAATTATATTCGAGAATTTCGAATATTCGCACACCCCTAGTCCACACCCTATCACATCACGATGCCAGATAGTGCAATGCGGCCGCAGTCATGCCGCGAATGAATGCACTCTCTGCGCGAAGCAAGAACAGTAAATTTGCACGGGGCCTATGACGCTCGCGAAGATCGAGAGGTAACCAATGGGTAACCTGGCACCTCCGGATGTAGTCCCACTCCCCCCCGTCTACTGCGTTTACTGTCCCGCACCACAGGCGGCGTCGTCCAAGCCGCGGATTATCTCGAATGGCAACGATGGCAAACAAATAGACAAGCCTCTCCAAGCCGGTCCGATTCGCTCTGTCAGCACGTGTCATTACAGTGCACTGTACCGTCATGGAGGAAGGAAAGAACCATGCATGGCGCCCACCGATTCCGCATGATTCCGTTTAAATCCAAGATGGCGCCTTTTACGGTGGCTGAGAACTGGTTGACAGCGATGCCCGCTCGCGTCTATATTAGGGCGAAATAACGAACTTTCGGTTGAAAAGCGATCTCCACGGTATTGTCGGCGCCTATTTTAGTCCAAAAAATCGAACTATGACTCCACAAATTCCGAAATATCGGCCGTGAAAATTTACACGTTCCTATGAGGTGCGCGACGGTTGCTCAGTGAAGTCTGAAATATCGCGCAAGTCCGATTTATTGGAGTCCGAAAAATCGGTCGGCTACTGTGGTACAAGAATGGCGTGTCTTTGAGGAAAAGGGATACTGGTGAAAAACCGTCTGGCTGCGATATCTGTGTGAGAGCTTTTCTTTGTGTAAATAAATGGTGTTGCTGATGGTGGAACGCAGCATCTTGTTACCAAAAGCGCCTGCATTAACATTATGCTAGCCCTACCATAGCGGTAGCTAGCCTTTATACTGAGTAGAATAGGTGTGAACCATAATGGATCATGACCCCGTCGCGGTGGCTCAGTGGTTACGGCGTTCGGCTACTGACCCGAAAGACGCGGGTTCGATCCCGGCCGCGGTGGCTGAATTTCGATGAAGGCGAAATTCTAGAGGCCCGTGTGCTGTGCGATGTCAGTGCACGTTAAAGAACCACAGGTAGTCGAAAATTCCGGAGCCCTTCACTACGGCGTCCCTCATGAGTTGTTTGTGGGACGTTAAACCCCAATAAACCAATAATGGATCATGAGCTATAGAGAGAAGCTCGCCAACACACTGGGAAAGGCTGATGGGTCTAAGTGGGATGCTGAAAGACAGCACTGAGGTGATACTAAGGGTGTGCTAATATTTAAATTTCTCCTTGAACCGAATCCGAATCAAATTGTATAATGATGGAAGAAAAAAACTGAATTCAAATCAAATTTGAAAATTGGTTTATTGGGGTTTAACGTCCCGAAGCAACTCAGGCTATGAGGGACGCCGTAGTGAAGGGCTCCGGAAATTTCGACCACCTGGTGTTTAACGTGCACTGACATCGCACAGTACATGGACCCCTAGAATTTCGCCTTCATTGAAATTCGGTGGTGGTGGTGGAAAACATTTATTTACACATGCACTACTGGAGGTATTGCATGAGCTGACCCAGAGGGGGCCAGCCCTTACAAGTGCTAGGTGGAGGTCCCTAGTTCGGGACCCCAGTGGCGTCGGCCGCCGCCCGGGCTCGCGCAACCAAGGCCCGTTGGGCCTGCAGGTCAGAGCAGCCGAGCAGGGTCGCCTCCCAGTCCTCCCGGGTTGGGTTGGGGTGAGGGGGGATAGCAGGGTTGGAGGGGCAGGCCCACACCATGTGGTAAATGTCCGAAGACTTCTCCGCACAGTGCGGACAGCTGCCCGAGAAAGAAGGGTCGAAGTGTTTGAGAGCTGCCGGGCACAGCAAAGTAATGGTATACAGGCGAAGCAAAAGCCGCTCCTCCGCCTTTGAGAGACCTTTACACGGGCGGGGATAAAGACCATGGCCAGATTGATAATGTAAAACAATGTCTTTAAAGGAGTAAGCGGGAGTGAATTCGAGTTCCTGATCGTCGGGGTCGGAGGGGAATGTCCGGTGAGAGAGCGCGCGGGCGGCGGCGTCAGCTGCCTTTTCCCTCAAGGCCCATGTGAGCAGGAGCCCAAGCGATACGCCGGTGCGCGGGGTCCGCGGTGTAGACGCTGTTTTTGGAGAATGCGGTAGGCTAGATATGGTACCCAGCCCTGCTCGACGTTCCGACATGCCCCTCGCGAGTCGGAAATAATTGTTTTTGAATTGGAATCAGATGCAGCCAACGCAATGGCGACCTCCTCCGCGTGTGTTATTTTACGGGCTCGGAAAGTAAGGCCGTTCACTGTTTTGGATTGGTGGACGACTGCGGCCGTGTACCATCCCCCATGGTGGGGGCCGGAGGCATCCACGTAGAACACGCCGGATTTCGATCCATAGTGGCGGGCCAGGGCTTCCGCCCGCGCCAGGCGCCGGCCATTATGGTCTTCACGGTTCATGTTCGCGGGAAGAGGGCGCACGTGGAGGGCGCATCTCCACTGGGATGGAATACGTACGCGCTCTTCCATAAGAGTGGTGCGTTGGATGTGCAGCCGGGCAAGTAGGCGGCGACCCGACGATGTCTTTGAGTGACGTCTGTATTGGTTGGTCAAGTGGGCTTCCCGGAGCTCCCGAAATGTGTTCACCATGCCCAGCCCCAGGAGGCGCTTGTTGGAGGTGTTCACGGGGAGGCCCAGAGCCCGCTCAATAATATTGCGGAGGATGACTTCGAGTGAATCCTCGTCTTGCTTCCGCAGGTGGAGGTATGGAATCGAATATAGAATTCGACTGGTTACAAATGCATGGGCCAGCCGCAAGGCGTTCTTACATCGCAACCCCCCACGCTTGTTAGAAACCCGGCGGACCAAGCGGCCTACCTGGTCCCCCACCTGACGGAGTTTGGCCAATGTTGTTTCTGACCGTCTGTTTTGATGTATGAAGAGCCCCAGTACCCGGACTTCGATATTTTCAGGAATTGGACCTGTCTCAAGAGACAATGAAATTTTGGCTGTGCACTTTGGTGAGGGGCGTATGTGCACAAATTCAGACTTTTGGGTGGAGCATTGGAGGCCGCAGCGGCGAGCAGAACGGTCCACTATGGTCGCCGCCTCCCGCAGGTTGGCCTCAATGTCTCCAAGGGAACCCTGTGTAGCCCAAAGGGCGATGTCATCGGCGTACAGCGCATGCTGCACACCGGCGACAGCGCCCAGCTGGGCCGGTAGGCGCATCATAGCCAAATTGAACAACAGGGGAGACAGCACCGCGCCCTGGGGTGTACCCCTGGTTCCTAAATGAAAAGGGCCATGTTCTTTATCCTGGACTCGAATGTAAGATTGTCTGTCGGTTAAAAATTGCCGAATGTATTGAAAGGCGTTTTTGCCGCAGTTAGTTTGAGAGAGGTGGGTGAGAATGATCTCGTGGGTAACGTTGTCGAATGCACCCTTCAAATCGAAGGCGAGTACGACCTTGTCATTGTGAGGGCATCCGACGGGGTCGAGTACATCCCGATTTAGTTGTAGCAGGACATCCTGTGCAGATCTTTGTGGGGCGAAACCCGAACATGGTGTCTGCGAAAAGGTGTTTGAATTCCATGAACTCGGACAACCTGTCACGTACCATCGTCTCCATGAGTTTGCCCACAGAGGAAGTCAGAGAGATGGGGCGGAGGTTGTCCGTGCTGATGGCCTTGCCAGCTTTAGGAATGAAGGTGTCAAGGGCGGTCTTCTAGTCGATGGGGAGTGGTACTTCCCCAAGCCAGATTGAGTTAATATAATTCAATAAAGAGAGGTATGCCAGGTCGGGGAGGTTGGCTAACAATTTGACTGTAATTTTGTCCCGACCCGGAGCGGTGCCGCGTTTCATTTTTGCCAGGGCCGCTCTCAGGTCGTGGAGCTGGAACGGTTGATCCAGCTCAACGTTCTCAGAACCTGCATAAGAGTACGCCGGCCCGCGGGGGTCCTGTGCGGTGCACAAGTACTGGTCCCGGAGCTTGTGCGCCAATTGAGTTGTGTTGCCCTGAAAGCTGTGTATTGCTCTTTGGAGGTGTTTTTGAGTTTCCATGCGTGTTTGCGTTGGGTCAATTAGGGCGCGAAAGAGCCGCCACGTGTTCCGGCTTGACATTTACCGCGGGGCCGTATTGCATCGGCACACCTAGTTGGAGTCGGCGAGTTGGGCCGCATACTCAGCAGCTCGTTGAGTGAGCTCGGCGATGCGAGCTTTAAGTTTTCGGTTGTGCTTTTGCCGGCGAAGCTTAACATCTTAACCACACATCAGTGACAAAAGCAGCAACACCGCGCTTAAGGCTTTCGCCTCATAGCACTTTAGCTAAGCTAAGTGCCCCCATGGATGTTTTGATCCTGCCTGTTTCGGAGCCGGGCTGGGTAAGTGCCTATTGGTTAGGCATATCTTCTGCGCATTGATCGGAGACGGCGATGGCGCCTACATCGGATAGTTTTTCTAAGAAAACGTTCGTCGTGCCTTTGTTCAGGTGTTGTATTTTTCACTGAAATTTCTCCCAACCTACACAAAGCACGCAGAGAGGCAAGGGCTGAATACCTGCAAAAGACATTAGCACCTCATGAAACGACGGTATACGTGGACGCAGCCACATACACCAGAACAGCGGGGCAGCACAACAGCAATGCGGTAACAACGGTCTCTAAAAATCCTTACAAACTCACAAACAGCATGCCGCACCTACCTACGCGGCAGAATAGGGCACAGAGCGCTCCGCATACTCCGCTCTGGGGGCCACATAACACAACGACAAACAAACGAAGAACCAATCAGGCATACGATAGTATGGACGCCGGGACATACGGGAGTAACAGGGAACCAAGAGGCGGACAGGATAGCTCGAGGGTACACTTATTACCGAGCATCCAACGTAGGCGACCTCGAGGGGAACGAACCTGTACCCCAAGATTATTCGGCGATACTAAATTATTACAAGGGCTGCAGAAAGCGGTATCCACCACCGGACAACTCCCTTAGCAGAGACGACTCTGTCGCGTGGAGGCAGCTACAGACGGGTTCCTACCCGAACCTACACGTACTCAACAAAATATATCCAACACAATACAATGACAAATGCCCTTGGTGCCAAGAACCCCCCACGCTGTACCACATAACGTGGGCATGCCAGAGGATAAGCGTGGTACCAGTGATAACAAACCCGAGTGCGGAGCAATGGGAGGTAGTGCTCTCCAGCGATCGCCGGGTCGACCAAGAAGGTCTGATTCGGCGAGCAAAACTGGCAGCAGCATCCAGCGGAGCCCTGGACTAAGGGCAACCGACCTTTGAGCAAGATGGACGAAGCCATCTCAAAACCGCCGAACACAATCCGAATCTAGAGCTAATAAAGTTTTCACTCACTCACTCACTCCAAGCACCTGAGCTTGTCCGTTTCTAAAACCACTAGCGCTGCATAGTCCTTCATTTAAAATGATTTGGGTCTTTCCATCGATGTCAACCTCGATGGTCTTGCTAATCCTGGCAATCATCGAGCCAATGGCGCATGACTGGGGTGGAACGCTCACTTCCTCATCGAGCACACTCGAAGCGTGGTGATGCCTCGGTGTAGTCTTCGAATGTCGGGATTCTTAAGTACAAAACGTGATGGCCTTTGATTGAAGGTCGATGATTGCCCGGTGCTCTGTCAGAAAGCTAATGCCTAAGGTCGCGTCTCGATAACGTTACTGCAAAACTATGAAAGCCGCAGGGTAGGCATGCCCGCTGACCGTACCCTGCAGTATATTGTTTTGACTTTTTAACTAGGTGGCCTCCAGCGCCGCGCATTCTTGGGCAGTTTCAATCGTCGTCACTTTCTTTATGTGCGTGGCAACTGTTGCAAACATCACACAGTAGTCTGTTCTCGTGCCTACTATGGAAGTAGCTTTTCGGCCTTTATTCCAAAATTAAGGTCCGTGGTACACGTGCTGATATTGCAGGTTACCACTGTAGTTTCCTTCTGCGCTTTTTTGGGTGCTGTAATCGCGGATGACGCAGGGTGTTGGTCATCTGGGCGAAGGCAGTTTGAAGTCGGGTCATGTTTTTCTCGGGATGGTCCTCGTGTCCTGCTTCAGCATATGGCGGCTTCATTCGACAGTCGGGCATTCCACAGCGTCAGAAGGCAAAGAGTTGCACTGACGGACGGTTCTCGGAAAAAAGGAATTTTGAAAGGCTCTCCTACTGTGGTCCATCGGCCCTGTGCTTCTCGACTCCTGCTGCACTACTTCGTCCCTGGCTTTGGACTTCGACGAGCCGGGCTGCCGCCCTTCCGAGCCATTTGCGACGAACAGCAAGGGTACATCGTATCCGCCAATTTCTGCTTCGGAGCGCCTCTTCATCTGGCAACCACTCGGAACTATCAGCTCTGGGGATCCGCCCCGTCTTCATATAGCACCACCGCTCACGAGCCAGTCGGGGCACGCCACCGCCATGAATGTGGGCATGAAGTCACCCTTTCTACTGCAGGTCAGTTACCTACCGCAACCTTGCATTCGCTCGAGTAACCCTTTCTTGTTTGCGGTGTCGTGCCCCCCTGATGCTCTGTATTCCTGTCGCCGATTGCTTTGTGAATCGCTTTGTTCATATTGCTTCAGCGCATATCTCACTTTTTTGCATCTAGCCTTGTCTGGTGACATTGAATTGAACCCCGGTCCCACCGGTGATCCCACCGCATCTCTTGAAACCATATCAGCAGCAATAGTACGTATAGAACTCACCCAAAATGCAATACTTGCCGAAGTTGCAACAATCCGATCTGCGCAAACCAAAATAGACAACCTGGTCAGTGGTCTTTCTGTCCGTGTTGACGCACTTGAAAAATTCATAGAGGCCTACAAATCCCAGGAACACAAAACAAGTCCGGACACTAACCCTACTATTGGGAAGATATCGTCAGATATTAGGGCGCTCACGAAGAAATGCGACGACTCTGAAAATCGTCTCCGGCGCTCTAACTTGATCTTTTTTGGCATTCCCGACGTTAAGAGTGAAACTTGGGCAGAATCTGAGTCATCCATTATCAAATTTTGTTCTGAGCAGCTGGCCATAACTCTCGAAAGTGCTGAAATTGAACGCGCCAACAGAATGGGACAGTTCCGTGAATCTAGAAGCCGCCCCATTATTGTAAAACTGGCCAACTTTAAAAAGAAGTCCGAAATCCTCTCTGCTGGCCCTAAGCTGAAAGATTCGGAGTATAAAGTTCGCGAAGATTATTCTGCACGTGTTAGATTAGCTCGAGGGAAACTCTTCGCGTACGGCCAGCAGAGCAACTCAACCTTCAAGATGCGCTTCGACAAACTTATTATTGGCAGCAAACAGTACTTTTACGATGATGAATCTGACACGGTGCAAGAAGTTAAAGCATAGCAGTCATCGCGAACGTACCGGCGCCCGTTCTTGCCGCCATGGTAGCCACTTGTAACACCTGCGACAGTTTTTGAATGTCGAGCCATGCCTACCTTGCTTGCCAACGTACGTAGTTTCATGCCCAAGAAGGAATCTATAGAAGCTATTCTAGACGATAACAGCACCGATATCGCGGTATTGACAGAGACTTGGTTGACTGCTGACATTCGGAACGACGAACTACTTGATAACATTACAGCATTCACCATTCACAGGCGCGATAGGCTCGGTCGAAGGGGTGGCGGCGTTCTCGTCTTCATTAAGTCCTGCACGCCTTCCTTCACTATTGATATTAGCTGCCGTCAAGAAATCCTGTGTGTTAACTTTTCATTTTTTGGAACCACATACATACTGATTGCTTGTTATCGCGCGCCTGATTGTGACATTTCCTTTACTAACGAATTGCATTCAGTCCTGCTCGAATTGAATTGTCGCTTTCCCCGCGCTAATTGTATACTTTGCGGCGATTTCAATTTTCCCGATATTAACTGGGCCAACTTAACTGGATCCTCCCGTCTGTCTAAAGCGTTTCTTGATCTAATACTTCTATTTAACTTTATTCAAACAGTCAGTTCACCTACTCGTTATTTCAACACACTTGATCTAGTTTTTGTCATGGATGCAGAATTAATAGATTCTATGTCGTGTGTCGATGGTCTGAGTGGTCATAAAATGCTGTTATTCAACCTATCCATTCCAGCACCTGTTCGTCAACCATCCATTAAACACATACGCGACTTTAACAGTGCTGATTTCACCCGCATCAACGAAGAGTTGGAACTGTTCTACCTTTCCTTTCGCGAATCTGCTAACAGTAGATCAGTAAACGAAAACTGGATGGCTTTCAAACATACGCTTTTATCTCTAATTCATACCTATGTACCACTCGTTTCCATTCGTGGTGACGCAGGCAAACCTTGGTTTTCCAATCCTTTGAAAAAACTATCGCAAAAGAAAAAACGCCTTTCCCGCGCTGCCAAAATATCAAATTCTGCTCTTAAATGGGAAAAATATTTTACTGCTCTGAGGGATTACAATAATCTTTTAAAAAGTTCTAAGAAAAAGTTTTATCATCTAGACCTACTGAGCATCCTCCGTACCAACCCCCCAAAGTTTTGGAACGTTCTTACTCCTCCGCGTAGTAAAAACCATAACATTTCCTTGCTTAACGAAGACGGTTCTCTGGTACCGGTAGAGCAGCGCTCCAATGTAATGAATTCATACTTCTCATCCATTTTCACTCATGAACCTGCTCAAAGCACGCCGGTCTTACCTCGCTCACACCTCAGCCAGATGCCGCCCATTCATATTTCTGCAGAAGGAATCGAGAAACTTATTGACAGCCTTAAGTTCTCTACCAGCCCCGGCCCTGACAACCTCCCCGCGAAGATTCTGAAGTCCACTAAAATAATTTCTAGCCTGATCTTGCAAATCATATTCACCCAGTCATTAACCGACAGCTCGCTTCCGGAAGACTGGAAACTAAGCAAGGTAGTGCCAGTATTCAAATCAGGAAACCGCTCAAATCCGTCCAACTATCGCCCAATTTCATTAACGTGCATTGCATGTAAGCTCATGGAACACATTATATACTGTCAAGTCGCCAGCCACCTTCACAATAACTCATTTTTCTTTTCTAAGCAGCATGGCTTCCGCCCCGGTCTTTCATGCGAGACACAACTTTTTGAATTCACTACTGACCTTCATTTGCATTTAGAATCATTATTTCAAACCGATGTCATATTTTTAGACTTTTCAAAAGCGTTCGATCGCGTCCCGCACCGACGTCTTATGTCGAAACTTTCTTGCCGCAATATTGATCCCCTCACACTATCATGGATTAACTGTTTCCTCACTAACCGGTTTCAATATACCGTCATCGGCGGTTATGATTCAGCAACTCATGAAGTGATTTCAGGCGTGCCGCAGGGTTCTGTGCTTGGGCCCCTGCTCTTTCTCATATTTATCAATGATCTCCCATCCGGCATATCTTCGTCCTTTCGTCTTTTCGCTGACGACTGTGTGTTATATCGTCGCATTTCCTCTCACGACGACCAGGTTATCCTACAAAATGACCTACAAAAAATAGATAATTGGTGTTCCGAATGGTGGATGGAGCTGAACATCACTAAATGCAAATTTATGCAAATTTCCCGCAAGCATTCCAATATTACGTATCCTTATTCTCTTCAATCAACTATCCTTTCGCATATTGAATCATATAAGTACTTAGGTGTCACAATCAGCAGCAAACTGACGTGGGAAAAACACATCACTCAACTCGTTGCTGATACATCAAAAACACTGGGTTTTTTTAGAAGGTCACTTTCACTGTATCCGCAATCAATCCGTAAACTAGCATACGAGACTTTCATTCGCACTAAACTTGAGTACGCATCAGCAATTTGGTCTCCTCACCAGGCTTACTTAATTAACACCATTGAATCCATTCAGAATCGTGCGGCACGCTTCATTACTTCAGATTACGATTTTCACCACAGCATTACCGCTATCAAGTCATCCATCGCTATCAGCCCCCTAGCCCTTACACGCAAAGTTTCTAGCTTATGTTTATTGCACAAATTATATCACAATTTTCCTAACCTACGCGAGTCCGTTCTAGTCCCTCCTGTGCGCACGTCATCCCGTTTATTCAACTCCATGAGCATCCAACGTTTACACGGATCAACTAATGCCTTTAACAAATCTTTTTTGCCAGCCGCTATTCAAGACTGGAATCGGCTTCCAGAATCGGTTGTCATTGAAAGCGATCCAGAAAGGTTTAAAGAACGTCTGATGTGTTATCTTGCTGTATAAATGGTTTCATTTCCCTTTCGTGACTTTATTTCTCTTTATGCTTTTGTTGTGTGTGTGTTTTCTTGTTTGTTCTTTTTTTTTAATTCTTTTTTCCCCACCAATGTGAGTCATGATGAATGTACTACTCCCCCCCCCCCTTATGTAATACCCCCTCCCAGGGGCCTTTAAGGGTCTAATAAATGATGATGATGATGATGTGTTGTGCTCAGTAGAGGACCTTTGGTTGCTCTATGTAATTTACCCTCCCAGGTCTGAGGAGCCCTCCTCACACTGCCACTGTGAAGCTACGGCTTGGCGACGCCAATTGTCAAGCTGCTAGCAATGGGGAGCGGGAAAGGTGGTTGGGCGCATACTCCGCTCAGTGCAGGCAGTCATCTATTGCTTGCCGGCGTTAGCCGGACCGTGGTCGGGGTGCGTCGATGCCAAAACCACAGAGACAATTACGTTAGTACAGGCAGTGAGGAGAAACGTGGCCGACCTCACCGCACAGAAGTACAGCGGGTGATTGAAGGAAATCGTCCATGCTTCGCAATTCGGGGCACTTGAGCGGCGCTCTTAGCCTGGGCGGACGGGTGCTATGGGGCGGCGTTCTGGAATGACTGGTTCACGCTGAAGAGCCGCCGGGGGTCTCGGGGCTATGCACTGAATACCGAAGCGGCAAAGGTAATGGCTTGAGGTTTCTATTAGAGGCATCAATGACAGGGAGTCAAGCGCATGCCTGACATCTTGACGGATGATTTCTTCGAGGATTGATGCTCAAGCCTGGTTAGAAGGCAGTAGCAGCCGACGAAGCTTCTCTTGGTTGTGTTGCGGATGACATCCCTGAGGTTATCACCGATTTCTGCGATGTCCTAGAGTTGTGCCAAGGCGACTTCGACTGTTCAAACAATGCTGAGAAAATGCGTCCAGGGTTTCCTCAATCATGATGGCTTCTTTGGTGAAATCGGCGGCGTCGATGAGCGAATAGTGCACACGCGCAGCTATAAGTGCCTCTTTAACAACTCTCATGAAAAGATTCACCTCTTTCACGCTCATGTCAGGATGGTACGTGAAAAGCACGTTTCATCTTTTTCATGTAAGTATTTACTGTCTTATTTAGATTATGCACACGGGACTGCAGCAGCAGTTGAGATCTTTATATTGGGACTATGCTGACGAAAATCTTGAGGAACTCTCGTTTGAACGATTCCCACGTCGCCGCTGAAGCTTCGAGGTTTTCGTACCAAATCCTGGCTGAACCTTCCAGAGCGAAGAAAAGCTGCCTCACTTTCGTCTGGATATCCAAACTGCAAAATAGGGCGAGACGCTGAAACTGGTACAAAAATTTTCAATCAACCACTGAATCCGGGCGGCATTCGAGCCTCCTTTAAAAAAAATAATGGAGGGTGGTGTCGTATCCGTTGCTGAGCAGACGAATCTATATATTAAGCTGGAGCCTTTAATGCCTCAACGTTGTAAGCAGGAGCTGTCGACAGAAATCTCACGCTTTTCAGTTGGTCGAAACGGTCGTGACGTCACAGTGCGCGAATTTCAAACGGGGCCAATTGTACTTTGGCTACTAACCATGCAACCAATTAAAGGGATCGTATAGTGATGCTCCAAGTAAGTTTGACTGAGTTTAGTTAATTGCTTACTTAACCAATTAGTCCAATTAACCTTTGTAGTCAGACCAGCTAAATAAATAAAACCGAGTAAGAAATTGGCCGAGCTTGGGAATCGAACCCCGATCTCCGGAGTGCGAGTCGAGCACACTACCACTCCGCCATGCCAGCTTTTTTTTTCTTTATTGCCTGGCTTTGGCTGATGACATTGCACAACAAAAATACACATAACGCTATATACGTACAACACTGTCGTGGTCAGCCAGCACGAGACTGGTTTCGTCAGCTTACAATTCCCGCAACACACAACGGCTCTAGTCTTGAGAGCCACTCGGGAGGCTCCACAGCTGCTTTTTGGATTGCAAGAAACCAGTCCATGCTTTCCCGAAAATAAATTCGGGCCGGTCGTGCGTCCTTGTCACAATGGTAGCCTGCCATTCTGGAGCGCCATATACAGTGGAGGCCCAAGAGCATTATTTTTTATTTATTTATTTAAATACCCTAAAGACCCAAGTGGGCATTACATAGGGGGGGAGGGCATGAAAACAACACAATAAAGATTATTGGCACACACTAGTTAACAAATACAAAGAATAACTATATACAAATTGCAAGTACACATCACTGCAGTCGCTGAAAGATACATAGGTTGAGCGTATAAGACAATGCTTCGACAATAGTGAAAATATCACGGTGAAATTTGTAGGCCAAGGTGCGATGAAAGTTGTGTTTGGAAATGTGATGACTCAGTTTCAGAAACTATGTCAGCCGGTAACGAGTTCCACTCTGCCATGGATAATAGTAAGGGTGATGTTTGATATTTCAGTGTTCGTGCGAAGATTGGTTGCACTTTGTGGGAATGATCAGACCGGGTTGAAACATGATGGGCAGGGGCGATGCGATCAGCTGTGAACGGGGAGCCATCGTAGTACAAGGAATGAAAAAACGATAAATGAGAGAACTTGCGTCGAGTGATAAGGTCGGGAATACTGATAGTTTGCTTCAATAATGACACACTTTCATACGGTGAGTATGAAGAAAGGATGAACCTGACAGCTTTATTTTGTACACACTCAAGACGGTTAATTAATGAAACGCTACTTGGACTCCATATTAAAGATGCGTATTCTAAAGCTGACCTTATGAGTGTAGTATACGCGCGAAGCTTTGTCTCGCGGTTGGCAAGATATAGACGACGTTTGATGAGTCCCAGTTTCTTAAATGCTTTGTTTGTGATGTGATTTATGTGGGTGTTCCAGCTTAAATCAGCACTGAGATAAACACCTAGGTACTTAAAACAATCCGTTCTTTCAACTGTATTCTCATTAATTGTGTAGACATTAGAAGGTATATTAGTGCGCGTGGAAAAGGTCATCAACTTTGTTTTTTTGATATTAATTTCCATCTGCCATAGCTGGCACCATTCATTTAGGCGCACTAAGTCGGTCTGTAGAATAACTGCATCAAGGGGGGTGACTATCCTTCTATAGATCACGCAGTCGTCAGCGAACAGTCGCACGTTAGATGATATGTTAGATGCTATGTCATTAATGTAAATTAAAAATAGTAATGGCCCTAAAACGGATCCCTGTGGGACTCCCGATATGACTCGTGAACTGCTCGATGAATACTCTTTAATTTTGACGCTTTGGGAGCGATTACTTAGGAATTCTCCGATCCAACGGATGATATCGCGATGCAGTTGTAGGTTGTTAATTTTCTTCATTAGTCTTATGTGGGGAACGCGATCGAAAGCTTTTGAAAAATCTATAAATATGGCATCAGTATATATTAATTCGTGTACCGATTCATGAAGATCTGTTAAGAGCTCAAATAGCTGTGTTTGACAGGACTTTTTTTGCCTAAAGCCATGCTGGTTAGCAATAAGCAAGTTATTATCGTTTAGGTGGGTCATTATGATTGAATAGAGGATATGTTCAAGCAACTTGCAACAAATCGATGTTAGTGATATGGGGCGATAATTTTCCGGTGACGTGCTATCACCGGATTTAAAAACTGGGCTGACGTTTGCGGTTTTCCAGTCATCGGGAATGCATCCTGTATCTAATCTAAAGACTGCTGAAATATTAAAGTTACTAAGGCAGCCGACACGTGCGCGGTAAGTTTAAGAATTTTGGTATTGATACCGTCTGGACCAGGGCTACAATTAAGTGGAAGTCGCTCAATAGCTCGGGCAACACCAGCTGCGCTAATGATGATTGGTTCTGATGGATGAAGCACTAACGGTTGTTGAGGTTCACGGTAATTAAAAGGCACTGATTCGGTTGTAAATGTGTCTGTAAAATGCTTGTTGAATAAGTCAGGCATTGCCTCTGGAGGTGCCACACGTCCATCCGCATCTTTCAATACTGGTATCTCATGGCTGCCCTTAGGGTTTATCACTTGCCAGAATTTTGCAGGGTTGGTTTTTAACAAGTCGGGTAAAGTGTGGTTAAAAAATTTGTTTTTAGCCTTCTTTATGGCGATTTCGGTCGTAGCAGATACGTCTTTGTACTGTTGCCAGGCGCTGTCAGAGTTAACTTCCTTAGCTCTGCGGTACACTCTCTTCTTTTTGTTTAGACACTTCTTAACATCTTTTGTGAACCAGGGGGAGTCAGTTCTTGTTTTTACGTGCAATTTTGGGATGCAGGCATGCTCGATTTCCTTCAACGTATCGCGAAATAACAACCAATTTTCGTTTGCCGTGCGAGTTACAAAGGTGGTTTGAAACATATGCGCAAAGTCTCTTAGCATGCGGTTCATTTTTTCATGATCGCATTTCGGGTAGTTTAGGATGCATTTGGTCGTAATATGCTTGGCAGGAACGTACATGGGTACTAAACTGTGGACGAATCTGTGATCGCTTATCTCTTCGAGTACGTAGGTGCGGGAATGAGTAGGAAGGTTTGTAAATAACAGATCTAGAACGTGATCACCTCGGGTGGGCTCCTGTGCCAGCTGAGTTAAATGAAACGCTGTCATTGTATCAAGCAGGCGGGAACATTCATGGCGATTCGATCCGGAAGTGACAGATGACGTTTTCCAGTTAATAGCGGAATAATTGAAGTCGTCTCCTAACAGTACAATGCTTTGGTTAATGCTTTGGATGGGGCACCTTTTGATCTTATGAGATCAAAAGGTGCCCTATCCTCATTATCAGTGCTTAAATAGCGAATTCCGTGCGCGTCAAGGGGTAGCTCTTTCTTTATGGTCCTTTGTAACACGTCCCAAAAATAAACCCCTTCCCAGCAATGCAAAAAACATGGTCTATTGTTTCAGGCTGTTTACAAATTAAGCAGTTCATCACCACGGTAAAAATAAATCATTTCCCTCTAGAAACTTTTTAACAGGTAACGTCCCGGTGTGTAACTTAAAAAATTACCGACGATTACGTTACTTCCTAATGCGAAATTTCAGCGCAGCAAATAAGCTGTTTCACCTTTTCGATAGTGAGTCAACCCCAGCTGCGGAGTTGGTTTCAGGGACAACGCCGCCGATGCCGACACAAACAATATGATACCCTCGCTTCCGCAGCGCTAAGAACCAGGCCTAGCCGTGGGAAGGTGGTCACGTATTCGTCGACGTGCCGGGGCCTACGTGAAATAACCGGCGCGTCGGCAACTGAAGAGCACCCTATCCGCCACACAAGAACAGGCGGGGGGGGGGGGGAACCTTTCCTCCTCTTTCTGCATGGCGGCGACGGTGTTCTATGCAGTCACGTTATCTTGACTCTCTAGCGGCGTCAGCGGCATCCAGCGGTATCAGTCGGTCGCTGCTAGCGCTGGGGGGATGAAAGGGGGGCGGAGCTGGTTACGAGGCCGACGACAACGCCGACGACGACGCGAAACCCAGGAACGGACGCCAAAGAGCTGCGCTCTAAAAAGAAAGTCTTTACTCCTGGTGGCACCTGCATTTTCGGCTTGGCAGTGGTGACGGCGGTGTGAACGGCAGCTAACCAAATCTTCAACATATCACGGATTATCGTGCAAAGGTGAATACCGTTTAATCTACGAGGAAGTGCTAGCGATTGCAAGTTGGCCGGCTTCTTGCTTCTTGCGCACCTGCTACATCGTCCGGCTGCGCCAGACCAACGACCACTGCAGACGACTACTTCATCGACACACAAGAGGGCTCTGCTGTTCGCCAAGGGCAAGCCTACACCAGAGGGAGCGGCACGTCACGTGTCTACCACGGTGGCTATAAAGCCGCAGCGCGTCCCGGAGGCAACGCTTGGCAGTGGTGACGGCGGTGTGAACGGCAGCTAACCAAATCTTCAACATATCGCAGGTTAGAACATTTCTTTATTGCGCATTGCTGCCAAAGCTTGAGTGATTTTTTTTCGCTGAGTGGTTTTTGTTCACCCAGTATAAAATGACGAAAGAAATTGTCAAGCTTTTTAACGAATTGAGAGATGAACTCAAAGCAGAGTTGAAATCCCAAAGAGAAACAATGGAGAGGAACTTCCGCTTAGACGAGCGCACCTTGCGCACTGAACTTGAGGAAATCAAGGCAAGCCTGGAATTCTGTGGTAAGGGACTTGACGAAGCAAATAAACTTCTGGCAACAGCTTTAACCGACAACAGCACATTGAAGAAGGATAATGAAATGCTGAGGCAGAAATTGCAGGTCGCAGAAAAGGAATTAAATGATTCCCGAGCAAGCTCAGTGAAATCTGAGCAATACACACGAAACAGGAATCTAGAAATTAAAGGTGTGCTGCAGGAACCAAACGAAAGCATTCCTGAAATTTTGGAAAAAAATTGGTGTTGCGATTGGGGAGCCAATTACCCGCACTGACATTGATGCATGCCACAGGGTACCAACGAAGGCCAAAAACAGCACAAACATTGTCATGCAGTTCCAAAGGCGCGACAAGCGTGACAAAGTCCTGGAAAAAGCAAAAAAGGAAAGGGTCCCAAATGCTACCCTGGGCTTGCGAAACAAGACTTCAGACGAGGAATATTCTGACTCCCAAACAGAGCAACACATATATATAAATGAACACCTATGCCCTTACCTCAAGAAACTTCTGGGAACAGCCATCGCGCGCAAGCGCGAGCACAGGTGGCGATTTGTGTGGGTCAGAAACGGCTTAATTTTTGCCCGTCACAGCGATACGTCATCTGTCGTTTCAATCAAACATGAGAGCAACCTCGACAAGATATGCGCTATCGCAAACGTCTCTGAACCCTTGTCATAAGCTTTTCTATAAGCCTGCATTGGCAATCATGGCGATTCTTCCGGAAGATGTCCAGAAAACAATCCAAAATGATCACGCAGACAAATGGTTCAAAGTCTTTCATCTAAACGCTAGATCTGTCCGGCCAAAATGGGATGATGACATACTGCTTTTGTTGGAGTCATGCGGCGCCAAGTTTGACGTACTGATGTTCACGGAAACCTGGGACAGTGATGATTCAGAGCATTTAGTTCTACCCGACTACAATAATTTCTACTTGAACAGAAAAGACAGCCGAGGGGGCGGGGTTGCCATACACACATTACTTCCCGGTTTCATTGTCGTATCTGAATATACTACAATGAAGGCGGATTACGAAGCGTTATCTCTCCGAAAGGGCAAGAATATGCTCACTGTTCTGTACAGACCCCCTCACGGACTTGGCAGCAGCGGCAGCAAGCCGTGAACACCATTTGAAAAACTGCTCTTTTGCAGTGCCGTCTACTTCGAGGCCCCACCGAACGTGCATTCGAAGCGCTGCGTCGACTTCTGGCTCTACATTTCACGGATCCGCCCCAGTGACGAGGGATTTCCTGGCAAGAAGTCATCTGCACATGCGCACCCAGCCAGCTCGACCCAACAAAAAGCGGAGCATCTTCGGCCGCCCGTCACTTGGCAGCAGCGGCAGCAAGCCGTGAACACCATTTGAAAAACTGCTCTTTTGCAGTGCCGTCTACTTCGAGGCCCCACCGAACGTGCATTCGAAGCGCTGCGTCGACTTCTGGCTCTACATTTCACGGATCCGCCCCAGTGACGAGGGATTTCCTGGCAAGAAGTCATCTGCACATGCGCACCCAGCCAGCTCGACCCAACAAAAAGCGGAGCATCTTCGGCCGCCCGTCACTTGGCAGCAGCGGCAGCAAGCCGTGAACACCATTTGAAAAACTGCTCTTTTGCAGTGCCGTCTACTTCGAGGCCCCACCGAACGTGCATTCGAAGCGCTGCGTCGACTTCTGGCTCTACATTTCACGGATCCGCCCCAGTGACGAGGGATTTCCTGGCAAGAAGTCATCTGCACATGCGCACCCAGCCAGCTCGACCCAACAAAAAGCGGAGCATCTTCGGCCGCCCGTCACTTGGCAGCAGCGGCAGCAAGCCGTGAACACCATTTGAAAAACTGCTCTTTTGCAGGTTAGTAAGCGTATGCTTCCATAATATCTATTTTAATAGTATTTCTGCTGCTGCTGCTGCTGCTGCCATTTGCTGCCATTTGTTGACATTTGCTATGCTTTTTGCATTACTGAGATTCCTTTTGCGAGTACTTCTGTACACTTCAAGCAATGTCTGATTCCTGTAGCACGTGTGATGTGATCATCTCTGAGGATGAGCCATTTGTGGAATGTTCCAAATGCGAGAGCAACTATCACTTTGGAAAATGTGCTGGTCTTACTGAAAAGACCTTCAAATCGAAGTATGAGGCCACAAAGAAAGCGTGGCAGTGCCCATCATGCAGAAGTGCAGGAAGTAGCAATACATGTAGTAAAGAGAGTAGTGGCTCTGAAACAGATATCAAACTTGCGCTCTTCTCAATTAACCAAAAGTTAGAGCGGCTGATGCCCCTGGCAGAAAAAATTGAAAGCATGGAGGAGTCTCTTAGCTTCATATCTTCGAAGTTTGATGAATTTGAGCAAAAGGTCGGCCATCAAGAGGCTGATATCATGGACCTAAAGAAGAGGATATCGGAGCTTGAGAAAAAGGATGACTCAAATCAGGCAGCACAAGCTCAGTTTGAAAAGGAGATACACGATCTTGAATTCCGAAGCAGGCAGCTGAACTTGGAACTGCATGGCATACAAGAAGTGCAGGATGAGGATCTAACAGTCATATTGAATAACGTGGCTGATAAACTTCGAGTGCCTCGCTTGATGGAATCGGAGATAGCAACTGTTCATCGACTTCCCGCTAAACGTGATAAGACGCCAGGCATCATTGTGCGTTTTGCGAAGCAAGCTACAAGAGAAAACTGGTTGAAGAATAAGAAGAACTTAAAAGATAGCGACCCGCCCATTTTCATGCAAGAAAATTTAACACGCCGAAATAGAGAACTGCTTCAGGCAACTAAAGTCTGTGCCAAAGAAAAAGGCTATAAGTTCACTTGGTATGTCAATGGAAAGGTTTTCGTTAGGCGAAGTGAGGGAATGAGTGCCATTCATGTGAAGGGAAAGAGCGATTTGGATCGGCTATAGCACTCAGCATGGTATCTTTCGAGTTTCTTCTTGAAACATAATCGAAATGCAGCAGATGTATTATCTGCCGAGTGACTTGAACCGCACTGCTTCGTGTGTTGCGCTGACAACGCTTAACGCTATTCACCTGAACGCACGCTCTGTAAAAAACAAGATATTGTGTTTAGAGGAGTTCTTTGGCGAATTTTCATTTCCTTTTTCTTTGATCATGCTCAGTGAGACTTGGAGCACAGATGATTCCGACGTTTTCAGGATGACCAATTACAAAACTTATTACTTGAACCGCTCCGGCCTCCGGGGGGGTGGAGTGGCTTTACTGGTGTCAGATGACATTGAATGCGACAAGTTGGACTCGTACAGTCTTATTACTGAAGATTTTGAAGTGCTATCAGCCTGTACTGGCAGGTTCGTGTTTTCGGTTTGCTATCGTCCACCGAAGGGAAATATGGTTAGGTTTTTGGAATTTTACGACTGTTTTCTTTCATTTATAACAGATAACAAATACACTCTAATAGCTGGAGGTGATTTTAATATCGATATGTTGAAGGATAACTCCTCTACTAGAGACTTTAACGCAGTCTTGGCCTCGAACGGATTTATTAATCTTATTAACGACCCAACAAGGGTAACACAAGAAAGTGAGTCACTTCTTGATCTGCTGATTACGAACACTTCCCAACCGATAGTTGAGTCGGGCGTAATATCATGTGCGATCAGTGACCACCTTCCAGTGTTTGCATGCATAAATAAGACTAGACTGGTAAAGTACCGACAGGAGAAAGCGAAGTACCAAAGTATAACCAATGCTACCCTCAATTCATTTCACAGTTCACTAGAACAAGTTGAGTGGGATAGTATTGACGTTACCAGTGACGCAAATGAGGCTTACGATGAGTTCCTTCGAGTATTTAAACAGCTCTACCATTCCTCTTTCCCGCTAAAAGTGCGTGCAATTAAGCGTAAAACTCGCAAACCTTGGATATCTTCTGAGTTGCGCCAAGAAATTAAAACGAAAGACAAACTGTACAAAATCTTTTTAAACACACGTTCAACAGATGACCTAAGCATTTTTAAGAAATACAGAAATAGATTAACAAAAAAGCTACGTCTCGCTCGTGCGGAATACTTCGCGACATTTCTTGAAATTAAAAATGGTCGCCACGATCTGTTGTGGTCAAGGTTGAATTTCTTACTGAGGCGTGAGCAACCACAGGCTGCCCCGCGGGCTTTAAAGCTTGATAACAAAGATGTATCCGGCAGAGAGTTGGCAGATGCCTTCAACAACTTTTTTACCACTCTTGCCCATAACACCCCGTCAAGTGATTTCAACACCTATTTTAGCTCTTACAATAGGGACACAATATTTCTGAACCCAGTTACGACAGAGGAGGTTATATCAGTCGTACAAAGCCTAAATAACAGCCATAGCTGTGACATTGACGGCATTCAAGTGAGGCCTGTCAAGCATGTTATAAGAGTTATTGCCCCTGTTCTTGCAGATATATTTAACTTATGCTTTACTACGGGCACATTTCCTAAAAAAATGCAAATAGCCAAAGTAACGGTTTTGTATAAGAAAGGAGACCGCAATGATTTAGGAAATTATAGACCAGTATCGATACTCCCAATATTCTCGAAAGCTTTTCAAAAAGTTCTCTATACACGGTTGTCTGATTTTATTGATAAACATGACCTTTTGTCACCTAATCAATTTGGGTTTTGTAAAAATAAATCCGCCGAGTTAGCACTACTCGAACAAAAGGAATATATACTAACACAGTTTGAAAATAAGGCCTTGTTATTGGTGTCTTCGTGGACTTCTCGAAGGCATTCGATTTAGTAAACCACAGTGTACTCCTGAAAAACTTGGAGCGTTGTGGCATTCGTGGACTGGCTCAAATGATCCTGAAATCATATCTTTCGCATAGAAAACAGGCTGTAAGCATAGACAATGTGACATCTGAACTAAAACTTGTTACTTCTGGCGTTCCCCAGGGTAGTATATTGGGACCATTACTTTTTAATATGTACCTAAATGATATCTCCAACATTAACTCCGCCGCAAAATTTATTATCTACGCTGACGACACTAGCATCTTTTTTACTGGAAATGATCTTGATCTCCTTGTTCGGGAATGCAATGACACCTTGAGTGAATTACAAAAGTGGTCCGAATCCAGATACATGCGTATAAATGAGAAGAAAACAAAAGCTGTCATATTTCGTCCTAAAAACAAAGTACTTCCTTCCCCCATCGAGATTAAACTAAACTCACGACGTATAGACATAGTTGAACAATTTAAATGCCTTGGAGTAGTTTTTTCTTCCAGCATGTCTTGGGAACACCACACGGACCATATTGTCACGAAACTGGCTCAAATAACCGGAGTCATAAGTCGGCTCAGATACGTCATTCCAAGAACAGTAAAGTTACTCCTCTACAATTCACTTTTCTACTCCTATTTAAACTACTGCCATCTAGTGTGGGGCACAGCTACGGTTAGCTGTCTTCAGCGTATCTACATTTTTCAGAAAAAGTTCCTTCGTCATGTTTACAATGTCCCCTGGGACTCGCCAAGCAAAGATCTCTTTCTACAAAGTGGTGTGCTAAAAATACACAACTTGTATAAATATCGCTTGAGTGTCCGGTTTAAACTCGAAACACGTAGAAACGTAAACCACATACGTAAACTAGCTGAACTGCATACCCGAGATGCAAGCTACACAACAAGGCATGCGGAGACGTGGATAGTCCCGACCCCACGGTTAAACTCGGGTAGAGAACGCCTGCAGTTCACTCTTCCGTCCCTGCTAAACGCGTATATTTATAATAATTTTGACCTTTTCAGTTCGTCAAACAGGTCTTTGCGTGCTTTGTATGCTAGCATGTAGGATTTTTGTTTTGTGTTTTTTTTTTCTCTCCTTTGCTTTCATTACCTGTGTCTACCCAATGTGAATATTGTGTCAATATTGTATAATGTTCTTTCGTTTTCTCTTGTATTGTATACTTGTTATCACCTTCTGTATTAAAAGTCTTGCTGTCAAGCTGCTGCCAAGCGAAAGGGGGCTGCGGCTTAGTCAAGCTGTTTCTCAGCTTTTTCTGCGCCTCCGCTGTCTGTATGTTTACAAGGCAGAAATAAAGAATTTGAATTTGAATTTGAAGTGTGGTAGTATTTTTTAATTTCTTGGAGGATTTACTGTCTTGTGCAAATACAAATAGATACGTACTTACTATCGGCGGAGACCTAAATATTGACATCTTGAACACTTCAAGCACTGCTAGAGAATTCCTAATGATTTTAGAATGCAATAATTATCGCAACTGTATAACAACTCCCACTCGTGTTACGCCCGTGTCATGTTCCTTGATTGACATGTTTATTACAAATGTATCAGACGAAACCATCGTAACTAACGTCTTAAGTTCTGACATCAGTGACCACCTTCCTATCATTTTATTTTCGAAACAACATTTGTCATTTCGGAGATGCACGAAGCCTGAAATCACGTACCGCGAAATATCTGATCACACGATGGAAACTTTTAGACAGAACATCTTATATCAGGATTGGCAGGCCATATTTTCCCATAGCGATGCTGATAAATCATATGAAAATCGCAAGGGTAATCGCAATCCACAAACATGGTGACAAAAATACTTTTGCCAATTACCGGCCAATTTCCATACTTCCAATTTTCTCTAAGGGCCTAGAGAAGGTGTTTAAAATACGCATCGATAACTTCTCTCAGAAACATGAACTCATTACTAGGTGCCAGTTCGGCTTTAGAAAGAACCGTACAACAGAAATTGCGCTTCTAGCGCAGAAAGACATGATATTAAAAAATTTTGAGAACAAACTATTGGTTCTGGGGCTATATCTAGACTTTAGTAAGGCGTTTGATTGCGTGAATCATTCAATTTTGCTAGAAAAACTTGAAAGATATGGCTTCAGAGGAACTGCTCAACAACTGATGCAGTCTTATCTGAAAGACCGATTCCAATTCACGGACATAAATAATCATAGATCGCGCCTCAGATGTATAGAATCAGGAGTTCCGCAAGGAAGTATCCTTGGGCCTATTTTGTTTCTTTACTACATCAATGATATTGTAAAATTAGAAAATAACTGCCGGTTTTTTATCTACGCTGACGACTGTACTGTGTTTTTTTTCTGGGAAGGACATGGCGGAACTAAAAACAAAGGCAAGGGGTTTTTGTTACAAACTGCAAGATTGGTGTAAAAGCAATTCGTTGATTCTAAATGAATCTAAAACAAAATGCGTGCTATTTCGTGCCCGCAGCTCATTAATTGATGTCCCAAAAACTGTTAATTTAGGTCCATACATAGTAGCTGCAGAAAAATGTGTCAAATCACTTGGGGTGATTTTTTCAGAACACATGTCCTGGAATTACCACATCAACTACCTTTCGTCAAAATTAAGCAAGGCTGTGGGAATGATAAACCGATGCCGCCTTTTCCTTCCAACTGCAGTGAAACGTGTTATTTATTATGCTCTTTTCCATTCCCACTTGTGTTATTGTGTTTTAATATGGGGCAACACCACTACAACGAACATGCAGAAAATTTTTGTTCTTCAGAAACGAGCCCTACGCGCTGTTGCAAATGTGCCATTCTTCGAACACACAGCACCTTTTTATTGCACATAAGATCATCAAAACACAAGGCATATATATGTATAAATTACTTTCCACTTATAAAAGGGCAATTAAAGGCACCTTAGATTTGTTTTTAGACTTAGCACAACTAAAACCTCCTTTGAGTAATTACTGTCTTCGTAATCAGTCACCTTGGTTGGTTCCAGCATCACGAACTAATTACGGCATAATGATGACTCAACACACATTACCAACAATACTTAATCACTGTGATACACTACAAATTGATATTGCACAACTACCTCATAAACGTATTACCGAATTATTCATACAAAAGTCGTTTACTACCATCGTTACATAATGTATTAATGTCTTATCCAAGTTTGTTTTCCAGTTATGGTATTTCTGATGTGAGCATTTTTGTTTGTTTCTCCTGTATTTAGCATGTTTATTTTTCTCACCACTATGTGCCAAACCAGATTTTTGTTTCCGCATGCAAGTGCATCGTTCGTCGCTGCTAATGGGTGTTGGGTGACTGGAGCTCAGTCAAGCCGCAACGAAGCGGCTTTTTCTCCAGTCCCCTTTTTTCGCTGTACAATGTATGCGAAAATAAAGACTGATTGATTGATTGCATTTTCTTCACCCTTTTTAAAGCATCCCCTCCCGGGCCTCCACTGTACAAGGCCCTGTACATAGGCTCTGGGAAAACAATATCACAAAGATCATTGTACAACTTCTTCCTTTTTTTTCCTTTTAATTTTTCCAGGAGCCTTAGTCGCTTTGGGACGTTAAACCCCATAAACCAAACCAAACCAGGGAGCTCTTCTGTGGATACCACAAACTCCGGCAGCAATCGCCGCAGCTTCACTTGGCACACGGTGCGCAAGAACGGGTCTGTGACGTAGCGAAAAAACAAAAAAATGGTTCACCAGCTGCCTTAAAAAGAGGTGCCCTAGCCCTAGCCCTCCGTCTTTTACCCGCCGGAACAGGTTCGTTCTGCTACAACGTTTCCATTCGGACGCCCATATGAAAACTGCAGAAATACTATGTAGCTTCTGAACGTTCACACGCGAGCAATGCAAAACCTGCATCTCATACCAGAGTTTGCTAATAAAAAAAAGATTGCAGACTGTGGCTCTGGCGCAAATTGAAAGGCTGGTGCCTTTCCATTTCCCAGCTTGGTCACGTGCGTCTTTAGTTTGCTCTTTCCAATACTCCTCGCTATCGCGATAAGCATCGAGCGGAACGCCCAAGTACTTGCCCGGGGTCGTCGCCCACGGTACGTTGGCGAAATGGTCCGGGTGGGATGGCAACCATCTATGCCAGAGCCCAAGGCACTTGGACCAGTTAACCCCGCTACCTGTGACTTCGCTGAATGCGCTTACAGACCCGACATCTTCACTTATGCTCCCCTGATCAACCGTAAATACTGCAACGTCATCTGCATAGGCCAGCAGCTTAACTTCAGCTGCTTGTAACCTAAAGCGATTAATACTATTGTTTTCTATGATTTTCATGCACAGCGTTTCGATGTAAACACAAAACAAGAGAGGGCTGAGGGGGCAGCCCTGACGCACCGAACGCTGCACGCTAATGGGGGCCCCCAGACTCTTGTTAACAATCAGTCTTGTCGTGCAGTTTCGATACGCCAGGGCTACACCCTTACGGATAACTGAACCAACGTTCACATGGTCTAAAACGGTAAACAAAATTTCATGGGAAACACAATCAAATGCCTTTTCAAGATCAATCTGAAGCATCGCTACTCGATCATTGATGTCGTCACAGCTTTCAAGTACACTGCGCGCTTTGTGAATGTTGGAAAAAATTGAGCGCCCTTTGATTCCACATGTCTGGTGGGGTCCAACAATATTCTATATCACTGTCTGTAGTCTTCGCGCCAATACCTTCATAAAAATTTTGTAGTCCACATTAGTGAGTGCTATGGGTCGATACGCTGTAACCAATTGTAATTTCTCTATATCATCCGTTTTAGGTATGAGCACTGTATGGGAGATCCCAAAAGACGGATGGTGGTGGTGAAAACATTTATTACGAATGAGCAGGAGGTATGTTTGGATCAGCCCGTTAGGGACCGATCCTTACAAACACTAGGTGGAGGTCCCTAGTATGAGACCCCAGTGGCGGTTGCCGCCGCCCGGGCGCGCCCGACTAAGGCTTGTTGGGCCTGTAAGTCGTGGCAGCCGAGCAGGGTCGCCTCCCAGTCCTCCCGGGTTGGGTTGGGGATGGGGGGAATAGCGGGGTTGGAGGGGCAGGCCCACACCATGTGATAGGTGTCAGAAGACACTGCACTACAGTGTGGGCAGCTGCCGCTAAAGGAGGGGTCAAAATGTTTTAGCGCTGCCGGGCACAGCAATGTATTGGTGAGAAGGCGGAGAAGGAGCCGCTCATCCGCCTTCTTCAGGCCTTTACATGGGCTAGGGTAAAGGCGATGACAATTTTGATAATATGTTGTAATATCTTTGAATGTATAGACCGGATTAAAATCTGGTTCCTGATCGGACGGGGAGGAGAAAACAGCCCGGTGAGAGAGCGCGCGGGCGGCTGCATCTGCTGCCTCGTTTCCTGCCAACCCCTGATGAGCAGGGGCCCATATGAGGTAACGGTGTGCGGGGTCCGTATCCCGTATGCAATTTTGGTATATTCGATAGGCTAGGAAGGAAGTGCAGCCTTGTTCGACGTTCCGACAGGCCCCTCGCGAGTCGGTGATTATGTATTTTGAATTGGAATGTGAGGCCGCGAGAGCAATCGCGACCTCTTCTGCTTGTGTTGCACTGCGGGCTCTGAAAGTTAGGCCGTTAACTGTGTTGCTGTTGTGAACTACCGCGGCCGTGTACCATCCCCCGTGGTGAGGGCCGAGGCGTCCACGTAGTATACACCTGTTTTGTTGCCATAATATCGGGCTAGCGCTTCCGCTCGTGCCAGGCGCCGACCATTATGGTCTTCATGTGACATGTTTGCTGGAAGAGGCCGCACGTGGAGGGCACGTCTCCACAGTTCCGGGATGCGAAACCTGTCTTCCATTGGAGGGGTGTGTTGGATATGGAGTCGAGCAAGAAGGCGGCGACCCGACTCCGTTAGCGACAAGCGCGTGTACTGGTTTGTAAGGTGCGCCTCCCGGAGTTCCCGGAAAGTATTCACCACCCCAAGAGCCATAAGCCGGCTGTTTGAAGTAGTGATGGGGAGGTCAAGGGCACGTTTAACAATTTTGCGAAGGATGACCTCAAGGGCGTCCTCCTCTTGTTTCCGTAGGTGGAGATAAGGAGTCGAATAGAGAATTCGACTAGTTACGAAGGCGTTTGCCAGCCGCAAGACATCCTTACTTCTTAACCCTCCGCGTTTGTTGGAAACCCGGCGGACCATGCGGCCCACCTGGTCCCCCACCTTACGGAGTTTGGCCAATGTAGTGTCTGGCCGCCTGTGTTTGTGGATGTAGAGTCCGAGTACCCGTATCTCATCACTTTCGCGTATGGGACCACTCTCAAGAGAGAGAGATATTTTAGTTGTGCACTTCTGTGAGCGGAGGAAATACGTTTAGTTCATAGGCTTCATTGAAAATTGTACACAGCACTGGGGCAATTTCGTGCTTAAATTCTTTATAAAATGCCGCACTGAATCCATCTGGTCCTGGTGATTTTCCTAGGTTTAACTGGTCTTAATGCGCGTGATATGTCAAGCATCCGGGGGTGTCGAGACAGGAGCACTGAAGTGTTGATGCGAATGATCGCGAACGGAAACCTTGAGGATGTGGCTGAACTTATTGAGGGTGCGCGGACAGTGCAGTTCACTCATTTCCAGGGCTCAAGCCATGCACGGCTGGACCGCATTTACGCATCAGTCGACCTTGCCCCTGATTGCAACCATTATGAAGTTGTGGGAGTCCCCTTCCCAAACCACTGTTTAGTTGAGTGCTGCCTGGGAAGTGTGAACCGAAGCAAGGCATTTTCGTGGGAAATGTGGAAGCTAAACAACACGCTTCTTCACGACGAAATCTACTGCACAGCAGTAAAGGATGAAATAGGGAAAATAAACCCGCGCAAGAACCTGAAGATTTTGCAACAGTGGGAGCTAAGTAAACAATCTTTAAAAATCAAAGCAATAGAAAGGGCGACATGTATCCGTTAAAAGGAAAAACAAGACGAAGCTGAGCTAAGGGCACTGCTTCAAACGCTGATGAAGCAGGAATGCAAAGAGCCTGGGAAATGAATAGCAGATGTCAGGAAAACAAAACAAAAGATAGAGCTTATGGAAGAACGGCGTTATCGCGGAGAACTAGTGAGGGCAAGGGCGGAAGACAAAGCTGCTGGCGAAGCGCCATCGAAACGTGCTTTTTGTCTAGAAAAACCGCGCGCTGAAAGAAAGCACATCGATAAAATAGAATGGGGGGGGGGGGGTATCTTATCGGCAGACACTGACTACATCAAAGAAGCTTTTAATGAACACTACCAGAGGCTTTTTTCATCGACTCCAGTAGACGCAGTAGCTTTTACGCATCAGTTTCTTGGTGCAATGCCACGGCTTGACGAAGAAAGCAAAAAGAAAATAGAACTAGCAATAACTCACAGCGAGGTAGAGCACGCGATAGATCAGTTTTCCGCCATGCCAGCTCGATGGTTTGGATTGAACAAAGGTGCGTCTAGTGAATACGGTGTCTTCGTTCACTCCCATCTTCCTCCCTTCCCGTTACGGCGAGGTTTAGATGTCCACCAAGATATGCGAGACAGATACATTTCCTTTCCTCAAAAACCAATTTACCGACGAGCAAGGCGTATTTGTCTTTTCGGTTAATAAGTGTTCTGAAATCGCGTTGTAAGGTTTTAGTCTTGACTCATGATATAGTTCTTAGACTGTTGTATTCTGGGCATGTGCGCGAGTGACGTCAGGTCATGTGACTTTTTAACTATAAATGTCTGTTTTTTCTGAATAAAAAATAGTTGTGAGTCAGCGCTCGTCCGTGTGGTTCCTTCATCTTTTGTCTTCCGTCCCTTTCGCGCTGTTTTTTCCACCCAAAATGAACGTATTTGTCCGCGTTTCAGATTGGTCCAAATTGTCGTGACGTCACCACGCGCGAATTTTGACGGGTGTCCACCGAAATATGTGACACAGTTACTGCGCAACTTCCTTTCCTCAAATACAATTTTCGACTAGTCTCTACTGAGATATGTGAGACAGTTAATGCGTAATTTCCTTTCCTCAAATACAATTTTCATTTTCTTCACTACGGCCCCTCTTTTTTCTTTCACTCACACTTCCTCCCTTCCTGTATGGTGCGGTGGTGGTGGTGATTTCTTTTATTACTCCCAAAACAGGGGACCAGTCTAAGGACCGGTTGCGCTGGCTTAGAGGAGGTCGGCGGGGATCCCTTGGGATGTCGCGGCCTCCACCGCGCGCTGGATAAGCCGGCGTTGGTCTGCCGGCTCGGAAGTACGCAGGAGAGACTCCCACGTCTCTGGGGTGTTTGGGTTGTTTGTGTTGTAATGTGTACAAGTCCACACCAGGTGCGGCTCAGGTGTCCACCGAGATGACAGAGAATTACAGCGCCATTTCCATTCCTCAAAAAGCGTTGCATTCAAAGAGCAAGGCATCGCGCCGAACGGATGGTGGCGTTCCGTGGACTCCCTGGCAGCGCTGCAACACGCTGTCGCTTTCCACTCCTAAAGGCGAAGCTTAAGCGTCATTAATGAGCAGTTAATTAATGCACCAACAAAATGGGAAGTGAACAATCGCGTAGCAAAATGCAGCACTCAGGCTTTCGCCTTTCACCACTTTAGCTGCTAAAGTTCCTCCTAATTTTTCTCACGTGCGATTCCGCAATAGTCCGTATTCAGGTGAACCCCTTCTGGAGACTGTGGCTTGTTCGCAGTTCGTCGTCGGTTACGACGGCTTGTGTTGCTTTCCAGGTACCTGCTGCTTCAGGACGACTCGGGCTGCTTTGCCGACTCGCAGGGAGCGACGGGGACAAGGACATCCGTTAGCACATCCATAACATCTCACGTAATAGTGGCGGCAGTCCAGCAGTCAGACAGCGAAAAGGCTTCCAAAATAAACTATTTATTGTGCTATCTCGCGCCTATAAAGAATTTATTTATTTATTTATTTATTATTGATACCCTCAGGGCCAAAGGCATTTCAGAGGGGAGTGGTTACAAATTACAGAAAGTGAACAAAAACAAAAATTCAACATACAAGCGTCATGTTCCTGGTTATACAATTCAGTAAAAGAAGTAAGCATAATATGTAAGTGCAAGGTAAGAGAACAAACAAAGGAAACTAAAGTAAACAAAGGAAATGGAGAATGATAAGTACATTTGTTGTGAGCCTCAGTATAGAATGTTAGCTAAATTGTTACGGAAGCGCAGGATGTCTTGAATGCAGGCTGTCGATCCGGGAAGGTGGTTCCAATCTGCTGATGTACGGGGAATGAACGACTGAGAACAAGCTTTTGTTTCGTGCGACGTTATACCGACCTTGTGAACGTGATCTAGCCGTGGAGAGATGAAAGACGGAGGAGATATCAATTCATCGCGTAGATTGGGACAGTTGTAAAAAATTTTATGAAATAAACATAACCGTGAAAATTTTCGACGGGAGGCTAAGGGTGGGAGGTTGAGCGTATTTTTCATGGAGGTGACACTTGCAGTACGATTGAAGTTAAGTAGGATGAAACGGGAGGCGTTATTTTGTACAAGCTCGAGTGCAGTAATTGAATTTGCGTAGCTGGGGTCCCAAATTGCAGATGCGTATTCTAGTTTACTACGGACAAGGGTTTTATATAACATGAGTTTTAGGGAGGTAGGGGAATTGGAGAAATTCCGGCGTAGGTAGCCTAGCATGCTGTTAGCGTTGTTAATTATGACGTTAATATGGAGCGACCAATTTAGAGTAGAAAATATATGAACTCCGAGGTAGCGATATGACGTGACGGCCTCCAGTATGGTATTATTTAGACAATATGCACCTGTAGTAGATGATGTGCGGGAGACACGTAAAACTTTGCATTTAGAAGAATTAAGTTGCATTAACCATAAGTTGCACCATGCAGATATAGCAGATAGATCATTCTGTAGAGCGCATACGTCGTTAGTGTCATTAATTTCGCGAAAAATTACGCATTCATCAGCGAATAAGTGTATGTTAGAGGTTACGCAAGAAGGTAGGTCATTAATGTAAATAAGAAATAAAAGAGGGCCTAAGACGGATCCCTGTGGCACTCCAGAATGGACGGGGGTTGATGGAGAGGTGGCATTGTTAGCAGTTACGAACTGAGTGCGGTTGCAAAGGAAATATTCGAGCCAGGAAAAAAGCCTCGGATCAAGGTTTAGTTTGCTTAGCTTAAAAAGTAGTAATTTGTGGCATAGCTTTTCGAAGGCTTTTGCGAAGTCGAGGAAGACGCAGTCAGCTGTTGAGCGGCGATCAAGGATGAGATTAAGTTTATGCGTAAATGATGCTAACTGAGTTTCGCAAGACAGTCGCTTACGAAAACCGTGCTGCATGTCTGTAAAAAATGAATTTGACTCCAGGAAGTTCGCGATACCTGTGTATAATATGTGCTCCAATACTTTACATGGAATACTTGTCAAAGATATGGGACGGTAGTTAAGGGGTGAATTCTTGTTACCTGATTTATGGATTGGGACCACCTTCCCGACCGTCCAGTCAGCAGGCAGAGCACCGGTGTCGAGGGACTGTTGAAATATCTTGCAAAGCAGCAATGAACAGTAAGTTTGAGAACCCTTAAGAAATTTCGCGTTGATTAAGTCAGTACCTGGACTGGAGCATGGTTTAAGGGATTCAATAATCTTCTCAATACCGCAAGCTTCGATGCAAATGGGATCCATAGTTATGTAGTTGTAAGTCTGCGCTTGTGGAAAAATGGTGTTAGTACAATGAACAAAGTTATTACAGAATGTGGAGTTCAGTACCGCTGGGCATTCTGTATCTGGGATGGCAAGGCCATTCTCGTCTAATAAGTTAATGGTATCGCTGTGGCTGGGGTTGACAATGCGCCAGAACTTTTTAGGATCAGTGGAAAGAATGCTAGGAAGTGTATTGTGAAGAAAATTATTTTTTGTGATTTTAAGTGCAGTTACTTAAACGTCATTAGCTTCGCGGTACGCCTCCCATTTTGCGTTACTACCAGACCTTTTCGCAACTCTGTAAAAACGTTTTTTTCGATTGGACAGTCGTTTAAGATAGGAGTTGTACCACGGGGCTCTCGAGTTTGAACAGATTGTCCGTAATGGTATGTATGTATCTGTTAGTTCTTTAACTTTGGTAACGAATAGATTCCAGTTAGTATCGACAGAGCGGTCATCAAACCCGTTGCAATAATAATCGAGAAATTCGGCGAGTTCCCTGTTAATGGCCTGAAAATCAGCTTTTTTATAGTCGCGGATGTGTTTAGAAATCTTCTCAGCTGGGGGAGTAACGATGCAAATGTCAAAAGAGAGCGATAGATGGTCGCTGAGACCAGGTAAGTAAGTGATTTCTGAGGCCATATCGGGATGAGTAGTCAGTATTAAGTCCAGCGTGTTTGCAGTGGTATTAGTAATTCTTGTCGGTTGAGAGACTAGTTGGGAAAAGGAAAAAGTGGAACAAAGGTTTAAGAAATCGGTGCTTAAGTTAGAAGAAGGGTTCTGAACTGGGGTATCAAAAGACCAAGATATGTTAGGAAGATTGAAGTCGCCAAGTAAGAAAACAGGCGCCAGGGGGTGTCGTGTGCAAACAGCATTTATGGCATCGTGCAGATCATCGAGGAAGTTAGCAGAGTGACTGGGAGGACGGTAGCATACCCCGAAAACAATTTTTGAGTGTCCAAGTTCCACGCATGCCCAGACAATCTCGAGATCTGTTGTGATGTTAATAGCGTAAGACCGGAGTGTTTTACAAATGGCAAGTAATACGCCACCACCCTGACGTGACGTGCGGTCGCAGCGATAAAAAGTGTATCGGGATGAGTTGTGGAAAATTTCGGTGTTACGAATGTTAGAATGAAGCCATGTTTCAGTAAGTGCAATAATACCTGCGTTACACGTGTCAGCTACGGAATGAAATGCGTCACGTTTGTTTACGATACTTCTTACGTTAGCGCAAAGAACAGATGTGCGTGGTGAAGGCGACGACTGCCCACGTCCCCTCTCGTGATGCTACAGGGCGTTTTCGGTGTTTTGGGCATTTGATGAAGGCGACCGCGGTGTGTCCTCTTCGGGTACTTCGGTGGGAAATTCTTTTATCAGTTCGATGTTGTTTGTCACGCTGTCGTACATGTAGCACTTATTGTTAACGTAGAGTTTGTTGTAACGAAGCTGGAACTTTGGCGACTGAGGCAAGCTTTTAGCGAAATTAGTAAGTTGCTGGCGCGCGTTACGGGTTGCTGGCGAAAAATCCTCTGATACAGAAATGTTGTTAGTTTTAAGTTTTGCTCGACATGCTAGTATTCTGCCACGGTCTTTAAATGAGCTGAACCGGATAACTACAGGCCGACATTTCTGATGTGAAAACGTACCTATCCTGTGGGCGCGCTCAATGACCGGTTGATCAAAATCAGTGCCTAAAGAAGTTGAAAATGCAGTGATATTTTTTTGTTCAGTCTGTTCCCAGGTTTCACGTGCGTCGGGTATACCGTGTAAGATTAAATTGTTCCGTCGTGAACGGTCTTCAAGGTCATCTATACGAGCCTGTAATTCATACTGTCGCGAAGTCAGCTGTTCGACAGTATCTTGAGTTGCGGCGACGTCGAGTTCTAGGGTTTCCAGAGTTTTGCATCTGCTTTCAATCAGTTCCAAACGGTTGAACACGTCAACCAACTTAGTTTCGAGGACTGCCTGGCTTGATTTGATTGTGTTAACGTCTGCACTCAGTTTAGTTTGGCCAGTCGTGAGTTCAGACGTTTTTTTGTCAATGCCTTTAAGTAATTTAATTATCTCATTCATTTGCTGAGAATCGTGTTCCGGATCATTAGAGGCAGAGGCGGTACGTGTGTTGGGACCAGGGTTGGACTCGACGTCGCCGCAGCATAGCAACAGATATGCAGAGTCAAAGCAATCGCGGGCAACAGCACAGATCACCCTTGGGCAAGGGAACGAAATAACGAATCTGTTATCGTTTTTCTTAACGAAAAGAGAGTGCCGGTTACACACCTGGGGTGCGAAGAACAGATGCGTGTTAGCCATGCTGGCGCAATGGCTGCTCCCTTGCCCACTGAAGATGGTGACGGGCTGCAGGGCCTTTAAGTGTTCAGGCTGCTGCGGTGTCGCTGTGGTAGCGAAGAGCCTGATATTTGGTACGATGACAGGAGATTGTTCCGCGATGTAGGCGCATGCGTGGCAACAGCGATCGGTCGCATCGGCATCGGGTAGACAGCCAGCTTCATGAAGTGTGACTGGCTGCGAAGCAAGCAGGCAACACGTCGCCAGGGACAGGAACGCCTGGGGTGCGAAGAACAGATGCGTGTTAGCCATTGAACGACTCGGCGGCGGCGATAGGCACAAGCGTGCATGGCGGTCGTTGAACAGTGCCCACAGCTCGCAGCCACGCTCAGTAAGCTGGCAGGGAGCCTTCGTTATAAGGAACTAAAAGCAACTGCAAAAATCTGAAAAAATCCGGAAGCAGCTGCGTGTGGCGACAATCTAGATATGTGTGCTCGCACCACGCGTGACAAATAAAATAATAAAGCTGCGTGCCGGTGGATCTGATCGTGAGCGAACAAACAGTGCAGAGGCGTGCAAGTATTTACTAAGAAAATCAGGTGATAAAGAACTGTGCAGTTTATACTCCACAATTGTTATGGCCTTCATAGCTTACGAAGAAGCATTTTGCTCATTCAGAACCTCAGCACTTATGCAGGCATTACGGAATCAGGGCATTCAAGAGACGTATGCAAAATACTGGAGGGCATCTGTAACGATTCCAAAGCTGCAATCGTCCTCAATAAAACAACCAATGACATTCTAATAGCGAAGGTGTAACATGGTAACACATAATTGCGCTTTTGAAAAAGACTTCGGACAACACAGGGACAACCCAAACTGTCGTGCACAAACTGTCAACTGAAGTTTTTATTGCGATGAACACACATATATAAGCTTCATAGCTTATGACAGAAATCCGAAAAAACGCAGTTAAGCAGCAATTTCGCGATCATATGAACCAGCATCGACAAAAGATTATATCCCAGCTGACCAGTTTGCATTTTTTAATACTGTCCGAAGAATTACATTTACTGCTTGGAAACCAAAACCGAAGGGTCACTTACACAAGTCCCTTTTCCCAACTCCATGCAGTAAGCATCCCACAGCTCCCTGATTGCCTTATCTCTGCATTTCAGCAGAACTGTGGTCTGTTGGAAGAGGGGTTTGCAGCTATCGCACCTGGCGCAATGCGCCACCAGATTTCCGGGTGAGTTAATCTGGCGACAGTTGCGGTTGTGCTCTCTTAGTCTTTCGTTTAGACATCTGCCCGTCTGGCCCACATATGCTCGTCCGCAAGATAGCGGTATCTTGTAAACCACCCCTTCACAGCACTCGAAGAACCTGTTTGTGTGCCTGAAGCCACAAGATTGCTCTTCTCTAGGACTGGTTTCTTCGTTTACCTTTGCGCACATTCCTTTTAGTTTTCTAGGTGTGGTAAAAACTACTTGTACCTCATGCCTTTGAGCAAATTTTTTCAAGTTGTGGGAAAGGGCATGAATGTACATAACGGCCACAGGCCTTTTGTGTTCTTGCTTTTTGCCTTTGTCTGTTCCTTTCACAATTCTAATAAGCACTTTTTCTGCTAGTGATACAAGCAGAGGTTTCGAGCCACCGGCTTTTTCCAGTTTTGCTGCCTGGCTGTTCAGACTACGCCTCATCTTGTAGCTGCAGAACGTTTTTATGGCCTGCTCGAAGGAAGACATTGAAATATTTTGCTTGATATCCTTTGCGTTGGCCGAGTCATATGGCAGTAGGCCTTTTGTGCTGCGTGTTGCGTACTCCCAACACAAATGGGTTTCCAGAGATATAGCCAGATCAAGGAACTGCAGGTTCCCGTTTGTGGGAATTTCATTTGTTTATTTATTTATACAAATACCCCACAGGTTCCACGCTTTGAACATTATGTGAGGGGAGGGGTTACAATATTTAGATGGTACTTGATGGTACAAAGTGGAAAAGAATAAAAGTAAACAATACTAAATACATTGCAAAACGAATAGCGGCACTGCATGGATTCAACTACACATACGAACACAATTTCTATACTATATCATGGATGCATAAAGGAGGTCAATTCGTTTTTGAACATTAGTGGGTCACGTATGGTAGCAATGCAATCCGGAAGACCATTTCAACACTTGGTAGCACGTGGCGAAGCAGAATAATTAAACGCGACTGTCCGGCTGAATAGACGTTGGAAGCAGAGATTACTATGTAGGCGACGTGAAGTGCGCATTGGTTGTGTAAGTTGCAGTGTGGACGCCTGACGACTGTATATGAGTTTCTGTAGTAAGCAAAGAAGTGCGATATCCCTACGTGTCTGTAAACTTGTTAGCGATAAAGATAACTTGATGTATGTTACGCTGGAATGACGGTTGTAGTCATGAGAAATAAAACCCGCTGCACGGTTCTGAATTGATTCGAGGGAATGAATTAAATATGCCTGATGTGGTGACCAGATAGCTGATACATATTTCAGTTGCGGACGGACAAATGTTCAGTATGCTAGCTTGAGAGTAGAAAGAGGTGCGCTACAAAGATTTCTCTTCAGGTAGCCAAGCGTGCGCGATACTTTGGCAGTTATGTTTTGGATATGTTCCGCCTAAGATAGATTTGAAGTCAGATAAACACCGAGCTATTTATAGGAAGACGTGCGGGATAGCGTGACACTGTTAAGGGAATAAGTGAATAGCGATTTTGAATGCTTCCGGCTAACTGTCACGGTTTTACATTTGTCAGTATTAAGTGTCATTTGCCATGATGTGCACCAGTTAGTTACGCATTCAAGGTCCTGCTGAAGAATTGCATGGTCAGTGGTTGAGCGGATTTGACGATAAATTATGCAGTCATTAGCGAACAGTTGAACTGATAATGTACGATGCGATGGCAGGTCATTTATATAAACTGAAAATAATAAGGAACCGAGAACACTTCCCTGAGGGATGCCAGAAGTGACGTCACTAAGCGGTGATGAAAAGTTGTTTATTACCATGAACTGCTTTCGAAAAGATATGAAGTTCTGGATCCAGGAGACAGCGAGTCTAAATTAAGCGACGATATTTTAGCTATAAGGCGACAATGGGCTACACGGTGAAACGCTCTGGAAAAGTCAATGAATTTGCACTCAGTCTGATGGTTTTCGTCCATGTTCTTGAATAAATCACTAGTAAGTTCAATTAGTTGTGTACCACAGGAAAACCCTTTTCTGAATCCGTGCTGGCGTGGGAAAAAGAAATCGTTGTTCTCCAGATGGCTCGCGATGTTAGCTGCAACGATGTGTTCAAGTAACTTACATGCAATTTTCGTTAGTGATAGGGGGCAGTAGTTACTAACAGTCTTTTTGTCGCCAGATTTATAAACAGGGATTATTTTGCCGATCTTCCAATCATAAGGAATTTCGCCAGTTGCTAAAGATTGCTTGAAAATATGACAGAGAAAGATGCTAGAGAGATGTACGGTGTGCTTGAGAATTTTTTTTTATTTATTCCGTCTACCCCTGAGGAAGTTGATACCTTAAAACTGTTTATTAGAGATGCTACGCTTTCTGCTGCTTTATCTATTGTAGTCATGAATGGGTAATTGAGTTCTTGTGGTTTAGGTAGGTTGGAATAGTCTTAGGTAGTGAATACTGATGGGAAGTATTCATAAACGTGGCTAGACAGTTCTCTGAGTGATCGACAGCCCTGTATGGGCTAGCTTGAATTGTTCCAAAGTTTTTTCTACCAGGTGGCGTCAATAGAGAAGCATGTCACACTAGGCTCATTCTTTAGGTATTCGGTGACCTCATTTGAATTTCTGATCATGAACAGGTCTTTCTTAGGAAGCTTGTTCAGATGGATCTGCAGGTATCAGCAGTCTTCGTTTGTCAGGTTGCCTTAAATTCTACTATCGTTCAAAACAGGGCTCCAGGTTTATGTTTCTATCGTGAAGAATGATCTAAGAGTTAGCTTCTTGCTTGTCTTCACATCGTTTGCAAGTTTTTCGAGGAAAACTTTTCGCATAGCTTTGCAGCATGGTACCGGTATTCCTTAAGTCTTCTTTCGCTGAGGTTTGCTTGTGTAGTGAAATTTTTAAAGACTGCTTCTTGTGCTTTTGCCTCATAGTCGCCTGCTTTTACTACGGCAAACAAGCCTTTCTTATCGGACACCAGCAGCTTCAACCCATTCTTACGCAAGAAATCAACTGTTTTCTCCGGAACCAATCCACAGTCCTTTTGCTTGTTTACTTCTTTTACGCATTTCAAACCTTCTCTGATGCATGCGCTCATTTCTTCTGAGTCAGCTCGATTAGCGATAGAGCGTATCATGCCTAAGACGTCTAACGGCCTCACAGTTGGCTTCAGGCCTTTTTGAAGCCCTTTTTTAACGTGCGGAGTACTGTACCTGGATTTTACTCCCTCAAAGGATTTTACACGCTGAGAAACTGAACTTTCATGCTCTTAATCATCTCGGGTCGACGCTACCAAAGAGGTGCTTTGTTTCTTCGGTGTTACCGCCGACGGGCTCGTTCAGAAGCTGGATCCTCGAACCTTCAAAATTTCCTTCTCGAATATCCCACATGTCGTAAGGGAAGCCTCGTTGTTCTCGTACCACGTACTTGCTGAGCCCTTCAGTGAGAAAAGGACGTGTAGAATTTCTGCCGCATCATCCAAATTATTGAACGATGCCACACGCTCAAATTGATCCAACCATTCTTTGGAGTCTGACTAGCGATCCAGTGAAATTCAGCGGAACCCGTGGCTGCTGCATTAAGATCAATGTCGATATCTGTGGCGAGGTTGTGATTCTCGTAAAAACGTCTTTTCAGTGTCGGGTGCAGGCCGGCAGCGTCCCTATCTCAGATTGTGCTCCTTGCAAATGTCGGATGGATAGGTGAGCTGGGGCCACATCATCCAGTGTGATGCGCAGACGGCTGTGTCACGACTCGCAGGGGGAGTCGGACACAAGGGCGGGTAGCCCGCACCACCAGATTTCACGTAGGGTTGACGGTAGACCGGCGTGCAGGAAGGCACCGAAAAGGCTTCCAAACGAAATCCTTTATTAGGCGGACTTGAGCTACAAACAACCAAATGTCTCGGCGGTGGCGTAGCAACAAGCATGCTCAGTGGTCGTCGAACAGAATGCCCACCGCTCTGGGTCGTGCTCAATTTTAAAGCTAACAGCGAACTTTCGAGCTACTGAGTGCAAACGTACCAGAACAGCCTGGAACAACGTAAATTTTGCGCCGCCTGAAAGTTATCAATCGAGACAAATCTGCATGATGGCGTCTTCCCTCACAAACAAAAAGGTAAAGCCGCGCGCCGGCAGCTTTGAAGATTGAAGAAACAAATCGTACAAAGATTCGCGGAAATATTGTGTCTTTTGATTTAAACTTTATCAGCTACTTGCTCGCAGTCTGAGATGGGTACATCGCTATTTGCTGCCTTTTTGTCTCTTTCCGCATTGAGCTGAAATGCTGCTATGTTTCTAACGAGTGAAGCCTACAATCAATCTTTTCTTTTCTAGCTAAGTCACCGGATCAATCGTCGTAAAGACTCCGTCCATAAATCCCTTTTATTCGACTCATATATAACCGGATCCAACGTTGTACAATATAATTTTGATTTAAGTGACACCATAAAGAACAAGGTAAGTTTGGGTTATTATGCTCCGGCTCTATAAGCAGGTGCTATATTTTGGTAATAAAGTGATTATAGTACATTGAGCAGATAAGCGTATTAATGCACATTGGTCAAAACTGCGCAAAAGAAAACCTAGTGCAAATAGGCGCTCATCGAATCGTTCATGTTATGCCGACCGTGGTTTTTTAGATTTTTGTAAAGCTGTCGACAAAGTCACTCACGAGTTGTTTCCTTGCAAATTAAAACAGTTAAATATTGACTACGGTCTTCTGAAATACATTGAACGTTTCCTTACCAATCGCTCAAAATTTGTTACAGAAAACGATCATAACTGCCTGCTAACCCTTGTGTCGTGTGGTGTACCGCAAGGGTCAGTTCTTGATGAAAAACTTTAGCGCTCGAGACGAGGACACAACGAAGACAACACATGCGCTAACTTTCAACTGAATCTTTATTCAATGCACAAACAGTTTTTAAATACTGCGCAAGCATCAAAATATCTTCCCACGAGCCTATCACACCGCAAGTCACTTTTCACATTTTGTACAAGCCATCAAGAAAAATCATCTCCTTCTTTGATAAATATACAGATGGGATGCTTACACTCTTATCTTCTAAGTTTTTTTATTCGTCTTGCTTCAACAATCTCCCGTGTTAGCTGTTTCCTGCTTTTGTTAATCACCAGGCATTCATCGAACTTCGGCATGCATGCATCTGGTTTACATTCCGCACAGTGTTCTGAAAGATTTTTTTTTATTTTCTATATTCCTATTGTGCTCCCGTAGCCTCTCGTTTAGGCACCTCCCGGTTTGGCCTATGTACACCTTACCACATGACAGTGGCAAGGAATACACAACACCTTCAGCGCAGTCAACAAATTTCTTGCTGTGATTCTTTGTAGAACTTTGATGTTTCACAGAGTACGGATTTGTCATCTTACATAGCTTTGCCAGTTTATCTGGGGCCGAAAACACTACCTGAACGCCTACTCGCTGACCTATCTTTTTTTAGATCATGGGAAATCCTGTGCATGTACGGAATTACTGCTATTTTCCTACATTTCTCAGGCAGAGTTTGACATTTGGATTTATTCTTACGAATCATCCCCTCAGCCACTGACACCAAAATGGCGTTAGGATACGCAGCCTCTTGTAACCGTTTTACCTGTTCCTGAAAACTACTGTTCACCTGGTGCCCACACGACTTCTCCAGAGCCTTTTTGAAGCACGTGTTGACAATGCCTCTGTTTATCAACTTAGAGTGCGCCGAATTGTAAGCCAGCAAGGATTTGTTGGCACGAGGGGCATAGCTCCAGCAAGTGTGTTCTTGATCACATACGAGTTTAATATCAAGGAAGCGAATTTCTTTGTTTTCAGGATATTCACAGGTCAGCTGAAGTGGGTCGAGGCATTGATTAAAAACTTCTGTTACATCAGATGATACTTTGTTTAGGTCATCAGAGCTACTGTAGACGAGGATGAGAAAATCGTCCACAAATCTAAAAACTCTGGTCACTTTGGAACCAATTAGGCAATCATTGATGATTCTGTCAACACTTGCTAGGTACAAGTTGCTCAAAACCGGTGCTAGGCACGAGCCAATACAAACCCCCTGTTTTTGCACGTAGGGTTTGCCCTGCCAGCTGATAAAGGTGGACTGGAGATAAAAAGCTAAAAGGCCTAAAAAATCCTGTATAGACACTCCTGTAGCGTTCTGGAAAACTATTACTCCTAAATCGTCTATGCTATCTTCGACGCACTTAAGCAAGCCTGCGTGGGGTAGTGAAGAGTAAAGATCTTTAATATCGATTGAGAAGGCTTGAAAGCCCTTGTCAGGTTGTGTGTTGAGGAAGCCTATTACTTTTTCTGAATTCTTTATAAGGTACGGATCCTTGATTGTTAGCAGGTTTAGTTTCTCTTGTAACAATAAGGCGATTGACTTGTGCCAAGTGTCATTTTCTGAAATGATTACCCTTAGAGGGACGTCCGGTTTGTGCGTTTTCGCACTGAAAGAGACCTCGAGGTGATTTCGCTTGCTGCTTTCTATCGCTTTCATTACCCCATCAAGACTTAGCTTCTTACACAACTTTTTTGCTTGAGTTTTGAGCCTAGACAGTGACAGTGGTGAGTTTTGAGCCTAGACAGCAAGTGTTGACAGAATCATCAATGATTGCCTAATTGGTTCCAAAGTGACCAGAGTTTTTAGATTTGTGGACGATTTTCTCATCCTCGTCGACAGTAGCTCTGATGACCTAAACAAAGTATCATCTGGTGTAACAGAAGTTTTTAATCAATGCCTCGACCCACTTCAGCTGACCTGTGAATATCCTGAAAACAAAGAAATTCGCTTCCTTGATATTAAACTCGTATCTGATCAAGAACACACTTGCTGGAGCTATGCCCCTCGTGCCAACAAATCCTTGCTGGCTTACAATTCGGCGCACTCTAAGTTGATAAAAAGAGGCATTGTCAACACGTGCTTCAAAAAGGCTCTGGAGAAGTCGTGTGGGCACCAGGTGAACAGTAGTTTTCAGGAGCAGGTAAAACGGTTACAAGAGGCTGGGTATCCTAACGCCATTTTGGTGTCAGTGGCTGAGGGGATGATTCGTAAGAATAAATCCAAATGTCAAACTCTGCCTGAGAAATGTAGGCAAATAGCAGTAATTCCGTACATGCACAGGATTTCCCATAATCTAAAAAAGATAGGTCAACGAGTAGGCGTTCAGGTAGTGTTTTCGGCCCCAGATAAACTGGCAAAACTATGTAAGATGACAAATCCGTACTCTGTGAAACATCAAAGTTCTACAAAGAATCAGAGCAAGAAATTTTTTTACTGCGCAGAAGGTGTTGTGTATTCCTTGCCACTGCCATGTGGTAAGGTGTACGTAGGCCAAACCGGGAGGTGCCTAAACGAGAGGCTACGGGAGCACAATAGGAATATAGAAAATAAAAAAGGAAATCTTTCAGAACACTGTGCGGAATGTAAACCAGATGCATGCATGCCGAAGTTCGATGAATGCCTGGTGATTAACAACAGCAGGAAACAGCTAACACGGGAGATTGTTGAAGCAAGACGAATAAAAAACTTAGAAGATAAGTGTGTAAGCATCCCATCTGTATATTTACCAAAGAAGGAGATGATTTTTCTTGATGGCTTGTAAAAAATGTGAAAAGTGACTTGCGGTGTGATAGGCTCGTGGGAAGATATTTTGATGCTTGCGCAGTATTTAAAAACTGTTTGTGCATTGAATAAAGATTCAGTTGAGAGTTAGCGCATGTGTTGTCGTCTTCGTTGTGTCCTCGTCTCGAGCGCTACAGTTTTTCATCATGAGCAACCAACTCGCCCAAACATCCACCCTGATCTGTTCTTGGGCCACTTTTTTTCGTAATCTACATAATTGACCGTCCCTCAACTGTGCCTTCTAATATTCATCTGCTTCCTGGCGACTGTGTTATTTTCCGCCAACTAAATAACGCTAACGATGCTACTATTCTACAGAATGACTTAACTGCTATAGTAAATTGATTTAATACTTGGCTCGTGGAATAAATGCAGTCCAGCACGTATCTGGTACGCATTCAAGCCTGAAGACTTACTATCTAAATATAAATGCAGTCCAGGACGTATCTGGTACACATTCAAGCCTCAAGACTTACTATCTAAATAACGTTCCTTTGGAATCCGTTCGCTCTTATAGATACACCTCGGAGTATATATTGCAAATAATTTATCGTGCGCTAGTCACATAATTATATCATCACTAATGCGAACTGCATGCTAGGTTACGTCCACGGCAATTTTTCGAGTTCTCCATCTTCATTTAAATTTCTCCTTTTTCAGTCTCTTACACGGCCGAAATTTTAATACGCATCGGTACGGGATTCTGCTCATGTCACCCTAACCCATTCTCTTGAACTCGTTCAAAATAATTCCAGTCACTTCAGTTTTTCTAATTACAACCGAGCTAGCATATCAACCGAATAAAACATAAAACACCGTTACTAAACCTTTAGTCGGCATTCATCGTGCGCTTGAGGTGTCCACCGATATAATGAAGTAGCTATGCGCCTTTTCCTTTTCTGAAAATGAACACAGGTTTCAGATTATTGGAAGTAGAATTAAAAAAAGCGTTTGCAGTTTGTACTGCTTCGCTTGACGATATTTGGAGTATGCTCACAACAACACACGATAATTTCTGAAACTCCTCTGAGCCTCACTGGGGCACCTGTGGATCTCCTGCAGCCTTAGCGGACCGAACCGTGACGGACAGGGGGTGTTGAAAATGTAGCCGTTAAATGCAATCCTCGGTTTTTTAAAAAAATTGCATGGGACGCATCAGCTCCGCGTGTGGCGCGATAGCGTTAATGGGTTCCTGCTCCTCTTTGCTTACAACTACTCAGACCCAATCATTCTCCACTTGACATTCGTAGATCGCAGGGAATCCCCATATTACTCTTGGGGGTGTGGTTCATGGTTAAGCGATTGACCACTGCTCAGGCCACCAGTGGGTTTCGTGAGACCCAAGGTACCCTCCCCGATCGATACTTTCTTAATACAAGGCCTGAGCCTTGGCTGTGCGAATTCACGGGCAGTAGTCGCCGAACACGAGCCGCGGCTGGCATAGGTTCGCGAACAAACTCATGATTGACTCACCCGGCCTTAGTGAGTTTTGAGTGAGTTTTGACTCACATTCCTATCATGATCTGAGTCGTGAGTCCGGACTCATATTCAATCGTGATCTCAGTCATGTGTCGGGGCTCATATTCACGCCATGATCTGAATCGTGGTGAGTCCGGGCTCACATTGAGGAATTTTGAGTCGTGGCCAGTCCAGTCGAGTTTCCTGTGCACTCGTAATACTTATTACCGTTCCAATAGACATGATCAGTCAAGGCAATTTAACAGTTTCCTGATATGTAATTTCTTCGGCCGTTGCACTCTAAAGTATTAAAACACCAGAAAAGTTTATTGACCGCCCGGCTTGGTCTTGTTGGATATCACCTGTGTCTGGCTGTAGAGAGCTTGCTGTAGTTCTTCCAATACACTGTAGCGCAGCAAAAGACGAGGACACAAGAGACGAGAGACGAACACCACGAGCGCTAACTTCCAACAGATTTTATTCTCCTGAAGCATCACATTTATACGCCAGAAAACGGTAATCACATGTGCGAACAGTATCAGTTCCTCAGAAAAACAAGCTCTTTATCTGAGAGGAGAATGGAAGGTGTGCTTACACACGAGCATCCTGACCTATTTATCTTTTCAGCTTCGATGATTTCGCGCGTTACTCTTTCTCTGCTTTTTCCTATTACGACACTTTTATCAAAGAAAGGCTTACAGGTTTTTGACTTGCATGCGAGAATGTGGTCAACCAGCGATCCGCCTTGCCCGTTTCTGACGTTGCGAGCGTTTCCATTAGGCGCTCGTTCAGACATCTCCCCGTCTGGCCGATATAGTGTTTCCCGCATGACAAGGGAATTTTATACACAACACCTTCATCGCACGTGACGTAGGGCTTCTGGTGCCTAGTTGCGCATCCGCGCGCTTTGTTGGTGTTTGTTTTTCCCAGTTTGCACAACGTTGCAAGTTTTTTCGGCGCCGAGAACACGACGGTTGCATTCGCTCGGTGACCAATTCTTTTCAAATTGTGGGAAATCTTGTGGAGATAAAGTAATACAACAAGGTTTTTTCGTTCACGAGGAACCGGGTTTGGGTGACATTGATTTTCTGGTCTCATTTTCTTAACAAGTTTTTCGGCAACAGAAACTTGAACATGGGAGGGGTACCCGGCATTAGTCAGCCTCTTGGACTGCTCTTGAAAACTATCGGTCATCATGTGCGGACAAGATTTCTGGAATCTTGCAACCGAATGCAACCTTCGTGTTCTCGGCGCCGAAAAAACTTGCAACGTTGTGCAAACTGGGAAAAACAAACACCAACAAAGCGCGCGGATGCGCAACTAGGCACCAGAAGCCCTACGTCACGTGCGATGAAGGTGTTGTGTATAAAATTCCCTTGTCATGCGGGAAACACTATATCGGCCAGACGGGGAGATGTCTGAACGAGCGCCTAATGGAACACGCTCGCAACGTCAGAAACGGGCAAGGCGGATCGCTGGTTGACCACATTCTCGCATGCAAGTCAAAAACCTGTAAGCCTTTCTTTGATAAAAGTGTCTTAATAGGAAAAAGCAGAGAAAGAGTAACGCGCGAAATCATCGAAGCTGAAAAGATAAATAGGTCAGGATGCTCGTGTGTAAGCACACCTTCCATTCTCCACTCAGATAAAGAGCTTGTTTTTCTGAGGAATTGATACTGTTCGCACATGTGATTACCGTTTTCTGGCGTATAAATGTGATGCTTCAGGAGAATAAAATCTGTTGGAAGTTAGCGCTCGTGGTGTTCGTCTCTCGTCTCTTGTGTCCTCGTCTTTTGCTGCGCTACAGTGTATTGGAACTATGTACCAACAAGCCCAAAAAGCCACGCTACTGTAGTTCTTCGTGTGCTGCTTTTTTATTAGCTGAAGAACTCATACCTTTGCGTCCCTGAGTGGCAGCTACACGCCTCTAGGCCTCTCAGCCAGGCCTGCCTAGAGGCTAGCTCCACTTAAGAGCTGATCGCATCACAATGATAACTTTTTTTGGCGTTTTAACTAAATTATTAGGCCTGAATGAGACCTAATGACACGTTACCTTTTTTGTTACCCATAGCGCAGTAATTTTTTTCTTTAATTCTTTTCTTTAATCTTTTAAGTAATTTCTTTAAGACATTAGACCTTACCAGGAAGAAGAAAATTCAGACATGCGAGGGTCCGAACTAAATGCGGATTTCCTTTTTTTTTAAAGATATCGCGCAGTGATTGAAATGCGAAAATTAGCCGTGTATTTACAGCGTGACACGAAATCGATCAAGCATTGATCCGAATGGAGTTAGACGACAAATACTGGCAAAGATTTCTTGCAAATACATTGAAGAAGGATGGATAGCTGCGCGAGTTTGTAATGATACACCGGGGGGGGGGGACAGCGTGAACAAGACGAAGAACGAATCAAGAAGACACACAGACAAGCGCTGACTTGAAACTGAATTTTTTATTAAAAAGAGGAAACATATATACATAATAATCACGTGAACAAACAGAGCAGAGAGCATTGGTCCAGCAAAATCAAGATCAACAATCGCAACATATGCCACGTGGCGCACTCCCATCAAAGGCACCCCCGAGAACCCAAATGAAACAAGTAATGAATTATCTAAAAATGATACTTCTTTATCAACTAATGCCAATGAAGGCTGGTTGTCAATGAAACAATGAAGGTTGTTTCATTTGGGTCCTCCGGGGTTCCTTTGATCAGAGTGCGCCACGTGGCATATGTTGCGGTTGTTGATCTTGGTTTTGCTGGACCAATGCTCTTTGCTTTGTTTGTTCACGTGATTATTATGAATATATGATTTCTCTTTTCAATAAAAAATTCAGTTTCGAGTCCGGTCGTCTGTGTGTCTTCTTGCTTCGGCCTTCGTCTTGTTCACGTTGTACCCCCCACGATGTATTTCGTGCAAACCATTTAATGGCTCACTTCCTCTATCCCTTAGTGACCGGCATGGCAGAGTGGAAAGGGGCCGAAGGAAGGAAAGCGATGATGTGAAGTGCGCGGGAGAGGGAGAGGACGTTGACACGGGCGTTTCAAGCTGTCAGTCACGCTGCCGAGCTGTGCAGGGAAAGTTGATGGTGCGTTTTATTCTTCTGTTTAGAGGTAGTTGAATGTACCAAGATTCGTGAGAGAGCCTTATTTAGTCATTTCCTTCGGTTCCGAGGATAGCGCTTCTGTATAAAGTTGATTGTATGGTCTGAGTTCTTGGAATGTTCGGCTATTGGGCTCAGATTCGAAGTCAGGGACGTCGTTATTTTGTTGCCGCATGAAGAAATTGCGGAATATCGAGCGAACACACATAGCGAATGTTCACAGTATTGTCGAAAAGACAGCGAGGAGATGCCTCTTTAGCAATAAGAAAGGGAAGTTTTTCAAAAGAGACAGCAGAGAAGGCCAGAAAGCTTTACAATGAAACCAAAATTCTCTTGACTCTAGGGCGCCATGGTCGCATTCCCTCAGCAGCACTGTACGCTAGCTTATCCGCCATAAATACTCGCTCTGTCCCCTTTTGTGCTTATAGCAGGGGTGTATACGTGACGTAGATACAGGCGCAATATTGGTGCAAGAGAAAACACCATTTTACCTATTCGACCAATACACCAAATCTCGCAAGCTTGTGGAAGACCGGTGGTGCTTCACGTTCACGTAGATTAAGTGGACTCCACTTCTCTACTTTTCTAAAAAGAAGGCCATGGAATCAATATGACCCACTTCCACGCCGAGTCTCTCTGTTCGCAAAGCAGGAAGTGACAAGTCTCCAAACTTGGATATTTGGCTGCAAAATTTTCCTGCAAATATGCAAGCTGGCTGCACTTCTAACCACCATACCTACGAGGCTACTGGAAAAAAAGATACATGTTTTCTTTTAGATGTTTTGTTAAGCCCCTCCGGGGTTGTAGACTTTTGATAAAGGCTGTATCAGTAATTACACTAGATCGGGCGCATATAGGTCTGTACTTGCAGAAAAAGTGGTAGTGATGCGTTGGTCGAATCAGTGGGTTGGGACATAACGGCAATGGCATGAGTGGGCATGTCAGCTGGCGTCCAGTCGACACCATGTCAAATCCATTCCTGTTTTTCATGCAGTTTGCCCTAATCGCCTCGACTGAGGAAGCCGGCGCTGTGAACACGTAATTCATCCTCGCTGAACGCCTACGCCAGCACGGAGACTGCGCAAAAGAAAAAGAATTTCCGAATCTGAGCGACTGCTGGGGATCGCCACGTGCAACCTCATCGACGTCATCGACGAACCGCGATATAAAAACCCTCCTGCCATCGTCCTTCTTCAGTGGGCATGTCAGCTGGCGTCCAGTCGACACCATGTCAAATCCATTCCTGTTTTTCATGCAGTTTGCCCTAATCGCCTCGACTGCGGAAGCCGGCGCTGTGAACACGGAATTCATCCTCGCTGAACGCCTACGCCAGCACGGAGACTGCGCAAAAGAAAAAGAATTTCCGAATCTGAGCGACTGCTGGGGATCGCCACGTGCAACCTCATCGACGTCATCGACGAACCGCGATATAAAAGCCCTCCTGCCATCGTCCTTCTTCAGTGGGCATGTCAGCTGGCGTCCAGTCGACACCATGTCAAATCCATTCCTGTTTTTCATGCAGGTTAGTAGCAATGTTTCTACAATCAGATCCAATAATGTGTGCCTTATCCAGCTGACATGCCCACGTAGAGTGCTTGAAGTTTATTTTATTGGTCGTGACTTCGTACTGTCTCTTCTTATGCTGTGTGGCGACGTTGAGTCCAACCCTGGGCCACCCACTGAACAGCTACTGACCCAGCTCCTTGAAGGCCAGAAAGATATTCAGCGGAGACTGGGCGAAATTGAGGCCAAATTGCACAAAGTGGAAGAATTCACATCAGCTATAAATGAATTCAGAGATTTAAGCCGGGAACTAGAATCACGAGTTGCAGGCTTAGAAAGGAAGCTTGTCGACCTGGAAGACCGGGGCAGGCGAAATAATGTAATCGTGTTTGGAATTCCTGAAAAACTGAATGAAACTTACGAAGAACTGTCACAGAGTGTGTTGAAAGGCGTGTTCTGTGACAAAATGCACACGAAAGTTGTTTCAGCCGAGAGAATTCATAGAATCGGTCGCAAGCAACCTAACAAGCATCGACCTGTTATTATCAAGCTGATGGATCATCGTGAGAAAGTTAACATAATGAAAAACTGCTCGAAACTAGAAGACACCGACTACTCTATTTCAGAAGACTTTTCGTATACCACGCGGCAGATACGGAAGAATCTCTGGGAAAGCACCGCAGAGATTCGAAAAGCCGGTCAGAAGGTTAAGCTAATCTACAACAAGATAAAAATTGGTGACGATCTGTTTGTTTGGGATGACACTAGCAAAGAAAGAGTCCTAGAACATGGCAGCCGGAATCGAAAACAAAGTGACCAATGAATCGAGAACAGTCAAACTAAATCGCTAAAATGTATTCAGTTTAACGCCCGGAGCATTGTGAACAAGTCTGAGGATTTGGAAAGTATAGCAGTGGCGCATAAACCGCATATCATTATAATCACCGAAACCTGGCTGCACTCCGATATCTCGGACGAAGAAATTACACCACCAGGATACAGAATTATGCGCAAAGACAGGACTTCTCGCGGTGGTGGTGTTGCAATTCTTTTTCAAGAATCTTTCCAAGTAATCAGGCAACCTGACGTACAAGGAATTGAATGCGTCATTTGTAAACTAATTCTAAATGAACTTAGTCTTGTTATCGGCGCGTTTTACCGCCCGCCACGAAGTGACGGTGTTTTCTTTGAGAAACTCAATGAATTCTTATGTACTACGAAATCACAATCAAGTAATGTACTGCTGGCTGGAGACTTTAACGTGCCGCTCGTCAATTGGGACAAGCAGTTTCCAGAGCCGCTCTGCACATCAGCCGAACTTCTGGTAGACATCGTACTTGATCACGATTTAACTCAATTAGTAAAGCAAGCAACGCGTATACAAAACGATAAGAAATCCATTCTTGATCTTTTTTTCGTTAGTAACGGTGTCTTTCGTCGCGGTCCTCTGCTTCAGTATTTCGAAGGCATATCAGACCACGTTATGGTATCTTTAAACATTCCATTACTTCATCCCAAAAATAAAAAGAAAGAGGTACGTGTTGTGCCAAACTTCTCGCGTGCTGATGATGTTGCAGTCTTAGACTTACTTGATATTTCATTCTCAGATTTTGTGGTTCTTTACGAATCCTGCGACTGCTCAGTAGAAAATCTCTGGGTTTTCTTTAAGAACCTTGCTCTGAATTGTATTTCACGTTTTGTGCCTACCCGGGTAATTACCCTACGCGCCAGCAGCCCTTGGATGACGAGGGAACTTGTACGCATGGGACGAAAGATTAAGAGAGTTCGCAAAAAACTTCGGCGAAGCCAGTCGGCAGTTGATGCAGCTAAACTATCTGATATGCGCTTGAACTTAAAACAAAGTATCAAAAAAGCAAAAGAGTATCACTTTAGCGTATCCATGAAAAACTTTCTTGTTTCGTCCCCTGCAAAGTTCTGGCGGCAGTTATCAAAGAAAAAGAAACCTGTGTACAGCGTCGTCGTTGACGGCGAACTGATTACTGATGCGACACAGATTGCTTCGTCTTTGTACTGTGTTTACGCACGATGATGGCAGAAAGCCCCACTTTAACTCAGATTGTCCGCCTATTACTGATGTTTCTATAACTGAAGAAGGTGTTTTCTCTCTGCTTCTCAGTTGTGACGCAAAAAAGACGCCGGGAATTGATGACATACCAAATACGTTTCTTGTGAGATATGCCGAATGGTGTTCCAAGTACTTAACGCTCATATTTAAGAGGTCTCTGTTAAGTGCAGAGCTCCCGGAGGACTGGAAGCACGGCAAAATTATTCCCATTCCCAAAACTGAAAATTCATCTCTACTTAGCTCATATAGGCCAATATCTTTATTGTGTACTTCTTCAAAAATACTTGAACATATACTTTTTGGGCATATATCTGCCTTCCTGGAAACCAATCACGTAATTGACGATCGGCAACACGGTTTTCGCAAAGGCTTCTCTACAGTGACCCAACTTCTGGAGACGATTCAGGATTTTGCCGCAGCCATTGATAACCGGTGTCAAATTGATGTCATTTTTTTAGATTTTGAAAAAGCATTTGACCGCGTCTCACACAGAAAGTTCTTGCTAAAGCTAAAGACTATCTTGAAAAACGATCTACTGTTGGTGTGGGTACAGGCATATCTATCGTCTCGATCTGAGTCCATATCAATCGGCAATGCATGTTCGAGCCCAGCTTTAGTAAGCTCCGGTATCCCACAAGGCTCAGTACTTGGGCCATTGTTCTTTTTAATTTTTACAAATGACATTGTTAAAGAAATTCCTGTCAAAATCAAGCTGTTTGCCGACGATTGTGTATTATATCATGAAATACGAACTCCTGCTGACCAGCTTTTTCTTAATGACGCCTTGGCTAAAATTCATGATTGGTGCTCAACGTGGCAGATGAGTATTAATACTAAAAAAAGAGTTTCAATGTCTATCACGCGGAAGAAGCAGCCATTAAGTTTTGCCTATACTATTAATAACCATCCCCTGTCTACCGTGGACAGCTACAAGTACTTGGGATTAACGATTAGCTCTGACCTACGGTGGAACAAATACATTTCTAATATTAAAAATAAAGCTATGAAAAAACTTGGCTTTTTAAGAAGATCTCTCCGGTACTCCACGCCGGAAATTAGGTTACTAGCTTACAAAACTTTTATCCGACCTGTTTTAGAATACGCCTCTGTTGTGTGGGACCCTTATAAAAAAGAAAACATTAAAACACTCGAAAGTATTCAAAGAAGGTCAGTGCGATTTATTTGTAAGTCATACAGCTGGCAGACGTCCCCTACCATGCTACTTGAGAAAGCAAATTTGGAGTCTTTGCAGCTCAGGAGATACCGCGAGAGGCTTAAATATATGTTCATGATTGTTCACAACAAATTAGGAATTAACAGCAGCAAGTACATTGAACTCGTCCCGGGTCGTTCGACACGATCCTACCATTCTTTAAAAGTGAAGGAATACTCATGCCACACTGAAACATACAAGAATTCTTTCTTCCCCCGTACTGTGCGGGAATGGAATGTCCTCAAAGCGAATATTGTAGAGGCTTCTACTGTGGAGTCGTTTACGGCGTCGCTTAGGAATTTGTAAAAATTTTGCAGCATTCAACATTTCCTTTTTTTTCTTTCCCCCAGTGCTCATTTTGACGCGAGATTCGTCTAATATTGTGTAATGTTGTTTCTTTTCGTCGTTCATTTTTTTCGGTATTGTGTTTCGGTAGGAGGTTTTTCTTTTTGTCAAAGTGTATTTTACACCCACTCCTGCTTAAGGCTTTGCAATAAAGCCAGCAGTCTTCTGTAAATAAATAAATAAAATTATTAAAGAACGCCCTACACGGAATATGGGCCTGGACGCCCCACCCTGGACCCTTCTGCATTGCTTTGCATGTGCGATTCATTAGCAACATGGCGTTACGTTGGCGCGTCTTTGTATATACAGCGTTTTCATGTTGTAAATATCTGCTGTGGCGGACACTCATGCGCACGTGCGAATGTTCAACATTACTGCTCCTATTTCTTTTATATATTTTTGCAAATAGTGTACAAAGCTTTCCCTCTCTTATCTCGCTATCGCTCCCCGCTGTACTTCTGCTTCCTGTCCTGTCCGTGCCCCTTTATTTTGGCCGGACGCAGCTCGTGTTCATAAGGTACTGGATAGTCATTACCGCGGCAGTTCCAGTTAAAACAGCTGCCCGTATCATTACTTCCTCTGGGAAACCAGTCAGGCAACTGCCCAAGCGAGTAATAACAGCCGACAGAGCTACAGTTTATTTATTTATTTATTTACTCTCAGGGCTGAAGCATTACAGAGAGGAGTGGGTGGTACACAACAAAAACAGAACAGGTAACGCAGCACTACAATGTAAAATCAATTACAGCGTTTTTAAACAAGTCGCCGTTTGTAATGGAGCCGATGGAAGCGGGAAGGTGGTTCCATTCCTTAGCAGTCTTGGGGATAAAACAGGCGAAGTGTAAGTTGGTGCGACTGCTGGGTGCGCCAACTTTGAACTGGTGGTCGCTGCGGGATGAAATGTAAGATGGTGGTACAAGCAACGTATCTCTGAGATGATGGTTTGAATGGTAGATTTTGTGAAATAGGCATAGACGGGAAATTTTTCGACGAATCGAAAGATCCGGTAAGTTTAAATTTGCTTTCATTTGAGTTACACTTGCAGTTCTATGATAGTTAGAGAAAATGAAACGGACAGCCCGATTTTGAATGGCTCCGATTTTCAGAATTAGTGAGTTAAGAGGAGGGTCCCATACAGACGACGCATATTCAAGTTATGGCCTGACTAATGTTTTGTACAGTATAAGTTTCAAGTTAGTGGGCGCCATAGAAAAGTTGCGACGTAAGTAACCGAGAGTACGGTTAGCGTTACTTGTGACATAGTCCACGTGAGCTTGCCAGGAAAGGTTACTGCAAATATGCACACCAAGGTACTTGTATGTGGAAATATGGTTTAAAGGAGTATTACATAGTGAATAATCACAGGAAACTTGAGTAGGTGAGAGGCGGGAAATTCTCATAAACTTGCATTTACTTACATTCAGCTTCAGTACCCAAGTGTTACACCAAGAGGAAATCTGATTAAGGTCCGACTGGAGGGTAAGGCGGTCAGCACAGCTTTTAATTTGACGGTAAATAACACAATCATCGGCAAAGAGTTTTATGGAAGAAGAAATGTTAGTAGGTAAGTCGTTAATATAAATTAGAAAGAGCAACGGCCCCAGCACTGATCCCTGTGGAACACCAGAGGCTACACCGCAAGGATCAGAGCTATGGCCGTTAGCAGTAACAAATTGTGTGCGGTTAGACAAGAAGCATTCAGTCCATTTTAACACGTTCGGATCAATGTTAAGTCTGCTTTGTTTCAGAAGTAGTAAACTATGGCAAACAGTATCGAAAGCCTTGGCGAAATCAATGAAAATGCAGTCAATAACTAAGTTAGAATCAAGAGCTGAAAACAAGTCGTTTGTAAAGGCTAAAAGTTGAGTTTCACATGAATAGTTCTTTCGAAAACCGTGTTGATGAATACTGAAAAAAGAGTTACTCTCAAGAAAAGTTACTATATGGCTATATATTACATGTTCCAGTAGCTTGCAGGGAATGCTTGTTAGTGAGATCGGTCTGTAATTGGTAGGAGAATGAACGTCACCTGACTTGTGCAAAGCAACCACCTTCCCCACTTTCCAGTCCTCCGGAAGTTCACCACATTGCAAGGACTGCGAAAAAAGTTTTGTTAACAATACTGCAGAATACGCTTCAGTGTTTTTCAGAAATTTCGGACTAATATCATCGATGCCTGGTGAGGAAGAAAGCTTAATTCCAGATATTAATTTGCATATACCGGTCCAATCTAAAATGACAGGATCCATACATGGGTGATCAATCTGAGACACAATAGGAAGGGTAGAGGGAACGTTTTTCAAAAAGGACGCTGAAAACACTTCATTCAAAACAGTAGAACAGCTTTCCGGAGGAACGACAGATTGATCAGCAGCGAGTAATTCAATCTGCGTAGTGTCATCACCGCGGACAACATTCCAAAATTTGCGCGGATTTGAGGCAAGCATCGATGACAATGTGCGTTCGAAAAATGTGCGTTTGGCGATTGAAAGTGCGTTTGTGTACGCTGCTGCCACGCGATGATAAGCCTTCCATCTTTCTTCGCACGTGGATAACTTGGCCTTCCGGAAGATATGCTTTTTTTGTTCAGTAATCGCTTCAGTGACGCTGTAAACCAAGGTGCATTGGAGCTGTTTTTTTTATTCTACGTAGTTCATAGAGCAATGCCTCAACATCTCTCGAAACGCACAATACCACTACTTAGTCCTATGATTCTAAGGTCTCACTGAGCTGCTGGTTCGTGCATTTAGTTCTTCTTTTATTGGGCTGGTTTCCTAGTACTCTACTGAATAGCCATCTGGCTGTGAGGTGTAATGCATGTCATTGTTAATGATGTGTTTTTAAAGAAAAATCAATCGGCGTACTTTTATCGCTTTATTCGGTCGGTTTAAATGGTAACCTGCGATGCCTACTCGTACCTATGTGCCGCTTGAGAACATTTTTCTGCCATTACCATGCCATATCATACCTCGCTTATCGTATCGCAATATTATAAGTATATCCGAGCAGGAATCAGTACTGTAATTTAAGTGCATGTGCATGGATTCTAGGAGAGTGTGGAGCCTTTTGTATTAAATGCTTTCCAAAAGTAATTTTGCCGCGCATGCAACCGATGTCCTTCGCGACTGCTAACCAGGCTTCCGCGGTGCCCTGCTCTTTTCCTTTCTACCATTTGAGGGTACAGAGACCAAATCCGATCTATTCTAAAGTAATCAGAGGGCGTTGTACGAAGGAGTGACCAAGTGGCTAAAGACGTCACTTCGCTGTGGCTTGGCCCGACGGCCAATTGACCCACCTGCATTGGATATTTAAGGCGAGATTTCAGACCCTGGTTATTGGGCATGCGCGTGAGGGGTACCAAGGTAGATTACTCTGTGACAGTGGAAGGCGCGTACTACTTCGGTTCGCCAGTACGGGCTCCATATGATATTCGACACACCGACCGCCTTCGACCGCCCGCAGCATTGTCGCGGGGAACGCTTTTCCTGCAGCGGCGTGCTGTCGGCGTCACTGTGCCACCCTGAGCGAACCGTGGCGCCTTGCTTGCTACGCGACTCCGGAACAGGGTCATGGACTGTTTCGCTAGAAAAACACTGCAATAAACGTATCTTTTAAATTGAGAGATTACTTCGCTTATTGTGCGAAAACCGTGCCGTAGCCAGAAAGCCGTGGCAGGCGTACGGGGCAGAAATTCGCGCCAGAGACGCTCCACGCGAGAGACGTCATCACCATCAGTGCGACTTACCCCTTCCTTGGTCAAGAAGGCTTTCGCGATGATCGAAAACAGGTATGGGCGCACCACTCCTCCTGCCTTGGTTCCCTGTCTAATACCCCCCCCCCCCCACACACACACACACACACTCAGATAACAAAGCAGACCAGGCGCAACATGGGAGTGGCTGGCCTCCTGCGCCGCATGCACTGGGAGAGATGCCACTGTCCCGCCTGACTTGGTGTACACCTAAACAGTGGCGTGCAACATCCGGGAGATACGCTAGGAAATAAGGCGTGTCACAGTTCTATTCTTGTAAACGCGGCTAGAGGTTACACAAAAGGGAAAGTACTCGCCGCCGCGGGGAGTTGGCCTTCAATTTAATCGCTCTCGTCAACATCATCAGGTTGGACAGCAAAGTGTGGCCGGAGGCACCAGTTCACTATGATTAAGTACGCGACCGTTCGAACGCAACAAAACGTGCGAAGTGAGCTGCTGTAGTCAAACAACGTTCATCTCACGAGCCTTCGACAACAACGCTGCGACAAGCAGTGCTCTCGCATTTACGCATCATAAGAATTGCTTAGGTGCCCGCATAATATTTGTGGGCCAAGAGGCCTGTTTTCGGAGGAGAGCCTCTCTCCTACCTGCAGCGTTTGTGTGTACGTGGTAGATCAGTGAAGCTTGGACCCACGACATTTGCTGGACTGATCACACCCTAGAGGCCACAATTTTTACTGACGTCCATGGAGTGCGGATAAGAAAAGGGCAGATGATGCAACACTGACAATGAGGCTGAACACTGCATGCAAATGGGATTCATTGTGTGATAATAAGGGAGGAACGATCGCACAGAAGGAACGCTTTATAAGAAGAAAATTAGTTTACTACAACAGCATATAGCAGTAACGTAGCAGTACTAAACAGAGAAAATACTTACGAGAGGCTCTCGCCACTTTCTAGAATGGCTAATATGTAGTTTAAAGACTGAAACTGCCATATTTAAAAACTTGATAATGGGGTTTATTCTGTACAAATAGCCGCACAGCATAGAAACAAACAGAAGGCAATAAAGGTAATAATATTGAAACACCAACAGGAGTGATTATCTACGATACAAATGGTTGTCTGAAAGCGTTAGTGGATTGTAGAGCACAAAAGCATAAAAAGTACAAGTACACGTGCCATATTGTTGCAATATTTAAATGTTTCTTCCGGCACGTAACATGGGACGTTGGGCATAAAAGAGACTCAGCTGTGCGATATCTGAGCTTATAGGGGTCGTGGCTCAATGTGAGAGTCTCTGTATTATAAGTTGAAATGGACGAATGAGCCCGAACGAGTGAGCGCAGGTGAGTGGTTAATGGAAATGAGTGAGTCCGGTTGAGTGAGATCAGTCGTCAGACGAAATGAATGAGCCCAGATGAGTAGTGGGTCGAAATGAGTTAGCCGAGATGAGTCGTGAGTCGAAAAGAGTGCATGAGTGACTCCACATGAGTGTTGAGTCAATTAAAGTTTATTTGTGTCTATAGATACAAAGATGATGGGTTTAAAGACAAAAAGCCAAATGATTTTGGGTGCATGGCGTCTGTACCTTCTTAAGGAATTACACTACACATAATAAAGAGAGCACAAAGATAAAGAGAACACAAGTCGAAATGAGTGAGTCCAATGAGTCGTGAGTCGGAATGAGCGAGCCCAGATGAGTCGTGACTCGAAATGAGTCGTGAGTCCAGATGAGTCTGTATCTAAATGAGTGAGTGAGACCAAATGAGTCGATAGTTTAAATGAGTGGTTGAGCGCAGATGAGTAGAGAGTCTTAGTGAGTCCAGAGTCCTTATTAGTGGTTGGCCCCTGAGGACTGGTGAGCTTGAGTGAACTCAAGTGAGCTGTAATCCTAGTCAATATGATGCTGTGACCTCGGTCAACTATGGCTTAACAGGCCTCGCTAAGCCACCATGTTGCGTTGACGACAGAAGCCTCTGATTGGGGGTGCTTAAGATGATGTTTCCTGTCAGTTGAGGGGACGAGCGCTGGGAAACCAAAATTTAGTTTGTTTCCCTGTTGAATCAAGCCAGGCGATGAATCGAACCAAGGTACACCATATAATGAAGGGTCATAATTCCAAATACACACGTCGTAAAAATGTTTGCAAAACATTTCACAACCCCTTTAAGCTATGTAGCGGTAGCGACAGATGTGCGCTGCATGCGTTGGCATTGACAACGTTGTGCCATTTTAAGGAGAGGAAGTGCGCATAACTGGCTCCCTGGGTCAGCGGCCTCTTGAATCGCACTTTTAGGTACGCGGGGTGTTTAGAGAGAGATGCAGGTTGGAAGCATTGACAATGTTGTGCCAGAAACGCGGCACTCAAGCCATAGGCCGTCTGCGTTCATTGTGCTCACTAACGCTGGTGCTCACTGGCGTTGGCGTTGGCAACGTTTTGCAATCCGACGATTTGAAGCGAAAGATGTGCGCATAACTGGCTCCCTGGCTCAGATGACTCTTGAATCGCGCTTATAGGTACGCGGGGGGATGAGAGAGGGATGTCGGCTGCATGCGTTGGCGCCGACAACGGTGAGCGAACTCTCGCGATCAACCATTAACTGCCACCTGCCAGCCAGGGTGACAGCGTGGGCTGGGACTTTAATGTACATGTAACGACAAACAGGAATTTCTTACTACTTATGCGGCTGAATATCCCGTACCTCGCGCTCGCACCGCCTCCCACGGCTGTGACAACTAGACCTCGTTTTTACGAACTAGGCATTGGTTCAGCAAGTCGAGCATATATCCATCTATTTCTCCGACCACAAAGCTTCCTTCATGGCAATCAAGTACTGTTAGTGCACTGTTTCTTGAAGAAGAAAAATGTGTGAAAAATAAGCTTTCTGTAATTGTGCATACCTGTCTTGCTCGAATTCTTTGCTTCAGTCTATCGAAAAGCTGGAGCAGCAGATGAGCTGCGCTCAAAGTTTCGAATTAGGAAGTAACGTAATCGTCAGCATTTTTTTGCTTTCCACAACCATAAATACCTTCGTTCGTGTGCACTTGTGCGTGGTCTTCAATGCAACGCCAGCTCGCCCAAGAGCCTGTGCATTTGAAATAGTTAAATATTTTTGGAATATACAAAAACTGGTTACTCTGATGTTGATGCATAAGAAGTCAGACCTTATAAATGCGCTTTAGATATAGTTTCTCATGCATTACAACACTTTTTGACCCTCGTTTTTACTAAAAGATTTTTTGCTAAAAGTTGCAGAATGCTAAAGTTACTTTACTGTGTAAGAGAAGACGCAGGAACGTTTTCCCGAACTATCGGCTTATATCCGTACTTTTAATGGTTTTACCAACAAATGATTCGTGTCCGAATGACTTCTTTCGTTACTAAACACAACATAACACCGTATCAATAGGCTTTGTGCAAGGTAATTCGAACGAGCATGCTCTCTTAGAAAAAAATAAATGCACATTTGTAATTCCCAACAGCCCAGCACACACGTACAGAAGGGACATAGAAAAGACAGGCGCGCACTTCAGCTGAATTTTATAGCACTAAAGGAAATAACATAGACAGCACAAACCTTGGCTGTTTCCAAAACGTTTTGATACCTGGATGATAACCTGATCTTTTTTCAGTCGTCTGATTGCTACTGTGACGCCTTTAGTTTACATCTTTAGTTTACTCAGATTGTGGTAGAGGGTTGAACTTCACCACTGAAGTTCCGAGCGGTGTCAGGATACATTTTCTAGAACTCATTTCGCTCGTTCTTCCTGATCACGTGTGCTGGCAGTATCATCCAAGATCTGCGAAAGGTTTACAAGATTTTAATTCAGTGCGTTCAACGCTAGCAAAGGAAAGTATTGTGGTGTCATGTTTTCGGGCAGCCGTTTACAAGTCTTTACTCCACCTGGTCAATGAAAGCTTGGTGGAGCAAATGGCTTGGAAAAACAGAGTGGTTACCCAGATCACATCATAAACAGAGCGTGTGAAAATGCACTGAAGTTCATAAAACGGGACAGAAGACACCAACCAATTCCTTCCCAGTGTTCCAAAGAAGATGGATGCTGTACCGTAATGTCACAGGTTTTTCCACGGGTTAAAGAACACAGGGAGAATTACGGCCTAAAGTTTGATGTTCGGCGTCTAGTGGTAGTAGTAGAAGACCTTTATGCGACCATAATTTACAGGCCGAGCATGTCGACCACCTGGGCGCCCAGAAGTTGCTGTTCTTCCTTCCCTTCAGCGCCAAGCCAGTCGAGCCAGGTGGTGATTAATAGAGAGGGTAGGGGGTAGGAACCCGACTGCTGAGCAACCGGGCAATAGAAGAGGCAAATGGGCTAGGTCCGCAAGATACAGGAGCAGTTGGGACAGGAAGAGTCGGATCGATAGCGTTAGAGAAAGGGCGGGACGGTGGGATGACTGCATTCATTTGGAAGTGCCGAAGAAGGTGAGCTTGCGGCGCCGGGAGTGATGGATGAGGGGGAGGGTAAATGAGTTTGTCCAGGCGGAGCTCGAGGTATAACGTTTTTATGGTGCGGCGAAGGGTTTGTCTCCCCCCGTCCTCCGAGAGCTTATGCCAGGGGATCAACGGTGCCCGGACAAGTGTGTCACGGGCGAGCTGATGGGCTAGCTCATTGCCGTCAATCCCTGAATGCCCAGGTACCAAGCAGAGGAAAACGATGGAAGGCTGCAGTGCGGAGACCGCTCGTTCGACCTCCCTTTGGAGAGATGGGGTTAGGATGCGTTTCTGTGTGTGGTGTACAGCGGCTTGTGAGTCTGAATAGAGAGTGTACTCTAGGAGAGAGGAAAGAAGGGCAAATGACTGGAGGGAATACGGAATGCAAACGAAGGACCGCCCGCTGGTGTGCGTTCAGGAGCGGGGAGGTGGGGATGGTACAGGGCGTAGCCGCAGGAGCCTATCTCATAGGTTAAGTAACATTTATTTACAAAAGTTCAGGAGATATCACAAGAGTCGGGGCTGTCACACTAAACGTTGTCGAAAGTCCATTTTGTGCAGTGTTGGTGTTGTTTACAGGTTTCCCCGAACGCACGCACAATGCGAACGCACCGCACGCACAACAACGAACATGCAACGAACACGCAATGCACGGGTTGCGCTGCAAGCAGCCGTCTCGAACAGACGCACGTTCGCATCGCTCCGATTTTTTGAAGCTTTTTGGCCCGGACGTTTTTGGGCTAGGCTCCCAAAAATGAATGGGCCACATCCATCGTGCTCCTCGCCATCTGTGGACGACGGTTTCAACGCTTCCGCGTCAACGACTACCCCAGGAAACCATCCGGATACATCGAATACGCCTACCGCCGAAGCCGCCAACATGGCTTCGCAGCAGCCTCGGCAAGACGCCGCGGTAACATCGATTTGCAGCGGCACAGATAACGCGGCCCAGCCTGACGCCGTGCTCGGCGCCGACGAAAGCATGGCGGATGACCAAGCCATTCAAGTGCTTGCGACGATACCTGTCTCCAACCCATTCTCTGTTCATTCCACGGAAAACAAGCCGGGAAGCGTGTTAGGATCCTTCCGAGGTAGGATATTGCACTTTTCCGTTTTCGAAATTTGCCAAGCAACGTAGGATGGGGTCAGGCACCTCGCGGATGGCTCAAGAAAGCACTCGCTTTGAGAACAAACGACACGGCGTTAAACATGCCCACTCGCAGATAGCTATAAATGCTCGCTTCACGGATGCGCATTATCGATCGCTAGGGTGTGCCTCAGCGTCCATAGTCACCCCAATGGGCACAATCGATCACTTGGCTGATAATGAACGTACTGAAGAAGATGATTGGCAGCCTCTTAGGCGAAAGAACAAGGCCGCAGCTGCCGATCCAATCAGTGTTAAATACACTGTGATAATTAAGCTAACCTCACCTGGACAACTAGGGACACTCCCCGCACACTGACTGCACGAAGCTGTTGCTAATGAGCTTCGAAAAATTCATTATCACTCTGGCTTTCAAGTACGGCCTCTTGAACGAAGCAATCAGTTTGCTGTCGACAGATCGCATATGCATGCCAGAGACCACCTGATTGGACTGCAGTCTCTCCTAATTTCTGGAAAGGAGACACCTATCCAAGCTTATGAAACCATACGCCCCGGCCAGATCCGCGGGGTCATTTATCGTGCCAACGGGTTAACAAGCCAACAGCTCATGGCAAACCTCACGTGCTACTCGTGCAGGATAATAAACGCCAGGCCTATGGGCAAGAACGGAGCAGCTCTAATCACGTTTGAGGGCTCCAGACTTCCCCGAAAAATTCTTCTGTACAGCATACTCCTTCCGGTGACACCTTATCACCCGAAGTCTATCATATGAGAGACATGTCACAAAATCGGACACGGCAATTTCGTGTCCACTAGTTGATCAACGTCGATGCTCGTACTGCGGTCGCCTTGCACATGGAAACCTCGAGGTTTGTCCGACGGAACCACTATGCCGCAATTGCAGAGGTCCCCACGTAGCCACGGACCCAAAGTGCCCTGCTCGGCGGCAGGCCACAAAAACCTTGAGGAATGGCATTTTCCGTCGTATCCGAGTATCGCGACGGAAAGAACGCAAACAACAAGCCGAGATTCTACGTAGTAACCAAACGGTGTCGACGACGGCGCACAAGAGCAATGTCAGTACTCAGCAATCAGCCTTGGAGTCAATTGTGCTTGTTAATCAGGACTCCCTCCACTACAAAGTCAGTCGTTGCAGAAGACACGAGACAGCGAACATAAAACTAAACGGCAAGGCGCGCACAAGCCCTCCACACAATCTGAGAGCAATAGTCAAAGGAATGCCACCCCATCTCTAACCGCAGTTTTTGAGCATACTGCGACGGCACCAAAGCAAGCGCGCATTCATCGGGTTTACGCTGAAACACTCCGTGATACGCAACGCGGCGCGCAAACGAATCTTGCAAAAGATAGTTCGCGTACGCTACACTTAGATGATAACCAGCTCACGCGCATTATCGAACTGGTCACCGCCGAGGTGATCAAGCGTATGCTCCCACTCTTGGGAATGTCACAGGTTTCCGAATCATGAGCCCGAAATTGGGCACACATCATTTTCACTTCCGCATACCTTTCAGTTTAATAGTGGCAGGAATTAGCGCGAAACCACATGACATTTTTACTTCGGACTCTCCTAAACGGTTCTTGCAATGGAACTGCCGGGGAATCCGTCGCAAACAAGCGGAACTTCAGAGGAGACTGTCCATCACGCCAACGCCTCCTCTAGCTGTCCTGCTTCAGGAGACTGGCATTAATAAGGCCAATCTAATAGGGTACAAACCTTACTGCACCCCTTCCATAGAGCACCGGCGTCCCGGGCCAGCATCGCGATCAGCGCCTCCAATGGCCAATGGGCAGGCATGCGTTGTTGTTCTGTCGCGCACGGCCCACACTGAACTAGATACTTCCGCGTAGTGCACGCAGACGCAGGAGGTAGCAGGAGTACGCCTTAGCTTAGATGGCGACCAACAAGCCTTAGTTTTTTCAAATTATGCGCGATCATTCGGTACTACGACATATCGAGTAGATATGTCTTTTGTATAACACTTCTTAAGGATATATTCCCAGGATCGCGTTGTAGTTGGGGGTGATTTTACCGCCATGCACAGCAGCTGGGGATATCATCACTCAGATGCCAGGGGAGGGCAACTTTGGCAGCAAACTGTGAGAGCGAAACTGACCAAGCCAACGACCTCACGCTACCTACTCGCCTTGGCCAGCACAAAGGTCAACAAGACACTTCCCCAGACTTGGCACTAGTGTCTCATCTCAGTGAGATCCTATGGTCGAGGGCTGATGATGTCATGGGTAGTGATCATTATCCCGTGGTGGTCTCATGGGCTCCTCGAAGGCGAAAGTCATTACAGCGGCAACAACGCCGTCGAATAGAGGAGCACGTGTCATGTGACGATTTTCGTAGAATGCTCGGTACGGTGAACGTTCCCACAGGGTTAGACGAGCTCATTACTCAGATCAGCAATGTCAAGAAGAAAGCTACAACGAAGCTCTCAGTCAAGTTTGATGCCCCAAAGCCGGACTCCCACCTTTTGAAGCTGTGGAATCGTAGGCTTCGGGCACTCAAGGCGTATCGCCGATCAGGCCGGACACCCCATCGGAGGCGTGCTCTCACTCGCATCAGTCAAGAAGTTGAGAAGTATACTCTGCAGCTCACTCTCCAAGACTGGCAGCTGCTGTGACACTCACTCAATGGAGCAGCTAACTTATCGAATGCCTGGTACATATTTCGAGCTATCCTTGGACGCAAGAAGCCAATTTCCCCTGCCCAATGCATGGCCTTGAAAATTGAATGTCTCCCCGGCGGCGAAGTTAGCTATACAAGCAGGGAAGGTATTTTTTCCCCAACCTGAAAATGCAGATGCCTTGCCTGCGGACCCCGTATCGGGTACATCAAACGATTACGGCGTTCCCTTCACATCAGACGAACTGGAGGCAGCTCTGTATAACTCCAATCACAATAGCGCCCCAGGGCCGGAAGATATACGCTACTCAACACTTCTGAACCTTTCCAAGTCACATAAAGTTGCCCTCTTGAAAGAGATGAACAAGTACTGGGCCAACGGTGATCTTCCTCTAGCCTGGAAGAAGTCAGTGGTAATACCAATTCCAAAACCTGGCAAGCCAAGTCGAACATTACGAGACCTCAGGCCAATATCGCTGACGTCCAACCTTTGTAAGGTCATGGAATGTATCGTTCTAAGAAGACTTGAATGGTACTTAGACAAGTACAATGTCCTGTCCCCTATGCAAGTAGGTTTTTGTCGAGGGCTCTTTGCCCAAGACATTCTCAGAAGGCTTTATAACGACGTTCTCGCATACCCCCACAGCGCACAGCTCCGAGTGGTTGTTGGGGTAGACGTCAAGAAGGCGTTTGATTCCGTGCCCCACTCGACCATTCTTCGCCGGCTACAGGAAGTGGGATAGGCGGCAACCTCTACCGCTTCGTGAAAGCCTTTCTTGCTGAAAGAACTTTCTTAGTAATGGTTGGAGATACTCAGGGTGAATGGCAACATAGCAAACAGGTGTCCCCCAAGGCGCTGTCATATCACCGGCTCTTTTTAACATTGCTATGTCAGGTCTCCCGCCAATGCTGTCGTCGATACCCGGTCCTAATTTTGCCGTGTATGCGGACGATATAACGTTGTGGACGAATTCAGGGTCCCGTGCAGAGCAAGAGCTAGCCCTACAAACAGGCCTTAATGCCGTCCATGAATACATCAAGAAGTGTTGAATGGAAACCTCTCCCGAAAAAAGCGAGTATGTGGTTGTCTTAAATGGTTCGCGGGTACGAGCCGAGGCCGAGCGCAAACTTATCTCTCTTCATATCTCTCTTCATTTAGGGCACTCAGTTATTTGCCGGAAACAAACAATCCGTATACTCGGCATGCTTATTGACGAGGATGGAGGAGCCAAAAGCTGGCTTCATAACACGATGCATAGCTGTCATCAGGCTTTACACCTTATGCGCCGCGTCTCTGCGCGTGGATGGAGAATCAAGGAGGTGGGGCTCCGTCAGATTACCCTGGCACTCATAACATCAAAAATCCTGTACGCATATTCGTACATGCGGCTTAACGCAACCCAACGCCTTCAGCTTGAGCGAATCGATCGCAAGGCGATGCGCCTGGTTACTGGTCTGCCGCAGTACTGCCCAGTAGTGAACCTACACGCATGCAGCAAAATCAGTGCCCTGCAGGATCTGGCAGAGCAGCAATCGCTAGCCCAGCGAGTCCGTCTCTCCACAACGGCGGCTGGCCGACAGATTCTGCGGGCATTAGGCTACAACGTTGACAACTTAGAGCCACTTTCGTCAACTGCCCCGCTATGGGAACTGACCGACTTAGTCGATGGTATGCCATTACCAAAGAATACGAGTTCGGCTAATCCTCAAAGGCGCAAAGCTGCCGCCAAACGGCACGAAAAGGCATCATACAAGTTAGCCCAGGAAGGAGCCATCCAACTATAGACAGACGCCGCTCAGTTCCAACACTGCGCCGCTATAGCTTGTCACGATTCTGTGTCAGATACCTCTGTAGTTCAACTGCTTTCCGAGGAACACGCCGTCACCAATCTCGAACTCATTGCCATACGACTTGCCATTACTCGAATAGTAGAAAGACAAGACCCGGCGCCTTGCACCTACCATGTTTACACAGATTCACAAGCAGCGTACACCGCCTGCCGCGCAGGGGGAGCTGACTATGCCGTTCTCAACACTATTCGAACAGAAGCCCGTCGCCTGCGAGAGGAGGGCTACACTTTAATTATCAAATGGATTCCTGCACACGAAGGAATCACTGGAAACGAAAAGGCACACCAGGCAGCGCGCGCAGCAGCTCTTTGCGCACCTTTGCCTGGATCCACATTCGTTTCCGCTTCTTGGCCCCCTCATGACGTTGCGCACCCGTCGTCGCCCCATATGGATAGGGCGGAGGCATGGCATCGCGCACAACGCTATCGTCGCAGCATACTCCAGCACTTGGTTAACCCTGAGCAACTATATCGCCGTCCACATAGCGCATTCCGGAGAGTGGAGGCAGTGCTCCTTCGCCGAGCCAGCTTCTATCACCAGTGAAGTTGCACCTCATAAACCCGCGCTCATACCCGACTCCTCAGTGCCCGACGTGCCCTGCCAGAGGCACGGCCGAACATCTCCTGTGGAGCTGCCCTACCTTTGACGCAGTACGGGAGAGAGCACCCAAGTCCCTGGGCGGGCTTCGACCTGGAGCCCTGCAGGAATCGGTCGATCCGCCATCGCACATCGGGCCATCAGACGCACTCCGGCTCTGGCGAACTTTTCTTTCGTACTTCAAGGAAGATGAAGGGCCAGGCCATCACTTCGCGGAGCCGACCTCGGGACGACACTACCTCGAGGAAGAAGCGGACACCGGTCCCCCACCCGCACTCCGACCTTCACCCCCACCCCCATCCTCACCCCCACCCTTAACCACTCCCCCACCCTAACCTCCATGAAGCACCTTAGTTCTGCCGCAAGGTATCGGCCTACTAAATTCAGAAATAAAGACGTTTAAAAAAAACGCAATGCACGCACAGCAACGAACGCACCGCACAACGCGGTAATAAAGCTTCAGGAACGGTTCAACACTTCTGATATTACTCTTAAAAATAGTCCATTCATCTTTCCCTCTAATATCGTTCGTGTGCTTGCCCCCAGTTTTTCTACCACAGCCAATCATTTTAGGCGCAAAGACCAATATGGAACGGAAATAAAAGAACTGCTTTACATGCACAGTCCTGGAGATCTCTGCATGAGTCGCCCATCAGTTCTGGTTTCAGGAAATCTATTAGATTGCTTTAAAAATGCCTATCTCAGTTGAAAGCCTAAATAAGAACGTAATAAGGGTTATCTCTCACTGGCGATAATTTTTTGTGATTTTCGGACATGTGTGCAGCTCAGATAGATCGTACCTTGTATTATTATTAACACTTCTTTTTGGGCAAGTTGGTTCATATTTGAAAACTTTAAAAGGGCGCAAACACACACGACCACAATGTACAAGAGACGAGACACAAGCGCCGACTGTCAACTGATTTTTATTGGAGCAAGGGAACACCTTATATACACAGCAGCATACACAAGATAAGAAGTTGCAGAACGCACGTGCGAGCAAGAGACACTGCGGAAAAAAAAGATACGAAAAACCAAGCAAGGCGCTCAAGGGGTGAACAGATTAGTCGCATCTAAAAAACAGGCCTCAGCGTTTAAGAGAGATATCGAAGGCTTGCTAATGCAACTGTTGCCATATTTCATGATATGAAAGGCTTCCAAGCTGAGACGTGCCGTCTTATCAATGCTTTTGCCGAGAATCTTCGTCTCATGAAATCGGGCCACGCAACCACTGCAATTACTAATATGCGCAACTAAATGTGCGTACTTGTCTTTAAAATTCTTAACATTTCTTGAATGGTCCCCTAATCGATCATTGATGCAACGGCCGGTTTGGCCGACATACACCTTCCCGCACGTCAAGGGAATAGCGTAGACCACTCCCGTGGAACATGTCGCAAACCGATGCTTGTGATTAATTTGGCACCCACTCTTTTTCGGGCCACAGATGCGGGGGCATAGCCCTCCCAGCTTACTGGGTGCCGAAAACACAACCGGCACACCGTGCCTGTTGGCCACTTTTTTTAGGTTGTGAGTGGTCTTGTGTAGGTACGGCACAACCAAAGGTTTTTCGGCCTTTTCCCGATTACAACCGGTCATTCCTGTTCCATGCTTCAACTTCTGGAGGAGGGTCTCACAAACAGCAATCAAGATCGAAGAGGGGAACCCTGCCGCTAAAAGTCGGCTTATCTGATTTAAGGAAGCTATTTTGCATTCGATGCGGGCACGACCTCCTGAGAGCAGATTCCATGCATTGCAAAGCTATCCCTCTCTTCACAGTCTTGGAATGCGCCGAGCTATATGGCAGCAGATCTTTTTTCGCTCGAGGGTGGTAAGACCAGCAAACGTGTGTTTCACAGAATGTTAGTTCGAGGTCTAAAAACTGTAAAACAGATGAGTCAGGTAGTTCATGGGTAAAATTTAGCCCAAGTCCATATTTTTTGGAAGCTATTAAAACTTCACCTACTGTAGAGGGGTAGGTGAAGGTAGTCTGTTTTCTTAAAAGCACTAAAAAGTCGTCAACATATCTAAAAATCTTTAAAATCCTTCCCCCATTAAAATACTTATCTAAAACTTTGTCGACCTTAGCTAAAAAAATGTCACAAAGGATGGGAGCCACGCAGGACCCAATACAAATGCCATCGCGCTGCAAATAAGGCAGGTTGTCAAAAACAATAAAAGTTGACCTCAAGTAAAACTGCAAAAGATCAGTAAAACTCTCCACAGTCAAACCTGTTGCATTCTGGAAACACACGTCGCCGTTGGCTTCAATACAGTCTTTTACAGCCAGCATTAGCTCGCCTTGAGGCACGGAATAGAACAAATCTTCTACATCTACAGAGAAACCAAATCCAATATCGTCTGTGTTCTCAAGGAAAAGAGCCACATCTGCAGACTTTTTAATAAGGAAGGGGTCATCTAAAACAAGCATCTTTAGGTGCCTTTGCAAAAATTGGCTAACATTTCTCTGCCACGACCCTTCTTCACTAACAATAGTGCGGAAAGGTATTTCCGGCTTATGAGTCTTTGCTGTGAAAAATACATTTAGGTTGCTACCTCTGCTCTTAGTAATGCTTTTGACAAGGGAATCAAGATTCAAATCTTTACAGAAGTTCACGAACTTAGTCTTAATCCTGACCTCGCTTTTCTTGACAGATACAAAATTCTTGTCAATTGCAGCTAGCGCTTTCTGGCTGTACATACCCTTTGGCAAAACAACAAAACCCATCTCTTTATCTGCCTGTACAAGCATAAGGTTATTTCTTTTAAAATGTGAAACTACGCCTTTCAACAGCCCTCTATCATTGTGCACACCATGATCAGCTGGCGGAGACCTTCTCAGACAGTAAACGCCTTCAAGAAGACACCGCTCTCGATCCTCCTCATTTCTAACCTTCAGGGCCATTTTCCTGTTCGCTGCAATCAGCTCGTGCGCAGAAACACTTGGCTCCAAGCCAAATTTTGGGCCCTTCTGCAGCAGGCGCATAATGTTCTCAGGCAAGCATACATTCCCCAACACGGCAACACTATTGTTTCTTCTTTCCTGTGTCCTTTTCTTGTTGTGGAAACATGGCAGCAACAGGTTCAGGAGGCATCTCCAGTGGTACTCTGTCAGTTGCGCAGCTGTTTTTCTTAGTAACGCCAATTTCCTCGCGGCGAGCCAGTCAGGGTGCACAGCGTAGCAGGTCAAATGAAGCCAATCTTGGAAAAGCCGTACTTGCCGCCAAAGTTCAGAGCGTAATAGCTTGCACAGTCTTTTCACGTGCCCCCACGACGGTTTTACAGGTCCAAAAAGGGCACTTACTTCTTCCGGGACGAGTCCATGGCGGAGACAGAAAGCGTAACGTCTTGCCCGACACGTTGCGTTGACGATGTGGGTGAGCAGAAGATCCGTGAAAGAAGAAGGTGAAGAAACACAAAATGAAGGGCCCACTGTACTAGAAAGATACTTCATTAACACTTCTTTTTGGGCAAGTTGGTTCATATTTGAAAACTTTAAAAGGGCGCAAACACACACGACCACAATGTACAATGTTCCACGGGAGTGGTATTCCCTTGACGTGCGGGAAGGTGTATGTCGGCCAAACCGGCCGTTGCATCAATGATCGATTAAATAAATAATAATAAATAATAAATTCTTTATTTCACTCATGAAGTGAGGGAGTGCGGGAAAAAAAGCTGAAAATTCAGCTTGACTAGTTCCCAGCTCCCCAGAGTACAAAAAATTCAGGAAACAAAAAAAGAGAGGCGAAGAAAAAAAATAAAATAAAATAATGGCAGAGCGGCATAAGAACAGCACAAATCAAAATACAGAAATGTTTTGTTTACAAATTCAGATCGGCTTGTACAAGGAAAATAAACAAAACAATTCTAATTGAACTGTATGAGACAACGGTGATAAGCGAAAGTACATGCCGGAAAAAGCCCGAAAAAGCAAGAACGTTACATAAGTAAAGGAAAGAGACGAAGAAAAACAATGCGCATGAACAGAAAAGCGTCGCTCAAGGAAGGGTACAGCGTACATATGCAGAATGCGAGAAATACACCATCATATGAACGGATTGTTGTCTGTGAACAGTAATTTCAGTTCTCTTTTTGAAGTTAGCTCGGGAGTGATACCGTTTCTGTAACAGATATTTAACAAGTGTGGTAGCATTCTGTTTATCATTTGTCGTCCATAATCTGTCCTGCACGTGTTTACTAACCAAGGCTGTGTGCTTCTATATTCATAAGCTAGTGTCCTTTTACAAAGAGATGCCAACCGTAATAGACAGTGAGTGTTGTTTTTTATTTCAATCCTATAACGTGAACACAAGCCGTGCGAGTATAGGCTGTCTATTTTCATTATACAATATTTCGAGAACAAAAGGTGGGAAGGGTAACTTCTGGGGACGTTTTCAATGTTTCTTAACATTTTTTTCTGCAATGTCAGGATTTTTTGCAAATTTCCTTTGGTTGTATTCCCCCAGACTAATTGGCAATAGTTTATGTGTGAGTGGAATAGTGCATTGTACAATAAAAGTTTAACTTTTGAAGGTAGAGTATATCTGTTTGCGTACGTTACCCCCACGATGCAAGACAGTTTTGAGATGACGTGGCTCACGTGATTGTCCCACGTCATATTTTCGGTGAAATATACTCCAAGTATTTTAAATGTGTTTACTATCTCTATCTTTGAGTTGTTCAATTTAATGTCTCTGTCAATGGTAATAATTTTGTTTTTCGCATGGTATAGGACAGCCTTCGTTTTACTAACGTTTATTTTTAATTTGTTTAGTTGGGCCCATATGTCTAATTTCTCAAGAGTTTTGTTCGCTTTAGTGATGACCTCATCTGCGCTAGCTGCAGTGAACAACAGTGTCACATCATCCGCGTAAATGACAAATTTCACCGTGGGATCGATGCTTACGATGTCATTTAGGTACAAATTAAAAAGAAACGGGCCAAGAGAATACTCCCCTGAGGCACACCTGCAGAAATGGGCAATACATGGGACGAGTAGCCATTTAAATATACGTACTGGTTTCGATCATTTAGGTAGGATGTCAAAAGCGATAGCACAGTTCCACGGAAGCCGTACATTTCAAGTTTTTTCAGTAGGATAGAGTGTTTTAAGTAATCAAAAGCTTTTGTGAAATCGACATATACCCCAAGGGCTACTTCTTTGTTTTCGAGAGATTCTAGAACAAATTCCTTTTGCTCCAGCAGTGCCATTTCTGTTGATCTGTGTTTTCTGAAGCCGTATTGCGCGTCGTGAAGGATATTGCATTGTTCACTAAAATTTGTTATTCTAGAGAGAATCATTTTTTCAAATCCTTTAGAAAAAACAGGAAGTATTGACACGGGTCTAAAGTTTGTAAATTCATTCTTACTTCCTTTCTTGTGCAGTACACTCACTTTGGCAAGCTGCATTTGCTTCGGAAATAGTCCTTGGGATAAGCAAAGGTTATATATTTGAGTTAAGCACCCTGCTATGTCTTCTATCACATACTTTACTGGTTTTATTACAATGTCGTCTGCGTCAGCACTTTTACTGTTATTTAAGGCCATGAAAACCGATATCACCTCTGACTCTGATATTGGCGTTAGGAACATAGATTTCTCATTTCGAGTATCAAGAGTATTTGAATCGACGAAATTACTAGTTATATCTGTAAAATGGCTGTTAAATGCATTAGCTAAATCAATGCCTGTCAATTCCTTACCCCCATTCTGAATTGTTGTTATTGGGCTTGAACCTGAAGACCTGCCCAGAAGTGCATTCAGTTTCCTCCATAATTCATCTGAGTTATTCATAGAGGAAAACTTGTCACAAAAATATTGATCGCGCGCTCTCCGTATTTCCGTCGTCAGTTTATTTCGAAACACTTTAAACGCTTTAAATATGTCAGGGTCTCGTGTTTTTTCAAACTTTTTGTAAAGCTTTTCCTTTTTATGAATTTTCTTCAGTAATTCAGGTGTAATCCATGGCTTCCTAATGTTCTTACGTTTCTCTGCATGTTTATAAGGAAAACACTTGTTGTATATACGTAAAAAGGCCGTTAAAAACAAAGCATAAGCCCTTTCGGCAGCTGTTTCATTGAGAACGTCGCTCCAATCATGCCTATTAACTTCCTCTTTGAAAGTGTTCAGTTTTTTTGTCGAAATATCCCGAAATAATTTAGTTGTCACTTTTCTATTAGGAAATTTACTTTTCGGAATGCACATAAAAGTGGCGCGGTGGTCACTGATATCTGTATTTATTACACCTGCGTTCAGGACAGGCATATGCGTATTGCTTATAAATAGGTCAATTACTGATTCAGACTGCAGTGTAACACGTGTAGGATTGGAAATCACGTTCTGAAGAGCGAAGGAATTCAATAGATTTTCAAATTCAATTTTCGTGGGGTTGTCTACAAGGAAGTTGATATTGAAATCACCACCTAAAATGACATCGTATTTGTTTTCGCTTATAAAAGATAAGAAAGAGTCGAGAAAGCCAAAAAAGGATTTTAAGTTTCCGCTTGGGGGACGATAGATAACTGCCACAACCTTCCTTTCGATAACAAGAGACAGGACTTCATAATCAGGGTGGACAAAAGAAAATTCATGCAACACTTCAGATTGAAAATGTTTTTTTACCATCAACAGTACGCCACCACCGCGACTGTTCGTGCGATTGATAAAGTGTGAGTCGTAGAAAGGAAGCTTGAATACATTGTTATGTTCAGTATACCAAGTTTCGGTCAGCATGACCGTATCAAAATCAAAGCCTAACTGTGTAAAAAGCAACTCGAGATCGGCTGTCTTAGCCACCGCTGAACGAGCATTTAAATGAAATACACTAAATGATTGCGGGTTCTGAGATCCGCAAACATTCAGAAATTCACTTGGCATTAAACAACCAGAAGTGTCCAACGCCATGTGCAATGAAGGAAATGTACTTTGACGCTGTCACTGACAAAACTGAAACTGAAAAAGACTAACGAAAAAGGAACGCGTAATAAAGCTAAACAGCTTTATCCAAATCTGCTGTACACGCAACATGAATTGCATTCGCCCCGTCTGGCTGTCTGACAAAAATTTTCCCATTTCTGTGCCAAACGTACTTGAAGTTGTTGTTTTTAGCCCAGATTTTTGCGTCCCTAAGCAACTCCTTGTTCCTTTTTGTCAAGTTCTCGAGCATAAAGCAGTTTGTTTTCATTTGGTTCAGTTCTGCCCTCTTGCTCAAGAACAGATCTTTGTGTGATTGTCTTGAAAACCGGACAAGAATCGCTGGGACCTTATCTTTAGCTGCTGGCAATCGATGCACAGCGGCCACATCGCTCACAGTCAGCGCGGGCAGGCTCACCTTGCTCGTAACAGCGTTAACCTTCGACAACAGGTCTTCATTTTCACTTTCTGAAATTCCATGAAATTCGAGGTTTAATTTCCTGCTCTGCCACTCAAGGTCATTAATATCCTTCATTATCTGTTCAGAGTCAAGGAAGGGTTCCCTGCTTTCTATAGCGTCAACCCGATTCCTTAATTCGGCTATGTCCTTATCTTGGCGGGTAATGTGCTGAAGAATTGTGTCATACTGATCTGACATTGTTTGCACGGACTGCTCAATGTTCTCCACCGTGCACTTCAAGGTCATAAGCTGTTCCAGTTTGTCATTTATGCTCATGAACAAGCTGGCATAATCAGTTTCCTGCTCCGTGTTCGACCTGCCACTTTGGCTGCCCCTTGCGCCTGCATGCCGACATGTTGGACAGCGCCACGCCTTACGCCATGCTTCACCCTTTGACCTGAACGTTGATTCAGCAACTCCTGAGCACTTTCCGAAGTGATACATATAAGTGCAATCCACACATGGAAAGCCCTCGTCATCTGGGCAATCGTCATTACAGGCCGAACACACCTCCGCAGGCATGGCAGCATACAAGCACAATTTCACACACGCGTATTTAGCCGCGAACTACGAGAGAAACAGATCAAATTGCAACGACAGATCGGCAGCACCAGCAGCAGCAGTAGCAGCAGCAAGGGTAACGAAGAAAGATAAGAATAATACAGAGGAATTTTCGACCAACCTGCAAAAATGCAGTAGAACAGCGTTCACAGTTGGTCGGCTTGGCTGCTGCCGCCGCTGCTGCCAAAAAGCTCAGCCGAGGGTGGTTCCGTCCTTCTTATACGCTTGGCAGCGACATGCTTGGTCACGTTGACGTCACGATGCTCCGAGGGATGTTGCGCAGCTGCAGGCAGGGCGTCGGCCGGTATCGTCAAGATTTGCTCTCTTTCTTCTCTTGAATCGAAGTGCGGTAGCTGATCACACGAACATCGATGTACACATCTGTCGGCCCTGCAAAAATGCAGTAGAACAGCGTTCACAGTTGGTCGACTTGGCTGCTGCCGCCGCTGCTGCCAAAAAGCTCAGCCGAGGGTGGTTCCGTCCTTCTTATACGCTTGGCAGCGACATGCTTGGGGACCATTCAAGAAATGTTAAGAATTTTAAAGACAAGTACGCACATTTAGTTGCGCATATTAGTAATTGCAGTGGTTGCGTGGCCCGATTTCATGAGACGAAGATTCTCGGCAAAAGCATTGATAAGACGGCACGTCTCAGCTTGGAAGCCTTTCATATCATGAAATATGGCAACAGTTGCATTAGCAAGCCTTCGATATCTCTCTTAAACGCTGAGGCCTGTTTTTTAGATGCGACTAATCTGTTCACCCCTTGAGCGCCTTGCTTGGTTTTTCGTATCTTTTTTTCCGCAGTGTCTCTTGCTCGCACGTGCGTTCTGCAACTTCTTATCTTTTGTATGCTGCTGTGTATATAAGGTGTTCCCTTGCTCCAATAAAAATCAGTTGACAGTCGGCGCTTGTGTCTCGTCTCTTGTACATTGTGGTCGTGTGTGTTTGCGCCCTTTTAAAGTTTTCAAATACGTACCTTGTATGCCGGGATTTCTTTGTTTTTTTTTTACCAAAGATACATTTCGCACACACTATTTCCTTTTTGGAATAAAGTTCAGTAGAAGTGAGCGGCTGTCTTGTCTATGCCTCTCTTATGTCCGTGTTTGCTGCGCTGTTGTGAATCATGGATAGGTAGAAGCTTTCTTAAGTTCCTCCTCAAAGTAAGTCATAGTGAAAGCATTTGGACGAGGACCGCGCATCTTGCGTGCTTTTGTCGATTATTATACGGCGTTTTACCGGATTAATAACTGGGCTTTATTAGAGAGAGTGAGTCAGAGTGGTGTCCGCTGCTTATTTTATTATCTAACCATATCTTCTGAGGTTCCGCCAGCAGAGAGTGGTTACTACCAATTATGCCTGAAGTTCAAGGTGTACAAGAGGAGGAGTAGCCCAAAGAAGCATTATTCAGCCTATATAATTCTGTATATTTGCAAATTTGCGAAGTTTATTTCCTATACTGTGTACAGGTTCCTACTAATTATTTAAGCAGTTCAAATGACGTTCAGGGAGGAAACATTTTTCCACTGAAGCGATGAACATAGTTTACACCAATTTCTCTAGTGAATGCAACGAAGAAAAAAAAGCCGCTCTCTTTCAACCTAAAAGCAGGAAATTCTATTCGAAATATGAGTTGCAATTTGGAAACTTGTGGGGACGCACTCGCCCCTCCGTGGTTCGCTTTCCCGCAATGTACCCCAACTGTGCCCCGCAGCGCACTCTTCTCAGTTGTGTTTAGCTAACAGGGGAGGACGCTCGCGTCGCAGCGACACCAGCGCCACGGATGGCGTTTCGCTGCACGCGCGCGGGGGAAAATCTGCTCTCTTCTCCCTGGGACAGGGATAGCGTGTGGACGTTCACGCGCTAAGCTCCGCTCTTCGCCACGGGCGCCTCGTAGTCTGAACTTGCTCCCGCCACTCCGTCCCGTCCGGCCTCGGAGCTTATCCCTTTGCCCTAGCGTGGGCGAACGTTCGCTCGTAGCCATGCTGGTGAGTCGGACATCCTCGATTCCTCAGTGTATTTTGTTGCTAGCTGGCGTTTTGTTGTTATAGCAATAAATGCCTTGTTTGTGTCAGCCAGTGTGTCGTTCCTTTGTTCCCACAGAGCAAGGCCCGCCGTGGTCGCCGTGCGCTCGGTAGCGTACGCGACCACGGGGTGGGGTCCGCGCGGCTTTGAACTGTGTCAGCCGCGGTAAAACGAGGAGAACGCATTTAGCTCCCCCAATTTCAAACCCACAAACTTGATCACTGAAATCATTCCTGTGGTTATATGTTTCGGACTGCTCTTTCAACTGGGCATGGCTTGGCAACGCAAGTGGACAAGATAGGGGTGAAAAAAACACCCGAAACACCGAGAGTACTTTTCAAATTGAGCCATTACTTCCCTAGAAGCGTAAAACTCGTTATTTTTAACTCGCTCTTTATGTCGATATTCAGTTGGTTATTTAGTCTGGGGAGGCAAAGCTTAACGCACATAAATCAGTTACATATTGTACAAAGAAGAGGTTGTGCGAGCAATCATGTAAGTTGCATATCTGACTCTTTCGGAACCGCTTTTCAGGGAGTCAGTATTAGTGCTTGTCCGTGAACTTTACGAGCATTCTTCAAGAAACCGTCTTAAAACAGGGAATAGAAAAACAAATTACTCTACAGTATGCCCTGTCCTAAACCAAGTAGACCCATTCGCGAAACTGTCTTTTATATATATTTTTAGTTTTCCCACAGTCACACGGACTGTGGGGATCAGATGGTGCGTTTTCAACTTCTATGATATTTTCATTTGTGCGCAAGCTGCATTGCATATATTTACGGACTCTTTGTATTGCTGCGCATCTATGTGGTTTGTTCGTCCACGCTCAGATCCGCCTGCCTGCGCCTTTATCTTCTTGTTTGTGACGCGCTATGTTACCAGGCATTTTTTTATTCAAATACCCTAAGGGCCCGTTTGGGCATTACATAGGGGGGGAAGATAACAGTGAAAGAAATGAAGCAGTATAAAAACTGCAATGAATACAAAGGTAGCAGCTGCGTACACCATCACGAAATACACATAAACCACTGTAAACATACATGTTCATCTGAGTGCCGTTTTTCACAATACATACACAATATGGAAGGGTGAACACTGCAACTCGAGGTAGCGTGTCAGAAAGACTTCAAATTTGTCGTGATCTTTGAGAGATGCAACTGTGCCAGGGAGCTGATTCCACTGACGGATGGCGAGGAGGAGGGGCGAGTGAAAAATGAGATTGGTTCGGGCAAAGATAGGTTCTACTTTCATTTCGTGATCAAATCGTGGAAAAATGTGACGGGCCGGTGTGATATGGCACATAGGAAAGGAAGAATGATTATGATATATGGTGTGAAAAAAGTATAGAAGTGAAAACATTCTCCGTCTTTCGAGCAAAGGCAAGTGCAGGTCCTTTTATATTTCTGTTACATTCGATGTTTGCCAATAGTTCTGGGATATAAACCGGGCGGCTTTATTTTGTAAGGACTCCAGTTTTGCTACCAAGTATGTTTGATTTGGATTTCATATCGAGGAGGCGTGTTCGACTTTCGAGCGCACTAACAAATTGTACGCCAAGAGCTTTGTGTTTGAGTTTGCTAAACGAAGGTTTCGTCGGAGGAAGCCAAGAGTTTTCGATGCCTTGTTAATAATTGCATCTATGTGACGGTTCACGATAGGTCGGCTGCTAAGTGATCCCCTAAGTACTTGATGGTGGATACTGATTCTATGGGCACATTTTTCAGGGTGTAATGGCATGGTAAAGGGCTAGAGGCTGTGGTAAATATGATTGCTTTTGTTTTTCATGTGTTAATTTCCATTTGCTATTGCATGCACCAGTCATTAATCTTGTTAATATCTGACTGTAGACAATTGGTATCGGAAGGATCATCTATCTGCCTGTATATTACGCAGTCGTCTGCAAATAATCTCACCGTGGAATCCAGGTTGTTACCTAAGTCGTTAATATAAACTAAAAATAAAATAGGTCCGAGTACAGACACTTGTGGTCCTCCAGATTTAACGTGAGATAGGGATGGTGAATGACCATTTACAATGATTGATTGGAGGCGATTGGTCAAGAAACTTCTGATCCATAGGATAAGCTTCGAATTTATGTTAAGATTATCAAGTTTTTTTATTAAACGTATGTGAGGGACTTTATCGAAAGCTTTCGCAAAATATACAAAGACAGCATCCATTTTTGTCTGAGCATGAACAGCATAATGAAGTTCAGTAACTAACTCGTACAGTTGAGTCTCACACGACCGACCGTTTAAGAAACCGTGCTGATTAGGAAAAAAGAAATCTTGCTTCGTCACATAGCCCATGATAGCAGATGAAATTATATGTTCTAACAATTTGCAGGTGGTGCTACTTAACGAGATGGGTCATTAATTTGATAGATTAGAAGCATCGCCGGATTTAAAAACGGGTATGACGCGAGCAATTTTCCAGTCGTTTGTTACATAGCCCGTATCAATTGACTGTTGAAAGATAGCGACTAGGATGTTGCTTAACACAGGCTTTGTTAATTTCAGTAGTTTAGGGCATATTCCGTCGGGACCGGGAGCAGAGTTAGCGGGGAGATGGTCGATGGTGCAGGATACGCCTTCTGACGTGACAGTTATGTCAGGCATGTCAGGCCATAATGCGAGCAAACCGAATTCAAACATTGCACTTAAGACGTAAAATTCTCAGATTAAAATTTCTTTTCCTTCTCAAACATAACAAGTTGTCAATGTGCCCGGATCCCTACGTCAAGCCATTTTCCGCTCCACCACCAACAAGACATCGCCACTCTGATTCACTAACTCCATTCACCGCCAGAACTAACCTATTTAAATACTCCTTCCCCCGCACCGTAACTGAATGGAATGCTTTACCTTTAACAGCACTATGTGACATTGACTCCAATGAAGAAATAGAAGATTGACGCCATCTAACTTATTTGCTTTGTGTTTCGAATTTTCTTTCAGTGTTTTATTTTGTATATTCATTTTGCACTGTATTGCCCCTCCTGCTAGGGCCCAGAAGGGCCTGCAGTATTCTGTAAAAAAATAAAATAATTGCGGAATGTAGCCTTTGGAATTGCAGATCTAATGGTAAGGGGCTCATCAGTAAACACTGAGCAGAAAAACTTGTTGTATTCTGCTGCCATCTCAGCTGTTGTAAAGAGCTTTCCTTCTCAAGTCATTGGTGCTCACGATTGATCAATCGATTCATTCACGAGTCACGATTGATCCCGGCCGCCAACTGCTTCCACACTTTTCCAGACGGTTTTAGTTGTTGTTCGTTCCTCATTTCGAAGGTTCCTTGCTAGCTTAAAATTTAGCGCGCCCAATGACCTGACCATTATGTTAGACGACCGCCGAGCACGCTTGTTGCTTTCGCTGCAGCCGAGTCATTCAACACAGTATGGGCGCAGGCCAGACCCAATAAACAGTTTTATTTTAGAACTTTTCGCTCTCGTCCTCATTGCCTGGACTGCGGCCACCACTACGTGAAATATGGTGGAGGTTCGGACGGATGGACCTGTCGGCCTCACCCTCTGAGAGCCAGCAAAGCAACCTGAGCCGTTCCGAAGTAGATAACGAGAAAAAGCCGCAGCTTCTGTCTCAATCAACGACGAAGTGCGAAGCAACCATCGTCTTCAGAGGCGCTCACCTGTATACGGACTACTATCGGGACACCCGTGAGCAAACATGGGCTCCTCAGCGCCGACGTCAACCAAGGACCAGCTTGAAACTGTCGCCGTATTCAACAGTTGGGGCGAAAATACTGAAGGCTGCCACGTTTTCTTCAGCCTCAATGGCCCAGCCAGAATTTGGGGCGAAAAATCACAAAGCATTTCTGGCGAATGGGAATCACTCAAGCGAGAGTTCCTCAGACATTCAGAACGTCGCCGGGAAAGAAAGAGCGCAGCTACTTCTGCACACAGCGCCTGATTCAGACAATAACCGCACACGTAGAAGATATTGTTGCCATCGGCGCTGACCTGATACAACGCCACGATGATCGGGAGCACGTTATTGCGCTCGCGAGCCGCTCCCTCAGCAATCCAGAGCGCAACTGCACTGTTACGGAACAAAAATACCTTGCTGCGATCATACCTCTATGGCCGCCCATTCATGATTGCGACTGATCATCACTCCATCTCCTGGCTCGTCAATCTCCGAGATCCACGCGGTCGCCTCGCGCGCTGGGCCCTATGTATACAGGAGTATGACTTCAATGTCGTATGCATGAGCGGGCGGCTACACGCCGATGCAAACTGCCTTTCGCGAATGCCACTTTACTCGATTCATGGTAACAGAGACAGTTTCGACCATTACATCTCAGCCATCGTTTCAGAGTTTCCTAACATTCAAATGTTTAAAAATGAGCACCGTGAAAATCCGGCTGTACAGCCCCTCTTTGCCGACACGCACAACCAGGGAGCTAAAGATCGTTTTTCTATCCGCGATGGCCTGTCATGGAAAAGAAGTACAGCCGGCCAAATCTTTAGCTGGCATGCGTGACGGCCGCGTTTTCTGTGCTCCTGCAGCTTATGAAGGACTAAACTTCCGAAAATATCGAATCTAACCACAGGCTCACCGACCCCGTGCTTTATATTCACCTTTCCGCAAGTTTGATTCGTCGTAAAAAACAGGAGCACAGAAAAGGCGGCCGTCACGCACGCCAGCTAAATATTTGGCCGACTGTACTCCCGTGTGGGCGCACGATGCCTGCTCGTTGTTCCGGCAACTCTGTGCTCCTCCATTTCGCGTGCCATGCATCACTGCTCTGCCTCTGAACATCTGGGTCATTTCGCGTGTCATGCACGACTACCCTGCCTCCGGACATCTGGGTTGGGCTCGTACGCTCCATCGAGCTCAAAAGCTGTTTTACTTACCGCGTTCCACGAACTAACGATATGTGGCCATTTGCACAAAGTGTCAGCGCCACAAACCCCCCACCTCCGCTCCAGGCCTCCCAGCAGTCCGTTCGAGCAGGTTGGAATTGATCTGCTTGGATCTTTTCCGAAAGCTAGAAATAGCAATCTCTGGATCGTGGTCTGTGCGGACTACCTGACACGTTATTGTAAAACGGCTGCTCTACCATCGGCTACCACGCATCAAGTGTCACAATTTTTTCTCAACTATGTCCTCTCACAGCATGGACCACCGCGAGTGGTAATCAGTCTCCGAGACCGCCAATTCATGGCCGATATCGTTGAATAGCTGCTATGTTTGGGCGCGGTTACCTGCCAGCACTCAACGCCATATCACCCATAGACAAATGGTTTGACAGAACGCATAAACAGAACACTCACCAGTATGCTTGTCATGTATGTGCACTCTGACCATAAGACTGGGACACCATATTGCCCGTCATCGCATACGCCTTCAATACCGCCGCCCATTAAACAACCAGACATAGTTCATTCCACCTCTAGTACGCTCGCCTGCCTCGCTAAACCCTAGACACTATCCTGCCATTTTCTCCCCGTGCCAACCTGTGTATTACCGAGATCCTGTCTTTAGCTGAAGAAGCTCGTTGGATTGCCCGCCTGCGATCCATTGCTTCTCAGGAGCGCTTCAAGGACCGCTACGATAGCCGCCACCGGCATGTTGTCTACGCACTGGGCGATATTGTATGGCTTTGGCGCACACTCAAGCGCCGCGGCTTGTACCAAAAGCTACTGGCTCAATAGGATGGCCCTTACGTGGGAGCGGCCATAATTAGTGACCTCGCTTATCAGATTGCGCGCCTCACCGCCAGTGGTAGCCGTGCCGCCAACATTGACCTCTCACATGTCGCTCGTTTGAAGCTTGCCACTCCCGGGACTCAACATAACTCGCCTGGCCTGCTTCATCTGCGCAGGAGGAAGTTTCCACGGACGAGCGAAGAAGAAGGAGTTGAAGTGCGGACCTGCCGGATGTGGGGTTTGTTGAACGCCATCGAAAACTAACTTGGTACGCCTGGCGTGAACCGATCTAGAGCAAAGCTTTTGCGTTTGTAGCAATATGAAGCACTCTTTTCGACGTGCCGATCTTGACATGACGGAAGAGAAGAAGGTGCAGCTTTTGATGCGTGGTGCTATAGGCACTTTTAGGCGGACTGACCCGCAGTCCACCGAAAACCGTCGTTGAATTCACTGGCGAAGCGACCACGATTCACAAAACCTTGGAAGCGCGAGCCCGCCATTTCTCTCGACAGCTCCAAGTAGCCTTGACAACCCTCTCGGATGGCAGAGCACTGCAGGCAACCTGCGGAATGTCATCTGCGAAATTGTACGGAAAAGCTGGCGTCGCTTGTTACTATGTCCAAACCAGCCTCAAGTGGAGACCCTTGAGCAAATCGCGAAGAACTGCAGCATGTGCTTGGCTCCCCGTCATCGACGCCTCCAGCTGACGCTCCAGCCTTGACCTACGCCGCTGCAGTACACAGTCCTCATTCCTTACGACAGGCCCTAAGTCCTCCTTTTTGACGTGGATCAGCTGTTCCCGAACACTTCCGCCCTGTTCCTCGCCGCCGAGCCTACGAAAAACACTGAAGCCCCAGGAAATGTGACGACTGGAGCACTTCCGACAACCGCCGCTGTTCTTCCACTGCGGTGAAGCTGGACATGTACTTCGTCACTCCCCGTACCACCGTATTGGTGTTCTTGGTTTATCAATTAACGCAACCCGACTACGGTTAGGTCAGCGCCCGAAAGAAATTTACGACAACCTGCGTCTAAAAGAGCATGTGCCTAACCACCTCGCCCTCTCACCATCGCCGTCAGCCACTCACATCACGTCGCCACGCCGCATCTACGCAGTGGCTCATCGCGGAAAGTCCCCCAGCCCCCTCACGAGAAACTAAGGAAAGCAACCTGTGGAGGTGAGGTTTCTCTTCAGAGAAACCCCAGGTGGTCGAAATTTCCGGAGCCTTCCACGACGGCGTCTCTCATAGCCTTAGTCGCTTTGGGACGTTAAACCCCATAAACCAAACCAAACCATCTTCTAGCGACCACGCCGTATGAAAACGACGCACCCGGACCACCAACGTCGCAAACAAACACCATTATCAGCCACGACAATATTGAATGACGCGGCCACAACGAAAAGCCCCGAAGACGTGCTATGCTCACGATTTACGTGCTCGACGAAGCTGTGACCGCACGCATTGAACGATATGCAATGCAAGAGCCGACATCAGACCTAGACATGGCTGTCGACGGCCGCAGTTGCCTTCCGGTGATGAACGGAACATTCGCCGCGCAGCTGAAGAAGGCCACGACCTTTTGGGACAGCCCACATATCCGGACCGCAGGAGACCACTTCATTACGCCATCAGGACGATGCACACAGCGAGAGACCGCCAAAGGACATAAGTATCCTGCGACCTTCGTTGTGCTACGACAATGTTGGCGCAAAGTGATAATTAGAATGAATCGCTCTTTCCACGGACTAGACCATCCCTTCGATGAGAACTCTGGAAGGTCACGTCGCCATGAGTGTCCTGGAGGAAGGAATAAGTGAGTGTCCCACCCCGCTCAATTGTCTTGGTCGCTGTAGGCGCCACGGCAGCCAATATGGAAAACTTTATCGAGTGGAACATGCAGTTGCTTCAGACCGAGCGATCGGCATTGCAAGATTCATCGCACATCTCAGAAATGGCCAAGCGCAACCACTGCTGACCAACTTCAGCGAAGAATACCGGCCCGTTAACGGAAGAACAGCGATTGCTTTCTTCGACGAAATGTGTGACGTACGAGTCGCCTTCGGCCTCTCCGACAGATTCGTAGAAGATTCGTATAACCGAGATAAATTGCGGAAGAAAGCTTTCTTTGCGGAGAAGCCTTTCTTGCGCAATTTTTTCAGCTTGAGCAGGCAGTACGGAGCGTTAGCGTGTTGGGACTGCGACCGTGATTGCGTTTCTGTGTTTTTTTGTGCGCGGTTTTTTGCACGGTAAGAATGAATTGGCAAGCACGTGCAATGAGGATAATTTTGTTCGGTTTGTTTGTTTTTCGTCGTTTCTACACCGCTAGTTCTAGAGTATTTATAGGCACCCTTTATTCCGCAATAAAAATTCAGTTAGTCTGTGTCCGTGTGGGGTCTTCTCGCTCACTTTGTCTGTTTTTTCGCGCACAATAAGTATGAGTCCCAACCAACTTGCCCAGCTTCCGTTCCTTATTATCAAACCAGCCCTGCTGCGGAAAAAAACAGGATCAAATACGCAACCTTCTTCAAATCTAGAGCGAGTGTATCTAGTCGTCATCAAAAGTCTGACGCACGGCGACTGCCAAACATAACATTGGAACTGAAGAATACGCTCAACCTCTTCTCCAAAGCCCCTGCCCTGTATCTCCGCGAGAACGACAAGCCATTCGGGACCAATCGGAAGAACTTCTTCGCGACGATGTGATCCATCCGTTGATGAGCCCCTGGGCGGCACCGGTTATTTTGGTGAGAAAGAAGGATGGCACGCCTGGGTTCTGCGTCGATTACCGGCGCTTTATTAATATAAGATGGATGTTTTCACCCCCCCCCCCCCCACACCCCCTCCGGTACCGAAGACAAACTCGACCGGCTCTGCAAGGCCAAGTACTTCTCTTCGATGGGCCTCAAGAGCGGCTACTGGCAAATAGAAGACGATGAAAAGGACCGAGGGAAGAGCGCATTCATCGCACTGGATGGTGTTTTCGAGTTGAAGGGATGCCTTTGGACTCTGTTCTGCGCGAGCAACATCCAACGGGTAATGCATACAATACTGGAAGGCCTGAAGTGGCATACTTGTCTCGTGCACTTAGATGACGTGGTTGTCTCCGCCTCGAACTGTGATGACCACCTGGATAGGCTTGGATAAGCGCCGGAGCCAATGAAGTCGTCGGGGCTAACCTTGAAAGCAGAGAAGTTACACTTCGCCTATAAAGAGCTGCTGTTTCTAGTCCAATTCTTAATAAAAGAGTTATCTGTGCGACAGGGTTAGGGCACCACGGAGACACATTCACAACACTTAGAAGATTCTAAGCGTCGTGGATGTGTCTCCCTGGTGTCCTAACCCTTTCGCGCAGATAACTCTTTATTTCAGAAATGAACGAACTGGCCCGGCAAATCCTTTTTGAACATATTTCTAGTCCACTTCGTAAGTAAAAATAGAGTATACGTCCAGAGCCCCAGAAAACAGCCGCGATCGCACAGTTGCCGCCAACGATCGATTAGAAAGCGGTGCACATAGTTCTTGTACTCTGCGCATATTACCGACGCTTTCTCGAGACCTTTTCGCTCATTGCCGATGCTCTGACGCAACTGACCAAGGCAGACGTGCCATTTAATATGGAAGAGGTGCACGGGGAAGCCTTCAAGGAACTTCAGCGTCGTTTACAGTCTCCTGGTGTGCTCGGGCAGTTTGACGAAAACACGGCACTTTCATACCGACGCAAGCAGCGTAGGCTTAGGCGCTATCTTCGTTCAGCAAAGCGACGGACTGGACGTAGTCGCGTATGCAAGCTGTTCTCCGTCTAAGGCCGAGGCTAACTATTCGACGACAGGGGAGTGCCTCGCCATCGTCTGGGCTATGACAAAGTCCGTCCCTACGGACGACCCTTCAAAGTGGTCAGTGATCACCACGCACTGTCCTTGCCAATCTGAAGGATCTCTCCAGCCGCCGTCCTTGCTGGATCCTGCGCCTCCAGGAATTTGTCATCACCGTCATCTACAATTCTCGACGCAAGCACACCAATGCGGACGGCCTTCTCGACCCCTTTCGAGAAGCCTTTGGAAGAGGACAATGAGGAGGTCTTTCTGGGATTTCGCGCTGCACCAGCGATTTCGCACCGCACCAGCGCTGAGACCCCGACCTACAGCTTCTCATCCACTATCTGGAAGGAAAGGTTTCCTCGCCACCAGCATCATTAAGCGTGGTTTGTCTACTCTCTGCCTCCTAAATTTCTTCCTCGTGAAAAACAATTTGGCCCCAACGTGACCGCGTACCTCCTCTTCGTTGCGAGCAACTTACAAGGAAGTATGCAGGCTTTGCACAACTAGCCAACAGCTAGACACAATTTCTTAATTTATTTGTTTATTTATTTTTTTCTTATTTATTCACGTTACCCAAAGGCCCTCCAGAGGAGGGTAATACATAGAGGGGGGATACAGTCATTAATAAATGCGATACATTTCAGCAAGAAGTGCAGCAAAAAAATCCATAAATCATAACGCATAACACGAAAAGTAAAGTGAGCACAAACAAAATCAGCACATTTTTACGAATATCCGTCACAGCAAAGACGCTCGTTGAAATTTTAATGTCAGTTTCTGCGGTGATGACTGATGCCAAACTATTTCTTTCAATGATACTACGGGGAATGCAAGAATTGGCGTAAAACGATGAGTGGCACTTTACGCGTTTAATTTTAAAAGAAGGATCATGGCGTGGCAAGATGGCATGAGGTGACTGAAAAAAATTCCTGCGAAGGGATGGGCGGTGAAAAAGCTTATGAAAAAGCGTTAAACCGGGGTTTACCCGCATCCTTCGTCGCATTCAAGATAATACTACTGCTTCGCACTTTTTCTAGGCTCCGGCTCCCGCCGCGTGGAGTGTACCACTTTTTGTCCCCGATACTACGTGTACGCTGCACAGAAGACCTGGGTTGCCAGCCTCTCTTAAGTCGTCTTTGCCTAAAATAGCGCAGTGCAAGAGGCCACCCAGATGGCACCATTTATGCTCGTCCATGGCAGGGCGGAAACCACTGCGCTCGACAATATGCTCCCGAACGGCACAGAGCAAGACAACATCGACGTTGCTGCCAATCTTCAGCACGCATAACAGTCCCTAGGACTTGCACGACTGCGGATGAAAGATGAACAGGGCACCGGGGTCCAACGGTACAACCTACGTCGACGTCATGCGGAATACAAGCCGGGTCACCGTGTATGGGTGTTGGCGCCCTTTTGCCGCCGCGGACTCGGTGAAAAGGTTCTGCGCCGATATTCCGGCCTCTACAAGATCATTTGTCGATTTGGAGAGCTTGACTACGAAGTGTCTTCGACGGAACGACAGCATCACAGAGGCGATGCGCGCGCCCAGAAGTTGTGCATGTCAGGCGCCTAAAGACTTATTAATGCGAAGGCATTACTATGGTATGTCTACGGTATCGAGTCCGCAAAACATGTCGGCAGCGATTGCGGTGAACAATAAAAATATATTGTCTAAACAGTGGTTGTAACCGAAGTTGGGTGATGTGGGGATACCGGGCGAAGAATTTGGTTCCGATCGGATCATTACTTAAAGCCAAAAAACTGGCCAAAAGTGGGCACAGTCAGGCCACAGTGGCGCGAAATTTGAATAGCCGGAAGTGCCGTACCACGTGATGTCACTACGTGACCTAACGCGTGTAATACCACGTGACCGGAACAAAACTTGGGTAGGGCCTAGTTGGTACATGATGTTGTGAAGGTAAAGGATGCGCAATCAAAGGACGAACCACGAAGAAAGACACAGGGACACACACAAGCGCACTAACAACTGTTTATTTCTTCCTTGAAACGCTTACTTATACACCTGGCCACGCATGCTCAAAAGCAATCTCTAACCACAATAGTCATGCCAACGGCTGTTAACGCAGACGCGAACGCAAAAAGTTGATTTCGGCAACGTACAGAGCCACGGACGTGTCACTGATACAATCTACCGCGTTTTCCTTTATGTGGAAAGCTTCCAAAGCCAGCCGCGCTTGTTCATTTTTACTTTTTCCCAGTATCACGGTCTCATCAAGTCGCGGTGCGCAATTGCGGCAAGAACTAAGATGGGACACAAGGTGTGCCCCTTTGTCTGTGTTGTTCCTGACTTTATTCGCATGTTCCCTGAGTCGCTCGTTTATGCACCGCCCTGTCTGCCCGATGTAGGTCTTACCACATGAAAGAGGGAAGGAGTATACCACCCCTGTGGCGCAAGGGATGTAGGTAGACCCGTGCATGATTAGGCATCCACTCCTTCTATCACCGCACGTGCGGGCGCACAGCTTCGCCAGTTTATTCGGCGCAGAAAACGCCAGAGGGACACCATGCCTGCCTGCAACTCTCTTGAGGTGACGAGACACCTTATGCAGATATGGCACCACCACAGGCCTGAACGCTTCGCGTTCACTCGTCCCTCTCATACTTGGCGTACCGGTCTTCATCTTTCGTATCAGGGCCTCGGCAACCGCCGTCAAGAGCGACATAGGAAAACCTGCTGCCGAAAGCCGGCGGACCTGATTGTCAAAACTTGCCTGCAATTGATGCTTTGTCTTTCTTCGTGGTTCGTCCTTTGATTGCGCATCCTTTACCTTCACAACACGTGACCGGAAATGTGGGCGGAGCCTACGCGCGGCGATAATATGAAACTTTGACACGAAGCCTGGAAAGAATTAGACGATGTCCATAAATGCTCATATTCAGTTGGCTATGTGATCGATGAGGAATCGATGCGTGTTTCATTTGTGATCCATAAGTGCCTGATAACCGACCGATAAGCAGCTGAAGTGATCGATCCGGAATTGATAACTGATCGATAGAATGATACATGGTTGACAATGAATGGTAATGGTCGATAAGGAATTGATAAGTGACAGATGATCGATATGTAATGATAAGTGATCGACAATTATTGATAAGTGATCGATAAGTGATCTATAAGGAATTTTAAGTGATCGATTCGTGTTAATGATCAATTGCGTCTGTGATACCAAATATGTGTCTACCAATAAAGTTAAGAGTGCGTTTTATGGTGTTCGAGTAACATTCCGACTTGCCGATGAGGCGTCAATGCTTTCATTACTCCAATGGACGGACGGGCGGACGGACGGACGGACGGACGGATGGGAGCGCCCCCTTTGAAACGGGTTGGTGGCAATTTCCGCCATGCTCAGCTTTTTTTACTTCATTTTTGTTCAAATGTGTTGTTAGTTCTCATTACGATTCGCCATCTTCTTTCACTACTGTTTCCTACATATCTAACCTTATGTCACCTCTCTGCTTTTCAGACATCAAACCTCCAATCGCTTTTTGCTAACTTCCCTGGACATTTATCTACATGACCATTGTTATCTTTAAACCCTAGGGCCTCAGGAAGGCTGACTGTGCTTGCATCGACATCCGGACGGGTACCATCTCATTTGAGTAGGAGGTGTTCAGTTGTTTCTGCAGATCTACCACACACACACATTTGTCATCATCTTCGTTGAATTTTTGTTTGTAGCTGCGCGTTCTAAGACATTCTGACCTAGCTTCAAAAAGTAGGGCACTGCCTCTTGAGTTATCATAGAAAAATTCTTTCCTGATCTGCCTTTTCCAGTATCGATATATTCCTACACTATGCTTCTTTTCTGTTCAATTAATCCAATGATTAACTTCCTCGTTTTTAACCTGTCATATAATGCTTTCTTTCTCCGTCCTCGTGTCCGCCATACTTACTGGTTAGTCTCCCAATTCTTCTCCGCCATTGTGAGTCAACGCTCTTTCTGTATAAGTATTTAAATACCTTAGCTACCCACCTGTTATCGTCCAACTTCCTCAGGTGTTCTTCACGTAGTATTTTACTCTTAGCTTCCCGTGCTTCGAACGATGACCCGCCCACATCCTCTTGTGCTGCCTCGTTCGTGGTTTTTCCGTGGGCACCAAGTGGTAATCTCCCAACACCTCTCTGATTTACGTCTAATGTCGACTGAGCTTCTGCCCTTAACCACAGAACCGCATTCGAGAATGTAAGCCCCGGTACCATTATTCCTTTCCAAATACCTCTCAGTACTTCATATTTGTTGTACCCCCATAATGCCCCATGTCTCATTATCCCGGCGTCTCTTCGTCCTTTTTCCCTAACAGCCTTGTTGAGGAATTTGCGGGGTCGCAGCGGAGCACCAGACAGAGACGACCAGCGTGGCAGGCTTCTAGTTCCGGACTGCCCGTGCCGGGCGTGCGCCCCGAGCACGCGCGGTCCATCTTTATTCTCTTTCTAGCGCGCGCTGTAACGCCGATCTCAGCGCCGGCGCCTTATAGCGGCGCCTTATAGGGCCCCCCGCCTAGACGGAACGGCGAAATGTACGCGCCGACGGGGTACAGATGGAGGTCACGCGATAGAGGGAGGGTCCGGTAAGTTCATGTCAGGGTCCGGGAAGAGCCGTCGGGTGGAGGGCGCGGATTCAGGTGGACGAGCCTGGCTGCTGCGCAATGGGCGAATGATGCAGGGTGCCGAGCTGACAAAGCATATTAGGGCAATGGAGGCCATGGTGGGGCCGTCACCGACTGTAGTGCTGCCCGCTGGCACAAGTGTCATTGGTGCTGGACCGTTGCAGCTGATGTCGGCGGGAAGCTGGCACACAGAGTACGCCGTCACAAGCAAGGGAGCGGTCGAAACGGCTCCGTGGACAGATGTGGTCTTTAGCGTGGTGTCGTGTCGCTGCTGTAGCGCCAGCTTCAAGTCGTCCAAATAGGTGGAAATGGCTGGCTTACATGGCTCAGGTGCCCCTGATGTAGGGCGCGAGCAGTGCGGTCCGGCCACTAGGGTTGGCACAGGTGTAACCGACGAGACAACGGTGACAGCTGTGGTGATGACGGAGGAAGTTGCTGGGTTCAATTCCAGGTGCTGGGGTAAAACGGGAGTGGCCGTCCGGAGCGACTGGCCAGTGCTGATGCGCGTGTGGGCATGGTCGGGCTTGAGAGCAAGCGCTGACACTGGGTCAGGAACTGTTTCAGGCAAAGTGGGGCTGGAGGCGATCGCCGTGCTTGTTACTGCTGCCATCGGGTTGGCTTTCTCATCCTGCTCCTGATGACGAGTAGTGCTCTGCGGACCTTCTGAGGGGCTGGGGGTGTGACAAGCAGGCTTGGTCGTTGTCGAGGGCTCTTTAGCATCAGCGGGCGACGGCGTCAACCTCACAGAAGAGGCCTGCAGAGCTGTTGGCGGTAGTGACGAGGTAGATGGAGATGCCGGAAGCCTCGGCACGGCTGCTGCCGCAGAGTCGTCTTTGGCTGCAGGAGGCTCTGGCGACAACGCCACTGAAGCGCAAGGAGGCAGAGCCAGAGACGCGGGTAGGAGAGTAGTGGGAGCAGGACGCGAGGCGGAGCTCGTGCGGATCCCACCTGGTGTAGCGTCGAGAGAGACAGCCGGGCTGGAGACGCTGGACGGGAGTGGCGGCGATGCGACGTGGGGCTGCTGAGGCGGGCCGGGTTCTGATGAAGGCTGCGTGGGCGCGAGCGAGGCCGGTCCAGGGCCAGAGGCTGGCGGCGGCGAAAACGGGTCCGCTGCGTCGTAGAGCGGCGGCGGAACGTAGTAGGCGCCGAAGTACGCCAAGACGGCCTCACGCAGCTCATCGTATGGCCGGCCGCCGAAAGCAGAGTAGGTGAGCCGACGCAGGAGGTCGGCCGGGAGGATGTCACAAAGGACTTCGTGTTTGAACGGCTGGATCGTGATGCCGTTCAGGTACATCGCAGCCTCCAGTTGGGCGAACCACCCGCCAACGCCTGCAGGCCGGAACGCCGGGAGCGGCGGGTCGAAACTTGGGTGCTGCCAGTACGCCATGCTAGGAACGCCGCTGGGTTAGAAGGCACGGTTCGCCGGGTCACCACTGTTGAAGATTTGCGGGGTCGCAGCGGAGCACCAGAGAGAGACGACCAGCGTGGCAGGCTTCTAGTTCCGGACTGCCCGTGCCGGGCGTGCGCCCCGAGCACGCGCGGTCCATCTTTATTCTCTTTCTAGCGCGCGCTGTAACGCCGATCTCAGCGCCGGCGCTTTATAGCGTCGCCAGGCGCTACAGCCTGTTCATGCTTTTCCGTGTATATCTGCCCTTCTTTTAGCCATATCCCGAGGTATTTGTAATCGGCCATTTTGGGTTTTTCGTGGCCTTGTATTGTAAGCACCTGATCAGTTGTATCATTAAAAATCATCACACCTGATTTAGTTGCGCTAAAACTGAATCCTAGAGCGTCTCCTTCGTCTCCACAGCAATTAACCAAAGTTTATAAGTCTTCCTGGCTATCTGCTAGCAGTACAGTATCGTCCGCATACATTAAACCCGGGAGCCGCTGCTCAACTACATTTCCGCCTAATCTTTACGACAGATTATAACCTACATTACTTTCTTGTAGCCTTCTTTCTATACTTATCAAATAAAGCACGAACAGCAGCGGTTATAGAGGTCAACCTTGCCTTAATCCTTTGCGTACCGCCACAGTTGTGGTACTTTTTATCCCTTCCCATGTAATTTCAACTTCATCATCTCGGTAGATTTCCTGTAGAAAATCAATTACCTCATGACCGATACCTAAATCTATCAATATGCTCCACAGGGGTTCCCTGTTCACGTTATCGTATGCACCGTTTATGTCCAGAAAGGCTAAATATAGAGGTTTGTTTTCTGCCTTAGGTATCTCTATGCATTGGGTAAGAACGAACAGGCTATCATCTAAGCGCCTACCCCTTCTGAACACATTCCGAAGTTCTCCGAGTATCCTATTACCTTCTACCCATGGCTGCATTTTTATTTTTTCCGCCTGCATTGTCTGCCTTAATATAACAGAAGTTAGCGGAATCGGTCGGAAGAATTTTGTGTTCATCTTTTCTCCTTTTCCTTTATAAATCAAATTCATATTACTCGGTCTCGAGCTGCTCGGAATTCACTGATCTGTTATAACTGTCTGCAATGCTTTTATCAGCTTTGCTTGCTTCTTGGGCCAAGTTCATTAATCAGCTTAATTCTAATTGCGTCTGTCCCTACGGGTGTGGTTTTAGGAATATTTGCTTCCGCCTTTTTCCAGTTAAGACTCGTCATTTCTAAGCTGTTCTCTATTGTGCTGTCATGTGCTGCTCCCTCACTTGGTGAGATTACCCCTTGCCTTTGCTAAATGACGCAGCTATAACCGACGTAACATAGTACACAACATCGTCTCCCTCTAAACATTTTCCCTCAGCATCTATAACCTGTTCCTGCGTTCTTTGCTTTGTTTTTCCTAACCAGCTTTTATGGTTCCAGAATTTTTTTTGCCCTCCTTTATTTGCATCGCGAACATCAGCGAGCCGTTGATCAGAGGACTGCTTTATTTTAGCCTTGAGGAGGACCTGAACTTTCTGTTTCTTTTGTCGATAAAATTCCCATTTCTGGCCTATTTTCACTTCAGATAACCGCGCTCTCTTTTCTTCTCTGTTTTCCTTTCAAGCCGCCCGTCGTTGTTCGATGGCCTCCTTAATATCGATATTCGACCAGCTTCGTGGCTTCCTCTTTCCTCTCCAGCCATTTACTCATTTCACTTGTTTTATTTTTGTACTGATGAGTAGTTCCATGAGGCGTTTCTCGATTGCTTCCTCTATGTCGGCTGCTATTAGCGGTATTTGTTCGTCGTTTATATTTGGGTTCTCTTTTTGATTTCTTTGTGTTTCTTTTTTGATCAGGGCTCCCAAACATAGACTATTTCGTTTATGATCACTTCTTAGGCTGTAATTGTCCTCTTCGTCTATTTTCAATATTGCGAGCTTGCTTTAAATGCCCTGCGACATTAGACAATAGTCAATGGTTGTCTGCCTGTTACGGGATTCCCGCGTGATTTGCCCCTCATGTTTGTTTTCTCTATTGACAATAACTAGGTTGTGCCGCTCACAGAGGTCTAGCAATAACTTCCCGTTACAATCTGTGTATCCATCCAGATCCTCGATGTGCCCAATCATGTCTCCAAGCAGAAGGATATCGGAACTTTCTCCAATCTGCTTTAAATCGTCATTGAGGCACTTAACTAAATCCTTGTTTTCTTGCCTGCATTTGTCCCCGGTCCCTAAATAAACTACCCCAAGCCATGTTCTTTTACCAGCAATTGTACCTGATAACCAGACATGATCTTTGCAAGTTGTGTTTATTCTTTGCCAATTTGTTCCTTGATGTATGAGCATACCTACTCCTCATCGCTTCTTCCCCGTTGTTGTTCTGTTGCACCCTTCGCAGACATAGCAATCTATCAAATGTGGATCTTCTAAATCCCTGAGATGTGTTTCGCATAGAGCGTACACACCTACTTCTTCGTCCTTTAACTGCCGTTCTATCTCTTGTCATTTCGCTTGCTTTCTACCCCCTTGCATGTTTATGTTAGTGATCCTGGCGTTTAATTTCTTTTTCGTAGTTTTCTTTCTAGGCCTCCTAGCCGCCATTTTGTTGGGCTCAGCCGCCATTGTTATACTTACTACTTTACTTCTACCTACTCCTACGCCCTAAGCCACCGTGGATACCTTAAAAAAGCTACCGCTTGGCCTGCCAAGCGCCAGCCTATCCCTTCTCCTACCCTTCCACTAAAATGGATGCCATCTCGTCTAAAGCCTCTACCCAAGCCTCCTCTGTGCACTTCCCAGTTTCTGTCTACAACCTCAAAGCCTTTCTCGCGGCTTGACGTCCTTATCTCTCGATTAAGATTCACAACGTCGTTAGCAACCTCTCCATTTCTTCCTTGTACTTCTGGCACTGTGCACACCACGATCTCCGCTTGCTGTGCTATCGCCCTTATACCGTCAACTCCCTCTGCTGATCTTTTCACTGCTTCTGCGGCGGCTTCACCATTCAGGACATCATTTAGCTCCGCCGCTACAACTACCAAGTTACGCCGTGCAACATGCTGGGAAAGTTCAATTTTTCTCTCTCTGTACCTCGTCCATCGTCTTCTCTGAGAATACACCGACTGCTACCCGCTATCACCCTTTACACGCTTCATTATCGCTCTTTTGCAGCGCCCCATGTTTTTGTCACCAGCGATAAGCACTAGGGTACTCTCCCTCTCCCTCCTAACTTTCGTATTTTGAGGCCTATTATCAGCTGCTGTGAACTCATTCCTTGGGCTTAGCTTGTTCCCCTTCTCTCCATCGCATCTAGACTTCGTATCTTCCACCAGTGCATATCTGTTCCTCTCTGAACCTGTCTGACTTACTTTCTTATAGCTGTCCATGCCGGTGCAAGACCCATCCACGTGGCTAGCGCTGGAATTTCTGCCAGTATGGCTTCCAATGGCGGTGTCAGCCATTTTTGACTCCAACTGACCGAGCTGTTCTTGAAGCTTGCGCTCCTCTGCCCCTCTACCCGTAAGTCTCTTTCTAGAGCATCTATCCTTAGCACTAGTTTGCTGTTCGCCAGTTCAGGCCTCTCCAGGGGTGCACCTAATACGCAGCATTTGCACATAAAATCTGCGCTCTTTGCCTCCTCCACCGATTCGAACTGCGTTTCTTTTAAATTCGCCGACGCCTCACACTTCTTACATTTAACCTGCAGTAGCTTAACCATCTTAGCAGCACTCGATTATTGCTACCACCAAATGCTAGGGTATCTGCGGGCTCAAAACAAAAAGCACTTGAAAACACGTGCACAAATAAAATAAAATTCTGCCTACCACAAATGCCGATCGATCACTTAGAAAAGAAATAACTATCTTTGTAAAAAAAAGCTAACGCAGAAATCAGCACTGAAAATCTATAGCTGCCGGCCCGGCCAATTATAGGTCACTGACCTAAATTCTATTTATTATCCCGGAATCTACGCGTGGTGCTAGGAGCACATGCGTCCGCACAGCATGCGTCCGCACAAACATGCGTCCGCAAACATGCGTCCGCACAGCACGGCTGTCAGCTGTCAACTCCCATGCGGGTTGCCGCAGTGACCGCACTCGGCTTACCAAGAACGCGAGCACGCATGGACAAAGCAGCACGTTTCGCGCTCGGCTTGCCTAGAACGCCGACACTTGTCGCACTCCACTTAGAAACCATCATGGGTCGCACTCGGCTTACCTAAAAGACAAAAAACCAACTTGAAATGTGGAGGCATCATTACTTCCCTATTACTGCAGTGCGGGTTACCGCAGTGACCTCGAATTTTTTTATGGACGCTAACGGACTGTCTGTGTTTGCAGTCGCATTGTTTTTCTCGTCTGTGTTTACTTCCTGCTAATTGCATTTATTTATTTTCTTGAAAGCATCGAGCCTACGCTTAGAGGTTAGTAAGGCTACTCATCTTTGTAGTTTGTTCCCTCATGCTGAAAACCACCGGCAGGCGGCTTTATTATTTTTTTGGTGACGCTCGATGCGACCTGACTTACCTCGATTGATCGTCGTCACGAAGTTCTTCCACAAATTTCCCGATTGTTGTAGTTGATTTTGGTTTCGCATCGCTAAGCTTCCTTGCCAGCGTTAAATTGAGCGCTTCCAAGAACTTTAGGCATTATGTTCGTAGACGGCCGAGCACGCTCGTTGCTCTCGCCGCCGCCAGATCATTCAGTCCATTGTGGACGCAGGTAAGCTCAATAAATAGTTTTCGTTTAGAAGAAATATTCTCTGTCTTCCTCACTGCCTGCACTGCCGTCACAACTACATGACAGTATAGATTTGCCTTCCAGTGTAATAACGCTGTTGCTTTCGTGCTAGGATTTTTTCATCTTAAACCGTTACCTCTCTATTCTTTGTGAACTGTATATATTTGCACTCTGTCGCTGCCGAGTACACGCTCAAATGGCGCAGTAAAACCCTATTTGGAGGCTTTTTGTCCACTAAGCGCAACATGGCTTTCTGTAGATGTTGATGTTGAAACAAAATTTCGATTGGATTGAGCGTTTCAGAGCCTTGACGGCATAATAAGCATACAAGTTGTCTTTGTTCAATATATGCTAAATAATCTGCCAGTGTCAGACAATCCTTGGACGGTAGTGATATCGTCTTTTTGGCGTGTTAGTCTAATTCTACAAAAAAAGCATTCTTGTTTGGTCATAATCCATTCAATTAACTCTATTGGCGTTAGCATCCCAGCGTGTTTGAAAAGTCGTGTGACAGTCAAAATTCATGTTTTGAATTCAGCCACACTGTTCGTGTCGCAGTAGTTTCGTCGTTCACCAAAAGGGTACCTTTACAAATCTTGCATGCAACTGAAGTCGATCTATTGGTATTGGCTTACTGACATCTTTGCCACTGTTCCAATGAATGATGCTTCCTGTTCACTTTTCATCAACTTTCAAAGAGTGCTGCAAACACCACTGGTTTTCTTGATATGGTGTTATCCTAATGTATCCTGTTTTTTTGGGGGGCGTTGCGCTCTTAAGATCACAGATGGTAGTCGGATCTGCAAGAGAAAAATATATCTTCCTTCCGGCTCATTCTGTTTCTGCTGTATTTGAAAATGCATTTCTTTAAACAGGTAATGATTTATAATACATATTTATGTGTCATGTCTTTATGGTACTGTAGATCTATATGTTGTGTGTTTAACGGCGAGCTCTTTAGGTGCACTATGTGTGGACAGAATACCTGGCACCGTTGGCTAGGGTCGCTAAGTTTACAACATAAATCTGCGAAATCTTCTCCTGCGCTTTCACCGGTGGTAGTAGTCGGTACAAAAGGTGAATTAGTATGCAGACACCTATAGCTGTGAGAAGTTTTTTATATTTTAAAATAACACAAGCACAGCTTTCTGGGATATGGCCGTTTAGTTTGGCAAACTGCAACCACGGGCCGCTTCACCCTGAACTCCTCCTCTCTCTTTTCCCCTTTCCTGTCTCGCATAGCCGCACGCGGGTACACGGGAAGGAATAGTGCGGTGGGGTTGGGTGGTCGGGTTAATCTATGTTCACAATACCTTCAGCACTGTGGGAGGAGGGGGGAGCAGGAAGGGCTTTGCGGGCAAAACAAAAGTATCCATGTGGCGTGCAGCCTTCTCTGCGCCTGAAGAACGCATGCTCAGCATCGCATATTGAGAAAGGTGCCTAGTGGGAAGAGAAAGAGGGGACAGAAAAGGCAAGATGGTTGACGGGCTTGTTGTAGTCGCTTCAGGGGGCGAGGATGCTTTCCGCAATTCTTTCTGACGAGTTGTAAGGTTTCCAAAAGGTGCCACCAGGATGTAGAGAAAAGAAAAAGTCAACCCGGTAAAAACATGATGCAGTGATACACAATGTGCCATGTCTCTCGGGCACCGTATTTTTCACTCCACACGCGCTATGCTATACATACACACGCAAACCCGCACCCACGCACGCACACGCACGAACGGAAGCTGGAGCACCGAAAGCACATGTAGCGTGCGTCTGCATATCTGCGCCGTGTCATATGGCTGATTGAGCAAATATCGCACTGGCAATATGCGCTTAATTTTGAGAAAACAACTATAATCGCAAAATTAAGAAACAACAATGTAAGCGAAATATTATTAGCCATCGCCATGGTGACAGTGACTGAGGAATAAGTGAGCACGCTGTCTGCCTCATCGACCAAGTAAAATTATAGTAACAGAAATCAGAGAGTGAAGGAAAACGAGGAATTCGTTTCCTACACTCCGGCCATGCGAAGAGGTGATATATTTTGTTTTTGTGCGATGCTCTTCACTTGTGGCCATGAGTGTATTGTTCAAGCGTGTGTTAACACAGGCATGCATCTCGAGGCTACACCTTCGACTGACGCAAGAATTCACCCGAAAAAAAAGTACTTCTGGAACCTTTAACCTTTCTAACCTTTAAGTGCCCAACAATAAAACTGTGTGGCTTTTTAAACAGCTCGACTATCACCATAAGTCACGAGGGCATATCTCTAGGAGGCATTTATTCAAGGAAACTTAGCGCTCTACGTTGAATGGCTGGAAGCGACTCCTTCACGGCAGAAAAGAAACACGATAAGACTAGAAACGGAGCCAAGATACAAACACTAAATGGATGCCTAGGCTCTACAGTAAAGCGGAGTGGGCGACATGAATGGGAACAGAGGAGGGAGGAGTATTCCGAAAAGGCACACTTTCGCCCTGCTCCACAAACGCCAAGACGAAGCGACAGCGGGCCGTGGCATCTGTCGTGGTGAAGAGGCGCCGAGATCACCTTCGCAAACAGCCATCGAGCGCTGACAAGAGCGTTCATTTCATGCGATAGCGTTTCAAGCATGTAGTCTGGCCAAGTCATCACCACACGCCCTTCGACACTTGGCCATAAAAGCCAAAATACTAAATGAGGTTTCTGATGAAGTTTACCTCAGGCGGAAGGCGTCCTGGGCGACAGCACGAAATGCAAGCGCAACGAGACAAATTCATAAATGTTCCTGTAGTGACAACGATTGATATCTATAGATTGCTACAAAACACGGCACACTACGCATACATTAGTGTAGTGCTGTAGTCAAGGGGTAGCACGGATTGGAACAGTTCTTAATACGAGAGCATTTTATACTCCTGCCACACGGGCGCATTTAGTGCCACTTTAAACAACTGATATTCGCTTAAAGTGTCATTCGCGCACTGTCACACCATGAGCTTTAGTGAGACTCGCTGCAGGACGTACTTTACTCGTAGTTAGTTTGGTGGCCTGATTCCACATGGTCCGGCAAGGCGAGCGTGTAGCCTCAACAGCAGTTCCCCGGCATTCAAAAATTTGTTTTGAGACTTCAAAATATTCATCTTATTTTCTTGTTTGCTCCTTTTAATGAAACCTTGTTTCAATTCATCTGCAAATAAAAATAATGCGCACACTTTAACAGCTACTCCAGCTTTGCAAATGACGACGACCCCTTCCGCCATACGCCTAATGATTCCACAGAGTGTGTACGCAATTTCGGCGCTTGTGGAGAGCGAATTCTCAAGTTTCAGCGAACCCAAATGAACAGCGAGTGTAGTTTTGCCAAAGGTGACCTGCAATCGACTGTCGCTTACATTACAGTACGCGCATGCACTGAACGGGAAGCGCCGGTGTGGCTCAGACTGCCACTCAATGTTTTAGGCAGCCAGCAGCAGTCGCTGCCGTCGCTTGTTGTTGACAAATAAGGCCGTTTCAATGAATGCTAATGGTCACCGAATATGCTTCTCTGTAAACTGATAAGCATAAGTACTTAGGTATCACACTAACTTCTGACCTCAGATGGGACGCGCACATTGCTAGCATAACCTCGAAAGCATTACGCAAACTATTTTTTCTTCGAAGATGTCTGCGCCTTGCACCCACATCGACAAAGCTTCTCGCATATACTACTTTCGTTCGACCAGTTTTAGAATACGCTAACACAGTTTGGTTCCCCCATTCAGTGACTAATGTAACAAAACTAGAAAAAGTACAGCGTAAAGCATTGCGGTTTATACACAACAAATATAAGCGCACAGATTCACCAACTAACCTCGCGGCTATTTCGGGTTTAGCGACGCTATCATCAAGAGCGCAACAAGCACGACTAAAATTTTTATTTCACCTGATGCACAACTACTACAAGATAGACGTATCAAAATACATATCTTTCTCGCAATCACGCCCGTCGAGGCATAAACACGCACGCGCGATAACAGAATACTCATGCCATAACGACACGTTCATGTATTCGTACTTTCCCCTCGTGATCAGAGAATGGAATCGCCTTGATCCCTCAATCATAACTGCAACCACATTATCTCAGTTCACGTCACGGATAGAATCCTTATCAATTAACGAATAAAGCAGTTTCACTGACATACTCATCCGTCTTTCATCACTTCATTAGATTGTTAATTAATCGTGAAGAAAGTCTCTTATTTTTTCCGCTGCTGTGTTCCCATGTGCTCTAATTGAATTCCTTATGGCAATGCTCCACCCGACTCCTAGACATGTATTTTTCTTTTTCCTTGCTAATGTTTACCTTTTCTTTTATTTTGCTTGTTCCTTTCTGTTCACCTGTGTTTGATTTGCATTCACTTTTTTTAAATTCCAGAGTGCACTGCTCAAATTTTATCATGTTTGTCATTTTTGTTCGCCCACCTGCTATGGTCCCTGCTGGGACTGGCAGTATTGTAAATAAATAAATAATAAATAAAATCAGGTATTCCTCTCATAGGAGAAAGCAGGGACTATTACCGAGAAGCGCCGGTCCTACGCGATGTCAGCAACTTGGCTACCAAGTATTTCCCAGGCGGGCAGTCGCATAGGCGCTTTCTAGAGATTTTTCGCACTTTGTAAGCAAGCAAGGGCACAACCGGTACAAAAATGTGAATAATCAAGGTAACTAAAGCGCAGCTCACGTACTATGTCATGCAAACGAGCACTAGCAGTTTGTACACAGCGATGTAAACTAGAGTACGGGAGTGCAGTCGTCCTCATCGGTGCATTCCTGGGGAAATTTCGCGCTTATGCGGTAAATGTTCAATCATGTACTGTGGTCTTTAAGCACTCATTTAGCATCTATGTAAAATATCTGCTGAAAAAAGACGCAAAAAAAGCGAACAACACAGATCAAAATATTACATCTACGAATGATCGTCTTTGGCTTCGTCACTCACAAGCAGCAATTGAGGTACTTGTTTCTGTTGACCTGTTACTGCTTCTTTTTTGGTTCTCCACCTACTTCCCTTTCCGTTAAGTCTTTTGTCTTGTGAGCTCGCTTGCTTTAGCCGTTTTAAATGTATATGCACTGAAGTTGTTTCCATAGCGCGAGTGAATGTTAATTACGATTTTTCTTTCTAGCCTCACACGACCACAATTGTGTATGCATTTTTGTGGCTTTTATTGGTTCAGTGAATTTGTTTTGCCTGCCTTGCAACAAACTAATTGCATGAGCTATATCCACTCTCGAAGAGTGGGATTTTATTAATCAGGTCGTATTGTGCACTGTATTTTTCGTATGCATTTTTGTAGCTTTTATTGATTAAGTGAATTTGTTTGCCTGCCTTGCAACAAACTAATTCCATGAGCTCTATCCACTCTCGAAGAGTGGGATTTTATTGATGCGGTCGTATTGTGCGCTGTCTTTTTCTTATTTTAAGAAGCAATGCCACTGTACCGCTGTCTAGTGCTGGGAGGCGTGCGGCTCTGTTTTATGACAACTTTTACTGCCGGCCTCCACTGTTCTGAACCGTGTGAGACACGCATAAAGACATTATTATTACTAAAATAAAGATCCACAGAACCAAAGCAGTTCGACGTTGCCAGGGTGGGGGGGGGGGGGGGGGGGGCTGGCCCCCCCTGCTCGGCCAGCCCCTCTGCCGCAGGCACTTCGCGAGGTGCCACTCCACCGCCTGACTTAGTGTGGTACATGTAAGCAATGGCGTGTAGCCTCCGCGAGATACGCTAGGAAATACGATGCGCCACTGTCGTATTCACATAAACGCGGCTAGATAGTATACACAAAAGGGAAGTCCCCGCAGCCGCCGACATTTCGCCTTCAGCTTTCGGTGAGTGAGGTTGCGGTGCTATGGAGCCTTCATCGTCCGAGTTGAATCGCTCGCGTCTACGTCGACAGGCGAGACAGCAGAGCGTGGCCAGAGGCGGCAGTTCACTGCCGATGAAACACGCGACCAACGCAACGCAGCGAAACGTGCGAAGCGAGGTGCTGCAGCGAAAGAGCTTTCAGCCCTCAAGCCCCCAACAGCGACTAATGGAAAAGCAGTGCTCTCGCAGTTACACAACATAAGAATTGCTTAGGTGCCCTCATAATGTTTTGTTTGTGTGTTTGTATTTCGTGTTTTTTTCTTTGTTATACCCCTCATTTGCAGAGATCAGTATATGGGCACACGGTTTGCTTTTCAAGACGCGAGGATTGTTATCCGTTAAATCGCTCTCCAATGGCGCACTCGGTTATGCACTGTGCTACCTTTATTTGTGTGCGTCTTTTTCATTCGATAAATATTCCTCGTTCCACCAAAGTTCGCCCTGCAAGACAAAGAAATGAAGGCCTAATGAACGACATCCCTTGTGGGAAGTGCCTGACGATGTGCACTGGTGAAATGAAAAACTGAAAAATAGAATCAGCGCGAGAACTACGTTCGGAACTTTAGGGAGCGCACGGAGCTACGGGTCACCCAGATGACACCGACCACAAAGGTACCCTGAGAACACGACCAAAATTTGAGTCCATATTTTACACTGTTGCAATCCACTTCTTAGCTTACCCAGAACATAAACACTGGACAAAATTCCGAGACCTTCCTCACGCTCCGCGGAGCGACTCGCAGAAACGAAAAAGAGAACAAGTGAGTGCATGGTATGACTCACAAGAACACAAAGCGTCGCCACGCTTCTTCAAGAGCCCCTTCCCCTCTCTTCCGCACCCGGTCGACCCCGCATCCCGTAACAATTGAGCCGTAGAGTGTCCCACACTCGTTCCTTTTTTTTCTCACGTGCATCCAGAGCCGCATCTGTGTGCTGCGCCTTTCCATACCTGCTGAGGTAGAAACCAAGAACGGAAGCGTCCACTTTCAATGAACCTCTCCCGGCATACTCATCGGCGCACGTCTCTCGGTTGAGGCGGGCTAATAATATGGCTTCTTACTGTGAGGTGCAGCAGGTTCTACTCACACCGTCTTCATTTGCAAGGCGCCTCTAATCGGGACAAGAAAGGCGACGGGAATATGATTGAAACACACAAAACCAGTTTACAAGCAAAAGTCGGCGATTTTTCTCACCAGGCCTTCTGCCTTTGACGCCATGCTGATTGGCCAGGACAGTTTCCTTTATTTGCCAGTTTTCATTCTCTTAAGAATCGGAACATAGTATTTGTATTCACTTGGGCAAGACTGTTTGGTTGTTCCTTTTCATCCCCTTCGACATCCTTTGTGCTGGCTTTTCGCGATCAATTTTTGATTCGTTTTCTTTGAATTTTGAGCAGGAAGATGAATTCTAAAAGAATGCTGTGTGCGATAACTCAACTAATCTCTTACACTGGTAATATAGAACAATTTATCTTTAAAAAATTATTACAGCACATCTTCATGACTGCAGACGCAAAGGCTCTTCAAAGGAGGGCCTCAAGCCAATGGCGTCAGCCGATTAACATGACTTCCAGGCTAATCCTGTTAATCCGCGGTAAAGCATCTTGCTACTTCCAGCTCCCTTCGATGTAACTGTTGGAGGTGCGGTGGGATTAACCGCGACACCATGACAATCGGCCGCTGCCATTCTCTGGAGGATCTGCTTTTGTCGGGCATTTGCCGCTGAATTCTTGAGCTGTATTCGACCGTATGCAATCTCCCGAGAGGGAGCGCAGCAAAATGCTACAGCCGCTACACTTTCCACTTATATCTACCATTTGTAAATTGCTTTCTTGCCGTGGCCTATATAAGAGCGCTGTTTCGTAGGACAGAAGTCGACAAAATTAAACTCACCTCTTTCTTCTTAACATTTAACAAAGTTGGTGGTGTCTTGTGGTATAAGAGATGTTTTGCGCCTCAAAAGCGCAGAGTCATTTCTGCACCAGTACCCCACAGATAGGGTCGCGGCTATACGTCATGCACACATATGACAGGAGTTTGAATGATAGACCATCAAAAAGAAGTCGCCTTTTTCTTCAAATCAAGTATGCACCAACTCGCCCAAGAAGAAGTGTTAATCGCCTATAGCTGTTTTAATAAATGCAAGAATGTTTATAATGCGTGAAATCGTTCATTGATACTAATATATTTTGGAGGTCTTGAAACGAGAACTCTTTATTGAAATCGGTTGACAAAAAAAGGTTCTGAACACAGGTTAGAACCCAGAGTCCAAACCCCAGTCACCATATTCCAACAACGCTACAAATCACTACTTCGAAAGCATCACAGATGGAAGCGACAGTTGACCTTCTAACCAGAGGTCACCTGATTCTAGTCTTATTATTCTCTATTATTCCCGACGACATGTACTAAGCTGAACAGGTACAGAACGTCTCTAAGTAAAGCTCCATCAATCTTCTTACATCACCAATAACAAAATAAACTCAAAGACTTCATCCGACGATACTTGCTGATGCCGGCCGTTTGGTTAGCATTACGCTCTTCCAAAGTAACAAGAATATAAAAATTCAGACGAGCTAGCTATCACAGCCTATTCTACCATGACTACACATGCCAATAATAGAATAGGGCTGACTATTCGTGAGGTTGCTCCACTACAAGCATTAAGAGCACCCACGAGTACTTTTTGTAGCTACGTTAATTTTCATCCCAATAACTTTCTTTGCTTAAAACTCCGGTTCATACACTAGGTTCGAACTCTTGCATGTGCTGTTTTCTATACGGCATAAGTCACCTCACAAAAAAATAAGCATCAAAATGGACGGCAATCCATCGCTTCGAACCATTTCTGCAGCGTAACTAGCTACCAGGCGCCGCCCCTCATATGTTAAGCAATACCAGGCTTCAAGTAAAAAGGCCTCGGGAAGCTTCTAGATCAAAGCTGTGGCAGATCGACACACACAATTTTAAACAGCATATATTAGGGTACCTAAAACCGGCGGTCATTTTTGATATCTACCTGTGTTACTGCGCTGTACAGTTTTAAAGTGTGAGAAATGGGCAAAATTTGGCCCCTCCGATACTCAAACGCACTGGGAAGCTTGTATACTAACAGCACAGAACTGAAACTTCGGCACATTCCTCATCGAAGTGTATACCATACAAACCCCGGGGGTCATTTTTTGTAGAAGCCGCCGCGGTGGCTCGGTGGTTATGGTGCTCGGCTGCTGACCCGAAAGACGCGGGTTCGATCCCGGCCGCGGCGGCTGAATTTCTTCGGAGGAGAAATTCGAGGCCCGTGTACAGTGCGATGTCAGTGCACGTTAAAGAACCCCAGGTGGTCGAAATTGCCGGAGCCCTCCACTACGGCGTCTCTCATAGCCTTAGTCGCTTTGGGACGTTAAACCCCATAAACCACTAAACCAAACCATTTTTGTAGGTGCTTTTGTTCACGTTTTACGATTTTTTTACTCCTTTTCATTCAGTTACGCGCCCTGTCGCCGCCACTGCCGACAGATGTCCGCAGCTTGCAAGACAAATTTATTGACCTAGAGGACCGTTCCCGGAGGAACAACCTTCTAGTTTTCGGGGTCAAAGAAAAAGATGAAGAAACTCAAGACGATTTGAAGGAAGCTGTGATTGAGGGCGTGTTTGAGAACACCCTTGGAGTGCAAGTGTCTTCGGTAGAGCGTATACATAGGATTGGGCGCAAACAAGGGACTAGACCACGCCCGGTAATAATTAAGCTCTTCGACCACCGCGAAAAAATGACCATTCTAAAGAATTGTTCCAAATTGAAGAATAAAGCATTCTCAGTTTCGGAAGATTTTTCAGCACCTACACGACTCAAAAGAAAGAAACTCTGGGATAGTACTTCGGAAATTAGAGCAGCTGGAGGGAAAGTGCAACTAGTGTACGACAAAATTAGAATTAACGGCGAACTGTTCCTTTGGGATAGTGCAAGTAACGGAAGGATTCCCACAGGCAGACCAACAGTAGACGCACATAACCCACCGTCACCGCCCCAGTGAACCGGAACCCATGTCAAAAAGCCACTCCGTTGCCTCAACGTTAACGCACGCAGCATCATTAATAAATCAGATGACATTGAAAGTATTATTATGACGCACCAACCGCAAATTCTTATAGTTACAGAAACTTGGCTTCACTCTGATATCTCCGACGACGAAATAACACCACCAGGTTACGGAATTCACCGGAAAGATAGAAATTCGCGAGGCGGAGGGGTTGCAATTATTTACCAACAATCATTGCTTGTTTCAAAGTTACCTGATATACCTGCAATCGAGTGCGTCGTTATTAAAGTACAGTTCGATGAGCACAATTTAATTGTGGGTGGCTTTTATCGTCCACCTACACAAGAAAACTTTTTTTCCGAGCTCAACGAATTTCTTTGTTCCATTCAAAGCTATTCTTGCAATGTCCTCTTGGGTGGCGACTTCAATATGCCGTCAATAAACTGGAGTAGCGATTTTCCCGAACCCCTTACAAGCAAAGCTGAACCTTTTGTTGACCTCGTAATATTTCATGACTTGGCTCAGTTGGTAAAAGTGCCCACCAGGATTCAAAACGATACAGCTTCAATTTTAGACCTATTTCTTGTAAGCAATGCAGTGCTCAACCGTAATCCCGAAGTACATATATTTGATGGAATATCTGACCACAAAATGATATCTTTAACAGTTCAACTTCGCCGTACCACTGACATTGAAAGAAAAAAAAGTTTCGTTCCAAACTTTTCGCGCGCTGAAGACGTCGATATCTTAGACGCCATGGATAGGTCGCTGTCGGATTTTATCTCGCTTTCTGAATCAAGCACGTGCTGTGTGAACGAGCTATGGTCTTTCTTTAAGAACCTAGTCCTGAAATGCGTCAAGAACTTTGTTCCCACGAAACTAAGTATACAGCAGAGCAAACGTCCATGGATGACGAAGAAAATAGCACGGATAGGGCGGAAAGCTAAACGAATAAGAAAACAACACCGTCAGCGTCCAACAGAGATTAACACCAGTAAACTTTCTAACATACGCCTCCAACTAAAAATGGCCATTAAAAATGCAAAGGAATACTACCAAAGTGTATCTTTGAAGAATTATCTGCTTTCCTCCCCTGCTAAGTTTTGGCGACACTTTTCTTCGAAAAAACAGCCCCTATCCAGTTTCTGCATAGACGGAGAAACCATAACAGATAAATGTTTGATTGCAAAGACTTTCAATCAGTTTTTTTGTTCGGTGTTTACGAATGATGACGGTCGAAAGCCAACCTTTAATCCTTCAATTGAGTGCCCACCCATTGATAATATCTCAGTGACTGAAGAAGGCATTTTATCCCTCTTGTTAAATCTAAATATCAAGAAATCGCCTGGAATGGACGGCATACCTACTGCATTTCTTATGAGATACGCCGAGTGGTGCTCGAAGTATTTGTGTATTCTGTTTAATAAGTCTTTATCGTGTGCAGCACTTCCAAATGACTGGAAGTACGCAAAGGTTACCCCAATACCCAAAACAGAAAACCGGTCGCTTATCACTTCGTACAGACCAATTTCATTGCTGCCCACATGCGCCAAAACACTTGAACATATTATATTCAAACATATTTCGGTATTTCTTAATGACAACAACATAATTGATTCCAGGCAGCATGGGTTTCGAAAGGGATTATCTACAACAACGCAGCTTCTCGAAACCATTCACGAATTTGCAGCAATTTTAGACAAGCAGGGTCAAATTGATATGATATTCATAGATTTCGAAAAGGCATTTGACCGCGTGTCTCATTCTAAACTACTTTTAAAACTACAGCCAATACTTAAAAATGATCTGCTGCTTGCATGGATTTCTGCATATTTGTCATCACGGCGACAGAGTGTGTTTATTGATGGTGTGCGCTCTGACTCAGCACCGGTACGGTCGGGCATTCCACAGGGATCCGTCCTTGGGCCCCTTTTCTTTCTTATCTTCGTCAATGACATAATACAAGTAGTGAACGTGAAAATAAGGTTATTTGCAGATGACTGCATACTATATCAAGAAATCAATAACTGCAGTGACCAGGTTTGTTTGAATTCGAATTGAATCGAATTGAATCGTAATTGAATTCATCACTGGCCAGCGTAGAAGAATGGTGCGCCACATGGCAAATGACTATGAATGCAAAGAAAACGGTCGCTATGTCAATCACTCGAAAACGAAACCCTTTAAAATTTTCTTACAGCATTGGCGGTAATATTCTGTCTACGGTCAGCAGCTACAAATACTTGGGTCTCGTAATTACATCTGACCTCAGATGGAACGAGCATATATCATATATTTCAAAGAAAGCAATGCGCAAGCTTGGTTACTTGAGGAGGTCGCTTCGACAATCAACACAAGAAATCCGTCTTTTAGCGTACAAAACGTACATTAGACCAATTCTTGAGTACGCCTCAGTAGTATGGGACCCGTATACCCAGAAAAACATAACACAGTTAGAAAGCATTCAAAGAAAATCGGTCAGATTTATATTCAACTGTTATAGCTGGCAAGTATCTCCGACGGTTCTTCTAAACAATGCAAACTTAGAGCCATTAAAATTGAGACGGTATATGGACAGACTGAAATATATGTACCTACTATATCATGATATGCTGGGAATAGATAAGGATGTGTACATTAATTTAGTTTCTAAGCGCCCAACACGATCTAATCATTCGAAAAAATTAAAAGAATTTTCTTGCAGGACTAACGTGTTTAAAAACTCATTTTTTCCACGGACAGTAAGTGAGTGGAATGCGCTCACCTCGAGTACAGTGGAATGCCCGACGGTCCAGTCATTCTGCGGCATGCTTAACAGTATTGAAGCAAAATAGAATTACCATCGTGTCGTTATGCGCAATGCCTTGAGTGCTTCATATGCGATTGTTTTCATTGTTTGTACATTTCGTTTCTTGCTCAAGTGACTGAGCATGCGTGGTTGTGTCATGCTGCTGTGTACACGCCTTGTTGTTTTTGTCGCGCTTTACTTTTCCTTACTATTATTACTGCTGGATTTCGTCTCTTATTCTCACTTAAATTCTTGCGATGTTTTTTTTTGTTATGTTAGTTTTCTGATGTATTATTGATATGCCCACTCCTGCCTAAGGCCTCAAACTGAGGCTGGCAGTATCCTGTAAATAAATAAATAAATAAATAGAAAGTACATGTCCCGGAAAGTTAAATATAGACCTAACAGGCTCTCGGAGCTCTCTGGATGATGTGTTATTTGCCCTGATGGAGCTCCTGTTGTAAATACGTATCTGAAGCTAATGCTTTTTTTTCTTTTAATTCTCTGCAGCCAATTTCACTGTCAACACAGACTTATTTGCCAGAAAACAGATCCCAAACATCACGCCAACAATAGTCCACCGATGGGATAACAATGACGAAAATTAGCATAAATCATTTGTTCATTGCCATTTCAGCCGCCGCGGTGGCTCAGTTGTTATGGTGCTCGGCTGCTGACCCGAAAGACGCGGGTTCGATCTTGGCCGCAGCGGTTGAATTTCTTTGGAGGAGAAATTCTAGAGGCCCGTGTACTGTGCGATGTCAGTGCAGTTAAAGAACCCCAGGTGGCCGAAATTTCCGGAGCCTTCTACTACGGCGTCTCTCATAGCCTTAGTCGCTTTGGGACGTTAAACCCTATAAAGCAACCAACCATTGCCATTTCGCCAAAACGCATTTTTCCAAGGATGGTCCATCGTGCACGCCGGAATGAGGTGATGTTCAGCCAGTCTGCCAACAATGGTCGTAGGCCATTGACAATTCACGGTCCAATATGCGCGAATAGCGGATTTTCAGTTATTGGCTTTGTTTTTCCCAACAACCATCGGGTTTTCCAACAACAGCAGTGGAGAAATATCGAATCTAATTAGAGGTTCCGTCCCGTGGGATTTTAATGCTATGGAAGCTTATGATGTATAGTGTGTAATTTGCAGAAACTATGATGAACCTTCCAAGTAAGACTGCAAGCCGTTTTTTGAAGGAGTGTATTTTCACTTCCAAACAATTATACTCTTCCAAGAGTTATGGCGGACACATTTTATTAAGGCACATTAACTGTCAAGTTTCTGCCGTTCTGCTGACTCAGGTTCGTGAGTGCAGCTTGGCAAGCTGATGTGGTACTGCTAAGGCATACATTAAGTGCCTCTTGTGAACTGTTCAGTGTATCAGAACTACTGGTGGCAATCCTACTGCTGGAGATCTGTTTCATTGCCTAGAAGCAAATTTTGCGCTCTTCTTTGGCACGACGATCTCGCAGAGCGAAAAAACATACAGAGCGATGTACGACGTGATCATCAGCATAAGTAAATGACCATTCCTGGAAAGAGAGAAAAATTATTAACCAACACAGCGAATTTGGGAAGCACAGCATGCGAGGAGATACTTGCAGAGGATTTTTAGAAAACAAATTTGTTGATCATGGAAACAACTACTGCCACATTAATCGCAAAATGGGGAATCGAATTCCTCAAATTTGCTTTGCACTGAATGCCCAATCGATTTCTAAAATTGATGAGCCGTCTCACACCCCGAAATACATACTAGTTGTCACAAAAAATACGTTAGTTAATACAAATGAAATTATTTCATCCATATTATCCTTTATTAACACTCCACTAACAGTACATGATTGTAATGAAGGAAGCTTTGTGGTCGGAGAAATAGATCTATATATGCACAACTTGCTGAACCAATGCCTAGTTCTAAAAACCAGGTCTATGCAAGTATTTCGCGAATGTAAAATGCTATCGGAGTGAAAAATATCAACGCCAGCGCCAGTGAACGCCACCGGCCTGTGTATTCGACGCCGCGTTTCTGGCACAAAGTTGTCGATGCCTTCAACCCACACCTCTCTCTCATCACTCCACCTACCTATAGGACGTACCACGTACCATACATACCTACCACGTACCTATGGTGCGTACCACGTACGTGATACGTACCTACGTACATACCCGGGGTGATAGGTACGTACCAAGTACCCCCAACATACCAAGTACCCGACACATATCACCCCAACTATTACCCCACACTGCACTAACAGTTTTTGACTTTCATGAAGATTTGTGGTCGGAGAAATAGATGGATATATGCTCCAATTGCTGTACCAATGCCTGGTTCTCAAAGACGAGGTCTGCGCCAGTATTTCGCGAGGTTGTCACAGGTGCTATTTCGGAGGTTGACACAGCCGCGGGAGGCGCTACGAGCTAGAGGAACGGGATGTGCTCCCGCATAAGTGGTAAGAAATTCCTGTTTGTCTTTATATCTACATTTATGTCCTCACCCACCCTGCCGCCCTAACAGGTGGCAGTTATTGGTTGATCTCGAGTATTCGCTCAACGTTGTCAGCGCTAACGCATGCAGCCCACATTTCTCTCTCACCAACCCCCGTACCTAAAAGCGGGATTCAGGCGTCGGCTGACCCAGGGAGCCAGTTATCCGCAGTTCCTTTCCTTAAAATGATCGGAGTGTAAAACGTTGCCACCGCCGACGGCCTACGGCTTCAGTGCCGCGCTCCTGGCACAACGTTGTCAATGCCTACAGCCCATATCTATCACTCCACGTACCTATAAGCGCGACACAGGCGTACACTGACACAAGGAGGAGATATGCGCACTTACTTTTAAAATGATCGGAGTGTAAAATTACCGAAGATACTGGAAATTCTAAAGTGTGCTTGGCGAAAGCCTTGTGGTCAACCCACTTCCGCTTCCCTGAACTGCATGGCGCGCCGCGGGCGTCCCTCATGTGCTATTTTTATTGTCTCGGCGACTGCGGTCATTTTTAGAGCTAAAGCCTTTAAAGGGGCCCAGAAACACAATCTTACTTAACTGTTTTGCCTGTTGATTGCATACAGTGAGTTATAATGGTGCTATTAGCGTCGGTAATACCGCGTATATTCCGTTTTTTAATATTTTAATGTCCTCCCAAAAACAACTCCATGGCTCTGATGGTGTCGCCACACAGTGGCGGGTTTTTAGCATCGGATATGACATCACCTGTCGCGAGCTTGATCGGACAAACAGTAAATATACTGCAAATTGTGTGAATAAATAGAGACACATTTTGTCACCTGTCTGCGTTTTATATTAGATCAACAAAAACAACTTGTTTGTCTTAGATAAAAGCCCTGCGAAGCAAGTAAAATAAAAATACGCCACCAGGGGCGCTCTGGCATGGAAACAACGCTGCCAGTCTCAGCAAGAACGAGTTACAGAGAGCAGGCAACCATGGAGTACAAACTTCCGCGACGTGCTCTGGCTGGCTGTTTTGATTGGTTGCGCCAGGTGCCGTCGTTGGGAGAGCGAAATAGGAGTGGGAAGCCCCGCCAAAATCGAGTTGAGGGCAGCGTTTTGTTTGCTTGTATTTTGAAACTTCTTCACTGAATAACTCCCGTTCCTGTGCATCGATTTCTGTAATTCTTTTTAAGTCAGCATCTGTGTGACATAAACAACCCACCTGAAGTATAGCCGGTATCCCCCCAAGCAGTGTTTCGCAGCCCCTTTAATGGCTCCTACTCACGATCTCCGTCCATGCTCGCGTTGTTCGTTCTTGCTCGCGGTGTTCGTCCATGCTCGCGTTGTTCTTCCTTGCTCGCGGTGTCCGTCCTTGCTCGCGGTGTCCGTTCTTGCTCGCGGTGTCGGTCCATGCTCGCGGTGGTCGTCCATGCTCGCGGTGTTCGTCCATGCTCGCGGTGTCCGCCCTTGCTCGCGGTGTCCGTCAATGCTCGCGTTGTTCGTCCTTGCTCGCGGTGTCCGTCTATGCTCGCGTTGTTCATCCTTGCTAGCAGTGATCGTCCATGATCGCGGTGTCGGTCCATGCTGGCGGTGTCAGTCCATGCTCGCGGTGTCCGTCCTTGCTCGCGGTGTTCGTCCGTGCTCGCCTTGTTCGTCCTTGCTCGCGGTGTTCGTATATGCTCGCGTTGTTCTTCCTTGCTCGCGGTGTCCGTTCTCGCTCGCGGTGTCCGTTCTTGCTCGCAGTGTTCGTCCGTGCTCGCGCTGTTCTTCTTAGATCGCGGTGTCCGTCCTTGCTCGCAGTGTTCGTCCGTGCTCGCGTTGTTCTTCCTTGCTCGCGATGTCCGTCGTTGCTCGCGGTGTCCGTTCTTGCTCGCGGTGTCCGTCCTTAGTCGCAGTGTTCGTCCGTGCTCGCGTTGTTCGTCCATGCTCGCGGTGTTCGTCCGTGCTCGCCTTGTTCGTCCTTGCTCGCGGTGTCCTGTCCATACTAGCGTTGTTCGTCCTTGATCGCGGTGTCCGTCCATGCTCGCGTTGTTCATCCTTGCTCGCAGTGATCGTCCATGCTCGCGTTGTCCGTCCATGCTTGCGTTGTTCGTCTTTGCGGTCCGTCCTTGCTCGCGTTGTCCGTCCATGCTCGCGGTGTTCCTCCATGATCGCGTTGTTCGTCCATGCTCGCGTTGTCCGTCCGTGCTCGCATTGTTCGTCCTAGCACGCATTGTCCGTCCATGATCGTGTTGTTCGTCCTTCCTTGCGGTGTTTGGCCATGCTCGTGGTGTCCGTCCTTGCTCGCGGTGTTCGTCCATGCTCGCGTTGTTCCTCCTTGCTCGCAGTGATCGTCCATGCTCGCGTTGTCCGTCTGTGCTCGTGTTGTTCTTCTTTGCTCGCGTTGTCCGTCCATGCTCGCGTTGTTCGTCTTTGCGGTCCGTCCTTGCTCGCGTTGTCCATCCATGCTCGCGGTGTTCGTCCTTGATCGCGTTGTTCGTCCATGCTCGCGTTGTCCGTCCGTGCTCGCATTGTTCGTCCTAGCACGCGTTGTCCGTCCATGCTCGTGTTGTTCGTCCTTCCTTGCGGTGTTTGGCCATGCTCGTGGTGTCAGTCCTTGCTCGCGGTGTTCGTCCATGCTCGCGTTGTTCGTCCTTGCTCGCGGTGTCCGTCCACGCTCGCGGTGTCCCCCCATGCGCTGGAATCGTGCCAACTCTGGCCTCTCCTCTGCGGCGCAACCTCCTCCATAATTTCCTTTCCTTAAATTAATTTTCTTCATTACGGCTCCTCTATCTGTTTCTTCTTTCATTCCCACTTCCTCCCTTCCTGTACGGTGCAGGTCGTGTGTCCGCCGCGAGGGTGTCTAGGAACGGCTCATACGGCCGCATCAACAACACAACAGCGCGATTCAGGCGTTCACTGACCTAGGGAGCCAGTTGGCGCAATTCGTTTCCTTAAAATTATTGGAGTGTAAAACGTCAACGTCAACGCCAAGGACAATGAACGGAGCGCATGCACTAATTCAGTGAGCTGACCCAGGCATACAGAGCCTCACGCTAGCTCTACCCCCCGCCCCACCCCTCCCTCGATAACAAACACGCAACACTCTGGCGCATACTACAGACACACACTCTCCCCTCACCCCTTGCCCTAGCCCACTATCATCCCTCCTTCCCCACTCCGGCATGCGCCCTATGCCCAGAACCCTTCGCATGTTCCCTCTACATCCTTTCCCTCTGCCCGGCGGACCCGCCCCCGCGGGGCCTAAAGAACCTCAAGAACTGGGAGGATTGAGAGACCCTGCTGCGCTCGGAGGACCCGGCCGTGCAGACCACCGCCACCGGCCGGGCCGCCAGTGTTATGGACCTTAGGAACATAAACACTTCAGTGCAGTGGGGTCGTGCGGGGACCCTGGGTCGTGCCCCTAATTCCTGTTGAAATTGAGTTTTTTCTCTCTCTTTCTCTCTCTCCAGCGGGCAACAGTGACGGCGACGCCGCGAAACGGGCGCAAAAGAGCTGCGCTCTCAAATACCACAAAAAAAAGGAACGCAGAGCGCCGCGTCTACAGGTGACGCGTGGCTACCGGCCGCCGCTGCGCGACGACTCGACTTGGTAGCCCATCTCTCACCCTGGTATGACGTCACTAGGCATGGCATGACGTCAGAGGTCATTCTTAATGTCACGCGTGGCTACCAGCCGCCGCTGCACGACGACTCGACTTGGTAGCCCATCGCTCACCCTGGTATGACGTCAGAGGTGATTCTATAGGTCAAACGTGGCTACCGGCCGCTGCTACACGAAAGGCCGTTCATGAGCGCAGTATAGCTTTCGCAATAAAAGGCGACCGCAGTCGCCAAAGACAATAAAAACCGCACATGCGGGAAGCCCGCCACGCGCCAAGCGGTTCAGGGAAGCGGCGGTGGTGTGACCACAAGGCTTTCGTCAAGCACACTTCAGAAGTTCTAGTGCCTTCGATAATTTTTTATTGCGAAAGCAATACTGCTCGAGGTTTCCGCTCTTGGCCGTCGTCACGGAGAATCCACCATTGACCTTTAGCGTGACCTATGTGTGACGTCATACCAGCTGTGGAAAAGCGGGGCACCAAATCGGATCGTCGCGATCGTCCTAGCGAATCCTCCAAGCCGCAGCGGCGCGCCGCTGCCGCGAGCGGCGCTGGCTGTACGTGATTTCTACAGGAAATCTACCGAGATAATGAAGTTGAAATTACATGGGAAGGGAAAAAAAGTACCACAACTGTGGGGGTGCACAAAGGATTAAGGCAAGGTTGTCCTCTATCACCGCTGCTGTCCATGCTTTACGTAATAAATATGGAAAGAAGGCTAGAAGAAAGTAATCTAGGTTTTAATATGTCGTTCAGATTAGGCAGAAATATAGTTGAGCAGCGACTCTCAGGTGTAATGTATGCGGACGATATTGTACTGTTAGCAGATAGGCAGGAAGATTTACAAACTTTGGTTAATTGCTGTGGAGACGAAGGAGACGCTCTAGGATTCAGTTTTAGCGCAACTAAATCAGGTGTGATGATTTTTAACGATACGACTGATCAGGGGCTTACAATACAAGGACACGAAATACCCAAAGTGGCCGAATACAAATACCTCGGGATATGGCTAAACGAAGGGCAGATATACACGGAAAAGCACGAACAGGCTCTTAGGGCAATAGGACGAAGAGACGCCGGGATAATGAAACATAGGGAATTATGGGGATACAACAAATATGAAGTACTAAGCGGTATATGGAAACGAATAATGGTGCCGAGACTTACTTTCGACAATGCGGTTCTGTGCTTAAGGGCAGAAGTTCAGTCGAGATTAGACGTAGATCAGAGAGCTGTTGGAAGATTAGCACTAGGTGCCCACGGCAAAGCCATAAACGAGGCAGTACAACGGGTTATGGGCTGGGCATCGTTCGAAGCACGGGAAGCTAAGAGTAAAATACTATATGAAGAACGCCTGAGGAAATTGGACGATAACAGGTGGGCAGATAAGGTATTTAAATATTTATACAGAAAGAGCGTTGACTCACAGTGGCGGAAAAGAACTAGAAAACTAACCAGTAAGTATGCCGGTCATGAGGAGGGAGAAAGAAACAGCATTAAACAACAGGTTAAAAACGCGGAAGCTCAAGATTTAATGAATTCAATGGAAAAGAAACATAGTGTAGAACTATATCGATACTGGAAAGGGCAGATCAGGAAAGAATTTTTCTATGATAACTCAAGAGGCAGTGCCCTAATTTTTGAAGCTAGGTCAGATTGTCTTAGAACGCGCAGCTACAAAAAGAAATTTAACGAAGAAGATGACACATGTGCAGTGTGTGGTAGATCTATGGAAACAATTGAACAGCTCATAATCAAATGTGATGGTATCCATCCGGATGTCGATGAAGGCACAGCCACTTTTCCTGAGGCCCTAGCGTTTAAAGATAACAATGGTCATGTAAATAAATCTGCAGTAGAATTTAGCAAAAAGCGATTGGAGGATTGGTGGCTGAAAAGCAGAGATGTGGCATAAGGTTAGAGTTGTTGGAACGGTAGGTAAAGATGATGGCGATTCTTAATGAGAATTGCCAACACAGTAAACAAAAATAATAAAGAAAAGCTGAGCATGGTGGCAATTGCCACCACACCGTTTCAAAGGGGGCGCTCCCATTCATCCATCCATCCATCCATCCGTCCGTCCGTCCGTCCGTCCGTCCGTCCGTCCGTCCGTCCGTCCATCCGTCCATCCATCCATCCATCCATCCATCCACCCACCCACCCACCCACCCACCCACCCACCCACCCTCCCACCCACCCACCCACCCATCCATCCATCCATCCATCCATCCATCCATCCATCCATCCATCCATCCATCCATCCATCCATCCATCCATCCATCCACCCACCCACCCATCCATCCATCCATCCATCCATCCATCCATCCATCCATCCATCCATCCATCCATCCATCCACCCACCCACCCATCCATCCATCCATCCATCCATCCATCCATCCATCCATCCATCCATCCATCCATCCATCCATACACCCACCCACCCACCCACCCACCCACCCACCCACCCACCCATTAACCCATCCACCCATCCACCCATCCATCCATCCATCCATCCACCCATCCACCCATCCACCCATCCACGCATCCACGCATCCACCCACCCACCCGTCCGTCCGTCCGTCCGTCATGCCAGCTGTGGAAAAGCGGCCCCCCAACTCGGCTCGTCGCGATCGTCCCAGCGAATCCTCCGTGATATGTAGGATGATGTGTATAAGGTGAAGCTGCAACGATGTGCTGCAGTTAAGAAGCGGCGGCGTGCGGAAGAAACGGACGAAGAGCGGGAACAACGTTTAGCTAAACGGGGTGCATATTATGCAGCCAGGCGAGTGCGTTCAACAGCAGCCAGGCGGTCTTGCTTTCGCAATTCACTAGGCTTAACCAAGCTAAGCCTCTGCCAATTTTTTTATTGTTTTGTTTTAGAGCGCAGCCCGAAAATTGGCAACTATTGCCCACCTGCAGCACACTTTTTATGCCGATGATATCACCCTGTGGACCACCCACGGCAGTGACGGAGACATAGAGAACACCTTACAGGAAGCAGCCACCCTCACCCAAAATTACGCACGAACCATCGGACTCTCTTGCTGCCCAGAGAAGTCCGAACTGCTCCTTATCCGGCCTAAGCAACACCGCAGTCCCCGCTCCCACATTGATATTGAACTGAATGGTGACCGGGTACCTGAGCTTGACACCCTCCGTATATTGGGCCTGCACATCCACAACGATAGAAAAAGCACTACTACCCTCAAGAAACTCAAGCAGGTTGTAGGCGCGATATCGCACCTCATCCGCAGGGTTTCAGGGCATCATAGAGGCATGAAGGAGTGCCACCTAAGTCGCCTCATTCATGCCCTTGTCCTCAGCCGTGTGCAGTACACTACCCCATACTTACAACTATCCAAACATGACAAACGCTTTGGATGCTTTGATTCGCAAGTCATTCAAGGTAGCACTTCATCTTCCGCTAAAAACACCCACAGACAGATTACTAGGCCTGGGACTCCACAACACGATTGGCGAACTGGTGGAGGCCCACCGACAGGTCCAATACATCAGGCTCATACAACCTTCCACAGGTCGGTATATCCTGGACTCCCTCGGAATCAGACTACCGGCCAATGACCCAACCCTCCTCGCCATCCCACGACCCCTTCCCCGGGAGCTTCTCATCAGGCCGCTCCCGAGGAATATGCACCCGTCCCACCATGAGCAGCGCCGCAGAGCCCGAGCGAAGGCACTCCGTCGAGCGTACGGCTGCGAGCCGGACGCCTTATGGGTGGACGCTGCCTGCACGGGTGATGAAGCGACAGCAGCTGCGGTCGATTCCTCTTCATCCACCCTCCTCACACTACCTCTCCCTCCAGACACGTCCCCAGAGGCTGCATAGGAAGCCGCCATTTCACTTGCTATCACCCGCACGGAAGCCCGGTATATTTTAAGTGACTCTAAAACTGCGATACAAAATTTTGCTCGAGGCCGAGTTCATGTCTCTGCTTTCGACATACTGGACTCGCCCGATGCACCCCCGCCCCGCCATGTTGAGCTGATACGGGTGCCTGCGCACGCCGGGAATCTCGGAAACGAGGCCGCCAACCTTTTAGCCCGAGGTTCTTTAAACCGGGGTCAGGTGGCCTCTGATCGGGGATTCAAGAAGGAGCGCATGCCCTCATTCAGTGAGCTGACCCAGGCATACAGAGCCTCACGCCAGCTCTACCACCCGCCCCACCCCTCCCTAGATAACAAACACGCAACACTCTGGCGCAGACTACAGACACACACTCTCCCTTCACCCCTTAACCTAGCCCACTATCATCCCTCCTTCCCCACTCCGGCATGCGCCCTATGCCCAGAACCCTTCGCCTCTTCCCTCCACATCATTTCCCTCTGCTCGGCGGACCCTCCCCCGCGGGACCTAGAGAACCTCACGACCTGGGAGGCCTGGGAGACCCTCCTGCGCTCGGAGGAACCGGCCGTGCAGACCATCGCCACCGGCCGTGCTGCCAGTGTTATGGACCTTAGGAACATAAACACTTGAGTGCAGTGGGGTCGTGCGGGGACCCTGGGGCGTGCCCCGAATTCCTGTGTAAATAAAGTTTTTCTCGCGAAAGCAATACTACTTTCACTTTCAAGCCTTTGCGGTGCGACGGCGGTGCCATGAAATGACCTTTCGCATGACCTCTGTGTGACGTCACGCCGAAGAGCTGGGCGACCATCTCGCGCCGTCTGTGTGCGACGGCGGTGCACATGAACGGCGGCCTAACTCCCGCTCTCTCCGCCAGGAGCGCCACAGGTGTTGTGACGTCACGCCAAAGAGCTGGGGGACCATCTCGAGCCGTCCGTGTGCGACGACGGTGCACATGAACGGCGGCCTGACTGGACTGGATTGGACTGGACTGGATTGGATTGGATTGGATTAGATTAGATTAGTTTAGGTTAGACTGGATTAGATTAGATTAGATTGTACTGGATTGGATTGGATAACCGACGCATCGCCACAAGTCTAACCAAAAGCACCACCACCAGCTACGCTACGAGCTGAACTATGGCGTAGGTACGGATATTGCTTTCGCAATTACCGGGCTTAACCAAGCTAAGCCACAGCGAATTTTTTTCTGTCTCTCTCTCTTCGGCGCGAGTTTCGCGGCGTTGCCTTCGCCGATGCCCGTTCGGTGTTCATTGTGTTCATTGGCGTTGGCGTTGGCGTTGATGTTTTACACTGTACTTTAAGGAAAGGAAGCGCGCATAATTGGCTTCCTGGGTCAGCGGACGCCTAAATCGCACTGTAAATTCGTAAATTTGTTTTTGAGGAATGGAAATGGCGCAGTATCTCTCTCACACATCTCGGCGGACTCCTGAACCGCGCAGTGAGGGAAGGGAGGAAGGTGGGAGTGAAAGAAACAAGAGAGAGAGAGGTGCCATAGTGAAGGTCTCCGGAATAATTTTGACCACCTGGGGACCTTTGTTGTTGCGGCCGCCAGAGTCGTTGCCTAGCAACCGTCGGGGTGGTCACCCCAACCGCACCGTGCAGGAGAGGAAGAAGTGGGAGTGAAAGAAGAAAGAGGGGCCGTAGTGAAGAAAAGGAAAAGTGTATTTGAGGAAAACAAATTACGCAGTAACTGTAACGCAGTAACTGGACACCTGTCATCCGTTTGTAGAGGAAGGGAGGAAGTGGGAGTGAAAGAAGAAACAGAAAGGTTGGTTGGTTGGTTTATGGGGTTTAACGTCGCAAAGCGACTAAGGCTATGAGAGACGCCTTAGTGGATGGCTCCGGAAATTTCGACAACCTGGGGTTCTTTAACGTGCACTGACATCGCACAGTACACGGGCCTCTAGAATTTCTCCTCCAAAGAAATTCAACCACAGCGGCCCGTAATGAAGAAAATTTATTTGTGGAAGGGAAATTACAGGAGGTTGCGCCACTGCGCGTAGGAGACGTCACAGTTGGCACGATTCCAGCGCAAGGACGGACACCACGAGCATGGTCGGACACCGCAAGCATAGACGGACGCCACGAGCATGGACATACACCGTCAGTATGAACCATTAAAGGTTTTCGCCTTAAAACTTTGTCAACTCCAACGCTCACGCCAACGCCAATGAACACAACGATCGCCGAAGGCCTATGGCTTCACCGCCGCGCTTTTGGCACAACGTTGGCATTATCAAGGCCTGCAACGCATATCTGTCACTACCGCCACGTAGCTTACAGCCCGATTGAGGTTTCCACTTTTCCAAGACGGCAGTTTCATTTCATTTCATTTCATTTATTCTTCCCTTAAAGGCCCGAAGGTATTACATAAGGGGGGCACATATTGATTTACAACGGCGATGAGGAAGTTCACCCGCGTCAGAGCGGTGCAGACGTGCGTCGCATGCGCTCCCGCCAAGCAGCTGTTTTTCGGCGTTCAACTAGGGCCTGCGGGCCGGAAACTACCGCGAACAGATCCGGATTCTCCCTCCGTGCAAGGGGACACTGGATTTCGGGCAGACGGTGGACTATTTCACATTTCATGGGACTTTTCACCTCTCGGACGCGTGAGAGCTAGCTAGGCCTAACGCCCAGACCTAGCGTAGCTACCCGTGCATCGACGGGAGCCGGCCCCTGGGGCGGCCCCGTGACCACCACGATGATCAACGCCGTCGACGGAGATGAACTGGCACCCTCGGAATTTGAGAACGGTGAGTGGGAGACCGTTCTCAGCATGCACGACCGCATGAAGAAAAAAGGCGGGAAGCCTGAAAACGCCAGCGGAAACGCTGGCACGAACGCCGCCGCGAATTTCGGCGGGAACGCTGGCGATCACGGCGCCGGGGTGAAGAAATCGACTGCCACTCAGAAAAAGAGGCAAGACCCGAACATCCGAAAAAGGGCACCAATGCCGAAGCTCCCGGAGAGCGACTATAAAATAATCTTCAGGCCCAGAGGCTGGAACTTGAACGATTACGTGCCACGTCACCTACTGCAGGCCACCTGCGCGGCCGCGCAACTACAATACGGAGATGTCCTGGACGAAGACACTTCAAGAATCAACTCCGTGAACAACACGTACACGATCAGCACACCGAATCGTCAACGCGCGAGCACCTACGCGAGGATAAAGACGATAGTTATCGGGGAGAAGACCCTCGCCATGGCACCCTACGTCGCGGCTCCCGACGACGCAATTAAGGGCGTGGTATACAACGCCTATGATATCGGAACACCGGAAGAAGTCCGTCAAGGATTCATCAAACGCAACCCGGACATCGAAGTACTCAACGCCAGAAGAATTGGCAAGTCCAGATCTATTCTCATCACCTTTGGAGAGAAAAAGCTTCCCAGACAAGTCTTCTACTGGGGATCAGTGTTCATCGTCTACCCGTACCGAGAGCGGGTAGAGACCTGCTACAACTGCAGGAAGACGGGACACAGGACGGATGTGTGCTATAAGCCATGGGTAAAGCGTTGCCGCAGATGCGGCGAAGACCATCCAGACCCACCGGAGGGAGAACTGCCGACATGCAAGCCCGAATGCATCGTATGCGGGGGGCCACACAACACCGGCAGCCGGAATTGCAAGTATCGGCTGGCAAAGAAAGCACCTTTTAAAGCCAAGAACGACCTGGGGCAACTTGACTCCGGACACCAACCAAGACCGAAGACCAGGGACCACAGCGGCACCCGCAAGGGCCACCGGGGGAGAAGCAGATCGAGCTCCTTCCCACCATTACCGGGGACCGGAGGCGCCAGCTCGGGTCCTGAGAGAGAGAGCAGCTCGAGCAGAGGAAGAGGCTCAAGCAAGGACAGAGACGCGGGCAAAAAGGTGAGCTGGCCAGATAAGGCCTCTTCTTGGGAAACCGCTCGGGAGAAGGAACTGGTAGAGCAGCTCGCTAAGAGGGACAGAGAGCTAGACACCTTAAAGAAGGAAATGGCGGAGCTGAGGAAACTCATTCACGCTAACACAAAACAGCCGAAGGTGGTCGAAAAACCTCCTTTGCAACAATCACAAAACGCGAGTCAGGCGCCCCCGCGTGACACATATGAAGGGGGAGACATTCAAAACGCAATGGATACAGACACCAGAGTCCCCTTGAAAAGACCTCTACCCAGAGAGGAAAACACAGACGACAGTACTCCCAAAAAGGCGGCAGAAAGTCCTAACGAGGACGCATCGGCTAAAACCCACATGAACGTTAGGCCGGACATGAACACACTATTGAAGCGGGTTGACGCTCAAGACGCTAGAATTGATGCCCTTACCGCTAGGGTAGACAAAATAGCCGAACGTGCTGACAATCTGACGGCGGAATTCGTCACGTTCAGGGAACGAACCATGGGTTGCTTCCAGCAAATTCTGGAACAACTAGCAAACATAGAAGCCAGGCTTCCCCCTGTTGCCGGCAACACCCTCCCCTCGCTGCAACCGCAGCAGCAGCCTCTATAGGACATCATGGCCCCTAGCCAACAAATTAGAATCTGGCAGTGGAACTGCAGAGGCTTCCAGTCCAAAAGATGGAACCTGCAGGAACACATTCAAAAAAACATAACCACACCGGACGTAATCACGCTGCAGGAGGCAAGCGGCATGGTCAAATTAAATGGCTACGCCGCGTACACCCCGCTAGAAGTGCAAAAAGAGCACAAACCCAAGTCGTTCACGGCCACGCTAGTGCATAGAAATCTAACGGCAACACAACACGCACTCGAAAACACAAGCGAGGACTACTTGATGTTAGAAATAATCCCAAACAGAAAAGGGGACAACAGTCTCTTTATTCTGAATATATACAACTCACCGAAAAACCGGGGCACAGGGCTGGCGGACCTATTACGTAAAGCCATTAGACTATCTTATAAGAAGGGATTAGTAATCACGGGGGACTTCAACGCCCCGCATCCGGCATGGGGATATCGAACGGCCTCCCCTAAGGGAAACAAACTATGGACAGAAATCCAAAACTTAAGGCTCACGCTACTAAACAACCCGCAAGACCCCACGAGGATAGGCAATAGCGTCAGCGTAGACACGTCCCCAGACTTGACGCTAGGCAAAGACCTCGAGGGTGAACGATGGTCAAACACAGGACACACCTTGGGTAGCGATCACTACATCATAGAGATTGAAACAAAAACCAGGCCGATGAAGGGGAAGCTGCGCGAAACGAAGCTGACAGACTGGGACACCCTCCGAAAAGTCCGGGACAGAACCGCTCCGAGGGAGATATCGGATCTAAATCAATGGGTTGAGACACTCAAAAAAGACGTAAACAGTCACACTAGACAGACCCCAACCACCGAACATGACATCACAGACTCGAGGCTAGCCCACATGTGGGAAGCCCACGAGAGCCTCTTGAAGAGGTGGAAAAAACAGAAACACAATAGAAGGCTAAAGAAGAGAATATCGACACTCGAAAAACAGATAGAAGACTACACAAACGAGCTTCAGCGTCAACACTGGGGACAAATTTGCGATGAAATGAATGAAAAGCTAGGGTGCAAGAACACGTGGCATCTTCTTCGCCACTTAGTAGGCCCAGGACAAACAATGTCGGCGGCACAAGGGCAGCTTAAACGATTGATTCACAAATACCAGGGAACAGCCGCGGACCTAATAGAGGAACTGAAGAGCAGGTACCTTAACACAGACAAAGGGGGTTCATCTCCAGCTTACCAAGGAGCAGAGAACACACAGCTAGATGAGGACATCTCGATAGTGGAGGTATGGAGAGCAATGAGTCAACTAAGAACCACGTCGGCAGCGGGGGCAGATGGGGTAACCAACAAAATGCTAAGGAACCTAGATCTAGTCTCGGTCACGGCAGTCACAGATTACCTAAATGAGATATGGAAACGAGGTAGTCTACCTTCACAATGGAAACATGCCAAAGTAATCTTTATTCCAAAACCCGGGAAGAAACTTGAAGTGGGCAACCTCAGGCCGATATCGCTAACGTCCTGCCTGGGGAAGCTGATGGAACATGTCATATTAAACAGACTCCAGGAATACGCAGAGGAAAGGGAGGTATTTCCTGAAACGATGCTAGGCTTCAGGAGCAAGTTGTCCACGCAGGACGTCATGCTCCAGCTGAAAGCAGACATCATAGACCCGCCCAACAAAGGGGGCGCCAAAACTATACTGGGCCTAGACCTACATAAAGCCTTCGATAACGTCAAACACGAGGTCATACTAACTAATCTGGCGGAGATTACCCCTGGAAAGCGGACCTACGATTACGTAAGGGACTTTCTAACCGGCAGAACCGCAGAAATAAATCTAGGAGATATCCAGTCAGAAACTATTAAGCTGGGAGATAGGGGAACTCCGCAGGGCTCAGTGCTCTCTCCTTTCTTATTCAACCTGGCGTTGAAGAACCTACCGCCGCTATTGAAGACTGTCGAAGGTATAAACCATACGCTATATGCGGATGACATAACAATATGGACGCATACAGGAAACGATGGGGAAATAGAACAAAATCTCCAACACGCGATCGATATTGTCCAGGAATACGCAGAATGGGCAGGACTAAAATGCTCGCCAAGCAAATCCGAACTTCTGGTGATCCGGGGGGCTAGCAAACGCGATACCAACGCAGGAGACATTCACGTACTGGTAAATGAGACTCCGGTAGCCAGAGTTGACAAAATCAGGGTCCTAGGACTTATAATACAGGACAATAAAAAGAACACAGAGACAATAAACAGGCTTAAGTCCACAATTAACATGACAACCAGGCTCATAAGGCGAATAGCTAACAAAAGACGGGGAGTCAAAGAGAAAGATCTCTGCCGGATGGTTCAGGCTTTCGTGATAAGCAGAATAGTTTACGCCGTTCCCTACCTCAAGCTAGGGCTGGCGGAACAGAACAAAATAGATGGGATCATAAGGCAGGCATATAAAGCAGCATTGGGGCTGCCCCACTGCACTCCTACGGAAAGACTTCTTAAACTGGGGATCTACAACACCACCACGGAACTATGCGAGGCACATATATTTGCGCAATTAAGGAGGCTTGCGACCTCACCCCCGGGGAGAAAGATCCTGAGCAACCTAGGATTACATGATAAAATTCCGGAAAGAAACGCGCAGGCAAAATTACAGACCAAAGTTAGAAAATTACTCACTATTAAACCACTTCCAAAAAACATGCACCCTGTTTTTCATGAAGGCAGGAGGAGAGCCAGAGCAAAGGCCCTTGAAGCCAAGCTCGAAGGCTCGAAACACACAACCTATGTAGACGCGGCGGAATACGAAGGAGGCGACTCCTTTGTGGTCGTGGCCGTGAACAACTCGGGTGAAACATTAACGGCCGGTTCGGTCAAAACAAAAAACTCAGGGACAGCGGAGGAGGCGGCTATCGCCATGGCAATGGCCAGCACCAAAGCAGTCACCATAATTAGCGACTCCAAGGTGGCTATCAACAATTTTGCGCGGGGTATGATCTCCCAGGAGGCAGAACGAATATTAAGGCATAAAGACTGGGACCAAAGAGAGGTGGAACTAATATGGGTGCCGGCACACTCGGGGAACAGGGGAAACGAGTTGGCTCACAGTATAGCTCGAGGTTATGTCAGCCGAGCAATGAGCCGGGTCGAGTCCCCAAATTTCACGAGAGATGCATTCATATCATTTCACGAATACACCAATCAGTTTAAACTGGAAAGGAGGATCTATCCGCCACCAGACAAAAAGCTCGACAAAAGCCAGGAGGTAACGTGGCGTCGGCTCCAGACGCGAGCCTTCTTTAGCCCGTCGAGACTAGCACACATGTATCCAACACAATACAACGCTACTTGCAAACAATGCGGCGAGATAGCCGGATATGACCACATTTTATGGAGCTGCAAAAAGGCGCCGCCACCGGCGGACCTACTACCAGTCCCTTCTCTAGAGCGGTGGGAGGCTATACTGGCCAGCTCAGACCCGTTGACGCAAATCCGGGCCACTGAGTGGGCTCACAAGGTCGCCAAGAGTCATGGGCTCGAAGCCACCTAGTATAATACCCACTAGGGCTCAGTGCTGACAATAGACGTTTTCCAATCCAATCCAAGCGGCGATGATGGGAACATGCATAACAATAAAAAGAACAAACATACAAACAAACATAAAAGGGGTTGTAGTCACATCAGGGTTTCCCAGAAGGTTAGGCGCCTTCCCTCTTGTTCAGGTGTCCACGGAGATGTGTGAGACAGATACTGCGCCATTTCCTTTCCTCAAAAGCCAATTTACCAATTATACCCTCTGTCCAAGCTCACACTGCATTGGTTTCGCGCCTTAAGGGATACTGAAGCAAAACCTTAAAATTGAACAAAAACGCTGAATATAGGTTCTCGGAATGTGATTGCACCGAAATGTAGTAGTCACTGCGCATATATTTCAGCGGACGGTTTTATTTTCGATGTTTCATGAGCGTGCGCCAAGCCCTGAGGCCGGCGCGAGGTGAAGAGCGTGACGTCATGCTCCACCCTTGCATTCCAGCGGCGAAAAATATGGCGGCGCCCTTAGATGCATGAAGCCACGCTTCGGACTGCATTCGTCGTTGTTACTGTTTTCTTCAGCGCGTTCAGTGGCCATAAATGGGCCACTGGTCTTTCGCTTTGTCTGCTATCACCCATAAGAAAATTTATTTATTTTTTATTTAGAGCGACGATTCTGCCCCATTTAGACTTAAAAGGGGCGTTGGTTTGTTAGCAACAATGGTTCCCCTCCTAACCTCCAGATGGCGCCACTAGTCTGAACATCGTCGGACCTCTGATTTAAAAGTGAGAATGTTAGAAATGGCGTAAGGTCCGGAAAAAATAGCTGCATTTAGCATACGTAAGCGTGCATATGGTTATGGCATGTAGACAGCGTCGATTAGCATCTTGACATATATGTGTACGCCGTGAGCAGACAACAGACAAACGACGAGCGGCCGACGCAAAACTAAAAACTGGAAAAGCCGCGAGTAGCGATGGCAATCGCGCTTCTGCCGGAATAGTGGGCGCGCGGATGTATTGACGTCTAGACGCAACTGCCACAGGCTGCCGCCAGGTGCAAAGATACGGAAATAAATCGGGGAAAAAAAACGTGTTATCCGCCTTTTTCGCTAAAATGCTTGTCGCATTTATCAATTTTAGCAGTCAAGCTCTTGTTTACTTCTAAAAAAGCAGCTCTAAAAGTTTCGTTCAGAATCTCTTTAAAGCGCGATTAAGGTGTCCACTGCTGCTTACAATGTGCAACGCCGACAGCAGCGACGGCAGCGGCGAAGGCGACGCTGAGAAACTCAGAAACGGGCGCCAAAGAGCTGTGCTCTCAAACCAGAAAGAGAAGGCGTAAGGGAAGTCTGCGCACATAGTAGTTCTTTCACTAAACACTAAAACGCTGTGTGGAGGCAAATCTAAACGAACACCTTCCCCAGCCCCGCGATATGTGCCCGCATATACCCTGATTTATGTGTCCAACATGCCACTCTATCCCACATACTCTGGGCTTGCCCTCGGGACTTCCCTCCTCAAGGTCTGCACCTCTCGAATCTAGACCAGTGGGAGGCAGCATTGCTCAGTTCCGAATCGGACACACAGATCCGGTTTGTGACAAGAGCCCTACAAGTCGCCGAAGGCCCCGGGCTCATGGCCATTTGATGGGGCTATAACCCCACACCACCCGCTACCTTTGTCGGCGGAAATAACGTTTATCCTTCTCCTCCTGCGATCTGTTGGCGCCGCATTCGTTGGCCGCAGCACCACACAGACGCTTTTATCACAAGCGCTCGGACGGTACGGGTTCTATGGCATCGCATTGGTCGCCACCCGCACAAAACATCAGTTCCGGTCAACGCTGGAGTCCAGTGTCACGAAGAGGGCACGAAGGGTTGCACACAAGCTGCCGCCCGCAGGCGCGAAACCATCGCGTTATCATTGGGCTCTTTCAAAGGTTTCTTCTGCCAGTCCTCCAAATTCAAGTCCACAACCCATGTGCAATGCCAGTGCCCGTTAATGAGCCCCATGTCGCCGAAATTACCGAAGCCCTCCACTACCGTGTCCCTTATAGCCTGAGCCCTTTTGGACCTCAGATACCGAAATTCAAACCGAACACGGTCATAACAATGTCTATCGTACCTCAGCGCAAGCTATTCACATTTACTTTCATCTCTACAACATAGATGGCGTTGGGTTGCTACAGCACATAGCAGTTAATTGAAATGCTTTCTAAAGCAGAACGAGATTGTGATCGGGTCCCGTTTCAAAGTTTGCATGCTCGTAATTACTCATGTACGTATCAATACACAACGACACCTCACGTAGTCAAAGTCCACAACGCATTCATTAGGCCCACTTTTATTCATTTCGAACCAGCGAGCCTTCGTAGCATGCTCTGAGCGTGTTCACCTCGCATTCAGAAAGATCTGGGTTAAATTCTGCCATAAGCCATTGAGATTCTCTTTGGAGATTCTCGTGCTACAACGCCAACGGCAAACAACGCCGACAGCGTCTTTTCTGCGAAACTAGCTCCTTAACGCTATTCGAGTTGAAACAGAATGAAACTGTACACATTTTGTTATTGGTCTGCTGCAGTGGAAGAATAAAACTTTCTGATTCCCACTTTCCACAAACGATTGACGACCAACGTCTTCAGGAACACAACATATGTCGGGACGCATGAAACTCCACCTCGCCGATTGAAAATGTGGCCAATGTTCGGTGACTCAATTTCACAAAATACAAAAAGTAAAGGTGCCACTATTCTGGCTGCATTCCTGAGCGCTCGACGTCATGCTAGACATATCGCCAAGACAGTTAGCAGACAGATGTCCCAGGGCTTTGTCGCTTTCTCTTTTCCATCGGGAGAAAAAAAATTCGGCGCAGAGTCAAAGCAGCAATTCAACCAGAACCGTAATCATTCCTGAACGCATTTGAAGGTGAAAGACAGGTGCTACTCAAAAATAAGATATTGCACTCCAGGCTACCTAATTACACCAGAGATCTCATAAGGTACAAGATGGCAATTTTCTCTTGCGCATAGTACGAACACTTCCGGTCGAGAGAGCGTTTTTCTCGGCGCGCTGGTTGTGAGGCTAATCTTGGCATTGCCAGCCCGAGGCCATACCCGTCGAGTCGAGGCCTCGTCAACCCAGTGGATCGGTGTACTTCAGAGCGAGTGTCCGGAAAATGATGAGGCATCAATAAGCATTGCTCAGTCTCTTCTTTGGAGCTTCTGCTGTAGGAAGAGAAAGAGCAGCTTAAAAATGGGTAGAGGGAAATCCAGAAAGGGTGGATGAGCGGCGCCGCGTTGAGATGGGCGCAAAATAAACACTGGTTGGAGAAGGTAAGCAAGTAAAATCAAAAAGAAAAAAATAGCGCCTAACGCGGTTGGGGCCAGCGCTCTTCGAGAAAGGGGCTTTGCCAGGACAAAAGATGAAAACATGGGATTCCAAGCGGAGGGCTGAAAGGAGTGACAGGATACTGGAATTCACCAGGGTGGAAATTTGGGCAAGTCGGTATTGATCCATAACGTAAGAGTAGCGCAAAACCAGGACGACGGACACAAGGGGAGAGAACACACACCAAAAACACAGGCGCTAACTTCCGACTGACGAAGAGAACCAAACCCAACCAAGTGAACGGAACCCGAGCAAAAGTAGCGCATGCGCTGACCTAAGATAAAAAAAATCGAAAAAAAGGTGCGAAAAATGCGATAAAAAATGTGAGATCACGGATGTTTTGAACCCAAGAAGGCCAGCTCTCGTTTAGACAAGGAAATGGACGGTGTACTAACGCAGTTATCTTGTAAGGCAGCAATCTGTGCAGCTTCCACAATTTCGCGAGTTAGCTTATCTCTACTCTTAGCAACGACTGAGCATTTGTCCAAAAAAGGCACGCACTTGCAATCTTTGCAGTGCAAAGCTAGATTGCTGCCGGTATAAGTCTTCATGTTATTATTGTGCTCTCGAAGCCTATCGCTCAAGCACCTACCGGATTGCCCAATATACTGCTTGCCACAGGAGAGCGGAATGTTGTACACAATGCCCTCAGTACATTTAACAAATCTTTTCCTGTGGCGGATTGTACACTGCTGCTTTTGGGAGCTATGTGCGGAGGGCACGGACCTTTTGCATAACACACTGAGCTTTTGTGGAGCTGAAAACACCACACGAACGTTTGCCTTTTTCCCTATTTTCTTGAGATTGTGCGCCAGACAATGGACGTAAGGAATGACAGCCACCTTGCCTCTCGTTTCTTCTGTAGTGTTAGGTTCTTTCCGGAGCTTTTTCAGCAGGTTTTCGGCGACTGTACCCACGAAAGGACGGGCGCTGACTATGCTTTTCCTGAAACAGAAGGAAACCAGCCTCGACCTTCACGTGGTGGGAGCCACAAGGTTCACCAGCGTGATGGCAGAATTGTGCTTAGGTGGATGACACAGAAAAGAGCCCAATTGCGAAGAAATACGTTCATTAAAAATTGCTGGCTGTGCGACTTGGTGGGATATCATTGGAAATGAACAGCAAGAAAGCTGACACAGACAAGAGAAGACAAATAGACGACTGGACGGACGCTGACTATCCTCTTCCTGAAGCAGAAGGAAACCACCCTCGAATTTCAGGTGGTGGCAGCCACAACGTTGACAGCGTGATGGCAGAATTGAGCTTATGTGGATGACAGAGAAAGGAGCAAAATGTGAACGAAATACGTTCATTCAAAATTGCTGATGGGGCGGGTTAGTGGGACATGATTGGAAAGAACCAGCAAGAAAACAAATCGAGAGAAGAGAAGAAACAGACGACAGGACGGGCGCTGACTATCTTCTTCTTGATACAGAAGGAAACCACCCTCGAACTTCAGTTGTTGGCAGCCACAACGTTGACCAGCGTGATGGAAGAATCGTGCTTAGGTCAGCGCATGCGCTACTTTTGCTCGGGTTCCGTTCACTTGGTTGGGTTTGGTTTTCTTCGTCAGTCGGAAGTTAGCGCCTGTGTTGTTGGTGTGTGTTCTCTCCCCTTGTGTCCGTCGTCCTGGTTTTGCGCTACTCTTACGTTAAAGATACTGGAATGCTGGGGAATGTGTCAGAGGCAATTAAAACGTGATGACAGGCAAAGCACCAACGACGTGAAGGTGCCAACTATTGCCTCAGTGCAAGAGCGAAACAAGGAATGAAGAGCAAGCCGCATGTTCGGCGCCGGAAACTTTTGAATAAGAAAATGTGGAGCTTGGTCATCGATTTGACCAAAACCGCTCTAAACACTGACATAATGCTTGCGGCCGTGTGCTGTAGCCTGTTTGGTTCAAGCTCGGATAAAAATGTTACTGTGCGAACACCAAAAATATGGAGCAGTAACTAAAGTTAGCATGCACAGTGCGTGCTGTTCGAGTGTTTCATATATGATACATTAAAGAAACAAAGCAGGATAACGCACGTTCATGCAGCAGTATTCATAAATACAATGATTCTTTGGTAAACAAAAGATTCCGTTTTTTTTATACAGAACAAGATAGACAGGTGTCTAGGCTAGCTTGAAATGACACGCCGGGCTACTCAGTAATGCACGAATTCCGGGCCATTGGTATTAAAGCATCTCGGAAAAGAAAAAAACGAGGAGAAACGCGTAAAATTGTGACTGGTAAAAACCTCCGATGCTTTTATAGAACCTAGACAATGTTTATAGGTAAAAGCACATGTAAAAGCCATGAATGCCAAATATTCAAAAGCAGGGTAAAATAAAAACGAATGAGCGCAAAAAATAAGCTACCCGCTTCAGTCGTAATTCTTGTTTGGCAAGTTGGCTTTCGTTGAGTTCGGTTTATAGGGCGAAACCCGGATGTCTATAGGCCCTTCTGTTCATTCTTAACAGGTTTTTGTACTACCTCCACCCTACCGTTTGTTATCAGGCATCGCTGTGCCCTTGTTCTGCGGTACTGAATCACACGGTATCTCGTGTGTTATCATTCAGTTAATTCCCAAAGAAAAGAGACTTGTTCAGCCTTTTTCTATTTCATGGCTCTTTGGTTGCCACATGGTAATGTCCGCCTATGAAGCCACCGTCCATACCTTTCAATAAAATTAGGTGTTAGTAGGCGCATGTTGTTGTCGTTTTTTATGTCTAGTTTCCCTGTGTTTTTCGCTCTGTGAGGTCAACATGACCCACTTTAACTTTCGGCGTGAGAATGTACATGCGTTTTCTGTTTGTTTTTTGCAATCTAACCTATGGTAATTTTCTTTCTCATCATCTGCCTCTTCGTGCAGCAAATGTACAGCATATGGCCACGTTTGATGCTGTTTATTTGCGATGAAACCTCAATTCCGGTTTAGTCACACCGTGTGATCTATCGAAATGCCCCATGCGTATGCGGGATGTTGCAAGTAAATTTAATCAAGGATTTAAAAAAAAGTCATATGCCGTACCTGGGTGAAATCACCGGCATATTGTTTTCTGCCGTGTGGTGCTTCCCCGATAGGATAGAATAAGAAACCATTTAATGTCCAACAGACAGAGGGTAGCCAGAGGGCTACCCACCCGCCTAGACGACGGCCGAAAGATTTTTCGTGTTTGTACGTGGTCCCTCCCGGGGGGCATGACGCCATTCCCATAGTATGTGGTCGACGGCGGTCCTAAGTTCTCAGTTCGCGCATTTCTCTGAAAATTGCCCTGGGTACATAAGACTCCTGAGGGCCGGGTTTGGAAAGGTGTAAGTTTGTAACCGGTGCCAGTTGATGGCTTGGTATCGGGACAAGGATCTATCCGCTGGAGGAAGTCTAGCTCGTTGCAAACGATAGTGTTGTGTAATTTCTCTGTATGTCCCCATGCGATCCCCCTCTGTAATGACCACCTCGCTCGCGTCCGCTCGGAAGGAAAAGCCTCGGGCGAACTTGTGGGCCGTCTCATTACCAGGCCGGGATGCATGTGCTGGCGTCCAGACTAATGTAATTTTCCGGTCTATTTCATGACGGCTTAGAATTGTATTCGTTAGAGGGGAAATCCGGCCCCTCTTGAAATTTAGCATGGCAACTTTGGAGTCAATGATGATGTACCTCGCTGTTGTGCCTACACAATTAAGCCAGTGCTATTGCAGCTTCCTCTGCACTCTCTAGGTTACCCAGGAGTATGGTGGCACTTATTTTGAGGTGTTGTTTATTACTGACGACCACGAGGGTCATCGTGTTCTTACCATACTCAGCGGCATCCAAGTAGACCACGTCCTCGTCTTTGTAGGAGCGGAAGCGTTTCTCTAGCGCCTCTGCCCATTTGGCCCGGCGCACTGAGTGATGAATAGGATGCATGTTCCTGGGTAATGGGGGCACAATTATATTGTCCTGAATTTCTCCAAGCATGTCAACTTTGGCGATTGTTCTGTTATCTCGACTCAGATGGAGTATTTCTAGAATGGCCCTGCCGGTAGTGGTCCCGGCTAGCGTTCGATGTGGGACGTTCTAACTGCTGCCGTAATTTCTTCCAGAGTATTATGCATGCCTAGCTCTAGGAGGCGGTGAGTGGATGTGCGGATGAGATATCTTAGAGCTTGTTTCGTGCACCACCTGATAATTCCATTTATCTTTTCCTCTTCTGAAACTTTAAGATCAAGGAAGGGGGCAGCGTACGTGATACGGCTAACTACAGACGCTTATACCAGCCGCAGGAGATTCTGCTCTTTCATACCATGTCTCCTGTTGGCAATCCGCTGTATGAGTCGCATCGTTTGTTGTGCGCAGTTTTCCATCTTAGTTATTGCGTCACCGTTAACCCGTTGCTTTGTATAATCATTCCTACAAATCTGATTTTTTCAACATGAGGAATCTCCGCCCCTTGCGTTTGGAGTGGGCGCGGCGGAACCAGCGTAGGCATGTGGTCTCACAAGCTTCTCTTCTGCCTTGTGCAGGTTTTCTTGCCCAGTTCTGCCGCATCAACGACTGCAGTAAATGGATCAGCAACCGACACGTGTTCTCTGGCTGCACCGTCACCTTTGGAGCCTCTTCCTTTTGATTGTCCATTCCCGCGTGACATCAAGCCTGAAACGCCACCTAGCCACCACGTGACCTTGTCCGAATCGCCTTTAAAAGAACGTCAACAAGAATTTGTCTTCAGTGGGCGCGGCGGAACCAGCGTAGGCATGTGGTCTCACAAGCTTCTCTTCTGCCTTGTGCAGGTTTTCTTGCCCAGTTCTGCCGCATCAACGACTGCAGTAAATGGATCAGCAACCGACACGTGTTCTCTGGCTGCACCGTCACCTTTGGAGCCTCTTCCTTTTGATTGTCCATTCCCGCGTGACATCAAGCCTGAAACGCCACCTAGCCACCACGTGACCTTGTCCGAATCGCCTTTAAAAGAACGTCAACAAGAATTTGTCTTCAGTGGGCGCGGCGGAACCAGCGTAGGCATGTGGTCTCACAAGCTTCTCTTCTGCCTTGTGCAGGTTAGTACCGATTACTGTTCTGTTAAAAGTGATTGCCGCTGTCTTCTGGTCCTGCCGTGCCCACAGCAGTTCGTTGAAATTGCCTACAATGCTTTTTGTATGTGCAAACTGCTCCTATGTGGAGACGTTGAAACTAATCCCGGTCCGGATACTACTGAAATGCTGAAAGAATTACTTAAAGGGCAAAAAGGCCTAGCCACTGAAGTAACTGCTTTGAGAGAGCAACAGAGCAATATGGAAAAACTCATGAATGATATGAGACTAAGGTTTACAGCCTTGGAGAAGCAGATAAACAGGATTGACACTCTAGAACAAACAATATATGAACTCCAGGCGAAAATAACTGATTTAGAAGACAGGAGCCGCCGCTCAAACCTTATTGTTTTTGGAGTAAAAGAGGAACCCGGGGAATCTGAGGCTGACTTGAAAAAGAAGGTTCTAACTGAAGTTTTTGCAGAAAAGCTTAATGTATCTTGCAGTTCTGTGGGCAGAATACACAGGCTGGGCAAAAAGGCAACAAACCGCCCTGTAATTGTGTTCTTCCAGGACTATAACGAAAAGCAAGAACTCTTTAAAAACTGCTCGAAACTAAAAGGCAGTAATGTTTCAATACAGAACGATTATTCACGAAACACACTTAGGAAGCGTAAATTACTGTGGGACAGCGCGAAAACAGAAAGGGATGAAGGAAAAAAAGTTACCTTGATAAATGACAAGCTGCGAATCGAAAAAATGCTTTACACCTGGGATGACAGCGATAACAGCAGAGTTCAACTCGCTGATAAAAACAGTTATCAAAGCAGTGACTGACATTCTCAACCTCGTGTTAAGGAATTTCGCTTACTTAATATCAATGCACGTAGTATTGTAAATAAATCGGAGGCTTTGGAGGCTATCTTGTTGATTCACAATCCACACGCCGTAGTTATAACTGAGACTTGGCTGAGAGATGATATTGATGATGAAACTGTTTTCCCCCGCTCTTATCAAGTTTTTCGCCGTGATAGAGCAACACGTGGAGGGGGAGTAGCGGTCCTGGTGAATCAAAACACAGAGGCACACTCGTTGCAGCAAATAGCTAACCATGAAAGTGTGACTTTAAAACTGTCGTACGGGGGTAGATCGTTTGTGCTTTTTGCTGTATACAGACCACCTGATTCACCACCTCAATATTTATGTGATCTGGCCGATCACATGTCTAAATTTCGCCGTGATAAAATATACCTTGTCGGTGATTTTAATCTCCCAAATATTGACTGGAATAGTCCCTTCCCTAGTACAAACAATGACATAAATGCCTCATACATGTGTGATATTATGCTGACTCATAATTTGCAACAGGGAGTTAAGCACCCAACGCGCATACACGGTGAAGCTGCATCTATTCTCGACCTCGTCTTTCTCAGCCAAGAAACAGAACGTTTTACTGTTTCAGTTGAAACTGGGTTATCTGATCACTGCATGGTGGTTTTTACTTGTCCCATTCAACAATATGTCGACAGTGAACCTGCAAAAATTATTTCCGTGAAAAACTTCTCCAGAGCTAATGATGAAAGTGTGTTAGATTACTTCAGCTTACACCTTGACATGTTTCGAGGAACTAATGTTGATGAACTCTGGAATAAATTTAAAGAAATCTGTACGTACTGCATTGATAACTACATTCCTAATAGAACAAAGAAAACGTGTAAAAAAACTCCTTGGATCACGCGAGAAATAATACATTTGAAAAGAAAAATCAAACGTCTGAAGCGTGGGGGTGCCTGTCGAAATATAGTTAAAATACATCAGGCTAACTTCACAAGTGCTTTGCGCCAGGCTAAACAAAATTACTTTCAGCATAGCCTGCCAAATTTTCTTCGTGACTCACCAGATAAGTTTTGGAAATTTTTATCGAAAAAGAAGAAAGCAATTACGCGCATTTCATGTCAAGGTGTGCAGCTCGCTGATAAATCGCAAATCTCTGAGGCATTCAATAAGTATTTTCAGAGTGTGTTTTCCCATCATAGTTTATTTGTTCAACCCAGTACCATGTCTCCCAACTCGACCCCCGACATTGTTTCTTCTTCTGGCGTATTCTCCATGCTACTTAACCTCAAACCTAAAGCGCCCGCTGGACCTGACGGGATACCAAATATTTTTTTGCGCCGTTATGCAGAAGCCATCACAGAGTTCCTGGTTGTTATTTTCCGCAAATCATTTGAAACAGGAAACATTCCTTCCGACTGGAGGAAAGCGCGGATTGTGCCCGTGCTGAAAAAGGGTGATCCTGCCTTGATTGCTAATTATCGTCCCATATCAATAACTTCCACATGTTGCAAACTTGCTGAGCATATCATAGCTAACTACATTACTACATTTCTAAACGATAACAAGGTACTTACCTCCCATCAGCACGGGTTTCGAAAAGGCTTTTCCACTGTCACTCAGCTAACTTCTGTCATTCATGCTTTTGCAAGTGTACTAAATAGCGCTGGTCAAATGGATGTTATATTTTTAGACTTCAGCAAAGCCTTTGATGTTATTTCTCATGCCAAACTAATTTACAAACTTGAACTTATTGGTCTCCCTAATTTTATAATTCGTTGGATTTCCTCATACCTTTCTCACCGCACACAATTTGTTTGTATTGATGATTGCTATTCAAACCACCTGCCGGTCACTTCAGGCGTCCCACAGGGAAGCGTCCTCGGACCTCTCCTCTTTTTAATATATATCAATGACATTATTAACGTTATAACTACCCCTGTTGAAATTAGATTATTTGCAGATGACTGTGTTTTATTTCACCAAATTACTTGCCAAGATGATCAAGTTTTACTAAACTCCAATCTTCAGAACATACATACATGGTGTAATAAATGGGACATGAAGCTAAATTTAGAGAAAACAGTATACATGACGATAACTAACAAAAAGGCTTCCTTCTCATTTCCTTACAATATTTCATCTCACCTTCTGACCGAAGTGAGCGAGTACAAGTATCTAGGAGTTACAATAACAAAAAACCTTAGCTGGAATAAACATGTATCAAACGTATGCTCCTCAGCATTTCGTAAACTCTGCTTTCTTAGACATAAACTAAAACTTGTCCCACCTGAACTTAAAAAATTAACCTACTTTTCGATAATAAGACCATCACTAGAATATGCGTGCACCGTCTGGGATCCCTACACTAAACGTAACATCGAGGCCCTTGAAATGATTCAACGCAAAGCCGTCCGTTTTATTTTTTCAAAGTATCGTGTAACTGACTCACCAACGACCCTCATGCGAACTCACGGTATTGAAACATTACAGCTGCGGCGGAAAATTCAAAGACTGAAACTACTTTTCTTACTAAAAAACCATAAACTGTCTATGAATGCAGACCCCTTCCTCAAACCTAACACTACGCGCCAAACACGAAATCATCATACACAATCATTAACCCCTTACAGTGCTAGGATTAACGCCTTTAAATACTCATTTTTTCCACGCACCATTGAGGAGTGGAACAGGTGTCCGCCAGATCTCTTAACCAGAGCTGATTCTTTTGACTCTATGTTTTCCTCACAGCATTTAATTTGAGAGCCATTTATTTCTACGTTTACTTTTTGTATTTTGCATCTGAGCCTTGTATTTATTGCTGTATTTTGTGTTACAACTTGTATTTAACATTTTTCATTTTTGCTAAACCTGTTCTTTTTTGCATATATTATGTATTCGCCCCTCCTGCTTGGGCCTACTGTAGGCCTGCAGTATGTTCTAAATAAATAAATAAATAAATAATTTAATGTTAGAGATGGTTATACTTTGTCTTTTATGCAAAGGTCGATAAAAAAAGAAGTTCAGACTTCTGCGGTGAGCATTGCAAGCCCCTACGGCTGACATAGTTTTCGAAATTATTTATGGCCTATGTTCGATGTGCGCGACGTGTCCACGGGTCATCCAGATGGTGAGGTCGTCGATATACATGAAGAAGTTCAAGCCATCTATCCCCTCCAGTCTCTTCGGGAGCCGTATCATGACCGCGTTGAAGAGAAGAGGGGGAAGTACCAAACCCTGCGGGGTGCCTATGCTACCCAAGTGTATGTCTTAAGACTGACTTTCACCAAAGTGGATACGCGCTATCCTGCCCGAAAGGAAATTGGCAGTGCAGTTGTATCTGCGTTCCCCGACGTTTAAAAGAGCACGGTTATCTAGTATCGCCTTATATTTTACATTATCGAAAGCTTTAGTGCGATCAAGTCGCACTGTTACTTTCGCATCGAGCGACTTAGTGTCTAATATGTCATGTTTGAGCTGTATCATGACGTCTTGCGTGGACAAATGCGATCTAAAACCTATCATCTAATGGGGGTATAAGTCGTTGTCTTCCATGAAATCGTTTAGTCGCGTTTGTATCACAAGTTTCATCAGTTTTCTGACGCAAGATGTAAAGGTTACAGGCCTAAGATTTTCTAGATTGAGCGGTTTCCCTGGCTTAGGTGTGAAAATTACCTTAGCGGTTTTCCACTGTTTGGGAATCTCACCCTTCTCCCAGCATTCATGCATGAAAGTGATCAGCGCTGTTATAGATTTGTCATCTAGGTTTATAAGAATTTTGTTGGTTAAACCATCGGGTTCGGGGCTGATTTGGATTTCAGCTTTTAGTATTTCTGCTCGAACCTCGAATTCGTGAATAGGGGCGTCTAGTTTGCTTTTGGATTTGCCCTCATAACGCGGGAAGGGGGTTTTCGTGGCGGCGCCTATATATCGACAACAAATTGCATCGAGGAGTTCCTGCTCCGAACCTTCAAATTTATGAACTTCTGTAAATTTTGTCGCTGTGTTAATTTACTACCTTCTGTATCGAGGAGGCGTCGAAGGAGGTTGCATGTTTTGGCGAGGCCGATATTGCCCTCAAGCTGGCCACACATTGTTTCCCAGTTCTGATCGCAGAGTCTAAGTGCATATTCCTCAATCCCTTTGTTGTGGCGCGCTAGGCGTCTTCTGAGATTGCGATTCCACTTTGGTCTCTTTAATCGCTTTTCCGCACTAGCTTTGGCCTTCCACATATGTCTAGTACTTCGAGTTCCGCGTGGTCGTCGAGCGTTTTAGTTGCATTCGTAGCATCACTCCGGAGGTGCTCCGCCCATTGTTCTATGTTTGTGATTTGTGCCTTTCTCCCTTCCTGGCTACGAGCGTCGCGGAAAGCGTCCCATTCGATAATATGCGGGTAGCGCGTTTGGCGCTTGGCAGGGCCAACGTCAGTTTCCGTGACAAATGTGTAATGGTCACTGCCTAGGTTTAGCAAGGAGTTAGACCAATTAGCCGTACCCGAATTTTTCCCCAGGTTGAGGTCTGGGGACGTGTCAGCGCACACGCTGTTACCCATTCTTGTGAGGGTCAGAGGATTTGTGAGCAGGGTGAAGCCCATTTGTTGTATGTCTAGCCATAGCTCTCTCCCCTTCGTACAGTGGCGAGGGTAGCCCCATGCAGGGTGGTCGGCATTGAAGTCACCTAGAATAACCAGTGCATGCTTGTTGCCGATACGCATGACTTTTCTGAAGAACGAGTCGAATTTAACTTTCATTTGACTTGGAGTGCTATAAATATTCAGAATGAAAAGACTGCGTTGAGTCTTTTTGGCCGGAATAAGTTCGACGAGGACGTGTTCTATATGGCGGATGCCCGTGTCATGCACAATGGCCTAATGTACCTTTTAACGCATGTGGTAACATTAGGTTTGTCACCTGTGGTGTTAAAAGCTTGATAACAAACTAATTTTGACGCGCCTCCAGTTTCATGGAAGGCGATAACCTCTGGGTGGACCTTCAGAGATGCAAGAGCTGCTTCCCCGAGCGTTTTTTCTTAAACAGCTCCTAACTACTAATACAGCTAAGGGTAATTATGAATAATCTTTAATATTCACTTCTGCGCCAGATGCTGTCGATAAGTTGTAGAGCGGGTTAAAAAGAACCAACCCAATTTTTTGTACCATCGCATCTTGTTCGTGGTCCTTTTTTTTCAGCATTTGTAGAAACCCCGCTAAATATGACAAAGGATGTGATTGCGCTGTTGCTCTACTGTGTGGTAGCGCTGCCAAGCGCGTTCTCAATGAACGAAGCGTGATTTGGATTGGAAAATGTTTATTGTCAGCACTGAGCCCTAGTGGGCATCATACTAGGTGGCTTCGAGCTCATGGCTCTTGGCGACCTTGTGAGCCCACTCAGTGGCCCGGACTTGCGTCAACGGGTGTGAGCTGGCCAGTATAGCCTGCAACCGCTCTAGAGAAGGGACTGGTAGTAGGTCCGCCGGTGGCGGCGCCTTTTTGCAGCTCCATAAAATGTGGTCATATCCGGCTATCTCGCCGCATTGTTTGCAAGTAGCTTTGTATTGTATTGGATACGTGTGTGCTAGTCTCGACGGGCTAAAGAAGGCTCGCGTCTGGAGCCGACGCCACGTTACCTCCTGGCTTTTGTCGAGCTTTTTGTCTGGTGGCGGATAGATCCTCCCTTCCAGTTTAAACTGATTGGTGTATTCGTGAAATGATCTGAATGCATCTCTCGTGAAATTTGGGGACTCAACCCGGCTCACTGCTCGGCTGACATAACCTCGAGCTATACTGTGAGCCAACTGGTTTCCCCTGTTCTCCGAGTGTGCCGGCACCCTTATTAGTTCCACCGCTCTTTGGTCCCAGTCTTGATGTCTTAATATTCCTTCTGCCTCCTGGGAGATCATACCCCTAAGAAAATTGTTGATAGCCACCCTGGAGTCGCTAATTATGGTGACTGCTTTGGTGCTGGCTATTGTCATGGTGATAGCCACCTCCTCCGCTGTCCCTGAGTTTTTTTGTTTTGACTGAACCGGCCGTTAATGTTTCACCCGAGTCGTTCACGGCCACGACCACAAAGGAGTCGCCTCTTTCGTAATCCGCCGCGTCTACATAGGCTGTGTATTCCGAGCCTTCGAGCTTGGCTTCAAGGGCCTTTGCTCTGGCTCTCCTCCTGCCCTCGTGAAAAGCAGGGTGCATGTTTTTTGGAAGTGGTTTAATAGTGAGTAATTTTCTAACTTCCGTCTGTAATTTTGCCTGCGCGTTTCTTTCAGGAATTCTGTTATGTAATCCAAGGTTGCTCAGGATCTTTCTCCCCGGGGGTGAGGTCACAAGCCTCCTTAATTGCGCAAATATATGTGCCTCGCATAGTTCCCTAGTGGTGTTGTAGATCCCCAGTTTAAGAAGTCTTTCCGTAGGAGTGCAGTGGGGCAGCCCCAGTGCTGCTTTATATGCCTGCCTTATGATCCCGTATATTTTGTTCTGTTCCGCCAGCCCTAGCTTGAGGTAGAGAACGGCGTAAACTATTCTGCTTATCCCGAAAGCCTGAACCATTCGGCAGAGATCTTTCTCTTTGACTCCCCGTCTTTTGTTAGCTGTTCGCCTTATGAGCCTGGTTGCCATGCTAATTGTAGACTTATGTCTGTTTATTGTCTCTGTGTTCTTTTTATTGTCCTGTATTATAAGTCCCAGTACCCTGATTTTGTCAACTCTGGCTACCGGAGTCTCATTTACCAGTACGGGAATGTCTCCTGCATTGGTATCACGTTTACTGCCTCCCCCCCCCCCTGATCACCAGAAGTTCGGATTTGCTTGGCGAACCTTTTAATCCTGCCCATTCCGCGTATTCCTGGACAATATCGATCGCGTGTTGGAGATTTTATTCTATTTCCCCATCGTTTCCTGTGTGCGTCCATATTGTTATGTCATATTGTAATGTTATGCGTGGACGAAGCATGAGTGCTCACCGTCTCGAGGTGAGCGGCTGACGTCCCACTCAGCATAGTCTTGAGTGTGCGTCGGAACACACTTCCGAACATGGGAAGCCCGGCGTGATCTGCGATAGGTGATAAGCAGCCCATACTGGGAAATGCTCTGGTGTTTCAAAGACTGGCTTGAAAAGCATGCCTAACGACAAGGTGCAGGCATGCTCTTGTCCCACATGCATAACTTCCAAATCTCAGTTAACTCGTAGTCAGGCGAGCACAGAATCTGATCACAAATCCGATTACTGCGCAGAACCACCGCTGACGGACGTCATGGCTAAACTTAATCTGGTACTTCTTCGCCTAGAAAGACTAGAACAGGAACAGGAAGAGCAAATGGCAAAACACGAGACAACACAAAGTAGCATTATCAGACAAACTGAAACAATTGAGGTCATAGAAAATTCGATGCAGATGCTCTCAACTAAGTATGATGAGCCACTGGCCACTCTCAGTTCGCAAAAGGCGGACATAAAAGATCTCAGAAAAAAAACAAGCGACTTGGAATGTATGATCCTTGGTAAAGCTGCACAAATTGATCGGTTAGAAGGAGCAGTAGAGAGGTTGGAACTGTACTCAAGAAAAAACAACATCGAGATCCATGGTGTGAAACAGAATGATAATGAGGATCTGAGGGCAACTCTTGGTTCTATAGCAAGCCAACTCGGGCTAAATGTTCCCAGTCCTGACGACATCGAGGCAGTTCACCGAATAAAAGGTAAAGACAAGACAGCTCCTCCTATATTAATTCGCTTTGTAAGGCGGGAATCCAAGGAAAAATGGATAGAAAAAAAGTGCACTTTTAGAACAAGAGGAAAAAAATTTTTTAAACGAGAACCTAACACCGGCTGTATAAAGGCGTCTCTGGCAAAAGAAAACTCGAGCGAAGAAAACGAGTTACCGCTATTTTTGGCTTCGATATGGGCGCATTTTGGTAAGAAAGATGGAAGGTACCTCAGTAATTCACGTGAACAAAGAGGAAGATTTGAGCGCAATAATATGAAAAACAAAATGTGCAACTTATCAGGACTCAAGGTTAACCGCAGCAAAGGTGATTTGTTTTATGGTCGCATTGCCTGTGATTTCAGCAAGATGTGCTTGAATCGTGAACTACAATTTTTACTTCACCATGAAAAGACCCATGTCTAACGATAAGGCTGCAAGTACTGGCCTCATGACGCCGCGTGATTTGATAGCACCAGTCGCCACTATTAAGGAGCAAATTTCATGCCTACTTATCAATGCTCAATCAGCTCGAAACAAAGAAGACACGATCACAACGTTGCTTGATAGTTTTACCTTCAGTTTCGATGTCATAATGGTCACCGAAACATGGTACCGCAATGAATGGGAAGTGTTAAAGCTACCTGGCTATACGTCGTTCTTTTTAAACCGCTGTAATAAAAAAGTGGCGCATTATGCTACTAATCAAAAACACATTTGACTGTGACGTGGTTACCTCTCTGTCAAAAATTACAGACGAGTATGAAGTTCTGGTAATGCAAAGCACATTTGGTATTTTTTCTACTGTATACAGGCCACCTGGAGGAGACATGGAAGCGTTTCTTTTGTTTCTTGAGGCAAATTTGAATTGGATTAATGACCATAACTACAATTTTATACTTGGTGGAGATCTAAACATAGATTTCTTGAGTCATTCTGGGCATCGGGATCAGCTTCAAAACTGATTAACTGCTCATGCATGCACAAATGTTATTACGACTACAAGTCGCATTCAGTCGAACACGTCAGTGCTGCTTGACGTTGTGATTACGCACTCTAAAAACACACCATTTTGCTCTGGCACTTTAGATGTACATGTTAGTGATCACTTGCCAATATATATAGTGCTTAGTGGGCGTCCACTTCAGTTAAAAGATTCAGAGGCTCGTGTAACAACATTTAGAGATATAAACAATAGATCGATGAACCTTTTATCTACTTGCCTATCTAAAATTGATTGGCAGGAAGTGTTCTGTTCCACAGGTGCTGACGAGGCATACGAACATCTCATCGAAAAAATCAAAGCGTCCTACAGCAGCTGTTTTCCGTACGTGACGAAAACGCGACCGCGATCAGCGCGCAAGCCTTGGGTTACGTTCGAATGCCACAGCGCAATTCGCGAAAAAAACTCCCTGTTTGCGCGCTTCTTAAAGACCAGAAATATTGAAGACTCTAAATCATTCAAGAAACACAGAAATAGAACGAACAAGCTTCTGCGTAGAAGTAAGCAACGTTATTTCTAAAACCTGCGGAACAACGACATATCCAAGCGATCTGACCTTATCAGGAGGCAACTGAATTATGTTTTAAATCGCCATTCAGCCCACGGTGATTGTCCTGTCAAGTTGGCTATCAATGAAGAAATCCTTACTGGTCACGAACTAGCTGAAGCATTTAATAGGTTTTTGCCTCTGTGGCGTGCAGTAAGCATGACCCGAATTGTACAAGATATTTGAAAAACAGAATGTGAGAAAGTGCATTTTTGTTCCCGATTACTGTGCCTGAAGTCAAAGAAGTGTTCTTGTCTGTAAAATCCGGTAGGTGTGTTCATGTTGACGACTTGCAGATTCATCCAATTAAGCATGCCATTCATATCTTAGCGCCTTTGTTGGTACATGTTGTTAACTTAATCTTTTCGACAGGGCATTTCCCGTCCCGCCTACAAATGGCCAGGGTGTCGGTTGTTTATAAAGGAGGCGACAAAAACAATATGACCAACTACAGGCCGATATCGATCCTACCGGTCCTTTCTAAGGGAATTGAAAAATTGATGCACGATAGAATTAATGGTTTTCTGGCAAAACACGGCTTACTAACATCCTTGTAGTTTGGATTTACTAAACACCGTTCAACCTAGACAGCATTACTAAAACAAAAAGAAATTATCCTGGACTCTTTCGAACATGAATATTACGTGCTAGGAATATTTGTGGATTTCTCGAAGGCTTTTGACCGAATTAACCATACTACTCTCACAACTAAGTTAGAACACTACGGATTTCGCGGCACATTCTTGAAACTTTTGCATAGTTACTTAAATAATCGACAGCAGCTAGTACAAATACACGGGTACACATCTAATTTTTCTGGTCTCGGGAGTGGCGTCCCACGAGACAGTATTCTCGGATTATTGCTATTCAATATCTATGTAAATGACACTGTTAACATTAACGACGACACTAAATTTATCATATATGCCGATGACACCAGTTTGTTCTTTCCAGGGCCTAGTTTGACTGCGATCGAATCTAAAGCCAATGATGTACTTCCGCCGTTAGCGGACTGGATCATGGTAAACTCATTACTTATAAATGTCTCTAAAACGAAGGCAGTCTTATTCCGCCCCAAAAACAAGCCGATGAACGCAAGCTTCAATCTTAGCCTAGCTGGATCTAACATAGAAGTGGTACCCGTTCTAAAAAGTCTCGGTGTTCTTTTCCAAGAGAACATGACGTGGGACGATCACGTTCAAACGACCTGCTCTAAATTATCTCGTAGTGTTGGGATGTTATCGCGCCTGCGATTTCTTTTGCCCCCAAACATAAAATTATCGCTTTATCATAGCCTCTTTTTTTCAATTTTAAGATATTGTTACCTAGTCTGGGGCACCACAACTGCTACTAACCTTGCTAAAATACACAGGTTGCAAAAGAGAGCTGTGCGCATAATTTCAAATGCTTCTTATGATGCCCACACCAAGCCCATTTTTGAAAGCTTGAACCTAATCCCATTAACAAATCTTTATAATTCAGTGCTTGCATCACGCTATCAGACCTCGATGAAAAATAATGATTTTTATCTCAAGGAACTTGCAGAAATGAAATTACGGCACGCTGCTTATGACACAAGGAGCACAGAACAATGGCAGTTACCATATGCACGAACCAGTTACGGTCGCCAGATGCTGCGCTACACCTTACCAAGTGTATTAAATGCTGCCCATATCGCTCACTCATAATCAATGTGCTCTGAAACTTCTTACCACACTTCTGTGATTTTTATTTCTATATGTATTTTTTGCGAGTTTTTCGAATTTCCTAGCTACTCCTTGCCTTGTAACTAGTCTTTTTCGCCTTTCTTGTATCTTGTATTCTTGCACTTTATTTTTCCTTTTGTATTTTTGTATCTTGTATTCTTGTATTTTTCGGCTTTCTTGTATCTTTGCTACTTGCACTGTAATTCCTGCCTTGATGTATCTTTGTTTGTTCTTTTTGTTGTACATGAAATAAGAATGTACTTGCCTTTCTTTTCTTATCATGTCGGTTTCTGTGTCGCTCCGCCGTCTGCAACGGTGTGCAGGCCCAGTCAAGCCTTTTTCAGGCTTTTTGCTTGCCCCCCCCCCTCAACATCACACCTGTCAGCGGACGTTTGATGTTGAAAATAAATTTGACTTTGACTTTGACTTTGAAATGCCAGCGAATGCAAACTGGGTTTTTATTGAGACATCGCACGGACGAAACAAAAGTGAAGCCGCGTATTTCGAGATAGCCTCCGTTTTTTTTATCTTGGAGCCAGGATGGCGGCCGCTGACTTGGGCACGGTCAGTGCCCACGTTTGGTTCCATACACGTGGATGAGATCGCTGGAATATGGCAGCCAATGAGCGCAGTCACGGGGTTTTTAGAGCGTTAGCTCTACTACTCGCCTTACTCAAGGTTCTGCATGCCATAGTTTCAAAATGGCTACCCAGCGTGACCCAGGTTGCCAATCTTCCACATAACCAAAATGGTCACTATACCACGTAATTGCACCACAGTTGCATAGTAACGACGGATGCGTTGCAGCGGTGCTCGAGCGCCGTAATTCATGCTGTACTTTGGTTCCGCTATATGTATCCTAGTCCGGCGGCCATTCCCATATATCCCAGTCCGGCGCGATTCGATCCGGCGACCTTCGCTGTCCCAAGCCATGCCTCCCAGGGATCTTCATACGGCTACTGCGGCCGAACCGTTTATCGCAGGATGTTCCGGATGGTTTCAAACGATTCGTCGTTTTATGCAGTGCACCTTGCATGTGATGCGGATATAAACAGAACTGGTGTGCCAGATTAGTGCAGAATCTATTCACTAGATAGCACTGCTTGTATTCCAAAAGATCGCGCTGCGCATAGGCTGCCCTGCCGGGTGTATATCAATAACCACAGTCCTCGCTTCTCGCTGCCACACGATGAAGAACGGGAGCCTGGCACCGGGCCATGTACGTCAACGTTATACCGCTGCCGCCGGGCAGGTCCCGATGACCCAGACCAACGATTGCTTCCCGAGAACGATTTGCGTGCGGATCGAGAACTGAAGCATGCTAGACTCTAGAATTCGAGAGCTCACGCTCGATATTCAATCGCTGCCTCAGCATCGACTAATTTATTTTTTATATTTCGCGGGCTTTCTGTGTGTACTCGAAAAAGGAGCACGTAGGAGGATGTTGGTACAAAAAATTGGATTGTTCGTTTCTTGACCGTCTCTACAACTTGAAGAATTGCACATGGCCCGAAAGTAAATACCGGAAGTTTCGTATAATTGGCCTTACCTAATTATTTAATAACAACTTATAAATACTCAGAGGAGCGCTAGAGGATGAGGACGATATATCATTGGTTTCACGTAATTCTCGTACACCACTTTTTCAAATCCTTTGTTCGAATTACGTGAAACGTCTTGTATGTCGGAGAATTAGTGGCAAAAAATCGCCACTTCTGGCCTGTCTGTTAAAATGGCGCTGCTAATCCTGGGGAAATATTGCGCAACAAGGGCCATTGTTGGCTGCGTAGCGGAGTGGCGATGCCAGTATGAGTGAAAATATCGACAGCCGAAGCTATTACTGGGAATGTAACCGACTGGAACTGCCATTTTGAAAGAATATTTGGAGAACACAGGACAAGTAGGCCATTTTTCGAACCGTCACATAGAGGTGGCGTCAATATTGGGGATGCATAGAACCGGTAGAGCCTTCATTCGAACTGTCAGAGAGTGGGATAGCCTATATTGGGAGCACAGTGCTGAAGCGTGTCGTTTGTAGGACCCACTTTTTTCAACACATTTCCAATATTAGGTCGATGCACTGTTCTCCTTGGGATGTTAGATGTTCCGAACAATAGACATAATGCGCAGGTCTTAGGTATATAGCAGGTGCAGGACCCAATCTCTACCTTCGGTCAGTGTGTCAGAAGCTTCAAAAGCCGAAAAATTGTCTTCCTTCATAACTTACTTTTAACACATATTGGGGCCCGCCACGGTGGCTCAGTGGTTACGGCGCTCAGCTACTGGCCCGAAAGACGCGGGTTCGATCCCGAAAGCTGTGACCGAATTTCGATGGAGACGAAATTCTGGAGGCCCGTGTACTGTGCGATGTCAGTGCACGTTAAAGAACCCCAGGTGGTTGAAATTTCCGGAGCCCTTCACTACGGCGTCCCTGATAGCCTCAGTTTCTTTGGGACGTTAAACCCCAACAAACCAATAAACCAAACCTAATACATATTGGGAATAAAGCAACCTACCGGACACTTCAGTCACATAGCTAGTCATAGTCGGAATCGGTGTGCGTCCGGATAATGGCAAAGCTAGCGAGTAAACGAGGGGTTTTGCTTCACTTTCGTACTCGAAAATGAAGCTTGTTAGCCGATGTTTTACTGAGAAATTGTATCTGGCCCCGAAAAAAAGCCTGGTGTGTTTTTTTCGCTAAGCGTGATGCAACGCTTGTGAACGAGAGTGCAGCGCGTTTCCTATCACCTCCCGAACTAAGGTGCCAGTGAGCAGGCATGTGCTTCCCTATATTATGAAAGAAGCAGTTAGAGTAACATCAATCCTTCGAAACCAAAATAACACATAGTTTTACCAAACACGCGTAAGACTAGTAATGCAGTCAGTAAAGAGGGTATCATAGCCTAAATTAGAACGGAGAAGTATCCGGATTGTGGGAATTGAGCAGGGCACAGTTGTTATAGTAGGCGAAGTTGAAAAATAGATCTTTATTGCCTTCACCCTCGCACACAAATGTGGTATTAAAGCATTGTCGGTATTATATTAGATTTGTTTATTCAAGCTCAGCAACCATCAAAACAAAATGTTTTATAGGGGTTTAACGTCCCAACTCAACTCAGTCTATAAGGAACGCTGTAGTGAAGGGCTACAAATATTTCGACCACCTTGGCTTCTTTAACGTGCGCTCAAATCTCACAGTACACGGACCTCTAGTGATTCGCCTCCATAGAAATTGGATCACCGCGGCAGGAATCGAACCCAAGTTTTTCGGGTGAGCAGCCGAGCGCCATAACCACTGTGCCACCGCGGCGGCTCAAAAGAAAATGTGCTCTGCTAGAAAGAGGGGGTGTAAGGAAAATTGTAATAATCATAAATGAAGACGGAGGGATGTACTTCCACTCCTAAAAACTACGACTCCAAAGCTGCATTTTGCGCAGGCAGAGAAAATAAAGGTTTCTCTCTCCAGGGTGCACCGATTTATTTACGTTGATAAGTGCTGTGTTCTATGCTCCAAGTCACCAACAAATACTTTTCTTTTTTTTGCTTTAAAAGGTGAAACAACTCTTGGATCTGAGCAAGTCTAGAAAGTGCGTGGTGCTCGACGACCTCGGTGATGACAGCTTTTCAGTAAACGTGGGAGGTACTGAAATTCCACCTTACTCATTCCTGAAGGCTATTTCCGAAGAAATGACACGCCGGTTTGGCCCACCGTTTTCAGTGCGCTAATAAATTGCACGACCGAGTCGATGAGACGAACTGGAACTATATCAATCTCAAAATAAAAGATTTAGTATAACTTTACCTAAGCGTGTGTCATGCTGTTTTTTTAGAGTTGCTTGGTACACTGCCAAACAACATATAAAACCTGGTATCTCCAGCGCAATTTTTCGTTCAGAGATATCTAAACTTTCTTCCAGAGCAGATGCAAAATATTTGACGCGGTCAATTTTTCAAGAGGCTGATAAGAACATTGCATATGTGCCCAGAAGTAACATGTTTCACCTCTCCAAAATGCCAAATGTGCTGATAAAGACGCATAGTCGTGTCTTATTTGAATGAAGGCCAGTCTAAGATACGCGAAGCAGGGACTACAATGCAGTATAATAAATGTTTCTAGTCTATCCAAAGCATGTTGGGAGCGTATATAGCGCCCCGTTGAGATCTTTTTCTTTCATTTCGCACAACACTGAGCTTTGTGGCTAACACGCATAGATTGATAACCATCATATCGAATGATGTCAATACAGCTGCACGCCGGAATACTTTCTCAGGGCTGCATTCATTGCATATTGCCTAGTAAGAAAAATGAACGGACTCTTGCGCCGGAGAGCAGTAAAGAGCGCAAACGAAAAAACAAAAATCAAACCAACTTCTCGCCGCAGTCTGCAGTACTGATTCAACCACTTCTGTTGCCTTGAATAAGCAAACGCATATGGCAGCATTAGGTGCCAAAACGTAAAGTTGTCTTTAATTGATATGTTAAACATGTACTACAGAAGAGACAGCACACTTTCACATTTCGGCATATTCTGCACCCTGCCCAGTGCCCATAGAGCAACCATTTCTCGAACATATGCAGAATGGCAAAAAAAAAACAACTCCGCTTTGGGTTTGCTTCATTACCACTCATGCCCTACTTCTCCTCCTGCGGCTCCACAGATCTTCTCAACCCAGAACTCCTTGAAAAAGCTAAGCACTTAATGACTACCTGTTAGGTCAGGGAAAATTTTGGGATATAAGAAACGCTCTATGCAGTGATGCCTATATTTTTTTCCATTAGCATTACGTTGCACTGGCTAATATTTTCAGCCATGTGAAGGACTTTAAAAGGGGAAAAGGAAATGTTTTGGCTTGATAGTCAGGTTAAAATGGTACTCAAGCAAAACACACTGTCACTTGCCTTTCATAGTGCATGCTGTAGGTATGTGTTTTACGTACACTTAATTCAACAGTTTGATAAATCACGTCACTTTCCATTTCAAATCAGTCCACATTACGCTTATCATTGATTAACATGCAGTGTCTAAAGTGTAGTTTAAAAATTTCTTTATATTTGTTCTGAGCTAAAACAGAAATTCGACATCATTGCATTATCATAGACCTGGCTTCAGTGTAGCAGTGCAACCATTGAAATTCCTGGCTACCAGGGCGAACTACGAAACAGGCCGTCTTCACTGCCATCTCCATCATCGTCCGCTGATCAGCATGGAGGTGTAGTTTTACATTATCAGATGTCTCCCGTACAAAATTCGCTTTGACAATATTATACTGCTTGAACGGTGCAAGTCTTTATCGAGTTTTTGCGGGATCCCAACTGTTTAAAAGTCTTAGCAGACTGGAAAAGTTCTATTATAATAGGCGTAATTTACAGATCCCTGCACAATGAAAAAAATTTTAATAATAAACTTGCGGCATTAATACATACTCATCTTACGTGTGATAGCAAGCTATATTTACTAGCGACTTGAACGTCAATACTTTAAACCATGACTCATGCGGCTATGCGCACAGTGACGTATTTACAAACCATCGTATTCAGCACCTGATATATTTGGCCACAAGCTTTCCACTGACTAGAAACACCACGCTACGCTAGAAAACATCGTAACTAATCATCCTTCCTGCCAATTGTCAGCACAAACGGTAGCATGATATAGCCGACGCGGTCTGGCATAAATTCATCCAATACGTTAGACCTGATACTTACAACTCAATCTGACAAGCTTTCCTCAATCACATACTTGCCTGGTCTTAGCGATCATTCTGTTGTTCATGGTTCCTTATACTGTAACTTACTGCATCCATCGAAAATAACAAAAACAATAACACTTTATGAGAAAGGCAATTATTCTGCAATTAACACAGCACTCGAAGAATTTTCCATCTGGCTTCTTCGTGACTTTTCGATACGCTCCATGGAAACTAACTGGTTGCTGTTCAAGAATAAAATACGTGACGTGGTACTAAAATACATACCCACTATCGCTGTAACAGAAAAACAGTCATCACCATGGTTCAGTCATGCGCTCAAACGCCTCAATAATAAAAAGAAAAGACTTTTTCGCTCTGCTAAACGAAATAACACGCAGTGCACCTGGCAAAAGTATTACGCTGCAGAAAAGGAATTCGAATCACAAGCTAACAAAACAAAGCGCCATTTTTATTGTGAAATTCTTCCGAAAATGATAAAAACTAATCCTAAAAAATTCTGGAATACGATTAACCCAAAGCGCTCTCAGCCATTAAAACTGTACGACAGCCAGAATTGTCCGATTCCAGACAGTCAAGCAGCCGAAGAACTTAACACCGCATTTTGCTCTGTTTTCACAAAAAAACCTGATCATAATTTACCAGATTTTCCCCAGTGCCACCATTCATTCATGTCCGACATCACTTTTAATGCCTCCAGTATAGCCAAAATAATTGAATCACTAAAGCTAACATCCTCATCCGGAGTTGATGGTATCAACACTAAAGTACTAAAAAGCACAAAAACTGTTGTAAGTGTGATCCTATGCAATATTTTTCAGCAGTCATTGTCATCAGGAGTGGTGCCAGAAGACTGGAAAGTGGGCAAAATAGTTCCAGTCCCGAAAAAAGGTCCTTCACATTTATGTTCCAGTTATCGTCCCATTTCACTAACAAGTGTTTGTTCCAAGGTAATGGAACACGTCCTCTACTCTCACATAGTAAAATTTTTAATATCTTTTAATTTTTTCAATCCTAGACAACATGGCTTTCGCAAGGGCCTCTCATGTGATACACAGTTAGCTTCATTCATAAATGACATAAGCTCTAACCTAGACCTGAACATACCTGTAGACGCGCTGTTCTTAGATTTCGAAAAGGCCTTCGATAAAGTTCCCCATCAGAGACTACTACTTAAACTCTCAAGATTGTGCATTAACCCCTTTGTATTAGATTGGATTTCTAATTTCCTTACGAACCGAAAGCAATATGTGTACGCTAACAACCGCTCCTCGTCTTTTTCTCCAGTCCTCTCCGGAGTCCCCCAAGGTACAGTACTCGGACCATTGCTGTTTCTAATTTATATTAATGACCTGCCTAGTAACATATCCTCTAACATCCGCCTTTTCGCAGACGACTGCGTACTTTATCGCCCCATCCACACCACCTCTGACTCTAGAATTTTACAGGATGACCTTAAACGAATTGAAACTTGGTGCGACAAATGGTTAATGTGCCTAAACACTAAGAAAACGTCTTTACTTTCCTTTCACCGTCGGAAAAACTATCAGGCATCAAGTTACACCATTTGTGGCTCGGTAATCTCATCTGTCCACTCTTACAAATACCTTGGCGTCACCCTTTCAGATACACTAACCTGGTCAGAGCATATAATGAACATTACTAACGAAGCCAATCGCACTCTTGGTTGCCTCCGTCGAAACTTGCGCCTAGCCTCTGCATCCGTCAAAACACTTACTTATCTTACATTTATCAGACCTAAAATAGAATACGCATGCTCAGTCTGGGATCCCCATCAAGCTAATCTTTCTAACACCCTCGAAGCTCTACAAAATCGCGCTGCAAGGTTTATTTTCTCAGACTACTCCTATCATTCCAGTGTCACTGCACTCAAATCACGGGCAAATCTTACTAATCTTGAAAAGCGACGCTGCATCTTCTGGCTGTGCCTTTTTCACAAGTTCTACCATACGCCACTCAATGTTTCAGCAATTTTACCACTTCATCGACAGTCAAGCCGCACCAGCCATCCTAAAGCCCTCTATCCGCCCCCAGCACAGACCACAGCCCATCTTCGTTCGTTTTTTGTTCAGACCGCTCGGGACTGGAACAAACTGCCTGTCGACGCTGTGCACCACTCCGACCCACATTCCTTCAAGACTGCCATCGAACCACTCTTCACTTGAACATTATGCCCATCCCTCATGTAATACCCCACACCAAGGGGCATTTGAGGTACTAAAAATAAAATAAAAAAATAAAATATATCAGACCATGTCGCTGTATTTGTTGTTCTGTCCACGTCCGAACAGTATAAAAAAGAACGAGTTACCATTTGTTTACATGGCACCAACATTTATCACAAAAAACATGAGAAGATCTGTGCAAATATATTTCATCATCATCATCATCAGCCTGACTACGCCCACTGCAGGGTAAATGCCTCTCCCATCTCTCCAATTAGCCATGTCCTTCGCTAGTTGCGGCCTCCGTATTCCCGCGAATTTCTTAATCTCATTCGCCCACCTAATTTTCTGCCGCCCCCTGCTACGCTTGCCTTCTCTTGGAATCTACTCCGTTGCCCTTAAGGACCAAATCTGATTCAACATAAAAACGCTGCAGGCGCATATTAAGGCCCGAACAATAACGATGTAGCCTCTGTTTAGATCAACGCTACAAAGAAGGAAAAAATATCTTGCCAAGCTAATAACTTATTCTTGGCAAAGGAGCTTTGGTGACAGAATGAAATAAAAAAGCCGCAAACAGAAGCGCTTCTGAATGGTAAGTCATACGGCAGGCTTTAAGTAATGAATGCGGACAATACAAGTTATTGGCATTAGGTACAGATAACGGAATAGTCATTAAAGAAAATTTATTAGCTAATAAATTTAACAAGTCCTTCTCTAACCATCATTTCCCTGTAAGAGCACCTCACCCTGATTATAATGAGCCAGAGGTTCTCGAAATTGAGCGTAATGCTTCGTCATTTTACCTTAGTCCGGCCAGAAAAGTGGAGGTTGTGACCACTATGCTAGCGTTGAAGAACATCTCATCAGATGGCTGTGATGACGCATCAGCCAAATGGCTGAAAGCGATTATACATCACGTTTCACTATAGTTGTCATATAATTAATACTTGCTTTCCATCAGGGGTGTTTCCTTCAGCACTAAATATATCCAAAATAGTATCAATTTATAAATAAACGTTGAAAATTACCGTCGGATATCTCTTTTACTGCGGAAAAAATATGCCAGATAATAGCAAGTAAAATTATCCCATGGATGAATTTGTCTCAGACTTTCTATGCGTTGGAGCACTCATTACTATTAGATGAATTAGATAGATAGGGTGTCAGCGGGGTGTCGCTGGATAGGATTCAAATCTTTATTTAATACGCCGCAGTAGACGGTACTGAGCTGCAAAGCATTTGAACTAAGGAAAACTAATATTTGTGTCCCGCAAGCATCCCTATTGGTCCCATTTCTGTTATTAATTGTAAACAACTTTGTGTCATAGATTGCAGAGGTCTCTACACTATACGCCAGTGACACAAATATTTTAATAACTGCTGAAAATAAGAAACTATTGGCACCCTAGCTCTAAGAACTTTAGTAAAACTGTCTATGTTCCCATATTAATAAAATAACACCGAAAAAATTTAACAGTAACCTGGCAATTTTCAGTTTAAAACCATTAGTCTGTCAAAATCTTGAAACTCTTTTAAGAATAAAACGGCTTTGCAAACAGTGAAGGAAATGAAATTTCTAGAGCTATGATTGGCAGTCAGGTAGTGTGGCATTCACACGTGCAACAAGTCATTTGAAATATTTCCCGGGATACACCCACAATTCATAGATTACGACATCTTTTCCCGATAAATGCACGCCGGCTGCCTATTTTATAGTGCTGCTTTTCTGCAGCAATGTTGTCAACGCCAACGCGTATCACCCTAGTGTCGTGTTTTATACGCAAGGCTGTCCACACCAGCGGATGTAGCACACATCTCCGTTACTGCTGCCACATATGTTGAAACGCGAGAAGTAGTTTGATAGCAGCGTCAGCTGATGAAGGAGACGATGTGCAATGCACAGCGCAAGAGTCTGTTGCTGTTTCACACGAGGCGCGTTGGGCTGCGGCGACATCCTAGTGCTCTCGTGCAGCGGCCAAGGAAGCGGGACTGTTTGTGCAGCCATGGTTTCGAATCCTTGCAGCGGCAACATTTATTCGATTTATTTTTATTTGTTGACTGCACTTGTCACAAACCCCCAAACTAGGCATAGAAACATCGTAAGGTGTTGTTCAGCGCTTGTCCATCGGAATAGTGCTTTCACACTTATAATAGGAATCCGAATCCTCTCACAACTCTTGCACGAGTTGTGGGTTTCCGCTTGCATACGCAGTGGAACGTACTCATTGAAGATTATCTTGCTAATAAATATTTCAATATTTTGAAGATATGAACATAATCACGACGTTGTACAGGGTTTCTGCTAAACATGTTATGCCAAATGTCTAGCCCTTTCGGCCCTGGCGGTGTCAATTGACACCACAACACAAATATTACGCTCACGCCTCAGTAACAGAAGAAAATGCTATTAATTTTTAATACAATAGTGCCTTAGGAATCCCTGCTGCTATCGACATCGCTGTTCACGTACTTACATTGAGCTGTGCGGTCTAAGGAAGAAGAAGTAGCAGCATGGGAGGCATGGAATGAAGAAGCCGAGGTGTAGCAAATATGTGCATTTTTATCTCACTAACCATTCGTTCTTCTGCGTTCAGATTTTTATATGTTGTGTGAAATGCCTATCCAAGCTCACATCCCCGTCGTAAATATTACTGAATGCGTAGACGCTGCGTATGAACACATTTTGACATGTGCGATTTTGACACCATCAGGGCTCAACGGTTGCCAGCGGTGGCCATTGAGTGATGATAGGTCATCTTTGTAGAATAGAATCTGCTAGTATTTTAGCAGATGCACCTATACTAACGGTCTTTTTGGACTGCTGACATGAATGTTTATTACATAAAATGGACAAAATCTTAAAATTTGCTTTCTGATGAATTGGAAAATGGAAATTTTCGCTATCATACATGGTGAATATTGGGATTGAGCCTGGAAATGACCATGCGGATGTCGGCGAACAGCAACGGGACCAAAGGAATAGCGAGAACGAATGCACGGTTGACCTTGCGCGTTTATTCCTTTTTTTTTTACCTCTCTCCTCCTCCTGTGAGCTGTGAGCATCGACACTGAGCTGCAAGAAGCGACCGGGGTATTTACACTGAAACTCGCGCTCCGCCACTCGTGCAGCACGTGTGGCTCGCCGTCGACACTCGGATCAATGCAGCGTGCTTGGCTGTGTTTTCTTGAGAAAGCGTATTTGGTGTGCTGATAATCAGCTTCTGCTTTCTCCCCGGCGGAGAGATATCCCGAACTCATAAGCCTACGGATGAGAGGGAAATTCCTGTCAACTGTAGGGAACAGCATTCGGTCAAGACACAGACACGACGAGATCATGTTCCACTTTATGAATTCTTCTATAGCAAACAGCTGGTTTGAAAACAAGCGCAAGCGAGATGCAGCGTGCCGCGCGCAAGCTTAGAACTTAGATTGCCGACCTTCGCGCTGGGCGCTACGGAAGTGCTTCGTGAAGCTGGATAGGGGACGGCGTTACAGATTCGAGGAAAGCCTTTATCTTGACCACAGTCGCCTTCCAGGAAGGCTACGCAAGTTTTGAACATGTGAGCTGTTGACGTGACGTACACAAGCTGGAACACAAACCTGGCAGGAACAAGAACGCGGAGGTATGATACAAAACGCAAGGTAAACAGGAGCGAGCTGAGTTTTTTGTGGAAACTGCGAGATTATTTAGCCCTTACGAAGTAAAAAAAAGCTTCTCTATAGGTCTCCACACTGCAAAATAAGAAATTTTTTCGTTAATTTCTTTCTTGTCGGTTGCGGTTACCAAAACGGTCCCACTAGCATTTTACACCCATTGAGCCCTGATGTGCGATTTTGACACCATACCTGTAAATCGATTAATACTCGCACCACAAGCTTTAAATTTTTTCTGCGTGGTTATGGGGCCATAAGCATTGTAGAAACGTGGAGCAAAAAAATCTACGGCCGAAATAAAAAATCCAAGGCCGAAAGGGCTAGGTTTTTAGCCGCCAGTATTACGCCTACCTGGTGTCACCGCTAGCTTTATCCTAGTTCAGTATGTATTATTCGAGACTCGCACGCTACATTTTCTTTCATTGCAAGCTCTCTGTGTAGCCAAATAGGAAAAAACGCTGCCACCCACCAATAATATCCGGGATAGAATGCCGAGGCATTGTTTGCGAATATAAAGGTAAGTAAATAAATGGCAACAGTAACAGTCCTTACTAGGCTATGTGTGTTGAACCCAAGCGAAACATAAAAAAGGCATCAGCACAGGCAAGACCATTCTCTTTTACTCCTTTGGCATGCATGGTGTCGTCCACTCTACACATTTAAGCAACACATGGGCCTCCATACCGGTGGTGGTAGCACTAAATACGGGATGGCATTGAGGCTTCTGTTCTGCACATTATTCGGCGTCATTAGTGTCGATGTCATCGACTTCGTTGTGAGCGAAAACTCACAGGGCAAACAACCTAGGTCGGCCATTAAGGTCACGTGACTTTGTGACGTCATCATAGCTTGCAAACTGCATTGACAACAAAGTGGCCACCGTGGCCGGTGGCAGTTAAATTAATTACTGGTCGCGAGAGTTGCTTGGAAAGGATAACCGGGGTTGCCCAAGCTCTACCGGCAGCAGAAACTGGCATCGCAGGGCATTGGCGCATTGCTTAACCGCTGCGTCACTGCGCAGGGAGTGTGAGGACTCCCAGGGGTCTATGAACGCACTGTCGGCAATGACCAATTCCACATATAGGATGCATTACTTCATTGACGCAATCGCGCCTTACCCTTAAGGCGAAGTTTGTGTCTCATCTAGTTATTGTGACACATTACAGGATGTTCTGTATTCACACCAGCCTTGCCATGACAGTGTCAAATGGAGTTACCATCATGATATCGATAATACCTTGCATGGCTGCAAGGCTCCTACATCACTGCTCAAGATGTTACACTAATATCCTGCCTTAAGGCCTCCTCATCTCTCTGCCGTGGCCTCATTCAGCATGCATGATGTGAGACAAAAAGCCCTGCAAAAAGGGTGCTTGGTGGGATGGATCTCATGTGTGTAGCATGCTTGCAAAAGGACATAGATAAGGTCACCTTCACTAGCTTTATTCATGCCACATCCCTCATAATGGCTGACACACAGTGGTCAAAAAACTTCTTCAGCTTCTCCACGTCCAGCAGGTTGGCATCTTGATACAGATTCTGACTCTGCAGCATCTGCAAAAAGGTAGTACTATAAGCAAAAAAATTTTAGTAAATATTTTTTCTGGAAATTCCGGAAAAGGGCACAAGCAGTTCTCAAAAGAATGAACTAATGATGATTTCGAAAAGATTCAGTTTCGAAATACAGACATTGGAAAACCTGACTCAAGCATGCAGGCTGTTCAGCATCAAACCTGCCCAAAATCTAATAACTATGTCACATAGACTTTCGAAAGCTTTCAAACCGACTGCCTAACAACTTAGTGGCACTTGCATGCTGCTAAATGGGCATTCCCAAGAGCCACCGAGTTCCTAGAAAAGTCTGAAACTCTATTGAGATTTCCAAGGCTTTTCAATGGTAGAAATTTGCACTCAGACCTGGAGCACTCGCAACTATACACTAAGGGATAAAATCAAAGCAATTTAATCGCAAAAAGCTTACCCAACATGAGTTGTACAACTTATTTCAGTGAAAGAAAAAGAAAGGCTGACCTCAAAACACTGCAGCAAGCATATTACCATTGCTGCCAATAACCAAGAAACAAACAAAACCACCTTTTCGAAACTGCGTCAGTGCTACCACAGCTTCCCAGCAAAATTATCTACTGTGACAGTGGCGCCACAACAGTTCGGTGCGAGATGATGAAATATCTCTACACCGATCAGTATTCTGTGTAGCAGCGGCATAACTCCCAAATTCAATCGCGAATCTCAATCTTCCGCTTTAACTGTTATCTTTAAATACACATTTAAATTCATTGGAGTGTGCTCCAGAAGTAGGTGGTCGTTCGACTGGCATACTGGCAAGCTAACTCAGGAGACAAAAGATGTGATTAAGAAACGCCAAAGCATAAGGACGTCTAACTTCCCAGACAGAATAGAAGTAGGAGAGCTGTCTAAATTATTCATAAGCGCAAGGTAGCCAACATATCGAAGTTTAACATAGAGAAAATCGAGCATGCTCTAACGCATAGAGGTAGCCTAAAAGCAGTGAAGAGAAAACGAATCACAGGTAAAGCCAGATGCATGCGCTAAGAGACAAACAGAGTGTCATAAGCAATATGGAAAGATAGCTGAAGTACCTGAAGAGTTCTACACAAATCTCTACAGTAGTGAAAGTAATAAGAACGTTACTGAGAGAGGCAGTCGAGCACAACAATGGGACATCCCGCCAGTAACGAAGGAGGAAGTAAAGAAAGCATTGGGAGCAATGCAAAGGGTGAAATCATGTGGTGACGATCAGGTAACAGCAGATTTGTTGAAGGACGGAGGAGATATTGCGCTAGAAAAACTAGCCACCCTCTATACGCATGCCTTGTGACCACGAGCGTATCAGGAGCTTGGAAGAATGATAACAATATCTTAATTCATGAGAAAGAAGACGTCAAGGACTTGAAGAATTACACACCGGTCAGCTAACTATCCATTGCCAACAAGGTATTTAGTAAGGTAGTCCCTAATAGACTGAGCACAACCTTAGAATTAAATCAACCAAATGATCAGGCAGGCTTTCGTAAAGGATACTCAACTATAGACCATATTCACGCAATCAATCAGGTGATAGAGAAATGCGGATAATATAACCAACCCCTATATATAGCCTTCATGACAGCATTTGACTCGGTGGAACCACAGCTGTCATGCAGACATTGCGGAGTCAGGGTGTAGAAGGGAGTTACGTGAAAATATTGGAAGATATTTATAACGATTGCACAGCTTTCATAGTTGTCCATGAAGCTAGAAATAAATTCCAATAAGGCAAGGTGTCAGGCGCAGACACGATCTCGCCAATGCTATTCACCGGAGGAGGTGTCCCACGGCCTGAAATGGGAGCAGTTGGGGATAAGAGTTAATGAAGAATACCCAAGTAATCTGCGATTCGCTGATTACATTTCCTTGCTAACTCACTAAGGACATGGACTGATAAGCATGATTAATGAGTTAGACAGGCAGAGCCGAATGGTGGGACCAGAAATTAACATACAGAAAACCAAAGTAATGTTCAACAGTCTAGCAAGGGAACAGCAGTTCGCAATTGGTAGCGAGGTGCTAGAAGTAGTAAGAGAATAAGTATCATTTAAGGCAGGTAGCAACCGGTGATCGGGATCATGAGAGGGAAATAACTAGAAAAATAATGGGGTGGAGCGCATAAGGCCGGTTCTCTCAGATCATCAATGGCATTTTGCCAATATCCCCCAAGAGAACAGTCTACAACAGCTGTATCTTACTGGTACTCACCTACGGAGCAGAAATGTGGAAGCTAACAAAGAGGCTTCAGCTTAATTTAAGGACAACGCAGCGAGCTATGGAAAGAAAACTGATAGATGTAACGTTAACAGGTCGGAAGTGGGTGGAGTGGGAGAGGGAACAAACGCGGGTTAATGACACCTTATTTGAAATCAAAAGGAAGAAATGGGCTTGGGCGGGGAATGTAATGCGAATGCAATATAACCACTGCTCCTTAATTGTAACTGAGTGGATTCCATGAGAAGGCAAACGTAACATGCGTCGGCATAAAGTTAGGTGGGCGAATGAGATTATGAAGTTTGCGGGGATACGGTGACCACAACTGGCAGAGGACAGGGTTAATTGGAGAGATATGGGGGAGGCCTTTTTCCTGCAGTAGGGGTAGTCAGGCTGATGATGATGAATTATAACTAATGTATGCAGCACTCTATGCATTACTGTTGCATGTGTCTGGCCTGCTACAGCCTAGAAAACTTCCATTACAAGATAGGGAACTGGATAGCACAACTGCAGCACTGGCTATGAAAACAAAACGGCACGTCTGCAGTTAGTAGCCCCGGAAAGTGCAAATTTTCAGTCAGAGCCAATAACACACTAAATTCACAAATCCCATGTCCTGTGTATGTACACAGGCTATCACAAAGAAGCTCACCCCAGGAATACTATCAAGAAGGAACAGCAATCAGAGATGAGAGGCAAAGGAAGTATACAGCATGAGCAATGACTCACAACTGAACTTACTGCCAGAAACCTCAATGCAGTCGTAATTTCAATTGTAATTCTTTAGGAAGGTTGATGCTTGTATTGCGCATGATACAGTGTTTAGGTGTGCGGCCGGGAGCTTTGCAGTTTCTTGCATCAGCTAGACATGATGCCGGAAAGCAAAGGCAGGATTGGAAAAATACCCCTGTCCAGATCGACATGTTAAAATGACCCACAAGATGTGGAGATGAGGTAGCTCGGTGTGCAAGTTCTAGTGCGCGACGGGCAGGTTCTGATGTGCATGGGTAAATGGGGGCCATCTTTATTTTGTTCTACATTTCTTTGGTGTTCTCTGATCCGCTCATTGACACATTGCCCGGTTTGTCCGATGTAGGAACTGCCGCAGGAGAGGGGAACTTCGTACACAAACCCTACCCCACATTTCGTGAACGGTCGCCCATGCCTGGTACCGCAGCCACTTTCTTTTACTTTTTCTTTTCTTTTGGCTATTCGAGAGCGAAGGTTTCCGAGCTTTCGGGGGGCGGTAAAAACGAGTTGCACCCCATGCCTACTCGCAACCTTCTTCAGGTTGTGGGCCAACTTGTGCACATACGGCACAGCCACCGGTCTCACCTCTTCTCGAGGGACCTCCTCCCCTACTCCTACTACCTTCTTCTTCAACTTCCGTAGGAGGCTTTCGGCAACCTGTGTCACGACCGAACCAGGGAACCTGGCTGTAGCCAGCCTAACCAACTGATTATCAACACTCTGTCGCCTCTTGTGAACACATGACTTCCCTAGAGCAGACTCAAGGCAAAGTCAAGCAATTCCTCTTTTAACTAGTTTTGAATGCGAAGAGTCGAATGGCAGAAGCCCCTTTTTTGCACGTGGAGCATATGCCCAACACACCTGATCCATACAGAACTCAATGTTTAAATCTAAAAACTGTAAAAGATTGTTTTCAGGCAGTTCATAAGTAAAATCCAAGCCTTTTCCATGTTTGAGCGCCCGTCTCGGCTGCGGGAGGTGGGTGGTTCGAAACCCACCGCCGGGCACCCACCGGTCAAAAGGGTACAAACGTCCCCCGGCCTGGCGCTCGGCTCTTTTTAGGGGTGTACGTTTGGGAGAAGCAAAAAAAAGTCCAAGTCAGACAGCCGGACTTGCACCGAAGCGTGGCCTTGTTGTAGAGCATCCGCCTCGCATTCGGGAGGTGCTGGGTTCGATCCCCAGTGCCGCCGGGTACCCACCGGTTTCTTTAATGGGTACGAGATTTCCCCTGGCCTGGTGCTCGGCTCTTCTAGGGTGAAATGCTTGAGAAAAGGGTCTTAGACGAAACAGTTGCCTTGACGGATGAGTGATAAGTTCCCCCGCCAAGCAACCATAAGTCCGCCCCGTGCGGCATAAGCCCAATTTGTGGCCCTTTTTTGACTTGTGAGACAGTCCTCGCAAGTCAGACAGCCGGAAAAACCGGAATGTCTAGTCAGCTGTGATACTCTGAAGTTTTCTCTTCGCAACGAAGGATCGCTTACAGTGTTTGTCTTGAGACACGCTGGTTAGAGCGTACGAGTTTTGAGTCGGAACTCTTCACTTTGCAGTGAAACACGAACCACCTTTCCAGGCTGAGTGCTCGAAACTAGGTTGCCCCCGAAGGGGCGCAGCGGGGTTTGCGGAGCCTCCTCCAAGCGCACACCCCTGAAGAAGCCGGGCGCTGGTCGGGGGTGGCTTGTACCCATTTTTACCGGTGGGTGTCCTCTACAAACGCCCTATTTACGACGATACATTGTATCTGTCCTGTTGCCCCTATGCTTCCAGGAGCCAAGGGCTTCTGTCCCTGGATACCATTGCCTTTGGAGCTGCTGGCTTTTCTCTGCGCCCTGCTCCCTTCGGCATCCTCCTCATACATTTTTAGCAAAGCTGCTGCTAGCCTGCGCTCCGCTACGATTCCCTTTCGTACGGCATATACATTATTCCTTGGTGGTTTAGGTGCCCGTGGCATTTTTCTGAAAACCAGTTTGATAGATTTTGTTTGATAGTCTTAGTGCATCCAACACCACCGCTTTAAACTCATGGTAGCCGTTAATGTCGCGCCACTGTGCACCGAGTTGACAGGGGGCTCCTATACTCGGCTGCGCCAAAGAAACGAGCTGAGTCCAATGCTTTTTTAGAACAGTATTATCTTCTAGTGAGCCTTCCACGACATGGATGCATATGGATACTGCGCCGTATAGGTTGAACTTTAGGAAGGTACTTTCCAGGAGTGTAGCGTAAACACTTCGTTTATTATCAACTGAATGCGCAGCTTTCTACCTACGGGTTCATTTCACTTGGTTTTCTACCAACAAAGTTGTTGACTTCTTGTCGCATATTCGGAATTTTCTGCCGATCATTATGCCGTGCGAGCAATCCAGCGACGCACAGCTGCAACTGCAAAAACTGACGCTCTCGTTCTTCGTTGCGGTCGATGGCTTGACGAGATTAAAGGGACCGAACCTTTTTCTCATTCATGACATTATCTCCTGTCACACAGCTACCGCCCGCATTGAAAAAAGTACGGGGGTTGACTTGGGTATGCGGTCGTCATCCTTACTGTTGGTCGCAACCTATGTCGACTTGGACAGTGCGATGTCCGCCGGTTCTCTTCTTTAGAATTAAACGTCCGACGCTTGACTGACCTTTGAGCTATGATCCTTCATGGATCTCGCTAGGAACCGCCCCGCGCCTTCCACGGAGCTTTGGCGCCCTTTTCATTGTAGAACTCTCAAGAACTAAAACAAATATGTGAGAGTAAGCCCTCACCATACCCGAGGTTATCGCAGGTGAACCAATTGAAAATAAAAAAAAGGGACCAATGCCCAAGAAAAAATTTAAGAAAAACCAATTACAAGAAAAAAAAAGGCACAAATGATGGCCGGGCAAAAGTGACTTTTAGGGCAAGACGTCAATGAAGGATTACGAAGGACCAAATGGAAATGAAACATGGATGGTTCCAGCGTGCCGAGATTCTTCAGACAGGCTGGCAGGCGGCCAGGAGGAGGTAAGGTGCGGGGATTTCTAAGAAGAAAGAAGAGACAAGAAAAGAAAGCAAGGAGAAAAAAAAACGAACAGGACATAATTGGCTCAAGAAAGCAGAATTGGTACATCAGAAAGAGGAAAAAGAAAAGTGAATCAAGATAAATGAGAAAAAGGCAGGTAAACAAGCAAAGAAAAAGAACGAGCTTCTGGGATCTGCTCTATCTACAAGAAGACTCTTTCCGCACCTCAGTGCCGCTATACTGCTCACCAGTCCTGTCTATTATGTCCGTAAAGTCAAGAAAAATACTGTCGTTGGTTTGTTGCACTCTTTCACAGAAAAACACGCTGGAGACTTACTTTCTGCAAAAACTTCAAATACGTACTTACATGCAAGGATACATTTGTACCTATCCGCTGTCGTCCAAGCCGACCGCAAGACGTCTAAGTAAAGGTGCACCGTGTTTGTTTCGGTAGTGTACAGCACTCTGGCCCATCTCTTCGTGGCACCAGCGTGCGTATAACTCGCATTCCCATCGCACAAAGGTCCGCTGTACGTATTATTCCTGCTGCTGGTGTCTACCTTCTGGAGCTGACTGCGTCACAGCGGTGGAAGTTGGTAGACAGAGCCGCCACTGTCTACAAATACGGCCGTCACCGCTGTGATCTCCTCATTTGGCAGTAGCAGTGGCCGCAGGTTTGCAGACCTCTATTAATGTGTTCCGAATGTCGTTAAGGTAGATGTTGCAGTGCCTTGTTTTCAGTTAGCAGGCCAGTATCTAACCTGAATACTGAGCCCCAGCTGCCGGGTTGTAATCCAGCGTTGACGGCGGCAAAAGATGTCCGTATGCTGTGCCAGGTCAGTTCATGTTAAGCACCCCCTTCACTACGGCACTTTTTTGTTCTCTCTTTCTCCCTCTATCCTTTCCCTTACGGCTCGGTTCGGGTGTCCACGAGATATGAGACAGCCGCGGTGCTACTTCATTTCCTGGAAACCCAATGTTCAGATTATTTATGGCAGCTTAGCCACTACTGCTGCCAACTGATTGAGTTCTTGTCAATACTTATTTATTTATTTATTACCTCAAAGGCCCCGGTTGTGGGGCATTACATGAGGGATGGGCGGATTACATGCAGATTATATAAAGATTACAGAGTACATAAAGATCAGGATACAAAAAGATTACAGGGTACATAAAGATTACTGATTACTTTGAAACTGAAATTGAAATTGAAGTTTATTGCGCAACAAAAAGATGCTGCGAGGAGGACAGGAGAAAAGCTGTGTGAACAGCTTGAAATGCCCTGACCCCCCCAACACACGGGGTAGGACAGAAGCGTGCGGCAAGAGAACACAGTCGGATATGGCAACATCGTTGAAAAAGTTACTATAAAACAGGCAAGAAGAACTCAGAAAATCGTATCACAACATTATACAAACAATAAACGCAGTTCTTTTGGTGATATATCTGATATGTTAATGTTAGCATCCTTTATCATGCGGTTCAGAAGTGTAGGCAATTTAAACTTCATCATTTGATTTCCATAATTAGTTCTACATTTTGGAACATACCACATCTCAGGATGGCGCAAATTATAAGCAGAGATGTTTTTCTCTAGCCTTGCTAGGCTAGTGATGGCATCATTATTTTTTATTAAACTGAATTTATATAAGCGGCACAGTCTGTGATCGTTCATCGATGAAACTGGTATAATGTGGTACTTCTTAAATAGGCCTGCTTTGTGGAAGCGATATGCAACTTTACAGGCGAGGCGTAAAGCCCTTTTTTGCAAGACAGTACGTTTGCTAATGTTTCCAGCTGTTGTTGTCGCCCATACAGAAAACTCGTAATTTAATAAAGAGGAAAATAAAGAATTATATATGAGCATGTTAACAGATACAGGAAAATTGTAGCAGTAACGGCGCATAATGCCAGCTGTCCTGGAGAGCTTACCAACTTACTTAAGGATGACCTCAATCTTTTTCTTGAAGTCGATGCAGTTGACGATGAGTACGGCTTCCGGCGCAGATCGTTCCAGTCCCGAGATGATATGCAAAAAAAGAACGGAAATGAGATGTAGTTCTTGCAGCGGGTAGGTATACGGTCTTGATGTGGTTGTTGCGGCTAGAAGGACGATGAGCTCTTGCTATGATAGATGATCCTAAAGGTGAATGATAGAACTTGCGGAATAGGCATAGTCGAGATATTTTTCTTCTAGTTTCAAGTTTAGGCAAGGATGCTCTGGATTTTAAAGAGGACACGCTAGTAAAGTAAGAGTAGTCACAATAAATAAGAGGATCCCATACTTCTGATGCGAATTCTAATTTAGGTCGGACGAATGTTTTAAAAGCTAATAATTTGAAAGAAGGGGTAGCAAAACGAAGATTTCAACGTAGGAAGCCAAGGGTGCGGTTAGCGTCGTTAGCGATGTTCGTCATATGCGAAGACCATGTTAGGGTATGAGTTAAGGTGATGCCAAGATACTTCCAGGAAAGAACAGATGATACTTCAGAACCGAAAAGAACATATTTTGAGGGAATATGGGATTGCTTGCGATGAAAAGAAATCATACATGTTTTAGTAATATTAAGGGACATTAGCCAATGCTTGCACGAAATTTCGATTTGGGTTAGATCAGTTAGGAGGGTGTCAGAGTCAGTTCTACTGGTAATAGGGCGGTAGATTACACAATCGTCGGCAAATAATCGGATGTTCGAGTTAACGTTAGAGGGAAGATCGTTAATGTAGATTAGAAAAAGCAAGGGTCCAAGCACTGTGCCTTGTGGTACACCTGAAGTAACGCGGGAAAGAGGTGACGATGATTTGTTAGCGTAGACAAATTGCTCTCTGTAGGTCAAAAAATTTTCTAGCCATTTTAACACCAAGTGGCTAAGGTTAAGACGTGAAAGTTTTAGTAGTAATCTTTTGTGGGGTACCTTATCAAAAGATTTTTCAAAGTCAAGGAAGAGCGTGTCAACGGGAATGTTTAAGTCAAGATGAGAGCTAAGATCATTAATAAAAAGGGCTAGTTGGGTGTCACAGGAAAGTCCTTTTAGGAAGCCGTGTTGGTTAGGATGAAAAAACTTGACCGAAACTGTCTAGTTCTTGCTGTATTACAGGCATTGGCTTCTGGGGCGCGATTACGAGTCGCTCAAAATCGTCTCAATCGGAAAGCGTCTCAAAAAGTGTCTCATTTGCCCCGTTCCTATTGGTCGGTCGTGACCAGCGGCCATTATGTTTTTTTGCGTCACCGGCCGACGTCATAAAACGGGCAGAAGTGTTGACGTTGCTTACCTAATTATTGAGCCGATTGAGACGATTTTTTGCGACAGCAACGATTGGTCTCAAACCGCTCGAGACAGAAAATGGCAGCTTGTTTACATGGCCGGTGGCCGCGCGAGCAACGGTGTAAGAGGGTGCATGAAGACGGTTTTGACGTGCCGGACGAGTTGTTTCGACGTTTTGACATAGGAAGGAGCACAATGGCTATGCGACGAAGTCGCCGTTGACCTTGGAGGTCTGCGGGTGAGTGCGCGGTCAGTGGAGCGGCAAATCTGTGCGCGCCTTCGCCGCCGGTGGGTTTCAAGACACCGTCGGAAATGAAGTAAACGTCGGCGTAGCCCAACCGACTGCAAGTGTTTGCGGTGAGTTGCGGAGACCACTGTCAAAGTTAAGTCGCAGAAGGTGCGCGCTTTCCGGCGAGACCCCCCAAGACAAGGCGGCGGCGAAGGAGGATTTCCTTTGCATAAGCTTTCGCCACCGCAGTATCCCCGGCGGCGTCATCCGAGCATCATCCGAACGGAACGGCAACACCACCAACACGAATGTCAAGTGCTTAACCCGAAGCGGGCGGCATGAGCTGGTTACGAGGCGTCGTGAGTGATTGTTGGCGCAGTGACCGGGCGCGTGCCGGCTCTTAATTCCCGCAGTGAGATTGCAAGCTCCCAGCAGCTGCACCGGTCTGCTCCCGTGTGTCGACAGTTGCTGCAGTGTGATTATTCATGGTCGCCTGGTATTTTCTGAACAAAAATAAACAGAACCACGCATCGCTCTTTGAGCACATTTGCCGTCGATAGCAGGCTAGGTGAGTTCACACTGTCGAGTCGCGGAGGTCGCGCGACAGGCTGAAATCGATTTATTACGCTCCCTCCCCGCTTTACATGTACTTCGGAAACCGTAACTAATTGACCGAAATCGGTCGCCTAGAATACTAGCGCGACGTTTGCAACTCGCCAGTGTGAACTTGCCTTCAAGCTGCCTTCGCCGGTTTTCGAGCCAAGCGCTCCTTCCAAATTGATCTCGGCAGACTCGTAGCAATCACTGCCTTTAAGCAGATTTTTCCGCGCGCTTAAGACGTCTGCGTGCGCAGTACTTTTTTGATCCTACGTAATGTGTAAAAAAAAGAGGACAGCCATCGAATCAGCTGATTTTTTTTCTGGTGCCATGTTTACGATGGGTGAATATGTGGGTGGAGGGATAAGGCTGAATGTAGCTGAATCCTTTGAATCATGCGGCAGCTCACGCCACCTAGCCGACGCTTTTCCAGCGTCAGTGCACTCTCGCGGCAGCAAAAGTGACTGAAGAGCAAACTTAATTGCAGAACTGAGGAAGCTTCTTATTTTGCTTAATGTTGTTATTAACGGCTTGTTTACAGCGAAACGTTTGCATACGGTCCCCTATTGCGCAACTAAATGCTTCCTGGGTGGATCCCTGCTACTAGCCGCTAAAGCCCCTAGCTAGGGACTTCACTGGCCACCGCTGATTGGTTGACTCCGCGTTCGCATCTCGCGGTGTCGTCATTTTGACGTCAGAGTCTCAAAATTGAGACGATAACTAGTAATACCGTCCCTGTACATCTGATATTTATTTATTTATTTATTGATTGATTGAATGTACCTACAGCGCCCATGAGGCGTTATTCTAGGGAGATGTTACTACATACAATAACACATGCAAAGATCTTGGGAAACATGTCAGGAAGGATAACACAACATATTAAAAGCAGTCTAAATGAGTTTACAAGTAGTATGAGTGATGGCACAGCGCTTGTAAACGCAAGAGACCTGGAAGAAATACAAATATGATGATATCTCAATATTTTAAAAGAAATTTAACGTGACAATGAAACAGAATGATCGCATCTGCTTTGCTGCTAATGAATAGACTATCACATCGCTGGTACTTGTTCTGTTGTAACCGAAAAATTTGGTCCACAGATGTCGATTTCACAGGTCATGGCACTGTTCGTAGTGCCGCTGTACAAAGCTCAGCTCCGGCGTCTCCAAGGGTTACGTGCTTGCCTAGCAATCTGCAAGTCGTTGGTACGATTTCCCCCACGTTCGTCTTGTGGGACCCGCGGCGCTCCTTGAAGGGTGAACAGGTAGCGCAGGCCGAGCGCACGCATTCCGGCGTCTTTCGGGTGTAAACGGGCGCGTCTGAGTGCAATACAACCGGGAACGTCCAGCAAGTTATTTGCCTACAGCGCGGTGAGGATGCGTGTGATCTGCCAAGCGGCTAGATAAAATCCGACGAAGCAGCGCGCGTGAGATGAGCGCGGGAGTGCTGCCTGCGCACTTCGTGGTTCCCAGGGCGCGGAGCTGCCGCCGTCGTGACGCTCACGGTTCGCTTTCGGCGGCACGGGTGTCTTTCCCGGTTCCTTCAGACGGGCAGCGTGACGGCAGTACCTTGCGTGAGTGGCTGCGACGCCAGCGGCTGTGTCATTGGGAAAATTCGATTTTCCAGTCCCGGGGCCTGATTCTCGATATTCGCCAACCCGCCCAGAGCGGGGCGTACCCGTGACGTGTGAATCAGAGCGGTGCGAAGGTGCGAAAACGCAGAATAGCATGACGAAATTAAAAAATAAAGAAAAGGTATGAAAAAATAAGCAGTGTCGTCTGCTACCTGGCGCCAAGTACAAAAAAACACCGCAGAGCTGCGGCGCGTTGGTGGCGTACGGGCCGACGCATGGCGGAAAGAAAATGTGCGCACGCGTCCCAGAGTAGCGCCGTAGAGATGGACGGTGAAATGCGTTGCGGCGGTCTCGGCGTACACGCCAGGCACGTTAGCTGAGTGATGGTGCTGAATGCGACGCGAAAGACCCTGTCAGCCGGTCGTCACGGAAATAAAAGTTTAGTGGTAATTTAGTAGAACGTGTTATCGGGCTAGTTGGTGCACGACGTAGGGAAGCGTAGGAATCGGTTAGCACGTGTCCGCATGCGTTTATGAAGCACCCGCCTAATATTTCACGAGCGCAACGCATAATTCGAAATTACGAGGCGACTGCTTCGTTTCTGGACGTTGCCAAAACTGCGCACAATTTCGGTTTAGCGAATGCACTTGCACTAATCTATTAGGTTTGTATCGCGACCTCCATGAAGCAGACACTAGCTGCGCACTGCGGCAGTGAATTCCTAGAGCGAATAAAAAAAGTGATTTTTTTATTCCAAAAATTTAATCAAATGAAACTTACTTGTTTTTTTTTTGTTGAAGGCGCCTGTTGAGAATTCTTGTTGAAGGCGTCTCGTGTGTAATCAGAACGCTGTTGTCTTTATTGGAAGTTCATAACATTTGTCTGTAGCTTCTTTTTTTTGTTGTGTTCTATTTTGCTCCATTGAGTAGTAGTAGTGAAAACATTTATTTTATTTTTTTTTTCGAAAGGAAGAGTTAGGGAGTAGGGGGATGGGGATAGATAGATGTGGAGCTTCAGTGGTCGGTCTTCCCTAGTCCAGGATCCCGTTGGCCTCCGCCGCTGCCTTGGCCCTCGTCACCAGCATACGTTGTGTGTTCGGGTCGGAGACAGCCAGGAGGAACTCCCACTGCTCTAGACTAGGGCTATTTACCTTTGGTAGTAAAGGGCTATTTTCGCAGCCCCAGGTAGCCTGGTACGTTGTGGCGTAGCCCCCACACCACACGCACTCTTTCGCGTATCTGTTCGGCCACATTTTGTGATACATGGCTCTGCTTGGGTAGGTGTCTGTTTGTAGTCGTCTGAGCGTGGTGGCCTGCTCTCTGTCGAGGATATCCGCCGCAGCCGAGTACTTCTTGCGCGCTCTCAACAACGCCTTCATTGCCTCCCTGTAAGATTCTGGCGTGCTGAAGGGTTCGACCGGCAAACCCGCCCTCCGTTTCGTGAACCCTCGGACAACGGTGTCTGCCATGAGATTTCCCTCAACCCCAGTGTCAGGGACCGAAATGATGGTGTGTTGAATGTTTGTGTTGTTTGATCCATGTCTGTGTTGTTTTTGTTCGAAGAGGATACTCGCGGCTTTTCGGCCGATCCTTCCATCTCTGTATGCCCTTGCTGCAGCCTGAGAATCCGTCGCTATCCAGTAACTCAGTCCCTGCCGATTGGCTTCAGTCAGGGCTAGAGCTATGGCGATCTCTTCCACTGCTTGTGTTGTCCTTGTGCGCACTGATGCACCAGTAACTATATTCCCATTGGCATTCACTACTGCTACCGCCCTAGCGTTTTCCTTCGTACTGTACTTGGACGCGTCAACATACAGAACCATCTGTTTCTTCTTTAGGAACCTGACCAACTCCAATGATCTCGCCGCCCGTCTTCCTTCGTGGTTCTTCGGGTTCATGTTTCTGGGCACTGGTTTAACCCAGAAAGTGCTCCTAGTTTGGCTGTCAATGTCTGTCTTGTCTCCGCCCTCGTCTTCTGCCGGGTATCCTAGCTTGACCAGTAGTGCGCGGCCAGCGGCTGTTCTTTTAAGTCTTTCCATTTGAAATCTGAGCATGGTTTCGCTGTGCTCCTCATAGGTGCCGTACACCCCCATGTTCATCAGCTTCTCTGTCGAGGCGCAGGTCATGGCGCCTAAAGCTTGCTTATACGCCCTTCTTATGCATGTTTCCATTTTGTTCTTTTCCCCTTTGTTAGGTTGTAGGTACGGAAGCGCGTACGTGATCCTCGGTATGATGAGCGCAGAAGTGATCCGTAACGCATCTCGCTCCTTCACCCCTTTTCTCTTGTTCGTAATCCGGCTTAACATCCTGCATATCTGTTTCGTGGAGTGTTCCAAGAGCTGGATGGTATAGTCCCGTTTGCCTTTCTCCTGCAGCCACATTCCCAAGATGCGAAGCTTATTTGTCCTCCTTACGGGTTGTCCATCTATCTCTAATTCTATCGTTCCCCTGTCCTCTTTATTTTTGTGAAGTCTAATAAATTCTGATTTTTCTGGGGAGCACTGCATCCCGCTAAATAAAGCAAAGTGACCGATCTCATCCGCCGCTCTTTGCAGTATTTCTTGCTTGTTTCCCGTCGATCCTTTTGTCGTCCACACTGTGATGTCGTCCGCATAAATTGAATGTTCTACATCTTTGATGTTTTTCAGTCTCCTAGTTAATCCAATCATTGCTATGTTAAAGAGCAAAGGTGAGATGATGGATCCTTGTGGTGTCCCTCTGTTTGGCGTCGTTTTCTTTTCTGACCTAATGTTGTTGATGCCGATCGTTGCTTTTCTGTTAGACAGGAAGGCCTTTACTTATGCGAAGATCCTCTCCCCACAGTTTGTTGCCGAGAGTTTTGTGAGAATGGCATTGTGGCCGATGTTGTCGAAGGCCCCCTTGAGGTCTACGGCCAATATTACGCCTTCTCGAGTGCCCGATATTTGTTTTAGTACCGTGTCTCTTAACTGGAGCATCACGTCTTGCGTGGAGAGCCCCGTTCTGAACCCGAACATGGTATCCGTAAACAGACCGTTGTGCTCCATGTAAATGCTCAGTGTAGTCTTTCTCGTATAGTTTACCGAGGCATGAAGTTAGTGGAATGGGCCTAAGGTTCTCTAAACTGGGTGTTTTCCCTGCTTTAGGTATCACGATAATCTCAGCGTGTTTCCACTCCGCCGGGACCGTGCCCCTTTCCCAGTGCTCGTTGATTAGTCCAGTAAGGCTTTCGATTTGGTCATCACTGAGGTTTCTGATCATTGCATTTGTTACTTGATCTTTTCTATTGTTGCGTTCCTTGTGAATGACCTGGCAGCCGCGTATACCTCGTAGTCTTTTATCGATTCATCCAACTTCGAGTTCCTTGTCCCTGAATATACCATGGTGCAGGGTGGCACTTGCGTGCTTCCGACGTACCTGGACCAAAGAAAATCTGTAATCTGGGTGTCCGTTCCCTGAAAATTGTGCGTGATACATTCTATCGTTTTGCTGTTTTCTCTTTTCGATTTTGTCGGGTCTATGAGGTGCCTGAGCAGCGCCCATGTTTTAGCGCTACACAAGTTGCCGTTTAGTTCATTGCAAATTTGGTGCCAATTATCTCTAAGTAAGTTTGCAGTGTGGTCTTCTATCTCCTTATTGATTTGAGCTATTCTGAGTCTCAATTTCCTGTTATGTTTTTGTTTCTTCTATCTTTTCGTCAGTCCCCTACGAGCCTCCCAAACATGTAGCAATCGTTTATCCGCATGTGGAAATTCATCGGTAACCTCTAGCTCCGTAGTATTTTCTCTGTGGACCTCCCGTAGTCGTTTGGTCCACTTTTCGATGTCCGTTATCGCAGTTCTTCCGGCTTCATTCTCCCACTGTTCACGGATTTTTTCCCAATCTGTGAGTTTTGTCTTTCTCTGGATTGTGCTGAATCTTGTAAGTTTAATTTGCGTTTGAATTACGTAGTGGTCACTTCCGAACTGCTCCCCGGTGTTAGACCATTCGTAGTCTAGGATATTTCCTATGATGATCAAATCAGGGCTAGTGTCTCTTGAAACGCTGTTTCCGACCCTAGTAGGGTATCTGCTATCGGTAACGATTCCCAGCCCGTGCGTGTCCACTCCATCTAGGATGGTTTTTCCTTTCTTTGTATTCATCTTGAAGCCCCACTCTTTGTGCGGAGCATTGGAATCTCCTACAATCACAAGGTGGTTTTGTTTTACGAGGCCGATCACCGCTCTAATGATATCTCTGAAGTCATTCTCTTCTTGCGCGGTGGTGAAAATATGATAAGTACGAATAGGCTCTTCTCCCAGCGCTTCTTAGGTATTACCTCTATTAAAAGGTGTTCTATATCTTCTTCTGGTGTCGTGTGCTAATGCGTAGTGACCCCCTGTCGAACCACCGCGGCCTGTGGCCACCGTGGTAGCTGCTTTCTTTTTTCTTGCCTTGCTGGTTCTGCTGGCCTTTCCGCTTGAGACGTCTCTTACATCCTATATCGCCTATGGCGTGAGCTTCGCCGCACCACTCACACCTGGGCTCCCCACACTCGTGTCCGTCGACGTTGGCACGTTTGCATCTAGGACACTGCGTAATGGGTTCTGGTTCCAGGCAGACGTCTGATTGGTGCCCCTGCAGGTGGCATCTGAAGCACACCTGCTTCGTAGGTTGGTAAGGATAAACTCTGTACAGTCCTCCCATCACTGCGACTGTCTTGGGCAACCTCGGTCCGTCGAACGCGATGAGCGCTGACTCTGACTTCCCGAGCATTCTTGCGTAGACTGCACGAATTCCCGGCGTTGCTACTTGGATGTGGTTTATTAGGATTTCTTGCGTGGTGCCGGCCATCACTCCATGCACCACACCCCGGACAGTTCCCTCCGCCGTGGAGCAGTAGGCATTGAACTCGAATTCTTTGTCTCCGAGGCATAACTTCCTCGTCTTTTGCAGAGCTTCTGCCTTCGCGCCATCTGGCGTCCGGACTATTATTATGTTTGAGATGGCTTTCACCGCGAAAACATGTGGCTGATGTATACCAGGTTGCATTCCTTCACCAGGGCTTGTATGTAATCGCTGGGCTTGAAATCTCCCACTCTTAGGTTGTGGCTCTTCGGTCGGAATACGATTTTGTATCCTCCTTTCGGGAGGTGTACGAAATCTCGCCTGTTACCAGGGAGTGTCTTCAGTTGGTTGTTTGCAGCGGACGCCGGTGGCGCGTTCGGGACCATGGCGTTCGGTCCCGGCGTCCCAGGTTTCTGCTGCTGTGGCTCGCTCGTTCTCACTGGAGTCTTGTTTGCCTCCGAAGGTGTACTTGCCTGACCGGTAGCTTTCCTATCCTTCTGGGCTCTGCGCTCCACTAATTCCTTCATCACTCGCCACGGGGTCTCGTTGACTGGGTAGACTCTTGGTTGTTCTTGCGGTCCCCTCGTAGCTCCAGCGTGGTTGGTGCTTGCAAGCTCCATGGCTTGGGGCTGGTCCGTACCCGGGTTATTTTCAATAACCGGGGCCGTAATATGTGCCGCAGTCGATGCTGATGCCATGCCGCCGTCGAGGCTGCTCAGCCCCGGTAGGGTCAGCGAAGCACATGCGTCTCCTGCTTCGGCCACGGCCGACGCTCCGTCGGCGTTAGGTGTAGCGTGGCTCTCACCGCCTCAAAATTTCAATGTCCCGTAAGTGGAACAATATTCTACTCACAGAGATAAAATTGGTGTCCAGATGGTCCTCGTAACTTCACGGAACACATCCAATAAACATTTTGCATTAAAGTGGGGTTTTCCGGTCAAGAACACTGATGATTCACGGAGCTCATGCAGAGCACGGCCGCGTTCCCGCGCAGTTGGGTCTCCACCCCCCTGCTCCATTGAAGTTTACTGTTAATGCACTTACCCCCCTACAATAATGCCGCTCAGGGCGCTCTAGGTACATTGAATAAATAAATAAATAAAATAGACAGTTTTCTTAAATAGCATTGCCAATTCTGGCAAACAGTGGGGGAACTCTGGCTAATATGGCCCGTGATAGCCATGATTTTAAGATGGCACAACCGACAATGGCAAAGAGCGGGAAAATTCTGGCTAACCTGGCCCATGATAGACAGGATTTTGTAATGACACAGCTAGTATTGCGAAAGCGATGGACAACCAGGGCGATCATTGGATGCGGCAGTGAGTGGTTCAGCCAATATCAGAAACTCATTGGGAACCCTGGGCCTACTTAGGGCTATGCTTTGCCAACCGTATTCCAATATTGGCCCGCTGTCATGTGCTACCTGGGACACTCCTGATGGGCTCATGTAAGGGTCCCGAGCGTGTGTAACGGACACGTGTCGTGTTCGTATCAGTGCCGCACATCAGTGATTGCATCGCGCCGATGCGCAACAGTAATGCGCAGTAGGTGCAGCGCTCTCGCTCGTGCCTATAAAAGCTGTGCCTTCAATAAACAGTGGTTCATTCTTGCACCGACCATGCTGCTGTAAGCGTCGTCCCTCCGGCTGGTTACATGGTGTCAGAAGTGGCCCTTTGAGGCCTATGGAAATCGACCCTGCGTCCGGCGTGCTATGGACCTGCTGAAGACACCAGAGCCATTGCGGCTGACTGGTAACGTAACAGAGAACTGGAAGCGTTTTAAGCAGAAATTCGAGTTATTTCTGCAGGCGACAGAGACTAAGGACCAGCCCAAATCGGAAGCATCCAAGGCGGCACTCCTGTTGAGCATCGCTGGCGACGACGCTTTGGACGTCTTCAACAACTTCCAGTTTGGCGACAATGAAGACAAGACGAACTACAGCACCTTGGGGAGCAAGTTTGATGCTTATTGTGCCGAAGTTAGCAATGAAGTACATGAAAGATACGTATTCCGTTCAAGAAAGCAAGCGGAGGGAGAACCTTTTGAAAAATTTGTTCGTGACTTGAAAAAGCAAGCGGCACAGTGCAACTTTGGCACGCTGCAAGAATCGATAAGGGACCAGATTGTATTTGGCACGTGTAATCCTCGACTACGTGAGGAGATGCTGCGGGACAACCAGCTGACGTTGAAAAAAGCAGAGGAAATGTGCAGAGCAGCAGAGACGCTAGCACAGCGGAATGAAGTTTGGCACAGAGGGGACGATAGTGTCGACGCGATTTCGAGGCGCGCGGCTCCCTCGAAAGAGGGGAAAGAAGAAAAAAACACTTTCGTTGTCGTAAGTGCAACCGCTGGCACAAACCTAAGCAATGCACAGCTTTTGGAAAGAAGTGTCGTTTGTGTCACAAGCTGAACCATTTCGCAAGTTGCTGTGCGTCAGCCGGGGTCAGTGAAGTGCGAGAACAGCAAGACGCGGACTTTGACATCCTAGAAGTCACCACGGCAAAGCGTGAGAGAGATTGGATGGTCAAAGCTCAAGTTCGTAACTGTGCGATCCGTTTTAAAGTGGACACCGGATCGCAAGCAAGCTTGTTTCCCATGTCCATTTACCAAAAACTGAGGTGAGCAGAGGAACTGAAGCCGACTAATTCGATCCTGCGGGCGTATAACGGAGGCATCATAACGTGTTTTGGAACGTGTACGCTTGAAGTCCGTCTTGGGAACACTTCTGCCGCAGTGAAGTTCTTTGTGGTGAAAAATGGGCGTCAAGCCATACTTGGGCTAGAAGCAAGTGAAGCTCTGGGGCTAGTCCAGCGGAGGGTTTGTGCAGTAGACAAGACTGCAACAGATGACCTTCTGAAAAATTTCGGGCACATTTTCGAGGGCCTCGGGTGTTTGCAGCAGGCGTACAGTATGGTCTTGTCACCTGAAGCGATACCAGTAGTGCAACCAGCGCGACGAGTTCCGGTGGCGCTGGAAGAACCCCTTAAAAAAGAACTTGACCGAATGGTACGTGCTGGCATCATTGTTAGGGTGAACGAGCCTACCGACTGGGTCAGCCCTTTAGTTTTGGCAAAGAAGAAAGATGGCACGTTAAGGGTGTGTATGGATCCCAGGGCTATAAACAAGTACATAAAGAGGCAGCATTTCCCGCTTCCTAGGCGAGAAGATTTGGAAGCCCGTTTAACAAATGCCCAGTACTTCAGCTGCCTTGATGCAAATTCGGGCTATCATCAGATACCGCTTGATGAGCGGACTTCGAGGATCTGCACTTTTTCTTCGCCGTTCGGGAGATACCGTTTTCTCCGGCTGCCCTTTGGCATTTCTTCCGCACCAGAGGTATTTCAACAGAGTATGAGCCAAGTCTTTGATGGCCTACCCGGCGTACTGGTATATGTTGACGATATTTTAGTATGGGGTTCCAGTAGACAAGAACACTATGAGCGGTTGATAGCAGCGCTAAAAGCCGCCGAGAAAGCCGGCTTGACTTTCAACATCCAGAAGTGCAAGTTTAGGGTGAAAGAAGTCAGATTCCTTGGCGATATCATAGGCCGAACGGGCATATCGCCTGACCCTAAGCTGATCAAAAACTTGGTGAATATACCAACACCAACGTCCAAGAGTGACGTTCAGCGAATGCTGGGTGTACTCAATTACTTTAGTAAGTTTGTGCCACGCCTGTCCGAGCGAACAACGCTTCTACGTGAGCTTATCAAGACACGCTCAGAATTTCAATGGACGGAAAACCATGCGCAGGAGTGGAAAAAACTAACACAAATCCTGACCACCGCCCCCCTTCTCGCAATTTTTGATCCGCAGCGAGAAACTAAGATTACCTGTGACGCATCAAAAGACGGCGTTGGTGCAGCATTACTGCAAGACTACAGTGGTGAGTGGAGGCCCGTAGCATACGCATCTCGTGTTTTAACGCAAGCCGAGAAGAATTATGCCCAAGTTGAGAAAGAGGCACTTGGGATATGTTTTGGCTGCGAAAGGTTTCACGAGTTCGTGTACGGTAGAAACGTGCTTATCGAAACGGACCACAAACCGCTGGTAGCGATAGCACGAAAGGAAATTGCTGACATGCCACCACGAGTGCAACGATTTTTTTTGCGTTTGCTAAAGTACGACTTTGTCTTGCAGTACATTCCAGGAAAACATCTGGTTCTCGCTGACATGTTGTCACGGTCAACAAAGGATCAGGGCGAAGAAAAAGTTGGCGCAACACACGACGTTGAGGTTCACGCCGTCCAGTCCTTGGGCTACATGGTCACCTCCGAAACGCTGCGGTCGCTACAGCTGGAAACTGCACGGGACTGCTACCTCCAGACTGTGATAGCATGCTTGGTGGACGGGCAGCCAGTGACAGGTGAACTCAAGCCATTTTCGCACGAACTCTCTGTCGTTAATGGAGTAGTGCTGAAAGGCACCAAAGTCGTCATACCGAAAAGTATGCGACGAATCATGTTGGAAAGAATTCATGCGGGCCACCTTGGGATGCAAAAATGTAAGGAGAGGGCACGCAAACTTATTTTTTGGCCTGGTCTGAATGGCGACATCACTGCCCGTGTGGAAAGCTGTGCAACGTGCAGAAAATACGCGTACAGGCAGCCAGAAGAACCCTTGCTAATGCGACCCGTTCCAAAATGTGCTTGGTACAGGGTGGGAGTAGATATCTTTTCCTATGCGGGCAAGTCGTACGTGGTTGCGTATGATGCATTTTCAAATTTTCCCGAGGTCGACACGCTCGACAACACAACTGCGGAAACCACGATCGCAGCCCTTAGCGCCATGTTCGCCCGGTATGGTATACCAGTGGAAGTATGCACGGATAACGGACCCCAGTTCTCGAGCCATGAATTTGCCACGTTTGCCAGAGCATATGACTTTCATCATATAACATCGAGCCCCCGTTATCCGCAGTCGAACGGCTTGGCGGAAAAAGGAGTGCAGATCGTGAAGCGGATCCTGAAAAAGAGCCTCGACGCCCGGGAGGACTTCTGGCTTGGTCTTCTTGCATATCGCTCTACACCGCTGGAAGATGAGCATTCTCCTGGTGAGCTTCTTCAGCGAAGGCGACTTCGTTCTAACCTTCCCGACTTCGTCAGGGTGACTCGTACTACAGTAAGGAAACGCCACCAAGCCAGGGCTGGAAAGCCTTTGGCAGCACTACACAGAGGCTCAACGGTGCGACTTCAGGATGCTGCTGGTTGGTCGCGTAAAGCGAAGGTCGTTGCTGAAAGCGCTCCACGATCCTACTTGGTACAAACCAAACATCAACGTATGCTGCGGCGGAACCGCCGGCATCTGCTTAGGACGGCGGAGCAGTACACCAGTGACAGCGACGACGACACTTGTTCGGGTTCTCAGCCCCGTACACAGCAACCTACGACACCAGCTGAATCAGGTGCACAGTCATCTAGAGTGACCTCTGCTACGAACGGTGAGGAATCGTCTCGACCAGCAAGTGGATACAATTCTCCGTCGAGCATCCCATCGTCGTCCACCGTGAGATCAACTCGGACCTCCCGGCCCCCACAGAGGCTACGCTATGACGAACACTTTAATCAAGTGCCCTAACTGTGACTGTTATATTGAAGTGTCTCATTTTGTTCTTTCCCGAGGGAGGATGTAACGGACACGTGTCGTGTTCGTATCAGTGCCGCACATCAGTGATTGCATCGCGCCGATGCGCAACAGTAATGCGCAGTAGGTACAGCGCTCTCGCTCGTGCCTATAAAAGCTGTGCCTTCAATAAACAGTGGTTCATTCTTGCACCGACCATGCTGCTGTAAGCGTCGTCCCTCCGGCTGGTTACAAGCATCAGCGACTTCTGCGCTGGCGTACGGTTAGGAGTATTCCGGACAGGCTGAGAAACAAGCCAGAAGCCCCTGCTCCTGGAGTACGGACAAAACTCCCCCAACGGTCAGGGAGAAGATTAAAGTACCCACGTTGCCAAGAAATTTTCACCTGGTGCACAGTGATTGCAGACATAGGGACAGAGCCAGGGACTTACAGGCTAGGTTTGAAAGCAGGCGGAATATGACAATGGCAATTGCCACGCCGTGATAGCTTCGCGCGAGACAGGAGGACCGGTATCGTGCTACACATCGGACGCAAAGATGCAACCGAGGCGGAGGAGGCAGCCATTGCGCTGGCCCTGACGCAACCTCGGGCCAGGGTCATTGTTAGCAATTCCAAGTCAGCAATCAGAAAATACGAAGCTGGTAGAAATTCGCTGAAAACTATTTTTTCAAACAATATTGAATTACTAGAAGGATAGGAATTGTTCCCTAGTTTGAAAATTTTCTACCGCCTTTCTTGAATAAAACTGACTTTTGCAGCTTGCATCTGATGAGGGAATGCACCGGAGGAAGACAGACAGTGTAGACATTCGTTAATACAGGCGCAATTAAATCTGAAGCATATTTCACAGGTTTAATCTCAATATTACTGTCATTTCAAACCGGACTATTGATTTTTTTGTAACAATTGGATGTGGCGCTATTAGGAGGAACACGGAGGGAGGACGGCGCAATAGAGAAGAATGCTACTAACAAATAAAGTTTAGTTGTTAGTAGCTGTCTCTGTTGCCCGTCGCCTGTCTGTGTTCCTCCCAATAGCACCACATCCAATCTTTAAATAATGAATGACCAAGCAGCAAGCACCATGATCTACTGAGGTATATTGCTCGTTTCGCTCGTTTCGTTTTAATGCCTTAAAGACCTTTTCGGGATATTACATGATGGGTGGGTTCCGTATCATGGGTGCGATTAGAATTGGTATTGTTGAGTTCACTAAATTTGTATATTGTTTCACACTGATTTGTTGAATGCATAAAACTGAATAAGAACTACCAACAGATAAGTGACGACTAGCAATCAATAATATGTATTTCGTCCACCTCGAAAAGCCGCGGTATTACAAAGAGGCCGAACACCTGTTCTATGGAGGTCTAGTACACCCAAATGAAAAAGCAGCAAATACAAAGGAAATCAAAATCAAAGCAACAACAAATGAATACGTTTTGAGCAGCTGAGCGCACACAAGAAGCAAGGTGTGTTGCTGGGCGAGTTGGTTGGGATGGGAAGAAATGTGACTTCGTGATAAAAACTCGCATGCTTTCTGCATCGAAACTAGTTTCATGCATGGATAGCCTATATTAACCTCGCGAGGGGCGCAGTGCAGCAGCACGAACACAACTATTTACCGTCCACAACCTGAAGTTATCATATGCCCCCATCCGCACACCGTCACTAAAACAGGCGACAACCAGTGAAAATAAATTAGCAGGAATTAAAAATGAAATTAAGGTGAAAAAAATAAACCTTCGAACTGAACCGCACTTCTCCAACGAAGGCTGCTCAAAACGTTTTGCCTTCTGGTCTGTAACGCCTTTCAAAGAAGTCACGTTCAAAAGAAAGCTTGAAACGACTTCTTTCGAAGCAACGACCATTATTTGTTTTATGCATGCCCGTTATGAATGAGGCTTTTGCGTGGTCAAAACGCTAGTGTTTGCATGGCGTCCGAGAAGAATGAGGCTGGCCTCTGGCGATTCAAACTACGCATTGCATGAGCCAACGTATTATCGAAAACAAAATGCGAGCCCCTCAGAGGTTCCTTCAGCTCTGGGTATAGCAACGAAGCACATGACGCTAAGCCCGGACTATAGGGTGGTGGAGGTATTTCGTCTCGGAGCTGCAGCTCCTTCAGTGCGGCAGTTCTCTCCCAACCCGTGTGCGGTCATGCACTGTCTAGTCGACTGTCAGCTGATGAGTCACCCATATCGAATTCCAGGCAGTCCCGACATAGCGCCGAGTTGCTTGTTGCTATTGCCAAAATTTCCCCAGTAGCACAAGGTGGCGGGCCCATGCGGGTCCGACATGGGCAATGAGGGCTGGTGGCTGCCCGCAGTAAACCCACAGGGGTCCCCCGTGGGTGCAGTGCTGGCACAAAACGCTAGGGCTGCCCACTTCGTGCCCGAATGGGACCCTCCTCGGCTAGGCATAGGCTTAAACAGACTGGGCAGCCCACCTAGGTCCCACCGCAGATACATGCGGGCTAGGATGCGGGCTCTATTATGGTGAAGCGCGGGCAACCCCAAAAGGGGCTGCCCGTACACCACCATGAGGGAGCCGCAGTGTTTTTGTGTGGGCAAAGAGCTAGTATTCCCGCCTTCAGCCGACATGGGTCCCGCGTAGGAAATACAGGGGCTAATCTATGGGCTTCACAGTGGCGAAGCGTTTCAGGCATGCAGTTTCGTCTGTCTTAGCAACACCGGCGAAGGTCCCGCGTGGGCTGGGAATGGGCACATTTGCCATTCCGACGTCTTCACCGCCTGTATTCTAAATCGGGTATGAAAGGGGTAAGCATGGGCTGCGTGCAGTTCGTGTGAAAAAGATGGGGCTACATGACGGTGAAGTGCGGGCACACCCAACAGGGGCTGCCCGTGCAGCGCCCTAACGGAACCAATTGGGCTGTAGGTGGGCTAACACCAGTATTCCCGCCTGTAGCCTAAATTGTTCCTGCATGGAAAATATATGGGCTAGGCATGGGCACAATTGCGATTCCAACATCTTCCCCGCCTGTATCGTACATATCTGGTAGAAAAGGCCTAAGCGTGAGCTGCGCAGTAGCAAGACATACAGTGTGTGCGGGCAAACGGCTAGTATTATATCCGCCAGCAGCCTTCGTAAATTCTGCGCAGACTACTCTGGGCTTCACAGTGCAGAAACATCATGCGTCATTAGCGAGTTGCCAGGCAAAACCTATCGACAGTCACACGTGCACTAGTTGTACACGGGAAGAGTTGACATTCTTGCATTTAGTCTGCCTGCGTATCCTACATCAGAGGTAAAAGGGTTAAGCGTGACCAAATAGCAAGACCTTGGACGTTTAACTCTGACGAACAGCTGCTCTTTGAACGTCGTAATAACAAAAGAACCAGCTTCTTAGATTTGTTGGTGCTTCTTTTGCGTTTATCGCATTGTATTTTTTTCTGGTGTGCTGCGGTCGCCGCGGAGAAAGCTGCCAGGATGAGGTTTCTTGCTTGTTTCAACGCACTTCAATTACGCCAGCACTTCAAGCGCTTTCGTCGTCTCCATGCAACATGGGGCGCATGGAATTCATGACTGGTTGAGGAACATAGCGAGCCTCCGGCGACTGCGCCAGAAGCTGCAAAAGGTTTGTTACTGTCGCGTTAATCGCAGCAGCTTTCTTAATGTCCGCTAGCAGCAGTCTGTAGCGACGCATCGATCAATACACAAAATTCTTGGTTTTTGTGCAGGCATTCTTTGCGCGTCTTCTTCGTCTAGTGATCGCACATTGATAATGCAACTTGGCCAAGCGCCATCGCGAGCTGCCCCACCCTTCACCCTATCAGGAAGAGATACTAATCACAAATCGCCGAGAACATTTCTATCGACGAACAAGAAAAGGTTAGCTAGCGAAAAGGTACAGTGCTAGAGAGAACAAAATAAAAACAAACTCCTGTAGAAACGTCACACGAGTAACCTGTCTTTGCGAACTTTTTTTTCAAGTTTTTTCTCCTCTCACCACCGCCTTCCCTGCTTTTCCTGGGTCCACTCTCAAAAAAAAAAAGAAAAAAAACCTGCTCAACCCTGATTTTTGTGTCTGCCTTTGTTCCTTCCCCGATGGCTCCTCTGTGTCTGCCGTGTCCCTCCCAGCCCCCTTCCCCGAAATGGCGCGGAGGCACTCACTCTACAGCCCACTACGGAACATTTTAAGCCGCCCTCCCGACCACACTCCCCGCGACGCTCCATGAAGTGGAGAGGGGGCTCCGATTCTACTTGTTCACTGTGTCCGGTCGCTGCACCCCCGCCTTTCCTGCGTTTGTTTGGAACAGGTTTTTCTTTCCTGCTGTTGGGTTGAGTGTCAAGGGATGAAGGTAGCTGCGAAAACACGCTGGCACTCGCTATCCCTGGTTGAATTTGTGTTATACAGTTTTTTGTGCCTTTCCTCGTGTTGCTTGATCAATCCACGATCGAAGATGACATCGCTTCCATGCGTACGTCTAGTGCAAGTATGGTGGAACCCTGTAGTCCTTGTCTCAGTGTTGAATAACTTCTCTCCGAAAGACATGAGTGGTGAACAGTGACATTTACTGACATTTGAGCGGTGGAGGCCACGGCGGAGAAGGCGGATTTTATGACGGCGACGTCGTGCTGCTAGGACGTAAGTACGCATTTCAAATCACTTTGTTGTCTGAGTACTGCCGCCGTCTCAGTTATATGCTCGGCGTCAACAGAAACTTTCTAGTTGTTCAGTGTCTTTTTTGAACCAGCCAGTTCTAGATTGCACAGCGTAGAGAGACAAAATACCGAAAAATTTTCTCTGTTACATACCGAAATTTGTTGTCCTTCATGGTAACAAGACTAAAATTAGTTTTGTGGTGTGTATTCTTTCTTTACACAGGCATATGGTGCATACGTGCGAGCGCAATCACCGACGAGCGTACTGAGGGGGAGCGGCTCAAGGCCCTGAACAAACATCACGCATCGCATCGATGCTGCGGAATGTGCCGTAAATAAAGGAGGATGAGCAAGCAAGCATTGGAATCGTCCGAGCAACCTGTTTACACACCAACAATGTTACGACAGACATTTGAAACACAATATTGATTCAAATACGAAATTCGTGAGGTGCATTCACGATACTGAGCATTGCCAATCCTCAGGGCCAGGCGTCATGAGACGCCTGACTTGTCCGTGCCTTTTCTTTCGTCCTGTCTTCTTTTGCACGCATTATCTCTTTTTAAGTGATGTGACGTACACCTTCCGCTGCGTGAGATTCTCGGTAGCTTCTTCTCTTTTTTTCTTTTTCTTATTTCTTAGCGATTACCAATCCACAATCACTTTACCGATAACGATCGTCGATTACAATCCTAATTATTGATTAGCTATGATCAATCCTTATCTAGCTTACAGAGCACGGCATACTACGCCACTTTTACACATACACACCATTTGTTCCAGTACACTGAAGCACCATAACACCCCTTTTCATTCCGTCAAATTTCTGACCCGTAATTTGCATATTAATATTTGTCTGGCTCCGCGGTGGCTCAATGGCAACCGCTCTCGGCTGCTGACCCGAAAGACGCGGGTTCGATCCCGGCTGCGGCGGCCGAATTTCGATGAAGGCGAAATTCTAGAGGCCCGTGTACTGTGCGATGTCTTTGCACGTTTGGTCGAAATTTCAGAAGCCCTTCACTACATCGTCCCTCATAGCGTGAGTCGCTTTGGGTCGTTAAGCCCCCATACACGACACCAATATTTTTTTCACTACTGTCAGACCAGAACACATCCCAAACACAGGTTACTAAGCCATACACCCGACCACGCGTTCAATGGGTGTCACTCAAACACGCCTGAAGCAATTACCCTTCGTGGCCTACGGGAATAAAAAACAAACAAAAACCTTCGTGGCATACGCGTTACTTGCCCACCTGGCGCAGTGGGGCTATTTTCTTTTTCTATTTACAGGAATTTGGGGTTTTTTCCGACGGGCGGAGCCGGGATTTCACCTGAACGAGCTCCTTACGCTGTCGCTTAATACCTGCGACTGTCCTATACTAGACCTTTCCCGGAATGCATCACAGCTCGCGTTTCATGTTCAACGGGAAAAGATAGCGCGCACCGAGGTGTCTCTAACAAGGAGAAGAAATTGGGAGGGGGAGCCATCACCCTACGAAAACCGGTTGAGAAGCAAAAGTGGACTGTTTTGCCTGCGGATGAGGTCCAGATTGGGCTAATTAGTGTATATTCATAATGATGGTTCAACAGCGCGAACACACCAAGTCCAAGAAAGAGAGAAGACGCACACACCAGCGCTGAATTCAGCGCTGGTGTGTGTCCTGTCTCTTTCTTGATCTATGTGTGTTTGCCTGTGGGCCGAACTTGGGCTAGCCCACGTGGGCCGGACTTGGGCTAGCCCATGTGGGCCGGACTTGGGCTAGCCCACGTTGGCCGGACTTGGGCTTGCCCATGTGGGGCGGACTTGGGCTAGCCCGTGCGGGTCCCCGCTGCACTGCCGCCTAAGCCCCCCTGGAGGTTCCCTTTAAGAAGCCCATTACTGCCCCTATGGGTCCCACAAAGGACCGAGGAAAGCCCCCTGTATCGTTTTTATGCATGCAGACCATAGGGGTCCCCTGCTGGTCCTATGTAGCAAGCCCACTGGGCTGCCCCTGTGGGTCCCGCGCGATGCCGAGTTGCAAATCCCGCACTTACCCACATCGGGCCCCCATGGGCTGCCCGTGTGGGGCCCACGAGGGCCCGCAATTCCGAGCCCCGTTTGTGCTACTGGGGTTAAGGAACATCTGGAGGGCATGCACGTTGTGTCCGACGGCATGTTCGCTAATGCAGTGCGTACACCCGGTGTCGCTTGCAGCCAGATTCATCCTGCTCCCGGGGCATGCAAGCACTAGTGTATCGATAACGGAGGCGCCAATAGTTTGGTGGAAATAACGTTAAAATTGAGCTATTCTTTCGAAATAAGACATTTCAATGTTTCTTTTCAAGTGACGCCTCTGAATTTGAACAGTTAATAAACACGTTAAAGATTAGGAGGCAAAACTTACTGAAAAGCCCTCGTATACAGCTGCTCGGCACGCTGACCGCTACGCCACGGCACTTACCTGTATTCTGCGGAAAAACTGTCGAAATGGAAAGTTTGAATGTGCTCATGGTACAAAAAACCAGGCCGAGTAATACGAGTCCACCATACACCTGCAGGTACACCGATGCTTTTAATGTCGAGGCAAGCATTGTTTTAACTTAATAGGATGTGCTACAATTCTGCCGCTTTCGTTAATATTACATAGAGTAGAAATTGGGACCGCGGTAGTATGATGATCCTTCGATGTGCGCTGACGGCATTTGCTGGCTCTAGGAAGGTGTCACTGGTGTCGTTCATATTGATGCACACTGATAATAAGCATAGAAGATCTTCGAATATCAGTTTTCACATTGTTGGGTATTTAGCCGGGCTCTGAAGGCGCTCACTTAGTTATTGTTACAACAGCGCTTTAGCGTGATCATTCCATCACAACGCATGACGTAGTTTCAAAGCCGGCTAAGGAAGCACTGGTGCCCATATTTCACTTCCAACAAAGCATTTAATGTCTGCAAGCACCCAGCAAGGGCCCTACGTTCGGCAACAAGTATTGTAACCACGAAGAACACGGAGGAAGTTTGGGAAAACGGGGCGCGGTGTTCGTGTTTTGTTATGTTTGCAATCTGGTTCATCGCTTTGTAATCACTTATTTTTTTGTTTCTTTTGTTGCCGCTGCTGTTTCCACATAGCCGTCGCGGAAAGGTAGCACGCGCATCCTCGGTACGTGGACTGCGTACGTAACCTGCCACGAGGCGCGTCATGCATTATTCAATGCTTCCCGCTGCGTTTCAGTGTCATGAACCATGGTATTCACGTTACTGACGATAAAGTGCGTGAATGCTTTCGCCATTTCCCTTAAAACTGCTCGTCAGTCAGTAGGCGAATACAAACGGCTTCTCGCTCCATGCTGGTGAGCTTCACCACAACACTTGCTTCTTGCTGCCTAGCTTCAACCAAATGCTTGCTCAAAAATACTTGCCATTTGTAGGTTCCCAAGTTTGAGAGTACAATTTCTGGACCCATTGTAACATTTCATCGTCAAGGACTTGAAAAATTTTACACCGGTGAGATTAGTGTAGGATGTTTTTAAGGTATTCACTAAGGGAATCGCTCATAGAGTAAGCAGGACCTAAGACTACAATTAAGCAATGATCAGGCAGGCTTTACTAAACAGTATTTTAAAAAGATGATACTCACATTATAAATGAGGCGATAAAGCATCGCGCAGAGTATAACCAATCTCTATGTACAGCCGTTATAGAATACGAGAAAACATTTGGCTCACTCGGAACATTAGTAGTCGTACAGGAACTGTGCAGTCAATGTGTAGAATAGCCTTGCTTAAAAATACTGGGAGAAATCTATAGGAAGTGCACAGCTGCCATAGTCCTTAATAACTTCAGCGAAGAAATTCCAATAAGAACGGTGTCAGGCAGTTTGAGATGATCTCGCCAATCATATTCACGGTTTCTTTAGAAGTGGTATTCATATGCCTGGATAGGGAACAGTTGGGCATTCCCAGTTGGACTTCAGAGTTAATGACGAATACTTTAGATATCGGTGATTGAATGATTGCATGCATTGCCTTGCTAAGTCACTCAAGACGTCTGGAAAACATGATCAAGCTGATCATACTGCAGATCATGCAGCCGAACATGATCACGCTGCAGATCCAGGTCACGAGTGAAATGATTTGGAGAATAGGAATGAGATGGAGCAAATTTGGCAGGTTCTGTGAATTCATGAATGGCAGTTTGCGAATAACCCTCAACAGAAAAGTATAGAACGGCTGTATATTGCCGGTACTCACCTATGGGGCAGAAACGTGGTCTAACGAGAAGGGTTCGACTAAAGTTAAGGAGAGCGTAGCGTGCTATAAAAAAAATGATAGGTGTAACACTAAGAGACCGAAAGAGAGAAAAGTGGGTCAGGGATCAAAACACGGGTTAATGACATTCTAGACGAACTCAAACGGAAGAATTCGGCTCGGGCAGGGCATGTAGTGCGGAAGAAAGTTAGGTGGGCGGATGAGATTAAGAAGTTTGCGGCGATACAGTGGCCGCAACTGGCACTGGACACGGTTAATTCGAGGGACATGGGAGCGGCATTCCTTCTGCAGTGGGAGTTGTCAAGTGGATGAGGATACGTAATGAACAAGCCAAAGCCCAAGAAAGCTGCGAAAGAATTCGAAATTTTTTTTTAATATGGGTGGTGTAGACCTTGGCGTATTTACCAAAGCGTTTAGTTTGTTGGCGATTTCAAAAAAGTCGAAAAGAACAAATTGACAGTGCCGGCGGACACAAAAAAAGAATTTCACACTTCTGACTTTCCCGGAGAGCTGAATATTTTGGTCTTAATGTACTTAGACGGCGCCTCTGGAAGTAGTCGTTTATTTGAAGTAGCTCAAAGCAAATTTCAACTGAAGACCCGTGTGCGCAAGCAAAGAATTCGATTTTTGAAGGTCATTCACCCAGCTTTCTTCTTGTGAGGCACATCTGGAAGAGAATAGAGTTTGGGATTTACCTTCCAGAACTGAAGTACAGTTTAGACGTTTAAGTGAGTACAGTGGGGCGCATCCACAGCTTCTTACTGCAAAGTTATCCAGATCGAAAAAACTACACGATTGTCTTTCTCGCAAGAATTTAGGTAGAATAACAGAGAGGCCGTCGTAGCTTGTACCTCTTAAAGGCGGGTCTAATTACCGCAGTAGTAACCTGAACCCATATTCACGGAGGCAAACCTAATTAAAGAAACTGTGAACACGATTTCTTTGAGCGGCCGCAAGGATTTACCTCTTCGCTCTATGAAACTGAAAGAATTGGCTAGCAATAGCTTCTACAGTAGTAGCTGACTGTGTCGGGAGCAGAGAGTTTTAGCAACTGATATTTTAAGAGCTTTCTTCATTAGGTGCACCATACACCCGTGTAAACAGAGGCCCTTTTTCGGAGTGCGTGAGCAACTCGCTGCTAGAAACACACTTTGTATATATACGTTGTAACGAATGGACTTGAGCGAGTTTTCCCTGTTCTTTTGTTATTCTGCGAATGATGCGAAATTTTTCGGTCACATCATCTGATAGAACGCAAAGCAGCCGTGAGTTCTGCTCTCCTGTCAAGAACTAGGACAGTATGCTCGTCGTACATTGAATACAACGTGAATTAGTAAAAACTTAGCTTTCTGTGCCTCCGCGGCCAAAACAACAATTCCATACCACGGATTGTCGCAGCGATTCACTGCTAAAACTGATAGGACATCAACCTGCCCATGTCCCCATACCTGCGCGCACCACCATGCCATATATGAAAGGCACCAGTGAAACATTGTTCCCCCTGTTTAGAAAGGAATGAATACAGGTGCGTCACACACTACTGTTAACCATCGAGCGCGACATGCATCGGCCGAAATGAGCGGCCGGCATCGTCTATTTAATCCCCTGTTCTGCCAGCGAGACCGGTGACAAAGCATTTTCCACAAAGCTTCTCCAGCTCATGAGCGATGCCTGCAACTTTGGGCGAGGGACCAGAGTAATCGCTAAGGATCCTGAAGACTTGAATCATGACAATGACTGAGAATTCTATAGCCGGCGCCACCGAACTCAACTCATTCAAGCGACAGCTGTTAGAATACCAAAATATAAATAGCACACGCTGAAACGTTAATTGGTCTGAAGGCTAATATCTAGTCATCGTGTAACCATAGTCTTCGCCACATCGCCCACCCGCTGTAGACATCCGAATACGCATCGGTCGCACCCCAGCTGATTTGACTGCCAGGGCGGCGACCCTTTTCCCTGATCGCTGCCAGTGGAGTAAAAAATTAACACTTAAAAAACGTTTTAAGTTGCAACTTAAAAAAAACTGAATCTAAGACTTTCGTTGGAGTTTTAGATTCTTTTCCTTCTATGCAGGCTCCAGACCAGCGATATCTCTTGAAATGTTCATGTGCGTCTTTTTCCAGTCACTCAGCACAAAACACGGCAAGACTTGCAAAGCTTAAAGTTCAAGCATAGTGCAACTGTTAACACACGAAGGAGCTAGACACCGCAGCGGACACGGGACAGAGAAAGAAGACGACACAGGGCGGTACTTGCAACTAAAATTTTATTTGAAACTTCATGGCTTTATAAAGACAGAGGCACGTGTGATCTTGCAATCGGGTAAAAAAGGATGAATGAAAAGCAACAGATAAGAACACCTAACTGACAACAATGCACAGGAAAGATATGCGAGTCACAATGTACAGAAATCAGACTTTAAAACGTTATGCAATGCTCATCATGCGAGTCACAATCTACATATACCAGAAGTGTTAAAAACCGTCGACCGCATGTGGAAGCATGAAAACCACAAGACAAAGGAAGAAAAAGAACGTCAAAAGGAAGCCACCCAACCTGTTACCTCTCAAGGAAACCCAGTTCTTTTTGGAGGATGGAAACCGAAGGCGAACTAACGCATTCATCCGGTTGCGAGCGCAAGATGGCAATGGCCTCTACAATCTCTCTCTCAAGCTGCCCCTTCCTTCTTCCAACAATCTGGGTCTGGCTGAACTGAGGGCAACAACCCCGACACTTGCGGCAATGAACAGGCAGATTCGAACCCCCCGCCTCCCCCAAGGAACGCGCATGTTCTCTCAAGCGATCATTTAAGCACCTACCGGTTTGTCCAATATAAAAACGCCCACAACTGAGGGGGATCTTGTAGATTACCCCTGTTGCACATGCGACACGCTTATTTTCTTCCAAATGTTTCTTGCCGCAAGTTCCTCGAATCGAGTCCCCTTTTCCCACTAGATTGCATAATCTAGAGAGCTTACAGGGTGCCGAAAATACAATGTCGATGCCATATTTGCCTGAAATCTTTTTGAGATTATGTGAAACCCTGTGCAAATAGGGAATGACTTCCACTTTTTTCTGGCCGGCTGGTTCTTGGGAAGCAACTTTTTTCTTTTTACTGAGCTTATTGGCCACTGTTTCAGCAACCGCAGTTAACAGAAACCTCGGGTACCCTGCCTTTTCCAGCCGCTCTACTTGAAGGGAAAAACTGGACTTCAACATATGAGTGCATGATTTTAAAACTGCGGATCTAAAACAGGAGGAGGCAATACTCCGCTTTACCACCTTGGAGTGGGAGGAATCAAAAGGCAGCAATGCTTTCTTTGACCTAGGTTGGAAGGCCCAGCACACATGATCACTTCTGTTAAAAGATAACACTTCTGGTATATGTAGATTGTGACTCGCATGATGAGCATTGCATAACGTTTTAAAGTCTGATTTCTGTACATTGTGACTCTCATATCTTTCCTGTGCATTGTTGTCAGTTAGGTGTTGTTATCTGTTGCTTTTCATTCATCCTTTTATACCCGATTGCAAGATCACACGTGCCTCTGTCTTTATAAAGCCATGAAGTTTCAAATAAAATTTTAGTTGCAAGTACCGCCCTGTGTCGTCTTCTTTCTCTGTCCCGTGTCCGCTGCGGTGTCTAGCTCCTTCATGTCTCACCAACTGGCCTACACATCTACCCTCCTATGTTAACACACGTGGCCTCCAGTGACTAGTTCGGCTGTGTCGTCAGCTGCTTCCGGCGTCCCCTGGCGACTGATCGCCTGCGCATGCGCATGTGACGCCCCTTAAGTATGTACTTATGCCGCCTGCATCAGTAGCCTCAGCCAATTGTGCAGCAGTGGGTTCAATGTGGCAAAAGGAAGCCTTCTAAAACCTGTTTCCTGTTTCCCCAGGTTTTACAGCCTCACCGCACAGCATAGTATTCACCTCTCGTCATAAACCGGCAACACACGTGGCTTGCTGTGACTATTTCGGCCGTGTTAGCTGCTTGTGGCGTCTCCTGGCAACGGGTCTAGCGCGCCTGCGCATATTATGCCCCTAGACCATCGACCTATAGCATCGGTGGCCTCGGCCAATATTGGAGCAGCGGTCCGGTCCGGCCTAAGCGAGCCTCCTTAATCCTGCCTCCTGTTTTCCCAGGTTTGACTGCCTTGCCGAACCGCATAATATTAATCTCCTTTAAGAACCCGTCAAGAGAGGTAGCCAGCTATGAATAGTACTGCTGTGGGATGAGCGGCTTGCGGCGCCTCCTGGCGAGGGGTCACCTGCGTCAGCGCATGTTAGGCCCCTAGACTACTTACTTATACCACCTGCATCTGTGGCCTCGACCAGTTGCGCAGCAGCGGCTTCGATGCAGCAGAAGCAAGCCTTCACATTCCTGCCTCCTGTTTTCCCAGGTTCGACAGCCTTAGCGGACTGAAGAGCATAGTATTGTCACGTTGTAGTGACGGCAGTCCAGCGGTCGGGAAGACACCTACACGACTTGCAAACGAAGCTCTTTATTTGGGCTGACTTGCGCCCGCAAAATAACTGAACCACTCGGCGGCAGCGTTAGCAACAAACGTGCTCGTCAGTCGTCGAACCACGAATGCCCGCTCCTCGCGGCATCGTTCAATTCAAAGCCGGCAAGGAAACATCCATACAACAGGTCGAGATCATCTAGAGTAATCTGGAAACACGTAGATGCAGCTCGGCATGGCTGTGATCAATCGAGATTAGTCCGGTCGCTTCTCGCGTCACGAACAAAAATGATAACACCCCTTTCCTGCGGCCTTGCGCGTACGAACGGACACTACAATGATACGTGGCATTACCCCCTCCCAAAGAAGCATCGTCTCGATGCTTTAAAATGAAAATAAACACGGAGAATGCAAACTTACAGTCCTTTAGCGTTCATGATTTGGCTTCAGGCGTACGACATGTACGACTTCCGGGCGTATGCGGCGTCGTTGAGATGCTGTCGTGCCGTCCGGGATGACTTCATAGTCGAAGTCACCGATGCGATGGAGAACCCTGTACGGGCCAAAGTAGCCTCACAGCAACTTTTCACTCAATCCACGGCGGCGAACTGGCGTCCATATCCAAAGCGATCACCTGGGTTGTAATGCATGTCTCCTCGGCGCAGATTGTAGCGTCAGTGTGCTGCTGGTCTTGAATGCGAAGCCGCGCAAGTCTTCGAGCTTCCTCAGGTCGGTGAAGGTAGGCGGCGACGTCGAGGTTGTCTTCGTCAGAAACGTGCAGGAGCATTGCGTCGAGTGTTTTGGTGGGCTTCCTCCCGTATACCAGCTGGAATGTGGTAAACCTGGTTGTTTCCTGGACGGCAGTATTACAGGCGAACATCACGTAGGGCAGAATGGAGTCCCACGTCTTGTGTTCGGCGTCGATGTTACATGGAGAGCATGTCTTCGATGATCTTGTTCAGACGTTCTGTGAGTCCATTGGTTTGTGGATGATAGGCAGTTGTCCTCCGATGGCTTGTCTGGCTGTAGTTTTAATATGGCTTGCGTCAGCTCCGCTGTAAATGCCGTTCCTCTGTCTGTGATGAGCACTTCGGGGGTGCCGTGTCGCAGGAGAATTTGCTCGACAAAACATTTTGCGACATCTGTTGCGGTACCACTAGGCAACGCTTTCGCTTCGGCGTAGCGGGCCATGTAGTCGGTGGCCACGATGATCGACTTGTTACCTGATGATGAAGTCGGAAAGGAGCCGAGGAGGTCCATCCCCATTTGCTGAAAGGGCTTAGTTGGCGGTGGTATGGGGTTCAGTAGTCCGGCTGGTCTAGTCGGAGCCGTTTTGCGTCGCTGACACTCACGGCCCGTTTTCACGTAATGGGAAACGTCGGTAGCTAGCCGCGGCCAATAGTACTTCTGGATGCGGTGCAACGTGCGAGCAATCCCGAGATGCCCTGTAGTCGGCTCATCATGACATCCCTGCATAATTTCTTGCCTGAGATTTTTGGGCACGACACGAAAATGCACTGTCCTGTTCGGCGCGAAGTTCTTCTTCAGGAGGACATTACTGTTAAAGACGAAGGACGACGGTTGGCGCTTGAACCCTCGTGGAGGCGATGCGGTCTTGCCCTTCAGATAATCAACTAGGCTTTCCAACAAATGCTCCGAGCGCTGCTGTGCGAAACTGCTGGCGCTTAACGGTCCTAAAAAAACGTCGCCGTCTTCCTCTTCCGGTGCAGCGTCGACGGGGGCTCGCGACAAGCAGTCTGCGTCAGAATGCTTGCGGCCAGATTTGTAGACTACATTAATGTCGAATTCTTGAAGGCGCAGGCTCCAACGAGCAAGGGGGTCGGAGGGATCTTTCAAATTGGCTAGCCAGCACAGAGCAAGGTGATCACTCACAACCTTGAATGGTCTTTCGTACATGTAGGGGCACAATTTCGACGTAGCCCAAATAATGACAAGATATTCTTTCCCGGTGGTCGAATAGGTCCCCTCGGCTTTCGACAGTGAACGGCTAGCGTACGCGACAACTTTCTCCTGTCTTCCATTTTTTCTGAACGAGGACCGCTCCTAAGCCCACACCGCTTGCAAGGGTGTGGATTTCGGTTTCGGCTTTTTCATCAAAGTGCCCGAGCACAGGAGGGGACTGTAAGCGGCGCTTCAGCTCTTTTAAAGCTTCCACTTGCGGCGTCTCCCATTTAAAAGGCACGTCAGTCTTGGTAAGTTGGGTCAAAGGTTCAGCGATGCGCGAAAAGTTCTTCACGAATCGCCGGTAATAAGCGCGCAATCCAAGGAATCTGCGTATAGGTTTCTTGTCATTAGGCTGTGGAAACTCTGCGATCGCACCCGTGTTCTGAGGGTCTGGGCGAACTCCATCCTTGCTTACGATGTGCCTATAAGGAACAGCAGCTCGTCGTAGGTGAAGTGGCACTTCTCTGGTTTCAGTGTTAGTCCTGAAGACTTGAAGGCTCTCACTATCTGAAGCCTTCTGAGATGCTCTTCAAAGCTTCAGAAGACAACAACGTCATCTAAGTAGACTAGACATATTTGACACTTCAAGCCTGCGAGCACCGTATCCATTACTCGCTGGGACGTCGCTGGTGCGGAACAGAGACCAAACGGCATCACCTTGAACTCGAAGAGTCCGTCTGGTGTGATGAACGCAGTCTTCTCGCGATCTCTTTCCTCGACTTCAATTCGCCAGTAGCCGCTGTTCAGGTCCATCGATGAGAAGTACTTAGCGTTGCATAGCCGATCCAATGTGTCTTCGATGCGGGGAAAGGGGTAGACATCCTTCTTCGTAAAGCTGTTCAGGCGGCGGTAATCGACGCAGAAGCGAAGGGTGCCGTCTTTCTTTTTCACTAGGACAACTGGTGCTGCCCAGGGGCTCTTTTATGGCTGGACGACGTCATCACGCAGCATTTCCTCTACTTGCTTGCTGATAGCTTGGCGTTCTATTGGCGATACGCGGTAGGGGCTCTGCCGCAGTGGTCGGGCGTGTTCGTCTGGGACAATGCGGTGCTTGTCAAGCCGGGTTCGTCGCAAATTCGATGCTAATGAGAAGCAATCGCTGTACGTTTGAAGAAGACTGCGTATTTGGTCTCGTCCGCTCCGGGGTAATGCCGGGTTGATGTCGAACGTGAGTTGATGGCCTTGGTCAGATGGTTCTGCGGCTTGGTCGGGGAGGGCAAATATGTCTCTAATGTCTGGCAGCTCGTCGAAAGAGGCAATCGTCGTACCTTTGTTTAGATGCCGGTATTCTTCGGTGAAGTTGGTTAGTAGCACCTGGGCTTGGCCATTTCGGATTTCGGCGACTCCCCTTGCGACGCCCACTTCACGATCCAGGAGTAAGTGGGTGTTCCCCTCGATGACGCCTTCGGCATTTTCGATGTCTCCAGTACCTATGCAGGCGAGGACACTTGATCGGGGCGGCACGCTCAATGCTTCGTCGAGGACGTTTAAGGCAACGTTATGAGTCGCACTCGTCGCAACAGGTATGGCTTTGTCCGTGGAAAGCTTGATCGACTTAGATCGAAGGTCGATGATCGCTCGATGTTCATTCAGGAAGTCCATTCCCAAAATCACGTCTCACGAGCATTCCTGTAGGATCAGGAAGGTTGTCGCATAGTTTCTCCCATTTACAGTAACTCTCGCGGTGCGGTGCAGCGTCCTGACGGCGTAACCAGGTTACCACCTGCGGTGCGGATCAGCGGGCCATCCCATATCGTTGTTACCTTCCTGAGTCGGACAGCGAGTGGGCCACTCTGAAAGAGTAGTCAGCTCACGTGTCGACCAAGGCAGTAACCCCGTGACCGTCGACCGTAACTTCAAGTTCACTTGTTCGCGTTCTCGTATTGTACGTTGTCTTCGGTGTCCGATCTCGGCTTCGTCGAGTAGTGAGGCTGCGATGGGCGTACTCCGACGTTACTTCAATGGGCAGCGGTAAAAGTTTCAAGTCTGGCCGCGTCGTCGTCGTCGTCGTCGTTGTCGATGTTGTCGTCGGTGTTGTCGTCGTTGTCGCAGTTGACTTATGGACTTGGGTTTTCGTCGATGGAGGATCTTTGTGCTTGCGCTCGGAAACAACCTCACCTCCAGAGACTGCTTTATTCAGTTTAACCTTCGGGGGCTGGGAGAGCGTTCACGCACAGCGTAGCCTCGGCTAGGAGACACCAAGCGCGGTCAAGATGGCGACGGGGAACGTGATAGGTGGCTGGGCGGTGAGAATTCTTCCCGACGCAAAAACTCCTCGATTTCGGCAGGTCGCTGGCCGGGTCGGGGTCGTGGGGCGTCGTAAGAGAACCCTCGGATGCCTATTCTCCTGTATGGGCAGTACCGGCCAATGTGACCGGCTTCTCCGCAGTGGAAGCATAGTGGACGGCGCTGGTCGGGAGTTCTCCACTCGTCGCATTTCCTCGGCTGCGCGCGACGCCCGGAGGACGGGCGGGTTGGGGCGAGAGAGCGGTGGTCCAGCGCAGATGGCTGATGGCGATAGGAGCTTGGGTCCCGTCATCGAGGTGCAGGACGACGCACTGCTGCGGCGTAGGTCATGGCTGAGGGCCGCAGAGACTGCGTGGTTGTTGGCGTCACACCGAATGCCTGTTGAATCTCGTCCCGAATGACGTCAGTGGGCGATGAAAGTTGCGGCTGCGTTACTGTTGGCAGCAATCGTGGGAGCTCCTCTCGGACAACTGGACGTATAACCTCCCGCAAGTCATTGTGGTTAGTGGTATCCAGGCCGCTTGCTGAGAAAACGCGCTGCTGGCGGTCATACTGGCGGGCTCGGGCATCAAGTGTATTTTTCATCGTGGATGCCTCTTCTACAAATTCCTCGACAGTTTTCGATGGGATGCGGACGAGGCCGGCAAAGAGTTGCTCTTTAACTCCTCGCATGAGCAGCTTTACTTTTTCTTCTTCCTCATGTTTGCATCGGAAGCCGGAATTCAGAGACGGTTCATTTCCTCAGTGTACACTGCAACAGTCTCGTTTGGGTGTTGTATGCAAGACTGTAGCAGCTGCTGGGCTCTCTCCTTTCGCACGACGTTCGTGAAGATCTTCAGAAGTTGCTCCTTGAAGGTTTCCCAGTTCGTGAGGCTAGCTTCGTCATTCTCAAACCAGATTCTGGCTGGCCCTCTAAGGCGAAGAAGACGTACCTAAGTTTCGTAGCATCATCCCAGTTGTTGAAGACAGCTACAGGGTCGAACTGTTCCATCAATTCTTCGGGGTCGGCGCCAGGCGAAACGTCGAAGGTTGGTGGCACCCGGGGCTGCTGAAGGGTGATTGGAGTCGTCGTCTGGGGCAAGCTCATGGGGAACGTTGCTGCTGGTTTTCGCTTCCGGGTAGGGTCCGGCTGAATCCCGAACTCTGGTGCGTCCCCTTGGCGACGTCGGCTATCGCGGCGGACTAGACTCAGGTCCTGCGGTGAATGACTGAGAGGGCTGGCGTCACGACTTGTAGGGGATGTCCGGAACAAGAAGGCTGCCCAGCACCTACACGTTATGTCACGTTGTAGTGAAGGCAGTCCAGCAATCGCGAAGACACCTACAAGACTTGCAAACGAAGCTCTTTATTTGGCCTGACTTGCGCCCGCAAAAGAACTTAATCACTCGGCGGCGGCGTAAGCAACACACGTGCTCGTCAGTCGTCGAACCACGAATGCCCGCTGCTCGCGGCATCGTTCAATCTAAAGCCGGCAAGGAAACTTCTATATAACAGGTCGAGATCATCTAGAGTAATCTGGAAACACGTAGATGCAGCTCGGCATGGCTGTGATCAATCGAGATTAGTCCCGTCGCTTCTCGCGTCGCGAACAAAAATGATAACATACCTTTCCTGTGGCCTTCCTCGAACGAACGGACACTACAATAATACCTGGCAGTATTGACCCCTCGCCAACACCGTCAAGTCACGTGTCCTACTGTGGCTAGTTGGGCTGTGTGATGAGCTGCTTGCGGTGTCTCCTGACGACTGATACAATGCTCATGTTAAACCCCTAGATCATATAATTCTACTGCCTGTATCAGTTACCTCTGATAATTGTGCAGGAGCCGCTTCGGCGTAGCATAATCAAGCCCTCTATATCCTGTTTCGTGTTTTCCCAGGTTTGACAGTCTCCCTGCACTGCGCAGTATTGACGTCCCATCAGCATTCGTTAACAAACGAGGCCTGCTGGGAATAGTTCGGCTTTGTGGTTAGCTGCTAGCGGTGTCTCCTGTCGACCGATCACCTGCGGGGGCGTATGCTACGCCCCTTGAGCATGTACTTATGCCACCTGTATCTGTGTGTGGTCTCAGCCAGTTGCACAGTTGCGGCTTTGGGGCGGCAGAAGCAAGCCATCACAATTCTGCCTCCGATTTTCCCAGGTTTGAGAGCCTTGCCGGACCGCGTAGTATTAGCATCCGGTCAGCATCTGTCAACACACGTGCCCTGCTCTGACTAGTTTGGCGGTGTCACCAGCTGCTTGCGGCGTCTCGTGGCGGTGGGGCATACGCGCCTGCACATCTTACGCCCCTAGACCATCGACTTATACTGCCGCCATCGGTGGCCACGGCCAACTGTGCATCAGCGGCTTCGGTGCGGCAGAAACAACCCTTCTTCTATCCATCCTCCTCTTTTTCTAGGTTCGAAAGCCTTGCCGGACAACATAGTATTGACCTGCCATCCGCACCCGTCAACACATGTTGCCTGCGATGACTAGTACCGCTGTGTCTTCAGCTGCTTGCGGCGTCTCCTGGCGATGGAGCCTATGCGCCTGCACATGCTACGCCCCGAGACCATGGACTTATAGCGCTGTTATCGGTGGCCACGGCCAATTGTGCATCAGCAGCTTCGGTGCGGTAGAAACCAGCCTTCTCTATTCTTTCTCCCCTTTTTCCAGGTTTGGAAGCTTTGACGGACAACATAGTATTGACATGTTGTCCGCACCCGTCAACACATGTTGCCTGCGGTGAATAGTACCGCTTTATCATCAGCTGCTTGCGGCGTCTCCTGGCGATGGGGCATATGCGCTTGCACATCTTACGCCCCTACACCATCGACTTATACCGCCGCCATCGGTGGCCACGCCCAATCGTGCATCAGCGGCTTCGGTGCGCCAGAAACAAGCCTTACATATTCTTCCTACTCTTTTTCCAGGTTTAAAAGCGTTGCCGGACAACATAGTATTGACATGCCGTCCTGACCCGTCAACACATGTTGCCTGCGGTGTATAGTACCCCTGTGTCGTCGGCTGCTTGCGACGTATCCTGGCGACTCGCCACTGCGCGGCGCATCTTTCACCCCTGAACGACAAACTTGTACCGCCTGCACCTGTGGCCTCGGCCAATTGTGCAGCAGCGGCTTCGGTGCGGCATAAGCAAGACTTCTAAACCATCTCACTGTTTACCTTGGTTTGACAGCCTCCTAGGAAACAGTATTGACATCCTATCAGCACCTAGTACATCCAGTATTGACATCCTATCAGACTAGTACCGCTGCATCATCTCGCTGCTTGCGGCCTCTCCAGGCGACTGCACGTTCGCACGCATAGGTGGCCTCGGCAATTTGTGCAGAAGCGGCTTCGGTGCGGCATAACCAAGCCTTCCAAATCCTGCCTGCTGTATTCCCAGGTTCGACACCTTTGCCAGAGTGTATAGTATTGAGTTGCGGTCAGCACCCCTCAAAATATCATGCCTGCTGTGACAAGTACCGCTTTGTCATTAGCTGCTTGCGGCGTCTCCTGGCGTCTGTTCGTCTCCTGTCGCGCAGTAGGCCATCTACGTACACCGCCTGCATCGGTGGACACGGCCAAATGTGCAGGAGCGGCTTCAGTGCGGCAGAAAGAGCCTTCTAAACCCTTCCTCCTGTTTGCGCAGGTTTGACAGTCTCGCCGGACAGCATATTGTTTACCTGCGCCAGCACCCGTCAACACGCGTGGCCTGCTGTAACTAGTACAGCTGTGTCATCAGCTACTTGTGGTCTCTGCAGGCGATAGATAACCTGCGCCTTCGGATGTTACGCCCATGCACCATGAACGTTTACTGCATGCATAGGTGGCTTCGGAGAATTGTGTAGCAGCGGCTTCGTTGCGGCATAAGCAAGCCTTCTAAATCCGGACTTCTGTTTTCTCGGGTTTGTCAGCCTCGTCGGATAGCATAGCATTAATCTCCCTTCAGCACCCATCAACACACGAGACATGTTGTGACTTGTTCGGCTGTGATCAGCAACTTCCGAACTCTCCTATCGACCGGCCTCCTGCGCCTGCGCATATTACGCCCCTTGAGCGTGTACTTTTACCGCCTGCATCGGTGTCCTCGGTCGGTTGCGCATCAGCGTCTTTTCGGTGCGGCAGAAGCAAGCCTTCTAAATTCTACCTCCTGTTTTGCCACGTTTCACAGCCTTGTCGCAAAGCATAGTATTGACATCCCGTGAGCACCCCGCAATGCACGTGGCCAGCTTTGACTACTTACGCTGTGACATCAGAAGCTTGCGGTGCATCGTGGGGACTGGCCACTGCGCCTGCGCATTCTATTTTCTGGACCACGTGCCTATAGCGCTTGTGTCCCTGGCGTCGACCAGTTGTGCTGCACCAGGTTCGGTGCGGCAGAAGCAAGCCTTCTAAATCCTCATTCCTGTTTTCCCATGTTTGACACCCTCGGCAGACAGCACAGTAATCACCTCCCACCAGCACCCATAAACTCACGTAGCCTGCTGTGACCAGTTCGACTGCGGCATGAGCTGGTTGTGGTCTCAATAGAAGACTGATCACCGGTGACTTCGCACGTTACACCCCTGGAGCATGCACTTCTACCGCATCTATCGGTAGCGTCGGAGAACTGTGTAGCAGCCGGATCGGTGTGCCATAAGCCAGCATTCTAAATCCTGCCACCTGTTTGCACAGATTAGAGAGCGCTCCGGAAAGCACAGTATTCATCTCCCGCCCGGACCCGTCAACTCAAGTGGCCTGGTGTGACTAGTTTGGCTGTGGTATAAGCTGCCTGCGGTGTGTCCTGGAAACTGGCTACTGCAACTACCCAGGTTACTTCCTGGCCCTTATGCTTATACAGCTTGGGTAGTTGGCCTCGGTACCTTGCGCAGCCGTTGGTTCAGTGCAGCATAAGCCAGGCTTTTCTACCCTGCCTCCAGTTTTCCCAGGTTTAACAGCTTCGCCGAACAGCTTAGTATTCATCTCCCGTCAGCACTGGTAAACACATGTGGCTTGCTGTGACCAGTTGCGCTTTGTCTTCAGAGTCTTGCGGTTTATCCCGGCGACTGGCCACGGCTCCTGCGCAATTTCCACCCTATAGACTATACTAGTGCCTCCTGCATCGGTGGCCCTGTCAAACAGTGCAGCGGCTGCTTCAGTGCGGCAGAAGCAAGCCTTCAGGATCCGACCTTCTCTTTTCCCAGGTTTAACAGCTTCGCCGTACAGCTTAGTATTCATCTCCCGTCAGCACCGGGCAACACATGTGGCTTGCTGTTGCTAGTTGGGCTGTGTCTTCAGAGTCTTGCGGTGTATTCTGACGACTGGCCACGGCTCCTGCGCACTTTCCACCCTGGAGCATATACTTATGTCTCCAGCATCGGCGGTCCCATCAAACAGTGCAGCAGCGGGTTCAGTGCGGCAGAAGCAAGCGTTCAGAATCCGGCCTCCTGTTTTCCCAGGTTTAACAGCTTCGCCGGACAGCTTAGTATTCATCTCCCGTCAGCACCGGGCAACACATGTGGCTTGCTGTTGCTAGTTGGGCTGTGTCTTCAGAGTCTTGCGGTGTATTCTGACGACTGGCCACGGCTCCTGCGCACTTTCCACCCTGGAGCATATACTTATGTCTCCAGCATCGGCGGTCCCGTCAAACAGTGCAGCAGCGTGTTCAGTGCGGCAGAAGCAAGCGTTCAGAATCCGGCCTCGTGTTTTCCCAGGTTTAACAGCTTCGCCGTACAGCTTAGTATTCATCGCCCGTCAGCACCGGGCAACACATGTGGCTTGATGTGACTAGTTGGGCTGTGTCCTCAGAGTCTTGCACTGTATCCCGGCGACTGGCCACGGCTCGTGCGCACTGTCCACTCTGGAGCATATACTTATACCTCCTGCATCGGTGGCCCTGTCAAACAATGCAGCAGCTGGTTCAGTGTGGCACAAGCAAGCCTTCAAGTTCCGGCCTCCTCTTTTCCCAGGTTTAACAGCTTCGCCGTACAGCTTAGTATTCATCTCCTGTCAGCACCGAAAAACACATGTGGCTTGCTGTGACTAGTTGGGCTGTCTCTTCAGAGTCTTGCGGTGTATCCCGGCGACTGGCCACGGCTCCTGCGCACTTTTACCCTGGAGCATATACTTATGCCTCCAGCATCGGCGGCCCGGTCAAACTGTGCAGCAGCGGGTTCAGTGCGGCGGAAACAAGCCTTCGAGATCCGGCCTCCTGTTTTCCCAGGTTTAACAGCTTCGCCGTACAGCTTAGTATTCATCTCCCGTCAGCACCGAGAAACACATGTGGCTTGCTGTTGCTAGTTGGGCTGTGTCTTCAGAGTCTTGCGGTGTATCCCGGCGACTGGCCACGGCTCCTGCGCACTTTTACCCTGGAGCATATACTTATGCCTCCAGCATCGGCGGCCCGGTCAAACAGTGCAGCAGCTGCTTCAGTGCGGCAGAAGCAAGCCTTCAGGATCCGACCTTCTCTTTTCCCAGGTTTAACAGCTTCGCCGTACAGCTTAGTATTCATCTCCTGTCAGCACCGGGAAACACATGTGGCTTGCTGTGACTAGTTGGGCTGTGTCTTCAGGGTCTTGTGGTGTATCCCGGCGACTGGCCACGGCTCCTGCGCACTTTTACCCTGGAGCATATACTTATGCCTTCAGCATCGGCGGCCCGGTCAAACAGTGCAGCAGCGGGTTCAGTGCGGCGGAAACAAGCCTTCAAGATCCGGCCTGCTGTTTTCCCAGGTTTAACAGGTTCGCCAGACAGCTTGGTATTCATCTCCTGTCAGCACCGGGAAACACATGTGGCTTGCTGTGACTAGTTGGGCTGTGTCTTCAGGGTCTTGCGGTGTATCCCGGCGACTGGCCACGGCCCCTGCGCACTTTTACCCTGGAGCATATACTTATGCCTCCAGCATCGGCGGCCCGGTCAAACAGTGCAGCAGCTGCTTCAGTGCGGCAGAAGCAAGCCTTCAGGATGCGACCTTCTCTTTTCCCAGGTTTAACAGCTTCGCCGTACAGCTTAGTATTCATCTCCTGTCAGCACCGGGAAACACATGTGGCTTGCTGTGACTAGTTGGGCTGTGTCTTCAGGGTCTTGCGGTGTATCCCGGCGACTGGCCACTGCTCCTGCGCACTTTTACCCTGGAGCATATACTTTTGCCTCCAGCATCGGCGGCCCGGTCAAACAGTGCAGCAGCGGGTTCAGTGCGGCGGAAACAAGCCTTCAAGATCCGGCCTCCTGTTTTACCAGGTTTAACAGGTTCGCCAGACAGCTTGGTATTCATCTCCAATCAGCAACGGGCAACAAATGTGGCTTGCTGTGACTAGTGTCTTCAGAGTCTAGCGGTGTATCCTGACGACTGGCCACGCCTCCTGCGCACATTCTACCCTGGAGCATATACTTATGAATCCTGCATCGGTGGCCCCGTCAAACAGTGCAGCAGCTGGTTCAGTGCGACAAAAGCAAGCCTTTAAGATCCGGCCTCCTGTATTCCCAGGTTTGAGAGTTTTACCAGACAGCATAGTATTGCCCTCCCGCCAGTACCCGTGAGGACGCGCGGCCTGCTCTGAGTTTTACCGCTGTGTCATCATGTGCTTGTGGTATCTCCAGGGGACTGATCACCTGCGCCTTCGCATGTTACGCCCCTTGAGCATGCACTTCTACCGCATGCATTGGTGGCGTCGAATAAATGTGCAGCAGCGGCATCAGTATGGCATAAGCAAACCTTCCAAATCCTGCCTCTTGTACTCCTAGGTTTGAGAGCTTCGCTGGTCAGCACAGTATTCATCTCCCGTCTACACCCGTTAACTCACGTGGCCTGCTGTGACTAATTCAGCTATGAAATCAGCTGCTTGTGGTGTATCGTGGCCACTGGCTACTGTGCCTGCGCATGTTGCTTCCTGGACTATATGCTTATTCAGCTTAGGTAGTTGGTCTTATTCAATTGTGCAGCACCAAGCTCGGTGGGGGATAAGCAATCCCCTAAATTCTACAGCATAGTGTTCATCTCACGTCAGCATCCGGCAACGCACGTGGTCTGCTGTGAGTAGTTCAGCCGTGTCATCAGAGGCTTGCGGTGTATCCTGGCGACTGGCCACAGCGCCTGCGCGTGTTATTTCCTGGACCACATACGTACCCCGCCTGCATCGGTGGCCTGCAGCACCGGCTTCGGTACTGTAAAAGTAAGCCTTCTAAATACTGCCTCCTGTTTTCGAAGATTGGGCAGTATAGCTGGAAACGTATTAAGCTGGATTCAGCACCCATCAACAAACGTGGCGTGCTGTGACTGGTACAGCTGTGTCTTCAGCTGGTTGTGGCCTCTCCGGGTGAATAATCACCTGCGCCTTCGCACGTTACGCCCCTTGAGCATTTAAGTACTTCTACCTCACGCATTGTTGGCGTCGCCCAATTGTGCAGCAGCCGCGCTGGAGAAGCGGAAGCAAGTCTCCGATATACACCGCCGCGGTGGCTCAGTGGCTATGGTGCTCGGCTGCTGGCCCGAAAGACGCGGGTTCGATCCCGGCCGCGACGGTTGAATTTCTTTGGAGGAGAAATTCGAGGCCCGTGTACTGTGCGATATCAGTGCACGTTAAAGAACCGCAGGTGGCCGAAATTTCCGGAGCCCTCCACTACGGCGTCTCTCATAACCTCAGTCGCTTTGGGACGTTAAACCCCATAAACCAACCAACCAAGTCTCCGATATTCTGCCTCCTGTTTCTCACGTTTGACACCCTTGAGAAACAGCATAGTGCCGCGAATCTTTGTAGCATTTGTTTGTTGTGTTTATTTGTTCATGCTGCAAGGCTGCCGGCACGCCGCTTTATCGCTTCGTTTGTGACGCAAGACGGGCCTAGAATTATCTCGATGGATCGCATCCGGACGGTGCCTACCCTAGTGTGTGCCAGAATGTTCTAGTAACTTCTAAAGCTTTAACTCGAAGGTTCGCTATCAGCTTTAAAAAGAGCACGGCCGTCAGCGGCGGTCATTCTGTTCGACGACCGCCCAGGACGCGTATTGCTACGCCGCCGCCGAGTGACTCAGTTCTTTGCGGGCGCAGGTCATCCCGAATAAAAAATTTTGTTTCGAAGACATTCTCGCTGTTTTCCTGTTCGCCGTGCTGCAGTCACCACTACGTGACATCTGTTGGAGGCGCTGGCCTGCTATGCCCCCCAAGATGGAACCTGGTGCACAGCCAACGCTCGTCGTGCTTCGCCAGCCCCGTGAGCCACCGACTTTTCGTGGAGAACGACACGAAGATGGGGAAGACTGGCTGGACATGCACGAGCGTGTAGCAGCGCTGAACGCCTGCGACGACAGCTCTAAGCTTCGTAACGTTTTTTTTTGCATTGGACAGCTCCGCCAGAACGTGGTTTGAAAACCACGAGCCTTCCCTCACTACCTGGGCGACCTTCAAGAAGCAACTACTGGCTACGTTCACTAGCGTCGTACGCGAGGAAAGAGCGGAGATCCGGCTGCAGTCGCGATTTCAACGCCAAAACGAGACCGTGACTGCGTATGTGGAAGATATGAAAGGCCTTTTCACGCGCCCCAACCCTGACATGAACGAAGAAAAGAAACTCTCCTTCCTAATGCGAGGCGTGAAGGAGCAACTCTTGGCTGGACTGATCCGGGATCCTCCAACAACCGTCGCCGAGTTTGAAGCTGAAGTTTCAACCATCGAAAAGACCCTGAACGCCCGGACCCGGCACTACAACCGACAACTTGAAGTGCTGTCGGCGAGCCCCCCAGAAGATACCCCTGCAAGTGGAGGTAACCTTCGTGATCTCATACGCGAAATTGTTCGCGAAGACCTTCGCCGACTGCTGCCATCGCCAACACAGCAGAGTCAGGTGGCGTCATTCACGGACATCAACCGCGAAGAAGTACAGCCTGCACTTGGCTCCCCGTCACAGACGACACCAACGGAAGTTGTAGCCATGAACTACGCCGCCGCACTACGCAGTCCTGCGCCTCGACGAGACCCCCCCAAGCACTCTTCGACGCGCACCAGCTCTACAAGAACGACGGCCCCAAGCTCCTGCGCACCCACATTACGACCGACGCAACAGCATTAGGAAATGCGACGGGTGGCGGACTCCCGACAACCGCCCACTGTGTTTCCATTGTGGCCACAACGGGCACATACTTCGCCACTGCCCGTACAGAGGCATCGGGCTGCGAGGTTTCGCCATCGACACCCCTCGACCGCTCCCCGGCCAGCGACCACAGGAAACTGACGACTACCTACGTAGAGGGGATTACGTGTCTTCAAGCCGTTTTTCCAGCTCCCCGTCGCCGTCCACCGCACGATTTCCATCACCGGGCCGAAGCTACGCCTCGGCTGTCCGAGGAAGGTCCCCTAGCCCCTGTAGGCGAAACTAAACAAAGCAACTTGTGGAGGTACGTTTGCTTGCCGAGGAAACGACGAAGATCCTCCAGCGACCACGCCGTATGAAGACTCCGCACCTACTACGCCAACGACGCATACAACAACCTCGAACACGACGCAAACCGCCTTCAAAACTACGCCGCCATCAAAAAAAGCTCCGACCACACGCCCCACCCACGATTCACATACCCGACGAAGCCGTAACCCGACGCCGAGGACGACGTGTAACTCCAGAGGCAGGACATCCGACTTAGAAGTGGTTCTCGACGGCCGAAAAGGCACCGCTCTAGTCGACACAGGGGCCGATTATTCGGTGATGAGCGGACCATTCGCTGCGCAGCTGAGGAAAATAACGACCCCATGAGACGGCCCAGAAATTCGCACCGCAGGGGGCCACCTCATTACGGCATCAGGACGATGCACAGCGCGAGTGACTCTCAAGGGCCATACCTATCCCGCGACCTTCGTAGTGCTACGCTATGTTCCCGCGAAGTGATATTGGGCATGGATTTCCTGAATGAGCATCAGGCGATCATCTACCTGCGATCCAATATGATCACACTTTCCACGGACGAGGCCATTTCGTCGATGAGAACTCCGGAACATCATGTTGCACTTAGTGTCCTGGAGGAACAAGTGAGTGTCCCACCCCACTCAAGTGTCACCGTCACCGTAGGCGCCAGGGAAGCGAATAACACAGAGGCCGTTATCGAGGGGAACATGCAGTTGCTTCTCGACCGAGGAATCGGCATGGCACATTTCCGGAAAGGACAAGCCGAAGTACTCCTGACAAACTTCAGCGAAGAATACCGCCACGTTAACAGAGGAACGACGATTGCATTCCTCGACGAAATATCCGACGTACGAGACTCATTCGGCCTCTCCGATCCATCCGTAGAAGATTCACTTGACCAACAGAACTCGCCCACTTTCGACATAAACCCAGCCCTACCCCGGACCAGACAAGACCAGATCCGCAATCTCCTTCGGAGCTACAGCCAATGCTTCTCGTCGTCGCCAAAAGTCCGACAAACGCCAATTGCCAAACATCGCATTATAACCGACCAGCACGCCCGACCTCTCCACCAGAGCCCCTACCGAGTGTAGCCGCGAGAACGACAAGCCATCCGGGACCAAGTGGAAGAAATGCTGCGCGACGACGTTATCCAGCCTTCAAAGAGCCCCTGGGCGGCACCTGTTGTTCTAGGGAGAAAGAAAGACGGTGCACTTCGATTGTGCGTTGATCACCGGCGCTTGAACAACATCACAAAGAAGGACGTCTACCCCCTCCCTCGCATCGACGACGCACTGGACCGGCTCTGCAACGCCAGGTATTTCTCATCGGTGGACCTCAAGAGCGGCTACTGGCAAATTGAGGTTGATGAAAGAGATCGCGAAAAGACCGCATTCATCACTCCAGATGGCCTCTTCGAGTTCAAGGTGATGCCGTTTGGTCTCTGTTCCGCACCAGCGACATTTCAACGAGTAATGGATACAGTGCTGGCAGGCCTGAAGTGGCAGATTTTTCTGGTATATTTAGATGACGTCGTTGTCTTCGCCTCGAGGTGTGAAGAGCACCTGAAAAGGCTTCGAACAGTAGTAGACGCAATCAAATCGTCCGGGCTAACCTTGAAAGCAGAGAAGTGCCACTTTGCCTATGAAGAGCGTCTGTTTCTAGGCCACATTGTTAGCGAGGAGAGAGTACGCCGAGACCCGCAGAAAACAGCTGCTATCGCAATGTTTCCGCCACCGGCCGATAAGAAAGCTGTGCGCAGATTCCTCGGACTGTGCGCGTATTACCAACGATTTGTCAAGAATTTTTCGCACATCGCCGAGCCGCTGACCAACCTGACAAAGGCGGATGTGCCATTTAAATGGGAAGCGCCGCAAATAGAAGCCTTCAAGGAACTTCAGCACCGTTTACAGACCCCACCGATCCTTGCGCACTTTGATGAAAACGCCGAGACTGAAATTCATACCTACGCAAGTAGTGTGGGCCTAGGCGCTATCCTCGTTCAGAAAATTGACGGAGTGGAGAAGGTCATCGCGTACGCTAGCCGTTCCCTGTCCAAAGCCGAAGCTAATTTTGCGACAAGTGAGAAGGAGTGCCTTGCCATCATCTGGGCTACGTCGAAATTCCGCCCTTACCTGTACGGACGACCGTTCAAGATGGTCAGCGATCACCACGCACTGTGCTGGCTCGCCAGTTGGAAGGACCCCACTGGCCGCCTCACTCGATGGAGCCTGCGGCTCCAGGAATTTGATTTAACCGTCGTTTACAAGTGCGGACGCAAGCACTCTGACGCCGACTGCCTGTCACGAGCCCCTTGTTGAGACGCGGGCTCTCAGTTGCCGTCGGGACGCGGGTCCGCTGTCGCCGACCAGCCGGAGCAATGAAGAGACGGGGGGTTAAGGAGCAGCGTGAAAAAAAAGGTATATGTATTTACATATTTACAAGTAGCGAGAAGCACGATACATGGCACGATGTATCTCAACAGGAAAAAGACACAGACAAAGAAGACGGGAGCCCTTAAATAGACTCGGCACAAACTCCAGCCTCTCTTCGTCCAATCAGGAGCGTCCTGGTGGCTGATTGGCCTGGCAGGCTTGAACGCCAACCCCGGTAGCGTTCCGGTAGCTGTCCGGCCCGAACGCACAACGCGCTCCAGGATGACGACTCGCGGGCTCGGAGAGACGCCGGCTTGGACGCCGTCCTTGGGGAGCGTCTCTGTAGCTCACCGGGCGAACGCGCAACACTGGGAGCGTTCCGGTGTTAGAAATTCACGTTCACAACAGCTCGCCCCCGCCCGGAAAATCGTGCACGAAGGGAAGAGGTCCGCAGCCACTTCTCGAAGTGCCGAGGTCGGGGCTTAGTCTTTGTCCGCCGGCCGTCATAGGCTCGCCAACCGGTCTCTTCAGGTCTGGAAGGCAGGTGGTCTGGACCGGACACAACAGCAGCCAGCAAATGCCCTTCCATCTCCCCAGAGATCTGCCAGGCTTCTATACTACCAATACTTTCGCTGACAGGCGACAGGTTCAATCGCGAGTGCACGGTCGCATCACAGACTATTTTCTTCGCGAGTAGAAAAAAAGAAGACTACAAAACAGCAAAAGAAAGTAGCAGCCCGTCCAAATCCCTTCTATACCTTTCTGTTTTCAGAAGCATCGGCTTAAGCCATCTGCGTTGGCGTTTGCCTTTCCTTTTTTGTACTGAACCTCGAACCTGAATTGCTGCAGAGCAAGGCTCCAGCGCAGGAGGCGACCATTTTTGCCCGACATGCGTTCTAGCCAGGTTAGAGGACAGTGGTCCGTTTGTACGATGAACTTCGTACCAGACACGTAGCAGGCAAGTTTTTGTATCGCCCACACCAGGCACGCGCATTCCTTTTCAGAAGCGCTGTATGCTTCTTCCCTGGTAGTGAGCTTCCTGCTTACATAAATGATTGGGTGTTCGTTCCCTTGATCATCGGTCTGGCAAAGCACAGCACCCATTCCCCTGTTGCTCGCGTCACACTGGATTATGAACTGTTTTGTATAATCCGGGGACTTTAACCTGGGATCCTTCCTCAGGGATTCCTTTAGAGTTAGCAAGGACTTTTCTTTCACGCAGTTCCAGGCGACGCGCTCTGGTTCAGTTTTGCGCAAAGCGTTGGTGAGAGCGCTAGCGATGTCCGAGTACCGCGGGATGTATTGCGGGTAGTACCCTACAAGACTCAGAAAGGCTCTCACATCATCCTTTGTTTTCGGTGGAGGGCACGTTGAAATGGCGAGCAGCTTTACCTCAGAGCTACGCATGTCTGTCTCCCTGTGATTGTCTCTCCATTTTCTACGGGAGGAACAAGACGAGAACGATTTGCTTTCTCTTGCTGTCTTGTCCCTTTCCTTACGCCTTGCGCGCCAGACGCGACTTTCCATTTCGCGTGCGTAACGCTTCCGGTGGAACCGTCCTATCTTTTTCTTTGTTCGTGGTGGCAAGTGACACCTTTCAGAAGTGTTTAATTTCTTGCGCACCCTTCCTTTTCGCTCGGTGTGAGGTTCGCACCTATCCGGTCTTTTGATTTTGCGTCTACTAAATGGAGCTATCTTAGCTCGGGGCTTTCTATCGCGATACCTATGCTTGTCCTGATAGCGACAAAACAACAGCCCCTTTCTTTTTAGCAGCGTGACACTCTTCAGCCGCGCCCTGTGTGGTCGCAGACCGACAGTAGCTTTAGCAAAACCGAAGGTCTTAAGTGCGCGTTGACCCCTGCGAGCTCCAGACGCCGCGCAATAATGATTCGTACCGCCCTCGGCCGCGCGTCTCCGACACCTGAGCAGTACTTTAAAAGTTGAATGCGAAGGGGGAAAGATCGAATACGAAAAAAATGCCTGGGTGCATTCCTTTCTCAGTTCCTGAACACCCTTCCTTTCCTTTTTTTCCCAGGCGCGCGTTCTGCTGCATTCTTTCAAGTGGTAGCAGTGCGCGCTTGTTTGTGGCCCACTGCGCGTTCCACTCATCGTGCAAAAACTTCTGCAGTTTCGCCGCAATAGGGCAGGCGGCTTTCGCTTTCTTTGAACCCGTCTAGTCAGTTTCGCCTGCGTGCGGTACCTATAGCATCTGGAGTGCCGTGGTGAAAGTCTTGCATGATTACATTGTTGACGTGCCTTCACCCTTATGACGTTTTTGGCCCGTCCTTTGTACTTTCTCTGTGGACTACCCCTTCGCTTGGCTCTCCATGCGCGCAGCCGCTTTCCGGAAACTGCCCTAGCTGTTCTTTTTTGCACACCTCCCTTTATCGTGGTGCCTTCACCCTTCACATCTGCTTTTTGACTCAGCGCCGAGCCGCCTTTCCCATCTGAATTTGAACTATCGGCTCGCGCTTTCGAAAAGTCACTGCACGCCGTAGCCACAAATTGTCCCGACTGCACTTTACTTTCCGCTGAGTCCAGCAACCTGCTCTCCTGGGGATTGCTATCCGACCGCATGAAACTAACCTCCTGGCCCGCAACTGTATCTGAACCACACTCTTTGGTTAATGTTGCTTTCTGGCCTGGCGTTTCAGCGACGCACTCAGGTGACTGACGGTCACTCTGATTATAGCAAAGCGTCTCCAATAATTGGCTACTGTTGCTCACCAGCCGCATCGAAGGAGCGTCTCCTTTGAATCCTTCACTGCGCTGGCCTGTGAGCTCACTACTCTCTTCCTGAGAGATAACAACTGACTCACTGTTAAAAGCAGCATCTGCTTCTGGGTTTAAACCTTCCATGCCGTTACTTCCCTGAGCAACGGTTGTGTCCTCAGCTGACCAAGCGGGGTTCCTAGGCTGGTCGCTGACACACAGATGGGAGCGCTGCCCCCTTTTATCACTTCGGACTTTAGCGTCCGCCTCTCCTTTCGGACGGTCGTCCCCTTTTACTGCTCCGGCATTCTTAAAAACTGGCTTCGCGCCTGTTTCGTCTGCTCTATGCCTAGCGGGGTACCGTTGCTTGTACCTGTTGCTTGTACCACGACTTTCAAGCAACACGCGGCGTGACGCATACTCTTCCGCGAGTTCAGCAGCCTTCTCAACAGTGTTTACCTCGGCCCTGTCGAGAATCCACCAACGCATTCGATCCGGAACTGTGTCATAAAACTGCTCTAGACACATGCATTCCACGATCTTCTCTGCGTCCGCGTGAACGCCTGCGCTCTTTAACGACTCCACTAAGTTTGTTTTCAAGTTATAACCAAACTCGAGGTAAGACTCTTCTTTACACTTAGTGGCTTTTCTGAAACGCTGGCGAAAAGCCTCGGCAGACAGGCGGTACTTCTTTAGGAGGCTTGCCTTCACGGTCTCAGTCCTCCGATTCTTCCGCACTCAGTCTCCCGATCGCGTCCGCTACCTTACACGGCAACAGGGTCAATAGTTGCTGTGGCCACCCATCTTTCCCAAGATTGTTTTTTTGGCATGTCCTTTCAAAGTTCACCAAAAAAATACCAATGTCCTCGCCTAGCTGGAAGGGTTGCATGAAATATTTGATTTTGATTGTTTCCCTCCCTCCTGTGCTAGAGGATGGTGGCTGAGCGACGCCGGCCTCGGCTCTCTTCGCCTCCGCGTCTAGTTTCTTTAGGTCAATTTCCTGCTGTCGGAGAGCTAACTCGAGCTCCTTCTCTTGAAGCTGAAGCTCTCGATCGCGTTGCTTCTGTTCCAGCTCGCGCTGTTCCTTCTCAGCTGCTTCCCTTTCCTTCTCAGCCGCTTCCCTTTCCTTCTCAGCCGCTTCCCGTTTCTCTTCAGCTGCTTTCCTTTCCTTAATCAATTCCCATGTCTCGATAAGCTCTTCATCGTCCGCACCGCAAGATATTATTCCCTCTATGATTTGCGGTTTCCGCACGGCCTTCCCAAGTTCAACCCCTAATTCTTTGCTGATCAAAATTAGATCCGGCTTTTGCAAAGATTTCAGGTCCATGATGCGCTCAGACACTCGACCGGTCCCCTATCTCTTCTTAGCAATGCGTACAACAATCAGTACTCACAGCACTGCCAAAGAAAGCCTGCCAGCATTGACGCTAAATTCAAAAGCCTGGCAAAATACCTCAGGGAAGAAAGGTCGGACACTCACAGAGCCACGATCATGGGGTCCACCAACGTGGGAGCTCTTGCAACTGCGAACGCTGCTAGGCGATGCGAAGAGCTGACTTCGATCCCAGCCCTGCCATCCAGTTGTTGAGACGCGGGCTCTCAGTTGCCGTCGGGACGCGGGTCCGCTGTCGCCGACCAGCCGGAGCAATGAAGAGACGGGGGGTTAAGGAGCAGCGTGAAAAAAAAGGTATATGTATTTACATATTTACAAGTAGCGAGAAGCACGATACATGGCACGATGTATCTCAACAGGAAAAAGACACAGACAAAGAAGACGGGAGCCCTTAAATAGACTCGGCACAGACTCCAGCCTCTCTTCGTCCAATCAGGAGCGTCCTGGTGGCTGATTGGCCTGGCAGGCTTGAACGCCAACCCCGGTAGCGTTCCGGTAGCTGTCCGGCCCGAACGCACAACGCGCTCCACGATGACGACTCGCGGGCTCGGAGCGACGCCGGCTTGGACGCCGTCCTTGGGGAGCGTCTCTGTAGCTCACCGGGCGAACGCGCAACACTGGGAGCGTTCCGGTGTTAGAAATTCACGTTCACAACACCCTGTAGATGCACCGCAGCCGGACGACGATGAGGACGCCTTCCTGGGACCCGTCAGCTCCAGCTCTTTTGTACAACAGCAACGCTCGAACGCCGACATAAAATGCCTCATCGGATACTTGGAAGGCAAGGTTTGTTCACGTCCCGCCTCGTTCAAGCGATGATTGTCTTCGTTCTGTTTACAGAACGATGTCCTCGTGAAGAAGTTTGCAGCGAACAAGACAGTCTACCTCCTTGTTGTACCTGTAAGTCTGCGTGGAGAAGTTCTTCAGGCCTCACACGACGAGCCGCCAGCTGGACATCTCGGGTTTTCTCGCACCCTCCGCCGCATTCAAGACAAGTGTTACTGGCCCGACTGTCTGCCGATGTCGCACATTATGTGAAAACCTGCCGAGATTGTGAGCGACGAAAGACCCCTCCAACCCGACCAGCAGGATTTCTGAACCCCGTTGAACCCCCCTCAAGGCCCTTTCAGCAGATCGGCATGGACTTGCTTGGCCCGTTCCCGAAATCAACCTCTGGAAATGAGTGGATCATTATAGCGACCGACTACCTGACCCGCTACGCCGAGGCAAAAGCCCTACCGAACGGAACAGCAGCCGAAGTCACCGAATTTTTCGTGCAGAACATTCTTCTGCAACACGGCGCCCCCGATGTGCTCATCACTGACAGAGGAACAGCAATCACGGCTGAACTGACGCAAGCCATCCTCCATTACAGCCAAACCAGCCACCGGAGAACAACTGCATGCCATCCGCAGACCAACGGACTGACTGAGCGCCTCAACAAAACCATCGCCGATATGCTCGCACTGTATGTCAATGACGAGCAAAAGATCTGGGATGTCATCCTGCCTTACGTAGTCTTCGCCTACAACACCGCAGTGCAGGAGACCACCCAGATGACTCCTTTTAGGCTCGTCCATGGCAGAGATGCCACGACCACGCTGGACGCCATGCTGGCGAACGTTACCGAGGAAGATAACGTCGACGTCGCCGCCTACCTACAACGCGCAGAAGAAGCCCGAAGACTTGCCCGATTAAGGATCAAAGACCGGCAGCGGACCCATGCCACACGCTACAACCTACGAAGACGCAACGCGGAATACAAGCCAGGAGACCGAGTCTGATTTGGACGCCAATTCGCCGCCGAGGATTGAGCGAAAAGCTTTTGCGACGCTATTTCGGCCCGTACAAGGTTCTTCGCCGGCTGGGTGAATTGGGCTATGAAGTCGTCCCTGACGAAACGACTGCATCCCAGCGACGCCGCGTACGACCCGAAGTAGTCCATATCGTGCGCCTAAAGCCCTATCATGCAGGCTAATGGACGCCGTGTTTCCACATTCGGTGTTTATTTTTGCACAATTGTTTTTGATTGTTGATAGCCGCATTATTTTCTAAAGCATCGAGGCGATGCTTCTCTGAGAGGGGAGTAATGCCGCGAATATTTGATAGCATTTGTTTGTTGTGTTTATTTGTTTATTATTCATGGCTGCCGGCACGCCGCTTTATCGCTTCGTTTGTGACGCTAGACGCGGCTAGAATTATCTCGATGGATCGCATCCGGACGGACCCGATTCTAGTTTGTGCCAGAATGTTCTAGTAACTTCTAAAGCTTTGTCTCGAAGGTTCGCTATCAGCTTTAAAAAGAACACGGCCGTCAGCGGCGGTCATTCCGTTCGACGACCGCCCAGCACGCGTGTTGCTACGCCGCCGCCATCTGATTCAGTTCTTTGCGGGCGCAAGTCAGCCGGAATAAAGAGTTTCGTTTCGAAGACATTCTCGCTGTTTTCCTGTTCGCCGTACTGCAGTCACCACTACGTGACAATAGTATTGACTTCCTGTCACCACCCGTACACACGCGTGCCCTGCTTCGACTAGTTCCGCTGTGTCACCAACTGCTTACGGTGTCTACTTGAAACGGGGCACCTGTGTTTCCGCATGATGGGCCCCAGGGCCATCTACTTATACCGCCGATATCGGTTGCCTCGGCCAATTGTGCATCAGCGGCTTCGCTGCGGCAGAAGCAAGCCTTCTAAATCCTCTCTTGTTTTTCGAGGTTTGAGAGCCTCGCTGGACAGAATTGTATTCATATCCCGTCAGCACCCGAGAACAAACGTGGCCTGCTGTGAATAGTTCAGCTGTGTCATTAGAGGCTTGTGGTGTAATCCAGGCGACTGATCACCTGCGCCTTCGCATGTTACGCCCCTTGAGCATGCACTTCTACTGCATGCATCGGTACCGTCGATTAACTGTGCAGCAGCGCCTTCGTTGTGCCATAGGCAAGCCTTCTAAATCCTGCCTCTTGTATTCCTAGGTTTGTGAGCCTCGCTACACAGGATCGTATGCATCTCCCGTCAGCACCAGGCAACACACGTGGCCTGGTGTAACTATTTCGCTTGCGTCATCAGAGGCTGGCGGTCAATCCTGCCGACTGGCCACGGCGCCTCCGCTCCGCTCTTTACTCCCTGGACCATATATTCATATCTCCTGCAATGGTAGCCCGACAAACATTGCAGCAGCGGCTTCGGAGCGGCATGAGCAAGCCTTCTAAATCCTGCCTCCTGTTTTCCCAGATTTGACAGCCTCGCCGAAAGCAGGGTATTGACCTGCCGCCAACACCCATCAAGAAACATGGCCTGCTGTGAATACTTCGGCTCTGACATGAGCTGCTTGCGGTGTATCCTGACGACTGGCCCCTCTACCTGCGCATGTTACTTCCTGGACCATATACCTTGGTTCAGTGGCGTCACCCAATTGTGCAGCAGTGGATTCGGTGCGGCAAAAGGAAGCCTTAAAAATCCTGTCTCCTGTTTTCCCAGGTTTGACAGTCGCGCCAGACAGCATAGTATTGCTCTCTCGCCAGCAGCCGCCAACACACGTGACCTTCTGCGACTTGTACCGCTGTGTCATCAGCTCCTTCTGGTCCCTCCAGGCGACTGATCACCTGCGCCTTTGCATGTTACACACCTTGAACGCGCACTTCTACCGCATTAATTTATCGATGGCACCAGAGAACTTTGTAGGAGCGCCTTCGGTGTGATATAAGCAAGCCTTCTATATCCTGCCTTCTGCATTCCCAGTTTTGAGAGCCTCGCCGAAAAGCATAGTATTCATCTACCGTCCGGAGCCGTCAACTCACCTGGCCTGCTCTGACTAGTCGGCTGTGACATGAGCTGACTGCGGAGTATCCTGGCTACTGGCCCTTGCGCCTGAACATCTTGCTTTCTGGATCTTATAATAATACCGCTTTGGTCGCTGGCCTCGTCCACCTGTGTAGCGGCTGGCTCAGTGTGGCATTAACAGGCATTCTAAATCATGCTTGCTGTTTTCCCAGGTTTTACAGCCTCGCCGCACAGCATAGTAATTACATCCCTTCAGCACCCCACAACACGCGTGGCCTCCTGTCTTCTCTTCGGCTATGGCATGAGCTGCTTGCGGTGAATCCTGGCGACTGGCAGCTGCGCCTGCGCATGCTACTTCCTGGACCACATGCTTATGCAGGTTGGGTAGTTTGCCTCGGCCAACACTGCAGCATGGCTTCGGTGCGGCAGGAGCAAGCCTTTTAAATCATGCCTCCTGCTTTCCCAGGTTTGACAGCCTCGCCGCACAGCATTGTAATGACATCCCGTCAGCACCCCCCAACGCGCGTTGCCTCCTGTCTTCTCTTCGGCTATGGCATGAGCTGCTTGCGGTGAATCCTGGCGACTGGCAGCTGCGCCTGCGCATGCTACTTCCTGGACCACATGCTTATGCAGGTTGGGTAGTTTGCCTCGGCTAACACTGCAGCATGGCTTCGGTGCGGCAGAAGCAAGCCTTTTAAATCTTGCCTCCTGCTTTCCCAGGTTTGACAGCCTCGCCGCACAGCATTGTAATGACATCCCGTCAGCACCCCCCAACGCGCGTTGCCTCCTGTCTTCTCTTCGGCTATGGCATGAGCTGCTTGCGGTGAATCCTGGCGACTGGCAGCTGCGCCTGCGCATGCTACTTCCTGGACCACATGCTTATGCAGGTTGGGCAGTTTGCCTCGGCCAACACTGCAGCATGGCTTCGGTGCGGCAGAAGCTGATCACTGCGCCTTTGCATGTTACACACCTTGAACGCGCACTTCTACCGCATTAATTTATCGATGGCACCAGAGAACTTTGTAGGAGCGCCTTCGGTGTGATATAAGCAAGCCTTCTATATCCTGCCTTCTGCATTCCCAGTTTTGAGAGCCTCGCCGAAAAGCATAGTATTCATCTACCGTCCGGAGCCGTCAACTCACCTGGCCAGGTGCAGCTGCATATTTTTATAAATTTTACCGGCACGAGTTACCATCTTTTTGGCACCAAAATGTACAGCAGGTGTAAATTGTCTACCGGAATTAACTGCTCCCCTGCCATGGCATGTACAAGGAACGCTGAGCACGGGGAAAGTTAACTACAGGGGCCAGTGCACAAGAGACAAACCTTAGTACCATTAAAACCATTAATGCCGATGAAGACGGAGCTTGCACTTAAGTGAAGAGGCGCGTCCACATTTAATGGTGGAAGACGGGCATGTTCATTGATCAGCTGACACGCATGATGCACTCTAGCTACACGTGCCCAGTTTCTTTTCAGGGCTGCATGATGGATCGACGTCTTTTTCTTTTTCACAGGCCGTCCACGGGAGTAGTGCGGCGGCGTGGGTGCGGACCAATTGGTTGGCTGCTTGGCACACGTGGCTGCAGACTTTAATTTTCTTGGAAGCTTTCGTTAAATTGCCTGTTTTGTAAGATATTTCGGACATCCTGAAAAAATACTCGGCGAAACATTCGCAACAGCGCTGGTTTTTTATGTGCATTTAAAGTGCTTCGCCATTGAACTCGGCGCACTAGGATTTTTTATCGTATGCTCAGAAAAGTGCTCCGCGCAGATATGGTCGCTCGGCTGCATATTCTGTCTGCTCTGGGGATTGCCTTGCGCCAAAGTTCCGGGCGAGCAGGCTCCGATGGAGCTTTAAAACGTGACACTTGATCTGGAGGGCTCTGGTAGCCCGATTGCTGTTGGGTATGAAGCGTAATCGCGCTGCCAGCTTTTGGACCCGGCTGTACCTCCCTCAAATGTGCTACAGCAACAGCCAACACATCACGCCACAATGTACATAGGCCGGTACGACCGTCCACAGCGTCGGACCGCGCCACCACGTTCGTTTGTACAATGATCACTGCGGCTGGTCCCAAACCGCGACACAAAAAGAATTCTACCAATATATGTTCGTGCACGGTGCCTACTACAACGTGAAAGCCGAGGAACTAACATGCACATCTTGTGATGCACTCTGGGAGCACATAACAGCGGCAAGCACAGCCTAAACCGCCACTTAAAGCCGTGAAAATCCCTGAGCTACGTCCGCAGCTGCGCAAGCGAATGGCCACTAAAGTCCCATTAATGGCCATCACAACGCAGCGCCCGCGCGCCGCTGCGGTAGGAGCACGTGCTACAGGGCGAACACAATCTGTGCCCACTCTCCGCCGTGGCGGGCGGTCAGTGTAAACACCTAAGATATTCTTACACCGTGGCTGAGATTCAAAGCGTCATCTTAAATGTGAAACCCTCGTCCGTTGGTTTCTACAACATTCACAGAAATTATATGGAAGCCATTTCACATGACATTGGTGATGTCCTGATAAATATACGTAACGTAACACTTGAATCTGGTGCTTTTCCTACAGAGCTAAAGAGAAGTAAAGTCTTGCCTGTTTTTAAGGAAGGAGAAAACAATCTTTTTAACAATTACAGCCCAATCTCTATCCTGATATATTTCAGTAATGTCATTGAGAAATTCATTCAATTAAGACTGTCTAATTATCTACAAAAATTTAAAATCTGCATGAGAAACCATTTGGATTCCGGCAAGGTTTATCCACTAACCTTACTTTGAATTACTTCATCGACAAATGCAAACTAGAAATAGATAAAGGTAACTAAGTAGGTTCTGACTTCCTTGATTTTACTAAGGCTTTTGCTGCGATTAATCATGATGTCCTTATTGTTAACGTAACGTCTTAAGGTACCGATGGCATTCCTTTAAAACTTTTTCGTAGTTTCGTATATAACCGGGAAAAAACAGTGTGTATATCAGATTTCTTTTTTACCAACACAAATGTTAACATAGTTGACCCAAAAGGTTCTATTCTGGGTCCACTTCTGTTTCTAATCTATATAAATAATCTTCCAGTCTGGTACCACCGATTGCATCCTGATAATATCACTCTTATCTCTTCACATAATTGTTTGGATATTTTGATATCCAAACTAAATTTTGATCTTCTTCACATTGCTATTTGGTGCACTAAAAATGGAATTTTGATTAACCCTGCTCGCTTTCAAGTTCATAAAGCTCAGCTCCAAGCTTACAACTGTTGCAGGTTTGTTTTCAATCAACTATTAACCCATACATTTGTCGGATTATTGTACATTCCTTGGCATAGAACTAGATCATCACTTGAAATTTATCATGCATATTGAACAACTTCGAAACACAATGACCTATAGGATCAGAATTCTTCCAAAAGCGTGACATTATTTTCATGTACATATGTTATTTCAACGCTATTATGCTCTGAATCATTGTTATTTCAGTTATTTCATCACCTCTAGGTGTCAGACATATTCTCATCTTTCTGCACTTCAGATTATGCAGAACCAAGTGGTCCGGATAATTACTTCCTCGAATAGCGGTTCCTGCATCGACCCATTATACTCTGAGCTCGACGTCCTTATTTGAGAACTGATAAAATTTAAATTTCTCATATTCGCTTATCTTGACTTAAATAATCGTAACCTTCTACACAAGATACACATCCAAGAAGTGATCAACCATAGACCTACCAGGATTTGCATCCCACAATAATTTTGCACTACGAAAGTTTCAACTAAGTATTGAATTGAGAACATCGTGGTTTTGTTTAATAAAATCCTGGAATTCATTGCCTCATGCTATCAAAACCTTCTCCTCTGTATCGTTATTTAAACCTAAACTCCGCTCGCTTAATCTTTATTCTTGATTATGAAGCTGTTTTAATTCACATTATACCTATTTGGTTTGCTTTATGATCGGACTTTACTTTTAGTGCATTTGTTATCGCATTTCATATTGTTGCATTTTTAAATATCGGTAACAAGTTCGTAGTGATACGCAATGTTGCTTCATGATGCTATTTGTTCTGTTTTCCGTTTGTACATAGACATCCCATTATAGTTTCAAGCTTTGGGACCACTTTTTGTAACCTTCTGCATAAACAAAGCATTTGTAATTACTTCTGAATACACTTTCAAACGCTTTTCTCCCCATTAAATTTATTGTACTCACGGTGCTGCTTCCCTTTTTTAACTTCCGGCCTTCTGAAAAAGAAAATACAAGATTTAGGCATGCCTTCAGAAAAAGAGCAAATGCTCAGCCAGTACATTTTTTTTTCATAGCTGAAAGTGTATTTGCGCCATAATATGTTTCCTGCTCATGCCACGGCAATTTTTTTAAAAGCAATATTGATTGTCTCAGGGCATAAAACGGTATGTAATGATAGATGAGGATGCCTAAATAAATGAGAAAAGGTTCGCTGATCTAATTTAATCGAGGAGTGAACGAAGATGAGGTCCCTGTGTCCAAGCAGTGTATGAAGCACTACTGTAAAAAGCACAACAAAAAATACGCCCCTTCAGCGTTTTCTTTCCAGAAGACTGATGCCGCTAACGAAATAACATTTTAGCAAATATCTTGAGTATAGAGAGAGTTCCAGTGTATTCTGTCCAGAATTCTATTTTTGTGCGTTGCAAAACAAAATTTTATATACGGAAACCTTACAGTAATTATTTCTGGCGCTTTAGTCCATTTATATGATTCAGAGGTTCACTAATACTACTACAGCATGCTTATCTGAGAGCTGCTAATGCCAAGCCCGTTTCAATAACTTATATTAAAGGTACACGGAGAGTAAACATAAAGGAAAACAGAGCGAAGAGTACGGATGAGGAAGAGATGACACACACCGAGCGCTGGAGGTGGTGACAAGCGTTTTATTTTTGAGGGAGGAATGCACTGGTAGTAGTTATATTGCCCTGATGTGGCAAGGAATGTTGGCATCCTGGGGGGTGGGTGAGGGTGCGGTTGTTTGGTAGCAACCAGGGTGGGAGGGTAACGGCAAGGCGATGGCGCTGGCTTGGAGCTACAAAGTTTGACATTATTTCAGCCCTTTCACAACGACGCGTGCCGCCAACTGGTCGCGATTGACCAATTTTTCGAGTTTTCGAGTGGGTGGAAGCAGTGCCCATGTCGGGCACCTCATACCGTCACGCCGTCTTAATTGTGGATCTCCTGCATGGTGTGCTCGGACGCCTCCATCATCACAGACCGTGGAAGCTACTTCATGTCTCATGAATTTCAGCTAGCCCTCCGTCGTTTGCACATTCACCACTACACTACATCTGTCAAGCACCCGCAGTGTAATGGCCTCTTGGACCGTAACCTGACAGATATGCTGGAGGCTTACGCATCCCTGTCCCACACAAACTGGAACCGTTTTGTCCCTGCTGCACTTTCGCCATCAGCACTGCCACAGAGGAAACAGCACATGTGACGTCGTTTTCTGTCCTCTGCAATAGAGCCCCCTGCATTCCACTCGACAAAGACGTCGGCTTGACTCGCACTACTGAGTCGCCATCTGAATCCGGCCAGCGACTTCTCGTCCGCCTCGACAACCAGTGTAACCTCAACCAAGCTCATGCGTGTGCACAGGCAGCCTCTGACACGGCACCGCCGATTTGCTGCTTTGAACCCCGTGAACTCATTATTGTTCGTCGCACCGTCCACGCTACTGGCCACTCTGCGAAGCTCCGGCCTCGATACCGGAGCCCCTAACGCATTGTTCCCCTGCTCGGCCCCGTGACCTACCACCTCGAGCATTTGCCCTAACATCGGCCCCGTGCTGTGCACCAAATATTTACGGAAATTGTTTCCCACATCAAGTGTTATTTCTTCAGCTGGCCGGATCACGTAAAATCCGCTTGAAAACCCAGCTTTTCCGCTCCAACGACACCTTGGCAAATACCGGCGTGAAGATATTGCTCCTGCGTCACGTACGCTGCCTTGTTGAATCTACACTGTTGTTGAAATTTATACTTTATCTTTATCACACTGTTCGAGCAGCGACAACCTCCTGGTTGTGCAACGCTTGCAATTACTGATTTTTTTTATGAATAGTTTTTTATTGGTGTATCATACACATCTGTAGTTTACCGCCGGGACACGCCAATCCGAGCCATTTCCAAATCACACCATATATAAAAGCACTATTTCTTCTCTATGCGAGCCCTCTGACGAAGACCAGACCCTGATTGAAACGTTGGTGTTAAAATTGTTCGATCTATCATTATGCTTCGGCCCACCTGCTTTTATATATAGAGTGGGCTCGGCAGCGCAGCCACGATGCATACGCCTCACCTGCCTTTGCTGCTTTTTGTGCAGATGTCCGCTTGTTTTCTGCTGAACGCTGCAAAAGAACCCTACCCTGGAACCCAGTCGAGAACGTCCCGCTTGCAGCTTGAGCTTCCACGCCAGACAGTGCCGATTCATCGCTGGAACATTCTGGACACACCGCCCGACGCACTGCACTCTTGCCCGGCGCTGCCTTTTCCCGATATGAATTACCTCTGGCCACCACCATCGTCATCCCCTTGGACAACCACATCGCTACTGCCATCACTACTTCCCCTTAGGAGGCGGGCGGAAATCTACTCGGTCTCCAGTGGGCTCGGCAGCGCAGCCGCGATGCATGCGCCTCACCTGCCTTTGCTGCTTTTTGTGCAGATGTCCGCTTGTATTCTGCTGAACGCTGCAGAAGAACCCTACCCTGGAAACCAGTCGAGAACATCCCGCTTGCAGCTTGAGCTTCCACGCCAGACAGTGCCGATTCATCGCTGGAACATTCTGGACACACCGGCCGACGCACTGCACTCCTGCCCGGCGCTGCCTTTTCCCTATATGAATTACCTCTGGCCACCACCATCGTCATCCCCTTGGACAACCACATCGCTACTGCCATCACTACTTCTCCTTAGGAGGCGGGCGGAAATCTACTCGGTCTCCAGTGGGCTCGGCAGCGCAGCCGCGATGCATGCGCCTCACCTGCCTTTGCTGCTTTTTATGCAGATGTCCGCTTGTATTCTGCTGAACGCTGCAGAAGAACCCTACCCTGGAAACCAGTCGAGAACATCCCGCTTGCAGCTTGAGCTTCCACGCCAGACAGTGCCGATTCATCGCTGGAACATTCTGGACACACCGCCCGACGCACTGCACTCCTGCCCGGCGCTGCCTTTTCCCTATATGAATTACCTCTGGCCACCACCATCGTCATCCCCTTGGACAACCACATCGCTACTGCCATCACTACTTCTCCTTAGGAGGCGGGCGGAAATCTACTCGGTCTCCAGTGGGCTCGGCAGCGCAGCCGCGATGCATGCGCCTCACCTGCCTTTGCTGCTTTTTATGCAGATGTCCGCTTGTATTCTGCTGAACGCTGCAGAAGAACCCTACCCTGGAAACCAGTCGAGAACATCCCGCTTGCAGCTTGAGCTTCCACGCCAGACAGTGCCGATTCATCGCTGGAACATTCTGGACACACCGCCCGACGCACTGCACTCCTGCCCGGCGCTGCCTTTTCCCTATATGAATTACCTCTGGCCACCACCATCGTCATCCCCTTGGACAACCACATCGCTACTGCCATCACTACTGCTCCTTAGGAGGCGGGCGGAAATCTACTCGGTCTCCAGTGGGCTCGGCAGCGCAGCCGCGATGCATGCGCCTCACCTGCCTTTGCTGCTTTTTGTGCAGATGTCCGCTTGTATTCTGCTGAACGCTGCAGAAGAACCCTACCCTGGAAACCAGTCGAGAACGTCCCGCTTGCAGCTTGAGCTTCCACGCCAGACAGTGCCGATTCATCGCTGGAACATTCTGGACACACCGCCCGACGCACTGCACTCCTGCCCGGCGCTGTCTTTTCCCTATATGAATTACCTCTGGACACCACCATCGTCATCCCCTTGGACAACCACATCGCTACTGCCATCACTACTGCTCCTTAGGAGGCGGGCGGAAATCTACTCGGTCTCCAGTGGGCTCGGCAGCGCAGCCGCGATGCATGCGCCTCACCTGCCTTTGCTGCTTTTTGTGCAGGTAACCAATCGGTATTCTTTGTACGCCCCGCGTACCTCTTACGCCGCATTAATAGTGCTGCCGAGCCCACGGTTTTGTGGTTCTGTTGCTTATGACTACACCTGTTTGTTTTTGAATCTGCTTAAATTATGCGGTGATGTTGAAGAAAACCCCGGTCCCAACACTCGTTCCAATGATCCTAAAGATTTATCTGACGTCTTAGCTGTCCTTGATGAAATCCGTGCTGGACAAGAATTTTTGCTAAGTGATGTTAAGTCAATTAAGACCACACTATCGCAGAACGAAAAGACAGTCGACGATATTAAAGAACGCCTCAGTAAAATAGAAAATGACTGTTCTAATCTTCTCGCGATGAAGGCGGTCGTTGAGGATGTTCAAGAACTGGAGGGCAAAATGCTAAACACATTAAAGACCTCACGCAAAGAATGGATGATAGTGAGGACAGAGCACGTCGTTGCAACCTTTTGTTTTACGGCCATGACGACAGCGCGGGTGAAACGTGGGCGCAATCGGAGTAAATTGTTCTACGGCACTGCAGTACTGATCTAGGTATCAGTTTGCAGCCTAGAGATATCGAGCGCGAACATAGAATTGGCACCAATCAACCAAGCAAAAAACGACCGATTATTGTCAAATTCGCGCACTTCAAAGATAGAGACAAAGTGCTGTCATGTGCTGGAAAACTAAAGGGAAAGAACTTCAGCATATCTGAAGAGTTTTCACCCAGCACTCGGTTTGCACGAAAACAGCTCATTGCATTCGGCAAAGGCCAACCCGGTAAATGGAAACTTAAGTATAAAAAATTAGAAATGGACGGCAAAACATATATTTTCGACCAGGTGAGCCAAAATGTCATTTTACGACCTGCATAGCTACGTGCTAAAGCACACCAGAAATTAAATCCTAGCTGTCTTTCAGTTCTACACGCCAATATTAGAAGCATCATCCCAAAGCATGATTCTCTTATCAGCCTCATTGCCACCACCGATAGTAAAATTGTTGTGTTAAGTGAAACATGGTTAAACTCTTCAGTTTACAATTCCGAATTACTTTCTCCCTTAACTAACTTTGATGTATTCCGGCGTGATCGTTCTGGTAAACGTGGTGGCGGTGTCCTTATCGCCGCACATAGTAACCTACAGTGCACTAGCCTCGGCATCTCCTGCCCACTTGAGGCTGTTTTTATCTCCTGTTCCGCTACTTTCCCAACCACAACTATAGCAGCATTTTACCGACCGCCAGATGCTGACAGTTCCTTCAATGCGCATTTTCATAACGCACTCGAGGACTTAACTAGGTTACGCCCCCATGCCCCGATAATAATTGTTGGAGATTTCAACTTCCCCGCTATAACCAGGACAGATATGACGCTAACAACAGCGAAACAGAGTTCTGAAAGTGATTTCGTAAATTCATGTCTCACATTTGGTTTATCGCAAATGGTACACTTCGCAACCAGGCAAAACGCATACATCAGCTAACATTCTCGACATCATCCTCACGTCACAGCCAGATAACTTCTTGTCGGTTTCGCAGCTTCCCATGCTTAGCGACCATGTAACGATTCATGCAACTTATGAATGCCACATTCCACATTCCGATAAAATTAAGAAGAAAATTACCTTGTACGATAAAGCCGATTATGGAAAAATTAATGAAGCACTCTGTGAGTTTTGTAACTGGTTCCTAATCGACTTCCACCAGCGCTCCGTTGACACCAACTGGAAACTTTTTAGGAACAAAATGCAAGCTCTTATCCATGCGCATGTACCTACTGTTACAATAGCCGAGAAAACACAATCCCCATGGTTTGATAATACTCTGAGCCGTCTGTATAAGAGGAAAAAACGATTATTCCGCCGTGCGAAAGGGTCTTGTAATACAGGAGCTTGGAACAAGTATTACGATGCCGAAAAAACATTTGATTCCTTGGCAAAATAAAAAAACGATCTTTTTATTCATCTACCCTGCCTTCAATGCTACGTAATAACCCCAAAAAATTCTGGAAACTTATTAACCCCACTTATTCCAAGCCCTTGTCTCTGCTCGACCATGATGGAACCACTGTACCAGACCAGGACGCTGCCCGAGTTTTGAATTCAACATTCTGCTCTGTGTTTACGCGTGAACCCGACACCACCTTACCAGTTTTTCCGTGCTTTGATCACCCTTTAATGCCTGACTTAATATTTGAACCTCGCGGAATCCTGAAACTTATTGAATCACTCAAACTTACTTCTGCTGGTGTGGATGGAATTAATGCCAAAATATTAGTTAATACCAAGCACATCTCAAGTATCATTTTATCTCATATCTTCCTACAGTCCCTTTCTTCAAGAACTGTTCCACAGGATTGAAAGGTAGGCAATGTCATTCCAGTCCCGAAAAAAGGCCCTTCACAGTCACCCAGTAATTATCGTCCTATATCTCTCACTTGCGTTTGTTCTAAACTAATGGAACATGTAGTTCACTCGCATGTCGTAAACTTTCTATTATCTAATAATTTCTTTCATCTCAACCAACATGGGTTTCGTAATGGTCGCTCTTGTGACACTCAGCTAGCATTATTCTTTCATGATCTTAATTCTAGCCTCGATAATAACATTCCCGTTGATGCCATATTTTTAGACTTTGAAAAGGCTTCTGACAAGGTTCCTCACAAACGGCTATTTTTAAAACTTTCGTGTCTTAACCTTGATATGCGCATACATGAATGGATGTGATTTCTTAACTAACCGCCAGCAGTGTGTGTATGTTAACAATACCGCCTCTTCCAGGTCTCCCGTACTTTCAGGTGTGCCTCAGGGTACTGTCCTTGGTCCTCTACTCTTTCTAATATATATAAATGACATTGCTTCAAACATCTCATCTTCCATTCGCCTATTTGCCGACGATTGCATTATTTACCGTCCTATTAACAATCAAGCCGATGCTCATGCCTTCCAAACTGAGCTTTCACACATAGAAACTTGGTGCAAAACATGGTTAATGTCCTTGAATATGAAAAAACTTCGTTAATTTGTTTTCATCGGCGACGCACTTACCCAACTCCTTGCTACGTATTTTGCGGTTCCGTTATTTCTCCGACATCAACATGTAAGTACCTGGGAATTAACATATCACATGATCTTTCTTGGTCCACCCATATCACTGCGATTACTAATGAAGCTAATCGTGTCCTGTCTTACTTACGACGTAATTTGTCAGTAGCTTCTTCGTCTATTAAAACTCTCGCCTACATAACGTTGGTTCGTCCCAAGCTGGAATATACATGCGCAGTTGGGGATCTCACATTTCTTATCTAACTAAAGCACTTGAATCAGTGCAAAACCGTGCAGCTAGATTCATCCATTCAGACTACTCTTATCATTCTAGTGTGACTGCCATGAAGTGAAGAGCTAACCTGCCTGACCTCGAGCTGCGACGCAAAATCTCCCGACTAATCCTTTTCCACAAGTTTTATCATTCATCTCTTGCAGATCTAAAACCAGCTCATCACGTGTCTCCTCGCACCAGTCACAGCAAAGCCGTTTTTCCCCCCCGCGCACGCACCACTGCGCACCTTCATTTCTTCTTTTCCCAGACTGCAGTAGACTGGAATGGCCTGCCTGCCAATACCGCACTCCACACCAGCCCCGTCCATTTTAAAAAAGCCATTGAAAATGTTCTGTTTTAAACACCATGTTATTCATTTCAGATTCATTTTTTGTTTTGTTTCCCCTCATGTAATACCCCTATTCAGGGGCATTTCAGGTGTACAAGAAATAAATAAATAAATAAATATATTCCAAGGGTAAAATAACCAGACACGGAGAAGCTGTCGGCGGTGACAACTTCCAATTGTATTTTCCTCCTGCGCCCTCTCGCTCTTGCTCTACTCCTTTCCCGAGGCACGCTCTCCACTTCTTCCTTGGCCGCTACGACTTTCCACCGGTGGGGCGGGTTGTAGAAAGGGGATGGCAAATGGAGAGACTTCGCACTCCCTGCGGCGTGTACACATATCCAGGCTTTCCCTTCGTGGGACCGCTCTTTGAAGAAAGGCATCAAGCACTGTTAGGGGCGTGACAGCAGCCGCGAGCAGGCGGGTAACTGGTCAAGCACGGGTCTGGTTGTGAGCCGTGTGAAGGCGAGGTCAGGTGGTCAAGTTGGGTCCGCTGAGCAAGGTCGAACACAGGCCATGACTCTTGAAGGCCGAAGATTCATCGTCCGACCACTAGGCACCATCGGCTTGACGGGTACTGAGTGGACGACTGAGTACACCCCTGTGACAGTTGCAAACTGAACTGGCTGATTGAAGGGGCACCACGCACAACCACTGGCCGTAACACACACGAAGACTTGCAGATACGTAAAGGCTGCGGAGCTATGCACAATCGTGCGCTGTCGGGCGGCACAATCCAGTGCTATGAGCACATCGTGCATCGAAGATGAGTCTTGAACAACACAGACATACAGCAGCCGTGCGAGATATGTTGGATTCACACTAAACTCTCACAACCTTCCGGCCGCCTATTGTAGGGGCACCGCACTTAGCCATGGTCGAACCACACCTTGAGAACAGCGCCACATAGCCGCGGCTTTCGACTCTAAAATCAAGCATCCAGCAGTTGTCTAGTCCTTCACTTCACTTCCTATCCCAAAAGTATACTAGAATGGTATATCTTGACCAAGACGCACATACCGTCAAAGAAATCGCATATAAATCATGTCGCCGTCGGATAGCGCGCAAGCAACCACAGGCGACACGTCGAGTTTATCTTTCATTTTCAATAGTCTACACCAATATGCGCAGTTTCCTTCCAAAGCACGGAGCCTTGTCTAGTCTCCTCTCATCTTCAGGCAGCAGCATATTAATCTTAACTGAAACGTGGATGAAGAGCGATGACTCAAACCAAATATCAACCAATCAACCAAATATCCATTAATTAATAATTGTCATGATGCCTTGTTACATCATTTTAGATCTAGAAATACTGTAGTAAAAAGTTGCGCTCCACCGGTAACCTTTCTACCCGGCCTCTTTTGCAGGACCCCCGACAGTATTCCGGGATTCGCGCTTAAACTGAACGATGCACTAGTCCAAAATACTAAAAAACACCCTGCGGCGCAAATTGTTCTTTTAGGCAATTTTAACTACCCTGGCGTCAACTTCAAAACGTAGGCCCACTAACTGCCGGTAACCCTGAAGCAGGAGAATGTGCAGATGTATGCTGAACTTTAACCCGTGAAATTAGTGAACATAAGGTTATTCATGCAATATTAAAGTTTTGTCCCAAATTCTTCCAAACGTTCAAGAAAACCATCCGTATGTACGACAAATTCAATTACGAAGAAATTAACAAGAAGGTAGAAAAATTTCCACCCGGTCTGTCACTTATCAGTTATAACTGGTCAATTTTCAAAACTAGCATCGAAGATATAACAAACAATTGATTGAAAAAACATTTTATTCCTCGGAAGGAGCTTTGTAGAAGGTCGCATTAAGTCGTGGAGAGCAAATAGCCCTCGAAGACGTTGTCAGCACACTCCAACGCCAGAACCTGCGTATTTGGGTAGAGCTAGCCAGCACGGTCTCCCACCGGTCGAGGGAAGGAGCAGTAACTTGATCACCCGGATGTGGCTCTGTTTTCAATCCAATAGGTAGTGATCATAGGTGGCACGTTGGCCGCAGTGTTTACAGTTCGGGTTTAATAGATCAGGATAAACCTGTGCGAGGATTGATAAGGGGCGTATCGATCTCGTCTGTAGACGACGCCACGTAACTTCTTGTTGGTTTGTCAGGCTTTTGTCCGGAGAAGGGGAAAGTTCTGCTCTATAGTTTTAAAATCATTGGTAGATTATGATATGTGATCATGGAGTCCTCCGCGAATTTCAGAGAGCCAGACTCATCTACTGCACGGTCGACGAAACCTCGGGCTTTATGTGGGCTGCCTCGTTCCCCGATTCACCCAATGGGCTGGAACGCATATCAGTTCGGAATAATTTATTTATTGATTATTATATTTGCAGAATACTGCAGGTCCTTTTGAGTCCCTTGCAGAAGGGGCGATATAAATAATACAGATAGAAAACATCAAAAAAAGAAAATGACGGAAAATAGCACACATACGCGATAAGTTGCGTGACGTTAATCTGCTCTCTGATCAATGGAGTTAATGCCACTTAGTGCTAATGTCACCTAGTGCTGCCATGGGGGAATAATTCAACTCGTTTGTCGTGGGCGAAAAAAGGATATTTAAATACGTTAGTTCTGGCAGTCCAAGAGGACAAGTTAGCGGGGCCATTCATGAGCTTTGTTAGTGGGGCTATGATTGTAGCAAAATTACGTACAAAACAACGAAAGTAAGAACATGGGCTCAAGAAGCTACGCAGGTCTTTTAGAGAGGGCGGTTTTGGGAGAGGAACACCACAGAGCGCTGTGTGGTGTGCCTTCTTCATCTCTGTCCTGTCGGTTGCGCTGTAGTTATGGATCATCGAAAACCCCAACTCGCCCAAAAAACAGCGCTGTGTGGTGTCCCTTCTTCATCTCTGTCCTGTCATTTGCGCTGTAGTTATGGATCATCGAAAACACCACCTCGCCCAACAAATGCTTTTGTCGAACTCCATTTGAGGCCACGCAGCACGTTGTCCATCATTAGTTCAAATGTTGCTGGGGCGTTACATGCTGGGGCGTTACAGATGGGGCCATGGGAACTTGCCAATATCCGGAGCGTAGGTCAAGCGAAGAAGAGAATTCTGCGCCTTGAAAACAGTCCATTGCATTCTCAATACGCGGGAGTGGGTACACATCCCGGCGTGTGATCCATGCAGAACCGTATAGACCCAGTCTTTTTCTTTACAAGGAGCGGGAGACGACCAGGGACTACTTGACTCTTGAACAACGCCGCGGTGGAGCACGTCGTCGACTTGTTCGGCTATGACACGACGCTCTGTAGGTGACACACGGTATGGGCGCTGGTTCAGAGGCGGGTGAGGGCCTGTGTCGATGTGGTGGGAGACGGCCGTCGTCCGGCCCAAAGAGGCTTGCGGTGTGTCGAATGAAGACCAAAAATGGTGCAACAGCTCAAGGAGCTGCTCGCAGCGGCGTGGCTCGAGGGCAGTATCAAGAGAACAGGCGAGAAGATCACGCTCAAGCGGGTCGGAAGCAACATTAGTAGGGTTCAACGCATCAACATCGCAAGCATATGAACGTTCGGTAACGTCTAGGTCAAATAGTAAGTCCATAGGTTCAAAACGGCCAACACACTCTCCACGAAGCAGTATGACGGGGTAAATAAGAGTATTGCCGAGCAGAAGTGGGCTGGCACCATTGCGCAAGTCAAGCACGGCGAAGGGCAGTGAGATACGGTGCCGGCAGAAAGCAACGTCGGAAGGCAAGAAGAGAACGGTGGCGTCGGCGGTAGAAGTGGCAGAGAGAGGAAAGAGGACAGCGCTAACGGGTTGGATAGTAGTGTCCTGAGCGACATAAAGTTTTGGAACAGCACAAGGACCAACGTCATCAAACGCAGCGGCGGATGGCAGAGCGCATGGCAAGGAAAGTTGGACGTGAGGGCGTGCGCAATCAATCATGGCATGATGATGGGACAGAAAATCCCAGCCGAGAATGACATCATGAGAACAAGTGGTGAGGACGACGAATTCAATAAAATACACGGTGTTCGCAAATATTACTCGGGCGTTGCAGAGAGCTGTGTGCTGGAGATGCTGTGCGGTGGCGGTACGTAGCGACACACAGGAAAGAGGCGTCGTTGTCACAAAATTCGGCGCATTTTTCAAAACAAACAAAGAAAAACAGCGCCGCGCGCACGGCGTCTCGCCAGAGCGAGCCGAACGGGGGATAAGGAAAACCCCCGCTGAGCGCGTGGCTCTCTCTCCCCTCCACAACCGCTCACCGACACGGCGTGCTCCGAGGGAATGAGTCATCCATGCCGAAGATTTCTCTCGAACATGCGAGTCGCTTCTACTGCTGACCGGGGGAAAAGGGCGTAGTCTTGCGTGCGCTAAGACATGTCCCTCTCCTCTGCACTCGGACGTCGGCGACGGCGCCACGCCAGAACACGCTCGAGTATTCGAGATGCGACCCCTGTACTCTGACCAATGGGGACGCGCGGCCGGTGAGAAGAGGGAAGGGAGACAGCACCGCCGATGCTGCGTGTATGTGCGCGCCCGCTCTGGCGCGTAGAACAAACAGACGTGGAAGCGAGTCTATCAAAAAGGGCGTTGACCGCTATCAGTTAGTCCGGACGGCCGTTTAAGCTTCATCGAAGCGCGCCCGTTCGACTCCCGGGAAAACACTACTCGGCCTGCATCGGACCAACGAGGCAACGTTCGCCAGTCTGCGGGACGGCATCATCGTGGAACTCTGGTCGTCGGTCTACCGCAGTACCCGGTGAACAAATTGTGTTTTGGTTGTTTACCTTTCTCTCTTGTGTTAGTGCACTTTAGGTGCAATATTGCCTTTGTATTGTACTATCTCTCGAGTTTAACTTTGTACTAGTTGCATTGTGTTGTTAATCACTCTGTATGTGTTTGTACCAGTGATAGTGAAATCCTCTGTATCGTCTGATTGCTGTATAAACATTGTTTTGTTTGTGAACCTTTGGCTCCGACCCATTTTCTGACTTGCGACCGGCGAAAGCTGGTCACCAAACGACCAAAAACCTCTTGTCGCTTGATAGCTGGTCTCCGCTGAGCTTGCAACGCTGAGTCGAGGGCATTTCCTTCGAGTACGAGACCGCTACCCCCACACGCTCTAAGGGTGTCTGGGAGCTTCTCGCTAAAAGTGCGCGAAGTGTGGGTGACAGTCGTCACCTTGTGAAGGGAGCGGCAGAGTTTTTGGCTTATAAAAAGTACGGCGGCACCAGTCCCTATAAGAGCAAGCGTCGAAACACCTTCGACGCTAACGTCAATAATGTTCGCAGGGAAAAGAGGACTTATGGTCCACGGAGTACGCAGTTCGTGCCTCGGGAACTGCGGCGGTTAGTTTCCGTGCTCGGCTGAAGGAAGTCGGCAGCGCATGGGCGAAATGGAGCGGTGACGTCGTGAAGGTGAGCGACAAGACGGGGAAGCCTGGTGGTCAAAAGGTTCAGGTGGCGGCCCTGGCGGAACTCGGAAGTAGGGCGCCGAATAGGACATTCCAGTATATTCAGGCACCAACAGTGATATGCAGCCTCGACATTGGCGGGTGACGTGTCCGGGAATGCCGCAAGCTAAGCATATCGGGGGGCTGTCCGATGTGCGCCAAGGCGAGGTAGGCGGAGCAACTCTACCAATAGTGCATGGCGAGCGTATCACGGCCGAAGGATACGCATACGCCGTGGCAGGTGTGGGCGAGGCACAACTTCGGCAGAGGTGCAAGGCGCCGCGAGAATGGGGTGCGGCGCGAAGGCGTCAGGATAACTCAGCGGCGCAGCACTGGGGGCAGGTGGAGTTAGGGCAGCCTCAGAAAGCGCCACCCGGGCAGCGACAGGAGCTGGAGGATGGCCGGAAGGAAGAGCGTCCGAGACCTCTCGCTGGATTTTATTTCTCAGCTGCGGCGCCAGACAAGATGATGGTTCCCGCAGAGAGGGTAGGAGAGATAGCTGGCGGGTAACCACCTCGCGGACACATTTCTTGATTCCGGCGTTGAGGCATGAGGAGTCGGGTTCCGCGGCCAGTCCAGCGAGCGACGCGTCAGCAGGGTGGCGAACCAAAACGATTTGCTTCCGTAGCTCGTCGAAGCTTTGGCAAAGTTCATATACCATTGCGATGGTCGTCGTACGCTTAGCCACGAGCATGTTGAAGGCGCCGTCATCGATGCCCTTCATGACGTGGCGAATTTTATTTTCCTCTGCCATACACGGGTTGACTCATTTACATAAATCGACGATGTCCTCGATGTGACTGGTGAAGCTTTCACCTGTCCTCTGCGCTCGCGAACGGAGACGCTGTTCGCTGTGAAGTGTGCGAACGGCAGGGCGGCCGAATACTTCGGCAAATGTAGTTTTGAACGCGGACCAGGTGGTGATGTCCGCCTCGTGGCTCCGATGCCAGAGGTTGGCGATGTCAGTAAGATAAAATATGACGGTGTTAAGTTTCAGAGCGACGTCCCACTTGTTATACCGGCTCAGCCATTCGCCGGCTGAAAACCAATCCTCCACATCTTGGTCGCAGCTGCCACTAAAGAAAGCAGGGTCGTGGTGACGTAAGGGGCCTGATCAGATGACAGGTGGAAGCAGGTCCCAGGAAGCAGGGTCGGGGCCGCTGGCTTGGCTCCGCCATGGGAAAGGGCACCGTGCGACTTGGAGATCCAGGGCGACGTCGGTGGTTAGGATCGTTGAACCCTCCACCAAGTGAACAGTGGATTTATTACTGGGTCACGGCGACCAACGCACACTGCGGTCAGGTCGTAGCAGGACGGCAGAACCAGCCGAAGGAAGCAGCTCCAGCACGAGACTAGCGCCCGAACAACCAGCGATGACGACGATGTGCGCCACTGCGGAGTCATCTTCTTCTTACATAGTGTGGAGTGAACAGGTCGCAAGTTCGCATGTTAAAACCGTGCCAAGGGACGACGTCAGGGCAAGAATTGTTAGCCTGTGCAGTGGTGTTGTTCTTGTTGTCTTTGTTCCTAGTCTAGCTTTACCAGCTCCACAGGGCTCATTTTGAAGTCTGCAAGTAATCATGTGTGTAGCAAGCAGTCACAAGCAAATGAAGGTAGCATATGCAAGTGCATCGACGACATCTTCTGAAAGCTTCGAGACTGTATTGTTAAACAAACTGCTGTGGCTAACCCAGGAAGCGCTGCTGAACAACCGCTTAACACCAATCAAGTCGAATTCGCGAGCAGCTTTGCAAACAATAGCATTGTGAACACATCCAGTTTTGTGCCACTGAGCTCCCGATCGAAACGGACCGTGAGGAAATCCAACAACAAACACTGTCTTAGCTCATGAGGTGCTTCAAGACCACTGCATTTTACTGACTGCAAGGGAAACCAACATCCGACTTCAAGTTAATATTTCCAAGCATTTGTCAATATTGACTTAACACTGCTAAGCAGTAAGAGAAAAAAAGGAATGGCAATGGTTTTCTTGTATTTTTTATCAGGACTCGTTAAGCCCAACTTGCTCTGTGGGCCGTTTTGATCGCATAAGCTGCTGCCACACTTTTTTTCGGCGCTACATCAGTTGAAATGCTCATAAAAACAGACATTAGTTGGCACATAATAGAGATTTGTACACGGTAAACCAGCCATGATTGAAATGCTGCAATGATTCTTCCTTGTAATCGCGTATTACCATGTTGTCACAACCTAAACCGAAATGGCTAGAGGAAGTGTTCAGTCCCCCATTCATCACGCAGATATTTATTGAAGGCAAATGTGCGCACAGCTGGTAGGAAATAAAAAACAAATGACGCTCCCGAAGATACATTTGTACCGCATGGCGGAGCCAAGGAAGCATGTAATGGTTCTGCCGGGCCTTTTGACAGAAACCTCTATAGATCACGTTAGGGACAAGCACTGCATGCAGCCGCTATGGCGGATGTGCTTCAAACAGAGTGCGCTTGTTTCGTCGTCTTGAATTCTCCCTCGTTACAGCAGCGAGCGCCTCGGCTGGGAGCGTATGATCTTGTGGAAAACTGTGGAAGACGTCAGATTTGTGAGCGAACAGGTGAGCGAGAAATGGGTACAAAGTAGAGAAAGAAGTACACAGATGTAAAAAGTATGCAAGTAACAATAAAAATTAAGTGTGTCGGCAAGAAAAAATATAGAGTGCACAGAACTTGTAAGGAGTAGACAATTACGATATCAAGATGCGGCGTCTATTTTGTCAAGCACCGCATGCTTGCTTATTGACAGGCGTGTCGAGACAGTCGCTCGTGCAGACTGGAGGTCTCTTTTAAGCGTTTCCGATGCCGCGTTCCTCTGCTAAATTTCTGCCTTCAAAGATGTAGTCTGGCAGTTTCTCCACTGTGCCTGTTTTGTGTCGAACCTGAAACAGTAAATCACTACCTGCTGTTCTGCCGCCGCTTCTGTTCTTTGGGGAGGCCCCTATTAGAAATTCCGTTTCACCACCTGGGTCTCCCTGTGTCCACTGCGGTTGGTTTTTTCCTTTGGCGCTTGGACGAAGCAACAGGAGTGCGCGCTGTGCTGTAGAAAATTTTTTTTCTACAAACACAGCGACTCCCATGCTAATCTTCAATTTTATTTCCTTCTTTTCCTTTTAATTTTTCTGATTTTGAACAATTTATCTTATTATTTTATTTCCATATCTATAGATCAGTGCAAAATTGAAGCTTTACATGTGTTACATTCGAATTTGCAAGTAAAGTCAGCGTTCCTTCTTCGATCTTCCAGCTAACAGGTCCCCTGTAGTTGCATCGTCCAATCTGTCAGCCTATACCCTATTACTACTCCTCTTCCTCCTCTATAAATGCCCCTCTTTCCAGCAGTTCGCCGCCTGTGGCTTGGCCGCTACCCTGTAGTGGGTATGTGTCATTTCATTTGAGGCCAACAAACCAACTCATTCGCCTGTCATGGTCTGAATACACCCCTGGTCGCAACATCTTGGTGGAAGGTGCCTGGTATACAGGTTCCTACGAAGACGGATCTGCAGCTTCACATTCGCCGTAGTCATCGCATTTTTGCTCTGCGGCCTTAAGTGCTCATGATGTCCCTGGACGGCGACGCTCCGAGGTCGGTGCCCAGCAGTTCGTGGCAGCATTACCGGAAGCCACGGTCGTCCGCGGGCTCATCAACGACGACGTCGATGAATGGCTCACTGATTACCTACGGTTGAGTCATTACAACAAGTGTAACTCCTCGGTTCGGCTTGCCAACGTCGTTGTTTCCCTAACCGACACGGCCCTGACGTGGTATGACAACCACGAGTATTCTTTCACGACATTGGACCGCTTTATAGAGGAACTCAAGAACTACTTCGCAGACTCAGTCGCGAAGAAGAAGCGGGCTGAACAAGCGCTTGTGCAAAGGGCTCAGCTTCCAATAGAAACCTCTACGAAGTACATTCAGAGAATCGTGAAGTTATGCAAGGTCGTTTCTTCTCTCACGACAGAGGAAAAATTTGAGCATTTACTTGAAGGATTCGCCAAAGTCTACAATTTTTTTATCGGAAAAGAAAGTCTCGAGTACGTGTCTGCCGTCATCCAGCACTGCCGCACGTTTGAGAGATTGAAAATGCGTCGCATCACACCGAAATTTGGATGTTTGGCCGGACTGAGGATGGTGGCAGCTGTAGACGCACCATCGTCATGTGATCTGGCTTCCACAATCCGCCCGATCGTTCACAAAGGGTTGACCAGGTCGCTGGAACTCACTCGGAATTCCTCAGCACTCCCTCCTGTGTATCTCACGCGCCCTACTCCGCCAGCCGCCGTTAACACAGCGGACTTTGAGGAGCACCGGGAACGCCGAGGGCTGCGGCCCAGCAACATATCGCAATAGCTCCCGGAGCACCGGTACCGTTTTTAGCAGCCTACGCCGGCCACATACGACGAGAACGTTCAACCCAGTCCTTCGTATGATGAGTACTTGCCGGCGAAGCCTACTCCTGGTCCCTGTCTTGTGTGTTACCGCTGCGCTCAAACCGGTCACATCTCCCGATTTTGTCCCCGCCGACAGCCATCCCCTTACGGCTTCTCTACCTGTCCTCTGCGGCTGGATTACCAACCAGTTCCTTCTGGGTATCCATCCTACCCGCCTGATTCCTGCTACCCATGGCCCGCACAAATGCGGTATCGTTCGCCGGCATTGGATAGAAGCGTGACACCGGCTCTAGCTTTCCTGAATCGTCGATCTCCATCCCCTCCGACACCACTCCTGATCGCCTCCACCGGAAAAATAGTCGGCGCGACCGATGGGGCTGAGGTCGCTGGAAGTCTGCCGCCGGAAGAGCTATCCGTGCCTGCAGTTATGTTGCGGAACAAAGTGCATGTGCTAGTGGATGGTGTACTTGTGATGGCTTTAGTGGATACCGGTGCTATTGCTTCACTTATGAGTGCTGCGTTTAAGTGTCGCCTCGGACGTAAGTTTTGTTTCGATGGGACAAAAATGTCCAGTTTTGTGGTGTGATAGAGAACCGTTGCCAGCAGTTGGAGTGTAGGGTTACGGCTTCCTTGAGTGGTGAAGTGTCCAGCACGGAAATGGTGGTGCTCACCCGGTCGACGCACGACGTGTTTCTTGGCCTCGACGTTTTTCAGATATTTGGCGCTAACGTTGACTGTCACATCGGTGAGCTCAGTGTCGGCAAATGTTCCACGACTGGCCTTGTGGAAGTCTCGTGCAGTGGAGAGAGTGTGTTCGGTGTTAGCCGAGATACTGTCGTGCCTCCTTCTTCGGTTTTATGCATCCCGGTTTTCTGCCCCGATACCACTCTCGACGTGTCTGGTGCGACTGTGGAGCCGAACCGCTTGAACTGCATGAGGAGAACATCTTGGTAACTCATGCCATGGCTTCCGTCACCAACGGAAGCACTGAACTGTGGACAGCGAATTGTTCGACAAAATCTGTACTTTTTCCTGAAGGCCTGAAGCTGGCGTCATGCAGCCAAGACACGGGGGTATCCCTTGCCTTGGTTACCGAACCCGTGGGCGCAGCAGCACCTGAGCTTTACGACCAGTCGCAGTTACATCGAATGATTGACAACTCGCTTTCCATGCATGAGCGCCTACACTTGGCCATCCTCCTGCGACACTCCCCTGTGTATGACTTTTCTCAACCCGGCGGCCCAACTTCCACCCCTCGTCTCCGACCCTGCACAGGGTTGACACTCGCGCTTCACATCCGATCCGCAAAAGCCCTACCCAGTGTCACCGTGTAAACACAAGGTTACCAATGAACAAGTACAGGAGATATTAACCAAAGGTGTTATACAAGAATCCTTGAGTCCTTGGGCTGCTCCAGTAATCCTTGTTCGAAAGAAGGATGGATCATGGCATTTCTGCGCAAACTACCGTCGTCTAAATTCCGTCACAAAAATTCCACCCTCTCTTTAGAATCGACGATCGATGCCATCGACTGCCTTTTTCAGGCTCCTTCTTCTCTTCTACCGATCTCCGGTTGGGACATTGACAAATCCCTATGCATCCCGCGGACAAAGAGAAAACAGCGTCTATTACACCTGACGGCCTTTATGAATTTAGTGTAATGCCATCCAGGCTTTGTAATGCGCCCGCCATCATGGACACTATACTCCGTGGTTGAAATGGGAAATATGCATGTGCTACCTAGACGATGTTGTAATTTTTCGAAAGACTTTCAGTGAGAACAACGACCGTTTAGCTTTCGCTCTGGGCTGTATTCGCAAAGCTGGCTTTGTATTTAATTCTAAATAGTGCCACTTTGGTGCGCGCCAAGCATTAGGGCTTGGACGCCTCTTTATCAAAGACGGCGTCAGACCGGATCCAGCCAAGACTGCACCTGTCGAGTTGTTCCAGCCACCACAGTCTGTCAAAGAGTGCGAAGTTTCTTGGCTTTATGCTCATACTTTCGACGTTTTATTCATCGCTTTGCGGACATCGCATACATCCTGACAGGCCTGCTTCAGAAAGACGTGGCTTCCGAGTGGAACCCTGACTGGGACTCCGCCCACTAAAATTCCTTTTCACGTATCGCCCTGAACTTCGCCACTGCGATCCCTCAGCCCCCTCAGAGATTCATACCGACGCCAGCGGTGCTGGTCTTAGCGATGCGCTCGTCCAGTGCTGCGACAACAAAGAGCAAGTTGTTGCCTATGCAAGTCGCTCGCTCAGTAAGCCGGAGCGCAATTATACGGTCACCGAATAGGAAAGCCTCGCCGTCGTTTGCGCCACGCAGCGTTTCCGTTCCTGTCTGTACGGACGCCCGTTCACCATCGTCACCGATCATCATGCCCTGTGCTGGCTCGCAACCTTCGTGACCCGTGTGGGGCCTTGCACGGTGGGCCCTCCGGCAACAAGAGTTTGACTTCACAGTCGCCTACAAGAGCGGTCGGCGGCACGTTCACGCGGACTGTCTTTCGCGGTTGCCCCTTCCTGAGTCGGAGTCTAACATCAATAACTCCGACCAATGCGGCCCGTCAGTGTCACCATTTTTCCCTGATTTCGCCACATTCAAAGCAGAACAGCAGAAACATTCAACACTGTGGTCTCTGCTTCCAGAGGCGGAAGACCCCTCCGGTGTAAACCAGTTCTGTGTGCGAGATGATCTCCTATGAAAAAAAAAAACTATTCTTCTACAGGCCAGCGCTTCTTCCTGGTACTTCCGAAGAGCCTGTGCACCTCTGTCTTGCAGGCCATGCATCTACAACTGGAAATCTTGGGCCGGCACGCACGCACTACCCTATCCAGACATGCTTCTATTGGCCGAAAATATGGGCTACGACTGAGCGGTACGTCGCCAGCTGCACTCCTGTGACACCACCTGCCGCACCGTTCGAGCAAGTGGGAATAGATGTCCTGGGCCTATTTCCTAAATCGTATCACGGGAACCGCTGTATAGTAGTTTTTCACTTACTACCTTACTCGGTGTGGCGAAACGGCAGCCCTACCCTCCTCTACAGCGTATCATGTGTCCTCTTTTCTGCTGCGCTCCATAGTTCTCCGCCTCGGACCCCCAAAGGTTATTACTGACAGTGGACGGATGTTCACTGCTGACGTAGTCGAGCAGCTTCTCCGTTCCTGCGAAACGCATTTTCGCCATTCCTCACCTTACCATCCCGACACGAATAGGCTAACTGAGCGCACGAACTGAACGATCACTAACATGCCCTCAATGTGTGGTGATTCAAAGCACAAAAACTGGGACAGCGTTCTGCCGTTCATCCCCTACGCTTTTAATACCGCGCGCCATGAGACTTCTGGCTTACGCCCCTTCTTTCTACCATACGCTCGCACCGCCCCCCCCCCCTTCCCGCCCCACGCTACACCCTGTACACCATACTACCATTTTCTACCGAGCCTTATGCAGGTCCCTCCTTCGCCGAGACACTTTGTCTCGCCGAAGAGGCCCGGCGCCCTGCCCGCTTCGTATTCTCGCTTCCAAAGATCGGTCCAAAGCGCGCTACGATGCCCACCGCCGTCACGTCACTTACAGCCCTGGTGATTTGGTCTTGTTGTGACGGCCTGACAAAATGCGGGGATTGTCCCAGAAGCTGCTGGGCCACAAGGATGAACCCTATGTTATTACTGAGAAAATTAGTGAGCTCAATTACGGCATAGCGCGTCTCACGGCAAGGGGCCGTCGTTCTGCACGAACTGAAGTGACTCACGCTGCCCGGCTGAAGCCCTACCATTCGCGCGGTGCTTTTTAACTCGCCCTGCGGGCTTCGGTTGCGTAGGGGGAAGTGGGAAGCCCATAAAGAGGTGATCTCTGGGCTATTTGGTCGGCATCGCTGACTACGCATAAGATGAAGAGAAAGAGGTGGATGTCTTGTGCTCGGTAAGTGGACCCAGCTAGTTCTCAGTCGCCCGTCGTAGTCTGAATACTCCCCTGGTCTAACAAGATATATGAAACCCTCTGCCATAACAAGTTCAAAATTGGTAAATATAATATTATTAGGCATTGGCATAGGAAAACAAATTATTACTCCTGTGTTGAGAAGAAGAACTCGTCATGTTACTTCTCCCGCACTTTCACTGCCTTCAGAAATCGAAAATTGGTTTTTCATGAAAGGAAATGACGCGGTAAATGTCTCACATATCTCGGTGGACACCCGAACCGCGCTTTAAAGGAGCTATGACCGCCTATTTCAGCGCATACCCTCCTTATTGCCTATAATTCCCAACACGTTAACTACAAATCCCCGAAGTTTGAATTGATCTGTGCGGCAGATATTTTTAAAATGAATTTGTTTCGTTTCTTTTGCGAGCTCCTTGCTGATCTGGCAACCTCTGATTATTGACGTCACAAGGGCACACCTGCCCCGCGTCGTCTAATGCGCGGTCTTCCCTGCGTTGAAATGCTTGCTCGCACACCGTGGACAGCGGTTCCTAGAAATTTTTTTTTAGCTTAGCGAAACAAAATGCATTTTCCGTGTTTTTTTTTTCGGAAGCTTTCAGCTAAGTACGCGAGCTTAGTTATCCTTGGGAAAGCGGACTTGCTCGAGGTACCTGTTTTCCCATTATTGATGAAAGAGAAATCGGTGCACCTCTGCTTTATTATTTACACTTAGAAGCATTGAAACGGCCCCGTATGTGATAAACGGCACACGTAATGCATGTCTTTGCCAATGTGCGCCGTGAACGGCGTAGCGATCTGCCGCTGGCTATTCTGCCTGCTATTCGTCGGCTCGATAATTAAACTCAAATTGTCATAAGGTGTCAGTAGACTAAGCTCGCGGCACGAAAGGAGCAGAGAAAAGTGCGAAATGCGACTGCTTCCCCGCGGCATGTGTGTGCGTGTAAGTCGAGCATACATTTCTTTCGGCTCTTAGAACCCTTTTACAGAACGAAGGCGCTAGCAGAATCCAACATGATTCGAGTGCTTCACTACCCGCACCGACGAATAGTGGCCGCCACCTAAATGAGTACCTCAAGATAATAGTGCATCATGCACCATTTACTCTGCGCGCTTAGTCCCCCAGGAATGCGACGATTACGATTAATGAAGCCCCGCGCTGAGGTTGTTTACATAGCTGTGCTCAAACAGTACTGATCGTTTGCTCGGCATGACGCAAGGTGAGCTCTCTATATCTTAGATATTATCTACTATTTCTTAGAAAATGTAGCTTGACTCGTTTACAAACTACGATAACACTGCAATAAGAGCCAGTGCTACTATCGCCTGCTTCGGAAACGCTTCGCGTACGTACGGCACTTCCTGCTAATTGTAGCGGCTTCCTTCGATGTCACGAATACTTGATTTTAAATCGCTTTACCTGAAAATACGTGTTGGAACCACTTGCATTAATGAAAATAGCCAAATTAGTTGTCCGCAATAGACGCCGACGACTGCTGCCAGCTGCCGACCTTTACACACATGCTCTGCAGACCGAGTCACATCGCCGCTTCTTCCTTAATGTACGGGCGTCCTGCAATATAGGCAGTCGTCGCTTTCAAGTCACTGTAGCCAAAACTACGTTCGACGGCTATTTGCATTCGCTAAAACTTGTGAATTTACTCTCCCTAATCGCCGAAATCGCACACACGAATCCTGCGGACTCGCTAGGCCTCGTCACGAAAGAGGCAAGGGGCCGGCGGTCTGCAGCGTCCAGCGAAATTTAAGACTGGAAAAGTTCACAGGAGCTCACTCTTTACACTACAATACGATACGCGGTCGTTGGTCGTGCTGACCTCGTTCTCAGTTCAAGCGTCATATACCGGTGCATCAGCGACGGCGTCTGCATACCGACCAGCCCACCGACCGTTGATCGGCGTCGCATCGGCATAGTGTTACCGGACCCTACCAGAAAACTACGTTACTCTTATCCCTTTTGCGATCACCCGCGAAAGTACACGGTACAAGAGACCTCGCTGCCTGCATTGCATTCATGATAGCAAACGGCGTTGCTCCATGTATGCCCTAGTGATGTCACGAGAGCATTCAATATGGCGGTCGCTGCCAGTGGCAGGAGTTAAATAGCCTCAGTTTCAATCTCATTTTTTTTTTATTATGGAGTGCTTCCTGAGCACCCAAATTTTAAAAATGTAGTCAGAGGTTCTTGTATTAATTGCTGAAGTAAAAAATTGCAATGTCAAGAAGGACCCTGTCGTGTCCCCTTTAAGGGAAAGGAAAAAGGAGGCAGTGAAAGAAGAAAGGAAGAAGGAGGTGTCATAGTAGTTGAGGTTTTCGAGATAATTTCGACCACTTGCAGATGTTTAACGTGCACTGATATCGCACAGCACACTGGCGCCTTTTGCGTTTCGCTTCCATCGAAACATGGCCTCCGGAGCCGGGTTCGAACCCGTGTACTCCGGCTCAGTAGACGAGCGCCTTAACCAGTGATCCACCGCGGCGGGTCTTTCAGAAATTCCTCACGCGTTTCTGTGCTCCTATCCAATGATGTACATGCATTTACTTGAATTTTACTACCGCTGCTTTCATACTTCACAAACTTATTCGCATCCAATGTTACCCTGCATCCTGCAAGAATTAGAAATTTCTACCAAATTTTATGCTTCTGGTGACGCTTTTCTACAACCTTGGCACTATTTTTGGCCACTTTTGAAACTTCGGCGGCACGTTGGCTACGTTTGGGCTGCTTTTATGGTTTTTGTGGCTCTTCGTTGAGTTTAGAACGTGACAAACCAGAAAGGCTGCGCAGCAGAAGAAAAGTCCCTCTGTCAAAACGTTGGCAAGCACGCTGAGGTTTTTCCTCTCGTGTTCATTTTGTGGTTCACAAATACTGCAGTTATTTTTCAAGAAGTTACTTTTGCCTAAGCACATACCGCAAGTGTTTTACTAAATGCGTCATACGCGTCGTGTAGTCCAGTGCTCGTTAATTTCCGGCGTATATCTTGAGCAAGTGAAAGCGAGTATTGCGGCAGCCATGGGTTAATAACTGACCTCTGTCCACTGGTGAAATCATCATCATCATCATCAGCCTGACTACAACCATTGTAGGACAAAGGCCTCTCCCATGTCTTTCCAATTAACCCTGTCCTTTGTCAGTTGCCGCCACTGTATCCCCGCAAACTTTTTAATCTCATCCGCTCACCTAACTTTCTGCCGTCCCCTGCTACGTTTGCTTTCACTTGGAATCCACTCCGTTACCCTTAAAGACCAGCGGTTATCTTGCCTTCGCATTACATGCGCTGCCCAAGCCCATTTCTACCTCTTGATTTCAACTAAGATGTCATTAACCCGCGTTTGTTCCCTCACCCACTCCGCCCTCTTCCGATCTCTTAACGTTACACCTATCATTTTCCTTTCCATAGCTCACTGCGTTGTTCTTAACTTAAGCTGAACCCCCTTTGTTAGCCTCCACGTTACTGCCCCATAGGTGAGCACCGGTAGGATACAGCTGTTGTACACTTTTCTCTTCAGGGATATTGGTAAGCTACCATTCATGATCTGAGAGAACCTGCCATATGCGCTCCACCCCATTCTTATGCTTCTAGTTATTTCCCTCTCATGATCCGGATCTCCGGTCACTACCTGCCCTAAGTAGACATATTCTCTTACTATTTCCAGCACGTCGCTACCAATTGAGAACTGGTGTTCTCTTGCTAGGCTGTTGAACATTACTTTGGTTTTCTGCATGTTAATTCTTAGCCCCACCGTTCTGCTCTGCCTGTCACACTGATTGATCATGCTTTGCAGTTCTTGTCCTGAGTGGCTTAGCAAGACAATGTCATCAGCGAATCGCAAATTACTCAGGTATTCGCCATTAAATCTTATCCCCAACTGTTCCCATTCCAGTTCCCGGAATACCTCCTGTAAGCAGGCAGTGAAGAGCATTGGCGAGATCGTGTCTCCCTGCCTGACACCTTTCCGTAATGGAATTTTATTGCTGACTTTATGGAGAACTGTAGTACCTGTGCAATCGTTGTAAATATCTTCCAATATTTTCTCATAACACTCTTCTACACCCTGATTCCGCAATGCCTGCATGACAGCTGAGGTTTCCACTTAGTCAAATGCTTTCTCGTAATCAATGAAGGCTACATATAGGGGTTGGTTATATTCTGCGCATTTCTCTATCACTTGATTGATAGTGTGAATGTGGTATATTGTCGAGTATCCTTTACAAAAGCCTGCCTGATCATTTGGTTGACTAAAGTCCAAGGTTGTCCTAACTCTATTAGCGATTACCTTAGTAAATACCTTGTAGGCAACGGACAATAAGCTCATTGGTCTGTAATTGTTAAAGTCCTTGGCTTCTCCTTTCTTATGAATTAAGATAATGTTAGCGTTCTTCCAAGCTTCTGGTATTCGCCAGGTCACAAGGCATTGCGTATACAGGGTGGCTAGTTTTTGTAGCCCAATCTCTCCTCCGTCCTTCAACAAATCTTCTGTTACCTGATCCTCACCAGCTGCTTTCCCTCTTTGCATTGCTCCTAAGGCTTTGTTTACTTCCTCCTTCGTTACTGGCGGGATGTCCCATTGCTGTGCTCGACTGCCTCCCTCAGTAACTTGATGATTACATTCGCTACTGTATAGATTTGTGCAGAACTCTTCGGCTAATTCAACTATCTTATCCATATTGCTGATGACATTGCCCTGTTTGTCTTTTAGCGCTTACATCTGGTTTTTACCTATGCCCAGTTTTCTCCTCACTGATTTTAGGCTACCTCCGTTCCTTACAGCATGCTCGATTTTCTCCATGTTGAACTTTCTTATGTCGGCTACCTTGCGCTTATTTATGAACTTCGATAGGTTTGCTAGTTCTATCCTGTCTATGGAGTTGGACGTCCTCATGCTTTGGCGTTTCTTATTCAGATCTTTAGTCTCCTGAGATAGCTTGCTGGTATCCTGTCAAACCATCCTACCACCTACTTCTGCGGCGCATTCTGTAACGATAGCTGTGAGATTATCAGTCATTGTTTCAACACTACGGTCGTCGTCTTCAGTTAAAGCGGTAAATCTGTTTTGCAGCGAGATTCTGAATTCCTCTACCTTCCCTCTTAATGCTAACTCGTTAATAGCCTTTCGCTTCACCAGTTTCCTCTGTTCCCTTTTCAAATCTAAGCTGATGCGAGACCTTACCATTCTGTGGTCGCTACAACGGACCTGACCGAGGACCTCCACATTCTCTACGATGCCAGGGTGAGCACACAGTATGAAGTCTATTTCATTTTTAGTGTCACCATTGGGGCTCTTCCACGTCCGCTTCCTGTTTGCTCGTTTGCGGAAGAAGGTATTCATAATCCGTAAATTATTTCTATCTGCGAACTCTACTAATAACTCTCCCCTACTGTTTCTAGAACATATGCCATAGTCACCTACCGCCTAGTCTCCAGCCTGCTTTTTACCTACTTTTGCATTAAAGTCGCCCATCAGTACAGTGTAGTGTGATTTTACTTTGGTCATTGCCGATTCCACATCCTCATAGAAGCTTTCAACTATCTGGTCATCATGGCTTGATGTAGGCGCGTAGGCCTGCACCACCTTCAGCTTGTACCTCTTATTAAGCCTAATTACAATAGCTGCCACTCTCTCGTTAATACTGTAAAACTCCTGGATGTTGCCAGCTATATCCTGATTTATGAGGAATCCGACACCTAGTTCTCGCCTATCTGCTAATCCACGATAGCACAGTACATGCCCGCCCTTTAGTACTGTATACGCCTCATCTGTCCTCCTAACCTCACTAAGCCCTATGACATCCCAATTAATACCGGCTAATTCCTCCAACAGCACTGCTAACCTAGCCTCACTTGATAAGGTTCTTGCGTGAAACGTTGCCAGGTTCAGTTTTCAATAGCGGCCTATCCGGAGCCAGAGATTCTTAGAACCCTCCGCTGCGTCACAGATCTGACCGCCGCCTTGGTCGGTTGCTCCGCAGCCGCTGGGGACTGAGGGCCGAGGGTTAATTGGTTTGTTCATTAAAGGTTGTGGCCAAGTACTACACCAGGTTGGCGAAATTCTGTTCTGGTGAGGAAGTGCGTTGTCGGTTCTGGTCACCGAAATCAGGTCGCACTCCAAGCCTGGTTATGCAATTCCATCGACACGCGGAGTTTTTTTTTTAATCCGGTGAAGAATTGCGTGGCACCGGCATTCGAACCCCGGTCCTCTTGCACGCGAGGAGGATGCTCTACCTCTACGCCATCGCTACCGGTACTAAATGGTGAAATCAGCGGGACAAATTTAGGAAGGCACTCTGGCAGATATTGCTGCTCGCAGTTATTCTCATATCGAATTAAAAAAAATCTCTTGAATAGCAGGCCATTCAGCTCCCTCAAAGAGTTAATTGGTCTTTAAAACTACGATCTCAGGGAACCGTTTGAAACAAAATTTAAGTTATGGCTACAAACATCGAAAGAAAGTGGCCGCCTCTTGTCTCGTGCTGTGAGCTTAAAGTTTCTTTTTCATTCCTTTCCAGAATCTATTTGTTTTACTCCATTCCGGATTCTTCTGTTACAATATGCGGCCGCGGGCAAGTAAACAGAAAACAATGTGCTCTCCTTCTGTATTTACTTCTACCATTCGTGTTGGTACCTTTCACTGGCTCAATATCTTTGATGTACAGCAATTGGCCTTACGGGAAGGGTTTGCGGGAAATTTATCATCTCCATTTCTTGATGATAACGGTTCAATATCTCCTGCATGATGCCCTGATCCTTTGTTTTCATATTGCGGCTAGCCTGAGTCAAAACGTGTACTTTTTGATATCTACGCAAACACCCATAACGGATAAATTTTCTAGTAATGTTCAGCAAAAGAATCAGCGCCATACACTCACCAGAGCGAGATCGAAAACTGGCGCTCAAAATTACTCAATACAGAATTCTCATCGCTGTCTAGTTTCGGTTTAAAGCCCCCACTTTAAATTGAAAGTTAGAAAAAAATGTACCGTCATTTTTCATCACACGGCTTGCCGTCCTGTCAAAGTGTCCTATCCGATTAAGTAAAACAAATCACGTTTTCGTATTTACATTTTCACTGAACTTTACGGTCTCGTGCTCGCGCAAAAACAGAAAAATGGAAGGTTTTACTCACCATAAAAACAGTGTAGAGGATATAATTATTACTAAAGAGTGGTACGAACGCGCCAGCGTCTAGGATAAGGTTACTTGTGGGCACGTTCAATATTCCACCATGATATTCGAAAAGGCATGTGCTTGCCATCCTTCTGATGGTCACTTTACGGGCCCCTACTTCCGCTGCTGGGGGAATCGATGCGCGTGGCCTAGTGTTTAGCACCAGGATCCTGCGGCAACAAAAGACTTGATGTGAAATTGGATCTTGAATGTATCTAGTGCATACGTAGCATCATGATATATAACTGACGCACACACTAGAGAGCAAGACGTTTCGTGGCAATAATTGCCGAATAAATAATGTTTTGCACTGAAAAGAAGAGAACATACAGAATGCTATCCCAGCGAAGTCTCGATGAACTTTGCAAAGATTCATGTTGAAGTTAGTGCCAAAAACGAGTACCAAAGTGGGACAAAAGACACAACACGAGCGCTTTTTCTCAACTAAAACTCGAATGCAAGAACACATGAGATATACCCATCTCGTGAACGAAAATCAAGAGAAACATACATGATAACACCAAGAAAAATTTTAGGGGGTGATACATCAGAAGAGTGCTGAGTAACATAAACGTTGCAAAGGCAGGTAACTTCATGGTCACAATCACGATGAGCAAAAACCAAAAAATACAAAAGATACAAAAAGGAGGTAAGGGATGGAAATTTCGCGTGTGGTCGAGGTATGCCAGTTCTTTCGCTGTTAATGAAATTGACGGTGCGCTTGTGCATGTATTTCCCTGTCGCGAAATATAAAAAGACCTCGTGATTTCGCGCAGGAGTCGTTATTTATGAAGTGAGAAAATTTCAGCTTGCGCATAAAGGGGATTCCAATTTTTCTTGCATACTGGCCTACAATCCGGCACAAAATGCAATCTGTCTTGCAAAAATGCAAGCTTACTTTCTGGTACGCTGCCTAGCTGCCACCAAATGGTGGGCAACCTGCCTGGTGTGCGTGCCTGCGTGCACAACCCCCCCCCTTACACACACACACACACACACACACACACACACACACACACACACACACACACACACACACACACACACACACACACACACACACACACACACACACACACACACACGCACACGCACACGCACACACATATATATATATATATGCGCAATTCTGAAACGCTTCATTTAGGTCACCATTTAATGCGACTGGACGCTACGGACAGAGCCTGTCCTTTTTCAAGACTGAAGGTACATGGTTCTTGCTTCTCTTCTTAAGGGGTTGGCATGTGTACAGGTGTCCGACACATGTATCAAAACAAGCAAAAAACACGAGAGAGAAGGATGCCTGAAAAGGCCAAAAAAAAAAAAGAAACTGAACAGGAACGAGAAGGAAAAGTTGCGCCGCCCGCCACGTACGTCTGCGATCGCTATGAGAAAAAAAGACGAAAAAGGACAAGGGAGAAAAAAAGAAAGAAAGGCGGGAGGGCAGAAGGGACGGCGGCCTGAGTCGCGACACAGCCCAAAGGGTAAAGTGTATGGAAACAGACCGTGGCTGAGAGACAGGAGAGATTTGAGATGCACTCACGTGTTGCCGACGTAAACGAGTAAACAAAATACAACGATAGAAATGCCGAAAGGTCGGGGGACTTCCGCCATGTGGAACTCCTTCTGGCTTGATTAGTCGAGGCGGGCACAGTGGAATGTAACTAGACAAATGTGGGCTGTAGATGCGAACACATGCATACACACCCCACACACACAAAAAAAAACAGAAATGTGCGCGACTTTGGGCAAGAATAGTCGCGTGGGGCCAGTATGAATGGCAGGAGTGCTTTGGCGAGGGTTCTTAGACATCGCCGCGATCGTCAGTAAAGATAGTCAAACTGGGGAAGGGTAGAGTTGGGAGTGGAATGAAGACATCTGTGTAAGCGTAGGAGGGGTGGGGAGCTTGAAAAGGATTCGAAAGGGGAGGAACGGCCGAGGCATGTCAAGCCGGGACTTAGCAGGACAGCACAGGTTTTGCAAGGGCCGGATGTAAGACAAAACGCCCAGTCTTTCGTTAATACCGTGGACTATTGTTCCAAACTGATTAATAATGTATGAATACCGTTGGTGGCGTTCCGGGGTGTTTTTGAACCCACCCTCTAAGACTGTTAATTTAAATGCGTGAAATGGGTGTTGTTTCTCATTAATGTGTTTTGACAACGGTATGTTGGGGAGCGATGGTTCGTGAGCGCGGTGGTTATTAAAGCGAATTCGTAGGGGGTAACCCCTCTGCCCAATGTACTGCATACTGCACACACTGACTGCATCTAGGAGACAGCTAACGGTGGGGGAATAACAATTAAAGTCGCCACTGATTTTCCATTTAAAGCTTTAGGGCCGAATTCTAAAACGCTCCTTACCTAAGACCATTTCCTTACCTTACCAAAGGAGGCCTTCATGCCCCCTAAATGTAAGGCGCCCTTCGAGGGCCACCCCGAATTCTGAAAGCTCCCTTCACATTACTTCACCCTCCCTCACGTAAGGAGTCCTAAGGGGCACCCCGGACCCTTCTGTTGTCGAGGGTATATGCTATAAATATGAAGAATATGCTAACATTTGACAAAAATAACTAATCGCGTTTAAGAACCTACATTTATATTGATATATCCGGGCACAATGCGAATTCTATTGCTCACGTTCTCGCTGAAAGTTTTGAAAAATGTTGCACGCGGCGGAGAAACAGGCTCCTCTGGCAACAAGGGCAACACGTACTTGCTGTGTGCGCCGAGTGCGGTCGCAGGTCGTCATACCGTGCTCGGCCGAGCGTACTTCACCGAAGACGAGAAAGACCTCTATCGAGCTTGTAAGCAAATATAGAAATGCAGTGGAATGCAAGAAGACTGATGCCGTCTCGCTCAACGCGAAATCAAGAGCGCGGGAGCGCTTACGCTCGGACAACAACAGTATGCTCAACCGTGCCAGCCGCGATCTGCTCCGGCGGCGGCGCGCGGCTCAACGTTCGCCCACGAGTAGTCGGAGAGCTGAAGAAGTTGTGGGACTGTTTGAAACGAAAGCTTAAAAAGGAGAAGGCGAGGCAAAAAAAGAAGTGACGCGACGGGTAAGTTTCCGTTTCTTCTTTAACATTCCGTTGTGCAATGTTGCGGTGGCCGGCGCCGACCTCGCTGCTTGAAGTCGAGACCAAAATACTTTGAATATTTTGGAAGCTACTTTGAAAGCAAGGAGCGTTTGGTGCAATTTTTCAGTGCTGCTATCACCGTACCACGCATTTTGCTTGTTGTAGAACCTGTGTAATGAACGCAAAAGCTGAAATGATTACGAACAAGTTAACCACTGTACTACAGTCGCGATCATGATTACCTGCGACGCTCTGTCGGCCACCTTCTCCGGGTGTGCGTTCGATAGAAAATACAGAACCAGGCATGCGGGCACGCTGCTCGACAGCTATATTTAGAACTTTACAGTAGCACCCGACTCGCATCTATTCGTGACGTGAGCTCGTACCACCTGAAGCGTGTTGCGAGTCATACCGAGAGCGACAGTACATCGTATTGATGCTAAATCAAAATCGTTTTGCCGCTTTCTGTAACTTGCGGATACTCCAAATGCCTTACTGCTCTGTTGTCCTGGAATGCAGGCAGCTGTTCTAGAATGTGCATCTGCATGTGCTTGATTCCTCAACCCATTTGTAAAGTCACAGTATTCTGAAAAAGCTCATGTGTCTGAAAAGGTAGTTGTAATGTTTTTTGTGGCTTATTTACTGTCTTGATGCTTTACATTAGATCACAGCAGCAAATATTTTCTGTGCACAGTGATGTGCTGTCAGTCTTTGTGCTTAAGACGCCAAGGAAGGAGGGCTACTTTTGTTCAGTGACATTTATTTGCTTGATTTGAGCAAGAACGTACTGAAATGCTTTATCACAATTTCTTGCAGAATACACACAAGACAGCCAAGCTAATGGCAGCCAAACGGTGGATGATGTGCTCCACAGCTCGCCAGCACCTGCTGTCCGCAATGCCAGGCTGGCAGCCGAAGAAGAGGAGGCAACTCCCTGGCCTACACACAGCGACAACACAGGAACCGAGCCAGTGGTTCACCATCGGCAAAGTGACCGGGTTGCTGCAGTGGAGGAAGCTCTGTCGACAGAACCTGAAAGCACGGCTTCAAGCTACAGAGGATGAGTGGACACAAAGGAGCATTGAACATCAATCAAGGCTGAAAATGATTGCTGGCGAGCATGTGCTAAAAGAGCAGCAAAACACTGATGAAAGGCACAAAAGAAATGCAATTCATTAGATGAACATGCGTGTCTTGCGAGAAAAAGAAAAAATGCAGAAGCTTAAGGAAGCTGTACTTGCCAAGCAACTCGAGGCTTTCTCTGCAAAGCAGCATGAATAAAACCAGTGTACCTAGTATTGTGCCACTGTCATTCAACCCTTTATAACTCTTTGGGTCATTTTAGCATTCCTGCAGTATTGTCAGTTCATGCTGATATTCACTTGCAATTGCAAAGCATTTAACACACAACTTTACCTCTAAGCAAAATCCGTCTCACTACCAGCTCTACTCTGGTTGTTTGTGATGCATCGCTGAATAAGTCGTGGTCACAGCTGGGTGCCCAGAAGGTTGTCAGGGGGGCATAGTCTTGCGTCAACCTCTTCGGGCTCATCGCCATTTGGAACTGGGTCCCTCAGGGAACACGCAATGTTATCAGTGCTGCGCATGCCATGATGATGGCAGCTGACTGCTCAGTCTTCGTTTTGAGCTTCTTTCCCAGGCACAAGAACCTCCTCTTCCACACTCCAAATGCTCGCTCTACTGAGTTCCACGTCTTAATATGGCTCCTGTTGTACCAACTGGGAGCATGAAAAATAATTAACACATGCATATCACACACTGGTGTTGCAAAATTGTTTCTCTTGCCTATTCTGTGTGCAAGTTTGCGGGTTCCTGATGGTGTCATCAGAAAGGGCAAACATGCATATCCTTGATCTCCAAGAAGGACACCACGTACTGCCTTTTGTTGGTAGCTCACCATCACTCGGCTGTTGCAGAAGATGTGGTTATCGTGAACAGAACTGGGCCAACTTGACACAACGTCGTAAAACTGAAGTTCAGGGCCTGCGACAGCCTGTAAAGGAAACAAGGAAAGGAAGTTCAGACCACTGTGGCATGTGAGAGAGAGAAGCACTTTACTTAGTGACAAATTAAGCACTCAGCAGCTCCTCGGCCAGTCGTGCCAAGGCTAAATGGGCAGCCAGCTATGCCAACCCGAGCCCCACGCACGCTAGGTTGGCGGTAAAGGGCTGCGGGAAGTAGGGGCATTGCAAGGCTTGTGGCATGTGTGGATAATGCCAGGTATACATGAAACTGTAGTGTGCCCTTTTGCCTTGTAAACTACTCTGCAAAAGTGCGCCTACACTAGGCTCACAACATTTTTGTGTATGATGTTCTGTGCGTGCACCTGTATGCTGTGTGTGATCTCTCACGTGAAAAGGAATAGGCTGTCAAAGCCAGACAGCTAAACGCCTTCCCATAGGTTCCCATATGAATACTGCTTGGCACTTCTGCCTGCTGTGGAATGGCAAGACACGCTACCGTGCATAGCATGACATGCACATCCTTGAGGGATGTGTACCGTTGAACACTGCCGCAACCCTTCACACACCAAGAGGCACTTTTTTGGAGACACATTTCTTGCCGACGACAAAAATTGTACTAGATGTGAAATATCAGTCGATATTCGTATAAATCAATATCGACTGAGTGTTTTCTTTAAACTAGAAACCGAAAATAACGCAAGCCATATTCGACATCTGGCAAATCTGAAAGAAAAAGAAGCGATTTACCCTTTTAGAGAGCCTAAACATAGTTGGTGCCTATACTGCGCATAAATACTGGTAAACAGCACCTGCAATATACACTTCCTTCACTTCTAAATGCATACAAATTTGCCAATTTCAACTTGTTTACCTGCACTCACCGTGAACTGCATTGCTTATACATAGACTGTGTTACAAAATGATTTTTTTTCTTTAAACTGCACCAAGTGGTGTTTTTGCTTTCTCTAATTTGTACTGTTTTTTCACTGTGCTTGTTGTACTGCTAAAAGGTACCAAACTTATGTAATGATGTTTGGGTGACCATGCAAATTGCACATATGTACAAACGACAGGTAAGATTGTTCTGGGTGTTAATAATGTGTTTTACTGTGACTTGTTTTTTTTTTCGTCGCCTCTCACAGCTGCCCGGCATAAGGGGGCTGCGGCTCAGTCAAGCTGTCTATGACAGCTTTATCTGAAACTCCTCTGTCACTTTTTGGAGTCAGAAATAAAAATAATTGATTGATTGATTGATTGACTGATTGATTGATTGATTGATTGATTGATTGATTGAAATGTTACTTACCTGCACATTTGTCGAGAAGAAACCTTTCCTGCTCCTGTACACTTTAGCGGTGTCTCTATCGGGGCTTTTTGTGGGCATATGCGTACAGCCAATGCACACACTAACGCCGGGGAAACCTCCGATGCCGTAAAATCTTGTCATCGTCGGCTTTGCATCAGAAACACTCGGAAGGTGGACGTACCTCGGAAAGAGACGCACACAGATCATTTACGTCACTACCCAAATGCTACTGCTGACCGCAGGCTGAGAAATATTCACCAAATCTCCCACCAGAGTCTGCATCGCGCCACTTCCGTAAAACCGGTGCGTGATGAGGATTCAAGTGCGGTCGGTAGCGGAGATCCTCTGTTGTCTGCACTCGCATGTATCTGTAGCTCTTGCAGAATAGCCAGCACACAGCTTGTTTGGAAAAGCGATATCGGGCCAAGAATTCCTGGTCGTTGTAGCGCTCGAGAGGGTACAGCCCATCGGCCAGACGCCGTTGTCGCGAAACCGCGGCAGTTCGTACACACGGCAGCGCAAAAGTTAACGCGCGCGGCGCAAAAACCTGACGTAGCTTTCAAAGCTGCCGTTCTGGGTGACGAACAGAATTGCCTGCATTACTCCCTGTTTCCAGCGGCACAGGGATGTAGCACCTGGACGAACTCGGAAACACCGTGTTCGGGAAAGCCGAAGAGCAACGGCCCGACGCGCACACATAAGCAGCAATCAGAAAAAAAAAAAAACGGCGCTCATACGGCGCTCGCCCGTGCGCGGGTGAGCAGCACGGGCGAACGCCGCAAAAGAGCGTGCGCAAACGACCGTCCCGCGTGCAGAGTTTTGCAGAGAAGCTTGCCTTCAGTTAGAGGAGCGGGGTTAGGAAGCATGAAGGTAGCATGCCGGCTACCTTAGCGTAGGGAAGCACCAAGGAGCCCTTAACTTAGGGCCCCTTAGTAAGGGACGTTTCAGAATTGACATAAGGTCGCCTTACGGTGTTTGAGGCACCCTTAGTAAGGTAAGGAGCGTTTTAGAATTCGGCCCAGGCTCTGCTTATTGCACAGATTGTTGTTTGTATATGTTTACAAAGCACGCATATACTTTTTTCCGCAGAGTCGGTACTCTAACTCCAGGCGGTTATATGTTTTTGGTGTGCTAAAATGTTTTGAACGTTTTTCGCTCGCCTGTAGACTATGTGAAAGCGAGTAGTGAAAACTTTGGCGAGGCGCTCGCTTTCTTGGAGAATGTTGATATGTTTTTTTAACGATTTTGTTTACATTGGGGGGAGGGGGGGTTATATCTGAAGTTAAATACCAAGTTTGCCCGGTGATCTGTTTCTTCGCTGCGTGGATGTCCCTCTAGCATTTGGTATCGGTTGCGCTTAGATGCCCTTCGAATTGCATCATCGACAATGGCGAGATGATATCTTTGCTTGGTGAGGACTCTTCGCATGCGGTTGAATTCTTTTAAATCGATGTGTCTGATGGTATGGGATACTTGTTTTATAGTGACGAGGCTGACAACTTTGAAAGAGTAAGTATGCTGACGGGTCATCGGTTTTCTATATACGCTACTGTTAAGTCAGCCTTGAGTGAGCGTGAGTGAGCAATATACAAATACAAATACCTTTATTTAAACATCAGGGATGTTAGGGGGTATACCCAAAAAGCCTATGACTGGCTTCACAGAGGGGCGCACCCCCGTACATAAAAACCGGCAGCAACAGAACACGGAAAGAACAATAAAAAAGACTACAGTGCATAGGTAAATATCATTCAATAAAGATTAGTGAACATCTTCTTGAAATTATAGACAGTTGAAGTCGGCAAGATTAACACGTAACGCTCAAAGACAGTGAAAAATGAACTAAGGATAACAATCACAAAAGAAAACGGGATAAAGGAGGAAAAAACTTACAGTAAGAAAAAAACCGTACCGTTTGGTCCTCAGTGCTCATTGCGCCGATTAAGAAGAATTGGAATTATATGTCGCAGCATTTGACGACCATAATTAGTACGGAAGTATGGCACATACCAGACATCATTGTTACGCTTTGGGTAGTAATTAGCTTTTGGCCGTAAGTTAGCTGTGATATCAAAGAATGCGTCTTCATTTTTCCGTTTTCTTTCATATCGTTTACTTAGCAATAGATTATATAGGTCGTTAATAGGAGTTACTTTTAATAATGCGAAAAGAGGTTGAGTGTGAGCAGTAAACGGGGAATTTGCAATGATACGAATGACCTTTTTCTGTATTTTCTGTAGCCTATATGTATTTGACCATGTTGTTGTACCCCACACCAGATGACAATATGAAAGGTTAGATAGAAATAGTGCATTATAAACTAACAGTCTGACACTCAGAGGTAGTAAAGAGCGGACTTTGTATAACATGCCTGTGCATTTTGCAAGTTTCTTAACCAGATTGTCGATGTGTATGTCCCATGAAAGATTGCACTGCAGTGTCACACCTAGACACTTTACTGACGGCGCTATTTCAATGTTTTGAGAACCAAGCGTTAGTGCAGGTAAATGTTCTAGTGGTTTGTTCTTAGGTCTAAAAAGTACAGCTTTAGTTTTGGTAGCGTTAATTTTCAACTAAGATTCAGTACTCCATTCGACCAGTTTGCGCAGTTTCATTAGCGTTTAATGTCAAGTCACTAAGTGTTTTAGCCCTAAAAAATATGCTGACATCATTTGCATACATTATGTATTTAGCGCTGTTGTCAATGTTCACAATGTCGTTAATGTAGATGTTAAACAGTGTAGGTCCAAGAATACTGCCTTTCGGCACGCCAGAATGAATGGATGTAAAGTGCGATGAAGAATTGTTAATTACAACCCGTTGCTGGCGGTGCTCTAAATAAGTTATTAAAAGCTGAAGGAATGTGCCGCGAAATCCATAGTGCTCAACTTTATGAAATAATATTTGGTGATTTATGGAGTCGAATGCTTTGGAAAAATCCACGAAAACACCGAGAGTTAGTTCTTTTTCTTCAAATGACTCTAATATAATTTCTTTCATGATTAATAACGCTGTTTCCGTTGATTTTCCTTTGACAAAACCAAACTGGGAAGGTGATATGACTTTGTGTTTGTTAATAAAGCTTGTAATGCGCGCTTGTAAAAGCTTTTCAAAGCATTTCGAAAAAACTGGCAAGATCGATATAGGTCGGTAGTTGGAGAAATTATTAGCGTCTCCTCCTTTAAAAATGATGGTAATCTTGGCAATTTGTAGCTTTTTCGGGAAAGTTACAGAGGAAAATGCCAAGTTTATTATGTGTTCTAATATTGGAGCAAGTATGTGGGATGTATACTTCGCTGGAAGTATTTGGAGGTCGCCTATGTCCTTACTTTTACTATTTTTCAGCGACTGTAAGACCGAAAGAACTTCGTTAGTTGTAACAGGGGTTAAAAACGCGGTTTCGCTGACCTTTTGACTCAAGCTGTTGGGGTATTGGTTTGGTTGCGTGCTGTCTACAATGGACACGAAGAAATCGTTGAAAGCATCTGCTAGTTGAGAACCGGACGAGTGAGTGCCGTCTGTGACTATTTCATCTACTACAGTCTTCTCTTTTGATTTCAGCAAATTATTGAGTCGCCCCCAAACAATATCAGAAATGTTGGGGTGGACAAGGTTGAGTTGTTCAATAAAATGTAGGAGTTCTTGTTTTTTTGTCATTCCAAACAAAAAGTAAATGTCGTCCAAATAACGTTTGTATAGGATGGGCTTAATGGTGGAGTTTTGCAAAAATTTAGATTTCATATTATGGTTGAAGATTTTGGCGTAGGTGGGGGCCATCCTTGTACGCATGGCTGTGCCGTTAATTTGTAAATAGTGTTGATTGTTGAATTCGAAGTTGTTGAATTCCAGTACGATTTTTGCAAGTACTTGTAGCACGCGTGGATCAGGGGCTTCCTCCTTTCTCTTTTGCTTAAACGTTTCGGTGAGAGATGTCATGCCATCGGAATTAGGGATGTTAATGTTAAGAGAGGCTACATCTAATGTTACCAGAAAAGGTTTTTTTCGGAAGTTTAAGACCTACTATTGCGCGAAGAAAATGGTTTATGTCGCGTATGTAGGATGGAAGGGTTGTTGGATAATGTCAGATTAAAGTGTCACTGTAACTAGAAATTGCTTCTGTAATCGTGCCAATTCCAGATACTATATGGCGGACAGGAATATCTTTTTTTGTGGATTTTTGGCAGTAAGTAAACTCGACTTGGCGACGGATGTGGTGCGGTGAGGGCTTTAGATAACTGTAGGGGTATGTCCCCATTTTACGCAAGCTGATTCAGAGTCTCTGCTATATGCTGTTGGTCTTGTGGAGTTGGGTCTCCTTCAAGACGTTTATAGATGCAAGTGTTAGAGAGTTGTCTCACGCATTCCTCAATGTTTGTTTCACTATCCGTGATAACTCCACCGCCTCCTTTATGCGCTGGCTTTATGATTATATCTGTCCGTCTGCGGAAAGCCTTCAATGCATCCCGTTCTTTTTGGACAGGTTCGCTCTCCCTGGTGTGTGGCTTTTGTAGGCGCGAATTATGTCGTTTTGGACGACATTAATATACGTGTCTAAGGGTTTGTGTCGTCCCATGTTAAGAGCTGTTAAGTTTCCTCTTCTTCGTGAGGAAAAATCGGCGCGGTTGCAGCGGAATGCCGACGAGTCCCGAAAGGCACGCGGGGTCAGCGCCTGGACTAGCCACGGAAGCGGCGTCAGTAATCCACCCCGCAACTAGCCAGCGCAGCTCTCCAGTGCACCCTCCTCTAAAGAAAGAAGTTAGCTGCCAAGGCCGGGAGTACTTGACGTTTCCAAGGGGCCAAGGGGGTCAGCTGGGTCGAGTCGTCAAGTTTTACAGCAGCACCAGTCTTCCAGGAAGAAGTTAACGGCGAGCGTTTCTCTACACCGCGCGGACTTGCACGTAGCCTGGACCCTGCACGTGCGACCACATGAAAAGCGCGGGAACGCTTCTCGTGGACATTCCAGAGTCTTCGCGACGCAGATGGCATCCTTCTGTCTCTACCAACACGTGACAAGGGCGAGTTCCCTATTGAGAGAGTGTGTGATAGGTGCCACAGTGAACTTTCAGGACACTCTTTCCTCGGCAGGCCTGGCCCCCATCTAGGGAGCCCAGGGAAAGGAAACGCTATAAAACTCGGCGCCTGGTACGGCCGAGTAGCTCCTGACCATCGAGCTCGTCGCCATGTGGCTTCTGGTTATCAGGCTCCTTGTTATCGAGACTCTCTTACTGAGACGTTCTCTCAGTTGCTGTTGTATATAATGTAAATTTACCTGTATAAAGTTATTCTTCTTCTCTTTCCCGTAACCACGTCTCCGACCTCTCTCATCCCTTCTCCGACCCGACCATGCTACCTGAGCCGCAACAGAGCCCACTGTTGGTTTACAACGCAAAATTATCTGCTATCCGCACTACGTTCGGGCCTACCACAAAAGTATTCTGTGAGTCGCAACATGCGGGCAAAATTGTCCTAATCTTTTAAAACCGAGAATTTATTGTATTTTCTTGTGGTGGGGCAAAATGTAAAGCCTCGAGAGAGAACGAATCTCTCGTCCATCGTTAGGACGCTGGACGATTGATTAATGATGTTATCCTGCAAACCAAAGCCAACGCTTGTTGTAACTACTGTGTGCTCCCGTTCCTGTTCGTTCAGCTAGTGTTGTCGGCATTAATGTTGTTTCTGTTGTTTCATTGAATTTGTTTTTGGGGCTTACTGGAACCATGGGGTTGTTATCAGTAGTTGCTTTGGCTTTGGATTCTTCTTCGCGTGTTGCTGAATTTCTCCAAGCGAAATGTGGAATCCCGTCCACACTGAATTTTTTGCGTTTTATCTGCCGTACCGCACCGGTTCTCTTTTCCTCAAAGAGCGCAAGTTCAGCGGCTTCAGGTGCGGTTAGGGGGGTGTGTTGACGAGCACAACTCTCTTCTTTTCTTAGAGCCCCCAACACCTTCTCAAAATGGCCAATCGCAACTCCAAGCAAATCTAAAGATGCCAATTCTAGCACACGATTCCAATTACCCCTTTTCCCGTCACACAGGTTACCCATTAATGGCGTTAGTGAAACTTGTAAACCTTTTCGAGCGATTTTAAATTGCATATAGATCTTTAGGATATGGATACGGAGTTCATGCCTAATTCGTTTATTCACAATTTTTCTTAACTTTTGAAATTTTGAGTTAATCGAGGAAGGCTGTCGGTAGGGTGTAGAAGAGAGAGTCGGAGTACTCACGCGGCTTGATTGTCAGTGCTGACGAACCCGTTGTGCGGAACCACAGCGGTTTCGGAGATCTTAGCGAGACAGAGGGGTGTTGGGAATTTCCGGTTTCGGGCTGGTGTGGGTATCCACATGGGCTTCTACAGTGGAAGACGGCTATTGAATCTAAATTTTTCCAATACTCCCTCATTAAGCCCATCCTATACAAACGCTATTTGGATGACATTTTTTTTTTAATTTGAACTGACACTGAGAATGAACTCCTACATTTTATTGAACAATTCAACCTTGTCTACTCCAGCATGTCGTTCGCTCACGCATACTCCCACGGCGCAATTTACTTCCTAGATGTTGAAATTTTAGTAAAGGAAGGATCACATACCACTAGCGTATATAGAAAACGAACGGACCGTCAGCAATACTTAACTTTCAGAGGTGGCATCCTCGTAACTCTAAAACAAGTATTCCATACCATCAGGCGCATCGATTTAAAAGAATCTGTTACGAAGATGAAGACTTCATAAGGAATTCCAACACGCCGGCGAGAAGTCCTCACCAAGAAACGATATGCCCCCGCCATTGTCGACAATGCAATTCAAAGGGCATCTAAACAAAACCGAGACGAAATACTAGAGGGACGTCGGCGCAGCGAAGAAACAGATCGCCGGGCAATCTTGGTACTTACCTTCACAAGTAACCCCCCCAACGTAAACAAAATCTTTAGAAAAAGATTTCTACATTTTCGAAGAAAGCGAGCCCCTCGCAAAAATTTTCACTACTCCCCCTCACGTAGCCTACAGGCGACCGAAAAACGTTCAAAACATTCTAGCACACCAAAAACATATAACCACCTGGGGTTAGAGTGCCAACTCTGCGGAAAAAGTATATTCCTGGTTTGCAAACATACTGATATGCCGCGCTGCGGCGCTGCCGCACTACAATGCAGTGGAAAGATGATGAACACAGTGTGCGCGAGATGGAGCCCGCCGGACGCTAACCGTTCAGTGACGTCCCCGATCCCGACTTGTAAATAAACCCGTTGCCGTCCTCGCAACATCGTGACACTTGGTGGAGGTGCGGGGCACATTTCCCGTTATTGTCGGCGTCGCGACCAACCACTCCGCTTCTTCACACAATCGTCGGCCCGGCCGTCCCTGGCTTTCCGCGCCCCCCCCCCCCCCCCCTCCCGTCCTTCAACCCTCCTCGTGACTCGCAGCCACGCCAAGACCGATTCTTCCGCCCCGATTCTCCCGTTTCCGAGCGCAGCCTCCCACCACCGCCCCCGCGACGTGGCCGTTCACCAACGCCTCGTCGTCGTTCTTCCCCACCACCGCCGGAAAACTAGCTCCTGCGGCCGATAGGGGTGAGGTCGCGGAACGATCGTCATCAACAATTCCTCTGCCGGTCGTTATGTTGAAGAACAAAGTGTCTGTGTGTGTTGGTGTGTTAAACACTTTTGCATTAGTGGACACCGGGGCCGCTATGTCGGTGATGAGCCTTTCTTTCAAAAAGCGCCTTGGACGCAAAGTGATGTTTGCGTGGGACCAGAGTGCTAGTTTTCGTGGTGTTGGGGGTGAAACTTTGTGCGCAGTTGGCATCTGCTTCGATCAGTCACCATTGCTGGAGAGAAGTTTCGCGCAAAATCTGTCGTATTACTCCATGCCACGCATGATGTCATATTAGGTACTGATTTTTTAGGTGAATGCGGGGCCACTTTTGATTGCGGAGCTGAAGAAATTTCTCTCCAGCGCAATATGCTGTCTACTTTTGTGCAGGATTCACCCGACCGCAATGATGGAGCCTTTAGTGCCACGCAAGATGTGCTTTTACCAGCCATGGCAGCAATGTTCGTCTCTGTGCACTCTTCGGACAACCGCACGGGCAGCTTCCACTTGGTTGTTGAGCCAGATGTGCACAACGCCGCGAAACAGAATGTTCCGGTTCCCCCGGCCCATTGTTACCGTAGTCGACGCTTGCGCACAACTTTGGACCGTGAATGCTTCGTCAGAACCTGTTTTGATCCCATCGGGGCTTAAACTCGCTAGATTTCAGGCTGATGACATTCTTACTATCCGATCCGTGTCTGAGTGTGAGCCTTCCAATCGAGCAGCAGACTTTTCCGTCAATATCATGCGCATGATCAGCAAGTCGCTCCCGTCGTCCGAATGGCTCGCTTTGCAGACTGTTCTTACCCAGTATGCGTCGGTATTTGATTTCGCTCAGCCAGGCATTCCACCTTCGCTGCCAGTTTCTCGCACGCAGCATCACATCAACACCGGTACCGCTCATCCGATCAGACAGAAGCCTTATCGTGTGTCCCAGGCAAAACGAAAGCTGATCAACGAGCAAGTGCAGGATATGCTACAGAAAGGCGTCATCCGGGAGTCGTCAAGTCCATGGGCAGCTCCTGTTATACTGGTACGCAAGAAGGATAACTCCTGGCGCTTTTGCCTAAAAAACCGTCGGTTAATTGCTGTGACATAGAAGGACGTCTATCCGCTCCCGCGTTTTGATGATGTCATGGACTGTCTTCAATCAGCGTCGTATTTCTCGTCGGTTGACCTGCGCTCTGGGTATTGGCAGATCCCCATGCGTCCATCGGACAGGAAGAAGACAGCTTTTATCACGCCCGATGGACTGTATAAATTTACTACCATGCCCTTAAGGTTGTGGAATGCCCCCGCTACTTTTGAGCGATTTATGGACACAATATTGCGTGGGCTTAAGAGGGAGGTGTATGTGTTACCTCGACGATGTGATAATTTATGGAAAGACCTTATGCGAGCATAACGAAAGACTACGTACGGTGCTGGCTTGCTTCGCAAGAGCTGGACTGGTTTTGAACCCCAAGAAAGACCACTTTGGTGAACGGCAAACCCTTGTCCTCGGGTTTCTTGTTGACAATGATAGTATCCGGCCAGACCCACAGAAGATCGCTGCCGTACGGGAGTTCCTACAGCCATGCTCTTTGAAACACCTTAGAAGCTTCATGGGCCTCTGCTCCTATTTCCACCGCTTCATCCAAGGTTTCGCCCAACTCGCTCGTCCCTTGACTTCCCTCCTTCATAAAGACGCCCCGTTTGTGTGGTCGTCTGCCTGTGAGTCTGCCTTCCAGCAGCTGAAGTTTTTTCTCACTTCTGCACCTGTTTTGCACCACTTCGACCCGGCGGCGCCGACACAGCTCCATACCGACGCCAGCGGTGAAGGCGTCGGCGCAGTGCTTATCCAACTCCACAAGGGACCCAGCACGGGGTCGCATACGCAAGTCGCACTTTGACCAAATCGGAAGGCAACTACACCAAGACGGAACTCGAGGGTCTCGCTGTCGTCTTCGCTGTGCAAAAGTTGCGACCATATCTACACGGACGTCGCTTCAAGATTGTTACAGACCATCACTCGTTGTGTTGGCGTGTTGGCCTCCGCGATCCTTCCGGTCGACTCGCTCGCTGGGCCTTACGCCTCCAAGAATATGACTTTACAGTGGCGCATAAGAGCGGTCGCCACCATGCTGATGCCGACTGTTTGTGCCGTTTCCCTCTGCCAGACAGAACAAGTTGCAAAGAGGACTTCGATGGCAGTTTATCTTCTGTCTCTGCCAAGTTTCTCAGCCTTGCGACTTTTCAGCAAGAACAACTCAAGGAGCGTAGTCTCCAACCATTGTTTGATCAAGCCCGTGCGTCTGCTCCTGTAAAGTCGTTCGTCATATCGGAAGGCGTGCTCTTTAAGAACTATTCCGTGGAGGATGCACGTCTGCTTTTGGTTGGCCCTGCCAGTCTTCGTGACGTTGTCCTGCATGCCATGCATGATGATATTTATGCCGGACACCAAGGGTTTTCCCGCACGTTACACAGGACGCGGCAACGTTTTAACTGGCCTGGACTTTACAAGACAATTCAGCAGTATTGTCAGTATGAAAAAATAACAATTCAAACAAAAATAACAAAATAACAACAAGAAGTCGCCGAATCATTCCGCATCACTAGAAAATTGAGTGGTTGCGTTGGCAAAACTTCTTTAACTTTCTCAACGAAAGAAATGACATTGCTGCACAAAGGGTAGCTTGGAGGTAGCTAGAACACGTGTGATTGTCGTGGCTTGTTGCTTTTATCTCAACTTTGATGTATGACTGTGCGCACGTGTGCTCATTTTTGTATGTATATATTGAAAATTGGTTTCATTCAAATAAACTCACTTGTAAGTTAAGCGCCGTGTTTGACTCCTCCACTTTTTCGTCCTGTTGTTTAGCGCTGTTTGAATGTACTTGTCACCATGGAGCACCAACTCGCCCAATCTGCCGACCTGTTAGCGTTCATCCCATACCCGACTGTTCTCTTCCCCACTTTGATTATCTTGACTGCCAAGCGCGGCGATGTCTAAGAACCCTCGCCTAAGCACTCCCGCCATTCATACTGGACCCAGGCGACTATTCTTTCCCAAAGTAGCACACATTTCTGTGTTTTTTTTTTTTGGGGGGGGGGGGGGGTGGGGGGGGGGGGTATGCATGTGTTCGCATCTACAGCCCACATTTGTCTAGTTACATTCCACTGTGCCCGCCTTCACTAATCAAGCCCGAAGGAGTTCCACATGGCGGAAGTCCCCCGAGCTTTCCGCATTTCTTTCCGCATTAGTTCTATTTGTTTACTCGTTAACGTCGCCAACACGTGAGTGCATCGCAAATCTTTCCTGTCTCTCGGCCACGGTCTGTTTACATACACTTTGCGCATTACCGTTGAGTTGCGACTCAGGCCGCCGTCCTTTCTTTTTTCTTTCTTGTTTTTTCGTCTTTTTTTCTCACCGCGATCGCAACACGTATGTGGCGGGCAGCGCAACTTATCCTATCCCTTCCAGTTCCGTTTTTTTTCTGTTGATTGTTGATTTTTTTTCCTTTTCAGGCGTCCTTCTCTCTCGCATTCTTTGCTTGTTGTTTTGGTTCATGTGTCGGACACCTGTACACATGACAACTCCTTAAGAAGAGATGCAGGAACCATGTATCTTAAGATTTGAAAAAGGACAAGCTCTGTCCGAAACGTCTGCTCGCAGTAAATGGTTACCTAAATGAAGCGTTTCACAATGGCGCATTTCACCTCCAGCACCAATACGTTCATCGTATTGTTACACACATACACGCGCCCACACACGCACACACAAACACGCACACGCACGCACGCACACGCACCCCCCATATATATATATATATATATATATATATATATATATATATATATATATATATAAGGGATAACAAAATCTTCACGGCAACTGATTAAAAATATAATAAGTTGGGGAAGTCACATTGAAAAACTTAACAGATTTATTCAACGTTTCGACCAGGGACTGGTCTTTTTCAAGAATGATCATACAGTGCATGGAAGGGTCTTCTTATAGCAGTGAACATAGCACACACAGGGCTTGAAAAAGAAAAATGAGAAAAAATCAAAGGGGAAAGAGGAAGACAGCCGAGACACGAAACCCAAACGTCAAGGTGCGCCAGCAAAGGCGCCGCCGTGAAAGAGGTGAAAGAGGGTGGTGGGCCTGGGCGGGCACGCGACTAGTTAAAGGAAAAAAAAAAGCGTGGGGTTGGTTGACAAAATAAGGCAAGTGCCTGCCAATTGTGTGCGTAAGTATCGCCTCTAGCCACCTCTGTGTGGCCCCGCGCGACTCCAGAATAAAGGAGGAGAACGCACAGGTTGCGGTTGAGCTAAGTGTCTCCACGGGTGGCACGCGGACCCCCAAAACCGGATGAGGTTGCATATGAAGACCATATGGAAAGCTCCTTCTTTACAGGAGTAGAAAAAAAGAATAAGTAAAGACAAAAAAGTCAAAAAATGGCACTGCGATGGCCGAAGGAAACAAAACCACATGAGGGTCGCACGTGAGAACCACATGGATAGGCTCCTTCTTTACAGGAGTGGGAAAAAAAAGTATGAATAAAGACAGAAAATGGCACTGCGATGGCCGAAAGGAACAAAAACACACACACGCAGAGGCGACATGAATACACAGAATATACACAAAATTGTGTCACTTTTGTAGCATTCTTTAGCAGAGGATATGTGGGGAAATGCGTAAAAGCCCACAAATTAAATTAAAGGCAGCGCCAGAGTGTTAGAAAGTGTACCAAAAAGGCAAATTTCATTACAGGAAACACCGCTTAGGAATAACACAACAACAATATTAGAATAAATGCAAATGGCACGCGAGATAATAGAGGCGCCCAAAATAATAGAGTTCCAGAGTGTGAAAAATTGTCCCAAGAAACAAAGTTTACCCAAACGCCGTGATCAGCACCAAAAAATGATAATAATGCGGTGAATACACATGAGAGACGAGCGCCACAGAATTCGTGCTTAACCACAACAAAAATAATGTCAGTACCTCGACTAGAAATGAAAGTGTTAAATACATAACAAATAGTTATGCAACTGTCATCATAGTAGATTTAAGAAACAATATTTTCGATGCAAAAGAGTTCACAAGGAAAAGAAAAACAAACAAACAAAACATTGCAGGAAGATTTAGCCAGAAAGGCAGGAGAGTTTGCCAGGGCTTTCATTAATTCCACCAGACAAGGTGTTAAATTTAAATATTAGATAGGATTCACAGGCTTCCCTGTCGTAATGTGTCTGGAAGCCAGATTGGAGTATGGTGGCCTTGAAGTTTCCAAATGAATGGCCTTTTGTCGTTACGTGTCTTGAAAGAGGCAGATCTGGCAGTGATCTTATGTGTGCTCTGTGGTTATTTATTCTCAATCGGAAAGGAGTTTCAGTTTGCCCGATATACTGAGCACGGCACACACCGCACTCGAGGAGGTAGACTACGTTGCTGGTGTCACAGTTGAAATCTCCTCGAATTTTGAATGAGAAAGACGACGCTGTGCTGCGAGCTTCTGTGACCTTATTCATCATTGGACAAAGTTTACAGCGCGGTTTATTGCAAGGTGTGCACCCTGAGACTTCACCGTTGTCTAGTTTCGAGGAGGTTACGGCATCTTTGATATTTCTTGCCCTCCGATATACGACACGGGATTATTTCCGGAATAGGAACCGCGTCAGGAAAAATTTCCAGTTTTGTCGACAGCTTAATCAGAGACATACCAGCAACTTTTCCTTCGTTTGTCAAAGACACAACTCATTTTCTTTCTGACATAATTGATCTGTTTATTCCAGAAAACAGCATACTCGTTACCCTCGATGTCCCGTCCCTATACACCAACATACCCCACTCGGATGGGATCAGGGCGGTCGCTAAAGCTTACAGAGGTTCAGAGCTGGAAAGACCAGTGGATGGCACGACCCTCGAAACACTTCTGCATTTGGTTCTGGAAATGAATAACTTTGAATTTGATGGCGACCACTATGTGCAAATTAGTGGCACATCAATGGGAACAAAAGTTGGTCCTAATTATGCCAATATATTTATGGGCATTCTGGAAACTGAATACCTAGAGAGCTGTCTCTTAAGACCCCTTTTTTATAGAAGGTTTATAGATGACATATTTCTTATATGGTGCCATGGTGAAGAAGAGCTACTCAAATTCATCGCTAACTTTAATAATGCTCACAGAAGCATCTCTTTTTCCCACACCTACTCAACCACTACGATCAGCTTTCTGGATGTCAAACTTCAGATCTCGCAAAACAAGCTTGTCACCTCCGTGTTTAGGAAGCAAACGGACAGGCACCAATACTTGCATTTTAAAAGTAGCCACGTAAATCATTGCAAGAAAGGAATACCATACAGCCAGGCTCTCAGATTTAAACGCATTTGCTCCCGTGAAGAGGACTTCGCTTCTAACTGTGAGACACTCCGCAAGGATTTGGTACGACAGCGCTACCCGAAGCCTATCATCGACGATGCCTTGGAAAAAGCTGCAGTACAAGACCGCCGTACAATGCTAAATAACACCAAGACTGCGCAGACGAACTACCCAACTAATCTGATATTAACATACTCTCCAACAGCACCCAATGTTAACGCTATTCTCAGAAAGCATCACAACATTCTCCTTCAGAGCGACAAAATGAAGCGCTTGCTTCCCGAACCACCCCGTGTCGTATATCGGAGGGCAAGAAATATCAAAGATGCCGTAACCTCCTCGAAACTAGACAACGGTGAAGTCTCAGGGTGCACACCTTGCAATAAACCGCGCTGTAAACTTTGTTCAATGATGAATAAGGTCACAGAAGCTCGCAGCACAGCGTCGTCTTTCTCATTCAAAATTCTAATAGATTTCAACTGTGACACCAGCAACGTAGTCTACCTCCTCGAGTGCGGTGTGTGCCGTGCTCAGTATATCGGGCAAACTGAAACTCCTTTCCAATTGAGAATAAATAACCACAGAGCACACATAAGATCACTGCCAGATCTGCCTCTTTCAAGACACGTAACGACAAAAGGCCATTCATTTGGAAACTTCAAGGCCACCATACTCCAATCTGGCTTCCAGACGCATTACGACAGGGAAGCCTGAGAATCCTATCTAATATTTAAATTTAACACCTTGTCTGGTGGAATTAATGAAAGCCCTGGCAAACTCTCCTGCCTTTCTGTCTAAATCTTCCTGCAATGTTTTGTTTGTTTGTTTTTCTTTTCCTTGTGAACTCTTTTGCATCGAAAATATTGTTTCTTAAATCTACTATGATGACAGTTGCATAACTATTTGTTATGTATTTAACACTTTCATTTCTAGTCGAGGTACTGACATTATTTTTGTAGTGGTTAAGCACGAATTCTGTGACGCTCGTCTCTCATGTGTATTCACCGCATTATTATCATTTTTTGGTGCTGATCACGGCGTTTGGGTAAACTTTGTTTCTTGGGACAATTTTTCACACTCTGGAACTCTATTATTTTGGGCGCCTCTATTATCTCGCGTGCCATTTGTATTTATTCTAATATTGTTGTTGTGTTATTCCTAAGCGGTGTTTCCTGTAATGAAATTTGCCTTTTTGGTACACTTTCTAACACTCTGGCGCTGACTTTAATTTAATTTGTGGGCTTTTACGCATTTCCCCACATATCCTCTGCTAAAGAATGCTACAAAAGTGACACAATTTTGTGTATATTCTGTGTATTCATGTCGCCTCTGCGTGTGTGTGTTTTTGTTCCTTTCGGCCATCGCAGTGCCATTTTCTGTCTTTATTTATACTTTTTTTTCCCACTCCTGTAAAGAAGGAGCCTATCCATGTGGTTCTCACGTGCGACCCTCATGTGGTTTTGTTCCCTTCGGCCATCGCAGTGCCATTTTTTGACTTTTTTGTCTTTACTTATTTTTTTCTACTCCTGTAAAGAAGGAGCTTTCCATATGGTCTTCATATGCAACCTCATCCGGTTTTGGGGGTCCGCGTGCCACCCGTGGAGACACTTAGCTCAACCGCAACCTGTGCGTTCTCGTGCTTTATTCTGGAGTCGCGCGGGGCCACACAGAGGTGGCTAGAGGCGATACTTACGCACACAATTGGCAGGCACTTGCCTTCTTTTGTCAACCAACCCCACGCTTTTTTTTTTCCCTTAACTAGTCGCGTGCCCGCCCAGGTCCACCACCCTCTTTCACCTCTTTCACGGCGGCGCCTTTGCTGGCGCACCTTGACGTTTGGGTTTCGTGTCTCGGCTGTCTTCCTCTTTCCCCTTTGATTTTTTCTCATTTTTCTTTTTCAAGCCCTGTGTGTGCTATGTTCACTGCTATAAGAAGACCCTTCCATGCACTGTATGATCATTCTTGAAAAAGACCAGTCCCTGGTCGAAACGTTGAATAAATCTGTTAAGTTTTTCAATGTGACTTCACCAACTTATTATATATATATATATATATATATATATATAAGTTGGGGAAGTCACATTGAAAAACTTAACAGATGGCCCTTAACTTAACCAGGTGGCCCCCGGTGGCATCAGAAGAGAAAGAGGTGAGAGTTGGCTCACGCGCCCTGAGGGCTGATTCTGTTAGCGCAGCTGGCGAACGGAGTCTCCTGCCTTGGTTCCGTGACAATATATATATATATATATATATATATATATATATATATATATATATATATTGTCACGGAACCAAGGCAGGAGACTCCGTTCGCCAGCTGCGCTAACAGAATCAGCACTCAGGGCGCGTGAGCCAACTCTCACCTCTTTCTCTTCTGATGCCACCTGGGGCCACCTGGTGGCATTATTCCCCCTCCCGAAAAAAAGAAAGGGGATACGGAAAACCACTACGACGCCACGAGCTAACTGAAGGAAGTAGGGGAACAACAGTCCAAGGGGCAAAATGACAGGATGAAAACAGGCCTCTGCGAAAAAACACAAAAACCGAAACAACTGTGCAAGCGCTGTCAGTGCGTGAAAAAGGGCTTCATACGCAGTACGTGCACTACTTCTGGCTGGGGTGGACGGCGCGCACTGTGCACAGAACCGTCGGGCAGAACTTCATAAGTCACATGTGTTATGCGACGCAACACTCTGTAGGGGCCGAAGTAGCGGCATAGGAGTTTTTCCGACATGCCTGGGCGACGGACAGGGGTCCATACCCACACTTGGTCGTCCGGTTGGTACTCGACGTGACGGTGTCGCTGGTTGTAGCGGCGTGCATCTGAGCCCTGTTGCCTCCTGATGTGCATGCGGGCGAGTTGGCGGGCTTCCTCCTCGTTTTGGAGAAATTCTTCGGCGTGTGGCGTGAGCGTCCGGTCGTCAGCAGTGCATGGAAACATGGCATCCAACATGGTGTGCACATCGCGCCCATAAACAAGGCGAAATGGCATAAAGTGAGTGGTTTCTTGTACTGCCGTATTGTACGCGAAAGTCACGTATGGAAGAATCTCGTCCCAAGTCTTATGCTGGACGTCTACGTACATAGCGAGCATGTCTGCTATAGTTTTGTTGAGTCTCTCGGTGAGCCCATTGGACTGCGGGTGGTAGGCAGTAGTCTTGCGATGGCTGGTATGGCTCAACTTGAATACCTCGTGCATGAGCTGCGCTGTGAAAGCCGTTCCCCGATTGGGGATCACGCTGGACGGGGCGCCGTGTCGCAGAACAATGCGATGCATGAAGAACTGCGCAATTTCAGACGATGTGCCACGCGGCACCGCTTTGGTTTCGGCATAGCGTGTCAGGTAGTCTGTGGCGACAATTATCCACTTATTGCCGGGCAACGATAGGGGGAATGGGCCGAGAAGATCCATGCCGACTTGGTCAAAGGGCGTACGAGGAGGTGCAACTGGTTCGAGTAAACCCGCGGGCTTGAGGGGAAGTGACTTGCGGCGCTGGCACTCACGGCAACCTCGGACGTAGCGGCGGATGGTGGCAGCAAGTTTAGGCCAATAATAGGCCTTGCGTACTCGAGCGAGAGTGCGTGTAAACCCCAAGTGACCAGAGGTGGGCTCGTCGTGAGAGGCAAAAAGGATGTCGGCACGGAGGTCAGCCGGCACGACGAGGAGATAGGCGCCGTCGCCGTGGGTCGAGTTTTTCTTGAACAGTATGCCATTGCGCAGGCAAAAAGAGGAAAGGTTCCGGGAAAACTCCCGGGGTATGGTAGCAGTGCGGCCCTCCAAATGGTCAATGACGGGTCGTAAGGTGATGTCATCTCGCTGCCTCGCCATTACGTCGGAATCGCTGACCACTCCAAGGAAACGACTGTCGTCCTCTAGGCTGTCATCAGCTCGGTCGACTGGTGCGCGGGAGAGCGTGTCGGCATCTTCGTGCTTGCGTCCAGATTTATAGGCTATGGTGTAGTCAAATTCCTAGAGGCGGAGGCTCCACCTTGCTAAGCGGCCTGATGGGTCCCGTAGATTGGCCAGCCAGCACAAGGAATGGTGGTCTGTGATGACTTTGAAATGGCGGCCGTAGAGGTAGGGTCGAAACTTCATCGTGGCCCACGCAACCGCGAGGCACTCCTTCTCCGAGGTAGAGTAGTTAATTTCGGCGCGAGAAAAAACGCGACTCGCATATGCAATCACGCGTTCCACACCATCTTGGTGTTGGACTAAGACAGCACCCAGGCCGATATTGCTGGCGTCTGTGTGGATCTCGGTGGCAGCCTCCTCATCAAAGTGAGCAAGAACAGGGCTGCTGTGCAGGCGTCGGCCTAGCTCTGCGGAAGCCTCCTATTGTTCACTAGTCCACAGGAACGGGGTATCGTCACGCGTCAAATGGGTCAGGGGTTCGGCGATTTGGGAGAAGGCGACGATAAAGCGACGGTAGTAGGCGCACAGACCAAGGAAGCGTTTCAGCGCTTTCTTCGTGGTAGGAACCGGAAATTCGGCCACGGCGGTAGTTTTGTCAGAATCGGGTTGGACACCGGCGGCGCTCACAACGTGGCCTAGAAACTTCAGTTGTTCGTAGCCGAAGTGGCATTTTTCGGGCTTGAGCGTTAAATTGGCCGACCGAAGGGCATCTAATGCAGTCCGCAGGCGTGTAAGATGTTCGTCATAGGTTTCGGAGAATACGACCACGTCATCCAGATAAACTAAACAAGTTTGCATTTGAGGCCAGCGAGAACTGTGTCCATCATTCTCTGAAACGTCGCCGGCGCTGAACAGAGGCCGAAGGGCAACACCTTAAATTCGTATAGACCGTCGGGAGTAATGAAGGCTGTTTTTTCCCGGGCCCGTTCATCAACTTCAATCTGCCAGTACCCGCTCTTTAAATCAATCGAGGAAAAATATTTGGCGCGGCGAAGGCGGTCGAGCGAGTCGTCTATGCGGGGCAGGGGGTATACGTCCTTTTTAGTTATGGTGTTCAACTTCCTGTAATCGACACAAAAGCGCAGCGTGCCATCCTTCTTCTTAACTAAAACAACAGGCGACGACCACGGACTCTGAGATGGTTGAATAATACCGTCAGTGAGCATCTTCTTCACTTGTGTTTGGATAGCCTCGCGTTCTTTAGGTGAAATACGGTACGGCTGTTGGCGTATGGGACGGGCATCTTCACTCGTGATGATGCGGTGTTTCGTAATGGCTGTCTGTTGAACTTTCGAAGAAGACGCAAAGCAGGCTGTGTACTGGTGTAGTAAGGTACGCAGAGCGCGGCGTTGAACCTGTGACAGCCCTGAGCTGATGTCAATGTGATCGAGAGGCATGTTCGGAGATTCCACAGCTGTGCACGCAAAACATTAGAAACATCAGCTAATTGGTCGGCGAACGCGATCGCTGTGGCGCGGAAGAGGTGCCGAAGTTCGTGGGCGAAATTAGTAACCAGTAATTGGGTCCTACCATTGCGTATGTGGACGAGGCTTCGGGCCGTACAAATGCCGTGTGTCAGCAGCAATGAAATATTGCCTTCGGCGACTGCTATTCCTTCACTCCTGACTGGCTGACTCCGTTCGCCAGCTGCGCTAACAGAATCAGCCCTCAGGGCGCGTGAGCCAACTCTCACCTCTTTCTCTTCTGATGCCACCTGGGGCCACCTGGTGGCAATATATATATATATATATATATATATATATATATATATATATATATATATATATATATATATATATATATATATATATAGGGTGTCCCAGCTAAAAGTAACCAAACTTTTAAAAAAGGCGAACTGTCCGAGTCCAGCGAAACCAACTCAGGGTTGTTCATAGCCACGTGGGCTAGTCTTGAGTATTTTTTTCGCTCTTCAAAGTTAATTAATTACTTAAGTTTAATTAGCTCACTTTTTAATTATTGACTGCAGGAAGAAAATGTCAATGCAAAAGTTCTAGATCACCTCGAAAGACCGCTAGTAGTGCTGTTTCCGTCAAGCTACGATTGACGTAGCTTCAGTTATTGGCCTTAAAAGAAAGTTGTCACGTGACCAGCTGCTCGCTCACTACTCTGCCCCAGTGTGCACCCAAAGTCTAATCGAGGAGAGGACTTCAGAAAAAACGGATTTCATGCTTTTAGGCGCGTCTTGGGACGTTGAAGTGGCACAGTTGTCATGTGGAAGCTTTTTCTTATTGTGCGGGTTATGGTTAAAGGCCGACAAAAAATACTTTACGTTAATACATTACTTTGCTGCAAATGTTTCAGTAAGCTATTTCTCAATGCGATCTACAACTTTTCCACTGACACTTTGTTCCTCAAGTCAATAATTAAAAAGTTAGTTAATTAAGCTTGACAAACTAGTCAACCTAGAAGACCGAAAAAAATTCTGCAGACTAGGCCACGCGACTCTAAACAACCCTCATTTGGTTTCAGACGGCTAGGACACCCCGTGTTTTTAAAAGCTTGGTTACATTTAGCTGGGACACCTGGTGTGTGTGTGTATATATACATATATATATATATATATATATATATATATATATATATATATATATATATATATATATATATATATATATTGTGAGACGGGAGACAGCGCGCAGGATGGAGTGAGCTTTAATGGCACCCGCAAGTATGGCGACCAACCCTTCGAAGAAGAAGATCAGCGATGATGATAGATATGTACAGATGAAGACGAAGGTCGCATGTTGTGCTTGTGAAGAAGAAGAAGAAGTGCTTACACTTTCTCCCCTCGCGTACGAAAGCGACCGGCCCGGGCGCAGATTATAGCACAGTAGGGCGAAGGGCGAAGGGTTTGAGGCGGGAAACATGAACAATCTCGGCACCTCGGCAACGACGATCATTAACAGGATGAACAGGGGCAACGCGATAGTTCACCGGGGACGTTTGTTCGAGTACAGTATACGGACCAATATAAAGGCTCAAAACTTTTTCACATAATCCCGGGGTACGCACTGGAGTCCACAGCAGTACCTCATCACCAAGGTGAAAAAATATGGAACGGTGGGAGAGATCATAGGTGCTTTTCCGGGAGGCTTGGGAGGCGTCGGTATTCAGGCGGGCAATGGCACGGCAGTAGGTAAGACGAGAAGTAAACTGTTCGTGAGAGAGTCTGGAAGAGGTTGAGGGGGAGGAGAAGAAAGACACTTCGAGGGTGAAGGTAGGATGACGTCCATACACAAGGAAGAATGGGGAGAAGTTGGTGGTTCTTTGCACGGCACTATTGTATGCAAAGGTAACGAAGGGAAGCATGGTGTCCCAGTTGGTGTGGTCGGGCTGGATGTACGTGGCTAGCATATCGGACAGCGTGCGATGAAAGCGCTCTGTGAGCCCATTGGTCTGAGGGTGATAAGCTGAAGAGGTTTTGTGCACGGTTCTGGAGGCGTGAAGAACTTCGGCAAGGATGCTGGAGAGGAAGGACTTGCCGCGGTCACTAATAAGGACACGAGGAGCTCCATGGCGCAGAAGGATGGCGTTCAGGAAGAAGTGGGCGATCTCTGAAGCAGAGCCGGAAGGAACAGGGGCCGTTTCAGCGTATCTAGTTAAGTGGTCGATGGTTGCCCGTTGGTGTTAATGGTAAGGGACCGTAGAGGTCAATCGCAACGACTTCAAAAGGGGAGAACGGACAGGGGAGAGGCTGTAGAAGGCCCGCAGGGGCAGACGTGCTCCGTTTACGACGTTGGCAAGAGATGCAAGACGCAATATATTTTCCAACAGCGGTTGAGAGGCCAGGCCAAAAGAAACGGCGCTTGATGCGGTCATAAGTTTTCTGAAAGCCCAAGTGGCCAGCCGTGGGGTCATCATGAAAGGCCTGCAAAACTTCTCGGCGAAGAGAACGGGGTACGACAGGCACCCATGAGTCACCGAAGGGGCTGTAATTGTGCCAAAGAAGGATGTTGTCGACTAGCTTGTCGACTAGGCGATGTTGTCGATGTCGATGTTGTCGACTAGGCGGGCATTCGGTGGCCGAGTAGCACCGCTCAGACGGTCGATAAGGGTCCGGCAGTAAGGGTCGGCCCGCTGCGCTGAGGATAGATCGCCAAGACTGGGAGCTGGCATCAAGTCAATGGGTGCGGCGGTCAAGGTTGAGATAGCCGTCGAAGGGGTAGTTTGACAGTTTGAGGATGCGGAGGACACGCGCGGAGGTTGGGTTTGGGCGAGGGGACAACGAGATAGCGCATCGGCGTGCTGATGTTTCTTGCCCGATTTATAGGTGACGGTAAAGTCATATTCCTGGAGACGGAGAATCCAGCGGCCGAGGCGCCCGGACAAGCTTTTCTGCGAGGACAACCAGCACACGGCATGATGGTCAGTGACAACTGTGAACTGGCGGCCGTACAAATAAGGGCGAAATTTCTGAATAGCCCAGACAACAGCGAGGCACTCTTGCTCAGTTATCGTGTAGTTCTGCTCCGCTGCAGTCAGTGTACGACTGGCGTAGGCGATGACTTGCTCGCACGAGGAATGCTGCCGCTACAGAAGAACTGCACCAATGCCGTGTCCACTGGCGTCCGTGTGTAAAATCGTTGGAGCATTGTCGTCGAAATGTGCCAGTATCGGATCAGATGTGAGAGCCTTCTTTAAGGTAGTAAAAGCGACCTCACAGGTCTCAGACCAAACAAACGGCTGGTCAGCGCAGAGGAGCTTATGCAAAGGGGCCGCAATAGAGGCAAAGTTGCGTATGAAGCGCCGGAAGTACGACGCTAGCCCCAGAAAACTGCGCAGGTCTTTGACGCGCGATGGGCGGGGAAAATGCAAAACTGCAGCCATTTTGTCGGGATCAGGCTTTACAACCTTCTGGCTAACGACGTGTCCGAGTACCTTGATAGAAGTGGAAGCAAAGCAACATTTCTTGGTGTTTAACTGAAGGCCGGCCTCAGAAAGTGCGCTTAATACTTCATCGAGACGAACAAGGTGTTCAGAAAAAGTCGAAGAAAAAATGACTACGTCGTCGAGGTAGCATAGGCACGTTTTCCACTTCAGGCCTCGGAGAACGGTGTCGATCATGAGCTCGAACGTGGCCGGAGCATTGCATAGGCCGAACGGCATAACGTTGAATTCGTATAATCCGTCGGTAGTGGCGAAAGGAGTTTTTTCCTTGTCGGCCTCATGCATCGGTATTTGCCAGTATCCGGATCTTAGGTCGAGAGTAGAGAAAAATTGTGCACCTTGGAGACAGTCGAGGGCGTCATCAATCCGAGGCAGCGGATAAACATCTTTTCTAGTGATCTTGTTAAGGGCGCGATAGTCAACACAAAAGCGTACTGAGCCATCCTTCTTTTGAACCAGCACAACAGGCGAAGACCAAGGACTCGAAGAAGGGCGTATGATGTGGCGCTTGAGCATGTCGGCTACGTTATCTTGAATAACCTTGCGCTCACTAGAAGACACACGATACGGGCGACGGCGAATGATGCCCGAACCATCTGTGTAGATGCGATGCTTAGCTGCGGTGGTTTGGCTCAAGGTTGTTGCCTGGGTATCGAAGGAAGCGGCATGCTTGGTCAAGACGGCAAGCAATTCATCTTTTTGAGTCGGGGTGAGACCGGGGCTGATAGCAGCTGAAATAGATGCAGAGGGAGAAGCAGGGGTCGAAAGAGCGAAGCTTGATGGGGCAGAGGAAAGAACGGCTACAGGTTGAGTGGTATCCACAGATGCGATGGCTGTGCCTTGACGCAGAAGAATGGGTTCCGGCGTAGTGTTGAAAGCAGTGAGTAGTGAAGACCCACTGGTGAAGCGGAGCAGGGACGCGACGAGAAAGATGCCCCTTGAGAAAAGACGGGGGCTTGGTGTGACGAAAACGTCCCCAGCGTTGACGGAGGCAGAAGCAACAGAGAGGACATCTTCGCAGCCGGGGTAAAGTACATGATCAGCGGTGGGAACCAGATGATGAGAAGGCAGGACGGAAACGGCAGAAAGGTCGGATTCAGAAGCTTGTAGAGTAGGGGGACAGCAGGTAATTACAGCTTGCGCAGAGTGGAGGAAGTCCCAGCCGAGGATGAGGGGATAAGCACAGGAGGGAAGCACAGCAAATACTATGTAGTGCAGGATGCCGTCGATAGTGACTCGTGCTGTACACAATCCGGAAGGACGCATTGATTCATCATTGGCAGCACGGAGAGAAGGACCACTGTAAGGGGTGCGCACCTTGCGAAGACGAGAACATAAATCAGAACTAATTACAGAAATGGCGGCGCCCGTATCGATCAATGCTTTTACTACAGTGCCTTCAATGTCAACGGTTAACATGTTCGATGGCTGTGCAGGAGGAATTGAGAGGTCGGCGTGCGGTGCAGTTTAACCTCCGGAAACTGCACAATTTAGTTTTCCGTGTGGCCAGTTGTCTGGGAGGATGGTGGACGTAGAGGCGACGACGAGCGGCGGAAAGGCGATGGGGAGCGGCGGCGCGATGACCTGTCGGTCGAGGAGCGGTCCGGAGAGCTAGAGGGATAGGAGGGACGATAATTAGTATGGTCAGCAAACGGTGGGCGGTAAGCGTACGACGAGTGCGGAGCGTCTTGGGAGAAGTCCCTGTACGATGGGCGACGAGGAGGACTGGAGGCAAACGTCGGACGGTAAGCAGGTGACGAGTACGTAGCTCCATTGTGAAAGTCTGGGTACCACTCGCGCTCGTCGCGCTGACGCCGACGGCATACACCGGCAACATGCCCGCGAATTCCGCAGTAGTGACACACCGGCCGACGTGCAGGCGGACTCCAAACAGGACACATAGCGGGGCTCGGGGACACAGAGACAGGAGTTTGCTGGACGGGCTGTGGATGCGACGGGTAAACAGCAGCAGGAGGCGTCGCAGCAACCTGGGCATAGGTAGGCACAAAACGCGGTACAGGTGGTTCCGCAGCCAAGGGACGAGTGACCGAAGCGAGCTCATCTTTGATGAGATCACGCAAAGGCGAGGACGACGGGGCTGGAGGCGGGTGGGAATCGACTGGCGGTAAGGTGGAGCCGTGCAGTTCCTCCCGGATAATGGAGCGAATGAGGGAGCGTAAGTCCAAGTCGGGTGAAAGTGGGGTGTCCCAGGTGTCTTTTAATCGAAGTGACTGAAGGTCGTCAAGACGATGGCAAGTTGTTCGGATGTCTTGGATTCTGAGCAGCAAGCGTACTGAAGGCAAATGACCCAAGCCCTCTCAGAAGATGACGTACCCGATCGTACTCTGACATAGCGCTGTTGACACGTCGACACAGGGCAAGCACGTCTTCAATGTAGGATGTGTAGGACTCACCGGGTAGCTGAACGCGCGTATCTAGCTTTTTTTGTAGACAGCGGGGCTTGCACCAGATGTGCCAAAGATTTGTCGTATCTGTGCCGAGTAGTGAGCCCAGTCCGGGATGGCATCTTTGTGGTTGACGAACCAAGTCTTGGCCACGGCAGTGAGGTAGAACGACACGTTTACAAGTTTCATCGCTGAGTCCCAACGATTATAGGCACTGACCTGGTTATATTGGTCGAGCCAGTCCTCGACATCGTCCCCACGAAGACCAGCAAAAATGGGAGGCTCGCGCTGGAGTGTGGTGATGGCCCAAGTGGGGTGTCCAGAAGATTGGGAAGGACCGGGTTGGTTCATCATTGCTGGCTTTAGAAGGTTCGAATCGAGAGGAAGAAGAACGGGGGGCCCATCGGGAGTACGAGTGGTGTTGTCGCTGACGGTATCCATCGGTGCGGATGGTACGAGCAGGTGGCGACCGGAACGTAGCTGCAGTCTGGCGGCGGAGAGGACGCAGGGATCGAGAGCACACTCCACCACTTGTGAGACGGGAGACAGAGCGCAGGATGGAGCGAGCTTTAATGGCACCCGCAAGTATGGCGACCAACCCTTCGAAGAAGATGAGCGATGATGATGGATATGTACAGATGAAGACGAAGGTCGCATGTTGTACTTGTGAAGAAGAATAAGTGCTTACAATATATATATATATATATATATATATATATATTAAGCAAACAAGGAAAGGAGAATGAGGGGCTCGTTATAAATATGACAGAAGCCAACAGCCACAGAAACCAATGGGCACAGGGGATTTTTTTTAACTAATTTATTTATTTTGTGGTGTTGATCAATTCAGAATATTACTGAATATGTTATCGCTTAAAGCTAACTGATTAGAAAAGCAGAAGAAAAAACAACCATGTGCCGCCGGTGGGATCGGAACCCACGACCTCCGAATTACGCGTCCAGTGCTCTACCTCTGAGCTACGGCGACGGCTGTCAAACCTTCTGCTTTCGGGGGTATTTATGTTTACAAGTAACCTAACCATGAGAGTGTTCATCAGCGCCACCCACGTTCATAAGCGGCGGACGTAGAACGTCCTGAGTAACCGCAGGTGTGACGTAGAACGTCATCGAACGGAGAGGGTGGAAGCTGCGTGAGAACCCTCTTATGCTTCCTATGGTATCAAGGCTGCCAGAACCGAGGCCCTCGCTAAGCAATTAAGCAAACAAGGAAAGGAGAATGAGGGGCTCGTTATAAATATGACAGAAGCCAACAGCCACAGAAACCAAGGGGCACAGGGGATTTTTTTTTAACTAATTTATTTATTTTGTGGTGTTGATCAATTTAGAATATTACTGAATATGTTATCGCTTAAAGCTAACTGATTAGAAAAGCAGAAAGAAAAAACAACCATGTGCCGCCGGTGGGATCCGACTATTCTCTGACTGACTATCCGCTGACTATTCTCTTCTTCAAACAGAAGGAATCCACCTAGGCCTGGCAGGTAGTGGCAGCCGCAAGGTTGAGCAGCGTGGTAGCAGAATTGCGCTTAGGTGGGCGCCGGATCCCACCGGCGGCACATGGTTGTTTTTTCTTCTGCTTTTCTAATCAGTTAGCTTTAAGCGATAACATATTCAGTAATATTCTAAATTCATCAACACCACAAAATAAATAAATTAGTAAAAAAAAATCCCCTGTGCCCCTTGGTTTCTGTGGCTGTTGGCTTCTGTCATATATATATATATATATATATATATATATTGCCGCACTTAGTTTAGACATCACTCTACCGGCGCCCCCGTGCGGTCTTTCTTCGACCTTTGTCGCGCGCCGGACTTCGTCCTCTTCTGCTCGGTGCTAGGGCCTGCCGGCTGCGCTCTGCCCAGTGTGCTCGCCAGGTACTGTTCTGCCAGGAATAGAACGTCCTACCGGCGTCCGTGACATTTTTGGTGCAGCTGCTGGGTACGATCTATGTACGAAGAGGTCCCAGGAACCTCCAGCGCTCAGCCACACCCCCTGGACACGACACCTGTCCACAAGTCAAGCCGCCGCTTGAAAGGCTTAGCCCCCGAGTACAGTCCCCTCACCGCGCCATCCCGCAAGATGACCTCTACGGTGGCCAGCCAGACCTTCCAGCAATCTGTGAGTTCGCCACCGCTGCTTCTTCATTCGCCTCGTACGCCCGCGTCATTTCATGGTGACAAGTTGGAAGATGTGGAGGACTGGTTGGACGGGTATGACAGGGTCTCTGAATTTAATATGTGGGACGAGGACCGCAAGCTTCGGAACGTCTACTTTGCCCTCCAGGACGCCGCCAAGACGTGGTTCGAAAACCACGAGTCCGCCATCCACACCTGGCAAGACTTCCGGCGCCAGTTGCTGGATACGTTCAGCAGCAACGAACGGAGGGAGCGTGCTGAATTGGCCCTGCAATCGAGAGCGCAGCAGCCAAACGAGAGCGTGGCGATGTTCGTGGAGGATATGACCCGGCTTTTCAACCGCGCTGATCCTTCGATGTCGGAAGCCAAGAAGGTGCGTCACTTGATGCGGGGCGTGAAGGAGCAATTGTTTGCTGGGCTCGTGCGCGATCCTCCGGCTACAGTCGCCGATTTTGCAAAGGAAGCGGCAGGCATGGAGCGCGCCCTGCAGCAGCGGTTTGCGCACTACGGCCGTCCGTCAAACATCACTGCTGTGGAGTGCCGCATGCCGAGGTCCGGGGATGAGAACACCTCCCTCCGAGAGCTCATCAGGAGCATCGTTCGCGAAGAGCTGCAGAAGCTTCGCTCTGTGGAGCAGCCTCCTAGTGTCACCGCCATCTCGGAGGCTGTCCGTGACGAGATACGCCGCACGGTGCAGCCCACTCCACCTCCGCAACCGCCAGCGCCTTATGTGATGACCTACAGCGAGGCATTGCGAAGTCCTGCGCCACCACCGCCGGCATTCTACTCTCCTGCCCCTACCGCGCCGTCCCACCGATTCCCGCATACGACAGCGCTGCCAGACGACCGCCCACCCGTCACGAAGGCAAACATGTGGCGAACGCCGAACAACAGGCCCCTGTGCTTCCACTGCGGCGAAGCAGGCCACATCCGTCGTCACTGCCCGTACCGCCGGATTGGCCTGCGCGGCTTTTCGCCAGACGCACCCCTGCCACGCTATGGTGAACGACCCCGCGAGATCGATCAGTACCTAGCGGCCAACGTCCCACCTGCACCCACTGCCCAACGTCAGTCCAGGTCACCGTCGCCTCGACGGTTTTCTTCACCGGCCCGCCAGTCCTACGTCCGGCAGTCCTCCAGCCCGGGCCGGGAAAACTGAGGACGGCGACCCCCGGAGGGAGGGCCGCCGTCACCGGACATAATTACGAACATCCTCCGCTCACCGACGTTAGCATGCGACCCGACCTCCGACCCCACGCCGCGACGACCTTTCGACGCCCAGAGACGCCTTCGCTTGACGCCTCAATCGGACAATCTGAACGACCCTTAAGTCCGACGACTTTTCGACGCACGGAGACGCCTCCGCTTGACGCCCCAACCCGACCGCGCGAACGATCACCTAGTCCGCCCTCCCTCACACAGCGTTTTTCTGAAGGTGACCAAGCTTCGGCTGAAATCCCGGTCATCGTTGATGGCCGCCGCGTGACTGCTCTCGTAGATACCGGCGCCGATTTCTCCGTCATGAGTCGTGGTCTGACGCTTGTCCTGAGGAAAGTACTGACACCTTGGCCTGGAACGCACATCCGGACAGCTGGAGGCCATCTGGTGACACCGCTTGGCGTCTGCACCGCTAGAATGGAGATTCGTGGTGTCACCTTCACTGCCTGCTTCGCTGTGTTGGCTCATTGCTCGAAGGACCTCATCCTCGGGTTAGATTTTCTTCGGGAACACGGTGCCATAATCAACCTCCGCGAACTTGTCGTGACGTTCTCACCTCAGTGTGCCATAGCCGACCGCAGCGAGCCCGGCAGGTCTGTTTTTCGCGTGTGTGATGACAATGTCACGCTACCACCACGCTCCAGTTTGTTTATTACGGTGGAATGCTCCAACCCCCGCACGCCTCACGGGGTTGCGGAAGGTAACCTGTCGTTACTGCTGAGTCAACAAGTCTGCGTTGCGCGGGGTGTTACGTCCCTCCGCGGACTGCGAACGCAGCTTTTTGTTACGAACTTTAGCGCCGAATACCGCCACTTGCCGCAAGCAACCGCCATAGCCTATTTCGATGAAATTAGTGACTCAGTCTCCCACTGCGCCTTGTCCCTCAACGATACCCATGCATCGACGTCTGACGCCCCCGTTATGACTGACGTGAACCCCGACCTAACCGCCGATCAGAAACACCGCCTCCACATGATCCTCGACTCTTTTCGTGACTGCTTTGCGACCACTTCTAAAGTTCGGCAAACATCGGTCGCTAAACACCGCATTGTAGTGGATGAAGGCGAGAGGCCTATACAACACCACCCCTATAGAGTGTCTGCGAAAGAACGGGAGGTAATTCGGAGGCAGGTTGAGGAAATGCTCCGCGACGAGGTTATCCAGCCGTCAACAAGCCCGTGGGCTTCGCCCGTTGTGCTGGTCGCCAAGAAGGATGGCACTCTCCGATTCTGCGTCGACTATCGTCGCCTCAACAAGATTACTAAAAAGGACGTTTATCCGTTGCCCCGAATTGATGACTCGTTCGATCGCCTGCGTCATGCCCGATACTTTTCCTCTCTTGATCTACGCAGTGGGTACTGGCAGATCGAAGTCGATGAACGTGACCGTGAAAAGACCGCGTTCATAACCCCCGACGGTTTGTACGAGTTCAAGGTGCTCCCCTTTGGCCTGTGTACCGCTCCGGCCACCTTTCAAAGAATGATGGACACTGTCCTGGTTGGCCTCAAATGGCAGTCGTGTCTCGTCTATCTTGATGATGTGGTTATTTTCGCTGCGACCTACGACGAACATCTCAAACGCTTGAGTGCAGTATTGACGGCCATCCGATCAGCCGGTCTATCTCTAAAACCGGAAAAATGCCACTTCGCGTACCAACGGCTGAAGTTTTTGGGCCATGTTGTGACACCTGAGGGTGTCAGCCCCGACCCCGACAAGACGGCCGCTGTAGCTGCGTTCCCGACTCCCACTGATAAGCGAGCTGTGCGCCGGTTTCTTGGCCTCTGCGCATATTACAGACGCTTCGTGCAAGACTTCTCCAGGCTGAGCCTCTCACACGGCTGACTAAAGACGATCAGCCTTTCGTCTGGGCACAGGAACAGCAGGACGCCTTCGAAAAGCTCCGCAAACGCCTACAAACAACGCCTATTCTTGCCCATTTTGACGAGGAGGCGGATACAGAACTTCACACCGATGCCAGCAACATTGGCCTTGGTGCAGTCCTCGTCCAGTGGCAAGATGGTGTTGAGCGCGTGATTGCTTACGCCAGCCGCACGCTATCTCGGTCCGAGGTCAATTACTCAACCACTGAAAAGGAGTGCCTAGCTGTTGTGTGGGCGATGACGAAGTTCCGGCCCTACTTATATGGTCGCCCGTTTCGGGTCGTGAGTGACCACCACTCACTCTGTTGGCTCGCGAATCTTAAAGACCCCTCGGGCCGGCTCGCTCGTTGGAGCCTTCGCTTGCAAGAATTTGAGGTAACAGTTGTCTACAAGTCGGGCAACAAACACAGCGATGCAGACTGCTTGTCCCGTGCTCCTATCCCGTCCAGCTCTAATGACCTCGAAGATGACCCTCTATTTATTGGTGCTCTGACCACGTCCGCCCTCGCTCAACAACAGAGGGACGACACGGAATTACGGCCACTCATCGATTATCTTGAGGGTACCGCCTCGTTACCGCCTCGTCTATTCGCGCGTGGCTTGTCGTCGTTTTGCTTACGAGATGGCGTCCTCTACAAACGAAATTACGCCCCGACGGACTCTGGTTACCTGCTCGTGGTTCCAACGGCGCTCCGCACTGACGTTTTGCAGGCATGCCACGACGAGCTTCCTTCCGGCCACCTCGGATTTTCTCGAACGATGGCACGAGTTCGTCACCGTTATTACTGGCCCAGGCTTTCTGTGGCTGTCAAGCGTTATGTACGCACTTGCCGCGAGTGTCAACGTCGAAAGAAACCACCTTTCAAGCCGGCTGGCTTGCTCCAACCCATTGCTCCGCCGAGAATTCCTTTCCACCAAGTCGGCATGGACTTACTGGGACCATTTCCCACGTCATCATTGGGTAACCGGTATATTGTGGTTGCCACCGACTACCTAACCCGGTATTGTGAGACGAAAGCCCTTCCCCGCGGCACTGCTGCTGAAATTGCGGACTTTTTCATCATCAGCATAGTCCTCCGCCATGGCGCCCCTTATGTTGTTTTAACTGACCGAGGCACAGCGTTCACGTCCACGCTTACTCAGGAAGTTATGCGGCTCAGTGGCACAAGTCATCGTAAGACCACAGCTTACCATCCTCAAACCAACGGCCTAACCGAGCGCCTCAATAAGACTATCGCTGATATGATTTCTATGTACGTCGACGATGACCATAAGAACTGGGACGCAATCCTTCCGTACGTCACGTTTGCCTACAATACTGCCCTTCAAGAGACGACGGGGTTCACGCCATTTCGTTTGGTGCACGGTCGTGAAGTCGTGACTATGTTGGACACGATGTTGTTGCCCGATATTGCACGCCCATCCGTTGCCGACGCTGATGCATTCGTTCGCCATGCAGAGGCTGCCCGCCGGCTGGCTCGGCAACGAACCTGCGTGCGGCAAGAACTCGATGCTCACCGCTATAACCTCCGTCACCGCGAAGTCCTTTTCCAGCCTGGCGATCAAGTGTGGGTTTGGAGCCCCATCCGTCTGCGCGGTCGCTCCGAGAAGCTTTTGCGCCGTTACTTCGGCCGCTACGAGGTACTCCGCAAACTCAGCGACGTTACGTATGAAGTGCGCCCGCAAGGGAGTGTTCGTTCTTCCAGACGCCCGCCGACATCCGAATTTGTGCACGTCGCAAGACTCAAGCCATACCATGCCCGCTAGGACAACTCTCACCACGTTCAGTGCCTGGGATTTCATTAACACCCACACGCGGCTCCCCCTCACTTTCAGGCATCGAGTCGATGCCTTTCCAGAGGGGAGGGGCAATGCCGCACTTAGTTTACACATCACTCTACCGGCGCCCCCGTGCGGTCTTTCTTCGACCTTTGTCGCGCGCCGGACTTCGTCCTCTTCTGCTCGGTGCTAGGGCCTGCCGGCTGCGCTCTGCCCAGTGTGCTCGCCAGGTACTGTTCTGCCAGGAATAGAACGTCCTACCGGCGTCCGTGACAATATATATATATATATATATATATATATATATATATTGTCATGTAGTGGTGACTGCAGTCCGGCAAACAGGAACACAGCGAGAATGACTTCGAGCCGAATCTCTTCATTCGGGCTGACTTGCGCCCGCAAAAAACTGAATCACTCGACGGTGGCGTAGCAACAAGCATACTCGGCGGTCGTCGAACAGAATGACCGCCGCTGTCGGGCGTGCTCTTTTTTAAAGCTGACACTGAACCTTCGAGATAAAGCTTTAGAAGTTACTAGAACATTCTGGCGCAAAGAACAAACGGCTCCGTCCGGTTGCGATCGTTCGAGATACTTCTAGGCGCGTCTTGCGTCACAAACGAAGCAATCAAGCGGCGTGCCGGCAGCCTTGAAGCTAAAATGCGAAAAGCCGAAACGCTTCATTTAGGTAGACATTTATTGCGAGTCAACGTTTAGGACAGAGCCTGCCCTTTTTCAAGACTGAGGCTACATGGTTCTTGCTTCTCTTCTCAAGGGGTGTTCATCTGTGCAGGTGTTCGACACATGAGCGAGTTGGTCAGAGATGGTGGAAATGACCAGCGAGAAAACAAACGGAGACAAGAAAGAAACACAGACGACATGACGGGCGCTGACTATCCTTTTCTTCAAACAGAAGGAAAGCACCCTCGACTTTCAGGTGGTCGCAGTCACAAGGTTGACAAGCCTGATGGCAGAATTGTGCTTAGGTGGACGACAAAGAAAAGAGCCGAAAGTGGAAGAAATACGTTCAATCAAAATTGTTGATTGAGCGAGTTGGTGGGACATGACTGTAAATTACCAGCGAGAGAACAGACGGAGATATGAGAAGAAACACAGACAACAGGACGGGCGCTGACTATTCTCTTCTTCAAACGGAAGGAATCCACCAAGGCCTGGCAGGTAGTGGCCGCCGCAATGTTGAGCAGCGTGGTAGCAGAATTGCGCTTAGGTGGACGACACAGAAAAGAGCCCAATGACGTTCATCCAAAATTGCTGATGGGGCGAGTTGGTGGAACATGATTGAAAAGGACCAGCAAGAAAACAGACGGAGAAAGAAGAGAAGAAACACAGACGACAGGACGGGCGCTGACTATCCTCTTCTCGAAAAAAAGGAAACCACCCACGACTTTCAGGTGGTGGCATCCACAAGGTAGACTAGCGTGGTGGCAGAATTGCGCTTAGGTGGACGACACAGAAAAGAGCCCAATGACGTTCATCCAAAATTGCTGATGGGGCGAGTTGGTGGAACATGATTGAAAAGGACCAGCAAGAAAACAGACGGAGAAAGAAGAGAAGAAACACAGACGACAGGACGGGCGCTGACTATCCTCTTCTCGAAAGAAAGGAAACCACCCACGACTTTCAGGTGGTGGCATCCACAAGGTAGACTAGCGTGGTGGCAGAATTGCGCTTAGGTGGAGGAAACACAAGAGAGCCCAATGTACAATAAATACGTTCAATCAAAATTGCTGATTAGGTGAGTTGGTGGGACATGATTGGAAGTGACCAGCAAGAAAACAGACGGAGGCAAGAGAAGAAACACAGACGACAGGACGGGCGCTGACTATCCTCGTCTAGAAACAAAAAGAAAACAACCTCGACTCGCAGGTGATGGCAGCCAAAAGGTTGACAAGCCTGATGGCAGAATTGCGCTTAGGTGGAGGAAACACAAGACAGCCCAATGTACAATAAATACGTTCAATCAAAATTGCTGATTAGGTGAGTTGGTGGGACATGATTGGAAGTGAACAGCAAGAAAACAGACGGAGGCAAGAGAAGAAACACAGACGACAGGACGGGCGCTGACTATCCTCGTCTAGAAACAAAAAGAAAACAACCTCGACTCGCAGGTGATGGCAGCCAAAAGGTTGACAAGCCTGATGGCAGAATTGCGCTTAGGTGGAGGAAACACAAGAGAGCCCAATGTACAATAAATACGTTCAATAAAAATTGCTGATTAGGTGAGTTGGTGGGACATGATTGGAAGTGAACAGCAAGAAAACAGACGGAGGCAAGAGAAGAAACACAGACGACAGGACGGGCGCTGACTATCCTCGTCTAGAAACAAAAAGAAAACAACCTCGACTCGCAGGTGATGGCAGCCAAAATGTTGACAAGCCTGATGGCAGAATTGCGCTTAGGTGGAGGAAACACAAGAGAGCCCAATGTACAATAAATACGTTCAATCAAAATTGCTGATTAGGTGAGTTGGTGGGACATGATTGGAAATGAACAGCAAGAAAACAGACGGAGGCAAGAGAAGAAACACAGACGACAGGACGGGCGCTGACTATCCTCGTCTAGAAACAAAAAGAAAACAACCTGGACTCGCAGGTGATGGCAGCCAAAAGGTTGACAAGCCTGATGGCAGAATTGCGCTTAGGTGGAGGAAACACAAGAGAGCCCAATGTACAATAAATACGTTCAATCAAAATTGCTGATTAGGTGAGTTGGTGGGACATGATTGGAAGTGAGCAGCAAGAAAACAGACGGAGGCAAGAGAAGAAACACAGACGACAGGACGGGCGCTGACTATCCTCGTCTAGAAACAAAAAGAAAACAACCTCGACTCGCAGGTGATGGCAGCCAAAAGGTTGACAAGCCTGATGGCAGAATTGCGCTTAGAGCCCAATGTACAATAAATACGTTCAATCAAAATTGCTGATTAGGTGAGTTGGTGGGACATGATTGGAAGTGAACAGCAAGAAAACAGACGGAGGCAAGAGAAGAAACACAGACGACAGGACGGGCGCTGACTATCCTCGTCTAAAAACAAAAAGAAAACAACCTCGACTCGCAGGTGATGGCAGCCAAAAGGTTGACAAGCCTGATGGCAGAATTGCGCTTAGGTGGAGGAAACACAAGAGAGCCCAATGTACAATAAATACGTTCAATCAAAATTGCTGATTAGGTGAGTTGGTGGGACATGATTGGAAGTGAACAGCAAGAAAACAGACGGAGGCAAGAGAAGAAACACAGACAACAGGACGGGCGCTGACTATCCTCGTCTAGAAACAAAAAGAAAACAACCTCGACTCGCAGGTGATGGCAGCCAAAAGGTTGACAAGCCTGATGGCAGAATTGCGCTTAGGTGGAGGAAACACAAGAGAGCCCAATGTACAATAAATACGTTCAATCAAAATTGCTGATTAGGTGAGTTGGTGGGACATGATTGGAAGTGAACAGCAAGAAAACAGACGGAGGCAAGAGAAGAAACACAGACGACAGGACGGGCGCTGACTATCCTCGTCTAGAAACAAAAAGAAAACAACCTCGACTCGCAGGTGATGGCAGCCAAAATGTTGACAAGCCTGATGGCAGAATTGCGCTTAGGTGGAGGAAACACAAGAGAGCCCAATGTACAATAAATACGCTCAATCAAAATTGCTGTTTAGGTGAGTTGGTGGGACATGATTGGAAGTGAACAGCAAGAAAACAGACGGAGGCAAGAGAAGAAACACAGACGACAGGACGGGCGCTGACTATCCTCGTCTAGAAACAAAAAGAAAACAACCTCGACTCGCAGGTGATGGCAGCCAAAAGGTTGACAAGCCTGATGGCAGAATTGCGCTTAGGTGGAGGAAACACAAGAGAGCCCAATGTACAATAAATACGTTCAATCAAAATTGCTGATTAGGTGAGTTGGTGGGACATGATTGGAAGTGAACAGCAAGAAAACAGACGGAGGCAAGAGAAGAAACACAGACGACAGGACGGGCGATGACTATCCTCGTCTAGAAACAAAAAGAAAACAACCTCGACTCGCAGGTGATGGCAGCCAAAAGGTTGACAAGCCTGATGGCAGAATTGCGCTTAGGTGGAGGAAACACAAGAGAGCACAATGTACAATAAATACGTTCAATAAAAATTGCTGATTAGGTGAGTTGGTGGGACATGATTGGAAGTGAACAGCAAGAAAACAGACGGAGGCAAGAGAAGAAACAGACGACAGGACGGGCGCTGACTATCCTCGTCTAGAAAAAAAAAGAAAACAACCTCGACTCGCAGGTGATGGCAGCCAAAAGGTTGGCAAGCCTGATGGCAGAATTGCGCTTAGAGCCCAATGTACAATAAATACGTTCAATCAAAATTGCTGATTAGGTGAGTTGGTGGGACATGATTGGAAGTGAACAGCAAGAAAACAGACGGAGGCAAGAGAAGAAACACAGACGACAGGACGGGCGCTGACTATCCTCGTCTAGAAACAAAAAGAAAACAACCTCGACTCGCAGGTGATGGCAGCCAAAAGGTTGACAAGCCTGATGGCAGAATTGCGCTTAGGTGGAGGAAAAACAAGAGAGCCCAATGTACAATAAATACGTTCAATCAAAATTGCTGATTAGGTGAGTTGGTGGGACATGATTGGAAGTGAACAGCAAGAAAACAGACGGAGGCAACAGAAGAAACACAGACGACAGGACGGGCGCTGACTATCCTCGTCTAGAAACAAAAAGAAAACAACCTCGACTCGCAGGTGATGGCAGCCAAAAGGTTGACAAGCCTGATGGCAGAATTGCGCTTAGGTGGAGGAAACACAAGAGAGCCCAATGTACAATAAATACGTTCAATCAAAATTGCTGATTAGGTGAGTTGGTGGGACATGATTGGAAGTGAACAGCAAGAAAACAGACGGAAGCAAGAGAAGAAACACAGACGACAGGACGGGCGCTGACTATCCTCGTCTAGAAACAAAAAGAAAACAACCTCGACTCGCAGGTGATGGCAGCCAAAAGGTTGACAAGCCTGATGGTAGAATTGCGCTTAGGTGGAGGAAACACAAGAGAGCCCAATGTACAATAAATACGTTCAATCAAAATTGCTGATTAGGTGAGTTGGTGGGACATGATTGGAAGTGAACAGCAAGAAAACAGACGGAGGCAAGAGAAGAAACACAGACGACAGGACGGGCGCTGACTATCCTCGTCTAGAAACAAAAAGAAAACAACCTCGACTCGCAGGTGATGGCAGCCAAAAGGTTGACAAGCCTGATGGCAGAATTGCGCTTAGGTGGAGGAAACACAAGAGAGCCCAATGTACAATAAATACGTTCAATCAAAATTGCTGATTAGGTGAGTTGGTGGGACATGATTGGAAGTGAACAGCAAGAAAACAGACGGAGGCAAGAGAAGAAGCACAGACGACAGGACGGGCGCTGACTATCCTCGTCTAGAAACAAAAAGAAAACAACCTCGACTCGCAGGTGATGGCAGCCAAAAGGTTGACAAGCCTGATGGCAGAATTGCGCTTAGAGCCCAATGTACAATAAATACGTTCAATCAAAATTGCTGATTAGGTGAGTTGGTGGGACATGATTGGAAGTGAACAGCAAGAAAACAGACGGAGGCAAGAGAAGAAACACAGACGACAGGACGGGCGCTGACTATCCTCGTCTAAAAACAAAAAGAAAACAACCTCGACTCGCAGGTGATGGCAGCCAAAAGGTTGACAAGCCTGATGGCAGAATTGCGCTTAGGTGGAGGAAACACAAGAGAGCCCAATGTACAATAAATACGTTCAATCAAAATTGCTGATTAGGTGAGTTGGTGGGACATGATTGGAAGTGAACAGCAAGAAAACAGACGGAGGCAAGAGAAGAAACACAGACGACAGGACGGGCGCTGACTATCCTCGTCTAGAAACAAAAAGAAAACAACCTCGACTCGCAGGTGATGGCAGCCAAAAGGTTGACAAGCCTGATGGCAGAATTGCGCTTAGGTGGAGGAAACACAAGAGAGCCCAATGTACAACAAACACGTTCAATCAATATTGCTGATTAGGTGAGTTGGTGGGACATGATTGGAAGTGAACAGCAAGAAAACAGACGGAGGCAAGAGAAGAAACACAGACGACAGGACGGGCGCTGACTATCCTCGTCTAGAAACAAAAAGAAAACAACCTCGACTCGCAGGTGATGGCAGCCAAAATGTTGACAAGCCTGATGGCAGAATTGCGCTTAGGTGGAGGAAACACAAGACAGCCCAATGTACAATAAATACGTTCAATCAAAATTGCTGTTTAGGTGAGTTGGTGGGACATGATTGGAAGTGAACAGCAAGAAAACAGACGGAGGCAAGAGAAGAAACACAGACGACAGGACGGGCGCTGACTATCCTCGTCTAGAAACAAAAAGAAAACAACCTCGACTCGCAGGTGATGGCAGCCAAAAGGTTGACAAGCCTGATGGCAGATTTGCGCTTAGGTGGAGGAAACACAAGAGAGCCCAATGTACAATAAATACGTTCAATCAAAATTGCTGATTAGGTGAGTTGGTGGGACATGATTGGAAGTGAACAGCAAGAAAACAGACGGAGGCAAGAGAAGAAACACAGACGACAGGACGGGCGATGACTATCCTCGTCTAGAAACAAAAAGAAAACAACCTCGACTCGCAGGTGATGGCAGCCAAAAGGTTGACAAGCCTGATGGCAGAATTGCGCTTAGGTGGAGGAAACACAAGAGAGCACAATGTACAATAAATACGTTCAATAAAAATTGCTGATTAGGTGAGTTGGTGGGACATGATTGGAAGTGAACAGCAAGAAAACAGACGGAGGCAAGAGAAGAAACACAGACGACAGGACGGGCGCTGACTATCCTCGTCTAGAAAAAAAAAGAAAACAACCTCGACTCGCAGGTGATGGCAGCCAAAAAATTGACAAGCCTGATGGCAGAATTGCGCTTAGAGCCCAATGTACAATAAATACGTTCAATCAAAATTGCTGATTAGTTGAGTTGGTGGGACATGATTGGAAGTGAACAGCAAGAAAACTGACGGAGGCAAGAGAAGAAACACAGACGACAGGACGGGCGCTGACTATCCTCGTCTAGAAACAAAAAGAAAACAACCTCGACTCGCAGGTGATGGCAGCCAAAAGGTTGACAAGCCTGATGGCAGAATTGCGCTTAGGTGGAGGAAACACAAGAGAGCCCAATGTACAATAAATACGTTCAATCAAAATTGCTGATTAGGTGAGTTGGTGGGACATGATTGGAAGTGAACAGCAAGAAAACAGACGGAGGCAAGAGAAGAAACACAGACGACAGGACGGGCGCTGACTATCCTCGTCTAGAAACAAAAAGAAAACAACCTCGACTCGCAGGTGATGGCAGCCAAAAGGTTGACAAGCCTGATGGCAGAATTGCGCTTAGGTGGAGGAAACACAAGAGAGCCCAATGTACAATAAATACGTTCAATCAAAATTGCTGATTAGGTGAGTTGGTGGGACATGATTGGAAGTGAACAGCAAGAAAACAGACGGAGGCAACAGAAGAAACACAGACGACAGGACGGGCGCTGACTATCCTCGTCTAGAAACAAAAAGAAAACAACCTCGACTCGCAGGTGATGGCAGCCAAAAGGCTGACAAGCCTGATGGCAGAATTGCGCTTAGGTGGAGGACACACAAGAGAGCCCAATGTACAATAAATACGTTCAATCAAAATTGCTGATTAGGTGAGTTGGTGGGACATGATTGGAAGTGAACAGCAAGAAAACAGACGGAAGCAAGAGAAGAAACACAGACGACAGGACGGGCGCTGACTATCCTCGTCTAGAAACAAAAAGAAAACAACCTCGACTCGCAGGTGATGGCAGCCAAAAGGTTGACAAGCCTGATGGTAGAATTGCGCTTAGGTGGAGGAAACACAAGAGAGCCCAATGTACAATAAATACGTTCAATCAAAATTGCTGATTAGGTGAGTTGGTGGGACATGATTGGAAGTGAACAGCAAGAAAACAGACGGAGGCAAGAGAAGAAACACAGACGACAGGACGGGCGCTGACTATCCTCGTCTAGAAACAAAAAGAAAACAACCTCGACTCGCAGGTGATGGCAGCCAAAAGGTTGACAAGCCTGATGGCAGAATTGCGCTTAGGTGGAGGAAACACAAGAGAGCCCAATGTACAATAAATACGTTCAATCAAAATTGCTGATTAGGTGAGTTGGTGGGACATGATTGGAAGTGAACAGCAAGAAAACAGACGGAGGCAAGAGAAGAAACACAGACGACAGGACGGGCGCTGACTATCCTCGTCTAGAAACAAAAAGAAAACAACCTCGACTCGCAGGTGATGGCAGCCAAAAGGTTGACAAGCCTGATGGCAGAATTGCGCTTAGGTGGAGGAAACACATGAGAGCCCAATGTACAATAAATACGTTCAATCAAAATTGCTGATTAGGTGAGTTGGTGGGACATGATTGGAAGTGAACAGCAAGAAAACAGACGGAGGCAAGAGAAGAAACACAGACGACAGGACGGGCGCTGACTATCCTCGTCTAGAAGCAAAAAGAAAACAACCTCGACACGCAGGTGATGGCAGCCAAAAGGTTGACAAGCCTGATGGCAGAATTGCGCTTAGGTGGAGGAAACAAAAGAGAGCCCAATGTACAATAAATACGTGCAATAAAAATTGCTGATTATGTGAGTTGGTGGGACATGATTGGAAGTGAACAGCAAGAAAACAGACGGAGGCAAGAGAAGAAACACAGACGACAGGACGGGCGCTGACTATCCTCGTCTAGAAACAAAAAGAAAACAACCTCGACTCGCAGGTGATGGCAGCCAAAAGGTTGACAAGCCTGATGGCAGAATTGCGCTTAGGTGGAGGAAACACAAGAGAGCCCAATGTACAATAAATACGTTCAATCAAAATTGCTGATTAGGTGAGTTGGTGGGACATGATTGGAAGTGAACACCAAGAAAACAGACGGAGGCAAGAGAAGAGACACAGACGACAGGACGGGCGCTGACTATCCTCGTCTAGAAACAAAAAGAAAACAACCTCGACTCGCAGGTGATGGCAGCCAAAAGGTTGACAAGCCTGATGGCAGAATTGCGCTTAGGTGGAGGAAACACAAGAGAGCCCAATGTACAATAAATACGTTCAATCAAAATTGCTGATTAGGTGAGTTGGTGGGACATGATTGGAAGTGAACAGCAACAAAAAAGACGGTGGCAAGAGAAGAAACACAGACGACAGGACGGGCGCTGACTATCCTCGTCTAGAAACAAAAAGAAAACAACCTCGACTCGCAGGTGATGGCAGCCAAAAGGTTGACAAGCCTGATGGCAGAATTGCGCTTAGGTGGAGGAAACACAAGAGAGCCAAATGTACAATAAATACGTTCAATCAAAATTGCTGATTAGGTGAGTTGGTGGGACATGATTGGAAATGAACAGCAAGAAAACAGACGGAGGCAAGAGAAGAAACACAGACGACAGGACGGGCGCTGACTATCCTCGTCTAGAAACAAAAAGAAAACAACCTGGACTCGCAGGTGATGGCAGCCAAAAGGTTGACAAGCCTGATGGCAGAATTGCGCTTAGGTGGAGGAAACACAAGAGAGCCCAATGTACAATAAATACGTTCAATCAAAATTGCTGATTAGGTGAGTTGGTGGGACATGATTGGAAGTGAGCAGCAAGAAAACAGACGGAGGCAAGAGAAGAAACACAGACGACAGGACGGGCGCTGACTATCCTCGTCTAGAAACAAAAAGAAAACATCCTCGACTCGCAGGTGATGGCAGCCAAAAGGTTGACAAGCCTGATGGCAGAATTGCGCTTAGAGCCCAATGTACAATAAATACGTTCAATCAAAATTGCTGATTAGGTGAGTTGGTGGGACATGATTGGAAGTGAACAGCAAGAAAACAGACGGAGGCAAGAGAAGAAACACAGACGACAGGACGGGCGCTGACTATCCTCGTCTAAAAACAAAAAGAAAACAACCTCGACTCGCAGGTGATGGCAGCCAAAAGGTTGACAAGCCTGATGGCAGAATTGCGCTTAGGTGGAGGAAACACAAGAGAGCCCAATGTACAATAAATACGTTCAATCAAAATTGCTGATTAGGTGAGTTGGTGGGACATGATTGGAAGTGAACAGCAAGAAAACAGACGGAGGCAAGAGAAGAAACACAGACGACAGGACGGGCGCTGACTATCCTCGTCTAGAAACAAAAAGAAAACAACCTCGACTCGCAGGTGATGGCAGCCAAAAGGTTGACAAGCCTGATGGCAGAATTGCGCTTAGGTGGAGGAAACACAAGAGAGCCCAATGTACAATAAATACGTTCAATCAAAATTGCTGATTAGGTGAGTTGGTGGGACATGATTGGAAGTGAACAGCAAGAAAACAGACGGAGGCAAGAGAAGAAACACAGACGACAGGACGGGCGCTGACTATCCTCGTCTAGAAACAAAAAGAAAACAACCTCGACTCGCAGGTGATGGCAGCCAAAATGTTGACAAGCCTGATGGCAGAATTGCGCTTAGGTGGAGGAAACACAAGACAGCCCAATGTACAATAAATACGTTCAATCAAAATTGCTGTTTAGGTGAGTTGGTGGGACATGATTGGAAGTGAACAGCAAGAAAACAGACGGAGGCAAGAGAAGAAACACAGACGACAGGACGGGCGCTGACTATCCTCGTCTAGAAACAAAAAGAAAACAACCTCGACTCGCAGGTGATGGCAGCCAAAAGGTTGACAAGCCTGATGGCAGAATTGCGCTTAGGTGGAGGAAACACAAGAGAGCCCAATGTACAATAAATACGTTCAATCAAAATTGCTGATTAGGTGAGTTGGTGGGACATGATTGGAAGTGAACAGCAAGAAAACAGACGGAGGCAAGAGAAGAAACACAGACGACAGGACGGGCGATGACTATCCTCGTCTAGAAACAAAAAGAAAACAACCTCGACTCGCAGGTGATGGCAGCCAAAAGGTTGACAAGCCTGATGGCAGAATTGCGCTTAGGTGGAGGAAACACAAGAGAGCACAATGTACAATAAATACGTTCAATAAAAATTGCTGATTAGGTGAGTTGGTGGGACATGATTGGAAGTGAACAGCAAGAAAACAGACGGAGGCAAGAGAAGAAACACAGACGACAGGACGGGCGCTGACTATCCTCGTCTAGAAAAAAAAAGAAAACAACCTCGACTCGCAGGTGATGGCAGCCAAAAAGTTGACAAGCCTGATGGCAGAATTGCGCTTAGAGCCCAATGTACAATAAATACGTTCAATCAAAATTGCTGATTAGTTGAGTTGGTGGGACATGATTGGAAGTGAACAGCAAGAAAACTGACGGAGGCAAGAGAAGAAACACAGACGACAGGACGGGCGCTGACTATCCTCGTCTAGAAACAAAAAGAAAACAACCTCGACTCGCAGGTGATGGCAGCCAAAAGGTTGACAAGCCTGATGGCAGAATTGCGCTTAGGTGGAGGAAACACAAGTGAGCCCAATGTACAATAAATACGTTCAATCAAAATTGCTGATTAGGTGAGTTGGTGGGACATGATTGGAAGTGAACAGCAAGAAAACAGACGGAGGCAAGAGAAGAAACACAGACGACAGGACGGGCGCTGACTATCCTCGTCTAGAAACAAAAAGAAAACAACCTCGACTCGCAGGTGATGGCAGCCAAAAGGTTGACAAGCCTGATGGCAGAATTGCGCTTAGGTGGAGGAAACACAAGAGAGCCCAATGTACAATAAATACGTTCAATCAAAATTGCTGATTAGGTGACTTGGTGGGACATGATTGGAAGTGAACAGCAAGAAAACAGACGGAGGCAAGAGAAGAAACACAGACGACAGGACGGGCGCTGACTATCCTCGTCTAGAAACAAAAAGAAAACAACCTCGACTCGCAGGTGATGGCAGCCAAAAGGTTGACAAGCCTGATGGCAGAATTGCGCTTAGGTGGAGGAAACACATGAGAGCCCAATGTACAATAAATACGTTCAATCAAAATTGCTGATTAGGTGAGTTCGTGGGACATGATTGGAAGTGAACAGCAAGAAAACAGACGGAGGCAAGAGAAGAAACACAGACGACAGGACGGGCGCTGACTATCCTCGTCTAGAAGCAAAAAGAAAACAACCTCGACACGCAGGTGATGGCAGCCAAAAGGTTGACAAGCCTGATGGCAGAATTGCGCTTAGGTGGAGGAAACACAAGAGAGCCCAATGTACAATAAATACGTTCAATCAAAATTGCTGATTAGGTGAGTTGGTGGGACATGATTGGAAGTGAACAGCAAGAAAACAGACGGAGGCAAGAGAAGAGACACAGACGACAGGACGGGCGCTGACTATCCTCGTCTAGAAACAAAAAGAAAACAACCTCGACTCGCAGGTGATGGCAGCCAAAAGGTTGACAAGCCTGATGGCAGAATTGCGCTTAGGTGGAGGAAACACAAGAGAGCCCAATGTACAATAAATACGTTCAATCAAAATTGCTGATTAGGTGACTTGGTGGGACATGATTGGAAGTGAACAGCAAGAAAACAGACGGAGGCAAGAGAAGAAACACAGACGACAGGACGGGCGCTGACTATCCTCGTCTAGAAACAAAAAGAAAACAACCTCGACTCGCAGGTGATGGCAGCCAAAAGGTTGACAAGCCTGATGGCAGAATTGCGCTTAGGTGGAGGAAACACATGAGAGCCCAATGTACAATAAATACGTTCAATCAAAATTGCTGATTAGGTGAGTTCGTGGGACATGATTGGAAGTGAACAGCAAGAAAACAGACGGAGGCAAGAGAAGAAACACAGACGACAGGACGGGCGCTGACTATCCTCGTCTAGAAACAAAAAGAAAACAACCTCGACACGCAGGTGATGGCAGCCAAAAGGTTGACAAGCCTGATGGCAGAATTGCGCTTAGGTGGAGGAAACACAAGAGAGCCCAATGTACAATAAATACGTTCAATCAAAATTGCTGATTAGGTGAGTTCGTGGGACATGATTGGAAGTGAACAGCAAGAAAACAGACGGAGGCAAGAGAAGAAACACAGACGACAGGACGGGCGCTGACTATCCTCGTCTAGAAACAAAAAGAAAACAACCTCGACACGCAGGTGATGGCAGCCAAAAGGTTGACAAGCCTGATGGCAGAATTGCGCTTAGGTGGAGGAAACACAAGAGAGCCCAATGTACAATAAATACGTTCAATCAAAATTGCTGATTAGGTGAGTTCGTGGGACATGATTGGAAGTGAACAGCAAGAAAACAGACGGAGGCAAGAGAAGAAACACAGACGACAGGACGGGCGCTGACTATCCTCGTCTAGAAGCAAAAAGAAAACAACCTCGACACGCAGGTGATGGCAGCCAAAAGGTTGACAAGCCTGATGGCAGAATTGCGCTTAGGTGGAGGAAACACAAGAGAGCCCAATGTACAATAAATACGTTCAATCAAAATTGCTGATTAGGTGAGTTGGTGGGACATGATTGGAAGTGAACAGCAAGAAAACAGACGGAGGCAAGAGAAGAGACACAGACGACAGGACGGGCGCTGACTATCCTCGTCTAGAAACAAAAAGAAAACAACCTCGACTCGCAGGTGATGGCAGCCAAAAGGTTGACAAGCCTGATGGCAGAATTGCGCTTAGGTGGAGGAAACACAAGAGAGCCCAATGTACAATAAATACGTTCAATCAAAATTGCTGATTAGGTGAGTTGGTGGGACATGATTGGAAGTGAACAGCAACAAAAAAGACGGAGGCAAGAGAAGAAACACAGACGACAGGACGGGCGCTGACTATCCTCGTCTAGAAACAAAAAGAAAACAACCTCGACTCGCAGGTGATGGCAGCCAAAAGGTTGACAAGCCTGATGGCAGAATTGCGCTTAGGTGGAGGAAACACAAGAGAGCCCAATGTACAATAAATACGTTCAATCAAAATTGCTGATTAGGTGAGTTCGTGGGACATGATTGGAAGTGAACAGCAAGAAAACAGACGGAGGCAAGAGAAGAAACACAGACGACAGGACGGGCGCTGACTATCCTCGTCTAGAAACAAAAAGAAAACAACCTCGACACGCAGGTGATGGCAGCCAAAAGGTTGACAAGCCTGATGGCAGAATTGCGCTTAGGTGGAGGAAACACAAGAGAGCCCAATGTACAATAAATACGTTCAATCAAAATTGCTGATTAGGTGAGTTCGTGGGACATGATTGGAAGTGAACAGCAAGAAAACAGACGGAGGCAAGAGAAGAAACACAGACGACAGGACGGGCGCTGACTATCCTCGTCTAGAAACAAAAAGAAAACAACCTCGACACGCAGGTGATGGCAGCCAAAAGGTTGACAAGCCTGATGGCAGAATTGCGCTTAGGTGGAGGAAACACAAGAGAGCCCAATGTACAATAAATACGTTCAATCAAAATTGCTGATTAGGTGAGTTGGTGGGACATGATTGGAAGTGAACAGCAAGAAAACAGACGGAGGCAAGAGAAGAGACACAGACGACAGGACGGGCGCTGACTATCCTCGTCTAGAAACAAAAAGAAAACAACCTCGACTCGCAGGTGATGGCAGCCAAAAGGTTGACAAGCCTGATGGCAGAATTGCGCTTAGGTGGAGGAAACACAAGAGAGCCCAATGTACAATAAATACGTTCAATCAAAATTGCTGATTAGGTGAGTTCGTGGGACATGATTGGAAGTGAACAGCAAGAAAACAGACGGAGGCAAGAGAAGAAACACAGACGACAGGACGGGCGCTGACTATCCTCGTCTAGAAACAAAAAGAAAACAACCTCGACACGCAGGTGATGGCAGCCAAAAGGTTGACAAGCCTGATGGCAGAATTGCGCTTAGGTGGAGGAAACACAAGAGAGCCCAATGTACAATAAATACGTTCAATCAAAATTGCTGATTAGGTGAGTTCGTGGGACATGATTGGAAGTGAACAGCAAGAAAACAGACGGAGGCAAGAGAAGAAACACAGACGACAGGACGGGCGCTGACTATCCTCGTCTAGAAGCAAAAAGAAAACAACCTCGACACGCAGGTGATGGCAGCCAAAAGGTTGACAAGCCTGATGGCAGAATTGCGCTTAGGTGGAGGAAACACAAGAGAGCCCAATGTACAATAAATACGTTCAATCAAAATTGCTGATTAGGTGAGTTGGTGGGACATGATTGGAAGTGAACAGCAAGAAAACAGACGGAGGCAAGAGAAGAGACACAGACGACAGGACGGGCGCTGACTATCCTCGTCTAGAAACAAAAAGAAAACAACCTCGACTCGCAGGTGATGGCAGCCAAAAGGTTGACAAGCCTGATGGCAGAATTGCGCTTAGGTGGAGGAAACACAAGAGAGCCCAATGTACAATAAATACGTTCAATCAAAATTGCTGATTAGGTGAGTTGGTGGGACATGATTGGAAGTGAACAGCAACAAAAAAGACGGAGGCAAGAGAAGAAACACAGACGACAGGACGGGCGCTGACTATCCTCGTCTAGAAACAAAAAGAAAACAACCTCGACTCGCAGGTGATGGCAGCCAAAAGGTTGACAAGCCTGATGGCAGAATTGCGCTTAGGTGGAGGAAACACAAGAGAGCCCAATGTACAATAAATACGTTCAATCAAAATTGCTGATTAGGTGAGTTCGTGGGACATGATTGGAAGTGAACAGCAAGAAAACAGACGGAGGCAAGAGAAGAAACACAGACGACAGGACGGGCGCTGACTATCCTCGTCTAGAAACAAAAAGAAAACAACCTCGACACGCAGGTGATGGCAGCCAAAAGGTTGACAAGCCTGATGGCAGAATTGCGCTTAGGTGGAGGAAACACAAGAGAGCCCAATGTACAATAAATACGTTCAATCAAAATTGCTGATTAGGTGAGTTCGTGGGACATGATTGGAAGTGAACAGCAAGAAAACAGACGGAGGCAAGAGAAGAAACACAGACGACAGGACGGGCGCTGACTATCCTCGTCTAGAAACAAAAAGAAAACAACCTCGACACGCAGGTGATGGCAGCCAAAAGGTTGACAAGCCTGATGGCAGAATTGCGCTTAGGTGGAGGAAACACAAGAGAGCCCAATGTACAATAAATACGTTCAATCAAAATTGCTGATTAGGTGAGTTGGTGGGACATGATTGGAAGTGAACAGCAAGAAAACAGACGGAGGCAAGAGAAGAGACACAGACGACAGGACGGGCGCTGACTATCCTCGTCTAGAAACAAAAAGAAAACAACCTCGACTCGCAGGTGATGGCAGCCAAAAGGTTGACAAGCCTGATGGCAGAATTGCGCTTAGGTGGAGGAAACACAAGAGAGCCCAATGTACAATAAATACGTTCAATCAAAATTGCTGATTAGGTGAGTTGGTGGGACATGATTGGAAGTGAACAGCAACAAAAAAGACGGAGGCAAGAGAAGAAACACAGACGACAGGACGGGCGCTGACTATCCTCGTCTAGAAACAAAAAGAAAACAACCTCGACTCGCAGGTGATGGCAGCCAAAAGGTTGACAAGCCTGATGGCAGAATTGCGCTTAGGTGGAGGAAACACAAGAGAGCCCAATGTACAATAAATACGTTCAATCCAAATTGCTGATTAGGTGAGTTGGTGGGACATGATTGTAAGTGAACAGCAAGAAAACAGACGGAGGCAAGAGAAGAAACACAGACGACAGGACGGGCGCTGACTATCCTCGTCTAGAAACAAAAAGAAAACAACCTCGACTCGCAGGTGATGGCAGCCAAAAGGTTGACAAGCCTGATGGCAGAATTGCGCTTAAGTGGAGGAAACACAAGAGAGCCCAATGTACAATAAATACGTTCAATCAAAATTGCTGATTAGGTGAGTTGGTGGGACATGATTGGAAGTGAACAGCAAGAAAACAGACGGAGGCAAGAGAAGAGACACAGACGACAGGACGGGCGCTGACTATCCTCGTCTAGAAACAAAAAGAAAACAACCTCGACTCGCAGGTGATGGCAGCCAAAAGGTTGACAAGCCTGATGGCAGAATTGCGCTTAAGTGGAGGAAACACAAGAGAGCCCAATGTACAATAAATACGTTCAATCAAAATTGCTGATTAGGTGAGTTGGTGGGACATGATTGGAAGTGAACAGCAAGAAAGCAGACGGAGGCAAGAGAAAAACACAGACGACCGGACGGGCGCTGACTATCCTCGTCTAGAAGCAAAAAGAAAACAACCTCGACTTGCAGGTGATGGCAGCCAAAAGGTTGACAAGCCTGATGGCAGAATTGCGCTTAGGTGGAGGAAACACAAGAGAGCCCAATGTACAATAAATACGTTCAATCAAAATTGCTGATTAGGTGAGTTGGTGGGACATGATTGGAAGTGAACAGCAAGAAAACAGACGGAGGCAAGAGAAGAGACACAGACGACAGGACGGGCGCTGACTATCCTCGTCTAGAAACAAAAAGAAAACAACCTCGACTCGCAGGTGATGGCAGCCAAAAGGTTGACAAGCCTGATGGCAGAATTGCGCTTAGGTGGAGGAAACACAAGAGAGCCCAATGTACAATAAATACGTTCAATCAAAATTGCTGATTAGGTGAGTTGGTGGGACATGATTGGAAGTGAACAGCAACAAAAAAGACGGAGGCAAGAGAAGAAACACAGACGACAGGACGGGCGCTGACTATCCTCGTCTAGAAACAAAAAGAAAACAACCTCGACTCGCAGGTGATGGCAGCCAAAAGGTTGACAAGCCTGATGGCAGAATTGCGCTTAGGTGGAGGAAACACAAGAGAGCCCAATGTACAATAAATACGTTCAATCCAAATTGCTGATTAGGTGAGTTGGTGGGACATGATTGTAAGTGAACAGCAAGAAAACAGACGGAGGCAAGAGAAGAAACACAGACGACAGGACGGGCGCTGACTATCCTCGTCTAGAAACAAAAAGAAAACAACCTCGACTCGCAGGTGATGGCAGCCAAAAGGTTGACAAGCCTGATGGCAGAATTGCGCTTAAGTGGAGGAAACACAAGAGAGCCCAATGTACAATAAATACGTTCAATCAAAATTGCTGATTAGGTGAGTTGGTGGGACATGATTGGAAGTGAACAGCAAGAAAGCAGACGGAGGCAAGAGAAAAACACAGACGACAGGACGGGCGCTGACTATCCTCGTCTAGAAACAAAAAGAAAACAACCTCGACTTGCAGGTGATGGCAGCCAAAAGGTTGAGAAGCCTGATGGCAGAATTGCGCTTAGGTGGAGGAAACACAAGAGAGCCCAATGTACAATAAATACGTTCAATAAAAATTGCTGATTAGGTGAGTTGGTGGGACATGATTGGAAGTGAACAGCAAGAAAACAGACGGAGGCAAGAGAAGAAACACAGACGACAGAACGGGCGCTGACTATCCTCGTCTAGAAACAAAAAGAAAACAACCTCGACTCGCAGGTGATGGCAGCCAAAAGGTTGACAAGCCTGATGGCAGAATTGCGCTTAGGTGGAGGAAACACAAGAGAGCCCAATGTACAATAAATACGTTCAATCAAAATTGCTGATTAGGTGAGTTGGTGGGACATGATTGGAAGTGAACAGCAAGAAAACAGACGGAGGCAAGAGAAGAAACACAGACGACAGGACGGGCGCTGACTATCCTCGTCTAGAAACAAAAAGAAAACAACCTCGACTCGCAGGTGATGGCAGCCAAAAGGTTGACAAGCCTGATGGCAGAATTGCGCTTAAGTGGAGGAAACACAAGAGAGCCCAATGTACAATAAATACGTTCAATCAAAATTGCTGATTAGGTGAGTTGGTGGGACATGATTGGAAGTGAACAGCAAGAAAACAGACGGAGGCAAGAGAAAAACACAGATGACAGGACGGGCGCTGACTATCCTCGTCTAGAAACAAAAAGAAAACAACCTCGACTTGCAGGTGATGGCAGCCAAAAGGTTGAGAAGCCTGATGGCAGAATTGCGCTTAGGTGGAGGAAACACAAGAGAGCCCAATGTACAATAAATACGTTCAATAAAAATTGCTGATTAGGTGAGTTGGTGGGACATGATTGGAAGTGAACAGCAAGAAAACAGACGGAGGCAAGAGAAGAAACACAGACGACAGGACGGGCGCTGACTATCCTCGTCTAGAAACAAAAAGAAAACAACCTCTACTCGCAGGTGATGGCAGCCAAAAGGTTGACAAGCCTGATGGCAGAATTGCGCTTAGGTGGAGGAAACACAAGAGAGCCCAATGTATGATAAATAAGTTCAATCAAAATTGCTGATTAGGTGAGTTGGTGGGACATGATTGGAAGTGAACAGCAAGAAAAAAGACGGAGGCAAGAGAAGAAACACAGACGACAGGACGGGCGCTGACTATCCTCGTCTAGAAACAACAAGAAAACAACCTCGACTCGCATGTGATGCAGCCAAAAGGTTGACAAGCCTGATGGCAGAATTGCGCTTAGGTGGAGGAAACACAAGAGAGCCCAATGTACAATAAATACGTTCAATTAAAATTGCTGATTAGGTGAGTTGGTGGGACATGATTGGAAGTGAACAGCAAGAAAACAGACGGAGGCAAGAGAAGAAACACAGACGACAGGACGGGGGCTGACTATCCTCGTCTAGAAACAAAAAGAAAACAACCTCGACTCGAAGGTGAGGGCAGCCAAAAGGTTGACAAGGCTGATGGCAGAATTGCGCTTAGTTGGAGGAAACACAAGAGAGCCGAATGTACAATAAATACGTTCAATCAAAATTGCTGATTAGGTGAGTTGGTGGGACATGATTGGAAGTGAACAGCAAGAAAACAGACGGAGGCAAGAGAAGAAACACAGACGACAGGACGGGCGCTGACTATCCTCGTCTAGAAACAAAAAGAAAACAACCTCGACTCGCAGGTGATGGCAGCCAAAAGGTTGACAAGCCTGATGGCAGAATTGCGCTTAGGTGGAGGAAACACAAGAGAGCCCAATGTACAATAAATACGTTCAATCAAAATTGCTGATTAGGTGAGTTGGTGGGACATGATTGGAAGTGAACAGCAAGAAAACAGACGGAGGCAAGAGAAGAAACACAGACGACAGGACGGGGGCTGACTATCCTCGTCTAGAAACAAAAAGAAAACAACCTCGACACGCAGGTGATGGCAGCCAAAAGGTTGACAAGCCTGATGGCAGAATTGCGCTTAGGTGGAGGAAACACAAGAGAGCCCAATGTACAATAAATACGTTCAATCAAAATTGCTGATTAGGTGAGTTGGTGGGACATGATTGGAAGTGAACAGCAAGAAAACAGACGGAGGCAAGAGAAGAGACACAGACGACAGGACGGGGGCTGACTATCCTCGTCTAGAAGCAAAAAGAAAACAACCTCGACACGCAGGTGATGGCAGCCAAAAGGTTGACAAGCCTGATGGCAGAATTGCGCTTAGGTGGAGGAAACACAAGAGAGCCCAATGTACAATAAATACGTTCAATCAAAATTGCTGATTAGGTGAGTTGGTGGGACATGATTGGAAGTGAACAGCAAGAAAACAGACGGAGGCAAGAGAAGAAACACAGACGACAGGACGGGCGCTGACTATCCTCGTCTAGAAGCAAAAAGAAAACAACCTCGACACGCAGGTGATGGCAGCCAAAAGGTTGACAAGCCTGATGGCAGAATTGCGCTTAGGTGGAGGAAACACAAGAGAGCCCAATGTACAATAAATACGTTCAATCAAAATTGCTGATTAGGTGAGTTGGTGGGACATGATTGGAAGTGAACAGCAAGAAAACAGACGGAGGCAAGAGAAGAGACACAGACGACAGGACGGGCGCTGACTATCCTCGTCTAGAAACAAAAAGAAAACAACCTCGACTCGCAGGTGATGGCAGCCAAAAGGTTGACAAGCCTGATGGCAGAATTGCGCTTAGGTGGAGGAAACACAAGAGAGCCCAATGTACAATAAATACGTTCAATCAAAATTGCTGATTAGGTGAGTTGGTGGGACATGATTGGAAGTGAACAGCAACAAAAAAGACGGAGGCAAGAGAAGAAACACAGACGACAGGACGGGCGCTGACTATCCTCGTCTAGAAACAAAAAGAAAACAACCTCGACTCGCAGGTGATGGCAGCCAAAAGGTTGACAAGCCTGATGGCAGAATTGCGCTTAGGTGGAGGAAACACAAGAGAGCCCAATGTACAATAAATACGTTCAATCCAAATTGCTGATTAGGTGAGTTGGTGGGACATGATTGTAAGTGAACAGCAAGAAAACAGACGGAGGCAAGAGAAGAAACACAGACGACAGGACGGGGGCTGACTATCCTCGTCTAGAAACAAAAAGAAAACAACCTCGACTCGAAGGTGAGGGCAGCCAAAAGGTTGACAAGGCTGATGGCAGAATTGCGCTTAGGTGGAGGAAACACAAGAGAGCCCAATGTACAATAAATACGTTCAATCCAAATTGCTGATTAGGTGAGTTGGTGGGACATGATTGTAAGTGAACAGCAAGAAAACAGACGGAGGCAAGAGAAGAAACACAGACGACAGGACGGGCGCTGACTATCCTCGTCTAGAAACAAAAAGAAAACAACCTCGACTCGCAGCTGATGGCAGCCAAAAGGTTGACAAGCCTGATGGCAGAATTGCGCTTAGGTGGAGGAAACACAAGAGAGCCCAATGTACAATAAATACGTTCAATTAAAATTGCTGATTAGGTGAGTTGGTGGGACATGATTGGAAGTGAACAGCAAGAAAACAGACGGAGGCAAGAGAAGAAACACAGACGACAGGACGGGGGCTGACTATCCTCGTCTAGAAACAAAAAGAAAACAACCTCGACTCGAAGGTGAGGGCAGCCAAAAGGTTGACAAGGCTGATGGCAGAATTGCGCTTAGTTGGAGGAAACACAAGAGAGCCGAATGTACAATAAATACGTTCAATCAAAATTGCTGATTAGGTGAGTTGGTGGGACATGATTGGAAGTGAACAGCAAGAAAACAGACGGAGGCAAGAGAAGAAACACAGACGACAGGACGGGCGCTGACTATCCTCGTCTAGAAACAAAAAGAAAACAACCTCGACTCGCAGGTGATGGCAGCCAAAAGGTTGACAAGCCTGATGGCAGAATTGCGCTTAGGTGGAGGAAACACAAGAGAGCCCAATGTACAATAAATACGTTCAATCAAAATTGCTGATTAGGTGAGTTGGTGGGACATGATTGGAAGTGAACAGCAAGAAAACAGACGGAGGCAAGAGAAGAAACACAGACGACAGGACGGGGGCTGACTATCCTCGTCTAGAAGCAAAAAGAAAACAACCTCGACACGCAGGTGATGGCAGCCAAAAGGTTGACAAGCCTGATGGCAGAATTGCGCTTAGGTGGAGGAAACACAAGAGAGCCCAATGTACAATAAATACGTTCAATCAAAATTGCTGATTAGGTGAGTTGGTGGGACATGATTGGAAGTGAACAGCAAGAAAACAGACGGAGGCAAGAGAAGAGACACAGACGACAGGACGGGCGCTGACTATCCTCGTCTAGAAACAAAAAGAAAACAACCTCGACTCGCAGGTGATGGCAGCCAAAAGGTTGACAAGCCTGATGGCAGAATTGCGCTTAGGTGGAGGAAACACAAGAGAGCCCAATGTACAATAAATACGTTCAATCAAAATTGCTGATTAGGTGAGTTGGTGGGACATGATTGGAAGTGAACAGCAACAAAAAAGACGGAGGCAAGAGAAGAAACACAGACGACAGGACGGGCGCTGACTATCCTCGTCTAGAAACAAAAAGAAAACAACCTCGACTCGCAGGTGATGGCAGCCAAAAGGTTGACAAGCCTGATGGCAGAATTGCGCTTAGGTGGAGGAAACACAAGAGAGCCCAATGTACAATAAATACGTTCAATCCAAATTGCTGATTAGGTGAGTTGGTGGGACATGATTGTAAGTGAACAGCAAGAAAACAGACGGAGGCAAGAGAAGAAACACAGACGACAGGACGGGCGCTGACTATCCTCGTCTAGAAACAAAAAGAAAACAACCTCGACTCGCAGGTGATGGCAGCCAAAAGGTTGACAAGCCTGATGGCAGAATTGCGCTTAAGTGGAGGAAACACAAGAGAGCCCAATGTACAATAAATACGTTCAATCAAAATTGCTGATTAGGTGAGTTGGTGGGACATGATTGGAAGTGAACAGCAAGAAAGCAGACGGAGGCAAGAGAAAAACACAGACGACAGGACGGGCGCTGACTATCCTCGTCTAGAAACAAAAAGAAAACAACCTCGACTTGCAGGTGATGGCAGCCAAAAGGTTGAGAAGCCTGATGGCAGAATTGCGCTTAGGTGGAGGAAACACAAGAGAGCCCAATGTACAATAAATACGTTCAATAAAAATTGCTGATTAGGTGAGTTGGTGGGACATGATTGGAAGTGAACAGCAAGAAAACAGACGGAGGCAAGAGAAGAAACACAGACGACAGAACGGGCGCTGACTATCCTCGTCTAGAAACAAAAAGAAAACAACCTCGACTCGCAGGTGATGGCAGCCAAAAGGTTGACAAGCCTGATGGCAGAATTGCGCTTAGGTGGAGGAAACACAAGAGAGCCCAATGTACAATAAATACGTTCAATCAAAATTGCTGATTAGGTGAGTTGGTGGGACATGATTGGAAGTGAACAGCAAGAAAACAGACGGAGGCAAGAGAAGAAACACAGACGACAGGACGGGCGCTGACTATCCTCGTCTAGAAACAAAAAGAAAACAACCTCGACTCGCAGGTGATGGCAGCCAAAAGGTTGACAAGCCTGATGGCAGAATTGCGCTTAAGTGGAGGAAACACAAGAGAGCCCAATGTACAATAAATACGTTCAATCAAAATTGCTGATTAGGTGAGTTGGTGGGACATGATTGGAAGTGAACAGCAAGAAAACAGACGGAGGCAAGAGAAAAACACAGATGACAGGACGGGCGCTGACTATCCTCGTCTAGAAACAAAAAGAAAACAACCTCGACTTGCAGGTGATGGCAGCCAAAAGGTTGAGAAGCCTGATGGCAGAATTGCGCTTAGGTGGAGGAAACACAAGAGAGCCCAATGTACAATAAATACGTTCAATAAAAATTGCTGATTAGGTGAGTTGGTGGGACATGATTGGAAGTGAACAGCAAGAAAACAGACGGAGGCAAGAGAAGAAACACAGACGACAGGACGGGCGCTGACTATCCTCGTCTAGAAACAAAAAGAAAACAACCTCGACTCGCAGGTGATGGCAGCCAAAAGGTTGACAAGCCTGATGGCAGAATTGCGCTTAGGTGGAGGAAACACAAGAGAGCCCAATGTATGATAAATAAGTTCAATCAAAATTGCTGATTAGGTGAGTTGGTGGGACATGATTGGAAGTGAACAGCAAGAAAAAAGACGGAGGCAAGAGAAGAAACACAGACGACAGGACGGGCGCTGACTATCCTCGTCTAGAAACAAAAAGAAAACAACCTCGACTCGCATGTGATGCAGCCAAAAGGTTGACAAGCCTGATGGCAGAATTGCGCTTAGGTGGAGGAAGCACAAGAGAGCCCAATGTACAATAAATACGTTCAATTAAAATTGCTGATTAGGTGAGTTGGTGGGACATGATTGGAAGTGAACAGCAAGAAAACAGACGGAGGCAAGAGAAGAAACACAGACGACAGGACGGGGGCTGACTATCCTCGTCTAGAAACAAAAAGAAAACAACCTCGACTCGAAGGTGAGGGCAGCCAAAAGGTTGACAAGGCTGATGGCAGAATTGCGCTTAGTTGGAGGAAACACAAGAGAGCCGAATGTACAATAAATACGTTCAATCAAAATTGCTGATTAGGTGAGTTGGTGGGACATGATTGGAAGTGAACAGCAAGAAAACAGACGGAGGCAAGAGAAGAAACACAGACGACAGGACGGGCGCTGACTATCCTCGTCTAGAAACAAAAAGAAAACAACCTCGACTCGCAGGTGATGGCAGCCAAAAGGTTGACAAGCCTGATGGCAGAATTGCGCTTAGGTGGAGGAAACACAAGAGAGCCCAATGTACAATAAATACGTTCAATCAAAATTGCTGATTAGGTGAGTTGGTGGGACATGATTGGAAGTGAACAGCAAGAAAACAGACGGAGGCAAGAGAAGAAACACAGACGACAGGACGGGCGCTGACTATCCTCGTCTAGAACCAAAAAGAAAACAACCTCGACTCGCAGGTGATGGCAGCCAAAAGGTTGACAAGCCTGATGGCAGAATTGCGCTTAGGTGGAGGAAACACAAGAGAGCCCAATGTACGATAAATAAGTTCAATCAAAATTGCTGATTAGGTGAGTTGGTGGGACATGATTGGAAGTGAACAGCAAGAAAACAGACGGAGGCAAGAGAAGAAACACAGACGACAGGACGGGCGCTGACTATCCTCGTCTAGAAACAAATAGAAAACAACCTCGACTCGCAGGTGATGGCAGCCAAAAGGTTGACAAGCCTGATGGCCGAATTGCGCTTAGGTGGAGGAAACACAAGAGAGCCCAATGTACAATAAATACGTTCAATCAAAATTGCTGATTAGGTGAGTTGGTGGGACATGATTGGAAGTGAACAGCAAGAAAACAGACGGAGGCAAGAGAAGAAACACAGACGACAGGACGGGCGCTGACTATCCTCGTCTAGAAACAAAAAGAAAACAACCTCGACTCGCAGGTGATGGCAGCCAAAAGGTTGACAAGCCTGATGGCAGAATTGCGCTTAGGTGGAGGAAACACAAGAGAGCCCAATGTACGATAAATAAGTTCAATCAAAATTGCTGATTAGGTGAGTTGGTGGGACATGATTGGAAGTGAACAGCAAGAAAACAGACGGAGGCAAGAGAAGAAACACAGACGACAGGACGGGCGCTGACTATCCTCGTCTAGAAACAGAAAGAAAACAACCTCGACTCGCAGGTGATGGCAGCCAAAAGGTTGACAAGCCTGATGGCAGAATTGCGCTTAGGTGGAGGAAACACAAGAGAGCCCAATGTACAATAAATACGTTCAATCAAAATTGCTGATTAGGTGAGCTGGTGGGACATGATTGGAAGTGAACAGCAAGAAAACAGACGGAGGCAAGAGAAGAAACACAGACGACAGGACGGGCGCTGACTATCCTCGTCTAGAAACAAAAAGAAAACAACCTCGACTCGCAGGTGATGGCAGCCAAAAGGTTGACAAGCCTGATGGCAGAATTGCGCTTAGGTGGAGGAAACACAAGAGAGCCACAAACACAAAAAAACACAAAAGAGAGTGCAAGAAATACGTTCAATCAAAATTCGTGACTGGGCGAGTTGGTGGGACATGATTGCAAATGACAAACAAGGAAACAGAGGGGGACAAGAGAAGAAACACAGAAGACAGGACGTTGCCGACTATCATGTTCTTCGAAAAGAAGGAATCGGCCCTCGATTGGCAGGTGGTCGAAGAAACAAGGTTCACCAGCGTGACGGCACAGTTATACTAGATGGACGACACAGAAAGGAGCCAAATGTGGAAGAAATACGTTCAATCAAAATTGGTGATTGGGCGAGTTGGTGGGACATGATTGGAAAGGGCCAGCAAGAAAACAGATGGAGAGAAGAGAAGAAACACAGACGATAGGACGGGCGCTGACTATCCTCTTCTTGAAACAGAAAGAGACCACCGTCGACTTTCAGGTGGTGGCAGCCACAAGGTTGACCAGCGTGATGGCAGAATTCTGCTTAGGTGGATGACACAGAAAAGAGCCCAGTGACGTTCATCCAAAATTGCTGATGGGGCGAGTTGGTGGAACATGATTGAAAAGGACCAGCAAGAAAACAGACGGAGAAAGAAGAGAAGAAACACAGACGACAGGACGGGCGCTGACTATCCTCTTCTCGAAAAAAAGGAAACCACCCACGACTTTCAGGTGGTGGCATCCACAAGGTAGACTAGCGTGGTGGCAGAATTGCGCTTAGGTGGAGGAAACACAAGAGAGCCCAATGTACGATATATAAGTTCAATCAAAATTGCTGATTAGGTGAGTTGGTGGGACATGATTGGAAGTGTACAGCAAGAAAACAGACGGAGGCAAGAGAAGAGACACAGACGACAGGACGGGCGCTGACTATCCTCGTCTAGAAACAAAAAGAAAACAACCTCGACTCGCAGGTGATGGCAGCCAAAAGGTTGACAAGCCTGATGGCAGAATTGCGCTTAGGTGGAGGAAACACAAGAGAGCCCAATGTACAATAAATACGTTCAATCAAAATTGCTGATTAGGTGAGTTGGTGGGACATGATTGGAAGTGAACAGCAACAAAAAAGACGGAGGCAAGAGAAGAAACACAGACGACAGGACGGGCGCTGACTATCCTCGTCTAGAAACAAAAAGAAAACAACCTCGACTCGCAGGTGATGGCAGCCAAAAGGTTGACAAGCCTGATGGCAGAATTGCGCTTAGGTGGAGGAAACACAAGAGAGCCCAATGTACAATAAATACGTTCAATCCAAATTGCTGATTAGGTGAGTTGGTGGGACATGATTGTAAGTGAACAGCAAGAAAACAGACGGAGGCAAGAGAAGAAACACAGACGACAGGACGGGCGCTGACTATCCTCGTCTAGAAACAAAAAGAAAACAACCTCGACTCGCAGGTGATGGCAGCCAAAAGGTTGACAAGCCTGATGGCAGAATTGCGCTTAAGTGGAGGAAACACAAGAGAGCCCAATGTACAATAAATACGTTCAATCAAAATTGCTGATTAGGTGAGTTGGTGGGACATGATTGGAAGTGAACAGCAAGAAAGCAGACGGAGGCAAGAGAAAAACACAGACGACAGGACGGGCGCTGACTATCCTCGTCTAGAAACAAAAAGAAAACAACCTCGACTTGCAGGTGATGGCAGCCAAAAGGTTGAGAAGCCTGATGGCAGAATTGCGCTTAGGTGGAGGAAACACAAGAGAGCCCAATGTACAATAAATACGTTCAATAAAAATTGCTGATTAGGTGAGTTGGTGGGACATGATTGGAAGTGAACAGCAAGAAAACAGACGGAGGCAAGAGAAGAAACACAGACGACAGAACGGGCGCTGACTATCCTCGTCTAGAAACAAAAAGAAAACAACCTCGACTCGCAGGTGATGGCAGCCAAAAGGTTGACAAGCCTGATGGCAGAATTGCGCTTAGGTGGAGGAAACACGAGAGCCCAATGTACAATAAATACGTTCAATCAAAATTGCTGATTAGGTGAGTTGGTGGGACATGATTGGAAGTGAACAGCAAGAAAACAGACGGAGGCAAGAGAAGAAACACAGACGACAGGACGGGCGCTGACTATCCTCGTCTAGAAACAAAAAGAAAACAACCTCGACTCGCAGGTGATGGCAGCCAAAAGGTTGACAAGCCTGATGGCAGAATTGCGCTTAAGTGGAGGAAACACAAGAGAGCCCAATGTACAATAAATACGTTCAATCAAAATTGCTGATTAGGTGAGTTGGTGGGACATGATTGGAAGTGAACAGCAAGAAAACAGACGGAGGCAAGAGAAAAACACAGATGACAGGACGGGCGCTGACTATCCTCGTCTAGAAACAAAAAGAAAACAACCTCGACTTGCAGGTGATGGCAGCCAAAAGGTTGAGAAGCCTGATGGCAGAATTGCGCTTAGGTGGAGGAAACACAAGAGAGCCCAATGTACAATAAATACGTTCAATAAAAATTGCTGATTAGGTGAGTTGGTGGGACATGATTGGAAGTGAACAGCAAGAAAACAGACGGAGGCAAGAGAAGAAACACAGACGACAGGACGGGCGCTGACTATCCTCGTCTAGAAACAAAAAGAAAACAACCTCGACTCGCAGGTGATGGCAGCCAAAAGGTTGACAAGCCTGATGGCAGAATTGCGCTTAGGTGGAGGAAACACAAGAGAGCCCAATGTATGATAAATAAGTTCAATCAAAATTGCTGATTAGGTGAGTTGGTGGGACATGATTGGAAGTGAACAGCAAGAAAAAAGACGGAGGCAAGAGAAGAAACACAGACGACAGGACGGGCGCTGACTATCCTCGTCTAGAAACAAAAAGAAAACAACCTCGACTCGCATGTGATGCAGCCAAAAGGTTGACAAGCCTGATGGCAGAATTGCGCTTAGGTGGAGGAAACACAAGAGAGCCCAATGTACAATAAATACGTTCAATTAAAATTGCTGATTAGGTGAGTTGGTGGGACATGATTGGAAGTGAACAGCAAGAAAACAGACGGAGGCAAGAGAAGAAACACAGACGACAGGACGGGGGCTGACTATCCTCGTCTAGAAACAAAAAGAAAACAACCTCGACTCGAAGGTGAGGGCAGCCAAAAGGTTGACAAGGCTGATGGCAGAATTGCGCTTAGTTGGAGGAAACACAAGAGAGCCGAATGTACAATAAATACGTTCAATCAAAATTGCTGATCAGGTGAGTTGGTGGGACATGATTGGAAGTGAACAGCAAGAAAACAGACGGAGGCAAGAGAAGAAACACAGACGACAGGACGGGCGCTGACTATCCTCGTCTAGAAACAAAAAGAAAACAACCTCGACTCGCAGGTGATGGCAGCCAAAAGGTTGACAAGCCTGATGGCAGAATTGCGCTTAGGTGGAGGAAACACAAGAGAGCCCAATGTACAATAAATACGTTCAATCAAAATTGCTGATTAGGTGAGTTGGTGGGACATGATTGGAAGTGAACAGCAAGAAAACAGACGGAGGCAAGAGAAGAAACACAGACGACAGGACGGGCGCTGACTATCCTCGTCTAGAACCAAAAAGAAAACAACCTCGACTCGCAGGTGATGGCAGCCAAAAGGTTGACAAGCCTGATGGCAGAATTGCGCTTAGGTGGAGGAAACACAAGAGAGCCCAATGTACGATAAATAAGTTCAATCAAAATTGCTGATTAGGTGAGTTGGTGGGACATGATTGGAAGTGAACAGCAAGAAAACAGACGGAGGCAAGAGAAGAAACACAGACGACAGGACGGGCGCTGACTATCCTCGTCTAGAAACAAATAGAAAACAACCTCGACTCGCAGGTGATGGCAGCCAAAAGGTTGACAAGCCTGATGGCCGAATTGCGCTTAGGTGGAGGAAACACAAGAGAGCCCAATGTACAATAAATACGTTCAATCAAAATTGCTGATTAGGTGAGTTGGTGGGACATGATTGGAAGTGAACAGCAAGAAAACAGACGGAGGCAAGAGAAGAAACACAGACGACAGGACGGGCGCTGACTATCCTCGTCTAGAAACAAAAAGAAAACAACCTCGACTCGCAGGTGATGGCAGCCAAAAGGTTGACAAGCCTGATGGCAGAATTGCGCTTAAGTGGAGGAAACACAAGAGAGCCCAATGTACAATAAATACGTTCAATCAAAATTGCTGATTAGGTGAGTTGGTGGGACATGATTGGAAGTGAACAGCAAGAAAACAGACGGAGGCAAGAGAAAAACACAGATGACAGGACGGGCGCTGACTATCCTCGTCTAGAAACAAAAAGAAAACAACCTCGACTTGCAGGTGATGGCAGCCAAAAGGTTGAGAAGCCTGATGGCAGAATTGCGCTTAGGTGGAGGAAACACAAGAGAGCCCAATGTACAATAAATACGTTCAATAAAAATTGCTGATTAGGTGAGTTGGTGGGACATGATTGGAAGTGAACAGCAAGAAAACAGACGGAGGCAAGAGAAGAAACACAGACGACAGGACGGGCGCTGACTATCCTCGTCTAGAAACAAAAAGAAAACAACCTCGACTCGCAGGTGATGGCAGCCAAAAGGTTGACAAGCCTGATGGCAGAATTGCGCTTAGGTGGAGGAAACACAAGAGAGCCCAATGTATGATAAATAAGTTCAATCAAAATTGCTGATTAGGTGAGTTGGTGGGACATGATTGGAAGTGAACAGCAAGAAAAAAGACGGAGGCAAGAGAAGAAACACAGACGACAGGACGGGCGCTGACTATCCTCGTCTAGAAACAAAAAGAAAACAACCTCGACTCGCATGTGATGCAGCCAAAAGGTTGACAAGCCTGATGGCAGAATTGCGCTTAGGTGGAGGAAACACAAGAGAGCCCAATGTACAATAAATACGTTCAATTAAAATTGCTGATTAGGTGAGTTGGTGGGACATGATTGGAAGTGAACAGCAAGAAAACAGACGGAGGCAAGAGAAGAAACACAGACGACAGGACGGGGGCTGACTATCCTCGTCTAGAAACAAAAAGAAAACAACCTCGACTCGAAGGTGAGGGCAGCCAAAAGGTTGACAAGGCTGATGGCAGAATTGCGCTTAGTTGGAGGAAACACAAGAGAGCCGAATGTACAATAAATACGTTCAATCAAAATTGCTGATTAGGTGAGTTGGTGGGACATGATTGGAAGTGAACAGCAAGAAAACAGACGGAGGCAAGAGAAGAAACACAGACGACAGGACGGGCGCTGACTATCCTCGTCTAGAAACAAAAAGAAAACAACCTCGACTCGCAGGTGATGGCAGCCAAAAGGTTGACAAGCCTGATGGCAGAATTGCGCTTAGGTGGAGGAAACACAAGAGAGCCCAATGTACAATAAATACGTTCAATCAAAATTGCTGATTAGGTGAGTTGGTGGGACATGATTGGAAGTGAACAGCAAGAAAACAGACGGAGGCAAGAGAAGAAACACAGACGACAGGACGGGCGCTGACTATCCTCGTCTAGAACCAAAAAGAAAACAACCTCGACTCGCAGGTGATGGCAGCCAAAAGGTTGACAAGCCTGATGGCAGAATTGCGCTTAGGTGGAGGAAACACAAGAGAGCCCAATGTACGATAAATAAGTTCAATCAAAATTGCTGATTAGGTGAGTTGGTGGGACATGATTGGAAGTGAACAGCAAGAAAACAGACGGAGGCAAGAGAAGAAACACAGACGACAGGACGGGCGCTGACTATCCTCGTCTAGAAACAAATAGAAAACAACCTCGACTCGCAGGTGATGGCAGCCAAAAGGTTGACAAGCCTGATGGCCGAATTGCGCTTAGGTGGAGGAAACACAAGAGAGCCCAATGTACAATAAATACGTTCAATCAAAATTGCTGATTAGGTGAGTTGGTGGGACATGATTGGAAGTGAACAGCAAGAAAACAGACGGAGGCAAGAGAAGAAACACAGACGACAGGGCGGGCGCTGACTATCCTCGTCTAGAAACAAAAAGAAAACAACCTCGACTCGCAGGTGATGGCAGCCAAAAGGTTGACAAGCCTGATGGCAGAATTGCGCTTAGGTGGAGGAAACACAAGAGAGCCCAATGTACGATAAATAAGTTCAATCAAAATTGCTGATTAGGTGAGTTGGTGGGACATGATTGGAAGTGAACAGCAAGAAAACAGACGGAGGCAAGAGAAGAAACACAGACGACAGGACGGGCGCTGACTATCCTCGTCTAGAAACAGAAAGAAAACAACCTCGACTCGCAGGTGATGGCAGCCAAAAGGTTGACAAGCCTGATGGCAGAATTGCGCTTAGGTGGAGGAAACACAAGAGAGCCCAATGTACAATAAATACGTTCAATCAAAATTGCTGATTAGGTGAGCTGGTGGGACATGATTGGAAGTGAACAGCAAGAAAACAGACGGAGGCAAGAGAAGAAACACAGACGACAGGACGGGCGCTGACTATCCTCGTCTAGAAACAAAAAGAAAACAACCTCGACTCGCAGGTGATGGCAGCCAAAAGGTTGACAAGCCTGATGGCAGAATTGCGCTTAGGTGGAGGAAACACAAGAGAGCCACAAACACAAAAAAAAACACAAAAGAGAGTGCAAGAAATACGTTCAATCAAAATTCGTGACTGGGCGAGTTGGTGGGACATGATTGCAAATGACAAACAAGGAAACAGAGGGGGACAAGAGAAGAAACACAGAAGACAGGACGTTGCCGACTATCATGTTCTTCGAAAAGAAGGAATCGGCCCTCGATTGGCAGGTGGTCGAAGAAACAAGGTTCACCAGCGTGACGGCACAGTTATACTAGATGGACGACACAGAAAGGAGCCAAATGTGGAAGAAATACGTTCAATCAAAATTGGTGATTGGGCGAGTTGGTGGGACATGATTGGAAAGGGCCAGCAAGAAAACAGATGGAGAGAGGAGAAGAAACACAGACGATAGGACGGGCGCTGACTATCCTCTTCTTGAAACAGAAAGAGACCACCGTCGACTTTCAGGTGGTGGCAGCCACAAGGTTGACCAGCGTGATGGCAGAATTCTGCTTAGGTGGATGACACAGAAAAGAGCCCAGTGACGTTCATCCAAAATTGCTGATGGGGCGAGTTGGTGGAACATGATTGAAAAGGACCAGCAAGAAAACAGACGGAGAAAGAAGAGAAGAAACACAGACGACAGGACGGGCGCTGACTATCCTCTTCTCGAAAAAAAGGAAACCACCCACGACTTTCAGGTGGTGGCATCCACAAGGTAGACTAGCGTGGTGGCAGAATTGCGCTTAGGTGGAGGAAACACAAGAGAGCCCAATGTACGATATATAAGTTCAATCAAAATTGCTGATTAGGTGAGTTGGTGGGACATGATTGGAAGTGTACAGCAAGAAAACAGACGGAGGCAAGAGAAGAAACACAGACGACAGGACGGGCGCTGACTATCCTCGTCTAGAAACAAAAAGAAAACAACCTCGACTCGCAGGTGATGGCAGCCAAAAGGTTGACAAGCCTGATTGCAGAATTGCGCTTAGGTGGAGGAAACACAAGAGAGCCCAATGTACGATAAATAAGTTCAATCAAAATTGCTGATTAGGTGAGTTGGTGGGACATGATTGGAAGTGAACAGCAAGAAAACAGACGGAGGCAAGAGAAGAAACACAGACGACAGGACGGGCGCTGACTATCCTCGTCTAGAAACAAAAAGAAAACAACCTCGACTCGCAGGTGATGGCAGCCAAAAGGTTGACAAGCCTGATGGCAGAATTGCGCTTAGGTGGAGGAAACACAAGAGAGCCCAATGTACAATAAATACGTTCAATAAAAATTGCTGGTTAGGTGAGTTGGTGGGACATGATTGGAAGTGAACAGCAAGAAAACAGACGGCGGCAAGAGAAGATACACAGACGGCAGGACGGGCGCTGACTATCCTCGTCTAGAAACAAAAAGAAAACAACCTCGACTCGCAGGTGATGGCAGCCAAAAGGTTGACAAGCCTGATGGCAGAATTGCGCTTAGGTGGAGGAAACACAAGAGAGCCCAACGTACAATAAATACGTTCAATCAAAATTGCTGATTAGGTGAGTTGGTGGGACATGATTGGAAGTGAACAGCAAGAAAACAGACGGAGGCAAGAGAAGAAACACAGACGACAGGACGGGCGCTGACTATCCTCGTCTAGAAGCAAAAAGAAAACAACCTCGACACGCAGGTGATGGCAGCCAAAAGGTTGACAAGCCTGATGGCAGAATTGCGCTTAGGCGGAGGAAACACAAGAGAGCCCAATGTACAATAAATACGTTCAATCAAAATTGCTGATTAGGTGAGTTGGTGGGACATGATTGGAAGTGAACAGCAAGAAAACAGACGGAGGCAAGAGAAGAGACACAGACGGCAGGACGGGCGCTGACTATCCTCGTCTAGAAACAAAAAGAAAACAACCTCGACTCGCAGGTGATGGCAGCCAAAAGGTTGACAAGCCTGATGGCAGAATTGCGCTTAGGTGGAGGAAACACAAGAGAGCCCAATGTACAATAAATACGTTCAATCAAAATTGCTGATTAGGTGAGTTGGTGGGACATGATTGGAAGTGAACAGCAACAAAAAAGACGGAGGAAAGAGAAGAAACACAGACGACAGGACGGGCGCTGACTATCCTCGTCTAGAAACAAAAAGAAAACAACCTCGACTCGCAGGTGATGGCAGCCAAAAGGTTGACAAGCCTGATGGCAGAATTGCGCTTAGGTGGAGGAAACACAAGAGAGCCCAATGTACAATAAATACGTTCAATAAAAATTGCTGATTAGGTGAGTTGGTGGGACATGATTGGAAGTGAACAGCAAGAAAGCAGACGGAGGCAAGAGAAAAACACAGACGACAGGACGGGCGCTGACTATCCTCGTCTAGAAACAAAAAGAAAACAACCTCGACTTGCAGGTGATGGCAGCCAAAAGGTTGAGAAGCCTGATGGCAGAATTGCGCTTAGGTGGAGGAAACACAAGAGAGCCCAATGTACAATAAATACGTTCAATAAAAATTGCTGATTAGGTGAGTTGGTGGGACATGATTGGAAGTGAACAGCAAGAAAACAGACGGAGGCAAGAGAAGAAACACAGACGACAGAACGGGCGCTGACTATCCTCGTCTAGAAACAAAAAGAAAACAACCTCGACTCGCAGGTGATGGCAGCCAAAAGGTTGACAAGCCTGATGGCAGAATTGCGCTTAGGTGGAGGAAACACAAGAGAGCCCAATGTACAATAAATACGTTCAATCAAAATTGCTGATTAGGTGAGTTGGTGGGACATGATTGGAAGTGAACAGCAAGAAAACAGACGGAGGCAAGAGAAGAAACACAGACGACAGGACGGGCGCTGACTATCCTCGTCTAGAAACAAAAAGAAAACAACCTCGACTCGCAGGTGATGGCAGCCAAAAGGTTGACAAGCCTGATGGCAGAATTGCGCTTAAGTGGAGGAAACACAAGAGAGCCCAATGTACAATAAATACGTTCAATCAAAATTGCTGATTAGGTGAGTTGGTGGGACATGATTGGAAGTGAGCAGCAAGAAAACAGACGGAGGCAAGAGAAAAACACAGACGACAGGACGGGCGCTGACTATCCTCGTCTAGAAACAAAAAGAAAACAACCTCGACTTGCAGGTGATGGCAGCCAAAAGGTTGAGAAGCCTGATGGCAGAATTGCGCTTAGGTGGAGGAAACACAAGAGAGCCCAATGTACAATAAATACGTTCAATTAAAATTGCTGATTAGGTGAGTTGGTGGGACATGATTGGAAGTGAACAGCAAGAAAACAGACGGAGGCAAGAGAAGAAACACAGACGACAGGACGGGGGCTGACTATCCTCGTCTAGAAACAAAAAGAAAACAACCTCGACTCGCAGGTGAGGGCAGCCAAAAGGTTGACAAGGCTGATGGCAGAATTGCGCTTAGTTGGAGGAAACACAAGAGAGCCGAATGTACAATAAATACGTTCAATCAAAATTGCTGATTAGGTGAGTTGGTGGGACATGATTGGAAGTGAACAGCAAGAAAACAGACGGAGGCAAGAGAAGAAACACAGACGACAGGACGGGCGCTGACTATCCTCGTCTAGAAACAAAAAGAAAACAACCTCGACTCGCAGGTGATGGCAGCCAAAAGGTTGACAAGCCTGATGGCAGAATTGCGCTTAGGTGGAGGAAACACAAGAGAGCCCAATGTACAATAAATACGTTCAATCAAAATTGCTGATTAGGTGAGTTGGTGGGACATGATTGGAAGTGAACAGCAAGAAAACAGACGGAGGCAAGAGAAGAAACACAGACGACAGGACGGGCGCTGACTATCCTCGTCTAGAAACAAAAAGAAAACAACCTCGACTCGCAGGTGATGGCAGCCAAAAGGTTGACAAGCCTGATGGCAGAATTGCGCTTAGGTGGAGGAAACACAAGAGAGCCCAATGTACGATAAATAAGTTCAATCAAAATTGCTGATTAGGTGAGTTGGTGGGACATGATTGGAAGTGAACAGCAAGAAAACAGACGGAGGCAAGAGAAGAAACACAGACGACAGGACGGGCGCTGACTATCCTCGTCTAGAAACAAATAGAAAACAACCTCGACTCGCAGGTGATGGCAGCCAAAAGGTTGACAAGCCTGATGGCCGAATTGCGCTTAGGTGGAGGAAACACAAGAGAGCCCAATGTACAATAAATACGTTCAATCAAAATTGCTGATTAGGTGAGTTGGTGGGACATGATTGGAAGTGAACAGCAAGAAAACAGACGGAGGCAAGAGAAGAAACACAGACGACAGGACGGGCGCTGACTATCCTCGTCTAGAAACAAAAAGAAAACAACCTCGACTCGCAGGTGATGGCAGCCAAAAGGTTGACAAGCCTGATGGCAGAATTGCGCTTAGGTGCAGGAAACACAAGAGAGCCCAATGTACGATAAATAAGTTCAATCAAAATTGCTGATTAGGTGAGTTGGTGGGACATGATTGGAAGTGAACAGCAAGAAAACAGACGGAGGCAAGAGAAGAAACACAGACGACAGGACGGGCGCTGACTATCCTCGTCTAGAAACAGAAAGAAAACAACCTCGACTCGCAGGTGATGGCAGCCAAAAGGTTGACAAGCCTGATGGCAGAATTGCGCTTAGGTGGAGGAAACACAAGAGAGCCCAATGTACAATAAATACGTTCAATCAAAATTGCTGATTAGGTGAGCTGGTGGGACATGATTGGAAGTGAACAGCAAGAAAACAGACGGAGGCAAGAGAAGAAACACAGACGACAGGACGGGCGCTGACTATCCTCGTCTAGAAACAAAAAGAAAACAACCTCGACTCGCAGGTGATGGCAGCCAAAAGGTTGACAAGCCTGATGGCAGAATTGCGCTTAGGTGGAGGAAACACAAGAGAGCCACAAACACAAAAAAAACACAAAAGAGAGTGCAAGAAATACGTTCAATCAAAATTCGTGACTGGGCGAGTTGGTGGGACATGATTGCAAATGACAAACAAGGAAACAGAGGGGGACAAGAGAAGAAACACAGAAGACAGGACGTTGCCGACTATCATGTTCTTCGAAAAGAAGGAATCGGCCCTCGATTGGCAGGTGGTCGAAGAAACAAGGTTCACCAGCGTGACGGCACAGTTATACTAGATGGACGACACAGAAAGGAGCCAAATGTGGAAGAAATACGTTCAATCAAAATTGGTGATTGGGCGAGTTGGTGGGACATGATTGGAAAGGGCCAGCAAGAAAACAGATGGAGAGAAGAGAAGAAACACAGACGATAGGACGGGCGCTGACTATCCTCTTCTTGAAACAGAAAGAGACCACCGTCGACTTTCAGGTGGTGGCAGCCACAAGGTTGACCAGCGTGATGGCAGAATTCTGCTTAGGTGGATGACACAGAAAAGAGCCCAGTGACGTTCATCCAAAATTGCTGATGGGGCGAGTTGGTGGAACATGATTGAAAAGGACCAGCAAGAAAACAGACGGAGAAAGAAGAGAAGAAACACAGACGACAGGACGGGCGCTGACTATCCTCTTCTCGAAAAAAAGGAAACCACCCACGACTTTCAGGATGTGGCATCCACAAGGTAGACTAGCGTGGTGGCAGAATTGCGCTTAGGTGGAGGAAACACAAGAGAGCCCAATGTACGATAAATAAGTTCAATCAAAATTGCTGATTAGGTGAGTTGGTGGGACATGATTGGAAGTGAACAGCAAGAAAACAGACGGAGGCAAGAGAAGAAACACAGACGACAGGACGGGCGCTGACTATCCTCGTCTAGAAACAAAAATAAAACAACCTCGACTCGCAGGTGATGGCAGCCAAAAGGTTGACAAGCCTGATGGCAGAATTGCGCTTAGGTGGAGGAAACACAAGAGAGCCCAATGTACAATAAATACGTTCAATAAAAATTGCTGGTTAGGTGAGTTGGTGGGACATGATTGGAAGTGAACAGCAAGAAAACAGACGGCGGCAAGAGAAGAAACACAGACGGCAGGACGGGCGCTGACTATCCTCGTCTAGAAACAAAAAGAAAACAACCTCGACTCGCAGGTGATGGCAGCCAAAAGGTTGACAAGCCTGATGGCAGAATTACGCTTAGGTGGAGGAAACACAAGAGAGCCCAACGTACAATAAATACGTTCAATCAAAATTGCTGATTAGGTGAGTTGGTGGGACATGATTGGAAGTGAACACCAAGAAAACAGACGGAGGCAAGAGAAGAGACACAGACGACAGGACGGGCGCTGACTATCCTCGTCTAGAAACAAAAAGAAAACAACCTCGACTCGCAGGTGATGGCAGCCAAAAGGTTGACAAGCCTGATGGCAGAATTGCGCTTAGGTGGAGGAAACACAAGAGAGCCCAATGTACAATAAATACGTTCAATCAAAATTGCTGATTAGGTGAGTTGGTGGGACATGATTGGAAGTGAACAGCAACAAAAAAGACGGAGGCAAGAGAAGAAACACAGACGACAGGACGGGCGCTGACTATCCTCGTCTAGAAACAAAAAGAAAACAACCTCGACTCGCAGGTGATGGCAGCCAAAAGGTTGACAAGCCTGATGGCAGAATTGCGCTTAGGTGGAGGAAACACAAGAGAGCCCAATGTACGATAAATAAGTTCAATCAAAATTGCTGATTAGGTGAGTTGGTGGGACATGATTGGAAGTGAACAGCAAGAAAACAGACGGAGGCAAGAGAAGAAACACAGACGACAGGACGGGCGCTGACTATCCTCGTCTAGAAACAGAAAGAAAACAACCTCGACTCGCAGGTGATGGCAGCCAAAAGGTTGACAAGCCTGATGGCAGAATTGCGCTTAGGTGGAGGAAACACAAGAGAGCCCAATGTACAATAAATACGTTCAATCAAAATTGCTGATTAGGTGAGCTGGTGGGACATGATTGGAAGTGAACAGCAAGAAAACAGACGGAGGCAAGAGAAGAAACACAGACGACAGGACGGGTGCTGACTATCCTCGTCTAGAAACAAAAAGAAAACAACCTCGACTCGCAGGTGATGGCAGCCAAAAGGTTGACAAGCCTGATGGCAGAATTGCGCTTAGGTGGAGGAAACACAAGAGAGCCACAAACACAAAAAAAACACAAAAGAGAGTGCAAGAAATACGTTCAATCAAAATTCGTGACTGGGCGAGTTGGTGGGACATGATTGCAAATGACAAACAAGGAAACAGAGGGGGACAAGAGAAGAAACACAGAAGACAGGACGTTGCCGACTATCATGTTCTTCGTAAAGAAGGAATCGGCCCTCGATTGGCAGGTGGTCGAAGAAACAAGGTTCACCAGCGTGACGGCACAGTTATACTAGATGGACGACACAGAAAGGAGCCAAATGTGGAAGAAATACGTTCAATCAAAATTGGTGATTGGGCGAGTTGGTGGGACATGATTGGAAAGGGCCAGCAAGAAAACAGATGGAGAGAAGAGAAGAAACACAGACGATAGGACGGGCGCTGACTATCCTCTTCTTGAAACAGAAAGAGACCACCGTCGACTTTCAGGTGGTGGCAGCCACAAGGTTGACCAGCGTGATGGCAGAATTCTGCTTAGGTGGATGACACAGAAAAGAGCCCAGTGACGTTCATCCAAAATTGCTGATGGGGCGAGTTGGTGGAACATGATTGAAAAAGACCAGCAAGAAAACAGACGGAGAAAGAAGAGAAGAAACACAGACGACAGGACGGGCGCTGACTATCCTCTTCTCGAAAAAAAGGAAACCACCCACGACTTTCAGGTGGTGGCATCCACAAGGTAGACTAGCGTGGTGGCAGAATTGCGCTTAGGTGGAGGAAACACAAGAGAGCCCAATGTACGATAAATAAGTTCAATCAAAATTGCTGATTAGGTGAGTTGGTGGGACATGATTGGAAGTGAACAGCAAGAAAACAGACGGAGGCAAGAGAAGAAACACAGACGACAGGACGGGCGCTGACTATCCTCGTCTAGAAACAAAAAGAAAACAACCTCGACTCGCAGGTGATGGCAGCCAAAAGGTTGACAAGCCTGATTGCAGAATTGCGCTTAGGTGGAGGAAACACAAGAGAGCCCAATGTACGATAAATAAGTTCAATCAAAATTGCTGATTAGGTGAGTTGGTGGGACATGATTGGAAGTGAACAGCAAGAAAACAGACGGAGGCAAGAGAAGAAACACAGACGACAGGACGGGCGCTGACTATCCTCGTCTAGAAACAAAAAGAAAACAACCTCGACTCGCAGGTGATGGCAGCCAAAAGGTTGACAAGCCTGATGGCAGAATTTCGCTTAGGTGGAGGAAACACAAGAGAGCCCAATGTACAATAAATACGTTCAATAAAAATTGCTGGTTAGGTGAGTTGGTGGGACATGATTGGAAGTGAACAGCAAGAAAACAGACGGCGGCAAGAGAAGAAACACAGACGGCAGGACGGGCGCTGACTATCCTCGTCTAGAAACAAAAAGAAAACAACCTCGACTCGCAGGTGATGGCAGCCAAAAGGTTGACAAGCCTGATGGCAGAATTACGCTTAGGTGGAGGAAACACAAGAGAGCCCAACGTACAATAAATACGTTCAATCAAAATTGCTGATTAGGTGAGTTGGTGGGACATGATTGGAAGTGAACACCAAGAAAACAGACGGAGGCAAGAGAAGAGACACAGACGACAGGACGGGCGCTGACTATCCTCGTCTAGAAACAAAAAGAAAACAACCTCGACTCGCAGGTGATGGCAGCCAAAAGGTTGACAAGCCTGATGGCAGAATTGCGCTTAGGTGGAGGAAACACAAGAGAGCCCAATGTACAATAAATACGTTCAATCAAAATTGCTGATTAGGTGAGCTGGTGGGACATGATTGGAAGTGAACAGCAAGAAAACAGACGGAGGCAAGAGAAGAAACACAGACGACAGGACGGGCGCTGACTATCCTCGTCTAGAAACAAAAAGAAAACAACCTCGACTCGCAGGTGATGGCAGCCAAAAGGTTGACAAGCCTGATGGCAGAATTGCGCTTAGGTGGAGGAAACACAAGAGAGCCACAAACACAAAAAAAACACAAAAGAGAGTGCAAGAAATACGTTCAATCAAAATTCGTGACTGGGCGAGTTGGTGGGACATGATTGCAAATGACAAACAAGGAAACAGAGGGGGACAAGAGAAGAAACACAGAAGACAGGACGTTGCCGACTATCATGTTCTTCGAAAAGAAGGAATCGGCCCTCGATTGGCAGGTGGTCGAAGAAACAAGGTTCACCAGCGTGACGGCACAGTTATACTAGATGGACGACACAGAAAGGAGCCAAATGTGGAAGAAATACGTTCAATCAAAATTGGTGATTGGGCGAGTTGGTGGGACATGATTGGAAAGGGCCAGCAAGAAAACAGATGGAGAGAAGAGAAGAAACACAGACGATAGGACGGGCGCTGACTATCCTCTTCTTGAAACAGAAAGAGACCACCGTCGACTTTCAGGTGGTGGCAGCCACAAGGTTGACCAGCGTGATGGCAGAATTCTGCTTAGGTGGATGACACAGAAAAGAGCCCAGTGACGTTCATCCAAAATTGCTGATGGGGCGAGTTGGTGGAACATGATTGAAAAGGACCAGCAAGAAAACAGACGGAGAAAGAAGAGAAGAAACACAGACGACAGGACGGGCGCTGACTATCCTCTTCTCGAAAAAAAGGAAACCACCCACGACTTTCAGGATGTGGCATCCACAAGGTAGACTAGCGTGGTGGCAGAATTGCGCTTAGGTGGAGGAAACACAAGAGAGCCCAATGTACGATAAATAAGTTCAATCAAAATTGCTGATTAGGTGAGTTGGTGGGACATGATTGGAAGTGAACAGCAAGAAAACAGACGGAGGCAAGAGAAGAAACACAGACGACAGGACGGGCGCTGACTATCCTCGTCTAGAAACAAAAATAAAACAACCTCGACTCGCAGGTGATGGCAGCCAAAAGGTTGACAAGCCTGATGGCAGAATTGCGCTTAGGTGGAGGAAACACAAGAGAGCCCAATGTACAATAAATACGTTCAATAAAAATTGCTGGTTAGGTGAGTTGGTGGGACATGATTGGAAGTGAACAGCAAGAAAACAGACGGCGGCAAGAGAAGAAACACAGACGGCAGGACGGGCGCTGACTATCCTCGTCTAGAAACAAAAAGAAAACAACCTCGACTCGCAGGTGATGGCAGCCAAAAGGTTGACAAGCCTGATGGCAGAATTACGCTTAGGTGGAGGAAACACAAGAGAGCCCAACGTACAATAAATACGTTCAATCAAAATTGCTGATTAGGTGAGTTGGTGGGACATGATTGGAAGTGAACACCAAGAAAACAGACGGAGGCAAGAGAAGAGACACAGACGACAGGACGGGCGCTGACTATCCTCGTCTAGAAACAAAAAGAAAACAACCTCGACTCGCAGGTGATGGCAGCCAAAAGGTTGACAAGCCTGATGGCAGAATTGCGCTTAGGTGGAGGAAACACAAGAGAGCCCAATGTACAATAAATACGTTCAATCAAAATTGCTGATTAGGTGAGTTGGTGGGACATGATTGGAAGTGAACAGCAACAAAAAAGACGGAGGCAAGAGAAGAAACACAGACGACAGGACGGGCGCTGACTATCCTCGTCTAGAAACAAAAAGAAAACAACCTCGACTCGCAGGTGATGGCAGCCAAAAGGTTGACAAGCCTGATGGCAGAATTGCGCTTAGGTGGAGGAAACACAAGAGAGCCCAATGTACGATAAATAAGTTCAATCAAAATTGCTGATTAGGTGAGTTGGTGGGACATGATTGGAAGTGAACAGCAAGAAAACAGACGGAGGCAAGAGAAGAAACACAGACGACAGGACGGGCGCTGACTATCCTCGTCTAGAAACAGAAAGAAAACAACCTCGACTCGCAGGTGATGGCAGCCAAAAGGTTGACAAGCCTGATGGCAGAATTGCGCTTAGGTGGAGGAAACACAAGAGAGCCCAATGTACAATAAATACGTTCAATCAAAATTGCTGATTAGGTGAGCTGGTGGGACATGATTGGAAGTGAACAGCAAGAAAACAGACGGAGGCAAGAGAAGAAACACAGACGACAGGACGGGTGCTGACTATCCTCGTCTAGAAACAAAAAGAAAACAACCTCGACTCGCAGGTGATGGCAGCCAAAAGGTTGACAAGCCTGATGGCAGAATTGCGCTTAGGTGGAGGAAACACAAGAGAGCCACAAACACAAAAAAAACACAAAAGAGAGTGCAAGAAATACGTTCAATCAAAATTCGTGACTGGGCGAGTTGGTGGGACATGATTGCAAATGACAAACAAGGAAACAGAGGGGGACAAGAGAAGAAACACAGAAGACAGGACGTTGCCGACTATCATGTTCTTCGTAAAGAAGGAATCGGCCCTCGATTGGCAGGTGGTCGAAGAAACAAGGTTCACCAGCGTGACGGCACAGTTATACTAGATGGACGACACAGAAAGGAGCCAAATGTGGAAGAAATACGTTCAATCAAAATTGGTGATTGGGCGAGTTGGTGGGACATGATTGGAAAGGGCCAGCAAGAAAACAGATGGAGAGAAGAGAAGAAACACAGACGATAGGACGGGCGCTGACTATCCTCTTCTTGAAACAGAAAGAGACCACCGTCGACTTTCAGGTGGTGGCAGCCACAAGGTTGACCAGCGTGATGGCAGAATTCTGCTTAGGTGGATGACACAGAAAAGAGCCCAGTGACGTTCATCCAAAATTGCTGATGGGGCGAGTTGGTGGAACATGATTGAAAAAGACCAGCAAGAAAACAGACGGAGAAAGAAGAGAAGAAACACAGACGACAGGACGGGCGCTGACTATCCTCTTCTCGAAAAAAAGGAAACCACCCACGACTTTCAGGTGGTGGCATCCACAAGGTAGACTAGCGTGGTGGCAGAATTGCGCTTAGGTGGAGGAAACACAAGAGAGCCCAATGTACGATAAATAAGTTCAATCAAAATTGCTGATTAGGTGAGTTGGTGGGACATGATTGGAAGTGAACAGCAAGAAAACAGACGGAGGCAAGAGAAGAAACACAGACGACAGGACGGGCGCTGACTATCCTCGTCTAGAAACAAAAAGAAAACAACCTCGACTCGCAGGTGATGGCAGCCAAAAGGTTGACAAGCCTGATTGCAGAATTGCGCTTAGGTGGAGGAAACACAAGAGAGCCCAATGTACGATAAATAAGTTCAATCAAAATTGCTGATTAGGTGAGTTGGTGGGACATGATTGGAAGTGAACAGCAAGAAAACAGACGGAGGCAAGAGAAGAAACACAGACGACAGGACGGGCGCTGACTATCCTCGTCTAGAAACAAAAAGAAAACAACCTCGACTCGCAGGTGATGGCAGCCAAAAGGTTGACAAGCCTGATGGCAGAATTTCGCTTAGGTGGAGGAAACACAAGAGAGCCCAATGTACAATAAATACGTTCAATAAAAATTGCTGGTTAGGTGAGTTGGTGGGACATGATTGGAAGTGAACAGCAAGAAAACAGACGGCGGCAAGAGAAGAAACACAGACGGCAGGACGGGCGCTGACTATCCTCGTCTAGAAACAAAAAGAAAACAACCTCGACTCGCAGGTGATGGCAGCCAAAAGGTTGACAAGCCTGATGGCAGAATTACGCTTAGGTGGAGGAAACACAAGAGAGCCCAACGTACAATAAATACGTTCAATCAAAATTGCTGATTAGGTGAGTTGGTGGGACATGATTGGAAGTGAACACCAAGAAAACAGACGGAGGCAAGAGAAGAGACACAGACGACAGGACGGGCGCTGACTATCCTCGTCTAGAAACAAAAAGAAAACAACCTCGACTCGCAGGTGATGGCAGCCAAAAGGTTGACAAGCCTGATGGCAGAATTGCGCTTAGGTGGAGGAAACACAAGAGAGCCCAATGTACAATAAATACGTTCAATCAAAATTGCTGATTAGGTGAGTTGGTGGGACATGATTGGAAGTGAACAGCAACAAAAAAGACGGAGGCAAGAGAAGAAACACAGACGACAGGACGGGCGCTGACTATCCTCGTCTAGAAACAAAAAGAAAACAACCTCGACTCGCAGGTGATGGCAGCCAAAAGGTTGACAAGCCTGATGGCAGAATTGCGCTTAGGTGGAGGAAACACAAGAGAGCCACAAACACAAAAAAAAAACACAAAAGAGAGTGCAAGAAATACGTTCAATCAAAATTCGTGACTGGGCGAGTTGGTGGGACATGATTGCAAATGACAAACAAGGAAACAGAGGGGGACAAGAGAAGAAACACAGAAGACAGGACGTTGCCGACTATCATGTTCTTCGAAAAGAAGGAATCGGCCCTCGATTGGCAGGTGGCCGAAGAAACAAGGTTCACCAGCGTGACGGCACAGTTATAATAGATGGACGACACAGAAAGGAGCCAAATGTGGAAGAAATACGTTCAATCAAAATTGGTGATTGGGCGAGTTGGTGGGACATGACTGGAAAGGGCCAGCAAGAAAACAGATGGAGAGAAGAGAAGAAACACAGACGATAGGACGGGTGCTGACTATCCTCTTCTTGAAACAGAAAGAGACCACCGTCGACTTTCAGGTGGTGGCAGCCACAAGGTTGACCAGCGTGATGGCAGAATTCTGCTTAGGTGGATGACACAGAAAAGAGCCCAGTGACGTTCATCCAAAATTGCTGATGGGGCGAGTTGGTGGAACATGATTGAAAAGGACCAGCAAGAAAACAGACGGAGAAAGAAGAGAAGAAACACAGACGACAGGACGGGCGCTGACTATCCTCTTCTCGAAAAAAAGGAAACCACCCACGACTTTCAGGTGGTGGCATCCACAAGGTAGACTAGCGTGGTGGCAGAATTGCGCTTAGGTGGAGGAAACACAAGAGAGCCCAATGTACGATAAATAAGTTCAATCAAAATTGCTGATTAGGTGAGTTGGTGGGACATGATTGGAAGTGAACAGCAAGAAAACAGACGGAGGCAAGAGAAGAAACACAGACGACAGGACGGGCGCTGACTATCCTCGTCTAGAAACAAAAAGAAAACAACCTCGACTCGCAGGTGATGGCAGCCAAAAGGTTGACAAGCCTGATTGCAGAATTGCGCTTAGGTGGAGGAAACACAAGAGAGCCCAATGTACGATAAATAAGTTCAATCAAAATTGCTGATTAGGTGAGTTGGTGGGACATGATTGGAAGTGAACAGCAAGAAAACAGACGGAGGCAAGAGAAGAAACACAGACGACAGGACGGGCGCTGACTATCCTCGTCTAGAAACAAAAAGAAAACAACCTCGACTCGCAGGTGATGGCAGCCAAAAGGTTGACAAGCCTGATGGCAGAATTGGGCTTAGGTGGAAAAAACACAAGAGAGCCCAATGTACAATAAATACGTTCAATCAAAATTGCTGATTAGGTGAGTTGGTGGGACATGATTGGAAGTGAACAGCAAGAAAACAGACGGAGGCAAGAGAAGAAACACAGACGACAGGACGGGCGCTGACTATCCTCGTCTAGAAACAAAAAGAAAACAACCTCGACTCGCAGGTGATGGCAGCCAAAAGGTTGACAAGCCTGATGGCAGAATTGCGCTTAGGTGGAGGAAACACAAGAGAGCCCAATGTACAATAAATACGTTCAATCAAAATTGCTGATTAGGTGAGTTGGTGGGACATGATTGGAAGTGAACAGCAAGAAAACAGACGGAGGCAAGAGAAGAAACACAGACGACAGGACGGGCGCTGACTATCCTCGTCTAGAAACAAAAAAGAAAACAACCTCGACTCGCAGGTGATGGCAGCCAAAAGGTTGACAAGCCTGATGGCAGAATTGCGCTTAGGTGGAGGAAACACATGAGAGCCCAATGTACAATAAATACGTTCAATCAAAATTGCTGATTAGGTGAGTTGGTGGGACATGATTGGAAGTGAACAGCAAGAAAACAGACGGAGGCAAGAGAAGAAACACAGACGACAGGACGGGCGCTGACTATCCTCGTCTAGAAACAAAAAGAAAACAACCTCGACTCGCAGGTGATGGCAGCCAAAAGGTTGACAAGCCTGATGGCAGAATTGCGCTTAGGTGGAGGAAACACAAGAGAGCCCAATGTACAATAAATACGTGCAATAAAAATTGCTGATTAGGTGAGTTGGTGGGACATGATTGGAAGTGAACAGCAAGAAAACAGACGGAGGCAAGAGAAGAAACACAGACGACAGGACGGGCGCTGACTATCCTCGTCTAGAAACAAAAAGAAAACAACCTCGACTCGCAGGTGATGGCAGCCAAAAGGTTGACAAGCCTGATGGCAGAATTGCGCTTAGGTGGAGGAAACACAAGAGAGCCCAATGTACAATAAATACGTTCAGTCAAAATTGCTGATTAGGTGAGTTGGTGGGACATGATTGGAAGTGAACACCAAGAAAACAAACGGAGGCAAGAGAAGAGACACAGACGACAGGACGGGCGCTGACTATCCTCGTCTAGAAACAAAAAGAAAACAACCTCGACTCGCAGGTGATGGCAGCCAAAAGGTTGACAAGCCTGATGGCAGAATTGCGCTTAGGTGGAGGAAACACAAGAGAGCCCAATGTACAATAAATACGTTCAATCAAAATTGCTGATTAGGTGAGTTGGTGGGACATGATTGGAAGTGAACAGCAACAAAAAAGACGGAGGCAAGAGAAGAAACACAGACGACAGGACGGGCGCTGACTATCCTCGTCTAGAAACAAAAAGAAAACAACCTCGACTCGCAGGTGATGGCAGCCAAAAGGTTGACAAGCCTGATGGCAGAATTGCGCTTAGGTGGAGGAAACACAAGAGAGCCCAATGTACAATAAATACGTTCAATCCAAATTGCTGATTAGGTGAGTTGGTGGGACATGATTGGAAGTGAACAGCAAGAAAACAGACGGAGGCAAGAGAAGAAACACAGACGACAGGACGGGCGCTGACTATCCTCGTCTAGAAACAAAAAGAAAACAACCTCGACTCGCAGGTGATGGCAGCCAAAAGGTTGACAAGCCTGATGGCAGAATTGCGCTTAAGTGGAGGAAACACAAGAGAGCCCAATGTACAATAAATACGTTCAATCAAAATTGCTGATTAGGTGAGTTGGTGGGACATGATTGGAAGTGAACAGCAAGAAAGCAGACGGAGGCAAGAGAAAAACACAGACGACAGGACGGGCGCTGACTATCCTCGTCTAGAAACAAAAAGAAAACAACCTCGACTTGCAGGTGATGGCAGCCAAAAGGTTGAGAAGCCTGATGGCAGAATTGCGCTTAGGTGGAGGAAACACAAGAGAGCCCAATGTACAATAAATACGTTCAATAAAAATTGCTGATTAGGTGAGTTGGTGGGACATGATTGGAAGTGAACAGCAAGAAAACAGACGGAGGCAAGAGAAGAAACACAGACGACAGGACGGGCGCTGACTATCCTCGTCTAGAAACAAAAAGAAAACAACCTCGACTCGCAGGTGATGGCAGCCAAAAGGTTGACAAGCCTGATGGCAGAATTGCGCTTAGGTGGAGGAAACACAAGAGAGCCCAATGTACGATAAATAAGTTCAATCAAAATTGCTGATTAGGTGAGTTGGTGGGACATGATTGGAAGTGAACAGCAAGAAAACAGACGGAGGCAAGAGAAGAAACGCAGACGACAGGACGGGCGCTGACTATCCTCGTCTAGAAACAAAAAGAAAACAACCTCGACTCGCAGGTGATGGCAGCCAAAAGGTTGACAAGCCTGATGGCAGAATTGCGCTTAGGTGGAGGAAACACAAGAGAGCCCAATGTACAATAAATACGTTCAATCAAAATTGCTGATTAGGTGAGTTGGTGGGACATGATTGGAAGTGAACAGCAAGAAAACAGACGGAGGCAAGAGAAGAAACACAGACGACAGGACGGGCGCTGACTATCCTCGTCTAGAAACAGAAAGAAAACAACCTCGACTCGCAGGTGATGGCAGCCAAAAGGTTGACAAGCCTGATGGCAGAATTGCGCTTAGGTGGAGGAAACACAAGAGAGCCCAATGTACAATAAATACGTTCAATCAAAATTGCTGATTAGGTGAGTTGGTGGGACATGATTGGAAGTGAACAGCAAGTGAACAGCAAGAGAACAGACGTAGACAAGAGAAGACACATAGACGAGAGGACGGACGTTGACTATCCTCTTCATGAAACAGAAGGAATCCACCCTCGACTTTCAGGTGGTGGCAGCCATAAGGTTGTCCAGCATGACGGCAGAATTGTGCTTAGGTGGATGACAGAGAAAGGAGCAAAATGTGAACGAAATACGTTCATTCAAAATTGCTGATGGGGCGGGTTGGTGGAACATGATTGGAAAGAACCAGCAAGAAAACAATTCGAGAGAAGAGAAGAAACAGACGACAGGACGGGCGCTGACTATCCTCTTCTTGATACAGAAGGAAACCACCCTCGAACTTCACTTGGTGGCATACCACAAGGTTCACGAGCGTGATGGCAGAATCGTGCTTAGGCGGATGACACAGAAAGGAGCCCAATGTGAAAGAAATACGTTCATTAAAAACTGCTGACTGTGTTAGTTGGCGGGACATGATTGGAAATGAACAGCAAGAAAACAGACATAGACAAGAAAAGACACATAGACGACAGGACGGGCGCTGGCTATCCTCCTCTTGAAACAGATGGAAACCGTCCTCGACTTTCAGGTGGCGGCAGCCACAAGGTTGACCAGCGTGATGGAAGAATTGTGCTTAGGTGGATGACACAGAAAGGAGCCCAATCTGGAAGAAATATGCTCTTTAAAAAATGCTGACTGTGCGAGTTGGTGGGACATGATTGCAAATTAACAGCAAGAAAACACACATAGACAAGAGAAGACACATAGACGACAGGACGGGAGCTGACTATCCTCTTCATGAAACAGAAGGAATCCACCCTCGACTTTCAGGTGGTGGCAGCCATAAGGTTGTCCAGCGTGACGGCAGATTTCTGCTTAGTTTGATGACACTGAAAGGAGCCCAATGTGGAAGAAATACGTTCATTAAAAACTGCTGACTGTGTTAGTTGGTGGGACATGATTGGAAATGAACAGCAAGAAAACAGACATAGACAAGAAAAGACACATAGACGACAGGACGGGCGCTGGCTATCCTCTTCTTGAAAAAGAAGGAAACCACCCTCGACTTTCAGGTGGTGGCAGCCGTAAGGTTGTCAGGCGTGACGGCAGATTTCTGCTTAGTTTGATGACACAGAAAGGAGCCAAATGTTGAAGAAATACGTTCATTAAAAATTGCTGACTGTGCGGCTTGGTGGGACATGATTATAAATGAACAGCCAGAAAACAGACATAGACAAGAGAAGACAAAGAGACATCGTGGTGGAGCAGCGCAAAGGACGGGACACAAGAAACAAGGAAAGACGTACACAGGCGCTGAACTATCAACTGAATTTTTATTGCGAAATACAGAGAATATATAGCAATCATGAGGGGGTGGAACATAGATAAAAGGTTGCTCGGTCACCGGAATCCAGAAGACAGTCACGTCAGTAGATACAGTATGTTGGTGAATGTGGTGGCGGTGAAAGACGATAAAGAGAAGCGGAGGGTGTATAGGGCCAAGGCGCGAAATAACGGATGATCGGTAATGAAAGCGGGGAAAAACAACACTAAAAAACAGGAAGGGATAAAAATCAAACGCCAAGATTCAGAACCCATGCCCTGCTGTTCTCAGAAAATCCAATTCTTTCTGAGATAAACTAATGGAAGATGTACTAACACAGTGGTCTTTTGCACGACGGATGTTGCAAGCCTCAATTATTTCTCTCGACGTACGATCTCGTCCTTTCCCAATGATTGTACATTGGTTAAAAATTGGGGCGCAGGTTTTGCTTTCACATTTTTTTCACGGGTTTTTAATTGTGATATAGGGTTAGTTTTTATTCGTCGCAGGCCTTTACTCCTCCTTTTAGTTGTTTCGTGCTTTTAGCCCTTTTTTTGGCCTCCTTAAAAATTCATCTTCCGTGAGGCCTTAATGTGTTTGTTGATTGCCGGCCCTTCATACCTCCCAGCCTACCAGGTATTAATGTTTCTAAAGTGTTTCTTTAAATGTTCTTAACGATTTTTATGTTTTTAATGCCATCATTTCTGTTATTGATTGTCTATAGCTTTTAGCCCCTTTAGGGCGACCTCATCTTTCATTACCGATCATCCGTTATTTCGCGCCTTGGCCCTATACACCCTCCGCTTCTCTTTATCGTCTTTCACCGCCACCACATTCACCAACATACTGTATCTACTGACGTGACTGTCTTCTGGATTCCGGTGACCGAGCAACCTTTTATCTATGTTCCACCCCCTCATGATTGCTATATATTCTCTGTATTTCGCAATAAAAATTCAGTTGATAGTTCAGCGCCTGTGTACGTCTTTCCTTGTTTCTTGTGTCCCGTCCTTTGCGCTGCTCCACCACGATGCAACAGCACCAACTAGCCCAGCAACTTGCTCTTCTAAACTTCATATCTTGTTCATCGGGCTCTGTTAACTGTCTCCATTCTGACCCCAGCCTTCTGATTTCCCTCACCGCTCTTGCCATCTGCCGGTCTCGGACACTCTCCTTCTGCCTGCGCCACAAATTTCTTCCCCCCGACGTCTTGGCAATTTTTGGCGGCTTCACCCCGTCAGCCGGGCACGGAAACCGATTCCTGAAACTTCTGAGGTCTGAGTGGCAGAGGCAGTCTCGCCTCTACAGAGAGTTCCTTCACCTTCGGTTGTGCTCCAGCCAAGCATCTTACGGAACTCGGAAAGAATGTGCTCGAATCCTGGACACCACAGTTGAATTTCTCTGGCAACAACGTCTGCGCCAGCTACGGGACTGGAAGCCGAAGAAACCCAAGTGGGACCCGAATCCCGTGCACACCGTTGGCGACGTGGACTTACCGGACGACATTCGGAATATTCTCAGCCAGGGCCTCAAATTCGCCGTGGAACCGAAAAAATCGCCTGTGGAACTTCTAAGCCTTGTGAGGCAAGTGGGACAACAAGCTCCAGATTCCGACAAGGACAGGTGCGTTTCCGAGGGCGTGGACGTTCTGGTCAAGCATATACCGTCCTCCAGGAGACTACCTGTACGCCGCACCGCCACCTTTCTTCGAACCCATGGACTTTTCTTGGTGCCGTCTGACAAAGAAGGGGGCTTCACAGTGCTCACCACAGGCGAGTACAACTCGAGAGCCATCTCTGCCTTGGAGTCAACTTTTCACAGGAAGGACACCGTAAACCTTTCCAAGGTAAAAAGCCAAGCCTTGCGCCTATGCAAGACCGCAAAACTTGACGCGCTAGCCCGGAACCTGAAGTCAACCAACCGTTTAACAGGAAATGTCTTTTTTTCTGCCAAGACACACAAACCAGGTTATCCGTTTAGGGTCATTGTTTCCGAGCAAGAATCCTGGCAGAAGCAACTCGCCACCTTCATTAAAAACAATCTAAAACTTTTAGTGATTGACGACCCTTTTGTGGTTGATAGCTCAGAACAGATCATCACTTTTTTATCCTCGTCTCATCACCAAGATCTTAAAGGATTCTCCGTCGATATCAAAGACTTGTACTATTCGTTGCCGCACCAGGAACTAATGAGTTGTATAGAAGAAGCTATCGATAGCCATGGCACTGTTCGCTTCCAGAATCAAATAGGGCTTTCCGCGAGTGATTTTCTGCGAATCCTAGACTTTTATTTGAAATCTTCCTTTGTCACGTGGAACGAACAAACCTACATCCAGAGGAAAGGTGTATGCATAGGCTCATGCACAGCCCCTGTTCTTAGTGAACTCTTTCTGGCCCACTATGACAGACTGCTGCTGAAAAGAATCGATAGTACCTGCGTTGTCAAAATCTTTCGATATGTAGACGACTATCTCGTCCTTTTAAAATGCAACAGTGAAGAATTCAAAATTGCAGTTCCCGAAGTTCAGTCCTTGTTTGACCAATGTTTGCATCCTCTCGTATTAACGTCTGAATTCCCAGAAGATAACAACATGCGGTTCCTTGACCTACGTCTTCATTTTTCTCCCGCGCATGCCTGCTGGTCATACGAACCCAGAGGTAAGAAGCCGCTCCTCTCATACGCGTCAGCACATTCGAAGTTGATAAAGCGAGGCATCATCAGCCTGTGCTTCCGCAACGCCCTTCAAAAAACCTGCGAACATCGACTTCATGACTGTCTTCACGGGCAGGTGGGTCGGCTCCTCGCGGCGGGCTACCCTTTACCTCTCCTGATATCAGTTGCAGGCAGCATAAAGAAAAAACGTTTGCCCACCCGGAAGGAGGATTACCGCAGAAATGTTGTAGTTGTGCCCTATCTGCACAATATTAGCCACGGTCTTAAGAAAGTTGGGAAACGCGCAGGCGTCAACGTGGTTTTTTCTGCGCCCAACAAGCTCGCCTCTCTCTGCAGGAGAGTTAACAACCAGCAAGTTCACCGTGGTTGTGGGCAAACGCACAGCAATCCCCACGTTCCTTGTGCCTCCGGTGTTGTGTACTCTGTCCCCTTATCCTGCGGGAAGGAATACATTGGTCAAACGGGAAGATGCATCAATGTCAGACTTCAAGAGCATAATAATAATGTAGGTAATATAGCCATCACTGGAAATCTGGTCAAGCACTGCAAAAAATGTGAAAGCAAAACCTGCGCCCCAATTTTTAACCAATGTACAATCATTGGGAAAGGACGAGATCGTACGTCGAGAGAAATAATTGAGGCTTGCAACATCCGTCGTGCAAAAGACCACTGTGTTAGTACATCTTCCATTAGTTTATCTCAGAAAGAATTGGATTTTCTGAGAACAGCAGGGCATGGGTTCTGAATCTTGGCGTTTGATTTTTATCCCTTCCTGTTTTTTAGTGTTGTTTTTCCCCGGGTTTTTAATTGTGATATAGGGTTAGTTTTTATTCGTCGCAGGCCTTTACTCCTCCTTTTAGTTGTTTCGTGCTTTTAGCCTTTTTTTGGCCTCCTTAAAAATTCATCTTCCGTGAGGCCTTAATGTGTTTGTTGATTGCCGGCCCTTCATACCTCCCAGCCTACCAGGTATTAATGTTTCTAAAGTGTTTCTTTAAATGTTCTTAACGATTTTTATGTTTTTAATGCCATCATTTCTGTTATTGATTGTCTATAGCTTTTAGCCCCTTTAGGGCGACCTCATCTTTCATTACCGATCATCCGTTATTTCGCGCCTTGGCCCTATACACCCTCCGCTTCTCTTTATCGTCTTTCACCGCCACCACATTCACCAACATACTGTATCTACTGACGTGACTGTCTTCTGGATTCCGGTGACCGAGCAACCTTTTATCTATGTTCCACCCCCTCATGATTGCTATATATTCTCTGTATTTCGCAATAAAAATTCAGTTGATAGTTCAGCGCCTGTGTACGTCTTTCCTTGTTTCTTGTGTCCCGTCCTTTGCGCTGCTCCACCACGATGCAACAGCACCAACTAGCCCAGCAACTTGCTCTTCTAAAGACAAAGAGACGACAGGACGGGCGCTGACTATCATCTTGCTGAAACAGAAGCAAACCAGCCTCGACTTTCATGTGGTGGCAGCCACAAGGTTGACCAGCGTGATGGAAGAATTGTGCTTAGGTGGATCACACAGAAAGGAGCCCAATGTGGAAGAAATATGCTCATTAAAGATTGCTGACTGTGCGAGTTGGTGGGACATGATTGGAAAATAACATCAAGAAAACAGACATAGACAAGAGAAGACACATAGACGACATGACGGGCGCTGACTATCCTCTTCTTCAAACATAAGGAAACGACCGTCGACTTTCAGGTGGTGGCAGCCACAAGGTTGACCAGCGTGATGGCAGAATTGTGCTTAGATGGATGACATAGAAAAGAGCCCAATGTGGAAGAAGTACGTTCATTAAAAATTGCAGACTGTGCGAGTTGGTGGGACATGATTGGAAATGAACAGCAAGAAAACAGACATAGACAAGAGAAGACACATAGACGGCAGGACGGGCGCTGACTATCCTCTTCCTGAAGCAGAAGGAAACCACCGTCGAATTTCAGGTGGTGGGAGCCACAAGGTTCACAAGCGTGACGGCAGAATTCTACTTAGGTGGATGACACAGAAAATAGCCCAATGTGGCAGAAATACCTTCATTAAAAACAGCTGACTGTACGAGTTGGTGGGACATGATTGGAAATGAACAGCAAGAGAACAGACGTAGACAAGAGAAGACACATAGACGAGAGGACGGACGTTGACTATCCTCTTCATGAAACAGAAGGAATCCACCCTCGACATTCAGGTGGTGGCAGCCATAAGGTTGTCCAGCGTGACGGCAGAATTGTGCTTAGGTGGATGACAGAGAAAGGAGCAAAATGTGAACGAAATACGTTCATTCAAAATTGCTGATGGGGCGGGTTGGTGGAACATGATTGGAAAGAACCAGCAAGAAAACAATTCGAGAGAAGAGAAGAAACAGACGACAGGATGGGCGCTGACTATCCTCTTCTTGATACAGAAGGAAACCACCCTCGAACTTCAGTTGGTGGCAGCCACAAGGTTGACGAGCGTGATGGCCGAATCGTGCTTAGGCGGATGACACAGAAAGGAGCCCAATGTGGAAGAAATACGTTCATTAAAAACTGCTGACTTTGTTAGTTGGTGGGACATGATTGGAAATGAACAGCAAGAAAACAGACATAGAAGAGAAAAGACACATAGACGACAGGACGGGCGCTGGCTATCCTCCTCTTGAAACAGATGGAAACCGTCCTCGACTTTCAGGTGGCGGCAGCCACAAGGTTGACCAGCGTGATGGAAGAATTGTGCTTAGGTGGATGACACAGAAAGGTGCCCAATCTGGAAGAAATATGCTCTTTAAAAAATGCTGACTGTGCGAGTTGGTGGGACATGATTGCAAATTAACAGCAAGAAAACAGACATAGACAAGAGAAGACACATAGACGACAGGACGGGAGCTGACTATCCTCTTCATGAAACAGAAGGAATCCACCCTCGACTTTCAGGTGGTGGCAGCCGTAAGGTTGTCCAGCGTGACGGCAGATTTCTGCTTAGTTTGATGACACTGAAAGGAGCCCAATGTGGAAGAAATACGTTCATTAAAAACTGCTGACTGTGTTAGTTGGTGGGACAAGATTGGAAATGAACAGCAAGAAAACAGACATTGACAAGAAAAGACACATAGACGACAGGACGGGCGCTGGCTATCCTCTTCTTGAAAAAGAAGGAAACCACCCTCGACTTTCAGGTGGTGGCAGCCGTAAGGTTGTCAGGCGTGACGGCAGATTTCTGCTTAGTTTGATGACACAGAAAGGAGCCAAATGTTGAAGAAATACGTTCATTAAAAATTGCTGACTGTGCGGCTTGGTGGGACATGATTATAAATGAACAGCCAGAAAACAGACATAGACAAGAGAAGACAAAGAGACGACAGGACGGGCGCTGACTATCATCTTGCTGAAACAGAAGCAAACCAGCCTCGACTTTCAGGTGGTGGCAGCCACAAGGTTGACCAGCGTGATGGAAGAATTGTGCTTAGTGGATCACACAGAAAGGAGCCCAATGTGGAAGAAATATGCTCATTAAAGATTGCTGACTGTGCGAGTTGGTGGGACATGATTGGAAAATAACATCAAGAAAACAGACATAGACAAGAGAAGACACATAGACGATAGGACGGCCGCTGATTATCCTCTTCTTGAAACAGAAGGAAATCACCCTCGACTTTCAGGTGGCTGCAACCACAAGGTTGACCAGCGTGATGACAGAATTGTGCTTAGGTGGATGACACAGAAAAGAGCCCAACAACGACAGTACGGGCGCTGACTATCCTCTTCTGGAAACGGAATGAAATCACCTTCCACTTTCAGGTGATGGCAGCCATAAGGTTGACCAGCGTGATGGCAGTATTGTACTTTGGTGGATGACACAGAAAGGAGCCCAATGTGGAAGAGATACGCGCACTAAAAATTGCAAACTGTCCGAGTTGGTGGGACATGATTGGAAATGAACAGGAAGAAAACAGGCATAGACAAGAGAAGACTCATAGACGGCAGGACGGGCGCTGACTATCCTCTTCCTGAAGCAGAAGGAAACCACCGTCGAATTTCAGGTGGTGGGAGCCACAAGGTTCACAAGCGTGACGGCAGAATTCTACTTGCGTGGATGACACAGAAAAGAGCCCAATTGTGAAGAAATACGTTCAATAAAAATTGCTGGCTGTGCGACTTGGTGGGACAGGATTGGAAATGAACAGCAAGAAAGCAGGCACAGACAACAGAAGACAAATAGACGACTGCACGGACGCTGACTATCCTCTTCCTGAAGCAGAAGGAAACCACCCTCGAATTTCAGGTGGTGGCAGCCACAACGTCGAAGAGCGTCATGGCAGAATTGTGCTTAGGTGGATGACAGAGAAAGGAGCAAAATGTGAACGAAATACGTTGATTCAAAATTGCTGATGGGGCGGGTTAGTGGGACATGATTGGAAATAACCAGCAAGAAAACAAATCGAGAGAAGAGAAGAAACAGACGACAGGACGGGCGCTGACTATCCTCTTCTTGATACAGAAGGAAACCACCCTCGAACTTCAGTTGGTGGCAGCCACAAGGTTGACCAGCGTGATTGCAGAATCGTGCTTAGGTTGATGACACAGAAAAGAGCCCAATGTGGAAGAAATACGTTCATTAAAACTGTTGACTGTGTTAGTTGGTGGGACATGATTGGAAATGAACAGCAAGAAAACAGACATAGACAAGAGAAGACACAGAGACGACAGGACGGGCGCTGACTATCATCTTGCTGAAAAAGAAGCAAACCAGCCTCGACTTTCAGGTGGTGGCAGCCACAAGGTTGACCAGCGCGATGGAAGAATTGAGCTTAAGAGGATGACACAGAAAGGAGCCCAATGTGGAAGAAATACGTTCATTAAAAACTGCTGACTGTGTTAGTTGGTGGGACATGATTGGAAATGAACAGCAAGAAAACAGACATAGACAAGAAAAGACACATAGACGACAGGACGGGCGCTGGCTATCCTCCTCTTGAAACAGATGGAAACCGTCCTCGACTTTCAGGTGGCGGCAGCCACAAGGTTGACCAGCGTGATGGAAGAATTGTGCTTAGGTGGATGACACAGAAAGGAGCCCAATCTGGAAGAAATATGCTCTTTAAAAAATGCTGACAGTGCGAGTTGGTGGGACATGATTGGAAATTAACAGCAAGAAAACAGACATAGACAAGAGAAGACACATAGACGACATGACGGCCGCTGACTATCCTCTTCTTCAAACATAAGGAAACGACCGTCGACTTTCAGGTGGTGGCAGCCACAAGGTTGACCAGCGTGATGGCAGAATTGTGCTTAGATGGATGACACAGAAAAGAGCCCAATGTGGAAGAAGTACGTTCATTAAAAATTGCAGACTGTGCGAGTTGGTGGGACATGATTGGAAATGAACAGCAAGAAAACAGACATAGACAAGAGAAGACACATAGACGGCAGGACGGGCGCTGACTATCCTCTTCCTGAAGCAGAAGGAAACCACCGTCGAATTTCAGGTGGTGGGAGCCACAAGGTTCACAAGCGTGACGGCAGAATTCTACTTAGGTGGATGACACAGAAAAGAGCCCAATGTGGTAGAAATACCTTCATTAAAAACAGCTGACTGTACGAGTTGGTGGGACATGATTGGAAATGAACAGCAAGAGAACAGACGTAGACAAGAGAAGACACATAGACGAGAGGACGGACGTTGACTATCCCCTTCATGAAACAGAAGGAATCCACCCTCGACTTTCAGGTGGTGGCAGCCATAAGGTTGTCCAGCGTGACGGCAGAATTGTGCTTAGGTGGATGACAGAGAAAGGAGCAAAATGTGAACGAAATACGTTCATTCAAAATTGCTGATGGGGCGGGTTGGTGGAACATGATTGGAAAGAACCAGCAAGAAAACAATTCGAGAGAAGAGAAGAAACAGACGACAGGACGGGCGCTGACTATCCTCTTCTTGATACAGAAGGAAACCACCCTCGAACTTCAGTTGGTGGCAGCCACAAGGTTGACGAGCGTGATGGCAGAATCGTGCTTAGGCGGATGACACAGAAAAGAGCCCAATGTGAAAGAAATACGTTCATTAAAAACTGCTGACTTTGTTAGTTGGTGGGACATGATTGGAAATGAACAGCAAGAAAACAGACATAGAAGAGAAAAGACACATAGACGACAGGACGGGCGCTGGCTATCCTCCTCTTGAAACAGATGGAAACCGTCCTCGACTTTCAGGTGGCGGCAGCCACAAGGTTGACCAGCGTGATGGAAGAATTGTGCTTAGGTGGATGACACAGAAAGGAGCCCATTCTGGAAGAAATATGCTCTTTAAAAAATGCTGACTGTGCGAGTTGGTGGGACATGATTGCAAATTAACAGCAAGAAAACAGACATAGACAAGAGAAGACACATAGACGACAGGACGGGAGCTGACTATCCTCTTCATGAAACAGAAGGAATCCACCCTCGACTTTCAGGTGGTGGCGGCCATAAGGTTGTCCAGCGTGACGGCAGATTTCTGCTTAGTTTGATGACACTGAAAGGAGCCCAATGTGGAAGAAATACGTTCATTAAAAACTGCTGACTGTGTTAGTTGGTGGGACATGATTGGAAATGAACAGCAAGAAAACAGACATAGACAAGAAAAGACACATAGACGACAGGACGGGCGCTGGCTATCCTCTTCTTGAAAAAGAAGGAAACCACCCTCGACTTTCAGGTGGTGGCAGCCGTAAGGTTGTAAGGCGTGACGGCAGATTTCTGCTTAGTTTGATGACACAGAAAGGAGCCAAATGTTGAAGAAATATGTTCATTAAAAATTGCTGACTGTGCGGCTTGGTGGGGCATGATTATAAATGAACAGCCAGAAAACAGACATAGACAAGAGAAGACAAAGAGACGACAGGACGGGCGCTGACTATCATCTTGCTGAAACAGAAGCAAACCAGCCTCGACTTTCAGGTGGTGGCAGCCACAAGGTTGACCAGCGTGATGGAAGAATTGTGCTTAGGTGGATCACACAAAAAGGAGCCCAATGTGGAAGAAATATGCTCATTAAAGATTGCTGACTGTGCGAGTTGGTGGGACATGATTGGAAAATAACATCAAGAAAACAGACATAGACAAGAGAAGACACATAGACGATAGGACGGCCGCTGATTATCCTCTTCTTGAAACAGAAGGAAATCTCCCTCGACTTTCAGGTGGCTGCAACCACAAGGTTGACCAGCGTGATGGCAGAATTGTGCTTAGGTGGATGACACAGAAAAGAGCCCAACAACGACAGGACGGGCGCTGACTATCCTCTTCTGGAAACGGAATGAAATCACCTTCCACTTTCAGGTGATGGCAGCCATAAGGTTGACCAGCGTGATGGCAGTATTGTACTTTGGTGGATGACACAGAAAGGTGCCCAATGTGGAAGAGATACGCGCACTAAAAATTGCAAACTGTCCGAGTTGGTGGGACATGATTGGAAATGAACAGGAAGAAAACAGGCATAGACAAGAGAAGACACATAGACGGCAGAACGGGCGCTGACTATCCTCTTCCTGAAGCAGAAGGAAACCACCGTCGAATTTCAGGTGGTGGGAGCCACAAGGTTCACAAGCGTGACGGCAGAATTCTACTTGCGTGGATGACACAGAAAAGAGTCCAATGTGGTAGAAATACGTTCATTAAAAACTGCTGACTGTGCGAGTTGGTGGGACAAGATTGGAAATGAACAGCAAGAAAACAGACGTAGACAAGAGAAGACACATAGACGAGGGGACGGGCGCTGACTATCCTCTTCCTGAAACAGAAGGAAACCAGCCTCGAATTTCAGGTGGTGGGAGCCACAAGGTTCACCAGTGTGATGGCAGAATTGTGCTTAGGTGGATGACACAGAAAAGAGCCCAATTGTGAAGAAATACGTTCATTAAAAATTGCTGGCTGTGCGACTTGGTGGGACATGATTGGAAATGAACAGCAAGAAAGCAGGCACAGACAACAGAAGACAAATAGACGACTGCACGGACGCTGACTATCCTCTTCCTGAAGCAGAAGGAAACCACTCTCGAATTTCAGGTGGTGGCAGCCACAACGTCGAACAGCGTCATGGCAGAATTGTGCTTAGGTGGATGACAGAGAAAGGAGCAAAATGTGAACGAAATACGTTCATTCAAAATTGCTGATGGGGCGGGTTGGTGGAACATGATTGGAAAGAACCAGCAAGAAAACAAATCGAGAGAAGAGAAGAAACAGACAACAGGACGGGCGCTGACTATCCTCTTCTTGATACAGAAGGAAACCACCCTCGAACTTCAGTTGGTGGCAGCCACAAGGTTGACCAGCGTGATGGCAGAATCGTGCTTAGGTTGATGACACAGAAAAGAGCCCAATGTGGAAGAAATACGTTCATTAAAACTGTTGACAGTGTTAGATGGTGGGACATGATTGGAAATGAACAGCAAGAAAACAGACATAGACAAGAGAAGACACAGAGACGACAGGACGGGCGCTGACTATCATCTTGCTGAAAAAGAAGCAAACCAGCCTCGACTTTCAGGTGGTGGCAGCCACAAGGTTGACCAGCGCGATGGAAGAATTGAGCTTAAGAGGATGACACAGAAAGGAGCGCAATGTGGAAGAAATACGTTCATTAAAAACTGCTGACTGTGTTAGTTGGTGGGACATGATTGGAAATGAACAGCAAGAAAACAGACATAGACAAGAAAAGACACATAGACGACAGGACGGGCGCTGGCTATCCTCCTCTTGAAAGAGATGGAAACCGTCCTCGACTTTCAGGTGGCGGCAGCCACAAGGTTGACCAGCGTGATGGAAGAATTGTGCTTAGGTGGATGACACAGAAAGGAGCCCAATCTGGAAGAAATATGCTCTTTAAAAAATGCTGACAGTGCGAGTTGGTGGGACATGATTGGAAATTAAAAGCAAGAAAACAGACATAGACAAGAGAAGACACATAGACGACAGGACGGGAGCTGACTATCCTATTCATGAAACAGAAGGAATCCACCCTCGACTTTCAGGTGGTGGCAGCCATAAGGTTGTCCAGCGTGACGGCAGATTTCTGCTTAGTTTGATGACACTGAAAGGAGCCCAATGTGGAAGAAATACGTTCATTAAAAACTGCTGACTGTGTTAGTTCGTGGGACATGATTCGAAATGAACAGCAAGAAAACAGACATAGACAAGAAAAGACACATAGACGACAGGACAGGCGCTGGCTATCCTCTACTTGAAACAGAAGGAAACCACCCTCGACTTTCAGGTGGTGACAGCCGTAAGGTTGTTAGGCGTGACGGCAGATTTCTGCTCAGTTTGATGACACAGAAAGGAGCCAAATGTTGAAGAAATACGTTCATTAAAAATTGCTGACTGTGCGGCTTGGTGGGACATGATTATAAATGAACAGCAAGAAAACAGACATAGACAAGACAAGACACAGAGACGACAGGACGGGCGCTGACTATCATCTTGCTGAAACAGAAGCAAACTAGCCTCGACTTTCAGGTGGTGGCAGCCACAAGGTTGACCAGCGTGATGGAAGAATTGTACTTAGGTGGATCACACAGAAAGGAGCCCAATATGGAAGAAATATGCTCATTAAAGATTGCTGACTGTGCGAGTTGGTGGGACATGATTGGAAAATAACATCAAGAAAACAGACATAGACAAGAGAAGACACATAGACGACAGGACGGGAGCTGACTATCCTCTTCATGAAACAGAAGGAATCCACCCTCGACTTTCAGGTGGTGGCAGTCACAATGTTGACCAGCGTGATGGCAGAATTGTGCTTAGGTGGATGACACAGAAAAGAGCCCAATGTGGTAGAAATACGTTCATTAAAAACAGCTGATATTACGAGTTGGTGGGACATGATTGGAAATGAACAGCAAGAGAACAGACGTAGACAAGAGAAGACACATAGACGAGAGGACGGACGTTGACTATCCTCTTCATGAAACAGAAGGAATCCACCCTCGACTTTGAGGTGGTGGCAGCCATAAGGTTGTCGAGCGTGACGGCAGAATTGTGCTTAGGTGGATGACAGAGAAAGGAGCAAAATGTGAACGAAATACGTTCATTCAAAATTGCTGATGGGGCGGGTTGGTGGAACATGATTGGAAAGAACCAGCAAGAAAACAATTCGAGAGAAGAGAAGAAACAGACGACAGGACGGGCGCTGACTATCCTCTTCTTGATACAGAAGGAAACCACCCTCGAACTTCAGTTGGTGGCAGCCACAAGGTTGACGAGCGTGATGGCAGAATCGTGCTTAGGCGGATGACACAGAAAGGAGCCCAATGTGGAAGAAATACGTTCATTAAAAACTGCTGACTGTGTTAGTTGGCGGTACATGATTTTAAATGAACAGCAAGAAAACAGACATAGACAAGAAAAGACACACAGACGACAGGACGGGCGCTGACTATCCTCTTGCTGAAAAAGAAGCAAACCGGCCTCGACTTTCAGGTGGTGGCAGCCACAAGGTTGACCAGCGTGATGGCAGAATTGTGCTTAGGTGGATGACACAGAAAGGAGCCCAATGTGGAAGAAATACGTTCATTAAAAACTGCTGACTGTGTTAGTTGGTGGGACATGATTGGAAATGAACAGCAAGAAAACATAGACAAGAAAAGACACATAGACGACAGGACGGGCGCTGGCTATCCTCCTCTTGAAACAGATGGAAACCGTCCTCGACTTTCAGGTGGCGGCAGCCACAAGGTTGACCAGCGTGATGGAAGAATTGTGCTTAGGTGGATGACACAGAAAGGAGCCCAATCTGGAAGAAATATGCTCTTTAAAAAATGCTGACTGTGCGAGTTGGTGGGACATGATTGCAAATTAACAGCAAGAAAACAGACATAGACAAGAAAAGACACATAGAAGACAGGACGGGCGCTGGCTATCATCTTGCTGAAACAGAAGCAAACCAGCCTCGACTTTCAGGTGGTGGCAGCCACAAGGTTGACCAGCGTGATGGAAGAATTGTGCTTAGGTGGATCACACAGAAAGGAGCCCAATATGGAAGAAATACGTTCATTAAAAACTGCTGACTGTGTTAGTTGGCGGGACATGATTGGAAATGAACAGCAAGAAAACAGACATAGACAAGAGAAGACACATAGACGACATGACGGCCGCTGACTATCCTCTTCTTCAAACATAAGGAAACGACCGTCGACTTTCAGGTGGTGGCAGCCACAAAGTTGACCAGCGTGATGGCAGAATTGTGCTTAGATGGATGACACAGAAAAGAGCCCAATGTGGAAGAAGTACGTTCATTAAAAATTGCAGACTGTGCGAGTTGGTGGGACATGATTGGAAATGAACAGCAAGAAAACAGACATAGACAAGAGAAGACACATAGACGGCAGGACGGGCGCTGACTATCCTCTTCCTGAAGCAGAAGGAAACCACCGTCGAATTTCAGGTGGTGGGAGCCACAAGGTTCACAAGCGTGACGGCAGAATTCTACTTAGGTGGATGACACAGAAAAGAGCCCAATGTGGTAGAAATACCTTCATTAAAAACAGCTGACTGTACGAGTTGGTGGGACATGATTGGAAATGAACAGCAAGAGAACAGACGTAGACAAGAGAAGACACATAGACGAGAGGACGGACATTGACTATCCCCTTCATGAAACAGAAGGAATCCACCCTCGACTTTCAGGTGGTGGCAGCCATAAGGTTGTCCAGCGTGACGGCAGAATTGTGCTTAGGTGGATGACAGAGAAAGGAGCAAAATGTGAACGAAATACGTTCATTCAAAATTGCTGATGGGGCGGGTTGGTGGAACATGATTGGAAAGAACCAGCAAGAAAACAATTCGAGAGAAGAGAAGAAACAGACGACAGGACGGGCGCTGACTATCCTCTTCTTGATACAGAAGGAAACCACCCTCGAACTTCAGTTGGTGGCAGCCACAAGGTTGACGAGCGTGATGGCAGAATCGTGCTTAGGCGGATGACACAGAAAAGAGCCCAATGTGAAAGAAATACGTTCATTAAAAACTGCTGACTTTGTTAGTTGGTGGGACATGATTGGAAATGAACAGCAAGAAAACAGACATAGAAGAGAAAAGACACATAGACGACAGGACGGGCGCTGGCTATCCTCCTCTTGAAACAGATGGAAACCGTCCTCGACTTTCAGGTGGCGGCAGCCACAAGGTTGACCAGCGTGATGGAAGAATTGTGCTTAGGTGGATGACACAGAAAGGAGCCCATTCTGGAAGAAATATGCTCTTTAAAAAATGCTGACTGTGCGAGTTGGTGGGACATGATTGCAAATTAACAGCAAGAAAACAGACATAGACAAGAGAAGACACATAGACGACAGGACGGGAGCTGACTATCCTCTTCATGAAACAGAAGGAATCCACCCTCGACTTTCAGGTGGTGGCGGCCATAAGGTTGTCCAGCGTGACGGCAGATTTCTGCTTAGTTTGATGACACTGAAAGGAGCCCAATGTGGAAGAAATACGTTCATTAAAAACTGCTGACTGTGTTAGTTGGTGGGACATGATTGGAAATGAACAGCAAGAAAACAGACATAGACAAGAAAAGACACATAGACGACAGGACGGGCGCTGGCTATCCTCTTCTTGAAAAAGAAGGAAACCACCCTCGACTTTCAGGTGGTGGCAGCCGTAAGGTTGTAAGGCGTGACGGCAGATTTCTGCTTAGTTTGATGACACAGAAAGGAGCCAAATGTTGAAGAAATACGTTCATTAAAAATTGCTGACTGTGCGGCTTGGTGGGGCATGATTATAAATGAACAGCCAGAAAACAGACATAGACAAGAGAAGACAAAGAGACGACAGGAGGGGCGCTGACTATCATCTTGCTGAAACAGAAGCAAACCAGCCTCGACTTTCAGGTGGTGGCAGCCACAAGGTTGACCAGCGTGATGGAAGAATTGTGCTTAGGTGGATCACACAAAAAGGAGCCCAATGTGGAAGAAATATGCTCATTAAAGATTGCTGACTGTGCGAGTTGGTGGGACATGATTGGAAAATAACATCAAGAAAACAGACATAGACAAGAGAAGACACATAGACGATAGGACGGCCGCTGATTATCCTCTTCTTGAAACAGAAGGAAATCACCCTCGACTTTCAGGTGGCTGCAACCACAAGGTTGACCAGCGTGATGGCAGAATTGTGCTTAGGTGGATGACACAGAAAAGAGCCCAACAACGACAGGACGGGCGCTGACTATCCTCTTCTGGAAACGGAATGAAATCACCTTCCACTTTCAGGTGATGGCAGCCATAAGGTTGACCAGCGTGATGGCAGTATTGTACTTTGGTGGATGACACAGAAAGGTGCCCAATGTGGAAGAGATACGCGCACTAAAAATTGCAAACTGTCCGAGTTGGTGGGACATGATTGGAAATGAACAGGAAGAAAACAGGCATAGACAAGAGAAGACACATAGACGGCAGGACGGGCGCTGACTATCCTCTTCCTGAAGCAGAAGGAAACCACCGTCGAATTTCAGGTGGTGGGAGCCACAAGGTTCACAAGCGTGACGGCAGAATTCTACTTGCGTGGATGACACAGAAAAGAGTCCAATGTGGTAGAAATACGTTCATTAAAAACTGCTGACTGTGCGAGTTGGTGGGACAAGATTGGAAATGAACAGCAAGAAAACAGACGTAGACAAGAGAAGACACATAGACGAGGGGACGGGCGCTGACTATCCTCTTCCTGAAACAGAAGGAAACCAGCCTCGAATTTCAGGTGGTGGGAGCCACAAGGTTCACCAGTGTGATGGCAGAATTGTGCTTAGGTGGATGACACAGAAAAGAGCCCAATTGTGAAGAAATACGTTCATTAAAAATTGCTGGCTGTGCGACTTGGTGGGACATGATTGGAAATGAACAGCAAGAAAGCAGGCACAGACAACAGAAGACAAATAGACGACTGCACGGACGCTGACTATCCTCTTCCTGAAGCAGAAGGAAACCACTCTCGAATTTCAGGTGGTGGCAGCCACAACGTCGAACAGCGTCATGGCAGAATTGTGCTTAGGTGGATGACAGAGAAAGGAGCAAAATGTGAACGAAATACGTTCATTCAAAATTGCTGATGGGGCGGGTTGGTGGAACATGATTGGAAAGAACCAGCAAGAAAACAAATCGAGAGAAGAGAAGAAACAGACAACAGGACGGGCGCTGACTATCCTCTTCTTGATACAGAAGGAAACCACCCTCGAACTTCAGTTGGTGGCAGCCACAAGGTTGACCAGCGTGATGGCAGAATCGTGCTTAGGTTGATGACACAGAAAAGAGCCCAATGTGGAAGAAATACGTTCATTAAAACTGTTGACAGTGTTAGATGGTGGGACATGATTGGAAATGAACAGCAAGAAAACAGACATAGACAAGAGAAGACACAGAGAGGACAGGACGGGCGCTGACTATCATCTTGCTGAAAAAGAAGCAAACCAGCCTCGACTTTCAGGTGGTGGCAGCCACAAGGTTGACCAGCGCGATGGAAGAATTGAGCTTAAGAGGATGACACAGAAAGTAGCGCAATGTGGAAGAAATACGTTCATTAAAAACTGCTGACTGTGTTAGTTGGTGGGACATGATTGGAAATGAACAGCAAGAAAACAGACATAGACAAGAAAAGACACATAGACGACAGGACGGGCGCTGGCTATCCTCCTCTTGAAACAGATGGAAACCGTCCTCGACTTTCAGGTGGCGGCAGCCACAAGGTTGACCAGCGTGATGGAAGAATTGTGCTTAGGTGGATGACACAGAAAGGAGCCCATTCTGGAAGAAATATGCTCTTTAAAAAATGCTGACTGTGCGAGTTGGTGGGACATGATTGCAAATTAACAGCAAGAAAACAGACATAGACAAGAGAAGACACATAGACGACAGGACGGGAGCTGACTATCCTCTTCATGAAACAGAAGGAATCCACCCTCGACTTTCAGGTGGTGGCAGCCATAAGGTTGTCCAGCGTGACGGCAGATTTCTGCTTAGTTTGATGACACTGAAAGGAGCCCAATGTGGAAGAAATACGTTCATTAAAAACTGCTGACTGTGTTAGTTGGTGGGACATGATTGGAAATGAACAGCAAGAAAACAGACATAGACAAGAAAAGACACATAGACGACAGGACGGGCGCTGGCTATCCTCTTCTTGAAAAAGAAGGAAACCACCCTCGACTTTCAGGTGGTGACAGCCGTAAGGTTGTTTGGCGTGACGGCAGATTTCTGCTCAGTTTGATGACACAGAAAGGAGCCAAATGTTGAAGAAATACGTTCATTAAAAATTGCTGACTGTGCGGCTTGGTGGGACATGATTATAAATGAACAGCAAGAAAACAGACATAGACAAGACAAGACACAGAGACGACAGGACGGGCGCTGTCTATCCTCCTCTTGAAACAGATGGAAACCGTCCTCGACTTTCAGGTGGAGGCAGCCACAAGGTTGACCAGCGTGATGGAAGAATTGTGCTTAGGTGGATGACACAGAAAGGAGCCCAATCTGGAAGAAATATGCTCTTTAAAAAATGCTGACAGTGCGAGTTGGTGGGACATGATTGGAAATTAACAGCAAGAAAACAGACATAGACAAGAGAAGACACATAGACGACAGGACGGGAGCTGACTATCCTATTCATGAAACAGAAGGAATCCACCCTCGACTTTCAGGTGGTGGCAGCCATAAGGTTGTCCAGCGTGATGGCAGATTTCTGCTTAGTTTGATGACACTGAAAGGAGCCTAATTTGGAAGAAATACGTTCATTAAAAACTGCTGACTGTGTTAGTTGGTGGGATATGATTGGAAATGAACAGCAAGAAAACAGACATAGACAAGAAAAGACACATAGACGACAGGACGGGCGCTGGCTGTCCTCTACTTGAAACAGATGGAAACCGTCCTCGACTTTCAGGTGGCGGCAGCCACAAGGTTGACCAGCGTGATGGAAGAATTGTGCTTAGGTGGATGACACAGAAAGGAGCCCAATCTGGAAGAAATATGCTCTTTAAAAAATGCTGACTGTGCGAGTTGGTGGGACATGATTCCAAATTAACAGCAAGAAAACAGACATAGACAAGAAAAGACACATAGAAGACAGGACGGGCGCTGGCTATCCTCTTCTTGAAACAGAAGGAAACCACCCTCGACTTTCAGGTGGTGACAGCCGTAAGGTTGTTAGGCGTGACGGCAGATTTCTGCTCAGTTTGATGACACAGAAAGGAGCCAAATGTTGAAGAAATACGTTCATTAAAAATTGCTGACTGTGCGGCTTGGTGGGACATGATTATAAATGAACAGCAAGAAAACAGACATAGACAAGACAAGACACAGAGACGACAGGACGGGCGCTGACTATCATCTTGCTGAAACAGAAGCAAACCAGCCTCGACTTTCAGGTGGTGGCAGTCACAATGTTGACCAGCGTGATGGCAGAATTGTGCTTAGGTGGATGACACAGAAAAGAGCCCAATGTGGTAGAAATACGTTCATTAAAAACAGCTGATATTACGAGTTGGTGGGACATGATTGGAAATGAACAGCAAGAGAACAGACGTAGACAAGAGAAGACACATAGACGAGAGGACAGACGTTGACTATCCTCTTCATGAAACAGAAGGAATCCACCCTCGACTTTCAGGTGGTGGCAGCCATAAGGTTGTCCAGCGTGACGGCAGAATTGTGCTTAGGTGGATGACAGAGAAAGGAGCAAAATGTGAACGAAATACGTTCATTCAAAATTGCTGATGGGGCGGGTTGGTGGAACATGATTGGAAAGAACCAGCAAGAAAACAATTCGAGAGAAGAGAAGAAACAGACGACAGGACGGCCGCTGACTATCCTCTTCTTGATACAGAAGGAAACCACCCTCGAACTTCAGTTGGTGGCAGCCACAAGGTTGACCAGCGTGATGGAAGAATTGTGCTTAGGTGGATGACACAGAAAGGAGCCCAATCTGGAAGAAATATGCTCTTTAAAAAATGCTGACAGTGCGAGTTGGTGGGACATGATTGGAAATGAACAGCAAGAAAACAGACATAGACAAGAAAAGACACAGAGACGACAGGACGGGCGCTGACTATCCTCTTGCTGAAAAAGAAGCAAACCGGCCTCGACTTTCAGGAGGTGGCAGCCACAAGGTTGACCAGCGTGATGGCAGAATTGTGCTTAGGTGGATGACACAGAAAGGAGCCCAATGTGGAAGAAATACGTTCATTAAAAACTGCTGACTGTGTTAGTTGGTGCGACATGATTGGAAATGAACAGCAAGAAAACAGACATAGACAAGAAAAGACACATAGACGACAGGACGGGCGCTGGCTATCCTCCTCTTGAAACAGATGGAAACCGTCCTCGACTTTCAGGTGGCGGCAGCCACAAGGTTGACCAGCGTGATGGAAGAATTGTGCTTAGGTGGATGACACAGAAAGGAGCCCATTCTGGAAGAAATATGCTCTTTAAAAAATGCTGACTGTGCGAGTTGGTGGGACATGATTGCAAATTAACAGCAAGAAAACAGACATAGACAAGAGAAGACACATAGACGACAGGACGGGAGCTGACTATCCTCTTCATGAAACAGAAGAAATCCACCCTCGACTTTCAGGTGGTGGCAGCCATAAGGTTGTCCAGCGTGACGGCAGATTTCTGCTTAGTTTGATGACACTGAAAGGAGCCCAATGTGGAAGAAATACGTTCATTAAAAACTGCTGACTGTGTTAGTTGGTGGGACATGATTGGAAATGAACAGCAAGAAAACAGACATAGAGAAGAAAAGACACATAGACGACAAGACGGGCGCTGGGTATCCTCTTCTTGAAAAAGAAGGAAACCACCCTCGACTTTCAGGTGGTGGCAGCCGTAAGGTTGTCAGGCGTGACGGCAGATTTCTGCTTAGTTTGATGACACAGAAAGGAGCCAAATGTTGAAGAAATACGTTCATTAAAAATTGCTGACTGTGCGGCTTGGTGGGACATGATTATAAATGAACAGCCAGAAAACAGACATAGACAAGAGAAGACAAAGAGACGACAGGACGGGCGCTGACTATCATCTTGCTGAAACAGAAGCAAACCAGCCTCGACTTTCAGGTGGTGGCAGCCACAAGGTTGACCAGCGTGATGGAAGAATTGTGCTTAGGTGGATCACACAGAAAGGAGCCCAATGTGGAAGAAATATGCTCATTAAAGATTGCTGACTGTGCGAGTTGGTGGGACATGATTGGAAAATAACATCAAGAAAACAGACATAGACAAGAGAAGACACATAGACGATAGGACGGCCGCTGATTATCCTCTTCTTGAAACAGAAGGAAATTACCCTCGACTTTCAGGTGGCTGCAACCACAAGGTTGACCAGCGTGATGGCAGAATTGTGCTTAGGTGGATGACACAGAAATACAGGACGGGCGCTGACTATCCTCTTCTGGAAACGGAATGAAATCACCTTCCACTTTCAGGTGATGGCAGCCATAAGGTTGAACAGCGTGATGGTAGTATTGTACTTTGGTGGATGACACAGAAAGGAGCCCAATGTGGAAGAGATACGCGCACTAAAAATTGCAAACTGTCCGAGTTGGTGGGACATGATTGGAAATGAACAGGAAGAAAACAGGCATAGACAAGAGAAGACACATAGACGGCAGGACGGGCGCTGACTATCCTCTTCCTGAAGCAGAAGGAAACCACCGTCGAATTTCAGGTGGTGGGAGCCACAAGGTTCACAAGCGTGACGGCAGAATTCTACTTGCGTGGATGACACAGAAAAGAGTCCAATGTGGTAGAAATACGTTCATTAAAAACTGCTGACTGTGCGAGTTGGTGGGACAAGATTGGAAATGAACAGCAAGACAACAGACGTAGACAAGAGAAGACACATAGACGAGGGGACGGGCGCTGACTATCCTCTTCCTGAAACAGAAGGAAACCAGCCTCGAATTTCAGGTGGTGGGAGCCACAAGGTTCACCAGAGTGATGGCAGAATTGTGCTTAGGTGGATGACACAGAAAAGAGCCCAATTGTGAAGAAATACGTTCATTAAAAATTGCTGGCTGTGCGACTTGGTGGGACATGATTGGAAATGAACAGCAAGAAAGCAGGCACAGACAACAGAAGACAAATAGACGACTGCACGGACGCTGACTATCCTCTTCCTGAAGCAGAAGGAAACCACCCTCGAATTTCAGGTGGTGGCAGCCACAACGTCGAACAGCGTCATGGCAGAATTGTGCTTAGGTGGATGACAGAGAAAGGAGCAAAATGTGAACGAAATACGTTCATTCAAAATTGCTGATGGGGCGGGTTGGTGGAACATGATTGGAAAGAACCAGCAAGAAAACAAATCGAGAGAAGTGAAGAAACAGACGACAGGACGGGCGCTGACTATCCTCTTCTTGATACAGAAGGAAACCACCCTCGAACTTCAGTTGGTGGCAGCCACAAGGTTGACCAGCGTGATGGCAGAATCGTGCTTAGGTTGATGACACAGAAAAGAGCCCAATGTGGAAGAAATACGCTCATTAAAACTGTTGACTGTGTTAGTTGGTGGGACATGATTGGAAATGAACAGCAAGAAAACAGACATAGACAAGAGAAGACACAGAGACGACAGGACGGGCGCTGACTATCATCTTGCTGAAAAAGAAGCAAACCAGCCTCGACTTTCAGGTGGTGGCAGCCACAAGGTTGACCAGCGCGATGGAAGAATTGAGCTTAAGAGGATGACACAGAAAGGAGCCCAATGTGGAAGAAATACGTTCATTAAAAACTGCTGACTGTGTTAGTTGGTGGGACATGATTGGAAATGAACAGCAAGAAAACAGACATAGACAAGAAAAGACACATAGACGACAGGACGGGCGCTGGCTGTCCTCTACTTGAAACAGAAGGAAACCACCCTCGACTTTCAGGTGGTGACAGCCGTAAGGTTGTTAGGCGTGACGGCAGATTTCTGCTCAGTTTGATGACACAGAAAGGAGGCAAATGTTGAAGAAATACGTTCATTAAAAATTGCTGACTGTGCGGCTTGGTGGGACGTGATTATAAATGAACAGCAAGAAAACAGACATAGACAAGACAAGACACAGAGACGACAGGACGGGCGCTGACTATCATCTTGCTGAAACAGAAGCAAACCAGCCTCGACTTTCAGGTGGTGGCAGCCACAAGGTTGACCAGCGTGATGGAAGAATTGTGCTTAGGTGGATCACACAGAAAGGAGCCCAATATGGAAGAAATATGCTCATTAAAGATTGCTGACTGTGCGAGTTGGTGGGACATGATTGGAAAATAACATCAAGAAAACAGACATAGACAAGAGAAGACACATAGACGACAGGACGGGAGCTGACTATCCTCTTCATGAAACAGAAGGAATCCACCCTCGACTTTCAGGTGGTGGCAGTCACAATGTTGACCAGCGTGATGGCAGAATTGTGCTTAGGTGGATGACACAGAAAGGAGCCCAATGTGGAAGAGATACGCGCACTAAAAATTGCTGACTGTGCGAGTTAGTGGAACATGATTGGAAATGAACAGGAAGAAAACAGGCATAGACAAGAGAAGACACATAGACGACAGGACGGGCGCTGACTATCCTCTTCCTCAAACATAAGGAAACGACCGTCGACTTTCAGGTGGTGGCAGCCACAAGGTTGACCAGCCTGATGGCAGAATTGTGCTTAGATGGATGACACAGAAAAGAGCCCAATGTGGAATAAATACGTTCATTAAAAATTGCTGAGTGTGCGACTTGGTGGGACATGATTGGAAATGAACAGCAAGAAAACAGACATAGACAAGAGAAGACACATAGACGACAGGACCGGCGCTGACTATCCTCTTGCTGAAAAAGAAGCAAACCAGCCTCGACTATCAGGTGGTGGCAGCCACAAGGTTGACCAGCGTGATGGAAGAATTGTGCTTAGGTGGATCACACAGAAAGGAGCCCAATGTGGGAGAAATACGCTCATTAAAGATTGCTGACTGTGCGAGTTGGTGGGACATGATTGGAAAATAACATAAAAAAAACAGACATAGACAAGAGAAGACACATAGACGATAGGACGGCCGCTGATTATCTCTTCTTGAAACAGAAGGAAATCACCCTCGACTTTCAGGTGGCTGCAACCACAATGTTGACCAGCGTGATGGCAGAATTGTGCTTAGGTGGATGACACAGAAAAGAGCCCAATGTGGAAGAAATACGTTCATTAAAAACTGCTGACTGTGTTAGTTGGTGGGACATGATTGGAAATGAACAGCAAGAAAACAGACATAGACAAGAAAAGACACTTAGACGACAGGACGGGCGCTGGCTATCCTCCTCTTGAACAGATGGAAACCGTCCTCGACTTTCAGGTGGCGGCAGCCACAAGATTGACCAGCGTGATGGAAGAATTGTGCTTAGGTGGATGACACAGAAAGGAGCACAATCTGGAAGAAATATGCTCATTAAAAATTGCTGACTGTGCGAGTTGGTGGGACATGATTGGAAATTAACAGCAAGAAAACAGACATAGACAAGGGAAGGCACATAGACGACAGGACGGGAGCTGACTATCCTCTTCATGAAACAGAAGGAATCCACCCTCGACTTTCAGGCGGTGGCAGCCATAAGGTTGTCAAGCGTGACGGCAGATTTCTGCTTAGTTTGATGACACAGAAAGGAGCCCAATGTTGAAGAAATACGTTCATTAAAAATTGCTGACTCTGCGGCTTGGTGGGACATGTTTATAAATGAACAGCAAGAAAACAGACATAGACAAGAGAAGACACATAGACGACAGGACGGGCGCTGACTATCCTCTTCCTCAAACATAAGGAAACGACCGTCGACTTTCAGCTGGTGGCAGCCACAAGGTTGACCAGCGTGATGGCAGAATTGTGCTTAGATGGATGACACAGAAAAGAGCCCAATGTGGAATAAATACGTTCATTAAAAATTGCTGACTGTGCGACTTGGTGGGACATGATTCGAAATGAACAGCAAGAAAACAGACATAGACAAGAGAAGACACATAGACGACAGGACGGGTGCTGACTATCCTATTCATGAAACAGAAGGAATCCACCCTCGACTTTCAGGTGGTGGCAGCCATAAGGTTGTCCAGCGTGATGGCAGATTTCTGCTTAGTTTGATGACACTGAAAGGAGCCCAATGTGGAAGAAATACGTTCATTAAAAACTGCTGACTGTGTTAGTTGGTGGGATATGATTGGAAATGAACAGCAAGAAAACAGACATAGACAAGAAAAGACACATAGACGACAGGACGGGCGCTGGCTGTCCTCTACTTGAAACAGAAGGAAACCACCCTCGACTTTCAGGTGGTGACAGCCGTAAGGTTGTTAGGCGTGACGGCAGATTTCTGCTCAGTTTGATGACACAGAAAGGAGGCAAATGTTGAAGAAATACGTTCATTAAAAATTGCTGACTGTGCGGCTTGGTGGGACGTGATTATAAATGAACAGCAAGAAAACAGACATAGACAAGACAAGACACAGAGACGACAGGACGGGCGCTGACTATCATCTTGCTGAAACAGAAGCAAACCAGCCTCGACTTTCAGGTGGTGGCAGCCACAAGGTTGACCAGCGTGATGGAAGAATTGTGCTTAGGTGGATCACACAGAAAGGAGCCCAATATGGAAGAAATATGCTCATTAAAGATTGCTGACTGTGCGAGTTGGTGGGACATGATTGGAAAATAACATCAAGAAAACAGACATAGACAAGAGAAGACACATAGACGACAGGACGGGAGCTGACTATCCTCTTCATGAAACAGAAGGAATCCACCCTCGACTTTCAGGTGGTGGCAGTCACAATGTTGACCAGCCTGATGGCAGAATTGTGCTTAGATGGATGACACAGAAAAGAGCCCAATGTGGAATAAATACGTTCATTAAAAATTGCTGAGTGTGCGACTTGGTGGGACATGATTGGAAATGAACAGCAAGAAAACAGACATAGACAAGAGAAGACACATAGACGACAGGACCGGCGCTGACTATCCTCTTGCTGAAAAAGAAGCAAACCAGCCTCGACTATCAGGTGGTGGCAGCCACAAGGTTGACCAGCGTGATGGAAGAATTGTGCTTAGGTGGATCACACAGAAAGGAGCCCAATGTGGGAGAAATACGCTCATTAAAGATTGCTGACTGTGCGAGTTGGTGGGACATGATTGGAAAATAACATAAAAAAACAGACATAGACAAGAGAAGACACATAGACGATAGGACGGCCGCTGATTATCTCTTCTTGAAACAGAAGGAAATCACCCTCGACTTTCAGGTGGCTGCAACCACAATGTTGACCAGCGTGATGGCAGAATTGTGCTTAGGTGGATGACACAGAAAAGAGCCCAATGTGGAAGAAATACGTTCATTAAAAACTGCTGACTGTGTTAGTTGGTGGGACATGATTGGAAATGAACAGCAAGAAAACAGACATAGACAAGAAAAGACACATAGACGATAGGACGGGCGCTGGCTATCCTCCTCTTGAAACAGATGGAAACCGTCCTCGACTTTCAGGTGGCGGCAGCCACAAGATTGACCAGCGTGATGGAAGAATTGTGCTTAGGTGGATGACACAGAAAGGAGCACAATCTGGAAGAAATATGCTCATTAAAAATTGCTGACTGTGCGAGTTGGTGGGACATGATTGGAAATTAACAGCAAGAAAACAGACATAGACAAGGGAAGGCACATAGACGACAGGACGGGAGCTGACTATCCTCTTCATGAAACAGAAGGAATCCACCCTCGACTTTCAGGCGGTGGCAGCCATAAGGTTGTCAAGCGTGACGGCAGATTTCTGCTTAGTTTGATGACACAGAAAGGAGCCCAATGTTGAAGAAATACGTTCATTAAAAATTGCTGACTGTGCGGCTTGGTGGGACATGTTTATAAATGAACAGCAAGAAAACAGACATAGACAAGAGAAGACACATAGACGACAGGACGGGCGCTGACTATCCTCTTCCTCAAACATAAGGAAACGACCGTCGACTTTCAGCTGGTGGCAGCCACAAGGTTGACCAGCGTGATGGCAGAATTGTGCTTAGATGGATGACACAGAAAAGAGCCCAATGTGGAATAAATACGTTCATTAAAAATTGCTGACTGTGCGACTTGGTGGGACATGATTCGAAATGAACAGCAAGAAAACAGACATAGACAAGAGAAGACACATGGACGACAGGACCGGCGCTGACTATCCTCTTGCTGAAAAAGAAGCAAACCAGCCTCGACTTTCAGGTGGTGGCAGCCACAAGGTTGACCAGCGTGATGGAAGAATTGTGCTTAGGTGGATGACACAGAAAGGAGCCCAATGTAGAAGAAATACGTTCATTAAAAACTGCTGACTGTGTTAGTTGGTGGGACATGATTGGAAATGAACAGCAAGAAAACAGACATAGACAAGAAAAGACACATAGACGACAGGACGGGCGCTGGCTATCCTCCTCTTGAAACAGATGGAAACCATCCTCGACTTTCAGGTGGGGGCAGCCATAAGGTTGTCCAGCGTGAAGGCAGATTTCTGCTTTGTTTGATGACACAGAAAGGAGCCCAATGTTGAAGAAATACGTTCATTAAAAATTGCTGACTGTGCGGCTTGGTGGGACATGTTTATAAATGAACAGCAAGAAAACAGACATAGACAAGAAAAGACACATAGACGACAGGACGGGCGCTGACTATCCTCTTGCTGCTACAGAAGGAAACCAGCCTCGACTTTCAGGACGCGGGAGCCAGAAGGCTGACCAGCGTGATGGCAGAATTGTGCTCAGGTGGATGACACAGATATGAGCCCAATGGGGAAGAAATACGTTCCTTAAAAATTGCTGACTGTGCGAGTTGGTGGGACATGATTGGAAATAAACAGCAAGAAAACAGACATAGCCAAGAGAAGACACATAGACGACAGGACGGGCGCTGACAATACTCTTCATGAATGAGAAGGAATCCACCCTCGACTTTCAGGTAGTGGCAGCCACAAGCTTGATCAGCGTAATGGCAAGAATTATGCTTAGGTTGGATGACACAGAAAAAGCCCAATGTGGAAGAAATACGTTCATTAAAAATTGCTGACTGTGCGACTTGGTGGGACATGATTCGAAATGAACAGCAAGAAAACAGACATAGACAAGAGAAGACACATGGACGACAGGACCGGCGCTGACTATCCTCTTGCTGAAAAAGAAGCAAACCAGCCTCGACTTTCAGGTGGTGGCAGCCACAAGGTTGACCAGCGTGATGGAAGAATTGTGCTTAGGTGGATAACACAGAAAGGAGCCCAATGTGGAAGAAATACGTTCATTAAAAACTGCTGACTGTGTTAGTTGGTGGGACATGATTGGAAATGAACAGCAAGAAAACAGACATAGACAAGAAAAGACACATAGACGACAGGACGGGCGCTGGCTATCCTCCTCTTGAAACAGATGGAAACCATCCTCGACTTTCAGGTGGGGGCAGCCATAAGGTTGTCCAGCGTGAAGGCAGATTTCTGCTTTGTTTGATGACACAGAAAGGAGCCCAATGTGGAAGAAGTACGTTCATTAAAAATTGCTGACAGTGCGAGTTTGTGGGACATGATTGGAAATGAACATCAAGAGAACAGACATAGACAAGAGAATACTATAGACGACAGGACGGGCGCTGACTATCCTCTTCTGGAAACGGAATGAAATCACCTTCCACTTTCAGGTGATGGCAGCCATAAGGTTGACCAGCGTGATGGCAGTATTGTACTTTGGCGGATGACACAGAAAAGAGCCCAATGTGGAAGAAATACGTTCATTAAACATTGCAGACTGTGCGAGTTGGTGGGACATGATTGGAAATGAACAGAAAGAAAACAGACATAGAGAAGAGAAGACACATAGACGGCAGTACGGGCGCTGACTATCCTCTTCCTGAAGCAGAAGGAAACCACCGTCGAATTTCAGGTGGTGGGAGCCACAAGATTCACAAGCGTGACGGCAGAGTTCTACTTAGGTGGATGACCCAGAAAAGAGCCCAATGTGGTAGAAATACGTTCATTAAAAACAGCTGATTGTACGAGTTGGTGGGACATGATTGGAAATGAACAGCAAGAGAACAGACGTAGACAAGAGAAGACACATAGACGAGAGGACGCACGTTGACTATCCTCTTCATGAAACAGAAGGAATCCACCCTCGACTTTCAGGTGGTGGCAGCCATAAGGTTGTCCAGCGTGACGGCAGAATTGTGCTTTGGTGGATGACACAGAAAGCAGCCCAATGTGGAAGAGATACGGGCACTAAACATTGCTGACTGTGCGAGTTTGTGGGACATGATTTGAAATGAACATGAAGAAAACAGGCATAGACAAGAGAAGACACATAGACGACAGGACGGGCGCTGACTACCCTCTTCCTCAAACATAAGGAAACGACCGTGGACTTTCAGGTGGTGGCAGCCACAAGGTTGACCAGCGTGATGGAAGAATTGTGCTTAGGTGGATGAGACAGAAAGGAGCCCAATGTGGAAGAAATACGTTCATTAAAAACTGCTGACTGTGTTAGTTGGTGGGACATGATTGGAAATGAACAGCAAGAAAAAAGACATAGACAAGAAAAGACACATAGACGACAGGACGGGCGCTGGCTATCCTCCTCTTGAAACAGATGGAAACCGTCCTCGACTTTCAGGTGGCGGCAGCCACAAGGTTGACCAGCGTGATGGAAGAATTGTGCTTAGGTGGATGACACAGAAAGGAGCACAATCTGGAAGAAATATGCTCATTAAAAATTGCTGACTGTGCGAGTTGGTGGGACATGATTGGAAATTAACAGCAAGAAAACAGACATAGACAAGGGAAGGCACATAGACGACAGGACGGGAGCTGACTATCCTCTTCATGAAACAGAAGGAATCCACCCTCGACTTTCAGGCGGTGGCAGCCATAAGGTTGTCAAGCGTGACGGCAGATTTCTGCTTAGTTTGATGACACAGAAAGGAGCCCAATGTTGAAGAAATACGTTCATTAAAAATTGCTGACTGTGCGGCTTGGTGGGACATGTTTATAAATGAACAGCAAGAAAACAGACATAGACAAGAGAAGACACATAGACGACAGGACGGGCGCTGACTATCCTCTTCCTCAAACATAAGGAAACGACCGTCGACTTTCAGGTGGTGGCAGCCACAAGGTTGACCAGCGTGATGGCAGAATTGTGCTTAGATAGATGACACAGAAAAGAGCCCAATGTGGAATAAATACGTTCATTAAAAATTGCTGACTGTGCGACTTGGTGGGACATGATTCGAAATGAACAGCAAGAAAAAAGACATAGACAAGAGAAGACACATGGACGACAGGACCGGCGCTGACTATCCTCTGGCTGAAAAAGAAGCAAACCAGCCTCGACTTTCAGGTGGTGGCAGCCACAAGGTTGACCAGCGTGATGGAAGAATTGTGCTTAGGTGGATGACACAGAAAGGAGCCCAATGTGGAAGAAATACGTTCTTTAAAAACTGCTGACTGTGTTAGTTGGTGGGACATGATTGGAAATGAACAGCAAGAAAACAGACATAGACAAGAAAAGACACATAGACGACAGGACGGGCGCTGGCTATCCTCCTCTTGAAACAGATGGAAACCATCCTCGACTTTCAGGTGGGGGCAGCCATAAGGTTGTCCAGCGTGAAGGCAGATTTCTGCTTTGTTTGATGACACAGAAAGGAGCCCAATGTTGAAGAAATACGTTCATTAAAAATTGCTGACTGTGCGGCTTGGTGGGACATGTTTATCAATGAACAGCAAGAAAACAGACATAGACAAGAGAAGACACATAGACGACAGGACGGGCGCTGACTATCCTCTTGCTGAAACAGAAGGAAACCAGCCTCGACTTTCAGGACGCGGGAGCCAGAAGGCTGACCAGCGTGATGGCAGAATTGTGCTCAGGTGGATGACACAGAAATGAGCCCAATGGGGAAGAAATACGTTCATTAAAAATTGCTGACTGTGCGAGTTGGTGGGACATGATTGGAAATAAACAGCAAGAAAACAGACATAGCCAAGAGAAGACACATAGACGACAGGACGGGCGCTGACAATACTCTTCATGAATGAGAAGGAATCCACCCTCGACTTTCAGGTAGTGGCAGCCACAAGCTTGGTCAGCGTAATGGCAAGAATTGTGCTTAGGTTGGATGACACAGAAAAAGCCCAATGTGGAAGAAATACGTTCATTAAAAATTGCTGACTGTGCGACTTGGTGGGACATGATTAGAAATGAACAGCAAGAAAACAGACATAGACAAGAGAAGACTCATAGACGACAGGACGGGCGCTGAGTATCCTCTTCTTGAAACAGAAGGAAACCAACCTCGACTTTCATTTCGTGGCAGCCGTAAGGTTGACCAGCGTGACGGCAGAATGCTGCTTCGTTTCATGACAACGAAAGGAGCCCAATGTGGAAGAAGTAGTTCATTAAAAATTGCTGACAGTGCGAGTTTGTGGGACATGATTGGAAATGAACATCAAGAGAACAGACATAGACAAGAGAATACTATAGACGACAGGACGGGCGCTGACTATCCTCTTCTGGAAACGGAATGAAATCACCTTCCACTTTCAGGTGATGGCAGCCATAAGGTTGACCAGCGTGATGGCAGTATTGTACTTTGGTGGATGACACAGAAAAGAACCCAATGTGGAAGAAATACGTTCATTAAAAATTGCAGACTGTGCGAGTTGGTGGGACATGATTGGAAATGAACAGAAAGAAAACAGACATAGACAAGAGAAGACACATAGACGGCAGTACGGGCGTTGACTATCCTCTTCATGAAACAGAAGGAATCCACCCTCGACTTTCAGGTGGTGGCAGCCATAAGGTTGTCCAGCGTGACGGCAGAATTGTGCTTAGGTGGATGACACTGAAAGGAGCCCAATGTGGAAGAAATACGTTCATTAAAAACTGCTGACTGTGATAGTTGGTGGGACATGATTGGAAATGAACAGCAAGAAAACAGACATAGACAAGAGAAGACACATAGACGACAGGACGGGCGCTGACTATCCTCTTCCTCAAACATAAGGAAACGACCGTCGACTTTCAGGTGGTGGCAGCCACAAGGTTGACCAGCGTGATGGCAGAATTGTGCTTAGATGAATGACACAGAAAAGAGCCCAATGTGGAATAAATACGTTCATTAAAAATTGCTGACTGTGTTAGTTGGTGGGACATGATTGGAAATGAACAGCAAGAAAACAGACATAGACAAGAAAAGACACATGGACGACAGGACCGGCGCTGGCTATCCTCCTCTTGAAACAGATGGAAACCATCCTCGACTTTCAGGTGGGGGCAGCCATAAGGTTGTCCAGCGTGAAGGCAGATTTCTGCTTTGTTTGATGACACAGAAAGGAGCCCAATGTTGAAGAAATACGTTCATTAAAAATTGCTGACCGTGTGGCTTGGTGGGACATGTTTATAAATGAACAGCAAGAAAACAGACATAGACAAGAGAAGACACATAGACGACAGGACGGGCGCTGACTATCCTCTTGCTGAAACAGAAGGAAACCAGCCTCGACTTTCAGGACGCGGGAGCCAGAAGGCTGACCAGCGTGATGGCAGAATTGTGCTCAGGTGGATGACACAGAAATGAGCCCAATGGGGAAGAAATACGTTCATTAAAAATTGCTGACTGTGCGAGTTGGTGGGACATGATTGGAAATAAACAGCAAGAAAACAGACATAGCCAAGAGAAGACACATAGACGACAGGACGGGCGCTGACAATACTCTTCATGAATGAGAAGGAATCCACCCTCGACTTTCAGGTAGTGGCAGCCACAAGCTTGATCAGCGTAATGGCAAGAATTGTGCTTAGGTTGGATGACAGAGAAAAAGCCCAATGTGGAAGAAATACGTTCATTAAAAATTGCTGACTGTGCGACTTGGTGGGACATGATTAGAAATGAACAGCAAGAAAACAGACATAGACAAGAGAAGACTCATAGACGACAGGACGGGCGCTGAGTATCCTCTTCTTGAAACAGAAGGAAACCAACCTCGACTTTCATTTCGTGGCAGCCGTAAGGTTGACCAGCGTGACGGCAGAATGCTGCTTAGTTTCATGACAACGAAAGGAGCCCAATGTGGAAGAAGTACGTTCATTAAAAATTGCTGGCAGTGCGAGTTTGTGGGACATGATTGGAAATGAACATCAAGAGAACAGACATAGACAAGAGAATACTATAGACGACAGGACGGGCGCTGACTATCCTCTTCTGGAAACGGAATGAAATCACCTTCCACTTTCAGGTGATGGCAGCCATAATGTTGACCAGCGTGATGGCAGTATTGTACTTTGGTGGATGACACAGAAAAGAGCCCAATGTGGAAGAAATACGTTCATTAAAAATTGCAGACTGTGCGAGTTGGTGGGACATGATTGGAAATGAACAGAAAGAAAACAGACATAGACAAGACAAGACACATAGACGGCAGTACGGGCGCTGACTATCCTCTTCCTGAAGCAGAAGGAAACCACCGTCGAATTTCAGGTGGTGGGAGCCACAAGATTCACAAGCGTGACGGCAGAATTCTACTTAGGTGGATGACACAGAAAAGAGCCCAATGTGGTAGAAATACGTTCTTTAAAAACAGCTGATTGTACGAGTTGGTGGAACATGATTGGAAAGAACCAGCAAGAAAACAATTCGAGAGAAGAGAAGAAACAGACGACAGGACGGGCGCTGACTATCCTCTTCTTGATACAGAAGGAAACCACCCTCGAACTTCAGTTGGTGGCAGCCACAAGGTTGACGAGCGTGATGGCAGAATCGTGCTTAGGCGGATGACACAGAAAGGAGCCCAATGTGGAAGAAATACGTTCATTAAAAACTGCTGACTGTGTTAGTTGGCGGGACATGATTGAAAATGAACAGCAAGAAAACAGACATAGACAAGAAAAGACACAGAGACGACAGGACGGGCGCTGACTATCCTCTTGCTGAAAAAGAAGCAAACCGACCTCGACTTTCAGGTGGTGGCAGCCACAAGGTTCACCAGCGCGATGGAAGAATTGAGCTTAAGAGGATGACACAGAAAGGAGCCCAATGTGGAAGAAATACGTTCATTAAAAACTGCTGACTGTTTTAGTTGGTGGGACATGATTGGAAATGAACAGCAAGAAAACAGACATAGACAAGAAAAGACACATAGACGACAGGACGGGCGCTGGCTATCCTCCTCTTGAAACAGAAGGAAACCGTCCTCGACTTTCAGGTGGCGGCAGCCACAAGGTTGACCAGCGTGATGGAAGAATTGTGCTTAGGTGGATGACACAGAAAGGAGCCCAATCTGGAAGAAATATGCTCTTTAAAAAATGCTGACAGTGCGAGTTGGTGGGACATGATTGGAAATTAACAGCAAGAAAACAGACATAGACAAGAGAAGACACATAGACGACAGGACGGGAGCTGACTATCCTCTTCATGAAACAGAAGGAATCCACCCTCGACTTTCAGGTGGTGGCAGCCATAAGGTTGTCCAGCGTGACGGCAGATTTCTCCTTAGTTTGATGACACTGAAAGGAGCCCAATGTGGAAGAAATACGTTCATTAAAAACTGCTGACTGTGTTAGTTGGTGGGACATGATTGGAAATGAACAGCAAGAAAACAGACATAGACAAGAAAAGACACATAGACGACAGGACGGGCGCTGGCTATCCTCTTCTTGAAACAGAAGGAAACCACCCTCGACTTTCAGGTGGTGACAGCCGTAGGGTTGTTAGGCGTGACGGCAGATTTCTGCTCAGTTTGATGACACAGAAAAAGAGCCAAATGTTGAAGAAATACGTTCATTAAAAATTGCTGACTGTGCGGCTTGGTGGGACATGATTATAAATGAACAGCAAGAAAACAGACATAGCCAAGACAAGACACAGAGACGACAGGACGGGCGCTGACTATCATCTTGCTGAAACAGAAGCAAACCAGCCTCGACTTTCAGGTGGTGGCAGCCACAAGGTTGACCAGCGTGATGGAAGAATTGTGCTTAGGTGGATCACACAGAAAGGAGCACAATATGGAAGAAATATGCTCATTAAAGATTGCTGACTGTGCGAGTTGGTGGGACATGATTGGAAAATAACATCAAGAAAACAGACATAGACAAGAGAAGACAAATAGACGACAGGACGGGAGCTGACTATCCTCTCCATGAAACAGAAGGAATGCACCCTCGACTTTCAGGTGGTGGTAGTCACAATGTTGACCAGCGTGATGGCAGAATTGTGCTTAGGTGGATGACACAGAAAGGAGCCCAATGTGGAAGAGATACGCGCACTAAAAATTGCTGACTGTGCGAGTTAGTGGAACATGATTGGAAATGAACAGGAAGAAAACAGGCATAGACAAGAGAAGACACATAGACGACAGGACGGGCGCTGACTATCCTCTTCCTCAAACATAAGGAAACGACCGTCGACTTTCAGGTGGTGGCAGCCACAAGGTTGACCAGCGTGATGGCAGAATTGTGCTTAGATGGATGACACAGAATAGAGCCCAATATGGAATAAATACGTTCATTAAAAATTGCTGACTGCGCGACTTGGTGGGACATGATTGGAAATGAACAGCAAGAAAACAGACATAGACAAGAGAAGACACATAGACGACAGGACCGGCGCTGACTATCCTCTTGCTGAAAAAGAAGTAAACCAGCCTTGACTTTCAGGTGGTGGCAGCCACAAGGTTGACCAGCGTGATGGAAGAATTCTGCTTAGGTGGATGACACAGAAAGGAGCCCAATGTGGAAGAAATACGTTCATTAAAAACTGCTGACTGTGTTAGTTGGTGGGACATGATTGGAAATGAACAGCAAGAAAACAGACATAGACAAGAAAAGACACATAGACGACAGGACGGGCGCTGGCTATCCTCCTCTTGAAACAGATGGAAACCGTCCTCGACTTTCAGGTGGCGGCAGCCACAAGGTTGACCAGCGTGATGGAAGAATTGTGCTTAGGTGGATGACACAGAAAGGAGCCCAATCTGGAAGAAATATGCTCTTTAAAAATTGCTGACTGTGCGAGTTGGTGGGACATGATTGGAAATATAACACCAAGAAAGCAGACATAGACAAGAGAAGACACATAGACCACAGGACGGGAGGTGACTATCCTCTTCATGAAACAGTAGGAATCCACCCTCGACTTTCAGGTGGTGGCAGCCATAAGGTTGTCCAGCGTGACGGCAGATTTCTGCTTAGTTTGATGATACAGAAAGGAGCCCAATGTTGAAGAAATACGTTCATTAAAAATTGCTGACTGTGCGGCTTGGTGGGACATGTTTATAAATGAACAGCAAGAAAACAGACATAGACAAGAGAAGACACATAGACGACAGGACGGGCGCTGACTATCCTCTTCTTGAATCAGAAGGAAACCACCCTCGAATTTCAGGTGGTGGCAGCCACAAGGTTTACCAGCGTGATGGAAGAATTGTGCTTAGGTGGATCACACAGAAAGGAGCCCAATGTGGAAGAAGTACGTTCGTTAAAAATTGCTGACAGTGCGAGTTTGTTGGACATGATTGGAAATGAACAGCAAGAAAACAGACATAGACAAGAGAAGACACATAGACGACAGGACGGGCGCTGAATATACTCTTCTGGAAACGGAATGAAATCACCCTCCACTTTCAGGTGATGGCAGCCATAAGGTTGACCAGCGTGATGGCAGTATTGTGCTTTGGTGGATGACACAGAAAGGAGCCCAATGTGGAAGAGATACGCGCACTAAAAATTGCTGACTGTGCGAGTTAGTGGGACATGATTGGAAATGAACAGGAAGAAAACAGGCATAGACAAGAGAAGACACATAGACAACAGGACGTGCGCTGACTATCCCCTTCCTCAAACATAAGGAAACGACCGTCGACTTTCAGGTGGTGGCAGCCACAAGGTTGACCAGCGTGATGGCAGAATTGTGCTTAGATGGATGACACAGAAAAGAGCCCAATGTGGAATAAATACGTTCATTAAAAATTGCTGACTGTGTGACTTGGTGGGACATGATTGGAAATGAACAGCAAGAAAACAGACATAGACAAGAGAAGAGACATAGACGACAGGACCGGCGCTGACTATCCTCCTCCTGAAAGAGACGGAAACCACCCTCGACTTTCAGGTGGTGGCAGGCATAAGGCTGAGCAGAGTGACGGCAGAATTCTACTTAGGTTGATGACACAGAAAGGTGCCCAATGTGAAAGAAATTCGTTCATTCAAAATTGCTAATGGGGCGAGGTGGTGGGACTTGATTGGAAAGGACCAGCAAGAAAACAAATCGAGAGCAGAGCAGAAACACAAACGAAAGGACGGACGCTGACTATCCTCTTCTTGAAACAGATTGAAACCACCCTCGACCTTCAGTTGGTGGCAGCCACAAGGTTGACCAGCGTGATGGCAGAATTGTGCTTAGTTGGGTGACACAGAAAAGAGCCCAATGCGGAAGAAATACATTCATTAAAAATTGCTGAGTGTTTTCTTGCTGTTCCTTTCTAATCATGTCCCACCAACTCGCAGAGACATAGAAAAGAGAAGACACATAGACGGCAGGATGAGCGATGACTATCCCCTTCTTGAAACAGAAGTAAATCACCCTCGACTTTCAGGTGATGGCAGCCATAAGGTTGAGCAGCGTGATGGCAGTATTGTACTTAGGTGGATGACCCAGAAAGGAGCCCAATGTGGAAGAAATACGCTCACTAAGAATTGCTGATTGTGCGAGTTGGTGGGACATGATTGGAAATGAACAGGAAGAAAACAGACATAGACAAGAGAAGACACATAGACGACAGGAAGGGCGCTGATTATCATCCTCTTGAAACAGACGAAAACCACCCTCGAATTTCAGGTGGTGGCAGGGTTAAGGCTGACCAGCGTAAGGGAAGAATTCCACTTAGGCGTATGACACAGAAACGAGCCCAATGTGAAAGAAATTCGTTTATTCAAAATTGCTGAAGGGGCGAGTTGGTGGGACATGATTGGAAATGAACAGGAAGAGAACAGACATTGACAAGAGAAGACACATAGACGACAGGACGGGCGCTGACTATCCTCTTGATGAAACAGAAGGAATCCACCGTCGAATTTCAGGTGGTGGGAGCCACAAGATTCACAAGCGTGACGGCAGAATTCTACTTAGGTGGATGACCCAGAAAAGAGCCCAATGTGGTAGAAATACGTTCATTAAAAACAGCTGATTGTACGAGTTGGTGGGACATGATTGGAAATGAACAGCAAGAGAACAGACGTAGACAAGAGAAGACACATAGACGAGAGGACGGACGTTGACTATCCTCTTCATGAAACAGAAGGAATCCACCCTCGACTTTCAGGTGGTGGCAGCCATAAGGTTGTCCAGCGTGACGGCAGAATTGTGCTTTGGTGGATGACACAGAAAGCAGCCCAATGTGGAAGAGATACGCGCACTAAAAATTGCTGACTGTGCGAGTTTGTGGGACATGATTTGAAATGAACATGAAGAAAACAGGCATAGACAAGAGAAGACACATAGACGACAGGACGGGCGCTGACTACCCTCTTCCTCAAACATAAGGAAACGACCGTGGACTTTCAGGTGGTGGCAGCCACAAGGTTGACCAGCGTGATGGAAGAATTGTGCTTAGGTGGATGAGACAGAAAGGAGCCCAATGTGGAAGAAATACGTTCATTAAAAACTGCTGACTGTGTTAGTTGGTGGGACATGATTGGAAATGAACAGCAAGAAAACAGACAGACAAGAAAAGACACATAGACGACAGGACGGGCGCTAGCTATCCTCCTCTTGAAACAGATGGAAACCGTCCTCGACTTTCAGGTGGCGGCAGCCACAAGGTTGACCAGCGTGATGGAAGAATTGTGCTTAGGTGGATGACACAGAAAGGAGCCCAATCTGGAAGAAATATGCTCATTAAAAATTGCTGACTGTGCGAGTTGGTGGGACATGATTGGAAATTAACAGCAAGAAAACAGACATAGACAAGGGAAGGCACATAGACGACAGGACGGGAGCTGACTATCCTCTTCATGAATGAGAAGGAATCCACCCTCGACTTTCAGGTAGTGGCAGCCACAAGCTTGATCAGCGTAATGGCAAGAATTGTGCTTAGGTTGGATGACACAGAAAAAGCCCAATGTGGAAGAAATACGTTCATTAAAAATTGCTGACTCTGCGACTTGGTGAGACATGATTAGAAATGAACAGCAAGAAAACAGACATAGACAAGAGAAGACTCATAGACGACAGGACGGGCGCTGAGTATCCTCTTCTTGAAACAGAAGGAAACCAACCTCGACTTTCATTTCGTGGCAGCCGTAAGGTTGACCAGCGTGACGGCAGAATGCTGCTTAGTTTCATGACAACGAAAGAAGCCCAATGTGGAAGAAGTACGTTCATTAAAAATTGCTGACAGTGCGAGTTTGTGGGACATGATTGGAAATGAACATCAAGAGAACAGACATAGACAAGAGAATACTATAGACGACAGGACGGGCGCTGACTATCCTCTTCTGGAAACGGAATGAAATCACCTTCCACTTTCAGGTGATGGCAGCCATAAGGTTGACCAGCGTGATGGCAGTATTGTACTTTGGTGGATGACACAGAAAAGAGCCCAATGTGGAAGAAATACGTTCATTAAAAATTGCAGACTGTGCGAGTTGGTGGGACATGATTGGAAATGAACAGAAAGAAAACAGACATAGACAAGAGAAGACACATAGACGGCAGTACGGGCGCTGACTATCCTCTTCCTGAAGCAGAAGGAAACCACCGTCGAATTTCAGGTGGTGGGAGCCACAAGATTCACAAGCGTGACGGCAGAATTCTACTTAGGTGGATGACACAGAAAAGAGCCCAATGTGGTAGAAATACGTTCTTTAAAAACAGCTGATTGTACGAGTTGGTGGAACATGATTGGAAAGAACCAGCAAGAAAACAATTCGAGAGAAGAGAAGAAACAGACGACAGGACGGGCGCTGACTATCCTCTTCTTGATACAGAAGGAAACCACCCTCGAACTTCAGTTGGTGGCAGCCACAAGGTTGACGAGCGTGATGGCAGAATCGTGCTTAGGCGGATGACACAGAAAGGAGCCCAATGTGGAAGAAATACGTTCATTAAAAACTGCTGACTGTGTTAGTTGGCGGGACATGATTGGAAATGAACAGCAAGAAAACAGACATAGACAAGAAAAGACACAGAGACGACAGGACGGGCGCTGACTATCCTCTTGCTGAAAAAGAAGCAAACCGACCTCGACTTTCAGGTGGTGGCAGCCACAAGGTTGACCAGCGCGATGGAAGAATTGAGCTTAAGAGGATGACACAGAAAGGAGCCCAATGTGGAAGAAATACGTTCATTAAAAACTGCTGACTGTTTTAGTTGGTGGGACATGATTGGAAATGAACAGCAAGAAAAGAGACATAGACAAGAAAAGACACATAGACGACAGGACGGGCGCTGGCTATCCTCCTCTTGAAACAGAAGGAAACCGTCCTCGACTTTCAGGTGGCGGCAGCACAAGGTTGACCAGCGTGATTTAAGAATTGTGCTTAGGTGGATGACACAGAAAGGAGCCCAATCTGGAAGAAATATGCTCTTTAAAAAATGCTGACAGTGCGAGTTGGTGGGACATGATTGGAAATTAACAGCAAGAAAACAGACATAGACAAGAGAAGACACATAGACGACAGGACGGGAGCTGACTATCCTCTTCATGAAACAGAAGGAATCCAACCTCGACTTTCAGGTGGTGGCAGCCATAAGGTTGTCCAGCGTGACGGCAGATTTCTGCTTAGTTTGATGACACTGAAAGGAGCCCAATGTGGAAGAAATACGTTCATTAAAAACTGCTGACTGTGTTAGTTGGTGGGACATGATTGGAAATGAACAGCAAGAAAACAGACATAGACAAGAAAAGACACATAGACGACAGGACGGGCGCTGGCTATCCTCTTCTTGAAACAGAAGGAAACCACCCTCGACTTTCAGGTGGTGACAGCCGTAAGGTTGTTAGGCGTGACGGCAGATTTCTGCTCAGTTTGATGACACAGAAAAAGAGCCAAATGTTGAAGAAATACGTTCATTAAAAATTGCTGACTGTGCGGCTTGGTGGGACATGATTATAAATGAACAGCAAGAAAACAGACATAGCCAAGACAAGACACAGAGACGACAGGACGGGCGCTGACTATCATCTTGCTGAAACAGAAGCAAACCAGCCTCGACTTTCAGGTGGTGGCAGCCACAAGGTTGACCAGCGTGATGGAAGAATTGTGCTTAGGTGGATCACACAGAAAGGAGCACAATATGGAAGAAATATGCTCATTAAAGATTGCTGACTGTGCGAGTTGGTGGGACATGATTGGAAAATAACATCAAGAAAACAGACATAGACAAGAGAAGACACATAGACGACAGGACGGGCGCTGACTATCCTCTTCCTCAAACATAAGGAAACGACCGTCGACTTTCAGGTGGTGGCAGCCACAAGGTTGACCAGCGTGATGGCAGAATTGTGCTTAGATGGATGACACAGAAAAGAGCCCAATATGGAATAAATACGTTCATTAAAAATTGCTGACTGCGCGACTTGGTGGGACATGATTGGAAATGAACAGCAAGAAAACAGACATAGACAAGAGAAGACACATAGACGACAGGACCGGCGCTGACTATACTCTTGCTGAAAAAGAAGTAAACCAGCCTTGACTTTCAGGTGGTGGCAGCCACAAGGTTGACCAGCGTGATGGAAGAATTGTGCTTAGGTGGATGACACAGAAAGGAGCCCAATGTGGAAGAAATACGTTCATTAAAAACTGCTGACTGTGTTAGTTGGTGGGACATGATTGGAAATGAACAGCAAGAAAACAGACATAGACAAGAAAAGACACATAGACGACAGGACGGGCGCTGGCTATCCTCCTCTTGAAACAGATGGAAACCGTCCTCGACTTTCAGGTGGCGGCAGCCACAAGGTTGACCAGCGTGATGGAAGAATTGTGCTTAGGTGGATGACACAGAAAGGAGCCCAATCTGGAAGAAATATGCTCTTTAAAAATTGCTGACTGTGCGAGTTGGTGGGACATGATTGGAAATATAACACCAAGAAAGCCGACATAGACAAGAGAAGACACATAGACCACAGGACGGGAGGTGACTATCCTCTTCATGAAACAGTAGGAATCCACCCTCGACTTTCAGGTGGTGGCAGCCATAAGGTTGTCCAGCGTGACGGCAGATTTCTGCTTAGTTTGATGATACAGAAAGGAGCCCAATGTTGAAGAAATACGTTCATTAAAAATTGCTGACTGTGCGGCTTGGTGGGACATGTTTATAAATGAACAGCAAGAAAACAGACATAGACAAGAGAAGACACATAGACGACAGGACGGGCGCTGACTATCCTCTTCTTGAATCAGAAGGAAACCACCCTCGAATTTCAGGTGGTGGCAGCCACAAGGTTTACCAGCGTGATGGAAGAATTGTGCTTAGGTGGATCACACAGAAAGGAGCCCAATGTGGAAGAAATATGCTCATTAAAAATTGCTGACTGTGCGAGTTGGTGGGACATGATTGGAAAATAACAGCAAGAAAACAGACATAGACAAGAGAAGACACATAGACGACAGGACGGGAGCTGACTATCCTCTTCATGAAACAGAAGGAATCCACCCTCGACTTTCAGGTGGTGGCAGCCATAATGTTGACCAGCGTGATGGCAGAATGCTGCTTATTTTCATGACACAGAAAGGAGCCCAATGTGGAAGAAGTACGTTCGTTAAAAATTGCTGACAGTGCGAGTTTGTTGGACATGATTGGAAATGAACAGCAAGAAAACAGACATAGACAAGAGAAGACACATAGACGACAGGACGGGCGCTGAATATACTCTTCTGGAAACGGAATGAAATCACCCTCCACTTTCAGGTGATGGCAGCCATAAGGTTGACCAGCGTGATGGCAGTATTGTGCTTTGGTGGATGACACAGAAAGGAGCCCAATGTGGAAGAGATACGCGCACTAAAAATTGCTGACTGTGCGAGTTAGTGGGACATGATTGGAAATGAACAGGAAGAAAACAGGCATAGACAAGAGAAGACACATAGACAACAGGACGTGCGCTGACTATCCCCTTCCTCAAACATAAGGAAACGACCGTCGACTTTCAGGTGGTGGCAGCCACAAGGTTGACCAGCGTGATGGCAGAATTGTGCTTAGATGGATGACACAGAAAAGAGCCCAATGTGGAATAAATACGTTCATTAAAAATTGCTGACTGTGTGACTTGGTGGGACATGATTGGAAATGAACAGCAAGAAAACAGACATAGACAAGAGAAGAGACATAGACGACAGGACCGGCGCTGACTATCCTCCTCCTGAAAGAGACGGAAACCACCCTCGACTTTCAGGTGGTGGCAGGCATAAGGCTGAGCAGAGTGACGGCAGAATTCTACTTAGGTTGATGACACAGAAAGGTGCCCAATGTGAAAGAAATTCGTTCATTCAAAATTGCTAATGGGGCGAGGTGGTGGGACTTGATTGGAAAGGACCAGCAAGAAAACAAATCGAGAGCAGAGCAGAAACACAAAAGAAAGGACGGACGCTGACTATCCTCTTCTTGAAACAGATTGAAACCACCCTCGACCTTCAGTTGGTGGCAGCCACAAGGTTGACCAGCGTGATGGCAGAATTGTGCTTAGTTGGGTGACACAGAAAAGAGCCCAATGCGGAAGAAATACATTCATTAAAAATTGCTGAGTGTTTTCTTGCTGTTCCTTTCTAATCATGTCCCACCAACTCGCAGAGACATAGAAAAGAGAAGACACATAGACGGCAGGATGAGCGATGACTATCCCCTTCTTGAAACAGAAGTAAATCACCCTCGACTTTCAGGTGATGGCAGCCATAAGGTTGAGCAGCGTGATGGCAGTATTGTACTTAGGTGGATGACCCAGAAAGGAGCCCAATGTGGAAGAAATACGCTCACTAAGAATTGCTGATTGTGCGAGTTGGTGGGACATGATTGGAAATGAACAGGAAGAAAACAGACATAGACAAGAGAAGACACATAGACGACAGGAAGGGCGCTGATTATCATCCTCTTGAAACAGACGAAAACCACCCTCGAATTTCAGGTGGTGGCAGGGTTAAGGCTGACCAGCGTAAGGGAAGAATTCCACTTAGGCGTATGACACAGAAACGAGCCCAATGTGAAAGAAATTCGTTTATTCAAAATTGCTGAAGGGGCGAGTTGGTGGGACATGATTGGAAATGAACAGGAAGAGAACAGACATTGACAAGAGAAGACACATAGACGACAGGACGGGCGCTGACTATCCTCTTGATGAAACAGAAGGAATCCACCGTCGAATTTCAGGTGGTGGGAGCCACAAGATTCACAAGCGTGACGGCAGAATTCTACTTAGGTGGATGACCCAGAAAAGAGCCCAGTGTGGTAGAAATACGTTCATTAAAAACAGCTGATTGTACGAGTTGGTTGGACATGATTGGAAATGAACAGCAAGAGAACAGACGTAGACAAGAGAAGACACATAGACGAGAGGACGGACGTTGACTATCCCCTTCATGAAACAGAAGGAATCCACCCTCGACTTTCAGGTGGTGGCAGCCATAAGGTTGTCCAGCGTGACGTCAGAATTGTGCTTTGGTGGATGACACAGAAAGCAGCCCAATGTGGAAGAGATACGCGCACTAAAAATTGCTGACTGTGCGAGTTTGTGGGACATGATTTGAAATGAACATGAAGAAAACAGGCATAGACAAGAGAAGGCACATAGACGACAGGACGGGAGCTGACTATCCTCTTCATGAATGAGAAGGAATCCACCCTCGACTTTCAGGTAGTGGCAGCCACAAGCTTGATCAGCGTAATGGCAAGAATTGTGCTTAGGTTGGATGACACAGAAAAAGCCCATGGTGGAAGAAATACGTTCATTAAAAATTGCTGACTGTGCGACTTGGTGGGACATGATTAGAAATGAACAGCAAGAAAACAGACATAGACAAGAGAAGACTCATAGACGACATGACGGCCGCTGAGTATCCTCTTCTTGAAACAGAAGGAAACCAACCTCGACTTTCATTTCGTGGCAGCCGTAAGGTTGACCAGCGTGACGGCAGAATGCTGCTTAGTTTCATGACAACGAAAGGAGCCCAATGTGGAAGTAGTACGTTCATTAAAAATTGCTGACAGTGCGAGTTTGTGGGACATGATTGGAAATGAACATCAAGAGAACAGACATAGACAAGAGAATACTATAGACGACAGGACGGGCGCTGACTATCCTCTTCTGGAAACGAAATGAAATCACCTTCCACGTTCAGGTGATGGCAGCCATAAGGTTGACCAGCGTGATGGCAGTATTGTATTTTGGTGGATGACACAGAAAAGAGCCCAATGTGGAAGAAATACGTTCATTAAAAATTGCAGACTGTGCGAGTTGGTGGGACATGATTGGAAATGAACAGAAAGGAAACAGACATAGACAAGAGAAGACACATAGAGGGCAGTACGGGCGTTGACTATCCTCTTCATGAAACAGAAGGAATCCACCCTCGACTTTCAGGTGGTGGCAGCCATAAGGTTGTCCAGCGTGACGGCAGAATTGTGCTTAGGTGGATGACAGAGAAAGGAGCAAAATGTGAACGAAATACGTTCATTCAAAATTGCTGATGGGGCGGGTTGGTGGAACATGATTGGAAAGAACCAGCAAGAAAACAATTCGAGAGAAGAGACGAAACAGACGACAGGACGGGCGCTGACTATCCTCTTCTTGATACAGAAGGAAACCACCCTCGAACTTCAGTTGGTGGCAGCTACAAGGTTGACGAGCGTGATGGCAGAATCGTGCTTAGGCGGATGACACAGAAAGGAGCCCAATGTGGAAGAAATACGTTCATTAAAATCTGCTGACTGTGTTAGTTGGCGGGACATGATTGGAAATGAACAGCAAGAAAACAGACATAGACAAGAAAAGACACATAGACGACAGGACGGGCGCTGGCTATCCTCCTCTTGAAACAGATGGAAACCGTCCTCGACTTTCAGGTGGCGGCAGCCACAAGGTTGACCAGCGTGATGGAAGAATTGTGCTTAGGTGGATGACACAGAAAGGAGCCCAATCTGGAAGAAATATGCTCTTTAAAAAATGCTGACTGTGCGAGTTGGTGGGACATGATTGCAAATTAACAGCAAGAAAACAGACATAGATAAAAGAAGACACATAGACGACAGGACGGGAGCTGACTATCCTCTTCATGAAACAGAAGGAATCCACCCTCGACTTTCAGGTGGTGGCAGCCATAAGGTTGTCCAGCGTGACGGCAGATTTCTGCTTAGTTTGATGACACTGAAAGGAGCCCAATGTGGAAGAAATACGTTCATTAAAAACTGCTGACTGTGTTAGTTGGTGGGACATGATTGGAAATGAACAGCAAGAAAACAGACATAGACAAGAGAAGACACATAGACGACAGGACGGGCGCTGACTATCCTCTTCCTCAAACATAAGGAAAGGACCGTCGACTTTCAGGTGGTGGCAGCCACAAGGTTGACCAGCGTGATGGCAGAATTGTGCTTAGATGGATGACACAGAAAAGAGCCCAATGTGGAATAAATACGTTCATTAAAAATTGCTGACTGTGCGACTTGGTGGGACATGATTCGAAATGAATAGCAAGAAAACAGACATAGACAAGAGAAGACACATGGACGACAGGACCGGCGCTGACTATCCTCTTGCTGAAAAAGAAGCAAACCAGCCTCGACTTTCAGGTGGTGGCAGCCACAAGGTTGACCAGCGTGATGGAAGAATTGTGCTTAGGTGGATAACACAGAAAGGAGCCCAATGTGGAAGAAATACGTTCATTAAAAACTGCTGACTGTGTTAGTTGGTGGGACATGATTGGAAATGAACAGCAAGAAAACAGACATAGACAAGAAAAGACACATAGACCACAGGACGGGCGCTGGCTATCCTCCTCTTGAAACAGATGGAAACCATCCTCGACTTTCAGGTGGGGGCAGCCATAAGGTTGTCCAGCGTGAAGGCAGATTTCTGCTTTGTTTGATGACACAGAAAGGAGCCCAATGTTGAAGAAATACGTTCATTAAAAATTGCTGACCGTGCGGCTTGGTGGGACATGTTTATAAATGAACAGCAAGAAAACAGACATAGAGAAGAGAAGACACATAGACGACAGGACGGGCGCTGACTATCCTCTTGCTGAAACAGAAGGAAACCAGCCTCGACTTTCAGGACGCGGGAGCCAGAAGGCTGACCAGCGTGATGGCAGAATTGTGCTCAGGTGGATGACACAGAAATGAGCCCAATGGGGAAGAAATACGTTCATTAAAAATTGCTGACTGTGCGAGTTGGTGGGACATGATTGGAAATAAACAGCAAGAAAACAGACATAGCCAAGAGAAGACACATAGACGACAGGACGGGCGCTGACAATACTCTTCATGAATAAGAGGGAATCCACCCTCGACTTTCAGGTAGTGGCAGCCACAAGCTTGATCAGCGTAATGGCAAGAATTGTGCTTAGGTTGGATGACACAGAAAAAGCCCAATGTGGAAGAAATACGTTCATTAAAAATTGCTGACTGTGCGACTTGGTGGGACATGATTAGAAATGAACAGCAAGAAAACAGACATAGACAAGAGAAGACTCATAGACGACAGGACGGGCGCTGAGTATCCTCTTCTTGAAACAGAAGGAAACCAACCTCGACTTTCATTTCGTGGCAGCCGTAAGGTTGACCAGCGTGACGGCAGAATGCTGCTTAGTTTCATGACAACGAAAGGAGCCCAATGTGGAAGAAGTACGTTCATTAAAAATTGGTGACAGTGCGAGTTTGTGGGACATGATTGGAAATGAACATCAAGAGAACAGACATAGACAAGAGAATACTATAGACGACAGGACGGGCGCTGACTATCCTCTTCTGGAAACGGAATGAAATCACCTTCCACTTTCAGGTGATGGCAGCCATAAGGTTGACCAGCGTGATGGCAGTATTGTACTTTGGTGGATGACACAGAAAAGAGCCCAATGTGGAAGAAATACGTTCATTAAAACTTGCAGACTGTGCGACTTGGTGGGACATGATTGGAAATGAACAGAAAGAAAACAGACATAGACAAGAGAAGACACATAGACGGCAGTACGGGCGCTGACTATCCTCTTCCTGAAGCAGAAGGAAACCACCGTCGAATTTCAGGTGGTGGGAGCCACAAGATTCACAAGCGTGACGGCAGAATTCTACTTAGGTGGATGACACAGAAAAGAGCCCAATGTGGTAGAAATACGTTCTTTAAAAACAGCTGATTGTACGAGTTGGTGGGACATGATTGGAAATGAACAGCAAGAGAACAGACGTAGACAAGAGAAGACACATAGACGAGAGGACGGACGTTGACTATCCTCTTCATGAAACAGAAGGAATCCACCCTCGACTTTCAGGTGGTGGCAGCCATAAGGTTGTCCAGCGTGACGGCAGAATTGTGCTTAGGTGGATGGCAGAGAAAGGAGCAAAATGTGAACGAAATACGTTCATTCAAAATTGCTGACTGTGTTAGTTGGCGGGACATGATTGGAAATGAACAGCAAGAAAACAGACATAGACAAGAAAAGACACAGAGACGACAGGACGGGCGCTGACTATCTTCTTGCTGAAAAAGAAGCAAACCGACCTCGACTTTCAGGTGGTCGCAGCCACAAGGCTGACCAGCGTGATGGAAGAATTGTGCTTAGGTGGATAACACAGAGAGGAGCCCAATGTGGAAGAAATACGTTCATTAAAAACTGCTGACTGTGTTAGTTGGTGGGACATGATTGGAAGTGAACAGCAAGAAAACAGACATAGACAAGAAAAGACACATAGACGACAGGACGGGCGCTGGCTATCCTCCTCTTGAAACAGATGGAAACCGTCCTCGACTTTCAGGTGGCGGCAGCCACAAGGTTGACCAGCGTGATGGAAGAATTGTGCTTAGGTGGATGACACAGAAAGGAGCCCAATCTGGAAGAAATATGCTCTTTAAAAAATGCTGACTGTGCGAGTTGGTGGGACATGATTGCAAATTAACAGCAAGAAAACAGACATAGATAAGAGAAGACACATAGACGACAGGACGGGAGCTGACTATCCTCTTCATGAAACAGAAGGAATCCACCCTCGACTTTCAGGTGGTGGCAGCCATAAGGTTGTCCAGCGTGACGGCAGATTTCTGCTTAGTTTGATGACACTGAAAGGAGCCCAATGTGGAAGAAATACGTTCATTAAAAACTGCTGACTGTGTTAGTTGGTGGGACATGATTGGAAATGAACAGCAAGAAAACAGACATAGACAAGAAAAGACACATAGACGACAGGACGGGCGCTGGCTATCCTCTTCTTGAAAAAGAAGGAAACCACCCTCGACTTTCAGGTGGTGGCAGCCGTAAGGTTGTCAGGCGTGACGGCAGATTTCTGCTTAGTTTGATAACACAGAAAGCAGCCAAATGTTGAAGAAATACGTTCATTAAAAATTGCTGACTGTGCGGCTTGGTGGGACATGATTATAAATGAACAGCCAGAAAACAGACATAGACAAGAGAAGACAAAGAGACGACAGGACGGGCGCTGACTATCATCTTGCTGAAACAGAAGCAAACCAGCCTCGACTTTCAGGTGGCGGCAGCCACAAGGTTGACCAGCGTGATGGAAGAAATGTGCTTAGGTGGATCACACAGAAAGGAGCCCAATGTGGAAGAAATATGCTCATTAAAGATTGCTGACTGTGCGAGTTGGTGGGACATGATTGGAAAATAACATCAAGAAAACAGACATAGACAAGAGAAGACACATAGACGATAGGACGGCCGCTGATTATCCTCTTCTTGAAACAGAAGGAAATCACCCTCGACTTTCAGGTGGCTGCAACCACAAGGTTGACCAGCGTGATGGCAGAATTGTGCTTAGGTGGATGACACAGAAAAGAGCCCAACAACGACAGGACGGGCGCTGACTATCCTCTTCTGGAAACGGAAGGAAATCACCTTCCACTTTCAGGTGATGGCAGCCATAAGGTTGACCAGCGTGATGGCAGTATTGTACTTTGGTGGATGACACAGAAAGAGCCCAATGTGGAAGAGATACGCGCACTAAAAATTGCAAACTGTCCGAGTTGGTGGGACATGATTGGAAATGAACAGGAAGAAAACAGGCATATACAAGAGAAGACACATAGACGACAGGACGGGCGCTGACTATCCTCTTCCTGAAGCAGAAGGAAACCACCGTCGAATTTCAGGTGGTGGGAGCCACAAGGCTCACAAGCGTGACGGCAGAATTCTACTTGCGTGGATGACACAGAAAAGAGCCCAATGTGGTAGAAATACGTTCATTAAAAACTGCTGACTGTGCGAGTTGGTTGGACAAGATTGGAAATGAACAGCAAGAAATCAGGCACAGACAACAGAAGACAAATAGACGACTGCACGGACGCTGACTATCCTCTTCCTGAAGCAGAAGGAAACCACCCTCGAATTTCAGGTGGTGGCAGCCACAACGTCGAACAGCGTCATGGCAGAATTGTGCTTAGGTGGATGACAGAGAAAGGAGCAAAATGTGAACGAAATACGTTCATTCAAAATTGCTGATGGGGCGGGTTGATGGAACATGATTGGAAATAACCAGCAAGAAAACAAATCGAGAGAAGAGAAGAAACAGACGACAGGACGGGCGCTGACTATCCTCTTCTTGATACAGAAGGAAACCACCCTCGAACTTCAGTTGGTGGCAGCCACAATGTTGACCAGCGTGATGGCAGAATCGTGCTTAGGTTGATGACACAGAAAAGAGCCCAATGTGGAAGAAATACGTTCATTAAAACTGTTGACTGTGTTAGTTGGTGGGACATGATTGGAAATGAACAGCAAGAAAACAGACATAGACAAGAGAAGACACAGAGACGACAGGACGGGCGCTGACTATCATCTTGCTGAAAAAGAAGCAAACCAGCCTCGACTTTCAGGTGGTGGCAGCCACAAGGTTGACCAGCGGGATGGAAGAATTGAGCTTAAGAGGATGACAAAGAAAGGAGCCCAATGTGGAAGAAATACGTTCATTAAAAACTGCTGACTGTTTTAGTTGGTGGGACATGATTGGAAATGAACAGCAAGAAAACAGACATAGACAAGAAAAGACACATAGACGACAGGACGGGCGCTGGCTATCCTCCTCTTGAAACAGAAGGAAACTGTCCTCGACTTTCAGGTGGCGGCAGCCACAAGGTTGACCAGCGTGATGGAAGAATTGTGCTTAGGTGGATGACACAGAAAGGAGCCCAATCTGGAAGAAATATGCTCTTTAAAAAATGCTGACAGTGCGAGTTGGTGGGACATGATTGAAAATTAACAGCAAGAAAACAGACATAGACAAGAGAAGACACATAGACGACAGGACGGGAGCTGACTGTCCTCTTCATGAAACAGAAGGAATCCACCCTCGACTTTCAGGTGGTGGCAGCCATAAGGTTGTCCAGCGTGACGGCAGATTTCTGCTTAGTTTGATGACACTGAAAGGAGCCCAATGTGGAAGAAATACGTTCATTAAAAACTGCTGACTGTGTTAGTTGGTGGGACATGATTGGAAATGAACAGCAAGAAAACAGACATAGACAAGAAAAGACACATAGACGACAGGACGGGCGCTGGCTATCCTCTTGCTGAAACAGAAGCAAACCAGCCTCGACTTTCAGGTGGTGGCAGCCACAAGGTTGACCAGCGTGATGGAAGAATTGTGCTTAGGTGGATCACACAGAAAGGAGCACAATATGGAAGAAATATGCTCATTAAAGATTGCTGACTGTGCGAGTTGGTGGGACATGATTGGAAAATAACATCAAGAAAACAGACATAGACAAGAGAAGACAAATAGACGACAGGACGGGAGCTGACTATCCTCTTCATGAAACAGAAGGAATCCACCCTCGACTTTCAGGTGGTGGTAGTCACAATGTTGACCAGCGTGATGGCAGAATTGTGCTTAGGTGGATGACACAGAAAGGAGCCCAATGTGGAAGAGATACGCGCACTAAAAATTGCTGACTGTGCGAGTTAGTGGAACATGATTGGAAATGAACAGGAAGAAAACAGGCATAGACAAGAGAAGACACATAGACGACAGGACGGGCGCTGACTATCCTCTTCCTCAAACATAAGGAAACGACCGTCGACTTTCAGGTGGTGGCAGCCACAAGGTTGACCAGCGTGATGGCAGAATTGTGCTTAGATGGATGACACAGAAAAGAGCCCAATATGGAATAAATACGTTCATTAAAAATTGCTGACTGCGCGACTTGGTGGGACATGATTGGAAATGAACAGCAAGAAAACAGACATAGACAAGAGAAGACACATAGACGACAGGACCGGCGCTGACTATCCTCTTGCTGAAAAAGAAGTAAACCAGCCTTGACTTTCAGGTGGTGGCAGCCACAAGGTTGACCAGCGTGATGGAAGAATTCTGCTTAGGTGGATGACACAGAAAGGAGCCCAATGTGGAAGAAATACGTTCATTAAAAACTGCTGACTGTGTTAGTTGGTGGGACATGATTGGAAATGAACAGCAAGAAAACAGACATAGACAAGAAAAGACACATAGACGACAGGACGGGCGCTGGCTATCCTCCTCTTGAAACAGATGGAAACCGTCCTCGACTTTCAGGTGGCGGCAGCCACAAGGTTGACCAGCGTGATGGAAGAATTGTGCTTAGGTGGATGACACAGAAAGGAGCCCAATCTGGAAGAAATATGCTCTTTAAAAATTGCTGACTGTGCGAGTTGGTGGGACATGATTGGAAATATAACACCAAGAAAGCAGACATAGACAAGAGAAGACACATAGACGACAGGACGGGAGGTGACTATCCTCTACATGAAACAAAAGGAAGCCACCCTCGACTTTCAGGTGGTGGCAGCCATAAGGTTGTCCAGCGTGACGGCAGATTTCTGCTTAGTTTGATGATACAGAAAGGAGCCCAATGTTGAAGAAGTACGTTCGTTAAAAATTGCTGACAGTGCGAGTTTGTTGGACATGATTGGAAATGAACAGCAAGAAAACAGACATAGACAAGAGAAGACACATAGACGACAGGACGGGCGCTGAATATACTCTTCTGGAAACGGAATGAAATCACCCTCCACTTTCAGGTGATGGCAGCCATAAGGTTGACCAGCGTGATGGCAGTATTGTGCTTTGGTGGATGACACAGAAAGGAGCCCAATGTGGAAGAGATACGCGCACTAAAAATTGCTGACTGTGCGAGTTAGTGGGACATGATTGGAAATGAACAGGAAGAAAACAGGCATAGACAAGAGAAGACACATAGACAACAGGACGTGCGCTGACTATCCCCTTCCTCAAACATAAGGAAACGACCGTCGACTTTCAGGTGGTGGCAGCCACAAGGTTGACCAGCGTGATGGCAGAATTGTGCTTAGATGGATGACACAGAAAAGAGCCCAATGTGGAATAAATACGTTCATTAAAAATTGCTGACTGTGTGACTTGGTGGGACATGATTGGAAATGAACAGCAAGAAAACAGACAGACAAGAGAAGAGACATAGACGACAGGACCGGCGCTGACTATCCTCCTCCTGAAAGAGACGGAAACCACCCTCGACTTTCAGGTGGTGGCAGGCATAAGGCTGAGCAGAGTGACGGCAGAATTCTACTTAGGTTGATGACACAGAAAGGTGCCCAATGTGAAAGAAATTCGTTCATTCAAAATTGTTAATGGGGCGAGGTGGTGGGACTTGATTGGAAAGGACCAGCAAGAAAACAAATCGAGAGCAGAGCAGAAACACAAACGACAGGACGGACGCTGACTATCCTCTTCTTGAAACAGATTGAAACCACCCTCGACCTTCAGTTGGTGGCAGCCACAAGGTTGACCAGCGTGATGGCAGAATTGTGCTTAGTTGGGTGACAAAGAAAAGAGCCCAATGCGGAAGAAATACATTCATTAAAATTGCTGAGTGTTTTCTTGCTGTTCCTTTCTAATCACGTCCCACCAACTCGCAGAGACATAGAAAAGAGAAGACACATAGACGGCAGGATGAGCGATGACTATCCCCTTCTTGAAACAGAAGTAAATCACCCTCGACGTTCAGGTGATGGCAGCCATAAGGTTGAGCAGCGTGATGGCAGTATTGTACTTAGGTGGATGACCCAGAAAGGAGCCCAATGTGGAAGAAATACGCTCACTAAGAATTGCTGATTGTGCGAGTTGGTGGGACATGATTGGAAATTAACAGCAAGAAAACAGACATAGACAAGAGAAGACACATAGACGACAGGACGGGAGCTGACTATCCTCTTCATGAAACAGAAGGAATCCACCCTCGACTTTCAGGTGGTGGCAGCCATAAGGTTGTCCAGCGTGACGGCAGATTTCTGCTTAGTTTGATGACACTGAAAGGAGCCCAATGTGGAAGAAATACGTTCATTAAAAACTGCTGACTGTGTTAGTTGGTGGGACATGATTGGAAATGAACAGCAAGAAAACAGACATAGACAAGAAAAGACACATAGACGACAGGACGGGCGCTGGCTATCCTCTTCTTGAAACAGAAGGAAACCACCCTCGACTTTCAGGTGGTGACAGCCGTAAGGTTGTTAGGCGTGACGGCAGATTTCTGCTCAGTTTGATGACACAGAAAAAGAGCCAAATGTTGAAGAAATACGTTCATTAAAAATTGCTGACTGTGCGGCTTGGTGGGACATGATTGGAAATGAACAGGAAGAAAACAGACATAGACAAGTGAAGACACAGACGACAGGACGGGCGCTGACTATCCTCTTCATAAAACAGAAGGAATCCACCCTCGGCTTTCAGGTGGCGTCAGGCGCAAGGTTGACCAGCGTGATGGCAGAATTGTGATTAGGTGGATGACAGAGAAAGGAGCCCAATGTGAAAGAAATTCGTTTATTCAAAATTGCTGAAGGGGCGAGTTGGTGGGACATGATTGGAAATGAACAGCAAGAAAAGAGACATAGACAAGAGGAGACACATAGACCTCAGGACGGGCGTTGAGTAGCCTCTTCTTTAAACAGAATGAAATCACCCTCGACTTCCAGGTGATGGCAGCCATAAGGTTGTCCAGAGTGATGGCAGTATTGTGCTTTGGTGGATGACACAGAAAGGAGCCCAATGTGGAAGAGATACGCGCACTAAAAATTGCTGACTGTGCGAGTTGGCGGGACATGATTGGAAAGTAACAGCAATAAAACAGACATAGACAAGAGAAGAAACATAGACGACAGGACGGGCGCTGACTATCCTCTTCCTGAAACAGAAGCAAACCAGCCTCGACTTTCAGGTGGTGGCAGCCACAAGGTTGACCAGCGCGATGGAAGAATTGAGCTTAAGAGGATGACAAAGAAAGGAGCCCAATGTGGAAGAAATACGTTCATTAAAAACTGCTGACTGTGTTAGTTGGTGGGACATGATTGGAAATGAACAGCAAGAAAACAGACATAGACAAGAAAAGACACATAGACGACAGGACGGGCGCTGGCTATCCTCTTGCTGAAACAGAAGCAAACCAGCCTCGACTTTCAGGTGGTGGCAGCCACAAGGTTGACCAGCGTGATGGAAGAATTGTGCTTAGGTGGATCACACAGAAAGGAGCACAATATGGAAGAAATATGCTCATTAAAGATTGCTGACTGTGCGAGTTGGTGGGACATGATTGGAAAATAACATCAAGAAAACAGACATAGACAAGAGAAGACAAATAGACGACAGGACGGGAGCTGACTATCCTCTTCATGAAACAGAAGGAATCCACCCTCGACTTTCAGGTGGTGGTAGTCACAATGTTGACCAGCGTGATGGCAGAATTGTGCTTAGGTGGATGACACAGAAAGGAGCCCAATGTGGAAGAGATACGCGCACTAAAAATTGCTGACTGTGCGAGTTAGTGGAACATGATTGGAAATGAACAGGAAGAAAACAGGCATAGACAAGAGAAGACACATAGACGACAGGACGGGCGCTGACTATCCTCTTCCTCAAACATAAGGAAACGACCGTCGACTTTCAGGTGGTGGCAGCCACAAGGTTGACCAGCGTGATGGCAGAATTGTGCTTAGATGGATGACACAGAAAAGAGCCCAATATGGAATAAATACGTTCATTAAAAATTGCTGACTGCGCGACTTGGTGGGACATGATTGGAAATGAACAGCAAGAAAACAGACATAGACAAGAGAAGACACATAGACGACAGGACCGGCGCTGACTATCCTCTTGCTGAAAAAGAAGTAAACCAGCCTTGACTTTCAGGTGGTGGCAGCCACAAGGTTGACCAGCGTGATGGAAGAATTCTGCTTAGGTGGATGACACAGAAAGGAGCCCAATGTGGAAGAAATACGTTCATTAAAAACTGCTGACTGTGTTAGTTGGTGGGACATGATTGGAAATGAACAGCAAGAAAACAGACATAGACAAGAAAAGACACATAGACGACAGGACGGGCGCTGGCTATCCTCCTCTTGAAACAGATGGAAACCGTCCTCGACTTTCAGGTGGCGGCAGCCACAAGGTTGACCAGCGTGATGGAAGAATTGTGCTTAGGTGGATGACACAGAAAGGAGCCCAATCTGGAAGAAATATGCTCTTTAAAAATTGCTGACTGTGCGAGTTGGCGGGACATGATTGGAAATATAACACCAAGAAAGCAGACATAGACAAGAGAAGACACATAGACGACAGGACGGGAGGTGACTATCCTCTACATGAAACAAAAGGAAGCCACCCTCGACTTTCAGGTGGTGGCAGCCATAAGGTTGTCCAGCGTGACGGCAGATTTCTGCTTAGTTTGATGATACAGAAAGGAGCCCAATGTTGAAGAAGTACGTTCGTTAAAAATTGCTGACAGTGCGAGTTTGTTGGACATGATTGGAAATGAACAGCAAGAAAACAGACATAGACAAGAGAAGACACATAGACGACAGGACGGGCGCTGAATATACTCTTCTGGAAACGGAATGAAATCACCCTCCACTTTCAGGTGATGGCAGCCATAAGGTTGACCAGCGTGATGGCAGTATTGTGCTTTGGTGGATGACACAGAAAGGAGCCCAATGTGGAAGAGATACGCGCACTAAAAATTGCTGACTGTGCGAGTTAGTGGGACATGATTGGAAATGAACAGGAAGAAAACAGGCATAGACAAGAGAAGACACATAGACAACAGGACGTGCGCTGACTATCCCCTTCCTCAAACATAAGGAAACGACCGTCGACTTTCAGGTGGTGGCAGCCACAAGGTTGACCAGCGTGATGGCAGAATTGTGCTTAGATGGATGACACAGAAAAGAGCCCAATGTGGAATAAATACGTTCATTAAAAATTGCTGACTGTGTGACTTGGTGGGACATGATTGGAAATGAACAGCAAGAAAACAGACAGACAAGAGAAGAGACATAGACGACAGGACCGGCGCTGACTATCCTCCTCCTGAAAGAGACGGAAACCACCCTCGACTTTCAGGTGGTGGCAGGCATAAGGCTGAGCAGAGTGACGGCAGAATTCTACTTAGGTTGATGACACAGAAAGGTGCCCAATGTGAAAGAAATTCGTTCATTCAAAATTGTTAATGGGGCGAGGTGGTGGGACTTGATTGGAAAGGACCAGCAAGAAAACAAATCGAGAGCAGAGCAGAAACACAAACGACAGGACGGACGCTGACTATCCTCTTCTTGAAACAGATTGAAACCACCCTCGACCTTCAGTTGGTGGCAGCCACAAGGTTGACCAGCGTGATGGCAGAATTGTGCTTAGTTGGGTGACAAAGAAAAGAGCCCAATGCGGAAGAAATACATTCATTAAAATTGCTGAGTGTTTTCTTGCTGTTCCTTTCTAATCATGTCCCACCAACTCGCAGAGACATAGAAAAGAGAAGACACATAGACGGCAGGATGAGCGATGACTATCCCCTTCTTGAAACAGAAGTAAATCACCCTCGACTTTCAGGTGATGGCAGCCATAAGGTTGAGCAGCGTGATGGCAGTATTGTACTTAGGTGGATGACCCAGAAAGGAGCCCAATGTGGAAGAAATACGCTCACTAAGAATTGCTGATTGTGCGAGTTGGTGGGACATGATTGGAAATGAACAGGAAGAAAACAGACATAGACAAGAGAAGACACATAGACGACAGGAAGGGCGCTGATTATCATCCTCTTGAAACAGACGAAAACCACCCTCGAATTTCAGGTGGTGGCAGGGTTAAGGCTGACCAGCGTAAGGGAAGAATTCCACTTAGGCGTATGACACAGAAACGAGCCCAATGTGAAAGAAATTCGTTTATTCAAAATTGCTGAAGGGGCGAGTTGGTGGGACATGATTGGAAATGAACAGGAAGAGAACAGACATTGACAAGAGAAGACACATAGACGACAGGACGGGCGCTGACTATCCTCTTGATGAAACAGAAGGAATCCACCCTCGACTTTCAGGTGGTGGCAGCCACAAGGTTGACCAGCGTGGCGGCAGAATTCTGCTTAGGTTGACGACACAGAAAAGAGCCCAATGTTGAAGAAATACGGTCATTAAAAATTGCTGATGGGGCGAGTTGGTGTTACATGATTGGAAATAAACAGCAAGAAAAGAGACATAGACAAGAGAAGACACATCGACGGCAGGACGGGCGCTGACTATCCTCTTCCTGAAACAGAAGGAAACCACCTTCCACTTTCAGGTGGCGTCAGCCACAAGGTTGACCAGCGTGATGGCAGAATTGTGCTTAGGTGGATGACACAGAAAGGAGACCAATGTGAACGATATTCGTTTATTCAAAATTGCTGAATGGGCGAGTTGGTGGGACATGATTGGAAATGAACAGCAAGAAAACAGACATAGACAAGACAAGAAACACAGACGACATGACGGGCGCTGACTATCCTCTTCATGAACCAGAAGGAATCCACCCTCGACTTTCAGGTGGTGGCAGCCATAAGGTTGACCAGCGTGCCGGCAGAATTCTGCTTAGGTTGACGACACAGAAAAGAGCCCAATGTGGAGGAAATACGTTCATTAAAAATTGCTGATGGGGCGAGTTGGTGGGAGATGATTGGAAATAAACAGCAAGAAAAGAGACATACACAAGAGAAGACACATAGACGACAGGACGGGCGCTAATTATCATCCTCTTGAAACAGGCGAAAACCACCCTCGACTTTCAGGTGGTACCAGGCATAAGGCTGACCAGCGTAACGGCAGAATTCTACCTAGGGGTATGACACAGAAAGGAGCCCAATGTGAAAGAAATTCGTTTATTCAAAATTGCTGAAGGGGCGAGTTGGTGGGACATGATTGGAAATGAACAGGAAGAAAACAGACATAGACAAGTGAAGACACAGACGACAGGACGGGCGCTGACTATCCTCTTCATAAAACAGAAGGAATCCACCCTCGGCTTTCAGGTGGCGTCAGGCGCAAGGTTGACCAGCGTGATGGCAGAATTGTGATTAGGTGGATGACAGAGAAAGGAGCCCAATGTGAAAGAAATTCGTTTATTCAAAATTGCTGAAGGGGCGAGTTGGTGGGACATGATTGGAAATGAACAGCAAGAAAAGAGACATAGACAAGAGGAGACACATAGACCTCAGGACGGGCGTTGAGTAGCCTCTTCTTTAAACAGAATGAAATCACCCTCGACTTCCAGGTGATGGCAGCCATAAGGTTGTCCAGAGTGATGGCAGTATTGTGCTTTGGTGGATGACACAGAAAGGAGCCCAATGTGGAAGAGATACGCGCACTAAAAATTGCTGACTGTGCGAGTTGGCGGGACATGATTGGAAAGTAACAGCAATAAAACAGACATAGACAAGAGAAGAAACATAGACGACAGGACGGGCGCTGACTATCCTCTTCCTGAAACAGAAGGAATACACCCTCGACTTTCAGGTGGTGGCAGCCACAAGTTGATCAGCGTGATGGCAGAATTGTGCTTAGGTTGACGACACAGAAAAGAGCCCAATGTGGAAGAAATACGTTCATTAGAAATTGCTGATGGGGCGAGTTGGTGGAACATGATTGGAAATAAACAGGAAGAAAAGAGACATAGACATGAGAAGACACTTAGACGACAGGACGGGCGCTGACTATCCTCTTCCTGAAACAGAAGGAAACCACCTTCGACTTTCAGGTGGCGTCAGGCGCAAGGTTGACCAGCGTGATGGCAGAATTGTGCTTAGGTGGATGACAGAGAAAGGAGCCCAATGTGAAAGAAATTCGTTTATTCAAAATTGCTGAAGGGGCGAGTTGGTGGGACATGATTGGAAATGAACAGCAAGAAAAGAGACATAGACAAGAGGAGACACATAGACCTCAGGACGGGCGTTGAGTAGCCTCTTCTTTAAACAGAATGAAATCACCCTCGACTTCCAGGTGATGGCAGCCATAAGGTTGTCCAGAGTGATGGCAGTATTGTGCTTTGGTGGATGACACAGAAAGGAGCCCAATGTGGAAGAGATACGCGCACTAAAAATTGCTGACTGTGCGAGTTGGCGGGACATGATTGGAAAGGAACAGCAATAAAACAGACATAGACAAGAGAAGAAACATAGACGACAGGACGGGCGCTGACTGTCCTCTTCCTGAAACAGAAGGAATACACCCTCGACTTTCAGGTGTTGGCAGCCACAAGTTGATCAGCGTGATGGCAGAATTGTGCTTACGCTCACTACACAGAAAGGAGCCCAATGCGGAAGAAATAGGTTAAATCAAAAATGGTGATTGGGCGAGTTGGTGTTGTATTTTCGAAGTTGACCAACTCGCACAGACATAGACAAGAGAAGCACATAGACGAGAGGACGGGCGCTGACTATCCTCTTCCTGAAACAGAAGGAAACCACCCACGACTTTCAGGTGGTGGCAGCCTTAAGGTTGAGCAGCGTGATGGCAGAATTATGCTTAGGTTCACAACACAGAAAAGGGCCCAATGTGGAAGAAATAGGTTAAATCAAAATTGGTGATTGGGCGAGTTGGTGGGGTATTTTCGTAGTTGACCAGCGAGGAAACAGACGGAGACAAGAGAAGAAACACAGACGACAGGACGGGCGCTGACTATCCCCTTCTTCAAAAAGAAGGAACCACCCACGACTGGCAGGTAGTCGCAGGTACAAGGTTGGCCAGCGTGATGGCAGAATTATGCTTAGGTTAACGACACAGAAAAAAGCCCAGTGTGGAAGAAATAGGTTAAATAAAAATTGGTGATTGGGGGAGTTGGTGGGGTATTTTTGTAGTTGACCAGCGAGGAAACAGACGGAGACAGGAGAAGAAACACAGACGACAGGACGGGCGCTGACTATCCCCTTCTTCAAAAAGAAGGAATCCACCCACGACTGGCAGGTGGTCGCAGGTACAAGGTTGGCCAGCGTGATGGCAGAATTATGCTTAGATTCACGACACAGAAAAGAGCCCAATGTGGAGGAAATAGGTTAAATAAAAATTGGTGATTGGGCGAGTTGGTGGGGTAATTTTGTAGTTGACCAGCGAGGAAACAGACGGAGACAGGAGAAGAAACACAGACGACAGGACGGGCGCTGACTATCCCCTTCTTCAAAAAGAAGGAATCCACCCACGACTGGCAGGTGGTCGCAGCTACAAGGTTGGCCAGGGTGCTGGCAGAATTGTGCTTACGCTCACGACACTGAAAAGAGCCCAATGTGGAAGAATTAGGTTAAATCAGAATTCGTGATTGGGCTAGTCGGTGGGGTATTTTTGTAGTTGACCAGTGAGGAAACAGACGGAGACAAGAGAAGAAACACAGACGACAGGACGGGCGCTGATTATCCTCTTCGAACAGAAGGAATCCACCCTCGACTGGCAGGTGGTCGCAGCCTCAAGGTTGAGCAGCGTGATGATAGAATTGTGGTTGGGTGGACGACACAGAAAAGAGCCCAATGTGGAAGAAATACGTTCAATCAAAATTGCTTGTTAGTCGAGATGGTGGGACATGTTTCGAATTGATGAGAATTTGATTCCTTCGTTCTTTGTGTCTCCGTCTTTCTCGACAATGCTTAAGTCTGTACTTTTTTCATTTTCATAACGCATTTCTTAATCTCACGTTTTTACCTGTCTTGTAAACCTTTCCTTTCACTGTGTTCGTTGTCTGTATACTTACTGGATAAGGAAATAGTCGTGCTTGTTATGACACCCACAGCGGAAGTCAACAGCCACCGAAACCAGGGAGCATAATGATTGGTTTCCTTGTTTTCCATTTTTGATGGTAAATAATCAGGTATGAATAGCGTAATTTTTTACTACTTAAAGATTATGTATATTAAAACAAAAGAAAAATCAACCGCATACCGCTGGTGAGATCCGAACCCACTCTTTCCAGATTTCGCGTCCAGTGGTTTACAAAACCCGCCTCGGCGGCTGGGACGGTACCCGGATTCACACCCGAACGCGGCTAGAGCGTTTCGATGAAGGCGAAACGTGAAAGGCACCCCTGTGCTGTGCGATGTCAGCGCACACGCTAAGGATCCCCAGGTGGTCGAAATTACTCCGGAAACCTCCACTACGGCACCTCTTTCTTCCATTCTTCTGTCACTTTCTCCTTTAGCCCTGCCCCTACCGCGCGGTTGAAGGGCCCATCGAGACATGTGAGACAGCTAGTTGTAGCGCCATTTTCTTTCATCAGGAATCAGAACGCCTAGCAGGTGAGATATAGCGATGGCAGTCCAATCTTCTGTTTATGGGGGTGTTTATCTTGGACAGCCGTCGCCGTCGCTCAGTTGGCAGAGCATCGAAAGCAAAATTCAGAAGGCCTGGGTTAGGACCCCACCACTGGCATGTGATTGTTTTTCTTATGCTTCCTTATCAATTATCTCTGAGAGATAAATTAATTACGCTGTTCATGTTCGATTATTTAAAACTACACAAACAGAAAAGGGAAACATATTTTATGCTCCCTGGTTTCGGAGGCTGTTGGCATATACGTACTGGTTAGTTTATCAGTCCTCCTCCGCAAATCTGCGTGAATGCTTTATCTGCAGAAAGATTTAAACATCCTAGCTGGCCACCTGTTTGTCTACAGTTTCCTTAGGCATCATTTATGGATGAAGTTACTCTGAGCTTCGAGCGCTTCAAACTATATGCCTAGCCCGTGTTGATATGTACTGCCTCATTTATGGTTTTGCTGTGGGCTCCTGCTGCAAATCAACCTACAGGTCTCTGATTTATGTTTAGGCCCAACGTAACATCGGCACCTAGCGCCCTCTGTTAGTCGCCAAGCGCGAACTCTGTGCCGTTAAAAGAGATGTTTTGATCTCGTAATCGCGTAAAAATGACCAATTCCAGAGGTGCTCGGCGCCGAAATCGTAATTATGGAAAGCGACTCTTCCAACAAGCTTCAAATTTTGATTGATTAAATTCTTATTTCGCACCGGCCAAAAATTTCTGATGGCCATTGAGGGGCAGAAAAGTGTAACAATGATTCAAAATTCTGGTGGCAAGTTTGAGAGCCAAAAAAAAAAACAAAGGCTAAGGTTTATAGGGCGTGTGTTGCCTCTAGCTTTATACACAACCGAACTGGAACCAGTAGACAGGAAATTTGGGGTTGTTCTCTTTTGTATACGTTATGCATCCAGCACTGGCTGCACCGCTTTTCGTGAGTTTTGCGAAAAGCGATGTTCCACCTGGCTTTCCGCTTGTTGCTTGCTTGTTGCTGTCCGCTGACTCTTTGCTTATGCGTCTCCCGCAGAAACTCTACATAATTACATTTGCCTGCATGGGCAGGCTCCACGAGATCAACTAATAATCGGACAAGCATTCTGTTAATCTCAGAGGCGGATTTAATCTTCAGAAATCACAATGTTCCACCCTGCGGATTTCGGCCGCGCTGGCTTGTTCAAAACGTGAACGCAACCGGCCCCTGAGTTCCTACCGTCAAATATGAGACTGTTCTGGGGCTCTGATCAATTGCTGTTTATCCATGCCACGGTTTTCTTTTACTCATCAAAAGCGTTAGTCTCTTGAACATTGTACAAACCTCTTGATTGTGCAGTTTGGTTTGGTTTATTTCGGTTTAACGTCCCTAAACAACTCAGGCTATAAGTGCACTTTTAGCAAGCTTCATTGTTTGCTGCGCACGAATGGAATGTCTGCCTTTATGCTGCTTATTTACCTCTGCCCGGTACTGTGCCGTGTCATGTTGTGCTTCTGGCTCATTCCTGCGTGCTCTATTAAACGGGTACTTAATCTTTACAACATGCGGCTGTCCTTTAGACATCACAAGCACAGCCGTAACTACGACACCTGTGCAGAGGTCTGCGAATGATACCTTAGGCTGCTTTGTAGCTGAAAAGGTCAATTTACCGAAGCATGAAACTTGATAGTGTACATATTTTCTTACAATACTTTTGGTGGCATACGACTACCAATACTCCCAAAAGATAGTGATCGCGTTTGGTGTGTTTATGTTTGGTGTTAATCTTTTAAACTGTTTAGTGAGGCCGAAGTGGTGCAAATATATGTGAGGTGTAACATCTAGGAAGCATACGAGTACTGTGAATGATGCCGTAGCGGAGGGATTCGGATTAAGTTCGATCACACAAGGTTCCTTAGCCTCTCCTGGCATTGTATACCGCGCGAATGTTCTGTATTCCGCTTCCGTCGAAGTGAAGTCAGGATTTGGTCGCATGACTTTGGGCCGAGTAGCACGAGTGAGCGGCCTTCTCTTGCGTTGTGTCCAGGGCTGTTTAAGCCGGTGAAACTTGCACGTTCGTGTTTCAGGGGCTGTCTCCGCGCAGGCTCGGTTGAACTGGGAGCGCCGCAGCGCTGTTATCTCACCCTCTGATTAACGTGGCGATGTCGGTGGTGAAACGCTGAAGCTCCCAAGCCACCAAGGCGGATAAATTTTGCATTCTTGTTAGCCCCCTCATAAACAATGTTATTATCTAAAGGTATACTGATAAAGAGATCTCCGGGTATCATTTTGTAAATGGCAAGAAATTTAACGCCACGAGCACTGCGTACACATCGATCAAACTTTAGGCTATGTAGTCTAGTGCAGCCAAATCATAACTGTTCACACATGTCAGTCACAAATAATACGTTGGGCGCAGCTGCTATTTTTTGTTAACCAATAAGTGACCAGTCACAAAAGCTGTGTACAGAAGACATTACGCCGACAATATTACCTGCATTGAAGCCGTTAGGAGTTCGAAAAGTCAACATAAAAGCTCCATATTTTCAAAGCTATGCAATAATCATGAGCTTTTTTCAATATTCTGTGTTATTGCTAGTGTGGAAATCAAATAAAAATCATTGCTATAGCTGCTTCGCAAAGTGTTGCACAGTGTTGACCTTACATATTAAGGTTAGCTCTGGTGCCATATCGAGTTGCTTTCAAAACGAGCACATCAGTCCTTGATCCCTGCGTAGGAAACTATCATATTCCCCTCAAGTCGTTTTGCTCAGTCTGTTCAGGTGTGAGTAAATATATATAAATTCATAGCGCATCGCACCGTTTTGTTGAAACTCTTCAGAAAAAGCGACGAAAGGTCCGGTTACTGCTTTGGTGCGGCAATGTCAGTAAAACAGCGAGTTGAGCGGGTTGGTACTTACTTGAAAACAGCGCAGCAACAGGGACAACATAAAAGACGGGACAAGCGCTGAGTAGCAACTGAAGCTTTATTGCAACGGACCCAAAAATGTACTCTCTTAATAACAAGGAGCACGCATTATCCACACCAACAACACTGAGAAGATGTCAACTTGAGTCGTGATGGTAAAGATAGAATAGTTCGCAGTCATCAACGAGGACGGATGGGGTGCCTACGCATGCGTCGCGGTTTTTGTGAACATGAAATTCTTTGCTGATTTCTCTAGTTAGTCTCTCTTTGGGATTGTACAAGACCTTAGTAGCGTTAAAAAGTGGTGTACATGGTTCTTCAGCAGGCGTTGAGGTGTTACGACGACATTCTTTCTCAGTGCAAGGCTAGGTTTGAGGAAGGGGCGTCTTTCAAAGAGGTGTTGTGTTCACATAAGCGGGAATTCAGGCACTTTCCCGTCTCGCCTATATAGTTCTTGCCGCACGTGAAGGGAGCCCTATACACCACACCCTTGGTACGAGGAATGAACTTTGTCATGATTTACTTTTCTTTTCTGTGCTTTCCCTATCAACCGTGCAGCAAATTTTGCCCAGCTTATTAGGTGCAGAAAAAAGTATATATACCCCATCTACCCCAAAGGAGGTACTTTTTTTAGCACCTAAGAAGCTAGGCAAAATTCGCGCCAGAGGTGATAGCGAAAGCAGAGAATAAAAAAAGACAAAAAAGAAAAACAAAATAATGGTGTGAAGTAAATCACGACTTAAAGTTCGTTCCTTATGCCAAGAGTGTGGTGTATAGAGTTTCCTTCACGTGCGGCAAGAACTATATAGGCCAAACGGGAAGGAGCCCGAATTCCCGCCTACGTGAACACAACACTTTTCTGAAAGGGTCCCCTTCCTCAAACTTAGCCTTGTACTACAAAGAATTTCGTCCGAACACCTCCATGCCTGCTGGATAACCATGTACTCCACTTTTTAACAACACTGAGGTCTTGTACAATCCCAAAGATAGACTAACTAGTGAGATCATTGAAGCAATTCATATTCACAAAAAACGCGATTCATGCGTAAGCATCCCATCTGTCCTCGTTCATGACTGTGAACTATTGTATCTTGGTCATCATGACTGAAGTTGACATCTTATCAGTGTTGGCGTGAATTATGCGTGCTCCTGGGTGTTAAGAAAGTATATTTTTTGTGTTGCTTGCAATAACGCTTCAGTTGCAAGTAAGCGCCTGTCCCGTCTTTTCTCTTGTCTCTGGTGCTGGGCTCTTTTCTACAAGTGCGGTAATTTACTGGCGAGACACTGAACTGCTGTCAGGAGCACGCCATGCGGGCAGGCATAGCAGTTGCTCTGCGGCGCATGGTAGCTGGGCTCTACGTTGTACATGTATTCGAAAGTGTCTTTGTGTGCCGGGGCTTCCCAGTACTTGCGGAATATATGAGTTGTTGGGAAGTTTGAGAAACAAGAAACTGCAACCAATTTACCGCGTAGTCGGGCGTCGTTGCTCTTGCCAAAAACACTTATCGCCGACAAGCATTAGGCTCGCCGATACTGCAACGGCCTCAAAGATGCGACTCTTGTTGAGCGCCGATTGATCTCTACCTCTTATCTCTACACCTACAGAAATATTTTTCGCTGTAAAACACCTAGAAACCTCAGCCTCTAACTTAAGCCACTGTGGACGCGACAAACCAGCAGCGTGTTGAGCAAATGCGTGCCGACGCGGGGTATTTCGGACAGGGGACTCAGCAGCTGTTTTCAGAAGCGGCCTCTAGAGGGACTTAGGGGCGCCCCCACAGGCAGCTCTCATGGCGTACAGCAATTCGTAGAGGTGGGTGAAAAGTTTATAACATTGTTACGCCGACTGTGCTGCGTGGCTCGGCGCTCCTCGCAGGGGAGAAGAGAACAATGCTTAAACTCGTTCCCTGCTTTCGCCCATTTTCCTCATCTTGTAAGTAATCCCCTCTCGCAACAACTTGGAGGAGCGAGCTGGGTAGTCTTCGACGCGGAACCTCGACGGAGCAGCCGTTTGAACGGCCTCCCGCCTGGCCGAACAGCAAGCCACGACGAAAACGGACACTCTTCGCACACGACTGGAACGGCTACAGACCCAGGACGCCAATGTCAGCCAACGGTGAGTACCTGTCCGTTCTCCGGCCTAATCGATGAGGATGTTGATGATTAGCTGACACACTACCAATGTTTCAGCAAATATAACCGCTAGAACTCAGCCATGCGGCTTGCAAACGTGGTCATTTTTTTTGGCCCGCACAGTGCTACTGTGGTTCAAGAATCCCGAAGACACACTATCTCTGGGGGACAGGTTCGTGGGCGAGATCAGTAAGTGCTTCGGAGACTCCATATTTAAGAAACGCAAGGTGGCAGAGACCCTTTCTCAACAAGCGGAGTTGCCTGGTGAAACGCCCACGACTTGGCAGCAGTGTGCACACCGAACGCATCGTTCTAACTTTTCCCTGCCTTTGCGTGCTTCCGCCAAACTTGAAGTTGATTTCACCCCTGTACGGTAAAAGTGTAACCTTCTTGTAATCTTCAAGCATGACGAAGGAATTCACGAAAGCATTTGAGGATATTGAGCGAGAAATGAGGCACGAACAGCGCCCTGCAAAGGATAGCGTCAAGTTCAGCAGTGGCACGAGTGACCGGACTAAAGTGGTTAGCTCCGTAGTGAAAATGCTCAGACAAGAGCCTAGCAAACTATTGAAATGCAATGAAAATCTTCGAAATGAAAACAAACGACTGACGCAAAGAACTGAGGAGCTTGAGCAGTACAGCCGCGTGAATAATTCAGAGAAAAAAGGTGTGAATTGAACAGAATGCCCCGAGGACATTGTGGCGAAATTTTGTGAGGTAATCGAGATATTGGTACGACATTGATACGTGTCACAGGGTTCCCAGTCAGCAGTATGGTTAGAACAATATAATAGTTTGTTCTGTGAGAAGACAGAAGCGACGTGCATTTCTCTAAAAGGCTAGGAAACACAGGATTACAAAAGAGAAACTTGGTTCCACTGAAAGTGATTCTGTGTTTGTTAGTGAGCACCGCACGCAGACTAACAAGAAGTTGCTCGGGGCGGCTTTTGCACGCAAAAAGCAAGTTGGTCGGAAGTTTGTCTGGACCTCTGGGTGCAAAGTGCTTGCGACTGAAAATAATACGGGTGATGTTCTAAAGATGCGAGATTTGTCTGATTAATAAAAGATGACTGCTTAAGGTGTTTTCTGCCGCAGGTAATAATGTTGCGGTTGTTTTTTTTTTACACGTATTCTTCGCGCATAAATCCCTGCTATGACAACGATAGTTTCAACATAACAGATTGCTCAGAGAAAGCTGCATTTTCTGCAATTCATCTTAATGTTCGGAGAATTAAAAATAACGGTGACTGTATCAACTTGTATCCGAATCATTCAATTAAAATTTGATGCTGGTTTGTTTACAGAGATCAGGTTTGCCACTAACAACGATCACGTTTCACTTCCTGGTTACAATTATAATTGTCTTGTTCGGTCGACTGGCTGGGGTGGTAGTGCTGCTATATACGTTAAAACTGCTATCTACGCAGAGTCATAGAAGAATTTCGATCATGACTGCGAATGTTGAATCATTGGTCATTGCTTTGCGCCATACTATGGTTCATACAGTGTACAGACCACCTGCTGGTAAAAGAATTTTTCGTTTTCTTGGAAAATCAGTTGGAATTCCTAACATCCATCCGTTCGTCCTTACGGGTGATGGCAACATAAACCTGGCATGTGATGACAATATGGCAAGTGAACTAAGTAGTAATATTCATACATATGCATGTTCTAACACAACTTTACTGACAACAGTAATGGCATCTACTTCTACTTTGCTTCACATTAGCGTCACATATGTATTGCTTCCTCAAACTATGTCTGGTGTGCTGATAAATGACATTAGTAACCATTTGCCGGTTTTCTGTTTCTTTCCTGTTAGATTATTAAAACAAATTTTCCACGAAAACGTATAGGGCTATAGATATTAATGAGGAACCTTCGGATGAATTCAAATTACTGATTGACAATGTTTCCTGGGACAACATATATGAGATGGTCGACATAAATTATGGCTGGTAAGCTTTTCTTCGCAACTTTCTGGCACGCTTTGATGAAACTTTTCCGCTGAAGGAGAGAAAGATTAATAGTAAAAAGTTAAAAAACATGGATGAATAAAGCGTTGCCTTATAATATCAAAATGAGAAAAAACACACAAATTTATTGAAATTAAAAATCCTGATCTTCTTGCTGAATGCAGAAAACATTAGAACAAACTAAATAAAGGAATTAAAACGGCCAAATCCGAATATTATGTTCAGCGCTTTTCTGCAATATGCAGTGTCGAAATACAGTGTGGTGGAAAGTAAATAGTTTACTTTATTGAAAAAATATATCTCACTTATCAGAAATTTTTACACTAAATGTAATGACGACTGGCTCTGCTTTCGATACAGCAATGAATCAATTCTTTGTTAATGTGGGCTATGCTCTTTGCCATGTCGAAAACTATCGGACAGCGAGCGACACGTGCGACGAAGCGTTTTTGTGGTGCAGAACACGTGACGTTGCAGTCTGTCCAAGCATGAGCAGAGCACGTCAAATGATTCCTTTGCAGTCATGAAACACGATAAACACAAATTTCACTTTGTGTTTTGACATCCGCGCCTTCCTGGAGCCGCCGCGGGGGCGCCGTGGTTATTGCCGTCGGCTCCTGGCCCGAAGTACCCGTGTTCGATCCCGGCAGTGGCCATCGCATTGCGATGGAGGCGAATTGTTGGAGGCTTGGACATTTTGTGATGCCACTGCATGTTACATACACAATCCCAGGCGGTGGAAATTTCCGAAGCCCGATACTAGGGCATCCCTCATAGCTTGAGTCGCTTTGGGACCTTAAGCCCCATAAGCTATACCTAACCCTCCTGGTGTGTCACTCTGAACACTAAGCGAACTTGACAAATGCCGCAGTAGCCGCTCTGCTGTGCCCTTGCACGTTCGGTTTATTTTGCTGAGTCACGGAAAAGCAAAGTTTCATCTTCACTATTAACTTGTGCTAGAAGGTTTCGACCACTGGTGATTCGGTGCTCCAATACGGCAGAATTACAGTACTTGGGCTCTTCATTTGCACACGGCTTTGCGCACACATAGCGCATTCGCGAATGTTCAGTGAGAATTACATGATCATGCGTTTTCAGACACGTTAACTCTTGCGCAAACATACGGGCAGTATTAAACATTGACAAGTGTTTACTATAGCACGGACACAACCAAAATTAGCGCTCGTAATAGTAGAGGGCGGGAACCAAGATCGTCGCTCGTCGAAGGCGTGTTCTCGGTTTTTATAAAGACGTTGTAAAATCTTTGCGTCATTTCAACCCTAGCAATCTGCACAGTGCCTCGTTGCCGTACACTGTCTTCATCATGTCGAACGCCCTGATTGGGGACTTTGCCAGTTGAACACAAACCTGCACGGCTTTGTGCTGTCTCAATGTTCGCACCACTCTTTCAATGAAACCAACTACGTATCAATGAAAACAGGGTACACACTCAAGCATTCGTCTCGCTTCGCCTGTTTGAAAAGAACCGTGCTCATCGCTTTGTTAAACTAAAGGTTGCCCCATGTTACCTCGAATTTTGTTTGCGAATCCGATGCACGAGCACACAACGGCACGGCTTGCGCACTCATTTTCTGGACAGACCCTGCTTATTAGTTCAACAGTGGTATTAAGCGGTGAAGAAGATGCGCAATGCATAACGGGAGAGTGAGTTGCAGTTTAAAACGAGGCGTGAGCGGCTCCGGAGTGTCCTCGACTACTTCAAGGAAAAGGTATTTAAGCTGCGTCAAGTGCACAAATAGATGTCTTTTGGAGACGAAGTTGTCAGATTGATGGGACACTTGGGTTCGTTGAAGCGGCTCTGAGCGTCTGATGTGAGCGAAACGCTTGTCCGCCCCTGACATTTGATAGTGCAGTGTAGAATATAGTCTAATTTACGGGGTTTAAGGTACGAAATTGACCCAAGCTTTGAGGGAAACCGTGGTGAAGGGCTCCTGAAATTTCGACCACCTGGGGTTTAGCGTTCTCTAACATCGCACACTCCACGCACCTCAGAACATTGTCCGGGTCCAACTGAAAAAATCTCGGAAGGTGCAATGAGGAAAATAAAGGTGATCGATTGGGACGATAGCACAGTAGTTTCTTGCTCTGTCCAAAGAAACTGATCTGTTGATGCTGCCGCGGGTGGGAATCTGAGTCGTGGCAATATTTATTTTTATCTTTTTATTGGTTTTCGAAAGGTTGCTTTTAACGTCAAGCTTGACACAGACTCGGTGAGCCGGATAGACTTCGTGAAGTAGTGCTTTCGCCTTAAAAGAACCTTCAAGCGAAAGAGACGATTTTTATAAGGAGAATCAGTGATGAACATGATCCACAGGAGTTACACATAAATATAAGGGCTTTACTCTGAACTCATTGCAATTTTTGAATATTCAGTTTTCTGCTCTATTCAGCCTCGATATCATCCAGCCATCGAGAATCCTCCATGCTGCCCCGGTTCCTTTTTGTCCAAAAGTAAGAAGAAGGTAATCTCCAATTTTGCGTTCGTTAGTGGCGATGAAAGTGCGTAACGCAGGTATATGTATACCTTGTTCCCGTCAGGACATCTGTTGATGTCCTGATGTCCTTACTGATCTGATTGCCTCGTTCAAGGGATTAAGTCACGGATGGTGGTAAATCAGCGAAAATAAGAGTTACCAAAAGAAGAATGCCCTTGTAGCGCCGGAGGATGACTTTCAATTCAGGGGAAAACCCATTTCGAATCGGTTCTGCCCCTGCAGCATTCGGTTGGAAGTAAAACATTACGTGCAGCTCTTAATTGATATATTCTCTGGCAGTCTGAGGGGAGGACCCCGTGTCCTCATTCTCGATTACATGAAAGGGCTGGAGAGAGGTCTGTGGGAAATAAGGTCGTTAGAGCGCTGATCGCAAGCGTTTTGCTGCTTCTATGTAGAGGTGCAGTTTTGAGGTCCCCACCGCGGTGGCTCAGTGGTTATGGTGCTCGGTTGCTGACCCGAAAGACGCGGGTTCGATCCCGGCCGCGGCGGTTGAATTTCTTTGGAGGAGAAATTCTAGAGGCCCGTGTACTGTGCGATGTCAGTGCACGTAAAAGAACCCCAGGTGGTCGAAATTTCCGGAGCCCTCTAATACGGCGTATCTCGTAACCTTAGTCGCTTTGGGACGTTAAAACCCATAAACCAAACCAAATCAGTTTTGAGGCGACATGTTAAAAAAGAACAACCCGATCCACAGGAAGCTCCTGCTCTAGTTTATGATCAGGAGCCTGGAGACAAGAAAGCTTTGCGAATATCTCTGCGATTGTAAATTCAGCACAGACGATTCGTCAATAACTATTCTGCATCGTCCATTCATTGAAGGAGCTGACGGAAGGAGATGTAATTAAAACGTGAAGATTTCGAGCTTCAGGCTGTCAAAACATTTCAGGGCTGAATACAGCCCCCCCCCCCCCCCCCTCCCCGCGTCATATGGCATATCTGTGAAAACTCTGAAAATATGATGAAATTCTACGCAAACAGCGTGAAACAAGGCGCTAGAGTAGTCCGGAAAGGCGGGGAAATCGAATTATTTGCTAAAGGCAGCTGCTCTCTGCGGGAGCCTGAGAGCTTTTCTTCGACAGGAATGAACTACTGGTTTGCAATCACTTGCTCTATATTCGAATTCCTTGTCCATCTTTCGCTGTATAGCATAGGGAATCATCACAGATAATTAGTCAGAGTGTGTGCCTGGCAAATTTGAAAGAACAGTGAGGCCGACGCCTTATCTAGACCGTACTATTCCAGGCAACAGTTTTCCATTGCGTCTGCAGGTCTGTCGCACCATTACTTAACACAAGCCCCTGTAGTGGAATTCATGAATGTAGTACGCGACGACGCCTTTCTACCAACAACCAGCGCCGCATATTTGTTCCCCAACTATATTTGGACGCTGACAAACAATTTTTTTAATACCCTAAATGGAAGACTACTTCAGCGTCCGCATAAATCAACCTTGGATCATCCTACTGTAATTTCAAAATGGCAGTCGCGTAAACTAAAACTTCGAGCTTAAAAACCCTGCCAGTCCACATTTGTCTCAATAAAATGGGGTGTCAAAACTGTTCACGCTTACCGCAAAGAGCTCGCAATTGACCACATCTCGTTTACTGATACATAATGCCGAACTTAAAGCCTCGTCAGTGCATTGGCGTAGAACTCGACTTGAGTATTTTAGAAAACTGTCGGCAGTAAGGAACACGACCGGTGAGACCGCACGATTTCACTGCGACTTGAACCGCCATGAAATGGCTTCAAGCATATTTACTTAAGTTCACAAAAGCCCCTTCTCAGCATTGCCATCCGAGAAGCATATAATAGAGAGAAACAAATTCTTGAGACACTACGCCGAAACGAAAGCGGTGCCCCTTGGTATGTCTGCTCAAATTGTCAAGTTGCTCACCGAAAATCACCTTGCCTCGCTTTGATGCCTCAAAATGACTGTCAGAGAGAGAGTAACTCAATTTACTGCCTGCAATATTCACGCAATTTAATAGTACTGCGTTTCTTTCCGCATGAAGATGACTGCATTCGATACGATAGTAATACTCTGGGAGAAACGACGCGGCAGGTAAACAACATGAACTAGTGGGCGAGTTGGTCAGACATGTTTTTTGTAAACCAGAACAACGGCTCGAAGACAAACAAGCCAAACACTATGTTTTGTCCCTGCCTTGTTTAGCTTCGAGCCGTTGCGCTGGTTTACAAGAAGTGTCACGTAGAGATGTGGACGAAAGAAAGAAAACACGCACACAAGCAACAAGTTTTAACCATAATGCATGGCTATAGAAACGCCGAATTTATACTTGGCAAGCAGCAACATGCCCCTAAAAACTTCAAAAGCTAACAAACTCGGCACGAGGATGCCAGATATGACACGCAAAATCTGACAATGCGCAATAGCATTAAAAACTCAACGCAAATAGTTGCAATGTCGCAAAACGCAAATAGTTGCAATGTCGCAGTCATTAACGAATTCACACCAACTAGCCCAACTGTCTTCCATGATCATAAAAACACCTGAGCCATTCACAACCGAACCCCGGAATATTACGCAAGCCCCTCGCAGTAATCAAACAACTAAACAAAGAAATATAATGGGCATCGATCAGAACCAATACGACAGGGAAGATAACAAACACAAGATGCCGACAGAAAACTCCGTCACAAAAAGTCACGTGAAGTGCGCCGGAAGACTAAAAGTAAAGTATAGGAAAAAGGAAATGGCCACGAAGGCTAAAGCGGCAACAACAAATAAACATCAAATTTAAAATGTCAATAATGACACGGTTAGATATGAAGCTTAAAAAGTGCACACTAACAAGGCATCGATAAAGCATGAAAGCGTAAATTGGCAAAAATAACAAAAGCAATGAAAAGGCGATAAAAGAAAAGAGAGAAACTTAAAAGGAAAAGTTACTAGCACGGAACCAAAGCCCTGGCACAGGAAGTTGAACCCTAGTGTTGAATGCTGCCCTTAAATCACCTTGGTTCGTTCAAGAAACCAAATTTCGTTTTTGTCAGCCAGGTTGATGCAGTGCTGATGCATTTTTTTTGTCTCTTCGCAAAATACCTTGACCTTCTAGTATTTCGTGGGTGAGCTGGTCTGTGTGCTTCTAGGTGGGAAATCATTCCTCACGCAGGGCTCTGCATCTGCAGGACACGCAGTGTTGTTGTGCAAGGCTGCCATCAATTACCACTTGGTGCCGCCACTACGACTTTTCGGCAGCCATTTTTTTTTTCTGCCCTCAACACAGGACTGTAATAGCCTGCCCACCGAAGTGGGCACTATCATCGATACAGTAACACTCAAGCGGCTCATCGATAACAATCCATCGCGATTTGGTTGAATTTTTTTGCCTTGTATCACCCACTCGTTCATGTGGTGTCTCAGCATAACACTGTTGATGAATCAAAGAAAGAGATAAACACTGTCCGGTTTTGCACGTCATATCTAGCATCTACGGGCAGAGTTTGTTTGCTTTTAGAGTTTTCGAGGGGCATGTGGCCATGCATAAATTCGGCGTATCGACAAACATGCATTTTCCTACCACGCCATTCCTTCAAAAGCATCCAAACGGTTGCGCTGCACAATAGTAACACAGCACTGAATCCTCTGAAGCAAAGCTATCGTGCACTTGTGTACCGCAGTAAGTCAAACCCCACAGTAATTCTCCATCCAGAGAGCTCAGCAGTTTCACATTGTATTTGCCAAACGCAAGGCAGTGCAGACACAATGCCGATGGCCCCTTTAAAATTGGCTCACAAAGTGAGACCTTTTTTGGTACTGTGTGGTCGAACGCTGCTGGCGAAGACAACATACATTTCGCCACCCATCTGCAGCACACAAAATGTCCTTCTTGCTGGTTACGAAGAAACATTTAGTTATGAACCCAGACGTGGCAGTACGATCTACGACGACAGGACAGCACTGCAAGCTCGGTGATAGCTTTTCAGTGCAGAAGCGATCCGCCGTCGCGGTGTAAAGTAAAGCACTTCTACTTCATCTGAGACAATACAAGGTCACTGAGTAATACTTGTTGGGGGGCTAGTTGGTGCACGTTTCCAGACAAGGGATGTAGCGCCGAAACAGACAACACACAGCAAGATAGACAGGACAGGCGCAACTTCCAACTGATTTATTCACCGCGAATGCGAATGAATATAAGACAAACAATCAATAAGGATAGCAAGAACCACACATGCGCGGGAGGGTTGTACAAAATTTGAAGAGATAGGCGGGTCACACAGGTGTATCAACCCCGTGCATCTAAAAAAGCACTTTCATTCATATATATTGTAATTGAGGGGGTACTGACACAGTCGCTACAGTTGCTTTTGATATAGAAAGCCTCTAACAGTTCACGGGCTGTCTGGTCCCTGCTTCTGCTTATTACCTTCGTTTCTTTCAGATTAGCTGTACACTTGATCTTTCTTTCTTCACTGCAGGCTTTACAGTGACGGGGCAGATGTGAGCCTGTGCCATTTTTTAAATCTCGATTGTGTTCTGCTAATCGGTCGTTAATACAACGGCCAGTTTGGCCGATGTACTTCTTTCCGCACGTGAAAGAAATCTGGTAGACGACTCCCACGGCACACTTAACAAACGGTGCTGCATGTCTCGTCTTACATTCAGTTTTCTTTGCCTTGTTGGGATCAGTTTTAACGCACAGGGCAGCCAGTTTCTTGGGGGCGGAAAAAACCACAGGTACCTTGTATTTTAATTGTTGCCACATGCTTCAAATTGTGCGCCACCTTATGGGCGTACGGGATGACGACCGGCCTACATTTCTTTTTGGCGACCTCATCTTCATTGCCTTCATGACTACTTTCTTTCTTCAGTTTTCTCAACAAAGCTTCTGCTACGTTGGTCACAATCGACGTTGGAAAACCTGCATGTTCCAACTTCCGAACTTGGATTTTAAAGCTTTCGCTCGCTTTATGGCAACATGATTTCTTCAGCGATGCTTCCAGGCACACCTGGGCGATGGCGCGCTTTACAGTCTTTCAATGGGCAGAATCATATGGCATTAATTCTTTTCGCGCGCGAGGACAATACATCCAGCATAAGCTTTCGTCTTTAAGGGTGATGTTAATGTCTAAAAACTGCAACCTATTGCCTTGGGGAAGCTCACGGGTGAAGTCCAAACCTTTTCCAAGTAGTTTAAAAGCAGATAAAACTTCTTGCACTGTTTGTGGGTAAAAAGAGGGAACCTGTTTTTTTTTAATAATTAAAAAATCGTCAACATATCTAAAAGTTTTCAGCACTTTGGCTTCGTCAAAAGTTTGTACCAATGACCTGTCCAGCTCCGCAAGAAAAATGTTACACAGCACAGGAGCGACGCAGGAACCAAAACAAATTCCCCTTTTTTGAACAAACAACTGGTCTGCAAATGATACCACAATGAAAGACAGGTAAAACTCTAACATAGCCATGAAATTCGCAACAGAAACACCTTCAGCATTTTGGAAAGAAACCGCGCCATTCTTTTCAATGCATGACTGTACAGCAGCTAACAGCTCAGTCTGTGGGATAGAATAAAACAGATCGACAACGTCAATAGAAAACAAATAGCCTGAAGACTTATTGTCATGCAAAAATTTAACAACATCAGGAGAGTTCCTGCAAGAAAAACGGTCTTCGACTTCTAAACTATTAAGATGCCTTAGAAGGAAACGACTGACATGGCTCTGCCAAGCCCCTCTTTCACTGACAATACACCTAAACGGAATTCCTTCCTTATGTGTTTTGGCGGTAAAAAACACATTTAAGCTATTTTCTTTGCAAAGACGAATACCTTTAGCCATTCTATCCAGGCCAATACTTTCACACAGAGAAACCACCTTAGATTTCAGCTTGCCCAGACTAACAACGGTCTTGCGGAAATTCTTATGCACAGCCTCATGAGCCTTCTCGTTAAACATACCAGACGGTATGACGACGAATCCACCTTGCTTGTCCCCTTGAGTGAGTCGAAGCTTGTGGTCGGCGAAGAACTTAACGACTATTTTGGTGGACGACTCATGTCTAGCTCCTTTGACGGGCGCGGTCCTGTTGAGGCTGTCCACGCCGTCTAGCAAGCACCTTTCCTGGTCCTCTGGGTCAGCTTTACTAGAGACCCTTCGATTGAAGGAAAGTAGCTCATGGCTTGGAATCCTGCAATGCTGAAAATGCTGCAGGTGTTTGTGTTGCGAATTTCATGGCTATGTTAGAGTTTTACCTGTCTTGCACTGTGGTATCATTTGCAGACCAGTTGTTTGTTCAAAAAAGGGGAATTTGTATTGGTTCATGCATCGCTCCTGTGCTGTGTAACATTTTTCTTGCGGAGCTGGACAGGTCATTGGTACAAACTTTTGACGAAGCCAAAGTGCTGAAAACTTTTAGATATGTTGACGATTTTTTAATTATTTAAAAAAAACAGGTTCCTTCTTTTTACCCACAAAGAGTGGAAGAAGTGTTATCTGGTTTTAAACTGCTTGGAAAAGGTTTGGCCTTCACCCATGAGCTTGCCCAAGGCAATAGGTTGCAGTTTTTATTCATTAACGTCACCATTAAAGACGAAAGCTTTTGCTGGATGTATTGTCCTCGCGCGCGAAAAGAATTAATGCCATATGATTCTGCCCATTCAAAGACTGTAAAGCGCGCCATCGCCCAGAAGTGCCTGGAAGCATCGCTGAAGAAATCATGTTGCCATAAAGCGAGCGAAAGCTTTAAAATCCAGGTTCGGAAGTTGGAACATGCAGGTTTTCCAACGTTGATTGTGACCAACGTAGCAGAAGCTTTGTTGAGAAAACTGAAGAAAGAAAGTAGTCATGAAGGCAATGAAGATGAGGTCGCCAAAAAGAAATGTAGGCCGGTCGTCATCCCGTGCGCCCATAAGGTGGCGCACAATTTGAAGCATGTGGCAAAAAAATACAAGGTACCTGTGGTTTTTTCCGCCCCCAAGAAACTGGCTGCCCTGTGCGTTAAAACTGATCCCAACAAGGCAAAGAAAACTGAATGTAAGACGAGACATGCAGCACCGTTTGTTAAGTGTGCCGTGGGAGTCGTCTACCAGATTTCTTTCACGTGCGGAAAGAAGTACATCGGCCAAACTGGCCGTTGTATTAACGACCGATTAGCAGAACACAATCGAGATTTAAAAAATGGCACAGGCTCACATCTGCCCCGTCACTGTAAAGCCTGCAGTGAAGAAAGAAAGATCAAGTGTACAGCTAATCTGAAAGAAACGAAGGTAATAAGCAGAAGCAGGGACCAGACAGCCCGTGAACGGTTAGAGGCTTTCTGTATCAAAAGCAACTGTAGCGACTGTGTTAGTACCCCCTCAATTGCAATATACAAGAATGAAACTGCTTTTTTAGATGCACGGGGTTGATACACCTGTGTGACCCGCCTATCTCTTCAAATTTTGTACAACCCTCCCGCGCAAGTGTGGTTCTTGCTATCTTTATTGATTGTTTGTCTTATATTAATTCGCATTCGCGGTGAATAAATCAGTTGGAAGTTGCGCCTGTCCTGTCTATCTTGCTGTGTGTTGTCTGTTTCGGCGCTACATCCTTTGTCCGGAAACAATACAAGGTCATTTGATTGCGCTATGAGACCGTCGAGAGTAAGCGGTGCTGCGCGCCTCTTGAAGGTGTACATGCATTCCGCATGAACGCCATTCACCCGCTACCAGGTGCTACTGTTTGCAGTGCTGATTTTTTTCCGTACGTTCTTTTCGTACTAAGTATACTAAGTATAGCACCGCCGCTCATTTAGGAGCTGATAATATCGGAACGCACAATTTTCATCAAGAGAGCTATATCTCGTTTTCTTTTAAATGGCTGTCCGCACCACATGTCACTGCTCGCTGCAACAGGATGAGGCAGAAAAACGAGCCTGTCTTGACTGAAACATGCAATCTCATTCGCAGTAAGACGTATTAGTCCTAGCGTCCCATCCCAGGCGCTCATTGTCACGCTGCTTTGGCATGCACAGCACGGAGGGTGAAGACGACAATACATTGAATAAGGATAATTATTAGGCAGTATTCTCCGAATATGAAAATAGTAACTGTTTCATCCTTGAACAATAATATCTCTCTTTAGTCACCATGTTCTCTTATTTGGGCACGGGTTTACAATTATTCATGGCTTGTTTTGCGCGCACTGAGCCCACATGCACTGTCAATTGTCATACCTAAACACGGCACTTCTCTAAAGTGAAGATGTTGAAAAATACTCCGCAGAACTGAAGTTTGCTACATTGCACTCACGGTTCTTGGTTTGTGTAGTTTCCGTAAAGAGTCGCAGTGTGACTCACGCCCAATCGAACGAATGCTTTGATGAATTGTGTCTGGAAAACAAAAGCGTCATGTCATTCGGCACAGCACACTTCCGTTTGCTGTCTGCAGTAAACGTCTCACGTAAAAAACACGCATAGCTGCGTAAAGTCCCTCTAGTTGACGTGAAGTACGGTTTGGGCGCACTGGACAGAACACAAGAAAAGAGATTTATCTACAGTGTTTTGGCGGACTCCACGAGCCAACGTAGCTTTGTGCTGGTCGCGAAACACGGCGTGACTAATCCATTGTCTTTTACCACAGCAGCGAGGCAAACAAAGGAAGAAATCACAAGCAGTCGCTGCCACTTTACGACAGATATGCGCAGTATTCAGAATTTCATTCAATTTTCATCATGCGATTTCATTTACGACTCATCATAGACGTTTCGTTGCATCGACCTTTGTTGCACATTGAGTCTTCTTCTACTTCTTTACACCTGACTTCCTTGCGCAACTTGATCTTCAAATATGTGCCTGAACTTCTGTACCCATCGACGCTCGGTTCTTAAAGAGGCTCGTACACAGCTATTTCTACAAAGTACTGGCGTCGCGTTTGCTCGCGCCGCTCTGCTACCCCCTCTGGTCCTCTCAGCTCGCTTTCACCCTCACGTCCCATCGTCAAAGGTAGACTCCTGGCTGGCTGCTTCAGTGGCAAGCACCTTGTGGTTGCGCATTGCTCCGCCCTCGTGAAATCCTCCTCCATCCACAACAGGCTCCCTATCGGTTCCTGCACTGGAAGGCACATTTTGGCGCATCCCTTCTCTCCTTCAAAACTGGAGAGGAGGATCTCTGTCTTTTAAGTTAGCCACATAAAACCATGACGGGTGCTTTTCAGGGGCTTCACAGAACGCTGGTCAATTTTTTCTCACCTTGGGGCTGTAGCTGGGGTTAGTAAGCCATTGCAATTGAGTGTTGAATGAATGTTTCTTTGATGTGCGTGTTTTGTTTGCACAGCGGAAGTTTCATTGCACAGTTGTGCTCTGCGAACAAGCTCAGCGTCGTTAATTCATCAGGTTCTGGAGAAGGCTATATGCCCTGTCGACCATGGCAAAAATAGGGAACTTAGTACAAGAGAACGCAGAAAGAATTTAACCTGCTGATTTATTACTTGTGTGTCAAATGGGCTGCAGAAGTATGAGCTGAAAAGACCATCGAAGGGGAGATTAAAAGCACCCTCTATAAGAAGTGGTTAGTCAAGGGGTTTCACCTATAACCCGCAAGAGTTTTAAGGAAATAAAAGCGTCCGGCAAACAGTTTCTACATAAAAATCTTGTGTTAAGAAAGGAATATGATTGGAGTTGATATTCAACCTCTGGTTTCAACCTTCAATCTCTGGTTTCAATTCGCAGGTTAGTCTTTGGCAAATATTTTTGCAGTTTCGCTTGTAACTCCTGTCTTTTCTGCTGCCAAATGAGTGTCCAGTGAATATGATTGACAGTGACGGTGTCTCAGAGTGCTTAGTTTGTACATCTGAAATAGATAACGGGGATATATATCTGATTTGCATGAATGTAAATTCAGATATCATGTTGGAAAATGCTCTGGTGCGCCCGAATCTGTTTACTTCCATGAGAGAAACTACTAAAAAAGCATGCTGTTGTCAAACGTGCCCTGTCGGTAAGACTCGAGGTGGGCAGAAAGAAAAGCCTAAATCGGACTCTTCATCGAATACTGCAGCTGGCAAGTGTAATGAGGAAACGGCTAATTTTGCCATCGCACTTGCAGACATTCAGGCTAAGCTTTCACTGCTTATAAGTATAAAGGACACTGTTGACAACATTGACCAAGCCATTCAACTAATATCTGAGAAGTATGACAAACTCTTTGCTGACACGGCACACTACGAAGAAGAAATTAAAGGGCAAAAAAGAAAGCGCACAAACTTGAGCTTCAAGATCAGACAGGGCTGGACTCAGTGAAAGAACAACAAAATGACCTTAAATGGCGCAACCGAAAACTGAATCTCAAATTCCATGGAATCGAACAAACGGACGAAGAAAATTTATTGCAAAAAGTAAACGATGTGGCGAACACGCTAAAGCTACCAGCACTTGATAAGGATGACCTGCTTGCTATTCACTGCCTCCCGACGAAACCTGATAAGATTACAGGCATCCTAGTCCGCTTTGCTGGACAAGAAACAAGAAACGTCTGGTCTGAAAAGCGACAGTTTCTTCGTATGATGAAATTCCCATCTATCTTCAAGAAAACATTACCAAACAGTGCAGGGAACTACTCATGGCAACAGAAAAATGGGCAAAAGGCCACAACTTCAAGTTTGTATGGCACCGTAATGCTAAAATCTACGTCCGGCGGAAACAAGCGGACAGCACTTTGCGTATCAAGTCGCCGAATGACATACATATTTTAGGCACGACACCGCATTCAGAATGGTGCACTCACCTCGCCTCTTCTTCCAGGCTAGCCTTGTACTCGGAATACTTGCTGCGACGCCTGACACGGCCTCCCTGCGAGCCTGTGCCTTGACTTCGACGCAATGGCCCGAGGATTGGACGCAGCAACCAGTTACGACAGATCACCAGCGGCTAATCTGGCAACAACGAGCGCATTCCACCACTATCGCCGCCGCGGTGGCTCAGTCGTTATGGTGCTCGGCTGCTGACCCGAAAGACGCGGGTTCGATCCCGGCCGCGGCGGCTGGAATTTCTTTGGAGGAGAAATTCTAGAGGCCCGTGTACTGTGCGATGTCAGTGCACGTTAAAGAACCCCAGGTGGTCGAAATTTCCGGAGCCCTCCACTACGGCGTCTCTCATAGCCTCAGTCGCTTTGGGACGTTAAACCCCATAAACCTAACCTACCACCACTATCAGCGATGACCACCGGGAATATAAGCAGCCTCCAGCAGCCGCCCCTGCGGGGCACCACACCGCATTCAGAATGGTGCACTCACCTCGCCTCTTCTTCCAGGCTGGCCTTGTACTCGGAATACTTGCTGCGACGCCTGACACGGCCTCCCTGCGAGCCTGTGCCTTGACTTCGACGCAATGGCCCGAGGATTGGACGCAGCAACCAGTTACGACAGATCACCAGCGGCTAATCTGGCAACAACGAGCGCATTCCACCACTATCAGCGATGTCCACCGGGAATATAAGCAGCCTCCAGCAGCCGCCCCTGCGGGGCACCACACCGCAATCAGAATGGTGCACTCACCTCGCCTCTTCTTCCAGGCTGGCCTTGTACTCGGAATACTTGCTGCGACGCCTGACACGGCCTCCCTGCGAGCCTGTGCCTTGACTTCGACGCAATGGCCCGAGGATTGGACGCAGCAACCAGTTACGACAGATCACAAGCGGCTAATCTGGCAACAACGAGCGCATTCCACCACTATCAGCGATGACCACCGGGAATATAAGCAGCCTCCAGCAGCCGCCCCTGCGGGGCACCACACCGCATTCTGAATGGTGCACTCACCTCGCCTCTTCTTCCAGGCTGGCCTTGTACTCGGAATACTTGCTGCGACGCCTGAGACGGCCTCCCTGCGAGCCTGTGCCTTGACTTCGACGCAATGGCCCGAGGATTGGACGCAGCAACCAGTTACGACAGATCACCAGCGGCTAATCTGGCAACAACGAGCGCATTCCACCACTATCAGCGATGTCCACCGGGAATATAAGCAGCCTCGAGCAGCCGCCCCTGCGGGGCACGACACCGCAATCAGAATGGTGCACTCACCTCGCCTCTTCTTCCAGGCTGGCCTTGTACTCGGAATACTTGCTGCGACGCCTGACACGGCTTCCCTGCGAGCCTGTGCCTTGACTTCGACGCAATGGCCCGAGGATTGGACGCAGCAACCAGTTACGACAGATAACCAGCGGCTAATCTGGCAACAACGAGCGCATTCCACCACTATCAGCGATGTCCACCGGGAATATAAGCAGCCTCCACCAGCCGCCCCTGCGGGGCACGACACCGCAATCAGAATGGTGCACTCACCTCGCCTCTTCTTCCAGGCTGGCCTTGTACTCGGAATACTTGCTGCGACGCCTGACACGGCCTCCCTGCGAGCCTGTGCCTTGACTTCGACGCAATGGCCCGAGGATTGGACGCAGCAACCAGTTACGACAGATCACCAGCGGCTAATCTGGCAACAACGAGCGCATTCCACCACTATCAGCGATGACCACCGGGAATATAAGCAGCCTCCAGCAGCCGCCCCTGCGGGGCACGACACCGCAATCAGAATGGTGCACTCACCTCGCCTCTTCTTCCAGGCTGGCCTTGTACTCGGAATACTTGCTGCGACGCCTGAGACGGCCTCCCTGCGAGCCTGTGCCTTGACTTCGACGCAATGGCCCGAGGATTGGACGCAGCAACCAGTTACGACAGATCACCAGCGGCTAATCTGGCAACAACGAGCGCATTCCACCACTATCAGCGATGTCAACCGGGAATATAAGCAGCCTCCAGCAGCCGCCCCTGCGGGGCACGACACCGCAATCAGAATGGTGCACTCACCTCGCCTCTTCTTCCAGGTCAGTTACCTAAACGCTTGCCGTTGCGTTAGATCCAGCAATCGTTGTTTCCTTGCGGTGTCGTGCCCTTAGGTGTTGTGTGATGTGTTAGGATTGCTTGACGGCAAAGCCGCTCACGGCGTTAGTAACCTGCTCTTGATGCTCTGCGGCGGCGTGGAGACATACCCTGGTCCCAACCCCGGAAACGAGGATGTACTGCCAACTGTGCTCGCTACGGTACAAAGAATAGAATTAGGTCAAAACGACATTCGCAGCGAATTGACTGCGCTTAAGCACTGGCGTGCCTGTGTTGACGTCGAGCTGAAGCAACTATCTGAAAGGATTCGCACAGTCGAAGTTGATATGGCGGAACGTAAGATTGAGCAGGTTTCGGCAGCATCCGAGTCCGGACCGAATATGTTAGGTACTATTGGCGCACAGCTTCGAAAAATCGAATCGAGATGTGAAGACGCGGAAAACAGACTTAGGCGATCCAATCTGCTGTTTTTTGGCATTCCGGACGAGATGTCTGAAACATGGTCGACAGCAGAAAATGAAGTTATAAATCTCTGTTCCGAAAAACTAGGGGTTAATCTTCAATCTGCACAAATTGAAAGATCGCGTCGTCTAGGGCAGTTTCAGACTGAGAAATGCAGGCCAATCATAGTAAAACTTACATATATTAAGGATAAACAACTTATTCTCGAAAACGGAAAGAAGTTTAAAGACACCGATTATGCAGTGCGTGAGGACTTTTCACTACAAACGCGGCTCGCCAGGAAAAAGCTCTTGGAATTTGCCAAATCTAAAAAAACGGCCTACAAGCTCAGCGTAGACAAACTGCGCATGGGTGATTCAGTATACATGTACGACTCTGACACTGACCAAGTAATAGAAGTCTCACGATAGCTAAGATGCCGAAGCAATGCACATGTTACTAAAAACCCGATCCAGTCGCCTATAGATAGCATTCCAAGCCCACCTCTCCATTTGACATTCACTAACATACGCAGCCTTCTTCCTAAACGCACCGAACTCTGCTCATATCTTGATAATAGTAGCTGTAATATACTACTTTTAACGGAAACGTGGTTGCGTCCAGATATCGCTGACGAGGAACTTCTGCCTGATAGCAACGGATTTCAAATTTACCGAAAAGATAGAACAAGCAAAAGGGGCGGCGGAGCATTAATTGCAGTTAATAATAACATTTTGTCTTTCCTTGTGGATATTCCATGTGAACTTTGATACGGTTTCTCATAACAAGCTAATATATAAATTGAGTTCTGTAATAAAAAACGATAAACTAATAACCTGGATTAAGGCTTACCTGACAAACAGGCGCCAGTTTGTTACGCTAAATGGTGCCCTCTCACATTGCATTCCAGTTGAATCGGGAGTTCCCCAAGGATCTGTGCTTGGACCGCTTTTGTTTATTATTTATATTAACGATATCGTCCAAGATCTCTCTGATAATGTTAAGTTATATGCTGATGATTGTGTCCTCTATGAACGAATTAACTCAAGTGAAGATCAAATAAGGCTAAATAATGACTTTCAGAAAGTAATGCGCTGGTGTGATAGGTGGCAAATGGTGATAAATTTTGATAAAACAGTATATACGAGAATAACGCTTAAAAGGAATCCTCTTCTCTACCAGTATGGTACTTCCGATAGTGCGCTCTCAGAGGTAACATGCTACAAATATCTCGGCCTATGGATTTCCAATAATCTTTCCTGGAACAAACATATTGATACCATCTCGGCAAATGCTCTGCGCAAAATATTCTTCTTGAGGCGTGCACTACGGTTCGCTACTCCTGAAACACGTTTCCTTGCGTATAACACTATTGCGCGGCCAATCTTAGAATATGCCGTAATGATCTGGGACCCATATACCAAGATTAACATTAAAAAATTAGAAAGGATTCAAAAGAAAGCAGTAAGATTTATTTATAATTCCTATGGCCGCACCTCTATCACTAATCTTATTAAAAAGAGTGGCTTACCATCCGTTACTGATAGAAACCGTATCTGTCGTTTGAAATTCTTTTTCCAGTTAATTCATGGGCAATACAACATTGACATCTCGAAAATTGTTAGTTACTCTAGTGGTTATGCAACACGCCTGAGACATTCTCTTTCCGTAAAACCTTTATCCACAAGAACGAACTGCTACAAATATTCCTATTTTCCGAGAACCATTACCGAATGGAACAACCTTGCTGGTCATATAGTCGAAGAGAATAATTTGTCCCATTTTGAGGAGCTGCTGCAACAAGTGAAGAAATTTTGAATGTTCGGTTGATGAGTAAATTGTTTAGATTTACTTAATTATATGCTTGGCTCTATGACTGCAGTATATATATTCTGAGGTTGTGAATTGATACAGTACAGTGTGATGTACTAATTTCGTTGCTGTGACGCCTTGTCTGCTGTATTTCCTTTTCTTTGTCCTTGGGTATTACACAAATCAAGTACCCACCTGCGATGGTCTTGTAGTTCAAGACCGCAGTATTTATAAATAAATAAAAATAAAAAACTGGAAATCATATGGGTAGCAATAGCATCCCGCCTCGGTAACACTGTCTTAGGCATCTGCTACAGGCCCCCGGACTCCCCTGCCACGTTTGTCGCTGACCTACATGACAATATCACGGCTATTCGAACCAGATTTCCTAAATCTCACATTTTCTTGTTCGGGGATTTTAATTACCCTGACATTGATTGGCTGAACCTATGTTCACATTCATCTGCCTCTAATGAGTTCATGCAGCTAACACTCGACTTTTCTTTTGTTCAACTAGTCAATGCTCCAACACGCGATGCTAATATTTTAGACCTTATTTTATCATCTGATCCAGAGAGGGTTAGTGATATATCTTACAATGACGGGTTCAGTGATCATCAGCTTCTTCAGTTATCGATTAATGCCCCTTATTACTCACGCCGCACCCAACCAAAACAGATTCTATATTACAGTAAGGCTGACTTTGACGCTATTAATCGTTGTCTCGAGCATTTCTCCGAAATTTTTGTGCGTGATTTTTCATCCCGCTCTGTTAACGAAACCTGGACTTTGTTCAAAGAAAAAATAGCGAAACTGGTGCGCAAACACATTCCGAGAATAACATTACGGGTCAACATATCTAAACCTTGGTATTGTAGGATGGTGGTTGTGACTCAGCAGAACCTAGGTCGCTCTGCAACGTTCAGCAAAGGTTCAGCCAAACGTTCGGGCTGCGAGCGAGCTTCACACCTCAAGATCGTCGTCGTCTTTCACTACCACCGTTCATCGCAGTGACCGCGGCTGCTACACTACAATTACCTCCCGGCGAAAAAGGAGGCATCCTGCCGACTTAGGGAGCACACACGGTAGGCGGGTCGTAGTAAGGCTTGAGACGGTCAACGTGCACTGTTTCACGGCCACGACGGCGCGCATCGTGAGGCGGCGAAAGCGGATCAATAATGTAATTGACTGGAGAGGACTGGCAGACGACACGGTAGGGGCCGTGGTACTTTGAGATGAGTTTAGTGGAGAGACCGGGACTGGTTGAGGGAACCCAAAGCCACAGGAGCGAGTCTGGGGTATAGGACGGAAGCGGACTGGTAGGGGCGCGAAGGTACTTCTGGCGATTTTGATCTTGCGTGGTAAAAGAGCGGGCGAGCTGGCGGCATTCTTCAGCGTAGGTCGCTGCTTGAGAAAGGGTAAGAGACTCGGAAACATCAGGACGATACGGAAGCACGGTATCCATGGTACAGGTAGGCTCGCGGCCGTAAAGAAGAAAGAACGGAGAGAAGCCAGTTGTGCTCCGTGTGGCAGTGTTGTGCGCATATGTCACAAATGGGAGAATGCGGTCCCAGTTTGAGTGGTCCGAGGCAACATACATGGCGATCATGTCGGTCAATGTTCGATTGAAACGTTCAGTAATGCCGTTCGTTTGCGGGTGGTAGGCCGTTGTAGAGCGGTGAACAATGCGGCATTGGCGAAGTAGGGCTTCGACGGTGTCTGAGAGGAAGACACGGCCGCGGCCGCTCAGAAGCTCCTTAGGGGAACCATGGCGTAGAACGAGATGATGCAGGATGAAAGACGCAACGTCGGGCGCAGACGCGGATGGCAAGGATGACGTTTCGACGTAGCGGGTAAGGTGATCGACTGCCACTATGACCCAGCGGTGTCCAGCCGGAGTGATGGGAAGGGGCCCGTAGAGATCGATGCCAACGCGGTCGAATGGGCGCGTGGGGCAAGGCAAGGGCTGCATCGGAGCAATAGAACGGCGAGAAGGGGTTTTGTGGCGTTGGCATTCCGGGCAGGAGCGAACGTACTGTCGGATGAAACGGTACATTCCCCGCCAGTAGAAGCGGAGTCGAAGGCGCCTGTAGGTCTTCACCACACCGGCGTGAGCACACTGGGGGTCGGAGTGAAAAGAGGCGCATATGTCGGAACGTAGGTGCCGAGGAATGACAAGGAGCCATTTGCGCCCGTCCGAAAGGTAGTTGCGGCGGTAAAGGACGCCATCCCGTATTGCGAAGTAGCGGGCTTGACAACGGAGAGTGCGGGTCGCAGGTTGCTGAGATGGTGTAGACAGGAGAGCGAGGAGGGAAGCGATCCAGGGGTCCCGTTGTTGTTCAAACGGCATGTCGGCAATATCAAGGGAGGCAGCATCAGTGGTGGCGGAAGATGTGGAGTCTAAGTCACGAGGTAGAGGGGAACGCGATAGTGCGTCGGCATCAGAATGCTTACGGCCAGATCGATAGATTACTTCAGTGTCGTATTCTTGTAAGCGCAACGCCCAACGAGCAAGACGGCCTGAGGGGTCTTTGAGGGACGACAGCCAGCAGAGAGCATGGTGGTCGGTAACGACAGAGAATGGGCGACCGTATAGGTAAGGTCGGAACTTTCCAATGGCCCAAATTATTGCCAAGCACTCCTTTTCTGTCACGGAATAATTGCGCTCGGCCTTTGTCAAAGTGCGGCTGGTATACGCAACAACATGGTCGGCGCAACCGGGCTTCCGCTGAGCCAGCACGGCGCCGAGGCCCACGCCGCTGGCGTCAGTGTGAATTTCAGTGTGCAGGCTGGGGTCGAAATGGCGGAGGATCAGAGGGGACACAAGCAGGCGCCGAAGCGTGGTGAACGCCGTGTCACAGTCCGGTGTCCAAGACGAGAGGCTGGCGTCGCCGGCAAGCAGATCAGTCAGGGGAGACAGGATGGAAGCGAAATTACGCACGAAGCGGCGAAAATATGAGCACAGCCCGATGAAGCTCCGCAGCTCTTTCAGGGAAGTGGGTCGGGGGAACTCGGCGACTGCGCGCAGTTTTGCAGGATCGGGAAGGACGCCTTGTTTGGAGACGACATGGCCCAAGATGATAAGCCGCCGGGCTGCGAAGCAGCATTTCTTCAAATTCAGTTGCAGGCCGGCGTCGATCAAACATTGCAGGACACGCTCGAGGCGGACCAGGTGGGACGAAAAGTCTCGAGAAAAGACGACGATATCGTCCAGATAGCAGAGACACGTGTGCCACTTGAGTCCGCTGAGAACTGCGTACATCATGCGCTCGAATGTGGCCGGCGCATTGCACGAGCCGAACGGCATGACATTGAATTCGTAGAGGCCGGCGGGCGTAACAAAGGCCGTCTTTGGCCGATCAGCAGCAGCCATGGGCACCTGCCAATAGCCGGAGCGGAGGTCGAATGAGGAAAAGAATTCCGCGCCTTGCAGGCAGTCGAGGGCATCGTCAATACGGGGAAGTGGATAGACATCCTTGCGCGTAATCTTGTTGAGGCGACGGTAATCAACGCAAAAGCGTATGGATCCGTCCTTCTTCCGCACGAGAACAACGGGAGAGGCCCAGGGGCTGTGAGAAGGCTGGATGACGCCGCGCTGAAGCATGTCGTCCACTTCCTTGGTAATGACGGTGCGTTCAGGGGCCGACACGCGATAAGGACGCTGGCGCAAAGGGGCATGCGTTCCGGTGTCAATGCTGTGTGTGACGACGGATGTGCGGCCAAGAGAGCTGTGCGGGAAGTCGAAGGACGTACGGAAACGTTGAATTAATGCGACCAGCTGATGACGTTGGTGCGGCGAAAGGCTGGCATCGATTGATCGGAAAAAAACAGAAACGGTGTCTTGGTTTGGCGCAGCAGGAGGCGAACCAATGGCATCTATCTGGAGAGGTTGGTTTGGTTTATTGGGTTTAACGTCCCAAAGCGACTAAGGCTATGAGAGACGCCGTAGTGGAGGGCTCCGGAAATTTTGACCACCTGGGGTTCTTTAACGTGCACTGACATCGCACAGTACACGGGCCTCGAATTTCTCCTCCAAAGAAATTCAACCGCCGCGGCCGGGATCGACTATCTGGAGAGGGGCAGGTTCTTCAGAGACGGAGTATGGAAGAGCGTGATCGACTGATTCTACATGTCCCAGGCATTCGCCGCGGAGAAGCGTTGATGGACAAGAAAAAGGGTTCGTGACATAGATTGCGCTGTGGCCATCGCAGATAGTCAGAAGAGCGAACGGAAGGAGGAAACAGTGGCGACGGGCAGCGGCATCGGTCGGAGTAAAGAGAACAGTTGAATCAGGATCGCAGGCGCAAGTGAGGGGAACCAGGGCAGCAGAGAAGGCAGGGATGTCAGTATCTGCAGCGACCAGCATTTTACCGAGGCAGAGAGAGGTATTGCACGGCAGAGTAGCGCAGAGCGGAGACAGTTCAATGCTGGCACGGGCACAGTCGATGATCGCATGATGAAGGGTTAGAAAGTCGCAGCCCAGAATGACGTCATGAGAACAGGAGGACAGCACGAAAAACTCGGCGATATACACAACATCCCGGATAACAAGGCGAGCTGTACATAATGCTAGAGGTTGAATGCGGTGCGAGCTTGCAGTGCGGAGGCAAAAGTTCGAAACAGGCGTCGTAACTTTACGGAGTCTACGGCAAAGGGCTGCGCTAATAACGGATACAGCAGCGCCCGTGTCTACAAGGGCGAGAACGGCGACGCCATCAACAAATACTTCGATAACATTCGCAGGTGAAGACGGATGACTTGGGCAGTTCGATGGAATCGCAGTTCTTGCCTCCGGAACTACGGCTGTTAGTTTTCCTCCGGACGAGAGGGTGATCGCCGGCGCATGGGAGAGATAGATCGGCGACGGGGAGAAGGCGACCGGCGTGAAGAATATGAAGAGCGGTCATGGTGGAAGGAGTCCGCAGTGGTGCTGGAGGGAACTGGTAGCGAAGGAGGCGCAGGGTCGTAGTGGAATGGGCTTGCCTCGTCCCGGAACCTCGGCGTGTGTTGGCGACAAAGCCGGGCGACGTGGCCCGGCAAGCCACAGGCGTAGCATATGGGGCGGTTGTCGGGGGTACGCCATGGGTTCATGACGGCACGGCGAGGCGGCAGGCGACGACGGAATTGTAGTGTAGCAGCCGCGCTCTCTCACTGTGATGAACGGTGGTAGTGAAAGACGACGACGATCTTGAGGTGTGAAGCTCGCTCGCAGTTTGAACGTTTGGCTGAACCTTTGCTGAACGTTGCAGAGCGACCTAGGTTCTGCTGAGTCACAACCACCATTCTACAGTATAATTATTCCATACGAGCATTGAAAAACAAGAAAAAACGTCTTTTCAGAGCCGCGAAACGATTGCGCACTGATTCTGCGCATGCTGAGCACAGACTGTGTGAAGCATCATACTGCCATGCCATCCGGAAGGCCAAACATAAATTTTTATCACAGGACCTTCAATCGCTCATAAAAAATAACCCCGCAAAATTTTGGAAAACAATTTCCCCGTCACGCACGTCGGACACCATTTCATTGCTTGTTGAAAACAAATGTCCAATACCCCAAGAGAACTGTCCAGTCACGTTTAATGACTACTTCACATCAGTATTCACTACCGAAGACTATTCCCACCTACCTCAACCCCAAGAACTCAATTACCCATTCATGACTACCATAGAAATAACAGCAGAAGGCGTAGCATCTCTAATTAACAGTCTTAAGGTATCAACTTCCTCAGGGGTAGACGGAATAAATACCAAAATTCTCAAACACACCATACATCAATCTAGTATCATTCTGTGTCTTATTTTCAAACACTCTTTAGCAACCGGCGAAATTCCTTATGACTGGAAGATTGGCAAAATAATCCCTGTTTACAAATCTGGCGACAAAAACACAGTTAGTAACTACCGCCCCATATCACTAACGAGTATTCCATGTAAGTTACTTGAACACATCGTTGCATCTAACGTCGCGCGCCATCTCGAGAACAATGATTTCTTTTTCCCACGCCAGCATGGATTCAGAAAAGGGTTTTCCTGTGATACACAACTAATTGAACTTACCAGTGATATATTCAAGAACATGGATGAAAACTACCAGACTGACTGCATATTCATTGACTTTTCCAGAGCGTTTGACCGTGTTGCCCATTGTTGCATTATAGTTAAAATATCGTCGCTTAATTTAGACTCGCTAACTGTCTCCTGGCTCCGGAACTTCATATCTTTTCGTAAGCAGTTCACGGTAACAAACAACTTTTCATCACCCCTTAGTGACGTCACTTCTGGCGTCCCTTAGGGAAGTGTTCCGGTCCCTTATTATTTTCAATTTTCATAAATGACCTGTCATCGCATCTTACATCATCAGTCCGACTGTTCGCCGATGACTGCATAATTTATCGCAAAATCCGCTCAACCACTGACCATGCAATTCTTCAGCAGGACCTTGAATGTATAACTAACTGGTGCACATCATGGCAAATGACACTTAATACTGACAAATGTAAAATCATGACAGTTAGCCGGAAGCATTCAAACTCGCTATTCACTTATTCCCTTAACAGTGTCACACTATCCCGCACGTCTTCCTATAAACACCTTGGCGTTTATCTGACTTCTAATCTTTCTTGGGCGGAACATATTCACTGCATAACTGCCAAAGCATCGCGCACGCTTGGCTACCTGAAAAGAAATCTTCACAGCGCACCTGTTTCTACCCGCAAGCTAGCATACTTAACATTTGTCCGTCCCCAACTAGAATATGCATCAGCCATCTGGTCACCACATCAGGCTTATTTAATTCATTCACTCGAAGCAATTCAGAACCGTGCAGCGCGTTTTATTTCTCACGACTACAACCGTCATTCCAGCGTAACAAGCATCAAGTTATCTTTATCGCTAACAAGTTTACAGACACGTAGGGATATCGCACTTATTTGCTTACTACAGAAACTAATATACAGTCGTCACGCGTCCACACTGCCACTTACACGCCCAATGCGCACTTCACGTCGCCTACATAATAATCTTAGCTTCCAACGTCTATTCGGCCGAACACTCGCGTTTAATTCTTCTGCTTTGCCACGTGCTATCAAGTGTTGGAATGGCCTTCCGGATTGCATTGCTACCATACGTGACCCATTAATCTTCAAAAACGAATTGACCACCTTCATGCATCCATGATATTGTACATAAATTGTGTTCGTATGTGTTGTCAAATCCATGCAGTGCCGCTATTTGTTTGCTGTTTTTTCCTCTGTGTCAATATGTTACGTTTTTTTTTCAAGTACGGTGTAATAATTGTTTGCAGTCCAATGTATTTAATATTGTTTACTTTTGTTCTTTCCACTTTGTACCATCTTTTGTCTGCTAAATATTGTAACCCCTCCCCTCACACAATGTTCCAAGTGTGGAACCTGTGAGGTATTTGTATAAATAAATAAATAAATAAATAAATAAATAAATAAATAAATAAATAAATAAATAAATAAATAAATAAATAAAGGAATAAATAAATAAATAAATAAATAAATAAATAAATAAATAAATAAATAAATAAATAAATAAATAAATAAATAAATAAATAAATAAATAAATAAATAAATAAATAAATAAATCTGCCACAGCCTAGAAGGCTCATCAGCGATGAATTCTAGTTTCCTCGCTTATGCACTATGGCTCGTCACAGTTACATTCTGCCCAATGAGGCAATCAAGTTCATTGGTACAGATTTTAAATCGTCTTTGAAGGTGTTTCATGCGAGTTTGCAGTCCGCCAGAAATAAGACCACTTCTCTAGAGGCCCTTTTGAGTCAAATAAATGTTCAGTTCAATGTACTCATGTTAGCAGAGACATGGTATGCCACTGCAGATTACCCTTTTTGCTTGCCCGAGTATGACTCTTGTACTTTTAAATCCACAGTACGACCGCGGAGGCGGCGTTATGATGTTAATAAGAAAGGATATAAAGTATGAAAGACTAGCTACATATAGACGTTCGTCAAGCGACTCTTTGCCTGTTCTCTCGCACCGCACAGTTTTGCCTGTTCTCTCGCACCGTAAACTTTTTGTTACGGTATTTCGCCGAGCAGCAGGCAACCTTGACACATTCTTTAACTTCCTGGAGTCCCTTTTTACATACACAAATGATAGCGGCCTAAGTCTCGTTTGCGGAGGAGATTTTAACGTAACCTTGCTCGACTCGTCTAGTCCTGTTAAACACTTTAAGCTAATGCTAGAAATGTGTTATATTAGAAATGCGATCACTTTGCCAACAAGAGTCACGTTATAGTCAGCTACACTAATTGTTATTTTTCCCACTAATTACCAGTCGACTAAGCTTAAAGCTGGTGTCTTAGCTTACGATATTAGCGACCGCCTGCCGATTATTCTATGTGTCAAACCCAAAATAAAGAAAAATTAGTACAGCGTACAATTACGTTCCAACGGATTGTGCCTTACGAGCTTGAAGCATTTCGCAGGGATGTCATGAGAGTTGACTGGTTCGATGTTTTCAACATCTCGGATGCAAATTATGCTTATGATTGTTTCATTGAAAAGTTCACTGTCATTTATAGATCTTGTTTTCCTTTTGTTTCTATGAACTTGTCCAGAAAAATAAGAAAGCCATGGATTAACGGCGATCTTATGGCAAGAATAAAAATTATGAACGACATGTTCCACAGGTTTATTCAGACCAAAGATGTCATCCTCCTGAGAGAATTAAAAAAGTATTGGAATAAGCTAAAAAAGATATTAAGAAAGCTAATGCACACTACCTAGAAAGGTCTTTTAGTGCAGATCAATATAATGGTAAATCAACGTGGAGGAAACTAAGTGACATTCTGTGCCGCTCACAAAGAACGATCCCAGTGGAACAACTTTTGATAAATGGACAAATAGTTAATGGGGCTTCCCTACCCGACGCATTTAATGATCACTCCGCTAGCCTCCCTACCCCTCAACTATCTAGACATACAAAGCTATTGAATAACCCTCCTTGCCCACGCCCCGCCGCGGTGGCTCAGTGGTTACGGCGCTCGGCTCCTGACCCGAAAGACGCGGGTTCTATCCCGGCCGCGGCAGCTGAATTTCTATGAAGGCGAAATTCTAGAGGCCCGTGTGCTGTGCGATGTCACTGCACGTTAAAGAACTTCAGGTGGTCGAAATTTCCGGAGCCCTTCACTACGGCTTCCCTGACAGCCTGAGTTGCTTCGGGTCGTTAAACCCCAATAAACCTAAAGCAAACCTCCTTGCCCACACAGCTTATTTCTTACGCCTACTAGAGACGAAGAAATTTCTTCTACATTCTTGAATCTCAAGAATTCACGCAGCTGTGACACACAAGGCACGCAGATCGAGACATTAAAATACGTTATTGATTATATAGCAATTGTACAAATGCACGTTTTCAATCTGAGTTTTACTACAGGCACCTTTCCGAAGCAGCTTCAAGTATCAAAAGTGAAACCAATTTATAAAAAAGATCACAATGACCTCGGCAATTACCGTCCCATATAAATTCTGCCAGCGTTCTCTAAACAATTAGAAACACTTCTGGTTCGCCTTGTTTCCTTCTTAGATACATTAGACGCATTGTCGTGCGCACAGTACGGGTTCCGGAAAGATCGGTCTACCCAGTTAGTTCCACTTGATCAAAAGGAGTATATTTTACATAATATAGAAGCAAAAAAACTTGTGTTGAGGATGTTCATTTGATTTCACCAAAGCATTTGATTACCTGAACAGAATCTTACTCCTCTAAAAGTTGGAATCTTATGGAATTCGCGGAAACTCACGGAATTTATTTAAATCATACCTCTCTCATCGTTATCAGTTTGTTGAGGTTAATGGTCACCCTTCAAATTTAATACAAACGCACACTGGAGTTCCTCAAGGGAGTATTCGTGCCCCCTTTTCTTTAATTTATAGTAAATGACATCGCCAGTCTTGATGATGGAGCTAATTTCGTAATTTACGCCAGTCTTGATGATCGAGCTAATTTCGTAATTTACGCCGATGATACTAGCATATTCTTTGCTTCCGATGACAGAAGTGAATTGTTTATGATAGCGAACTCTATACTCCCCAAGGTAGCTGCTTGGGCACAGGAAAATGGCTTAGTAATAAACATTCCTAAAACAAAAGTGGTTGTTTTCCCTCCTAAGACGCGACAGTTTCCTCCTCATTTAACGCTTAGTTTAAAAATACGGAGATAGAAATAGTGAGCAAATTTAATACGTTGGGAATGGTCTTCAGGGAACATATATCCTGGGACAGACACATCGATTATATCTGAAGTAAGGTCGCCTCGTTAAAGGGCATTTTGTACAGACATAGAGATTTCCTCCCTAAAATATTCCTCCCTATATAATTCTTTGTTTGTCTCTCATTTACAATATTGTAGTCTGGTCTGGGGTACTACTTACTACCCTAACTAACATAAACAAGTTGATTATATTACAGCGAAGGGTTATTGGAATTATTCCACGCTCAAAATACCCCTGTGACATATACTTTGTAATGCAAAACCTTGGCATAATTCGTTTTCAAAACGTGTACAATTATCACCTGTGCCTTGGGCTTAACAAGGAAAAAAAAGCTAAATGCAATAGTTTAATAAGGTTCATCGAAATAGCCATGAAAGGTCCATCACGCTACCCCATACGCAATCTCGAGATTTCGAGAGTGCCTTCCTTCCGGACTAATTATGAATTTCAGACACTAAAATATCTAATTCCTAATATACTATACACATACCTAAAGGATAGCACTGATATTCTTGATCTTAACCCACATCAACTGAAATCTGTATTCTTGTAATGCACTGTTTTTTTTCTCTCTTTTTTGCTACCTTTGTATTTTCTGAATATTTTTTACTCATACTTAAGCTTTGCCTAATTCACTTGTCATGAATGCATACATTTCAGAATGCTTTCTTAAATATGAACTATCAACCAATGTCGCCTTTATGTTGCTGTTTTACATTTGTGCGCTGCTTTTTACCAATGCATTGTTCCTTGCAGTGTATTTACAGTGTTCAATACTTCCTTGTCTGATATTAGTATCTGATCTTCCTCCGACTTAGACACTTCTATTCACCTTTTTTTTTCGCATGAAAAGAGCTGCGTTCAGTGTACATACCTTTCTTATCAATTTGTTAACAAGTGTATGCTTTTGGTGTGTGCAAGTCGTACATTCTTTTTTTTCAACCGTTTTTTTTATTGTACGAGTGGTACATTCTATACTTTATCATATATCTTTTTCTTTATCTGATTTTTTTCTCTTTTTTTTTGTCGATGTAATATGTGTCGGGTTGTCGGTGTGTACTGCACCTGCTTTGTAGGGGACGAGGACTTGTCAAGCTGCTCTCGCAGCTTTATGCCTTGCTGCCCCCATCTTTGATGGAAATAAATGGAATATATTTTGTTACGATTAATTCCTGAAACGAACTAGTTAAAGTGATATTGACTTCAAGATTTATCAGCGAAATCACGTCACAATTCCCACCTGTTTTGCAGTCAATGACCATGGCCAAAAAAATTTTACCATATGCTCTAAGCAGCTTCAGCAAAACACACACTGGTATTGCTGAAAAACCCCCATTTTTGGGGCCCTACTGGTTCTGTAACAACTCTAAAAGGAGCAAGTAAGTTGTAAAAAAAAATAACAGCTTTATGTGAGAACCCTTGGACATTTCTTTTCTGGACACTTCATTAAAGAACTGAGAGAATCTGGAAACAGCTTACCACATCCATGTTTTCAGGGTACTCTTGAGGATTTGTAGGGCCGATCCACATTTCACCGACGACAACGTCATGGTGATCGTGCTCCCAGAGCCGTAAATCTGCAAACATCGCACAAATACTTACTAAAAATATTATAGTCTCTTCTCTACATCCGAAAATCCCGAAAATCGGTGATAAATTCTCATGATACGATTTAAAGCACCAGTAAAGCTCTATCGCTTGTCTAAAATTGGCGATAACGAAAACATTTTTAAATCGAAAGACGTGAAAAACTCACACAATGTACCAGGTACTTCATGGAAGGCGATGGATACTTTTTAAAATTAGGGTTTTGGAGCTAACGAGAAGCTTTTTGTGACACAGTAATACCAGTTTTGGTGGACGTCCAAACACAAGCGATTCTTGTTGTCTAGTAAAGTGACAGTTAGCTGTTTAGCTGTTGTTGTAGGCACTTGATTGCAATTAGAGATTTCTAACCAGCCTATAGTAATAGCCATATCAGTTTTTAGAATTTTCAGAATATGACTGCCCTCGCCGCTTTGGCTCTAAAAAATAGGTGTACATGGCTCCAAAGTACATGCGCTTTCGAGAAGTGTGCAAAAAGCAACCCCTCCAGTGTACGCTACCGAAATAGCTAAATTGTGTCCAGCAACAGCGCCAAACGCAATCGCATCTTCAAATTTTAAAAACTCATACGGCTATTAATAATGCCCGACTACAAACATCTCATTGCAAACAGGTGCATATTGATAGTTCAGTTAAAACATAATTTAGTTATTCACTTTGCTACTTAACATGTTTCGCTGTTTTTCGACGTCCACCAACTCTGATATCACATGCCACAAAACTCTGGTGAGCTCAAAATCTCTATGTTTTATAATTAACGACCACCTTCCCGGAACACTTGGTATACTTCTGTGGAGAACTGCGTGGAACCGTGATTTGAGCTCCTGATCTGTTGCACGTCAGGCGGACGCGTTACCTTTACGTAGTCACTGTACACCGGATGTAGAGCATGAAACATAGACGGTGGCCTGAGCTGATAACGTCAGCTTTTTCGTTCAGATATAAAGATCATGATAAAAAAGCAGGCTTGGACTGGCGGTGCGTGTCTCACATCTCACGGATAAAATTTTGCAGTATATTCATTGCAAGGTTGCGATGCAATGGTGTTGCAAGTGTTGCATTGCGGGAAAAAGGTACTTGCGCTACATATAACTTTTTGTGGCTTACCTGGGGCGTATGAAAGGCAACCTCTGCGCCGTGGTCTTTGCTTGCAAGATCGATTCTGGAGAACCTATCACGCATTTTTTGCTCACGAGCTTGTTTGAGGGTTCTTAATTTGAAAATAACAAAAATCTGCCTCTCCCGTAATCGAGAGTAGAGTAAGCATGAAATGTTTACGGGCATAACACATTGGTTGTAGATGGTACTAGTCAAAATCTTGAAATGGGTCTAGTGTTCACCACACTACACCACACTCTTCTTGTTACGTCGAAGCTATCGCCTGCAATAGTGCAGGCTTAGGTAGGCAGCCGCGAGCCGTGGTGGCCTGGTCGCTTTCGGGAGCGGCCGCATAATCATGGCGTTGTCGGCAGCGGCGAGCAGTCTTCTGCTATGGCGTATCACTCCCAAAGCGATCGCTTTCCGCAAGACGCTTCCTCCCTCCACTTCATCAGGCTCCATTGCTCGGCTTAAACAGCTGTGACGGTGGCGGCATTGAAATGCAGGACGATACAGAAGCGTACGCGGACACGACGAGACGCAGGCCTGACGAGAATGTATAAGCAGCGAGTTCTAATACTCCGCGATCGTGTATACATCTGCCTGCCAAAGGGGCAAACGTCATGAGCTGAAGGCCAAGCGGCCGGTCTTTTACATGCGTGAGTGTGGGACCGCAGCGCCATCCTTGGGGACGGCGCGGAAGCGGCCCCCCACGGCTCTTTCTCGTAGAGTCTCTTTAAATCCCGTACGGTGCCCGGATGCTCTCGTTTCATTGCCCGTATGATCTCGTTTCAGTGCCCGGATGAGTGGAATTCAGTGCCCGGATGTTGGCTCTCGGTCTCGGCGTGACGTCACCACACTTCCGATAACGGGAGCTAAATGCATTTCATGCTTAAAACGCCCTTTCCTGGCAGCTCGGCTTAAAAGAAACATTGCTACTATGTCTTTTCTGGACATGGTAGTGAAAGATTTTGCGTGTTATTTTCGGGTTTCTCAGTCTTTGCTTTCACTTAGAATATCACTACGACGTCTGCAGAAGGAAAATAAAAATGTTTCTGATAGGTCGTTACTTCCACTGCTTTGGCAAGTATAATGGTGACGTGAAGCTATATACCGAGATTGCTGGCTTCGATGCGGTCAGGTACGACGCGAGGAGGGTCTGCGAACCACAACCGGATGAAAAAGAAAATCTGCTTCTGTCCATGGAATTGAAAAAAGCAGGCCTTTGGTAGGACCTGATTCCGGGGACCAGAACGAATCATCATAAGAGGATTTGGCCACCCTGGTGCAGTACTTGGCCACAGGCTCCTATGATTAAACGAATTAGCTGCAACCCTCCATCCCTAGCTGCTGCAGACAACTTATCAAGGCGGTGGTCAGACTTGTGACGTCGCGGGGGGCGCTGACATTCTATTTTTCCGGTCAGACCGCGAAACTCAACCTGCCAACGATTAAGACTAGGTAGGACCTTATTCGCCCGCGTGGGTATGCGCCATGTTTACTGAGGTGAACAACAACAAAAAGAACGCAAAGTGAAGTAGCCCTTGAAAATCAGGTAACATCAGAGCTGCTGAAGGTCTCAGGCCAGATTGCGTCAGAAAAACAAGACACAGTGTAGACACAATGCCTTATGACGTCGAGGGTACCAAAAGCTGCAGAAATGCTAACAAAATCTTAATTCATAAGATTAAGAAGTTGGCAAGGATAGCGTGGCCCAGCTGGCACAGGACAGGGTTAATCGCATTGATACGGAAGAGGCCTTTGCCATGCAATGGGCGCAGCAAAGCTGATGAAGATAATTTTCTTCATTGTTGTCTAGCTCATAGTAAGATAACGCTAACTGCACTGAATGCTTTCACATACGACTCAAATTGTACGAAGATGAGTTCAAATTCTGTACAGTACACTTTCCTATCATCCCAGATCTGTTATATGCGTGATGTAATGCTATAGGCGTTATATGAGCCAGTTCTAAAGGATTAACAGAATCACCAAAAAGGGATGAAAGATGATTCACAGTGGCCGGAAAATGACTGCACCCTTGTAATAAAATGAAAAACAAATCATCAGCGTATCTAAAGACAGTCACATTGTTAAAAAATTACAGGCGGTCAGAAACCAGCCTGTCACAATGGGCTATATTTCGTCGCTAAGAACAGGGGCAATACAAGAGAACATACAAAGCCCAGACAAGCCACGTATTGCGGTTGGCCCCCATGTCAGCACCAATAAAACCGAACCTTGCATCCCACCAAGCTTCCGTCATCACGCAGAACTTCGGTATTCACGCCACCATGCCAAAACAAAGGTATGACCTCAGACGACGCTGTAGCTGAGCCCAATGCCTGAAGTTTAGACAATACTCACAGGCCGACCAAGCTTATGCGCCGTCTAGATCCCCCCTGCTGATGCCACACGCTCTCGGAATTTTTTAAATGAGAAAAATTATTGAGAAACGAATCGAGCACCAGCTCCAAGTGAAGTCCCTTCAAATATACCTCAAATCAGAGACTGTGATGAAAGGACGTCTGTATCCTTAACCCCATCGATGAGTAACCTTTCGGAATCCTATCGCCTAGCACGGAGCACAGAAGCACTCAAGGCCTTCATAGAAAAGGACATTCTTCAGGCCTTCGGGCCAGGAAAATCTGGGCCACCTAATCTCACGAAAAAAAGCATAACGCCTTATGCTCACTTAGCAAACGAACTGACAAGAACATGATAGCAAACAAATCAATAAGCTAATGAAAGAAGATGAATTATCACAGTAAGTAAGGCGCTTACGCCAATAAATGCCTCTGCAGGGCGCTACTACATGCTTCAGAAAATAAACAGAGAGAATCGTTGAGGGCAACATACTGTTTCTGGTATTGACACATTCACAGAACCCATCTCGGATTACATCAATTCTTTCATAAAACATATACTTTCGAAACTTCCATCTTATATACGTGACAGTAATCGTCTCCTGAACGAACTATCCAATGGCACTCTGGACGTAATATCACTTTACACTAGCATCCCACATGGGGACTGAATTCAGTCCGTGGTAGGAGCATATAAAGAATACAAAATTCTAGGCTCCCCTACTGTGCCATGGAGACACTTGCCAATTTCGACATTAATTATAACACCTTTGAATTCAACTCCTCCTATTGACTTCCAAATCGCCGCACAGCTATGGGCACGAAAATGGCGCTAAATTGCGCCAACATATTTCTGAATAAAATAGAATCAGACTTTCTCTCCTCATATACAACAAAACCAGTTTTTTACAAAGGCTTTCTAGATGACATAACTATAATTTCTGTAGAAACTAAGGACGAACTCATAAAACTTGATTACCTCATTTAAGAACATCCATCCTAATATCTCTTTCACACAAACTTATAAAATCAATAATATCAATTTACTGGATGTTTTGGTTCGAGTTGAAGGAACTACAATAATCACTAGAGTATAGGAAACCCACAGACTGACAACAGCTCATTATACCAACGCCTGCCCACACGCCACTTCCAAACTTCAATCCCATACTCACAGGCCATCAGATTCAACGAATTTCCTCTCGACAGAAAGATTTTCACTGAAATGCGAAGCGCATACGGGACATTTTAAAAAAGATTACCTGTCCTCTGTGATCAAGGATGCCAGTAAAATGGCGGGGGCACCTAATAATAGGCAGGCCTTGCTGGAGCACTGCGCCCTGTGGTGTACCCTGGTTTTCAAATGAAAAGAGCAATGTTCCTTATTCTGAATTCGAATGTAAGGTTGTCTGTCGTGAAAAATTACCGAGTGTATTGAAAGGCGTTTGTGCCGCCGTTAATTTAAGAGAGGTTGGTGAGAATGATCTCGTGGGTAACGTTGTCGAATCCTCCATTCGAATCCAAGGCGAGTACGGCCTTGTCATTGTGGGAGCATTCGACGGGGTCGAGGACAGCCCGATTGAGTTGTAGCACGACAACCTGTGCAGATCTGTGAGGGCGAAACCCGAACGTGGTGCCTGTGAAAAGTTGTTTCGATTCGATGAAATCGGACAACCTGTCGCGTACGATCGTCTCCATGAGTTCCTCAACACAGGAAGTTAGAGGGATGGGGCGGAGGTTGTCCGTGTTGATGGCCTTGCCAGCTTTAGGAATGAAGGTAACCAGGGAGGTCTTCCAGTCTATAGGGAGTGGCACTTGCCCAAGCCACATTAAGGTAAGGTAATTCAATGAAGACAGGTATGCCGGGTCATGGAGGTTGGCTAATAATTTGACTGTAATTCTGTCCTGACCCGGATCGGTGCCACGTTTTATTTTTTCCAGGGCCGCCCTGGGGTCATGGAGCTGGAACGGCTGATCCAGCTCAACGTTCTCAGAGCCTGCATAAGAGTACGCCGGCCCGCGGGGGTCCTAGGCGGTGCACATGTACTGGTCCCGGAGCTTGTGCGCCAATTGAGTCCGCCCGATGGCCGTCAGTTCCGATACAAGCTGCACGCCGGAATAGTGCGCAAGGCTGCACTGAGACGATTTCAGAGTTGTGGTGCACGTACATAGGCTTCACCATGCCGGCAAAGGTGAGCCGAGCCTTGTTTGAGTTGTCGAACTTGCGGATATCAAGTATAGTGCCCTTCCTCTACTGCACGCCAGTTTGAAGTGATGCAGACGTCTCTTGGTTGGCCATCGTAATGAGCCCATAGCAAACGTCCTCTTCATGTTATTTCTGATCGCCGGCGAGACGCGCGTGTCCTTTGGCCGATTTGATTGAAAAGTCACCTAGCAGGCGATCTGTGACGTGGGCGTTCCGGGTGATAGCGAGTATCAAACTTTACTCCGTGCATCTAGGCCGCCTTAGGCGCCCCGATGAAAGCGCCGAACGTGGCACCGACTACGCCATATTGAAAGGCGTCCCGCATGGCCTAGATTTCCGGGGCTTGATCACGATGACAAAGTTGCCTTGGTGGAACTTTGGTAAAGGCTTAGGCACCCACTTGGTCACGGGGTTGCGGCCCTTTGGCCCTTTGGACTGGAGTCCTTCGCCGCTTGCGAGGCGGGAGCTTGGCGGGTAGCAGCAGCCTTGTCAGTGGTTGGCATGACATTAGCCGCTAACTTGGCCTCTCGTCTGGAGCGGCGCTCAAGCAGACGGAGAAGATTTTCATTGCGGATCGGGTCCGAAGGTGCCGTTTCGGTTCCAGTGACGGAAACAGTCGACCAAAACATGGCGTCCGGGTCATAACCGCGTTGAAGAAGCGTTTCAGCCATCTTGCTGAGAGAAGCGGCTCTCTCGCAGCGGAATGCCGGCGCAGCCGTTACGCTTAGCGTCGGCGCTGGAGTCGGGAAGGAGAACTCGCTTTCAAATTTCGAAAACTCGGCCCACCTAAATGACATTGCTGTCCACGGACGCCACTGAACTTTCCGAACCCAAATGGAGCAAAATGGATGGTGTCCGATGATTTGAGTCACGGCTCCTGCCAAAGATTGACGGAGCCGAAGCGCCACACGTCTGGCTGACGCGATACGCTGCCGCGTTCCCTCACCATTTGAAAACGTGGCCCTCAACATCCTAGGGCCATTTCGCCGCTTATCCAAACGTAACTGATAGGACATCGCGTGCGAGGACCACGTCACCCGTTTCTGTGGAACTGCCACCATGCCGTGCACCGTGGCTGCTGATGCCTCTACTTTTATTCTTCGTGATGTTCTCTCCCTTCATGGTCCTCCTAGCGTTATTACAATTGAAAGTACCCTCCGATTTACAGCAGGTGATGTGGAAGAACTTCCAATGCTTTCCTGCTGCCGCCTCCGCCACTCCATGCCTTGATACGCCTGGAGGAGTGACCTCGTTGCATGAACAATTAAGACACTGCTTGAGTCTTTTAAAATAATCAATGAAGTAGAATTTGACTTATAATAATGACTCATCAACACCTTGCCGTGCGTAGTCATACGGCTGTGGAAGATGTACAGCTCTCCTTTTCTTTGTGCAGGTTTATAGATGAGATTTATGGCAAGGAGGCAAACAGCAGTGAAGGGCTCCGCAAATTTCAACTACCTGGAGTCATTGAACGTGCACTGACATCGCACCGCACACGGGTCTCAATAGTTTTTCCCCCATCTAAATTGGAGCACTGGTCGCGGGATCAAATCTGCTTCTTTCGGGTCAGCAGCCCAACGCTATAGCCACTGAGTTACTGCAGTGGCCAGATGAGAGATTTGTCAAAAGCTTGAATAAATGCGCTTTTATAATTCTCGAAAAGCTGTCGTTCTCTCGCGCCGTAGGACACTCGGCCACAAAATTATAAGACAGCTCCCTTTATTTTTAAGGCGGGCCAGTTCCGCAACTTTCACACCATTCCAACTGATCTATGAAATGGATACCCGCTCTGCTGCCACTGGCGCAGTGCGTGTGTCAACAGCCCCTCTAAAATGTGCTACGCTGGGTACTTTGCATGCGCGGGTAGCACAGCGCATAACAATGTCGGATTGGAAACATGGTCTCTTCACAGTAACCACGTTAGTCCAAGCAACAGCTGCAGTAACAGCTACCCCTATCTAAACCCCGACCCACCATACCGCAAAAAGCGAAAAAAGAAACAATGGACGTGTGGCATGCACCATGTCCGCACAAGCTATTGTTCCAGAACCAGACACCCCTTTCCACAAAAAATAATTTTGCATGTTGAGCATCCACACAGTTTGCTGCTGTTACTTATAATTCTTTCTTCACTGCAGCGTGTGCAGCTGCCAGAGCTGAAGAGACATGGAAGCAGCGCTCAACAGCCCCATTGTGGATGTTGATCCAGGCTTTCAAGATCAGCCAATAGTACGGTGGGGAAAATAAACAAAGCGCCGGGTATCAAGAGCATCACTGCACCCAGCATTTCTTGTAGAGAAACACACGAACGGTCCTCTTCAGATCCTCTCACTATTGCTCACCTACCTGAACACTATAAGATTCCGGTGCTGTTTTTAGTCCGAACACACCCCCATTGACAGTGTTCCTCCACGTAAACTGTAGAAAGCGCGTAATGTCGGTACCAAGCAAAATGAAAAACGTTTAGGGGGATCATACATATGCCGTGCGCGAAGCGCAGTGGACTCATTCGTAACTTTAGCTGCGCCCATCAAGGAAGTGCGTCAATGCAAGCCATATGATCATTCTAGGAACAAGTCGCCATAAAAGTCAAATATTAACCCCTTACCTCGTCGGCAGTTCGCACATGTAAAGAAAACATTAAATGGGTATGGTTTATGGGGTTTACCATCCCAAACCGACTAAGGCTATTAGGGAAGCCTTAGTAGAAGGCTTCGCGAATTTAGATCACCTTGCGTTATTTAACGTGCACTAATATTGCACAATACACAGTCCTCTAGCATTTCGTCTCCACTGAAATACCATCGCCGCGGCAGGGATTGAACCCGCATCGTTCGCGTCAGTTGTCAGGCACCATAACCACTGCACCATCCCTACGGCCAAGGAGCCTGCAGTTTTCCCCTGCGTGCTGCTAGAAATTATTCAAGCAAACAAAAGGTATTTAAATCCGTGGGCAGTTCGGGAGAGCGGAACTAGCTGTGAAACGAACACAAGGCGTTTCGTGTGATGAGGCCTTAATCACCCTGAAATATCTGCGCTGACTTGCGTCTCATTCGTGGACGTGAGAGTTTTAAGCGTCGAAGCATTAATCAGCACTTAAACCACCCTTTCAATACGTGAACTTCTGAAGCATCCGTTTATGATATCGTGCAGCAGTTTATACAGGGTCTGGTCTTAAAGTAGTAGGAATGGTTTTTCCTGGGCGAACGGGCGGACGAGAGGTGGTCTGCGCGTGCAGGATCGTTGAAGGGGGATATTTGGAATGCTGGGGAAAATCGGTAGTCGGCTCTCGGCCGTTCAAGAGAGCAGGTCGCTTATACTGTGAACCCCTGTCGAAACGTCTCGTCACGCAGAATAATGGAGCGTTTACCGGATCAGCAATACGCGATCAAATTTTGTGTAAATTTTGGTAAAACGGGCAAAGAGACTCACGACATGATTAAGGAGGCCTACGGTGACGCTGCCATGGGTAGATCAGGTGTTTTTTGAGTGGCACAAGCTGTTCCGAGAAGGTAGGGAAAGAGTGGAAGATGACGACCTCTCCGGACACCCTTCGACTAGCAAGACCAACGCAAATGTGTAGCGAGTGAAACATTTACTTAACAGTGATCGTAAAATGAGTATCAGAATGATTGGTGATGAGTTGAGCATTCCTCCAATCCAAGTTTTTGAGATCATGACACAAAACTTATCCATGAGGAAAGCGTGCGCGAAGTTGGTGCCGGGAGTGTTGTCAGAGGAAGAAAAGGCCAACCGGTAGGATCTTCTTCATCATGTGAATGAGGACCTTAATTTTTTTGCCCAGCACAAGGCGGCAACGCTGCCTCAGCCCCCCTACAGTCTCGACTTGGCCCCGCCAGACTTTTTTCTATTCCCGAGAATAAAATCGACGCTCGAGGGGAAATATCACTGATCGGTAGAGGTGGTTCAACAGGCCGTGACGAGGGAGCTAAACAGCATTCCGGTCCAGCCGTTCCTGGAGGCGTACGAAAACTGTAAAACTCATTGGCAGCAGCGTGTAGGTGCGGAAGGGTGCTACCTTAAAAAATTGTAATCATTTGTACTATTCTCTTGAATAAATTGTGTTTAAAAAAATGAGTCCTACTACTTTCAGAACAGACCATGTATGGTGCTTCCGGCGGCTTCGTGCACTATGCATATTGTGACGAAGGGTATGGGTTTATTTACAGGATGAAGGGGATATGGGAGCAAACGGTGAAACGCTGAACGGCCAGCGTCGGACCAGTCCCAGTTCTCAGTACGCGCTCCTTCGCCGTCCTCTTCTCCTCCGCTGCGCCCTTCGTCTTTCTTCCTCACTTGCTCCGCAGCGCGGCCCGGCGTAAGCTGCGTAGCGATCTGGCATAAGTTTCGTTACTCTTCTCCCCGGGCAGACGAAGCTCGGCCCCGAGCGAGTCATGACCTAGGATGGCAGCGCTTCAGTCGAGCCTCGTGAACAGCCTCTGTCTTTCGTGAGCGCCAATTCGCCGAGGTCACTTTCGCGATAATATAGGTGACTTCACTCAGCCGCGTGATAACGACAAACGGCCCGGCGTATTTCGAAAGGAATTTCTGGTACAGGCCTCGACGGCGTAATGGTGTCCAAAGCCAAACGAGATCTCCGGGTGCGTAGGTCACTGCCATATCCGCATCGTCGTACCGAGCCTTAGAGCGGCCTTGAGCTGTGATGGTTCGCAGACGAACACATCGACGGGCTTCCTCAGTGCGGCAGGGGTGTTGCGAGAGGGTGGCGTCCTCATGAGCGGAGAATGGCAGAATAGTGTCCAAGAAGGTTCGCGGGAGACGTGCGTAGAGCAGGAAGAAAAGGGAGAATCCCGTGACCTTGTGTTTCGCTGTGTTGTAGGCGTACGTAACAAATGGCAGCATGGCGTGCCAATCCTTATGGTCTGATGCTACGTAGTACATGGACATCATGTTGATCAGAGTCCGGTCGATGCGGTCTGTCAACCCATTCGCCCCGTGGCAAAGAACGACTTAGGAAAGCATAAATCCTGACACGTCTGCTGCTTTGGTGGCAACAAGCGCAGCAGTTTCCACATAGCGGGTCAAGTAGTCCACGGCTACAATAATTTAGCGGTGGCCTTTAGACGACATCGGAAACGAGTGATCAAGTCAATTTCGATTTTCTTAAAATGTGAGCTCGGTGGCCTTACCGGTTGCTAAGACCGAGCGGTGGTGTGTTGCATCTCTTCAGCTGTTGGCAGGGAGTACAGCTAGCTACGCAGTGCTGTGTTGTTGTGTACCTTCTTGGCCAATAAAAACGTTGTCGGCTTCGAGCAAGGGTGGGAGCAAGCCCGAGGTGACCGGAAGTGATGTCATCATGCATGGCATGTAAGACGGCACCGCGAAGAGAAGCAGGGACGACAATCAACAGACCTGCGCCGTCAACTGAGTAGTTCTTTTTATAAAGTATGCCGTCCCTGATAACGAAGGGTGGAGTAGTTACAGCCATGTGAGCCTTGTCAAAGAGCGCAGTCAAAGCTTGATCTTGGCGTTGTTCTTGTTGGAACGTGACACGGTCCGGAAATGTCTCGGTCAAAGAGGCTAGGCCGTCGTCCAGGTCGTCTTCACCGACTGCCGTTGAAGGAAGAGGGAAACGCAATAAACAGTCAGCGTCCGCGCGGCGACGACCGCTCTTATAGGACACAGAAAAGTCGTATTCTTGAAGACATAAGGCCCAACGAGCTAACCGACCTGAAAGGTCGCGTAGGCCAACGAGCCAACTAGGGAGTGATGGTCGGTGATCCCGTTGAAGTGGCGTCCATAGAGCTAGGGGCGTAACTTGGCGAAAGCCAATACGACGGTGAGACATTCCATTTCTCTGACTCCATAATTACGTTCGGCTTTTTTTAAAGTGCGGCTGGCGTAGGCAACAGCGTGTTGGCCGTCATTCTGAAACTGGACGAACACCGCGCCGACGTCTATGCCGCTAGCGCCGGTGTGGACTTGCGTAGGAACCGCGGGATTGAAATGACGGAAAACATGGCTAGACGTTAGCGCAAACTTCAGTTGTTGGAATGATGACGCACATTCTAGGGACCACACAAACTGAGCGTCTCTGTGCAGGAGGCAATCAGCGGATGGGCAATTTGGGCGAATCCTTGGATAAAGCGACGAAAATACGAGCATAGCCCTGAAAGGCCTTTAAATGCTTTACATTTTGAGGTTCTGGAAAGTCACGCACAGCAGCAATCTTTTGCGGGTCCGGCCGAATCCCATTCTGGTCAACGAGGAATCCCAGCGTGAGGGTTTGTCGCTCACCGAAGTGACAATTTTTAGAATTTAAAATTAGTCCAGCTTGTTGAATGCAGTCTAGCATGCGTCCAAGATATTCTTTATGCTCACGAAATGTCGTCCATAAATGGTTACGTCATCCAGGTGACACATGCGTACCTCCCACTTTAGGCCACGACTGTGTCCATAAATCTTTTGAACGTCGCTGGGCCATTGCACAATCCAAAGGGCATCACACTGAATTCGTAGAGTCCGCCAGGAGTCACAAATGCTGTCTTTTCCCGGTCCGCCGCATGCATCGGTATCTGCCAATAGCCAGATCGCAAATCCACCGACGAAAAATAGGATTCGGATTGTACGCAGTCCACGGCGTCATCGATGCGCAGCAGAGGGTATACGTCCTTCTTTGTGATGGCATTTATACGACGATAATCAACACAAAACCTCCATGAATTGTCTTTTGGCGCACCAAGACGACAGGGGCAGCCCAAGGGCTTGCTGGCTCCTGGACACGGTGTAAGATATATATGTGAGGACACTGCGCGGGCGGCGCACTGACCGCAAACGGCCAGATAAAGTACCAGCCGCGTCATCTGAACCGGGCCGCTGATCGCAGCGCCAGTGTCGATGAAGCGGGCAAACTTTGCCCGAAGAAAGAAAACATAAATAAGACATCTTGTTGGGGTAGCAACCATGCAGATATCGCACGACTAGTTTACGTCACAAAAGCCATTCGCATGGCATGAACTGTTCCTTGCGCTGTCATCAGCAGCATCGTCGTCGCACTTTAAGCAACCTGAGCGCGGTCCACAACGGTGCGATTTTACGCCAGTGCTTCTCCAGTGGCACGGTGGTGGTCGGTAAAGGCCGATTCACACGACGGTCCGTTCACCCGCGGCCCGCGCACTACGGGTTCATGCGTCAGCACAATGAGGGGCGCGCTATAGGCCGCCATCCATCCATCCATCCATCCATCCATCCATCCATCCATCCATCCATCCATCCATCCATCCACCCACCCACCCACCCACCCATCCATCCATCCATCCATCCATCCATCCATCCATCCATCCATCCATCCATCCACCCACCCACTCACCCACCCACCCACTCACCCACCCACCCATCCATCCATCCATCCATCCATCCACCCACCCACTCACCCACCCACCCACTCACCCACCCACCCATCCATCCATCCATCCATCCATCCATCCACCCACCCACCGACCCACCCACCCACCCACCCATCCATCCATCCATCCATCCATCCATCCATCCATCCATCCATCCATGCATCCATGCATCCAGCGCGCCTCTCAATGTGCTGACGCATGAACACGTAGTGCGCGGGCCGCGGGCGAACGGACCGTCGTGTGAATCGGCCTTAAACTGCAGCTATGGGCCGCAAGTGCTTTGTTGAAAACCGCAAGTGGCTTTCAGTGCCATCACGGTGTTTTATTTCCATTGTTTTGCTTAAACTCATTGAAACCGTTACCTACCGAGCGACAATGAGCAAACGCTTTGGTAAACTGTACAGTGTAACTGTTCAGATCGCATACATTGTTAGCAATAGCTCCTGATTACGAAAAAAAGTATTTCGGGTTTGCCGTTCCCAAGTGTCGGCCAGTAAGATGTGACCGATAATATTGCCTTTGTAAGTATAAGAAAAAATACTTAAATGCAGTGCGACGAGTTAGTGGCTGGGTCGGAAAGGGAAGACCAGCAAAATTTAGTAACGAAACAGTGGCGTGCAATAAAGTGTGGTACGAATGAAATGTGTAGCAAAAAGTATATAAAATTCATTACATTCATCTTGCTACTGCGAACTGTGGCACAGTTATAGGGCACCCTTGCATCAGTGGCAGAAGCGAAGACCAGAATAATGTTATTGGCGCGTGTTAATACTGATAAGGTTAATCATTCCTTATGCCATACAGAGCAGCGACTAGAAGTTTAATGGTGCCCTTGATGTTGGAATGGGGTGGAGTGGGCAGCATATCACCCGACAAGTGAGAAGGTTATTTTACAGTAGGCGCTCTGGAACTATAGTTGTTGCACTTTTATTTAGCGCAAATTAAAGCAAGGGGACTGCTAAAAACATAGCGTAAAACATATGCCTCCTTGAATGCGCTATCGGGAGAAAGTCGAAAAAAAAACAGATCCAGACGAGCGGACAAATCAAGAGCAAGCAAACGACTCAGTAAACGAATGGTATAATAAGCAAGTGCATGGAAGTACGAACGAGCGGCGCGCACGAAAGCAAATGCTACAATTATTTAAAGAACGAACTAACGAGCTAACTAAAGAAACAACGAGCAGGGCGCGCAGCAGGCGAACGAATGAACGGGCCAACCAACAGACAAGCCAACTCGCCAAATTAAAGAGAACAAAACAGAGGAGCGATGGTTACATGCTCGGTTATCAGGGCGCCGGAAATTATTCTTGTAGTAGATTCAAAAAACCCGACAGAACTCATCGCCTTCGTCGCCTTCAACTAAACCAGCGCGAAGCCGCTGCTTCGTAAAAATGCTGTTGGCAATGAAGTGGTACAGAAACAAAGCGTCAAAAGTGTTTTCTTCTTTTTATGGCCAACAGGTTTCGGGAAAATGGGATTCACAAAACGCGCATTCCCCATACAAAAACATTGCCTCCCACAGCGGCCCGCGCCCCTGAGCGAACAGCCATCTCGTGGCACTTCTGGAAACTAGGGAACTTTATCTGAGAGCGGCGCGGGCCGCTGTGTCCTCACCTATATATCTTCCACCGTTCTCCTGGATAACACCTTTTTCCAGCATGTCTCGGACTTGCTCGTTGATTACCCGCCGATTCGCTGGGTGCTCACTATATGGCTTCTGCCTGATAGGGGCTGCGTCACCGGTGTTTATCTGTTGGTGTGCGATGCCGACGGAGCAGGCAAATTGGCTTTGTGAGCAAAATCGAACACGGATGCGTAGTTAGTCAGGACTTCATGTAAGGCACGCTCCTCGGGCGTAGAGAGAGATTTGTTGATAATGCGGTTAATATCGGCGTTATAGTCGAGACCTGCCTTCTGGTGCGGGAGAGGAGACACGGACCGCATATCCAAGGTTTCATAGTTGCCAAACAACAGCGATGGCGTAGCGGTAGAGCATCCTCCTCGCGTGCAAGAGGACAGGGGTTCGAATCCCAGTGCCTCGCAGTTCTTCACCATTTAAAAAAAAACTCCGCATGTCGATGAAAGTGCATAGCCAGGCCTGGAGTGCGGCCTGATCGGTGACCAGAACCGACAACGCACTTCCTCACCAGAACAGGATTTGGGCACCCTGGTGTAGTACTTGGCCGCAACCTTCTATGAACAAACCAATTATCCCTCGGCCCTCAGTCCCCAGCGGCTGCGGAGCAACTGACCAAGGCGGTGGTCAGATTTGTGACGCAGCGGAGAGTGCTAAGAATTATTGCTCCGGACAGGCCGCCGTTGGAAAATGAACCTAGCAACGTTCAACGAAAGAACCTTATGAAGTGAGGCTAGTTTAGAAGTGCTGTTGGAGGTATTAAATGGGATGCCACAGGGCTTATTGAGGTCAGGAAGACAGATGAGGCGTATACAGTACTAAAGGGCGGGCACGTACTGTGCTCTCGTGGATTAGCGGATAGGCGAAAACTAAGTGGGATTCCTCATAAATCAGGATATAGTTGACAACCTCGAGAAGATTTATAGTATGAACGTGAGAGTGGCAGCTATCTCAAATAGGCCTAATAAGAGTTACAAGCTGAAGGTGGTGCAGGGCTACGCGCCTACATCAAGCCATGGTGACCAGATGGTTGAAAGCTTATATGAAGATGTGGACTCGGCAACAACCAAAGTAAAATCACAGTACACTTTTCAGATGGGCGACTTTAATGCGATGGTAGATAAAAAAGCAGGCTGGAGACCAGCTGGTAGTTTACTATGGTATAGGTTCTAGGAATAGTAGGGGAGGGTTATTCGTAGAGTTCGCAGATAGAAATAATTCACGGATTATGAATATCTTCTTCCGCAAATGAGCAAACAGGAATTGGACGTAGAACAGTAGCAAAGCAGACATTTGGGCTAGTTGGTCTTGTAGTGTCTCCCCTCTTTTCTGTGTTTTCTGTCTTAGTTTGCGCTGTTTTTTCCCACCATGACGTAGAACAGCCCCAATGGGGAAACTAAAATGAAATAGACTTCATACTGTGCGCTTATCCTGGCATCGTAGAGGATGTAGAGGTCTTCGGCAAGACCCGCTGTACCGACCACAGAATGGTAAGATCTCGTATTAGCTTACATTTGAACACGGAACGGCGGAAACTGGTGAAGCGAAAGGCTATCAACGTTAAGCATTCAGAAGGGTTGAAATGCGGGCCAGTTGGTACATTGTAAACGAAAAAACCAGTCACACAAAACGACGGACAAGAAGAGTGTACACACCACAACGACTGGACTAGCAACTGAAGTTTATTGGAAAATACATGGTCCGAGCCAAAGCATTAAGCATTAAGAGGGAAGGTAGAGGAATTCAGATTGTCGCTGCAGAATAGATTTTCCGCTCTAACTGAAGAAGATGGCCGTATTGTTGAAACCATGAATTATAATATCGCAGCTATCGTTACAGAGTGCGCCGCAGAAGTAGGTAGTAGAATGGTTCGACAGGATACCAACAAGCTATCTCAGTAGACTAAAGATCTGATTAAGAAACGCCAAACCATGAGGACGTATAACTCCACAGAGAGGACAGAAGTAGCAGAGCTATCGAAGTTAATAAATAATAGCAAGGTAGCCAACATAAGAAAGCTTAACATGGAGAAAATCGAGCATGCTCTAAGGAACGGAGGTAGCCTAAAATCTGTGAAGAGAAAACTGCGCATAGGTAAAAACCAGACGTAAGAGGGCAATGTCATTAGCAATATGGATAAGATAGTTAAAGTAGCCAAAGAGTTCAACACAAATCTACACAGTAGCGAATATAATCCTCAAGTTACTGAGACAGGCAGTCGAGCCCAGCAATGGGACATCCTGCCAGTAAAGAAGGAGGAAGTAAAGAAAGCCTGAGAACAATGCGAAGGGGGTTGAGCATCAGGTAACAGCAGATTCGTTGAACGACGCAGGACAGATTGAGCTAGAAAAACTAGCCACCCTGTATACGCATTACTTTGCTACCTCGAGATTAGCAGAAGCTTGGAAGAACGCAAACATTATCTTAATTCATAACAAAGGAGACGTCAATGGCGTGAAGATTTAAAGACCGATCAGCTTATTGTCCATGCCTAGAAGGTATTTTCTGAGGTAATCGCTAATGGAGTCAGGACAATCTTCGACTTCAGTCAGTCACATGATCAGGCAGGGGTTCGTAAAGGATACTCGACACATTCACACTATCAACCAGGTCCTAGAGAAATGCGAAGAATATAACCAACACCTGTGTATAGCCTTCACTGATTAAGAGAAAGCATTTGACTCCGTGGGAACCTCAGCTTTCATGCAGGCATTGTGGAATCAGGGTGTGGAAGAGTGTTTTGTGAAAATATTGGAAGATGTTTATAACGATTGCACAGATACTATAGTTCTCCATAAAGTCAGCAACAAAATTCCAGTACAGTACGGAGAGGTGTCTGGAAGGGAGACGCGATCTCGCCAATGCTATTCACCGCCTGCTTACAGGAGGTTATAAATGAAATGAAATTTAAGCGCACACGAAAAACGCACACAAGAGGAGATACACACAGGACAGGCGCTAACTTCATCTGATTTATTCGCAGGTAAGAGAGCGAAAATATATACATAAAACGAGACATGCGCAGTAAAGAAACAGATCGTCATATCACAATGCGTGCTCAAGGTATCTGTATTCTGCCTGCAAAAGATTAACTGATGTATCACTCACACAGTCATGCCCCCTCTTCCTGATGTGAAATGCTTCTAATAATTCACGTGCCGTCTTATCACCGCTCCTGCCAAGAATCTTTATCTCCTTCAGCCGCGGCTCGCACGCTCTGCAGTTCGCACAATGGTCAGCCAAATGTGTCCCTCCACCCCTTAATGCCCGCAAATCATTGACGCACCGCCCAGTCTGGCCTATGTAAGCCCTACCGCAGGTCAAAGGTATCTCGTAAACGACACCGGAACAGCAGTCGACATACTTCTTTGAGTGCTTCTTCCTGCAGCCACTCTTCTTTTCCGTGCACGAAATGCGTGAGCAAAGGTGGGCAAGTTTCTTCGGTGCGGAGAACACCACAGGAACGCCGTGTCGGCTTGCCACCTTCTTCACATGATGGGCAACCTTGTGGATATACGGAACCACTACTGGTTTAAACGAGTTCCTTTCTAGTACGTTCGCTTTGGCGAACATGACCTGCTTGGTTTTTCGAAGAAGGGCCTCGGCCACAGAAACAATGACCGCGCAGGGGAACCCAGCCATAAGTAGCCGGCGTACTTGCTTATTAAAGCTACACTGCATAGCATGCGGGCACGACTTCGAGAGAGCAGACCCCAGGCATAGGCCGGCAATAGACCTCTTAACTGTTTTGGAATGAGCGGAATCAAAAGGTAAAAGCTCTTTCTGTGCCCTCGGAGCGTACTCCCAACAAACATGATCAACTCCTATAGTAAAATTGACATCTAAAAACTGCAACGAACCTTGTAAAGGGAGTTCGTGCGTAAATCTCAATCCCCTCCCGTTCTGCTGAAAGCTCTCCAGGATGCTGCCAACTGCTTCGGTGTAAGAAATGTTGTTTAGTTTTTTCAAAACAATAAGAAAATCGTCTACGTACCTAAAAACTTTCAGCACTCCCTTCCCATTAAAGCTTTGCTCAAGGGCGCGGTCAATAAAAGCTAAAAACAGGTTACAAAGCACGGGGGCTACGCAGGACCCAATGCAGATCCCTTGTCTCTGACGATAAAATTTATTCTCAAAAGAGATAAAAGTGACACCTAAATAAAACTCAAGAACGCGCATAAAATTGTCCACTGTAAGACCGCATGAGTTCTGGAACTCCACCTCTCCGCTTTCTTCTATCGCGCTCCTAACAACACCGAACAAAACATCGTGGGGCACAGAATAAAACAGATCTTCCACATCTACCGAGAACATATACCCAACTGCAGAATTACCCTCGAGAAACTGTACAACCTGCAGCGAGTTTTTTACAGTAAAGGGGTCATGGACCTGTAGAGAGCCTAGGTGTTTCTGCAGGTACCTACTGAGGACTTGCTGCCATGTACCGTTTTCGCTTACTATACACCTAAACGGTGCATCTGCCTTATGGGTTTTAGCTGTGAAAAACACAGTGAGGGCATTAAACTTAGAGTCAATAATGCTATTCGCTAAGCTGTTCAGCTCTAATTCCCTGCACATGGCCGCCGCCTTACATTTCACTCTAGTCGCGCTAGATTTCACTGTCCTGAAGTTCTTGGTGATTGCCTCTTCCGCTCTCCTCTGGTACTCCTCCTCCGCCAGCACAACAAAGCCTCCCTCCTTGTCTGATTGAGGAGTACCAGAGGAGAGCAGAAGAGGCAATCACCAAGAACTTCAGGACAGTGAAATCTAGCGCGACTAGAGTGAAATGTAAGGCGGCGGCCATGTGCAGGGAATTAGAGCTGAACAGCTTAGCGAATAGCATTATTGACTCTAAGTTTAATGCCCTCACTGTGTTTTTCATAGCTAAAACCCATAAGGCAGATGCACCGTTTAGGTGTATAGTAAGCGAAAACGGTACATGGCAGCAAGTCCTCAGTAGGTACCTGCAGAAACACCTAGGCTCTCTACAGGTCCATGACCCCTTTACTGTAAAAAACTCGCTGCAGGTTGTACAGTTTCTCGAGGGTAATTCTGCAGTTGGGTATATGTTCTCGGTAGATGTGGAAGATCTGTTTTATTCTGTGCCCCACGATGTTTTGTTCGGTGTTGTTAGGAGCGCGATAGAAGAAAGCGGAGAGGTGGAGTTCCAGAACTCATGCGGTCTTACAGTGGACAATTTTATGCGCGTTCTTGAGTTTTATTTAGGTGTCACTTTTATCTCTTTTGAGAATAAATTTTATCGTCAGAGACAAGGGATCTGCATTGGGTCCTGCGTAGCCCCCGTGCTTTGTAACCTGTTTTTAGCTTTTATTGACCGCGCCCTTGAGCAAAGCTTTAATGGGAAGGGAGTGCTGAAAGTTTTTAGGTACGTAGACGATTTTCTTATTGTTTTGAAAAAACTAAACAACATTTCTTACACCGAAGCAGTTGGCAGCATCCTGGAGAGCTTTCAGCAGAACGGGAGGGGATTGAGATTTACGCACGAACTCCCTTTACAAGGTTCGTTGCAGTTTTTAGATGTCAATTTTACTATAGGAGTTGATCATGTTTTTTGGGAGTACGCTCCGAGGGCACAGAAAGAGCTTTTACCTTTTGATTCCGCTCATTCCAAAACAGTTAAGAGGTCTATTGCCGGCCTATGCCTGGGGTCTGCTCTCTCGAAGTCGTGCCCGCATGCTATGCAGTGTAGCTTTAATAAGCAAGTACGCCGGCTACTTATGGCTGGGTTCCCCTGCGCGGTCATTGTTTCTGTGGCCGAGGCCCTTCTTCGAAAAACCAAGCAGGTCATGTTCGCCAAAGCGAACGTACTAGAAAGGAACTCGTTTAAACCAGTAGTGGTTCCGTATATCCACAAGGTTGGCCATCATGTGAAGAAGGTGGCAAGCCGACACGGCGTTCCTGTGGTGTTCTCCGCACCGAAGAAACTTGCCCACCTTTGCTCACGCATTTCGTGCACGGAAAAGAAGAGTGGCTGCAGGAAGAAGCACTCAAAGAAGTATGTCGACTGCTGTTCCGGTGTCGTTTACGAGATACCTTTGACCTGCGGTAGGGCTTACATAGGCCAGACTGGGCGGTGCGTCAATGATTTGCGGGCATTAAGGGGTGGAGGGACACATTTGGCTGACCATTGTGCGAACTGCAGAGCGTGCGAGCCGCGGCTGAAGGAGATAAAGATTCTTGGCAGGAGCGGTGATAAGACGGCACGTGAATTATTAGAAGCATTTCACATCAGGAAGAGGGGGCATGACTGTGTGAGTGATACATCAGTTAATCTTTTGCAGGCAGAATACAGATACCTTGAGCACGCATTGTGATATGACGATCTGTTTCTTTACTGCGCATGTCTCGTTTTATGTATATATTTTCGCTCTCTTACCTGCGAATAAATCAGATGAAGTTAGCGCCTGTCCTGTGTGTATCTCCTCTTGTGTGCGTTTTTCGTGTGCGCTTAAATTTCATTTCATTTATAGCTATGCACCATCTAGCCCAAACAGAAGTTTTGTTAAATTACAGAAGGTATTCCGGGGCCTGAAATGGGAAAAGTTGGGGATAAGAGTTACTGAGAATACCTGAGTAATTTGCAATTGGCTGACGACATTGCCTTGGTAAGCCACTCAGGATAAGAACTGCAATGCGTGATTAATGAGGTAGACAGGCAGAGTAGAACGATGGGGCTAAAAATTAACATTCAGAAAACCAAAGTAATGTTCAGCTTAGCAAGGGAACAGCAGTTCGCAATTGATAGCGAGGTGCTGGTAGTAGTAAGGGAATATGTCTACTTAGGGCAGGTAGTGACCGCAGATCCGGATCATGAGAGGCAAATAACTAGAAGAATAAGAATGGGGTGGAGCGCATATGGCAGGTTCTCTCAGATCATGAATGGCAGTTTATCAATATCCCTTAAGAGAAAGTATACAATAGCTGTATCTTATCCCTACTCACCTACGGGGCAGAAACGTGGAGGCTAACAAAGAGGGTTCAGCTTTAGTTAAGGACAACACAGCGAGCTATGGAAAGAAAAATGATAGGTGTAACAATAAGAGATCGGAAGAGGGCGGAGTGGGTGAGGCAACAAACGCTGGTTGATGACATCGTAGTTGAAATCAACAGGAAGAAATGGGTTTGGGCTGGCCATGTAATGCGAAGGCAAGATAACCGCTGGTCCTTAAGGGTAACGGAGTGAATTCCAGGAGAAGGCAAGCGTAGCAGGGGGCGGCAGAACGTTAGGTGGGCGGATGAGGTTAAGAAGTTTGCGGGGATACTGTGGCCGCCGCTGGCAAAGGACGGGTTAATTGGTGAGACATTGGAGAGGCTTTTGCCCTGCAGTGGGCGTAGGCCGGCTGATGATGGTGATGAAAACTACATCGAAAAGAAATTTGTCAAGTTCAATAGTAGTTGGCAATCGGGATATCTTCTGCCTGGCAGACGTGAACACATCTTGGGCGAGCTGCGTAGTCGTAGAGACAAGAGTGATGGTATCCGGCCGCTTGCATGACAGGTCAAAAACTGGCTGCACACCTGAGGATCCGAGTAATCGTGGAGAATATCTCTTTATTTAAGGGGAGGATTGGTTGTGGGCTGCGGCACGTATAGAGACAGTTCTGAGAGCTGCTCAGGGAAGTTGCAGTGTGTGTCTTCAACTGACACCAGTAGAGTATTGCGGAACCTTTCTTATTTTCTGCGTTTTGTTTAGCATAGCAGAACATGAACAAGTTTTCGTATCTGTCCAATACTTTGTAATCATACATTATTAGAAAGCCGCTGTTATACACGACCTAATCAGTCGGTTGCAAGACTGGAGATCTTTTCGCATTATTAAGGTCGCCAGAGACCAACCCTCCAATGTATAACAGTTGGTGTCCCGCAATGCAAAGCTGAGCGTAATTCAAAATTCACCCATTGCAAGCACTTCCGATCAAAAAAACAACTTTATGCCAGGCTGCAGCGGTCGTGAAATAGCAATTTTGCTTCTACTAAGGCATGTGTGATCTATTTAAGAATGTCTGTCTGATTTCGGCGGTGCTCGCTTCGCTCTTCAGTAAGTTCTTTTCAGTTTTGGGGGGACATTTTTATTTTACTTTGATGTTTTCTTCGCAAGTATTGCAACATTTCTCACATTTTTTCGTGATTTGCAACTGTCCTAATGGATAAATTCAATAAAACAGTCACCGTTATAGAGCCCCTTTAGGATTCTCTGATTTCATAAGAATATTTATCACAAAGAATTTCGCTGCGAACTGAAACCTACTTACTTTGAAGCGAAGGAAAAGTATTCGTTGAAATAACTTCGTTATTGTAGAAGCACTGGAAAAAATAATATAAGCATTAATAAGCATAATTATCATTGTTTTGTTAGCGCATGCAAAGCTATGCGATGCTGAGAGAAAATTATTGCATCTGGCGCCACAGGCAAATTGCCCATGTGCTGGTCTTCACCCGCACAGGTACTAGGGCTTTTAAGAAATATACCTAAAAGCTAGACATTTTTATAGAATTTCCCCTGAATTGAGAGAATCACGACACTTTGAAACAACACCAAAGTCAACTAGTCGAAACTATCCCGTCGTTTCTTCTGGGTGCTCTCGTTTGTTGCCTTCCATTTTCTCTAGGTATGCACAATCGCGCCCAGCGTCGTGGTTTACTGCAATTGCGCTACGTCTTCTCGCCGCGAACCACATGCAGGGCAATCTCCACACTGTGTACGCACAAATGTTCACAAAAGAGGTCAAGACGCTTGCGGCTATCTTCGCCGAGCGCAGCACCGTGACGCACAGCCGCTGACCTGAACTGCATGCCCTTCTCCGTCTACCTCTCCTACCCTACATGACACCGCACTCGTTCTCTCTTTCCGAAAATGTATTTAAAGCGCATGCCCACGGCCCCTTGCCACTTTGGAAGAAGGAGGCAAGCCGAGTCCAAAACGTCGGCATTTGTAAATAAAAACATTTTGTTTGTACGAATAGAGTAACGACGCGAAGTTGAATAGGAATAAAACAATATGCATAAATGTTGCTGAACTTTTCGAAGCTGCTTCCAGTTCAGTGCCCGGCGGTACTTAAACATTTCAACGAATCCTTTGATGGCACGTGCCAGTTCTGTGGGGAGGTGGCTGACACCTTCCACATGGTTTGGGCGTGTCAATCCAACCCATCCATCCCCCCCAACCCCAACCCCACCAGAGAGGACTGGGAGGCGGCCCTGCTCGGCTGTCAGGACCTAAAGACCCAAAAGGCCTTGGTTCACCGGACGCGGGCGGCGTTGCTTGCCAATGGGGCCCCGGAATAGGGGCTCCACCTAGTATTGTTAGGGGAAAGGGCCAATAGGGCCTACCCCAATCACCTCTCTGTAAATATTTATTGCACTATAAATGTTTTTCACCACCACCACCAGTTCAGTGCCGAATGCTCGTGGTCAGCAGGGTTAAATGGCATGAAAGCTGATGTAATACAAACTACATGATATTGAAAATTTCAGTCATTAGAAATGAGGATCAGCAGAAAAAATTCAGGGGGCACTTTGACTGTCTAAAGTGGGTAGAGGCGGAAGCGTTTTCCGCACCACCTTCGCTGTTTCTGTGGCACCGGTGGCGTCACATATAATTGACTACTAATTACTAAGTGATGACAAATCACTAATTAATGGTTAATTACTGATTAATGCCTGAATGCTAATTAACTGCTAATTAATTATGCTTAAGCTTCGCCTTTAGGAGTGGAACACGACAGCGCGTTGTAGCGCTGCCAGGGAGTCCACGGAACACCACCCGTTCAGCGCGATGCCTTGCCCTTTGAACGCAACGCTTTTTGAGGAAAGGAAATGGCGCAGTAATTCTCTGTCATCTAGGTGGACACCTCAACCGCACCGTACAGGAAGGGAGGAAGTGGGAGTGAAAGAAGATAGATAAAGAGGAGCCGTAATGAAGAAAATGAAAATTGTGTTTGAGGAAAGGAAATTACGCAGTAACTGTCTCACAAAATTGAGGGGGGGGGGCACTTTTTTGACCTAAAGTGTGGTCACTGATGCCCCTAAGAGTGGAACACGACAGCGTCTTGCACCGCTGCCAAGGGGTCCATAGAACGCCATCGCCCATTCGGTTCTATGCCTCGCTCGTCAGTAAATTGGTTTTTGAGGAAAGGAAATGTATCTGTCTCTCATTTGTCGGTGGACACCTAAACCTCGCGGGAAGGGAATGGAGGAGGATGACAGTGAGTGAAGACACCGTATTCACTAGACGCGCCTTTGTTCATTCCTAACCATCGAGCTGGCATGGCGGAGCAGTTCGATCCCCACGGTAAAAAGAAATCCTTTCCCTCTAGAAACTTTTTAACTGTTAACGTCCCGGTGTGTAACTTAAAAAAGAAAGTCTTTACTCCTGGTGGCACCTGCATTTTCTTCAGCCTTTTTAAAACATCCCCTCCCGGGCCTCCACTGTACAAGGCCCTGTACATGGGCTCTGGGAAAACAATATCACAATGATCATTGTACAACTTTTTGCTTTTGCTTTTCCACAAATAATCGGTGGAAAAACGTGCCGAAAGAAACCGAACGCTTGCTACAATCTCTTTGTAGTAACCAAAAGTTCCACCAGAGAGCTCTTCTGTGGATACCACAAATTCCGGCAGCAATCGCCGCAGCTTCACTTGGCACACGGTGCGCAAGAACGGGTCTGTGACATCGCGAAAAAACAAAAAACGGTTCACCAGCTGCCTTAAAAAGAGGTGCCCTAGCCCTAGCCCCCCGTCTTTTACCCTCCGGAACAGGTTCGTTCTGCTACAACGTTCCCATTCGGACGCCCATATGAAAACTGCAAAAATCCTGTGTAGCTTCTGAACGTTCACACGCGAGCAATGCAAATGCGAGTGTGTCGGCAAACTCTTCGAGCACGTCATTCTCAATCGCCTGCAACCATTCCTAGAAACAACAGGCTTTCTCTCAAACGTTCAATTCGGCGTCCGCCCAAACATCTCGGCGCAAGACGTACTTCTCGCGCTTAAAGAGTCCCTCTTTTGCACTAAGCGTCGTACAGCCTCTACGCGAGCCATACTGGCCCTGGATATCCATAAGGCTTTCGACACAATAAGCCATGACCATATGCTCACGACATTAGCCACCACGGGGTGTGGCACCCGCATATGGCAATGTATTCGGGCCTTCCTTCAGGGGCGCACGGCAGACCTCCACCTTGGGGATATTGCCTCCCAGCCTTTCCCCCTGCCTAACCGGGGAACCCCACAAGGGGCGGTTCTATCACCTTTACTCTTTAACATTGCCCTAGCGCCACTGGCAAAGGCCCTTGCTGCTGTCCCAGGGCTCCACACAGCCATATACGCAGATGATATAACCCTCTGGACAACGGGAGGATCCCTTGGAACAGCCCAGGATATCCTGCAATCTGCCATAGACATCAGCACCACTCATTTAGCAAACACTGGCCTCCGTTGCTCTCCAAATAAATCGGAACTCCTGCAGCTGAAACCCCTCCCCAGTGACCCCCCAATTGAACTGCACATGTACGGGAATCCAGTGCCCATTGTGCCTCAGGTGAAGATTCTCGGCCTTCTAATTAACAACACACTCGATGCAACCGCCACCCTTCAGCTCTTGCAGAGACAGACCAAACAGGTCGCTGCACTTATCAGGCGGGTGGCAGCACGCAATCATGGGCTGTCTGAACGCGAGACCCTCAATATGACAAATGCACTAATCATTAGCCGCATTACATATCACCTTCCTACCACATACTCACTCAGCGGCAAAGACAACAGGCAGACATCCTAATACGCACGGCTGTCACCTCTGCCTTACGTCTTCCACGGACGGTTAGCACTAAACGTCTCCTGGCCGCTGGTACCCACAATACAGTGATGGAGTTAATAGAGGCTCAGCGCACCAACCAATTAGTCCGCCTGAGTCGCACGGAAACAGGACAATGCCTACTGCGACAGCTACGTCTCAATCCACCAATTCCAACCCAACAAGTCCTACACCTTACATGATTTCTCTGCGCACGCAGGATCACATATATCAGAAGCCCCTACCGCGCAATATGAGTGCTAGTCGCCATCACGGTAGGCGGCAGGCACGAGCGAGCTATTACACGAAAACATACAGCAACCGCTCCGATATCCTTTATGTCGACGCGGCACAAAATTCTAAACCAGGATATTTCACGGCAGTCGCAGCCTATGAAGACGGCACAGTGGGGGCCTCTGCCACTATTCGAACTAATTCGCCTGCAGAGGTGGAAGGAGCCGCCATCGCACTTGCTCTGGCCCATTCCATCATTGACAAAAACATAACAGAAATTTGCACAGATTCACAGGCCGCGTACCGCCACTACCTACAGGGCGTGGCGACTCCGGCAACACACCGTATTCTTACCACGGCCACCTCTCTCGACCGAACGGTTACTCTGTCGTGGGTCCCTGGGCATGCCTCGATCCCCGGTAATGAGCGCGTTCATGCGCTGGCCCGAGAACTCTCCTCCCGGACCCCGGAGGATCAGGCACCCAACCCTGCGCAAGAAGCCCCTTCGGTCCTCTCTACATATCACCAAATTACCACATTTTACAAATTCAGCCGCATGACACTGCCACCACCCCACAGTACCTTGTCGCCCTTATCCAGCGCCACATGGCGGCAATTACAGACAGGCTGCTTTATTTCACCCCACCGCCTCTCATGCTTTCATCCCACCTTTCCTCCTGATTGTAACACCTGTGGCGTGCCCAAATCCACACTTTTCCATTACCTTTGGGAATGTCCTTCACCAAAGGCAGTATCCCCCATCCCCAATCCCACTCATTCTTCCTGGGAGGCTGCTTTACGAACCGCTCAGCCCGCCGGCCAGAAATGACTAGTGGATCGGGCTTTACGTGAAGCACTAGCCCGTGGACTCCTGGACCAGTAGGGGACCACCCTGGAAGATTTTTTTTTTGTGTGTAATAAAGTTGTTTCCATCCATCCATGCAAAACCTGCATCACATACCAGAGTTTGCTAATAAAAAAAAAGATTGCAGACTGTAGCTCTGGCGAAAATTGAAAGGCTGGTGCCTTTCCATTTCCCAGCTCGGTCACGTGCGTCTTTAGTTTGCTCTTTCCAATAGTCCTCGCTATCGCGATAAGCATCGAGCGGAACGCCCAAATACTTGCCCGGGGTCGTCGCCCACGGTACGTTGGAGAAATGGTCCGGGTGGGATGGCCACCATCCATGCCAGAGCCCAAGGCACTTGGACCAGTTAACCCCGCTACCTGTGACTTCGCTGAACGCGCGTACACACCCGACAGCTTCACTTATGCTCCCCTGATCAACCGTACATACTGCAACGTCATCTGCATAGGCCAGCAGCTTAACTTCAGCTGCTTGTAACCTAAAGCCATTAATACTATTGTTTTCTATGATTTAATTTGTAAACAGCCCGAAACAATAGACCATGTTTTTTTGCATTGCTGGGAAGGGGTTTATTTTTGGGACGTGTAACAAAGGACCATAAAGAAAGAGCTACCACTTGACGAGCACGGAATTCGCTATTAAAGCACTGATAATGAGGATGGGGCACCTTTTGATCTCATAATGCTCTTGGGCCTCCACTGTATATGGCGCTCCAGAATGGCAGGCTACCATTGTGACAAAGACGCACGACCGGCCCAAATTTATTTTCGGGAAAGCATGGACTGGTTTCTTGCAATCCAAAAAGCAGCTGCGGAGCCTCCCGAGTGGCTCTCAAGACTAGAGCCGTTGTGCATGTTGCGGGAATTTTAAGCTGACGAAGCCAGTCTCGTGCTGGCTGACCACGACAGGGTCGTATGTATATAGCGTTATGTGTATTTTTGTTGTGCAATGTCATGAGCCAAAGACAGGCAATAAAGAAAAAAAAAGCTGGCATGGCGGAGTGGATAGCATGCTCGTCTCTCACGCCGAAGACCGGGGTTCGATTCCTGAGCTCGACCAATTTCTTAATCGGTTTTATTTATTTATATGGCCTTACTAGTAAAGCTAATTAGGCTAATTGGGTAATTAAGCGATTAACTAAGCTCAGTCCCACTTACTTGGAGCATCACTATACGATCCCTTCAAGTGGTTGCATGGCTACTAGCCAAAGTAGAATTGGCCCCGTTTGAAATTCGCGCACTGTGATGTCACGACCGTTTCCACCAATTGAAAAGCGTGACATTTTCTGTCGACAACTGCTGCTTACATCGATGAGACATTAAAGGCTTCCGCCTTAATATTAAGGCGGAAGCCTTTAATGTCTCATCGATGTAAGCAGCAGTTGTCGACAGAAAATGTCACGCTTTTCAATTGGTGGAAAAGGTCGTGACATCACAGTGCGCGAATTTCAAACGGGGCCAATTCTACTTTGGCTAGTAGCCATGCAACCAATTGAAGGGATCGTATAGTGATGCTCCAATTAAGTGGGACTGAGCTTAGTTAATTGCTTAATTACCCAATTAGCCTAATTAGCTTTACTAGTCAGGCCATATAAATAAATAAAACCGATTAAGAAATTGGTCGAGCTCGGGAATCGAACCCCGGTCTTCGGCGTGAGAGACGAGCATGCTATCCACTCCGCCATGCCAGCTCGACGGTTTGGAATGAACAAAGGCGCGTCTAGTGAATACGGTGTCTTCACTCACTCTCATCCTCCTCCATTCCCTTCCGGCGAGGTTTAGGTGTCCACCGACAAATGAGAGACAGATACATTTCCCTTCCTCAAAAACCAATTTACCGACCGAGCGAGGCGTAGAACCGAATGGGCGATGGCGTTCTGTGGACTCCCTGGCAGCGTTGCAAGACGCTGTCGCGTTCCACTCTTAGGGGCGAAGCTTAACACCTTAACCACACATCAGTGACCACACTTTAGGTCAAAAAAGTGCCCCCCTGAATTTTGTGAGACAGTTACTGCGAAATTTCCTTTCCTCAAATACAATTTTCATTTTCTTCATTACAGCTCCTCTTTATCTATCTTCTTTCACTCCCACTTCCTCCCTTCCTCTACGGTGCGGTTCAGGTGTCCACCGAGATGACAGAATTACTGCGCCATTTCCTTTCCTCAAAAAGCGTTGCGTTCAAAGGGCAAGGTATCGCGCCGAACGGGTGGTGGCGTTCCGTGGACTCCCTGGCAGCGCTACAACGCGCTGTCGCGTTCCACTCCTAAAGGCGAAGCTTAAGCGCATTTAATTAGCAGTTAATTAGTATTCAGGCCTTAATCAGTAATTAACCATTAATGAGTGATTTGTCATCACGTAGTAATTAGTACTCAAATATATGTGACGCCACCAGTGCCACAGAAACAGCGAAGGTGGTGCGGAAAACGCTTCCGCCTCTACCCACTTTAGACAGTCAAAGTGCCCCCTGAATTTTTTCGGATGAAGTATAGTGGCGTTAAATTACGACTTTAATATAGGTTCTACGTTTCTTCACAACGAAATATTCGCAGAATATTCCCCGTGCAGCTTATTTTCTTCACGCAAGAACAAAAACATTGAATTGTCGTAGAAACGAGTATTCTGTTTTACGAAGATAAAAAAAAATATTCAATAAAGCCGATAAAAGCGATAGTGAAACCTGTTTCACAGAGTACCTTGAAGGATGGCTGCAAAAGCACACAAAGTAAAAAGGAAAGGAGACAACGTCGCAAACAGAAAGCGGCCAGAGCGAAAAAGGGAGAGAGAGAAACAACTTTATTGCCATAGAATGTCGGGATTTAGGGCATAGGAGCTTGCTGTGGTCCCCAGGAAGGGGGGGGGGGGAATCCTGAACCCGCGAAACGAGTGGCAGTTGGATGGCCTTGTCTGGCCGCCATGGGTTCCATCCCTCCTCGGAGAGAGCTGGCAGTAAGGTTTGTGGGGGCGGGTTCCTCGCGCAACCCCAGAGGATGTGCGCGTGGATGGTGATTTCTCCTTGGTTTTAATTTTTGCAGACGGGGTCGTATGCCCCATGCGTGATGAGTGGAACTCTAGGATTGCTAAGGATCGAGTGCGTGTGCAACCTATGGAGTATGGTGGCTTGCGCTCGATTTAAGTCGAGGTGGGATACGGGAATAGACGATATGCGAAATTGCTTCGTGGTCTGGCAACACCGCGCCCACAACTTCCGGTTTCCATCTTGGTTCGGGTGAGCTCGTCGAGCTGGTGCATCGTTTGCTATGCGTACTATCTTGATATTGGTATAGCTGTCATGACTCTTGCGTGTGAAATTTCAACAGGCAAGCTTCAGCTGCTGCGTTGTTTTCACTGCTGATCTTTTACCAAATGTAGGTGCTTTCGGTAAGCGCCAACTTCCTCCTACCGTGTCCTGAGCTTCGCATGAAGTCTGGCGCTGATGATAGCCACAATCGGCACTGGGAAGTGTGTTGGCAAGTCGAAATCTGCGCCCTGTCATTTTAATTCGCGCATTAAAGCACCGATTCAAGCATCCCGCATTATCATGGCTATTTTATTCCCAGGTGGACGCGATTTCATCTGGTAGGGTAGCGGTTACTTTGCTCTGAGTGCACAGATGTCTTGACAAACTTCTGTGACAGTGTGAACTTTCGTTCGTGCTAACGCCAGGAGCTTCGCGAATTGCTGTATATTCACATAGGACCCTCGACCAGCTGTGTAATGGGATTCCTTTAGTGCAATGTACTTACAATGCACATCCGCGGTTTTTCAACGTCACCGTACCGATCCAACATGGAGGACTTAGTTCTCGGAGCGCCGAGAGATGGCGCTGCGCATTTCGCATATCGTCTATTGGCATCTCGTCTCTCTGTGGAGATTGGTAATTGCGGAAAAGGTCTTTGGAGCCTCGCAAGAGCGTCTGGCAAACGCCGAGAGCGAAGCACTCAACAAGGATGCGGCCGAGTGGTTTGACCAAATAGAACTAAAATACTTACAATAGAGGAAATCTCCTAAGAAAACAGGGTACAGTTGATGAAACGAATATGGAATAAAGAGTCCCCCGCAGCCCTACTTTCCTCTTGTATAAATATAAACGCAAAGAAGGAATAAATAAAAAAAATGTGTTATTTAGCTGTGCGAAGACGTTAACTTTATTAGAATTTAACTTTATTTTTACCCTATGGCATTGCAATACGATTATTACGTGTGGAAGCACAAGCACAAGGCTCACCGGTTCACCAATCACTGCAGGTTGCTTCTAACGAATGCATTTCTTTACTCCAAATTATGGGGCTTAGAAAAGATATCACCGTCTCTACCTAATGCAGGCACCTTTACAGAACTCTGTATTAGAAACTACGCAATTATTGGGATTAACTTCCAGATTTCTGCGCATCGCAACTTGCACAATTTTTTACGTAGCAGTGAGATTGACCGCACACATATCATCAAATACGATAAAAGACAGTTCTGCTACTGACATGGTAAATTTGCGTCAAAAAATGCGCACACGAGACAGGATACAGAAGGATGGCATTTTACGCAATTGACAAACTATCCCAACAGCATGTTCTACTTAAGTAGTTGTGTTACAATGCGCGTTCTGCACCAATTAATTGGAACTGGTATGGGCAATGTGACTTTTATGCAGTAAGTGTCGTCGATTGTTAGTTTCAGCGTACAAGAACTAGAATCTTAAGTCTTTTTCCAAGTGGGAGAAGTTCGTTCGCCTATTTTCAGCCAATTGAAGTCGATATGATTGTGAAACCGCGGTTGTCGATGTCGAAACTGAAGCCGGGAACAGAGACTTAACTTTCCAACATATCTTGTCTGACGAACAACGCGCATAAATATATAACGCAAAAAATAATTTCAGAAACGGTTCCAACCAACCCTGGAAGCAATAGAGCGCGTGTTTTAGTGTGCTAGCAGTTATAGTTGCCATTCTGCGTATTTAGCCGTTTTGTGAGTCTTTCTATGGCTATCTGAATGAAGCTGGTTTTGTAGCACGCTGCTTACCTGTCCGCCAGGCTTTGGGCAGCCAGTCCGGATCTGCGTGCGTGCGTGTGTGTGTGTGTGTGTGTGTGTGTGTGTGTGTGTGTGTGTGTGTGTGTGTGTGTGTGTGTGTGTGTGTGTGTGTGTGTGTGTGTGTGTGTGTGTGTGTGTGTGTGTGTGTGCGTGGACACACACACACACGCACGCACGCACGCACACAAACACATCTGGGCTAGCTGTCCAACGCCCCGGGACAGGTGAGCACATCGAAATATACGCGTCGTTACGGAAACATTTTTATATGACAGGACGTTTTGACCAGAGGACACATCCTTTTCAAGGGTTATTTGACATCCCTGGTGTTCCTGCTTTCATAGGGGTGGACAAAAAACAGAAGAATGATAAAAGTAAAGAGAATACAGAAATAAGTAGATAGAAGTAAAAAATACAAGGACAAAGAATTAAGCATGGATAGGAAAAAGGGTAGTTGGGCCCGCACCAAAAAATCTAGAGAGTGCATAATAAGTAAGCAGCAGAGAAATGGAATATCCAGATGCCACCTCTGCTTTGTCATGCACAGCATGCTAGCTTATTGACAGCCCTGTCGAGCTAATCCGCAACCTGAGCGACGACCTCATACAAGAGCTCGTCAGCTTTCTTAACAAACATTGGGAGGCGGAGACGGTTCCCGAAGATTGGAAACACGCCGAAGTAATAATGATACCTAAACCTGGTAAAAAGCTACAAATTGAAAACCTCAGGCCCATATCACTCACGTCGTGCCTTGGCAAACTTTACGAACGGGTGGTAACTTTAAGACTGCAAAATTACATGGAAGACAACGACTGTGTACCACATACCATGTTCGGCTTCAGAGCGAAGCTCTCGACGCAGGACGTTCTCCTCCAAATACAAGAAGATGTCCTGCGAAACGTACCTCGGACGGGAGAAAATGTCATAATGGCCCTGGACATCAAAGGGGCATTCGATAACGTCAGCCACGAAGCGATCCTTACGGGCCTAGACAAGCTGGATTGCGGGCGCAGAATCCACGGCTTCGTCAAAGCCTTCCTGTCCGACAGAACTGCCACCATCGGCATAGGAGACCTTCGATCGGACAAAATTCGCACTCCAAATAAGGGAACACCCCAAGGGTCAGTTATCTCCCCCTTACTTTTCAACATAGCTATGATAGGCCTAGCTCGAAAACTAGAGAACATCGAAGGCATCAGGCATGCAATGTATGCTGACGATATAACAGTCTGGACAAACACGGGTTGTCTCGGAGAGAAGGAAGAAAGGCTACAGCAAGCGGCCTCTTGTGTAGAGCAATACCTCGCAGAAAGAGGACTCGCATGCTCGACCGAGAAATCGGAACTGCTGAGAGTCTGGAGAGGCAAGCAAAACCGGACCGTCCCAACCAACGAGGACCTAAAACTCAACGTCTACCTTGACGGGACACCCATACCCGAAAAGACAACAATAAGAATTTTAGGCATGTGGGTTCAATCCAACCAGCGCAGTACTCACACTTTTACCCTGCTCAAAGCAACAACACTACAAGTCTCACGCATGATCACCCGCATCACCAACAGGCGACATGGCATGCGTGAAGAGGACACACTCAAACTAGTCAGAAGCCTTGTAGTTAGTAGAATCACGTACAGCCTACCCTACCAGTGCCTCAACAAAAACGAAATACAACAAGCGGATGCCCTGCTACGCAAAGCGTATAAGACAGCGCTCCGACTTCCGCGCAACACGTCAACCGAAAAACTCACGGCCCTGGGATTACATAACACCTTTGAGGAGCTACGAGAGGCGCAGCTTGAGTCGCAAAAACTCAGGCTGTTGCAGACAACGACTGGAAGAGCGCTCCTGCAGAGGCTCGGATACCGCGAGCAGATGCGAGAAATGACGAGGACGGCAACGATCCCCGACGAGCTTCGCAAGACCCTCAAGGTAGCGCCAATACCAAAAAACATGGATCCCAACCTCCATCGAGGCAGAAGAGAAGCGAGGGCCGACTTCATCGAAAGAACATACGCTCCTCAAGCCACGACCGTGTATGCAGACGCGTCTTGGAGAGGAGGAGACACCAAAATCGCTGTGGCGGCGGTGGTCGATTCGTCTTTATGCGAAATGACCAGCGCGTCTCTCCGAGGCTGCACAGCTGCAGAGTCCGAGGAAGTAGCCGTTGCTCTAGCGGTGGCGGAGGGCTATAGAACCGGGCGGTCGCTAACAATACTCACCGACTCTCAAACAGCCTGCCGAAATTACATGAATGGCAGGATAGGTCGTCACGCGCTCCGTATACTCCTCGCAGCGAGCGACAGAATTAAAAACCAGGAAGAACAAAGCGACAAGATCCCACACAAAATTGTGTGGGTACCGGGGCACACGGGGGTGGCAGGGAACCAAGAGGCCGACAGGATAGCTCGAGGATACATTACTTTCCGAGCATCCGATGAGCCCGCGGAACTCGCGCCAGCACCCAGGGATTACTCGGCCATACTACAAAACTACAGAGGCAGAAGATTGCGGTATCCCCCACCGCACAAATCTCTCAGCAGAGAGGAAGCTGTCACTTGGAGACAATTACAAACAGGCTCTTTCCCAAACCTACATATACTAAACAAAATGCACCCTACCATATACGCGGACAAATGTCCCTGGTGCGACGGAAAACCTACTCTCTATCACATCACATGGGCCTGCCAAAAGATAGACGTGGTCCCCAAAATACAAAACCCGAGTGCGGAGCAGTGGGAGACTCTGCTGTCCAGCGACCGCTGTGAAGACCAAGAAGGTCTGGTACAGCGAGCTCAACGGGCGGCAGTGGCCAGCGGAGCCCTGGACTGAGGGCAACCGACCACTGATTAGAGGCGGACGACTTCGACAGAGAAGACTCCTGGGGGTAAAATCAAGGAGAAAACGTCTCTGAAGATGCTCCCAAACCGCAGGAAAAAGCACTAGAGTAAAATAAAGTTTTTCCTTCCTTCCTGTCGACATCGTGGGTGGCCGTGCAGCTACCTTCGTGGAAGAATGCTGAAACTTGTCGCCCATTCTGGCCGCAAGGGCAAGGGGAAAAGTCCCTTGACCCTACAACAGAGGGAGCAGCAAAAAATTATAAAGTTTATCGTTTACTGCTTAGGGGGGGATTAGGTCACAAAGAGACTCAGGCTATGAGGCACGCCGCAGTGAAGGCCTCCGGATATTTTGACCACCTGGGGTTCTTTAACGTGCTCTGACAACTCCCAGCACAAGGTCCTGTGCGGTGTCAGTGCCGATTAATAACCGCAGATGGTCGAAATTTCCGGAGCCGTCCACTACGGCATCCCTCATAGCCTGAGTCGCTTTGGGTTGATAACCCCCATATACCATAGACCATAAACTTCATTTTTTTTTCCTCCGCGGCGATTGTCGGCGGTTAAGGCCTCCAAAGCACTGCTCCGCTTCTTGCGAACTTCTGGCCTGCACGATAGGCTATGACTTAAACGGACATTGACTTTTCAGAGTGACTTCAATTTTCTGCTACTGTCCTTTCTCTTCCATTTTTTTATCCCCTCCCCCCGTTCTCCCCGTGTAGGGTAGCAAACCGATTATTCTTCCGGTTAACCTCCCCGCCTTTCCTCTTCTACTTCCTCCTCCTCCTCTGCATTCGCCGGTAGTGCTCACGCCTCAGGTTTAAACGCTGATTAAACGATGACAGAGCGAAAAAAAAGATAATAACAAAAAGAAGTAGGGAAAGAAGAGAAGAAAGAGAAAGAAAAGAAAAAAGAAAAGATATGATGGCGGAGGGCAGGCACCCGAGCGAATGTTACCAGTGTGAAAGGCGTCGGCTTACAGGGTAGCCAGAAATCACAAATGAGAAAAAAAATTTGCTACGATTCAATAACTTTTGAACCTGGCTCAAGCGCGAAAGCTATGGCGTGTCGGGACAGTGTACGCGGTTTGGCGATTCTAACATTGAGTGCGTTCCAGAAACTGGATAGGCAGCGCGCGCACCCTGTCTCCTTGGCAGCTCGCAGTTAATGGTTGATCGCGAGTTTGGCCACCCAATGAACGCTGCCGCCTATTGTTGCAGTGCCGCGTATCGGCCGCAACGTTGTCAGCACTAACGCATGCTGCCCACATCTCTGTTTACCTACATCACGTACCTCAAAGCGCGATGCTAACGGTCACTGACAACGGGAGTCAGTTTTGCGCACTTGCGTTAAAATTATCGGGGTCCGAGCTGTTGTCAACGCCAACGCCAATGAAGGCAATGAACGCCGACGACTTATGGCTTCAATGCCGCGTTTCTGCCACATCGTTGTAAAAGTCAATGCATTCAGCGCACATCTGTTACTACAGCCACGTAGCTTAAAGCACAATGGCGGTGTCCACACTCCCAGGGGACCAGTTATGCGCCTTTCCTTTCCTTTCGAAGCTGCCGCTCTTAATCAGGCCCAGCTATTCATCTCTCATTTGGTTTATCGGTTGGCAACGTCGAATGTGCTTTGGTTGTGAAAGTTATTTAAAGGTCAAACTTGCGGCCACGGCGAAACTGGCTTTGCCTCGCGTAATGAAGCTTTGGCTTCAAAAAAAGACCTATGTGGCCTTCGCGATACCAGAATATGAGACGAAGGGAAGATGGGAGTAACTACCCAAATGATGCATACAAAAAGGGTATGACCTCACACGATGCATTCAGCGATGCTTTGTGTATTTTGTAGGTCTGACCTCGCAGGAGAGGTGATGGTGCCGTGGCTTTCGTTAATGCCACTTTGCACCGTGTTATATTTAAAAATAAAATATTGCTCTCGTTGTTGGCACTCACGAGTGTTTTTAAAGCCAATCGGTAGTATTGTAACTCTAACTTTATAAAATCGTTACGTTTCACCCGGAGGTGTTTCAAAAGAGGGTGGTGGGGGTGGGATTGAGCTTGTGAGCAGTGGTTATTAAACCTGAATTGTATGGAATGGTCTTTTTTGCCTGGGTATTGCAGGGTTCAATCGCCACACTCGAGAACGTAAACAAGTGTTTCACAAATAGCAATTCAAATCTTCTTGGAGAGAATGTTTGAAATTTTAATGGTCCTTTTGTAGTGCTGCGGTTCTCATGTGCATTCAAAATTTGCATCGTTTTTCCGCTTTGCAGCCCAGCGCTCCCGTTTTTTTGACTGTTGAATGGAAAACATGGATATGTAAACTCTTTAGTCTGTTGTGTTGAATTGAGAGTAGTATATTGAACAACCGTGTATTGACTGTTGAATGGACAACATGGTGCTGTAAAACGTTTCGTCTGTTCAATGTAGAATGGACAAGAAAACAATTTCGTCCATTCCAAGTATGAAGCAAAGTTTTCTAAAGCATGCAAAACCACCGCTGTGGCTAAGATCACGCATTCAAATTTCAAATATTCTAACCGGTGAAGATTTGAGTTCAGATTTTTGAAATATTGTTTACAGGCTCAAGTGTCGGAACTGTCGAAAGCAATACATAAGCCAAACAGACAATTCCTTCTGATTCATGTTTAATAACCACCGCTCCCTAGCTCAATCCCTCCCCAACCTTCCTCTTTCAAAACACTTCCGCGAGAAACGCCACGAGTTTGATAAACTTAAAGTAACAAAACTAGAGAATGTCTTTAAAACACTCGTGAGCGCGAACAACAAGAATTATCACAACGCCCCACGACACACGACCTCACGTTCTCTCGGGGTTCACTTTCCTTTCACTGGCAGGTCACAGCCGAAACTCTTATGAGTGACCACTTTCTCATCCTTATTACCACCTCTCTTTCCAACATGCCTCGATGTCATCCGGTCATTTACACTGACTGGCATGCCTTTCGCACTAACTCCCCTCTGACTCCTTTCAGTGCTACGACGACTGGGTGTCGCGCACCTCCGCAGCGCTCACGTCCAGTAGCCGTCCGGTTCGCTCTCGTCACCCATTTCTAGACCGAGACCCTCACCTTTTCCGTCTATGGCGTCGCCGTAAACGTCTTCAACGCTCCTTCCGATCCCAACGCCAAAATGCCCAGATTTCCTCCCGGATCCCTGCTCTGCGGGCCGATATCGACCCCCACTGCGCCTCCCTCGAGCCTTTGTGATCGCCTTGACTCTGCATTGGGCTCGCGATCCGCATGGTCTTTCTTTAAATCCCACCTTGGCACTAAGCCTGCCCTTGCTCCCACTCAAGCTAAAACCCTCACTCAGGCGATTCCCTCCGATGTTTTTGATCAGCTCGCCTCTCTCTACCTCCCTCTCCCTATGGCACCCTCCTACCCGTTGTACTCGGGCGGATCTAACCCCGATCTGGACCACTCCTTCACTCTCCTCGAGCTCGAATCGGCTCTGGCTGCTAATGCTACACGCTCGGCTCCAGGTGAGGATGCCATTCGTACACCACACTTCGTAACCTTCCTCACTGCGCTAAAGAATTCGTCCTCCGGACATACAATGAGGCCTGGGAGAGCGGCTGCCTGCCGAGTTCCTGGACATCCTCCCTCAATTCTGTGATTCCAAAGCCGGGAAAACCCCCCTCTCTCTCTATCGTCAGTCAAATCTCCCTAACGTCGTGCGTTGGTAAGACCTTTGAGCGAATAGCCCTGACTCGCTTCTCTAATTTTCTCCAGTCGAAGGAGTTCTTCCCTCATTCTCTCAATGGCTTCCGACGCCAAGTCTGTGCACAAGACATGTTTCTGATTCTCCAGCACAGCTTTCTCGCACCTAGCCCCACTCAAATTCACGCACTTTTGACCGTCGATGTTTGCAAGGCCTTCGATGGCGTTTGCAACGACCACATCCTTTCCCAACTCGCCTCCCTAGACTGTGGCTCCCGCATGTACTGTTATATCCGCTCATTCCTCTCTAAACGTGTCGCTCGCTTTCGAGTCGACACCTATCTGTCCGACCCCCACAACCTCACCCGTGGCACTCCGCAAGGTGCTGTTCTCTCGCCTACCATTTTCAATCTGGCTATGGCCCCTCTTGCTCCAAGCTAGCTGAAATTCCCGACCTGCACCATATATTTTACGCTGATGACATCACTTTCTGGTGTTCGTCTCGTTCTCTCGGTGAAGTACACGGCACCCTGGAACGTGGCCTAGATTTCATCGACTCCTTTCTCACCACCGCTGGCCTCTCTCCTGCTCCTGAGAAATCCGAGCTTCTCCTTCTGAACCAGTCCTCATACCAGCACTCGCCCAACTTCGTCTCTCTCTACCTTTCTCGATCTCCCATTCCTGTCCTCACGCAGTGCAGTTCTTGGCTTCCCTTTGCATGCGGCCAAGAGCGTGCAAGCCCTGCACCACGCTATCACCAGGTGCCACTTGATAACTCACCTCCTGCGGCGCGTGGTCATTCGGCGCTTAGGTCTCACGAGGCTCATGAGTGCCGAGTTGCCCACGCGCTCGCCCTCAACAAGGTCTTGTAATTTGTACCCTACGTTTCCTTCACGAAGATTCAACTTAACGCTTTCGATACTGCCCTTGTGGGCCTCTACAAGACAGCTTTCAACCTCCCTATCACTACCTCTGCCGCTAAGCTCTTTCCCACAGGCCTCTTCCTTCTCTGTTCCGTTCTCACTCTCCATAGTGACTCGCAGCTTGCCCGGCTTTCCCTTCCACGTAAGGGTCTGTGGTTATTGACTCAAGCGGATATCTCTCGCATTCCCATCTCCCCTTTTATCTCTTCTATCCCCCCCCCCTGGCACCCACATTTCCTATTCTACCCCTACAGACTAACATGTGCCCTGTACTGCACGCCGGCCGTTGTCATGCGACCGCGCCGCACCATTCCCCTCTCTTTGATACCAAGTTGTAGCCGACACGGATGCTTCTTTTGTGGCTCCTCGAGGTTCCTGCGGCTACGTCCTGTACCATCCCCCCCCCCGCTTCTGAAACCTACACCAGCGGGCCGTATCTACGCAATCCGGACGCATCGTCCCTCAAAGTCCTCGCCATTGCGCATGCCCCGTAATCATTTGCCCTCCTTCCCTCTCTTCCAGGATACACAGTCTACTCAGAGCCGCTATACAGTCTGTACAGAACCACACCCTAACCCCCTATCTGAAACAGGAGGTCGAACGAGCGGTATCCGCTCGACAGCCTTCTATCCTTTTCCACCGCTGGGTCCCTGGCAGTTCAGGCATTGAAGGCAATCAGCTGACTCATCCGCTCGCCCGCGCCACTCTTTTCCGGGCACCGTTGATCCCCTGGCCCAAGCCCTCGCAGGACAGTGGAAGACTCACCCTGCGCCACACCATAAAAGAGGTCTACCTTGAGCTCCGCCTCGACAAACGCCTTTACCCTCCCTTTCATCCATCACTCACTGTGCCGGAGGCTCACCTTCTTCGGCACATTCAACTGAAAGCAGTCATCACCCCATCCCGCCTCTTTCTCTGTCGCTATCGATGAGACCCTTGCTGTCCCAACTGCCCCTGTATCTATGCGCACCTGGCCCATTGCCTCTTCTATTCCCCGGCTGCTCAGAACGGTGTACGCTTGTCTTATCGCGCGCGCTAAGAACACAGTTGTAATCGCCCATAACCATGAGCTGTCTGTCCGTGCGAAGCCGTTTTTCAACATTTTCAAAAAATGCGGCTTGGCCATTAATCGCACTAGAAGCGTGCAAGCAAACAATACGCCAGTCAGTGTTGCTCACCGAAAAATCGAGTCACACGTATCGACCCGACATGCACGAATGATGACCGTGCACCTCTAGCCCCAGAAACTTCGCAACAAAAAGAACACCACCAGCCGATGTGCCCACAGCATGGCTAACGACGGCAAAACACCTAGACGTGAAGCGTGGCACCATGCTCCCGGTCTCTTCTTCGCCATCAACTTTAGTCTCCTGAACAGCCCGTATATCATATCTTGCTCCGTTATAAGTCGGTACAGCTGGCTTTTTCGTTTACATGCCAGACCTCTGACGTTTAGGGTGGCGACTTTGAACGGAGATTTAGAAGCCATTTTTACATAGGAAGAAGAGACCGAAAGCACAGTGCTTACTTGCCGCGTCTAGCATGTCGCTAGGCGTTGCCGTCGCCGCCGTTGTCATCCTGCGCGAGCACTTGCCCCTGGTCAGGAGGCGCCTTGTCGCCACCACGCTTGTCGGACGGAACATTTTGGCGCTGCCGCAGACTGGACCGTAGTGCTTGAGACGCTTTTGCCGGTGGTTCCTCGACGCTGGGCTCTGCTGACTTGTCCCCTTCGGGCTTGGTCTCGGCGTGCGGAAGCTTCGCCGGGGTAGTGACGCCGGTGGTCATGCGGGCGTCGGCCTTCTCGTCCTGGTCCTCGCTGGCCGCCTTTGGTTCCACGACCACGGGCAATGGCGGGCTGGCTCCATCTTTTGGCGCCTCCAGACGCGTCAAAGATCGGTCACTAGTTGGCGACCCGCACTCCTGTGCGACCGTCGCGTCAGCGGTGCTCCTCGCAACAGCTGGCTCAACCACCACCCCCTCCGTTTTGCCCACGTCGTCAGCACCGCTCGCTGCTTTCTCCGCTTCGACAACGTCCATGAGTTCTGCGGAGTCGCTCGCCGCTACGCACCCGGTAGCCGACGCGTAGGTGCGAACGCAGTCAGCCTCCGAGTTTCCATAGCATCGGCACTTCGAGCACCTGGGCACCTTGGAATCGCGGCGAACGTACACCGTGCCGCCGCAACGTAGGCACTGCATCGGCCACCCGGGTACCCCCACGAGAGCCAACACACCAGCGACTCGAACTTGGTGGGGCAGGTCGTCCACCTTCATGCCTGGCTTCATCTTTAGGAGCACGGCCACTCGTGGTGGACCCCTTCTCCTGCATACCGGCGACGCGCCAACCCTCCCGGGTGACCTCGGTAAGGTTGCCGAACTCCGCGAATGCCGTACGGATGTCCTAAGGTGCCTCCATGCCAGCGCCGCCGTTCCGGGTGGTGCCATCCTTTGACCGCTCCAACGCCGCCTCTCTCTCTCTCTCTGCGGCGCCATTTTGAATCACAGCGGTCGGTCGGGCTGGTTTCAGTTGCTTGGTGCAAGCAGCTGAGCTTCCATTTTTCGAGACCCAGTGGCTGCGGACGATCGCTAGTGGCTTTATTTGTTTGACAGTGCTCTGCCGCATGACTGAGGAGCTTGTCAAGTCCACCGAGGCAGCATGACGGGTTGTTGTGGGCCAATGTGCGCCGGGTCAACGCGTAGAGGCCTACGCTGCTTTCGCTTCCCCCGAGACTCCGAGCGAAGGAAAAAATGTGAAGCTCAAGTAAAGCGCGATCAGCGCTAGGGTACATTGTTTTAATGTTACACCCCACGGTGCTTTTTACCACTCTGTCTCGTTCTGCTATTTCGTGGTTTACATCTTTTTTTTCATACTTTGTTTTCATGTTTGCGGCGAAGGTTACACGACACTGTGCCCAACAATATTTTCCCCCTAAGTCTTGTTGACTTATTTCGTGGCTTGAACCTGTTTTCATGCATTTGCTTTTATGTTTTCCTTCAAAATTACACCCCACGATACATGCCGCTCTTTTCTGTCCCAATGTTTTGCTTACTTATATTGTGGTTCGTGTCTTTTAATGACCTGCAATTACAGTTGGCGTTAAATGAATAATCTGCATTGTCTTTTGCTTTGTTCTCTGTGCCCTCTGTAAGAGGGTAGGCTGGAAAGCTATGTCACATATTGGTCTTCATCAGTAATAAAGATCAACTTTTAGGTAGGAGCTATTTTTCGAACAGCCTAACCCATCAGCACACAATTTTGTAGACAGAATAGGAAATACACCGATAGCCAACATTAAAACGCGCGTTTTTTTTTAACAGAACCCTCTGTGGTCGCAATCCTGACTTTTCAGTGTCGATTAATTCGATTTCGAGTTTAAACTTTTCAGTATTACTGCGGTTTTTTAATGACTAAAATCCACCCTTTTTTGAGCAGGTTAACATGCATGGTTTATTAATGAATACCGATTGGCTTGAATAAAATAAATATGAAAAAAATGTCTAGAATTGTGTTTCACAAACTGAGGAATCGAAGGAAAGCAACCGGTGCGTATGCCATGGCGCAAGCGAAGTGTGCATGCGAGCGCAGGCAAGAACATTCGGTGGTTGTGCGCCCCTCATAAAAATGAAACGAGTGAGCAACTCCCAGTAATCCTTTATGCTATCGCCAACGAGGGGCGATTCGTTTTCTTTGGGCTCGAGAAAGAAAACGCAGGAGCAGTGGCAATGTCGCTATACGGCGGCATCATTTGTATATACCAGCGCCCGCCCCATAAGCTGATGTAATTGCGCCCTTGTGAGCAATAAACGGGTGAGCAACACACAGTTACCCTTTGACGGATTAGAAAGCAGACAGGCACCAGTGTTTGCGAGCAGAAGAAACGGAAACAGCACGCGCGACGATAGCGCAACCAGCCGCAGCGCTCGGGCGGCAGACGACACGCGGGCATTAACAGAACGTGGGAATTAAAATCCAAACTATCGTGGACAAAAAAGAGGCAGCAATTTCTTCTATCCGCATGGAGCAGCAGCACCTGCCCGGCAACAGATCTTAAATATTAGCGCGTTTTTCACACCAACACACGGAACAGTATATGTTCAACCTCGATCACCTGGGGCTGTAAAATTAAGTCATGCAATTACGTCTTCGACCCTCGGATGTTAAAATGGCTATTATGAGTGAAAAGATACGCAGTGCGATGTTGATGAAAAAGACTGTTCTAGTCAAAAGCCCTCTCACGCCCGCCGAGAGTAAGAGTGGCGCCGTTACGCACACTAGCGCAGCTGATCCCGTGTGATTCAGTATGGCGGCGCCCACGATGTTGTCTCCACCCTGAACGGCGGCGCTGGTATCGAGGCACCCTAGGATGTCCTCGTCGGCGACGCCATCTGGCGTCCAGTGCCGGCGCAACTTCACCTGGTGCTCTTTCGGGTCGAAGACGATGCAGCGGCGTCCTTTCACTTCGAGCTCCTTCAAGGCGGCCAGTTTCTTTGCGGCATCCGCCCTACTGAACGAAACCGCCCGCATGTGGTTTATCTGGTACGCCCCCAACGCCACAACATCGGGGAGCGCACCAACGTTGGCGAGGGCGTCTCTGAAGTCCCAGACCGTGTAGGGCTTCACACGCACGTCACCGTGCAGAAATATCGTGTTTAAAACGACACGACCAGTGGGCAGGGTAGGCAGAAAGATCTCGTATTTCTTATCTTCGTCGCTGGTAAACCTGTTTCCGCGGCCAACATGTCACATGAAGATAATAATGGTCGGCGCTGGCACGAGCGCAAGCGCTAGCCCGACATTATGGCAACAAAACAGGTGTATACTACGTGGACGCCTCCGGCCCTCACCACGGGGGATGGTACACGCCCGCGCTAGTTCAGAACAGCAACACAGTTAACATCCTCACTTTCAGAGCCCGCAGTGCAACACAAGCAGAAGAGGTCGCGATTTCTCTCGCGGCCTCACATTCCAATTAAAATACATAATCACCGACTCGCGAGGGGCCTGTCGGAACGTCGAACAAGGCTGCACTCCCTTCCTAGCCTATCGAATATACCAAAATTGCATACGGGATACGGACCCCGCACACCGTTACCTTATATGGGCCCCTGCTCATCAGGGTTTGGCAGGAAACGAGGCAGCAGACGCAGCCGGCCGCGCGCTCTCTCACCGCGCTGTTTTCTCCTCCCCACCTGATCAGGAACCCGATTTTAATCCGGTCTATACGTTGAAAGATATCACAACCTACTATCATGATAGCCATCGCCTTTACCATAGGCCATGTAAAGGCCTCAAGAAGGCGGACGAGTGGCTCCTTCTCCGCCTCTTCACCAATACGTTGTTGTGCCCGGCAGCCCTAAAACATTTCGACCCCTCCTTTAGCGGCAACTGCCCGCACTGTAGTGCGGTGTCTTCGGACACCTATCACATGGTATGGGCCTGCCTCTCCAACCCGGCCATTCCCCCCTTCCCCAACACAACCCGGGAGGACTGGGAGGCGACCCTGCTCGGCTGCCACGACTTACAGGCCCAACAAGCCTTAGTCGGGCGCGCCCGGGCGGCAGCTACCGCCACTGGGGTCCCAAACTAGAGACCTCCACCTAGTTTTTGTAAGGATCGGTCCCTTACGGGCTGATCCAAACACCTCCTGTCCCTTCTGAATAAATGTTTTCACCACAACCACACCGGCCAGCAACGGCCGCTATCGCCGCTCCGTGGGAGCCCATGATCCTGCAACCGCCCACTATCGCGTCAGGAAGTAGAATAGAAACTCCGCCCCGCCAGCGCGATGGTTTCGAATGAGCAAAGGTGGTGGTGGTGATCTCTTTTATTACGCCCAAAAACAGGGGACCAGTCCAAGTACCGGTTGCGCTGGCTTAGAGGAGGTCGGCGGGCATCCCTTGGGATGTCGCGGCCTCCACCGCGCGCTGGATAAGCCAGCGTTGGTCTTCTGGCTCGGAAGTACGCAGGAGAGACTCCCACGTCTCTGGGGTGTTTGAGATTTTGTGTTGTAATGTGTACAAGTCTGTACCATGTGTATGAGAGTGGCCGGAACTGAGCAGTGTTTGCACATGGGGTCTATCTGTTGTGGAAAGATGTGCTGTAAATAGGAGGGGGTTTGGTAAACTGCCGGTTTGTAGTGTGCGCCATTGGACGGCCTCGCGTCTTGTTAGATCACCGTGTGCGGAGGGATAGAAACATCTTTCGAGGCGGTAGTGCTGGAGTATGTCCGTGTAAGTGGTGAGTAGAGAAGCGCGTGAGTTATTAGTGTCTGCGGAAGCAGGAAGCTGATCACACACTCGGCTCGGCAGCTGAGATCTCAGGCGAGAGTGTGCGCCTGGGCGTTTCCGCTTAGTGACTCATGGGCTGGAGCCCAAAGAAGTAGGCGAGAGGTGGAAGACGGTGCAGTTGCAAGTAGAATGTATAACGCCTGGCAAGAGATGCGGCCAGCATCGTAGTTGCGGATAGCCTGTTGAGAATCACTGATGGCAATTTTGGTATTAGGGTCGGCTAGCGCTAGCGCAAATGACAACCTCCTCTGCTGCAGTGACTGTTTCAGCATTGCGAATGCTGCAGGCTATGTACCAGCTGTGATGAGGGGCGAGAGCTACCGCCACCGTCGTGGCTTCGAGGGATGGTAAGAGGCGTCTGTATACGTGACGTCCGGACGTCCGCTCAGGCGTTTATCGAATTGACGTGCACGGTCGGCCCGTCTCTCGGAATGGTGTTCCGGGTGCATCCGCTTGAGAATGGGAGGGATGCAGAGATTTTGGGCGATATTCCAGGGTAAGTTCAGCTAACTTGGGGCCCCTCTCGGCAGAGAGATTCCAACTTGCTGCAGTACCGCTCGGCCAGCGTGTGTGAGTGACAGCCGCTCGTATTGGGCAGTGAGGGTTATTTCGATAAGTTCGCTCATGGTATTGGAGATTCCGAGACCCATGAGCTTTGGGGTAGCTGCGGACATGGGAAGGCCCAGGGCCGTCTTGTACGCTTTTCGGAGTGACGCTCTAGCCTTCGCTTTCGGCACGAGTGAGACGTAGGTAGGGTGCAGAGTAGGTGATGCGCGAGAAGATGAAGGCTTGAACGAGTAGCAGGAGGTTGGACTATTACATACCAAGATGCTTGTTGGAAACTCGCTTAAGGAAGCGTCCGATCTGCACCACCGACTGGTCGATGCGTTAGAGCGTGGTGTTGTTGCTACCGTTGGCCTGTCGGTGTAAGCCCAAGATTCTGATGTGGTCGGTACGAGGGATTGGGTTGCCTTGCGCATGGAAGTTGATCTCAGGATGTATCTTTGGAGGGCGTTGTCCTGGTTACGGGATGATTATATACTCTGTCTTTCTTGCAGAGCAGGTGAGGCCAACTGTCATGAGGTCATTTCCGATCCGTTTTATTGCGGTCTGGAGAGTCTCTTCTATCTCGCCGTCACTGCAGTGCGTGATCCAAAGTGTGAGGTCATTAGCATAAATGCTTTTATGCAGGTGAGGGATGTCGGCAGGTAGCTTGGGCTTGTCAAACAAGTGGCCGACGCCACGCACACCATCGAGTTAGGGGACACCGTCCAACACTGCAAACGCTACTACACCCATCTGTGGGAGCGCAAGAAGTCGCTCGAAGCTCTACTCGCCACTCAGAAATGGGACCGCGATATCCGACGTAGACTGGCGCGCGCACACATGAATATCGAGAACTATGCAATCGAACTTACTCGACAGAGCTAGCACAACATTTGTAGCCAGATGAACCAGAGTCTAAACATTCGTTACACGTGGAACCTCCTTAGACATTTAGTCGACCCAGCTGGAGGCAAACTCCAAACACGCCAACAGCTCGAGCGAATCTTCCACCAGTATCCTGGCGCGCTAGACGAGCTCAAACAAGAGCTTATAAATATTTACATCAGCCCCGAACCAACAACCAACCTACCCTTCTATCAGGGCGCTGACAATTCCGACCTAGACGCTCCAATCACTCTTGCGGAGGTTCCAGCAGAACTCAATCGCCTAAAGACGACTTCGGCGGTCGGTCCCGACCACATTTGAAATAAAATGCTTAGGAACCTAGACGACGCATCCATTCATGCTCTTACCGACTATCTTCAAGAATGTTGGGCTAGCGGTACCATCCCTCAGGAGTGGAAATGCACGAATCTAGTCATCATCTAACAGCCGGGCAAACCACCAACCTTTGCCAACCTCCGTCCCATCTCTCTCATGTCATGCGCTGGGAAGCTGATGGAACACGTTATCCACACCAGTCTCTTAAGATACCTCGAAGACAGTCATCTACTACCAGACACAATGTTCGGCTTTCGCCCTCATTTAGCGGCCGCGGACATTATGCTTCTTCTCCATCATCAGGTGGTCATGAAACGTACACTAGACACGAAAGTCATTGTCAGCCTCGATGTTCTCAAGGCATTCGACAACGTCCTCCATGAAGCGATCCTTCAACAACTTCAGGCTTCGGTGTCAGACATCGCACGTATGCGTACGCCCGAGACTTCCTCTCCGACGGCACAGTACAACTAAACGCCGGCACGAGACACCTTTCCATCATCTCTCCCGGAAACAATGAGCAAAGGAGCCTCTAGTGAATGCGGGTGTTGTCTTAGAAGGGTGCTTCAGAGACATATATGTTGGTGTCCATTGCTTTTCGGTGTACACCAAGATAGGAGAGACAGGCGTATTCCCTTCACTTAAAACCAATTTTTATTTCATTTTTAAATGTAAATTGGTTTTTGAGGAAAGGAAATGGGACAGTGTCTGCCTCGCATCGGACACCTGAACCGCGCCGTAAGGGAAGGGACGATGGTGGGAGTGAAAGAAGAGAGAAAGAGGTGCTGCAGTGGAGGTCTGAGGAATAATTTCGACCACCTGGGGATCTTTAACGTGCACTAACATCGCACAGCACACGGGCGCCTCCTGCGTTTCGCCTCCATCGAAACGCGGCCGCCGCGGTCGGGTTCGAACCCGGGTACTCCGGCTCGGTAGACGAGTGGCTTACCACTGAGCCACCGCGGCGGGTAACATTTCATTTTCCTGTAGACCCTTAGGGCGCGGCTCGGGTGTCCACCGAGATATGAGAAACACGCGCCGTTTCCTTTCCTTCGGGCAAGGCGTCGCGCCGAACAGGCGATGGCGTTCCGTGGACTCATTGGCAACGCTGCAACATGCTGTCGCGTTCCACTCTTAAAAAAAAAGAAGCTTAAGCGCCCTCCATATTTTTTTTCCTTGTAACTTGTCCTGGTCAAACAGCATTAACACAGTATCTAATAATGCAATGCGGAGGCTCGGGTATCTGAAACGTAAACTTTGTATTGCCGCCCAAGAAACTAAATTGCAAACCTACAAAGCAACGTATGATTCACCCACTTTTGGAGTATGGGCCAATAATCTGGAATCCTGATAAACAGTCCGATATCAGTAAGCTGGAATCCCTCCAAAGAAAAAGCGTTACGGCTTATTTGCCAACAGTATGAAAGAAATATTTCACCTTCACCCATTCCTCCGGCCATAGACCGTTGGCTCCTTTGTACTCTCTGCGACAATGTGTGTTTGAAATATTTTCATGGTATTGTTCATTTATCCCGTTTTGTTTCATTGAGTGTTTGCAATTTTCAAGATTTTCATTTACACGGAGCTACCACCCATTGAATGTAAAGCCCATTCACGCGCGCACAGACATGCTGAAATTTAGTTTTTTTCCACACACTTCAAACCATGTACACATCTCCAGGAGGCCCCACACCTCTACCCCACTACACAGGACAACCAAATCCCACACTCGACACCGACATCACGGAGACGGAAGTCAGAGCGGCCCTCCTGATTCTCCGCGCCAACTCCGCACCTGGTGCAGACCAAATCACAAACTCCATGCTCCGTAATCTGGATGACCGATCGATCACCCACATTACGAAATACTTCAACCAGTGCTGGAGGGAGGGTAACCTCCCGCAGTCCTGGCGCCACGCGAAGGTAATATTTATACCAAAACCCAATAAACCACTCACCATTCAAAACCTTCGCCCGATTTCGCTAACCTCATGCCTCGGGAACCTCCTCGAGCATGTTGTGTTAGCGAGACTCACAAGTCACATGGCGGACAACAATCTCTACCCGCATAGCATGGTGGGATTCCGCCCTCATCTATCCGCACAGGATGCCATGCTGCAACTCACACACGACCTTTTTGACCCGCTTCTTCCAGGTCACACCAAGGCAGTCTTAGCTTTGGATCTCTCCAAAGCTTTTGATCGCACTGAACATCAGGCGATCATGACTGCTCTATCCCCATTGAATGTGGGTGTGCGCACGTACGCCTACATTCAAGCATTCCTGACTGACCGCACGGCTGAGATACACTTCGGCCTTCTGTCTTCCCCCTCCTACACACTTCAGAGTATCGGCACCCCTCAAGGGTCCGTCCTTTCCCCCTTTCTCTTTAACATTACCCTCATACCCCTCGCCCGGAAATTGGCAACTATTCCCCACCTCAAGCACACTCTTTATGCCGACGATATCACCCTGTGGACCACCCACGGCAGTGACGGCGACATAGAGAACACCTTACAGGAAGCAGCCACCCTCACCCAAAATTACGCACGGACCATCGGACTGTCTTGCTCCCCAGAGAATTCCGAACTGCTCCTCATCCGGCCTAAGAACCGCCGCTGTCCCCGCTCCCCCATTGCCATTGAATTGAATGGTTACCCGGTACCTGAGGTTGGCACCCTCCGTGTATTGGGCCTGCACATCCAGAACGATGGCAAAAACACCACTACCCTTAAGAAACTCAACCAGGTTGCAGGCGCGATATCGCACCTCATCCGCAGGGTTTCGGGACATCATAGAGGCATGAAGGAGCGCGACCTATGTCGCCTCATTGATGCTTGGCAGCAGTGACAGCACAGCAAGCAGCAGCTAACGCCTGTTTTCTGCATATTGCAGTCCTACCTACGGCAAATCTGCAACCCCCGGATCAAAGATTGCACTGCCTGCGCACCTGCCTGTCTGACGCGGTCATCGCCCGACGCCATAAGCCAGGCCACGAAGTTATCGCCACGACATCAATTTACAATCACGTGACCCAATCACGTGACCCCATCTTCGGCATATAAGCCGGCGCAGAACCCGTGTGCAGCACTTGGCAGCAGTGACAGCACAGCAAGCAGCAGCTAACGCCTGTTTTCTGCATATTGCAGGTTAGTACACTTTTTGTGCACAATAATTAGGGTTTTTTTTTTTCTTTTTGCTGTCACTGCTGCCTTTGGTGACTTTTTGAGTGTGCCTGCCTCAGACTACTGTGTGAAATGTCTAAGGAAGTTGCGCAGGCGATCAGAGAGCTGAAAGAGGAACTCAAATTAGAACTTAAAGCCTTCAAAGAGGGAATAGAACGAAGCGTACGAACAGAAGAGCGTGGCTTTCGCACAGAACTAGAAGAAATGAAACAGAGCGTAGAGTTTGTTAGCAAAAGCTTAGACGAGGCAAATAAACGCCTCGAAACCACTCTGAACGAAAAAAGCTTGCTACAAAAAGAAAACGAAAAATTGAAGCAGCAAGTCTACACACTTGAAAAAGATCTTGCAGATTGCCAGAACAACCTTGTGAAGTCTGAGCAATATACACGAAATAGAAATATTGAAATCAAAGGTATCACCGAAGAACCGAATGAAAACCTTCTTGGTATCTTAGACAAGATTGGAAATGCTATCGGTGAGCCTATATCATCGAGTGATGTGGACGTATGTCACCGTGTGCCAACGAAGGAAAAAAATCAGAAAAACATAGTAGTCCAGTTCCAACGACGAGAGAAACGCGATAAGGTCCTTGATAAGTCGCGGAAGAAAAGGCTCACGACGTCTATCATAGCGACAGAATCAGAGGAAAATTCCGAAGAAGACCACAAACCAATTTATATAAATGAACATATTTGTCCGTTCGTGAAACAGCTCCTAGGAAAGGCAGTTGTGCGCAAGCGCGACTTCGGCTGGCGGTTCGTATGGATTAGGAATGGCAGCATTTTCGCGCGCCAGACAGAGTCATCCTCGGTTGTATCGATTAAATACGAAAGTGATCTGCAAAAGATTTGCGACAGCAGTTGAAATGATCGTATACGTGAATTTGGGATACTACCTTTTCCTTTTGATAAATGATGGATACTCATAGCATTTGCCCTGAGGCTATTTCTGGTCTTTTAAGTGCGACAGAGAAAAAGAAATGGATAAAGCTGATTCATTTGAACGCGAGATCTGTTAACCAAAAGCATGATGATTTGTTGTTGCTACTAGAGGCATGTGCTATACCATTCGATGTATTGATGCTGACCGAGACGTGGTACACTGACGACAGCGACTATTTTGTGCTGGAAGGCTACAATCATTATTTCTTAAATCGAAAAAATACTAGAGGAGGTGGTGTGTCTATTCAAACTTGTCTAACCGGTTTTGAAATCGTACCGGAGTACAGCTGTATTACCGGCGACTATGAAACTCTTTGTATTAGGAAAGGAACAAATATGTTCTCTGTTATTTACAGACCTCCAAATGGAAGTATTTCCGCGTTCCTGCAATTTTTTGATGGGTTACTCTCTCATGCAAACTGTAGTGGCTGCTTACTAACGATAGGCGGTGATTTAAATATTGACATTCTGAAGAACACAGAACCCACTACAGACTTTTTACTTGTTTTACAGTGCAATGCCTTTCAGAATGTCATTGCCACTCCAACAAGAGTCACTCCTTTATCATCATCACTGTTAGACTTGTTCGTGACTAATTCATCGTGTAATATTCGGTCAGGTGTCGTAAGCTCTGACATCAGTGATCATATGCCAATTTTTTTATTGATAAAGCGACACAATAACTTGAACCAAAAATGCCATACAGTCACGTACCGCGAAATAACACCGCATACTTTGGAAGAGTTCCGGCATGCAATTATTCAGACGAACTGGAGTGAAATTTTTGCAATTGAAGATTCTAATGCGTCATACAACAAGTTTATAGAAATTTTCAAGCAAAAATATTTCGCTTGCTTCAAACTAAAAACACATCGAAGTTTCAAGCGCTCCCGTAAGCCTTGGATTACCCGCAACATAGTCAAACTTATAGCTGAAAAACACAAGCTCTATCAATCTTTTGTAGACTCTCGTGACATCAACAAACTGAGGGAATTCAAGCGTTTTCGAAATAAATTAAATAAAGCTATCAAAAAATCTAAGCGCGAGTATTACGCTCGCCTTTTTGATAGTGATTGTCTGCAAAATAGCGACCTAGTTTGGAAAAATCTAAATAGACTACTAAAGAGGAACGTACAGGCAAGTTCAATACCAGACCTCGTAATTGATAATCAAGAAGTAAGCGGAACAGTGCTTGCGGACCGCTTCAACAAATTTTTCGTAGAAATAGGAAGCACGGCCTACTCTTCCGAGGCCTCCTCTTCTGTGCGTTCAGTATCGCAAAGCTTATTTTTTCACCCTACTTGTCAGTCAGAAGTAATATATGTTTTTCAAGGACTCAAGAACAGCCGCAGCGTTGATGCGAACGATATGGAAATAAGACCGATAAAATATGTTCTGGATATAATTGCGCCCACGTTAACACACGTATTTAATTCTTCCCTATCTACTGGCGTTTTTCCCACCAATATGCAAGTCGCCCGTGTCAAGGTCTTACACAAAGGGGGTGACAAAAATAATTTAAGCAATTACCGACCAGTATCCATCCTTCCGATTTTTTCTAAAGGACTCGAAAAAGTTATTAATATACGCATTGAAAGCTTTTCAAGAAAACATAACCTCATAACGGATCACCAGTTTGGTTTCAGAAAACACCGCTGCACAGAAGACGCTCTTTTAAGACAAAAAGAGGTAATTTTGGAAAATTTCGAGAAAAAACTTACAACTTTAGGTATTTACTTAGATTTCAGCAAGGCATTTGACCGTGTAAATCATCCAATATTACTAGAAAAATTAGAGCACTATGGATTTCGGGGTATTTCACTTAAGCTCATTCGGTCATACTTGACTGGCCGGCATCAATATGTTGAGATAAATCGAAATAAATCGCACTTACAAGAACTTCCATCGGGTGTCCCACAGGGAAGCATTTTAGGACCCATTCTTTTTCTTTTCTACATCAACGATATTGTAGAAATTTACAGAGATTGCACAATTGTCATATATGCAGACGATTGCACAGTATTGATATCTAGACAAAACTTAGAAGAAATAAAAACAGATGCCAGTTTATTCTGTAACAATCTACAGGAATGGTGCCGAAAAAATAGCCTGATACTAAATGAATCCAAAACAAAATGTATTCTTTTTCGTGCACCCGGAGTCCTACCTGGAATATCTCCCACCATTACCTTCGGTCCGTATACATTTGGGCTGGAAACGTGTGTGAAAACGCTTGGCATGTTCTTTTCTGAGCACATGTCCTGGAACGAGCATGTTCAACATCTGTCCACAAAGCTAAGTAGGTTTGTAGGTACAATAAACAAACACCGTCACACCCTCCCATTAGCTACAAGAAAGCTCTTATATAATGCCCTTTTCTATTCACAACTCCGCTACTGTATACTGCTTTGGGGAAATACCACCAAGTCAAACATCAATAAACTTGCCTTAATACAAAAACGGGTCATCCGCATTATTGAAAACACATCATTTTTAGAACACACAGGACCCCTTTTTCTCAAACATCGCATTCTAAAAGTGGAAGATATGTACACTTATAACCTGTTAAGTAAGTACAAGAATGCAATACAAGGAAAATCTGAGACATTTCTGACCTTAGCTAGACTACAAAAACCAACAAATACCTATTCATTTTGCTATCAGTCACCATGGCTCATTCCATTTTCCCGTACAATGTACGGAAAATAACGACTAAAACACGCCATACCGCATGCGCTCAATGAACTGGACGAAAAACAAATAGACATTCTGCAAATGTCGCACAAGGGAATTTATAAAATTTTTGTTTAACCTGTACCACGGATTCCTTTTTTTTTCTTTTAATCTTGTTTCAAGTGTCTATTTTGTTTATTGTTCTGCACGTGACAATTCACAATTGACTGCTCTTTTCAGATGACTGTTTTATCAATTTTGTAAAACTATGTGCTGTGCAAGTGCTTGCTGTCTGGGTGGCGGGAGCTTTGTCAAGCTGCAACTAAGCAGCTTTTTCTTCCGTCACCTTTTTTGCTCAAGCAAAATAAAGAAATTTCTTCTTCTTCTTCTTCTTTGTCCTCAGCCGTGTACTCTACACTACCCCATACTTACAACTATCCAAACATGACATAAACGCTTTGATTGCTTTGATTCGCAAGGCATTCAAGGTAACACTTCATCTTCCCCTCAACACACCCGCAGACAGATTACTAGGCCTGGCCCTCCACAACACGATCGGGGAACTGGTGGAGGCCCACCGACAGGCCCAATACATCAGGCTCACAAAAACTTCCTCAGGTCGGTATATCCTGGACTCCCTGGGAATCAAAATACCGGCCAACGACCCAACCCTCCTCGCCATCCCACGATCCCTTCACCGAGAGCTTCTCATCAGGCCGCTCCCGAGGAATATGCACCCGTCCCACCATGAGCAGCGCCGCAGAGCCCGTGGGAAGGCACTCCATGGAGCGTACGGCCCCGAGCCGGACGCCGTATGGGTGGACGCTGCCTGCACGGGTGATGAAGCGACAGGAGCTGCGGTGGACTCCTCTTCATCCACCCTCCTCACACTACCTCTCCCTCCAGACACGTCCCCAGAGGCTGCAGAGGAAGCCGCCATTGCACTTGCTATAACCCGCACGGAAGCCCGGTATATTTTAACTGACTCTAAAACTGCGATTCTAAATTTTGCTCGCGGCCGAGTTCATGTCCCTGCTTTTGACATACTGGACTCGCCCGATGCACCCCCGCCCCACCAAGTGGAGCTGATATGGGTGCCTGCGCACTCCGGGAATTCCGGAAATGAGGCCGCCAACCTTTTAGCCCGAGGTTCTTTAAACCGGACTCAGGTGGCCTCGGATCGGGGATTCACGAAGGATCGCATGCACTCATTCAGTGAGCTGACCCAGGCATACAGAGCCTCTCACCAGCTCTACCCCCCGCTCCACCCCTCCCTAGAAACAGACACGCAACACTCTGGCGCAGATTACAAACACATACTCTCCCCTCGCCCCTTACCCTAACTAACTATCATCCCTCCTTCCCCACTCCTGCTTGCGCCCTTTGCCCAGAACCCTTCGCTTCTTCCCTCCACATCCTTTCCCTCTGCCTGGCGGACCCTCCCCCGCGGGACCTAGAGAACCTCAAGACCTGGGAGGACTGGGAGACCCTGCTGTGCTCTGAGGACCCGGCCGTGCAGACCATCGCCACCGGCCGTGCTGCCAGTGTTATGAACCTTAGGAACATAAACACTTGAGTGCAGTGGGGTCGTGCGGGGACCCTGGGGTGTGCCCCGAATTCCTGTTAAATTAAAGTTTTTCTCTCTCTCTCTTATCAAATGATGGAATTCTTTACCCGGTGATGTACGCTCCCTGGAATCAGACTTATTTTTCAATGTTGTTGCAAATCTGTACTTATTATGTTAAATTACAGTTCTTTATTTTAATGTTGTTCAGTTTTGAATATGTTGTAACTCTCTTTTCTTTTAGAGCGCAGCTCTTTGGCGTCCGTTCCTGGGTTTCGCGTCGTCGTCGGCGTCGGCCTCGTAACCAGCTCCGCCCCCAATGTTACGCTTTTCAATTGGTCGAAATGCTCGTGACGTCACAGTGCGCGAATTTCAAATGGGGCCAATTGTACTTTGGCTAGTAACCATGCAACCAATCAAAGGGATCGTATAGTGATGCTGCAACTAAGTTGGACTGAGTTTAGTTAATTGCTTAATTAATCAATTAGCCTAATTAATATAGAGGAGAATGAAGAGGTCAGAAGAATAGAAAAGAAAGACGCGCGCCGCAGCGACAACAGCGTCCGCGGAAGGAGACGCTGCTGAAAAAAAACAGATCAGTACGAAGCCGCGTTCCCTCCACCACCACGCACTTCCCCACTCAGTAAGACGTTGCTCGTTTCATGTACGTTGTGTCGAACATCCTAGACAGTTCCAGCAATTGACAGGTTAATGACGGAACACGATGGATAGAAGCAAAGAATATAAATATGAAATAGCCTAATTAACCTTTCTAGTTAGACCGCATAAATCAATAAAACCGAGAACGAAATTGGTCGAGTTGGGGAATCGAACCAGGGTCTCCGGAGTGCGATACGAGCACGCTAGCCACTCCGTAATGCCAGCTGAATGGTTTGGAATGAACAAAGGCGCGTCTAGCTAATACGGCGTCTTCGTTCACTCCCATCTTCCCCCTTTCCCTTACGGCGAGGTGCAGGTGTCCACCCAGATATGCGAGAGAGATACATTTCCTTTCCTCAAAAAATAAATTTACCGTCCAGCAAGGCGTACAGCCGAATTGGCGATGGCGTTCTGTGGACTCCCTGGCAGCGTTGCAAGACGCTGTCGCGTTCCACTCTTACAGGCGAAGCTTAACATGTTAACCACACATCAGTAACACACGCAGACAGCCAATGGACGCGTCATTCGCTGGCAGCACTTCATTCATCATTCACAACCACATTCTTAACGTACGCTCCCTTGCCGCACATGCCAAGGACGTACACCACGATCACATTCTGCGCCATTCCTCTGTACTTTGCTTTGCTGAAACCTGGATGGATCCCGAAGAGCCTCTCGAAATCATAGATTTCCTATACTGCTGTGGTGCTCGCAGAGACCACAACAGAGCGGCGGGAGTCGCTATCTACTTGCGCACAGGTCTCTCTGCAATACCAGTCGAAATGTTTGGCACGTCACATGAAGTTGGCGAACTGTGCGCCGCAAAGTTGCCCAACGGCTTGCTGGTAGTAGCTGCCTACTTCGCCCCTACCGCACTCACGAAAGACGTCGTGCACTTCCTGCAACTCGCATTAACCGTCCATCGATCCACACCGATGTTAGTAGTGGGGGACTTTAATGTTGACATAAAGACAAACAGCAATTTCCTAACACTTATGCGGGAGAACATCCCGTTCCTCTCGCTCGTAACGCGTCCCACGGCTGTGACAACCTCGCGAGGCACTAGTATAGATCTCGTCTTTGAGAATCAAGCATTGGTGTACCAAGTCGAACATATATCAGTCTATTTCTCCGACCACAAAGCTTCCTTCATGACTGTCAAGAACTGTTAGTGGAGTCTTTGTTAAAGGAATACGTGTGAAAAATAAAAAAAAAAATTCTGTGATAGCGCATACTTGTGTTGCTCGATTTCTTTGCCTCAATCTATCGAAAAGGTGAAACAGCTTATTTGCTGCGCTCAAATTTCGCATTAGGAAGTAACGTAATGGTCGGTATTTTTTTTTCTTCCTACCACTTCTGCAATAGCCTCATCGGTGCTGCAGTACTTGTAAATAAATAAATAAATAAATAAAAATGTGTATGTAGTGAAGCGAATTTTCAAGTGCTCTCGCGATACACAAGAGGTCTTTTACTGGCACTCGTATCTGCATAAATACTGACCAAATACTCACACATAAATCCTGACGCAAAAGTTTGAAGCACTACTCAGGTTTTATCTTAATACCTGCATAAAAATATATATCAAGTTCTGGGAATATGCACTTGTAAGGGTGGAAGACGGCACAAACAGGAGTAGGTTTAAATCAATGAAAAATAATACATTAAAGGGATACTGGATCAAAATCATAAAATTGACCAAAAACTCTGCAAATAGATTGTCGGAATGTGATTACATCAAGATCTAGCCGTCACTTCGCATATTTTTCAGAGGACGTTTTTTGTATGTTATATGAGCGGGCGCCTAGCCCTCCCGGCCGGCGCGAGGTGAAGAGCGTGACGTCAAACACCCTTGTCCGACAGGCAACCGGTCGCGTCACTCGAAGCGCGATGTCGCACTCCAGTTTGGGTAGACCAAGCGATAAAGCTCCCAACCTCCAACGCTGCCGACGCAAAACTGGCAAAGCCCGGTAGTAGCGCAGCAGTCATGCTCCTGCGGCAACAGTGGGCGTGGGGGTGTTATGACGGCTAATCGCAGCTTTCAGAGGCGGCCGCAGGGTGCAACTATACTGCAATTAATCGCGAAAAAACGTGCTACCCGCCTTTTTTCGCTAAAATGCTTGTCGCATTTATCAATTTTAGCAGTCAAGCTCTTGTGTACACGTAAATGAGCAGTTCCTAAAATTTGGTTCAGTATCCCTTTCAGAGATTGACCGTACGCACTAAGTCGATCCCGGATATATAGAACCCGGATATATCGAATTATTGCCTATATCGAACAGATGTAGAATCCCCTTGGGAATCTCATACAAAAGTATAGCAAATTTGTTTACGTTTATCGAACTCCCGTGCACCTTATATTTGATATATCGAACTCCGTGCCATGCCGCGGCCCCGGATGTGCGCTTCTCCCAGTATGCGCCACCCTGGAAGTGGGCTTCTCCCACTAGCGCGCGCTCCTGCAAATGGGCTTCTCCTAATAAGAGTTCACACGGCGCTGGCCTTGGACAGCTGCGCTCTGAGTCACGTGATGGGAACTTTGTGGGGGGTGTGAAAGGAAATGGGAATGACCAGAGGGCCATGTTAAGGAGCTGGGAACATGGAGGAAAAAAAAAGTTTTTTCTTCCTCCATGGCTGGGAAGAGGGAAACCGTGCTGGCCGCAGGTTAGGACAGATGCTTGGGCGAGTTAGTATGCCATGTTCAAGAAGAACAGCGCGAAAAGACAAGGACCGCAGGAAGATACACAGGTCCGCAGGGCCGCAGGCCCGCAGACGCCTAATTTCTGCATGCTGGTTGGCTGCCTCCGCTGGCGTCGCCGAAGCAAGCGATGTCAGCTAGCCGGCGCCAACGTTTAAGCCATTTTGGCTGTTACTGCTGACGGTGTTGATTCGCACGTGACTGGTGTGGTTCTGATTGCTGTGCGGTCGTCGTTCTTTTCGCTTTGTTCGCGAAGCCAGTGTGAGTTCGCTTGTGACTTGTGCGGTGTCGTGCGTTTTTTTTTCGCTTTGGTTCGTGTTCGGGAGCCATGAACGCGAAAAAACGCAAGAATTTGGACTTGGCAACAAAGGCGGATATCATTCGACGGGTGGAGGCCGGCGAGAAAAAGTCGTTGGTCGCCGATGCGTTTGGAATTCCTCGCAACACGCTGAGTACAATCCTGAAGAACAAAAGCCAGCGTGAAGTTGAAGGCAGCACAATCCAGTCGCCCTGAAGCGTGTCGTATGCGTGGTCCGACCTACGACAAGGTCGAGAAAGCTTTGTACGCCTGGTTCTTAGAGACACGTGCCAAAAACATCCCTGTCGACGGCCCGATGCTCATAGAAAAAGCGAAATGGTTCGCTGTAGCCCTCGGAGAAGAGAGCTTCACTGGTGGCACTGGTTGGCAGCAGCGTTTTAAGAATCGCTACAGCATCGTCGGAAAGACACTCTCGGGTGAAAGCGAGGCGACCAGCAGCATTGTCACGGAGAAGTGGCTGTCCGAAGAGTGGCCAGGGATTTGCGAGAGCTTTTCGCCGTCGCAAATATTCAACGCAGACGAGACAGCATTGTTTTGGCAAATGCTGCCAAATAAGACTCTCCACCTGAAGGGCAGCGCATGCCATGGCGGGAAGAACAGCAAAGTGCGCGTGTCGATTTTGCTCGCGGCAAATATGGATGGTTCATGCAAACTGCGGCCACTGGTTATCGGCAAAAGCAGGTCACCGATCTGTTTTAAAAACACGAAAGGCCTCCCGGTTCGGTGCGCATTTAATAAGAAGGCTTGGATGACACGCGATCTTTTCACCGAGTGGCTTCAAACGTGGGATTCCGAGCTGCAGAAGTCGGGCCGCAAGGTTTGTCTTCTTCTTGACAACTGCTCTGCCCATCATGTCGTCTGCCAGTTGAAGCAGATCACCATCAAATTTCTGCCGCCAAATACAACTGCGAAACTTCAACCTCTCGATCAGGGCATAGTGAAGGCATTTAAGGTTGGGTACAGACGGCGACTGGTGCGAAGGCTCCTAATCAACCTTCGGTTGAATATAGAACTCAAGTTGGACCTCCTAGGAGCCATACAGATGCTGACTGGCGCTTGGAATGACGTGAAGCAAAACACGATTGTTAACTGCTTCCGCAAAGACGCGTTTGTGGTGGCTTCAGACGACAGATGCCTAGACACAGAAGACGGCGGCGCTGGATGCCTGGATAGTGAATTTCGTGAGCTGTCGGCGTTTGCAGGTGCCGTCCCAGACGGCGTAACAGCACAACATTTTGTCAGTGTTGACGACGACGTGCAAGCCGTTGCGGATCTTGCTGATGCTCACATCGTGGCTGACATCATCGATACCGAGGAAGCGGACCCGAGCAGTGACGAAGATTGTGGCGAAGAGGCCCAGCCGCCACGCACTGCGGCTGAACTTGCATCCGCATTCAGCGTAATTCATCGTTGTTGTGGTGCAATAGAAGGCACTGGACTTTCTCATTTGGATACTCTCAACAAGCTTGAGGACAGCTTAATGATGCATGGTGTATCATTATGGCATGGTGCATCATTAAATGCATGGTGCAGACGAAGAGGCAAGCAAAGCTCACTGACTTTTTTCTTGCGAAATAAAGTGCGCTGGTCGTGGAGTTGTGCTTTCGTTTTTATGGACTTTAGAGAAGTAAATCGGTAAGTTCTCACTTGTTAAAATCCCGGGAAATTGTCCGAGATTTGCGCAATTTTAAAATAAGCGTCTAATAGGCATATTTTATATTGACACCGCCATTCGTCGTCATCGCTCTCATGAAAACACGACCGCGCGGAATGCGCGCGAGCTCGCCTTGAGTAAAGAAAGAAGCCGAAGTGTGGGGCAAGCGAACGCTCGGCTTTAGGGCTGGTACCGACGTCCACTGCAGTCGCCTTCTTTGACGTACCCAACCGTACTGAACCACGCGTGACATCTGGTGGAGGTGCTGGGTAACGCATTCCATGCCTCGGACTCCTCCAGCAAGCAGGGATTCATGTCCTCGAGGGTCATCTGCCATCGAGGTGACGCCTGTACACCACGGCAGCCGCCGGCTCCAAGGCCTTCAACCCGAGTTTGGGCTCCTGGAGTCTCGTTCGACCCAATCGGTTCGTCCAGCGCCATCGTCGACGACCGTCCAGCCCGAAATAGGCATGCAGTCGACGATTAGTGCACCTTCCGTTTTGCTGCAGCAGCCTCGGGAGCCACCGATCTTCCAAGGCTCTCCAGGCGAAGACCCGGAAGACTGGCTGGAGAAATTTGAACGCGTGGCCCGATACAACAGGTGGGCAGATGACTCCAAGCTTCAGCACGTATTCTTTTCGCTGGAGGGCGCAGCTCGTACGTGGTTTGAGAACCGGAAGTCGTCCATAACAACGTGGAATGTATTTAAAGAGCAGTTCCTGAAAGATTTCACCACGGTGCTTCGAAGAGACCGGGCCGATCTGCTCTTTCAGTCTCGAATTCAGCTCCCAAATGAAGGTGTGCTTGTGTACTTCGAGGAGATGGCGAAGTTATTTCGCCGATCTGACCCGGATATGACCGAGCAGAAGAAACTTCGGTACCTTATGCGAGGTGTAAAAGAGCAAATCTTCGCCGGACTGGTGCGCAATCCACCGAGCACTGTAGCAGAATTTCTGTCGGAGGCAACTACCATGGAAAAGACACTCGATATGCGGTTGCGGCAATACGAGCGTCAGCCTTTCGCCGCCATGACTGCTGCAGCCACTGAAGTCAATACTACTGACGCGCTCCGCGAAACCGTGCGCGCTGTCGTTCGCGAGGAGCTCCAGAAGCTGTTCCCGGCTGCGCCGCCTGCGCCATCGGTTTCTACTCTCTCCGAGGTTATTCGGGAAGAGATGTAACAGGCGCTTACAACCCCAGCTCCCTTTCAGCCGTCTACAGCCCCAGCGCTAATGACGTACGCCGCTGTTGCTCGTCGCGCACCACCGCCGTCGCCGAGTCGCCTTCAGGAAACCCCGGCCTCTTTTCGGCCGCCACCACCTGCTCGTCCTGCTCCAGCGTATTCCCCCCGTAAAAGTGACATCTGGCGCACTCCCAACTACCGTCCACTGTGCTATCACTGCGGTGAGCCGGGACACCTGTACCGCAATTGCCGGTATCGTCAGATGGGCCTGCAGGGGTTCCCTGCCGATGCACCCCGTCCGCAGCCTGGGCAGCGACCCAGGGAAATCAACGACTATCTTGCCGAATCTACCGGTGGGACAGAGGGTCGCCATCCCCTCGTCGTTTCTCTTCTCCTCGTCGTTCTTACGGTGACTTTCCGCGGGGAAGGTCGCCAAGCCCCCGCCAGGAAAACTGAAAGCAGCAACCTTTGAGGGGGAGGTTGCTCACCGACGAAATGTAACAGACCCTCCTACGCCGCAACTACGTGGCCACCCGATGCCACGACCGACTGCTGTCCAACACCGTGATACGCCGACTCTACGTGAATGCCACCTGACGAATCGAAGTAAACCCGCGCCGCACCGCAGCCGTGACCGAACACCGCGCCGTACCGCTCACACGACGTCTACGACAGCAAACCTGAGCATTTCCCTCGACGGAACAGACGTCACTGCACTCGTCGACACAGGGGCGGATTACTCTATCCTCAGTGGAAATTTCGCCGCAACTCTGAAAAAGGTCACCACTCCGTGGATGGGCCCACAGATTCGTACAGCCGGGGGTCACTTAGTTACACCGACCGGGACTTGCACATCAAGAGTAGCAGTTCAAGGCGCAACCTACCTGGCCACGTTCGTTATACTCGAACATTGTTCACGTGACGTCATTCTCGGGATGGATTTCTTGACCGAGAATGCAGCGGTCATCGACCTCCAGTCAAAGGCCGTGCGTTTCTCCACAGAGAACGCAATCCACAGAGATCCAGACCATCCGACCGCACTTTGCATCTTGGATGACCACGTCACCATCCCACCTCGTTCGAGTATCATGGTTTCTGTCGGCGCCAAGACTGTGCGGAATTTCGAAGGCGTCGCGGAAGGCAACCAGATCTTGCTTTTTGCCAGGAGCCTTGCTGTCGCCAGAGGAGTCGTTCATCTCGTCGACGGAGAAACAGAAGTGCTGATAACCAATTTCGGTGGTGCACACCAACATCTGAACGTGGGAACCGTTGTGGCTCACGTTGATGCCATCGCCCATGTCAGCAGCACACCAAGTATTTCCACAATGTCGTTGTCGCAACAGCAGAGCCCAGTCACTGGTTTCACGTTCGACGTCAATCCAGCACTCTCCCCGACGCAGCAACAAGTTAAAGATCTACTTCTGCGCTACGGCGACACCTTCTCGGTATCATCACGTGTTGGACGAACTCACCTAGCGAAGCATCGAATTATTACGGACGATAACGTGCACCCTCTCCGACAGTCCCCCTACCGAGTGTCTCCCGCTGAACGCGACGCTATTGGCCGCCAAGTCAAGGAAATGCTCCGCGACGACGTAATTCGTCCTTCCCGGAGTCCCTGGGCAGCGCCAGTCGTCCTTGTGAAGAAGAAAGACGGAACATTGCGGTTCTGTGTAGACTACCGTCGCTTAAACAAAATCACCAAAAAGGATATCTATCCTCTCCCCCGGATCGACGACGCTCTGGATCGCCTCTGTAGCGCGAAATACTTCTCTTCGATGGACCTCAAGTCAGGTTACTGGCAAATTGAGGTCGATGAGCGGGACCATGAAAAAACAGCTTTTATTACTCCAGATGGCCTGTATGAATTTACGGCCATGCCCTTTGGACTGTGCTCTGCACCGGCAACTTTCCAACGCCTCATGGATACCGTCCTTGCCGATTTAAAATGGCAGACGTGTCTCGTCTATCTTGACGATGTTGTCGTCTTCGCCCCGACTTTCCAGAAGCATCTTCACCGCCTCGAATTGGTACTACAAGCAATAAGGTCTTCTGGACTCACGCTAAAAAATGAGAAATGCCACTTTGCGTATACAGAGCTGAAGTTCTTAGGGCACGTTGTGAATCAAGCCGGTGTTCAGCCCGATCCTGAAAAAACAACAGCTATTGCCCATTTTCCGCCGCCGCAAGACCTGAAAGCTGTCCGCTGTTTTCTTGGATTGTGCGCGTATTACCGTCGCTTCGTGAAAGATTTCGCTCGCATTGCCGAGCCGCTGACGCGCCTAACAAGGTCGGACACACCTTTCAGATGGGAAGCAGCGCAAGAAAATGCATTCCGCAGCCTTCAGAGCCTCTTGCAGGCGTATCCCGTTCTGGCTCACTTCGACGTAAACGCCGACACGGAGCTCCATACTGATGCCAGCAACATCGGCTTAGGTGCTGTCCTGGTCCAGATCTAAGCAGGTCAAGAACGGGTCATCGCTTACGCAGGTCGGTGTTTGTCACCAGCCGAATCAAACTATTCCGCTACCGAGAAGGAATGCCTTGCCATTGTCTGGGCCACTTCGAAATTCCGACCGTACCTTTACGGCAAAAATTTTAAGGTGGTGACCGATCATCATGCGTTATGCTGGCTCGCAAGCCTCAAAGACCCGTCCGCTCGCCTCGTCCGATGGAGTCTGCGGCTCCAGGAATACGACATGACTGTCGTGTACAAATCCGGGCGCAAGCACTCTGACGCCGATTGTCTGTCCCGCGCCCCAGTAGATCCTTCCACCGACGCCTGTAATGATGACGACATCTTACTGAGTGCTCTCAGCGCCTCGTGCCTCGCTGACCAACAATTCGCCGTCCTCGAACTTCGAGATGTAATGGAATTTCTCAACGGCAGCAACACGACCACCCCGCGCGCTTTCAGGCGCGTGTTGTCATCTCTACGCATCCGCAATGGTGTACTGGTCAAGAAAATTTTCGCTCCGAACAATAAGCAATACCTAATCGTCGTACCGGCTAGCCTGCGCAATGAAATCCTCCAAGCCTCCCATGACGAACCCACATCTGGACATTTGGGCATAGCCCGTACGCTAGCCCGAATCCAAGAGAAGTACTACTGGCCTTGTCTCCGTGCTGATATCACTCACTGCGTCAGAACGTGCCGAGCCTGTCAGCGTCGCAAGATGCCGTCAACCAAAGAAGCTGGGTTCTTGATGCGCATTAAACCAGCCAAAAGGCCTTTCCAACAAATAGGAATGGACATGCTGGGTCCGTTCCCACGTTCGAACTCTGGCAACAAATGGATAATTGTCGCGACGGACTACCTTACCCGCTATGCAGAAACGTCAGCTCTACCCAGCGGCACCGCTTTAGAAGTCGCCAAGTTCTTCGTGCATCAGATCGTACTCCGCCATGGGGCACCTGAAGTGCTGATCACTGACAGAGGCCCTGCGTTCATGGCTGAGCTGCTGCAGGAGATCTTGGTTTACAGTCATACCGACCACCGCCGCACAACGTCGTACCACCCTCAGACGAACGGGTTGACTGAAAGACTGAACCGAACCCTTTCTGACATGATTTCCATGTACGTCGATATTGAACACAAAACGTGGGACGAAGTGCTTCCTTATGTCACCTTCGCCTACAATACGGCCATGCAAGAAACAACGCAGATGTCCCCATTCCACCTCGTTTACGGCCGTGCAGTGACGACGATGCTCGACGCAATGTTACCACATCTGGACGATTCTAGCCTTCACATTGATACCTACACGTTCCTGGAACGCGCCGAAGCTGCTCGCCAACTGGCCAAAGTTCGAATTCAGGACCAACAACTTCGAGATGCAGATCGCTACAATCGGCGCCGTCACGACGTCCATTATGCGCCTGGCGACCGTGTTTGGGTGTGGTTCCCCATTCGGCGACGAGGACTGAGCGAAAAACTCCTCCATCGCTACTTCGGACCATACCGTGTGGTCAGGTCATTGGGCGACCTCAACTACGAGGTCATTCCCGACGGATTTCAGAAGTCCCGACAGTCTCCATGCCCTGAAGTGGTTCACGTGGTCCGCCTGAAGCCTTATCACGAGCGGTAGCCTCGTCCACTAATCCACTTCATTCCTTCCGACCTCTCCACTCACTCCCAGCATCGGGACGATGCTTCTTTTTGCCGGGGAGTAATGACACCGCCATTCGTCGTCATCGCTCTCATGAAAACACGACCGCGCGGAATGCGCGCGAGCTCGCCTTGAGTAAAGAAAGAAGCCGAAGTGTGGGGCAAGCGAACGCTCGGCTTTAGGGCTGGTACCGACGTCCACTGCAGTCGCCTTCTTTGACGTACCCAACCGTACTGAACCACGCGTGACAATATTTCGAATTATTGATATATCGAACTTTTTCGCGATCCCCTTCGAGTTCGATATATCCGGGATCGACTTATATATCGTAGAACCTTCTTGGCTAAGTATTCCTCCGCCTCATTTGAAGAAACAACGCTATGAAAATCTATCCAGAGAAAACGCAGTTAATCCACATATGGGGAAGAAAAAGCCGGATGATCGGCTCAATAGAGCCTTCTTCAACCTCTCGAAAGATTCTAGTAAATACAGGCAGTCTGTAATAAAGATTGAGTGCGATTGAACGCAATGATATTTTAAATACTGAATCCCATAGGCAAATTATCGGCAGTAAGTAGTGCGGAGAGAATGGGTTTCTTCGTAGGATTAAGGAGGATGCAATCTTTTTACACTCATCATGTCCGAAGCACTTAGGCCTAGTGTGCAGCAGTGCCTCTCGAGTCTGACCGTAGCATTTTGATGCCATAAACGCCATGCCATATAACTGGTCCCCGGACAGCGCGTCGGACACAGCGGCTGACTCCTAACACCCAATTGCCGTCCAACGAGAGGTGTCGGTAATCCGCCCTAATAGCACCTGTAGCCCGGTACCCAGTAATATGTCCAAACTATTCATGCGGCAGCTCAAAGTTAGATTCCCGCATCTCACGCAGCGGACACGTGGGATTCTCGGTTCGTGGTCCAGGCAGGGACCCTGTGCAACGAAATCGCTGTGGTGCTCGAGTCTCTCCGGAGCGAGCCTTAACACTCATTTGCGAGCATACTCGGGCCATGTAAGTCCAGTGGGTCTTTGTTTATTGCGACGACATGTCATGTACCAAACGATGAGACTGCCAATATTGCCACATTCCTGGGCACTGTCGTGGCGCCGTCTCCCGGCCGAACTGCCTTGACCGCTATTGGCTAGCCTTAGCCATGGTGGCAGGCAGTGCTTCTTCTTCGTCGTCTCATCTGTGCGGTGCCCTCGGGAGTCCGCTGCTGCCTGGTGCTTCACAGTAAAGCGTGTCCTGGCCATCCCGACTGTCTAGCCGCGACATATTTGCTGGAGCCGTGCTGGGTAACGTCCCATGTACACTGACTCCGAAGACACCTTTGAAACCGGTTCTTAGGGCGTAGACACAACCCCCGTCCACAAAGCGAGCCGCCGCCTGCTAGGCCTACAGCCAGAGTTCAGCGGCCTGACAAAACCAAGGAAGATGACATCAACCACTGGTAGCCAGGCCACTCAACGTTTTGGAGCTGACGCTCCGTTCGTGCTCCACGCGCCCCGGTCACCGCCGACGTTCCACGGAGACAGGTTGGAAGACGTTGAAGATTGGTTGGCCAGTTTCGACCGTGTGCCAGCCTTCAACGAGTGGGACGGTGAGCGGAAGTTGAGGAATGTCTACTTCGCGCTAGAGGACTCGGCAAAGATCTGGTTCGAGAACCACGAGACCTCTTTTGCCACCTGGGAGGTTTTTCGGCGTGAATTGCTAGCGACATTCGGCAACAGTGAAAGAAAAGAGAAGGCTGAAGTCGCTCTGCACTCCCGGTCAAAGCAGCCAAATGAGGGCATCGCCATGTTCGTTGAGGACATGATGCGTCTCTTCAATCGAGCCGAACCTGCTATGGCCGAGGCCAAGAAAGTGCGGCACCTAATGGGGGGTGTCAAGGAACAGCTCTTTACTGGACTTGTCCGCGACCCTCCAAGGACAGTGGCCGATTTCAAAAGGGAGGCAATGAGGATGGAGCACTCCTTGCATCAATGCGGCGCGCAGTACGGCCGGCAGGCTAATATGGCAACTGCTCAAATCTGCACGCCTACGACGCTGCCCGCAGAGGATCTTCGAGAGCTCGTCAGGAGCATTGTTCGTGAAGAACTAGCGAAACTCCGCTTCGAAGCCCCACAGCCCAGCGTCGCTGCACTGTCGGAAGTGGTGCGGGATGAAATCCGACGAGTGGTACAGCCAGCACCAGTGGTTCCGGAGCCGCCGCAGCCCTACATCATGACCTACAGCGAAGCACTTCGACGGCCTGCGGCAGTGACACAAGCTTTTTCACCTGTGCCGGCTGTGCAGTACCCACGTCCAGCTGTACCCACTACCGTGCCGCAGGAATTCCGGCCCGCCATGCGTAAAGCGGACGTGTGGCGTACGCCGAGGAACCGGCCACTCTGCTACCACTGCAGTGAGCCCGGTCATATCCTTCGCCGCTGCCCCTACCGTCGAATGGGTTTAAGGGGTTTAGCTTCGGACGCTCCTCGCCCACGCTACGGCGAGCGACCTCAGGAGATTGAACAGTACCTGACTTCCAACCTGCAGGCTCCGACCGTGCCGCAACGTCAGTCTCCATCCCCATCGCCACGGAGATTCTCTTCTCCCAGCCGTCCATCAACCTCAGGCGAATTCAGAGGCACGTCCCCACGGCGGGAAAACTGAAGACGGCGTCCTCCGGGGGTAGGGCCGCCGCGGCTGGAAAGAGACAAGAGCCTCCACTCGACGATTTGCAGCGACGACGAGACCAACGACCACCTGACCCGACCAGCCCACCGACGAAGAGCCAGCGATTGGCTTCAACGGAAATACCAGTAACCGGCGATAATTTAGAAATAACCACACTTGTGGATACCGGCGCTGATTTCTCTGTGATAAGCAGCAGGCTAGCCTCGACCCTCAGGAAGGTTTTGACACCTTGGACTGGGCCGCAGATCCGCACAGCCTGCGGCCATGTTGTGACGCCGATCGGCGTCTGCACTGTGCGAATTAAGATCCGCGGCGTCACTTTCCCCGGCTGCTTTGCTTTGCTTCCGGCGTGTTCTAAAGACCTGATACTTGGTTTGGATTTCCTCCGGGAATACGGGGCTGTCGTCGACTTTAAAGAGCTCTGCGTCTCGTTTGCCGCACACCGCACTGTTGCCAACGGACCCCAGCAACGCAAGACTAAGTTGCGGGTCTGCGATGATGACGTGGTGGTTCCGTCGAGAACCAGCATGTTAGTAACTGTGGATTGCGATGACAGCGCCGGCACCCATGGTATCGCTGAAGCCAACATGTCGCTGCTCCTGGGTCAGCAAGTGTGTGTAGCTCGCGGGCTTATAATATTGAACAAAAAGCGACCCGAGCTTTTGATCACAAATTTCGGTTGTGAACCCCAACGTTTAGCGGCCAACACAACTATTGCTCATTTTGAAGAACTCGGGTAATGCGCCGGAGAGTACTCGCTGACGGGGGCTACGAAATCAGTAGAGTCAATGAATGCTCCTGTTAAACTCGACGTGAACCCGAATCTCCTGTCTAGTGAAAAACGCAACCTGCAGACTGTCCTTGACTTTTTCCGTGACTGTTTGGCGTCAACCTCCAGAGTTAGACAAACTCCGATAACAAAACGCCTAATTATAGTCGACGAAAGCCGGAGACCATTACGCATGTCGCCGTACCGTGTATCCTCAAGGGAACGAGACGCAATTCGAAAGCAAGTTAAATAAATGCTCCAGGACGACGTGATCCAGCCATCGAAGAGCCCGTGGGCGACGCCTGTGGTCCTAGTTGCAAAGAAAGATGGGACCCTGCGGTTTTGTGTTAATTATCGACGCCTGAACAAAGTAACTAAGAAAGGCGTTTATCCTTTGCCGCGCATTGATGACTCCCTCGACCGCCTGCGCCGCGCCAAATACTTTTCATCCCTTTATTTACGCAGCGGCTACTGGCAAATAGAGGTGGACGAACGTGACCGGGAGAAGACCGCATTTATTACCCCGGACGGTTTATACGAATTCAGGGTGCTCCCTTTCGGTCTATTCTTGGCTGCGGCAACTTTCCAACGGATGATGGGCACTGTGCTTTCAGACCTCAGATGGCAGTACTGCCTCGTGTACCTGGATGATGTTGGCATCTTTTCCGACACTTTGGAAGGACACCACAGCCGCTTACGCGCTGTTTTCGAAACTATCCGTTCAGCCGGTCTCTACCTTAAGCCAGAAAAATGTCACTTCGCTTTCGAGGAGCTGAAATTTTTGGGCCACATTGAGAGCGCCAAGGGCATTAGCCCAGACCCCGACAAGACTGTCGCCGTCGCTGATTTTCCCATTCCTGCTGACAAGCGAAGTGCGCGCCGTTTTCTGGGTTTCTGCGCCTATTATCGGCGTTTTGTGAAGAACTTCTCCCGAATTGCTGAGCCCCTTACCCGCCTCACCAAAGATAACGAACCGTTCTTCTGGGGTCGGGAGCAACAACATGCCTTCGAAGAGCAACGCACGCGTCTTCAAAGTACACCCATACTTGGGCACTTCGACGAGGCAGCAGGCACAGAACTGCACACAGACGCGAGTAACGTTGGCCTTGGTGCGGTCCTTGTACAGTGGCAGGATGGTGTCGAACGCGTAATCGCTTACGCAAGCTGCACGTTACCACGATCCGAGGTCAACTATTCCACCACCGAAAAAGAATGCCTAGCTATTGTTTAATAAACAGATTCACAACAGCGCTACGGAACAAGGACACAAGGAACACGAAATACACAGGACGGGCGCTGTCCTGTGTATTTCGTGTTCCTTGTGTCCTTGTTCCGTAGCGCTGTTGTGAATCTGTTTATTAAGCATGAACCAACTAGCCCACACCAGAATCCTCCTAGCTATTGTGTGGGCAGTAACAAAATTTCGCCCCTATTTGTATGGCCGCCCTTTCCGAGTGATGAGCGACCACCACACGCTGTGCTGGTTGGCAAACCTCAAGGATCCTTCAGGGCGACTCGCACGCTGGAGCCTCCGACTGCAAGAATTTGATGCCACCAGTGTGTATAAATCAGGGCAAAAGCACAGTAATGCAGATTGTTTGTCCCGTGCCCCACTTCCAACCCTGATTGACTATCTCGAAGGAAGCGCTCGGACTCCGCCCCGCATCTTTTCACGTGGCCTGTCATCATTCTGTTTACGGGACTGCATCCTGTACAAAAAGAACTATGGGCTGACGGAGGCTGTCTATCTGCTCGTTATACCTAATGCCTTTCGTGCTGAAGTCATGCAGGCGTGCCACGGTGCGTGCCACTTGTCGCGAGCGTCAACGTCGCAAGACGTCGTCGACTAAGCCGGCCGGACTACTGCAGCCTATTGATCCACCACACGTTCCTTTCTACCAAGTCGGCATGGATTTACTCGGCCCCTTTCCGGAGTCGTCGTGGGGTAACCGGTACAATGTGGTCGCCACCGACTACCTCAGTCGCTACTGAGAGACGAAAGCTCTTTCCCGTGGAACAGATGCGGAAATTGCCGCCTTCTTCATGCACAACATCGTGCTTCGTCATGGCGCACCCACCGTCGCTATAACTGACAGAGGGACGGCCTTTACCTCGGCGCTGAGAGAGGAAGTTATGCGACTCAGCGGCGCCAGCCACCGACGAGCAACAGCTTATCACCCGCAAACTAATGGACTCACTGAGCGCCTAAATAAGACGATCGCCGACATGATTTCTATGTATGTCAACGACGACCACCGCAGCTGGGATGCAGTACTCCCTAACGTAACTTTCGCATATAACACTGCGCTGCAAGAGACGACTCACTTCACATCGTTTCGCTTAGTACACGGTCGCGAAGCCACGACTATGCTCGACGCAATGCTTCTTCCTGGTAGTGTCAACTCCGCTGTCGTGGGGGCCGACCGCTTTGTTCACAAAGCGGAGGCCGCCCGCCAACTTGCTCGGCAACATATCCGACATCAACAAGCAAAAGACGCTCACCGTTACAACCATCGCCACAGGGATGTCACTCACAAGCCCGGAGAAAACGTTTGGGTGTGGAGCCCAATCCGCCAACGAGGGCACTCTGAAAAACTGCCTCGGCGGTACTTTCGCCCCCCTAAAGTGATACGCCAACTCGGCGAGGTAAACTATGAAGTTCTCCCTCAAGGAACTGTTCGTTCGTCTAGACGACCAACGTCCGAAGATGTGCATGTCGCACGAATGAAGCCTTACCACGCCCGCTAGCAGCTCACTCGTCTCAACCTGCGGGCGCCGAATACTACGGTGTTCAGCGTGCGCGCCCGTCGAGATGGAGGTCGGCCAGAACCGCCTCATGGAATCCCACACTCGCCCTGCTGTCTAACCACAACACGCTGTCGCTTGAATACTCCGTCGGACAGACTCGGTTTCGGCAACGCTCAACGACCGCGTGCTGCTCGAACTGGAAGTAGCAAATGTCCTGACGCCTGAGAGCTGTCTCTCCCTCCTCGTATACGAGATCAAGACGGCCGAGACAGTGGAGTCCGCGCCCGTCGACGATAAGTGCTACATGCACCAGGACTACTGCCCCTCTGCACGGGTGCCCCATGAACAGCAGGTGTTCGTGTGCCAAAATCCCGTGCCCGGGGGAGCCGCCGTCGGTCCACACGACCTGCCGCGCCGAGGGTTGCGCTTTCCAGAGGGGGGGGGGGGGGGGGGGCAATGCCACATTCCTGGGCACTCTTGTGGCGCCGTCTCCCGGCCGAACTGCCTTGACCGCTATTCTGGCTAGCCTTAGCCATGGTGGCGGGCAGTGCTTCTTCTTCGTCGTCTATTCTGTGTGGTGCCCTCATTTTCACCGTTCGCAAAGCATTTTCTGTTGCCAGCCGACCTCCTTTTTTGGTGTCCACTGGCCTCGTTTTCATACCCCACAGGTTGTGTTCGTGCAAAGGCTGCTTGAGCCTTTAAACGTGCAGATTTACAACATCCTTCCAGCATTAAGCAGTGGATCCTCTGTCCACATTGGTTTCGACAACATTTTTCCTCAAAAGGCGAAACTTTTACCACCCCGTATTTTAAATGGTCTGTTAGAGGATCATTTAAGGTCCCTACCTACAAAAATTGCAATAGTAACCGATGCCTCTGAGTGCAGCGAAAAGGCAGGGGTGGGAATTTACTGTCCCAGTTTAGACTGGTTCTTTTCGCTGCGCCTTCCGGATTTCACCCCTATTTTTCAAGCTGAGTTTCTGGCAGTAGTTCTTGCTCTGCGCAAGCTTGATCCTTCGATTTCTTCAGTGGCTGTCATTACCGATTCTTTATCTTTGTGTTCATCCCTCGCATCGCATGTTGACTGTCCCACTTTAAGCACTTTTTTATCGCTTCTTCCTCCGCATTTGAGCCTTGTTTACTTGATATGGGTACCCGGCCACAGCAGCGTGACTGTCAATGAGATCGCGGATAACCTTTCAAAGGCTTCCCTAGGCGGCCCTGTGTTGCCCATCATCCCGGCTACAGCGTATATCACAGCATCTAGGTTCCGGCGACGAGCGTTATTAAGCGTGCACGACACAACACTTTTAACGTCGGTGGAATATCAGCATCTGAAATATTCCTGGAGCAGGAAAATTTGTCCATCTCGGCAGCTAGAAGTATCTCTGACGAGGTTGCGCTGCCGCATCCCCCCTCTAAATTTCTATCTGCACAGATCTGGTTTGGCGTTGTCTCCCCTCTGTGCATTTTGCCGTGAGCCTGAATCTATCGATCATTTTTGGATCCATTGTCGTCGTTTCACCTCTTTGAGAAGAAGACTGCTGGAGTTGCCCTTACAGCAACTTGGCCTTAGTTTGAGCAGCCCACACTTGCTATCATTTGGTGCCACCACACTTGGGTACAGCCACAGGTCTGTTTGTGACGCTGTTCAAAATTTCTTGCGGGAATCTCATCGACTACCTTGCTAAAGCTTTCAGTATTTTCTTTTTATGCTTCATTATTTTTCGAATTATTCTCTTTTCTCTCTTTCACTCTCTCTCCAATCCAAACTCCTTTATATATATATATATATATATATATATATATATATATATATATATATATATATATATGATTATTATTATTAATTATAGTCATTATTATTATTTGTTTTTTTTGTTGTTCTCTTAATTTTTATTTTTTCATCCTCTCCGTGCCCTTCTTGTGGTAGACTCCCCCGGTGTTCCTCTCCCGTGTGCTTTCCTTTTGCCTTTACTACAAACAGGTGAATACCAACCTTTACCACCCGATTCTTGGCCGATCCCCCAGAGTGGGTATGTGCCATTCTGTCGTAGGCTACAACAACAACAAGTCCGCTGCTGCCTGGTGCTTCACAGTAAAGCGTGTCCTGGCCGTCCCGACTGTCTAGCCGTGACAATATGATAAGATTGTGGAGAGCGTTTTCATTCAGAAAGCTGAGCAGGCTCCAGCTGTTAGCGTTGTCGGTCATCCATTATTTGAAGTCTTCCTCCCTAGCAGCCTTTAGTCCAACTTCCTGTGCTTGCTTTGTTCATTATGCCTTGCTTCCGGGAAACTTTCACAATAGGCGTAGAACATCGCCTTCAGCGGCTGGTGTGGGAGAATAAATGTGGATACTGTTTATTCCTGAGTCTCATTTGTATGCAACAACGAGCAAAGGGCCGCCACAGCCCTTAAAATTAAGGGCACCCTCCTATAATGCTGTTAAATTGTGAGCGAGAGGAAAGCGCATGATGGAATCAGACATCATCTACTGCTCCTTAAAGTCGACATTAAGAAGAGAACAGCAGAGCGGAGTTCTAAAAGCTTAGATGGGGAGCGATTGGTGATACGTATGTGCTTAATGTGTAAGAGTGTCTGCTTTCTATTCAACGTCCAGCTCATCACCGTGTGTCGAATAGAGGCGGAAGAGTTTATTCTTGCAATGCCTTACAGAGAAGCACGCCAGCACGCCATCTGTGGTTAAGCGCTAGGCAGGGACATTTTATTAGGCCTACTGACCCAGTATTGTGTGTTTTCGTACTGATGTGCAGCAGCCTGCTGAGTCCATTCGGTGTGCCCAAGTGTTGTTGTTTTAATTGTGACTTGGTTTCATGCGAAGCTGACCGGAACTATCAAGGGAAGTTTTGGTTTGGTTTGGTTTTATGAGGTTTAACGTCTCAAAGCAAACAAGGCTGACGGACGCCGTAGATGAGGGCTCCCTTTCATGCTCTATTTTCCCTAATGAAATGAAAAATGCCAAAGTAACAGTTATCTTTAAAGGAGGTAATAAAGCCGTATTAACCAACTACCGCCCGATTTCCGTACTTCCGGTTTTTTCGAAGGTATATGAGAAGATTATTCTAAAAAGAATGGATAGCTTTTTTACTAAACACAGCTTGCTAACAGATTCACAGTTCGGGTTTCGAAAAGGACGCTCTACCGAATCTCTTCTCCTCTCACAAAAAGAATTTATCTTGCAAAATTTTGAACGTAAATGTCTAACTCTCGGTATCTTTGTTGATTTAGTAAGGCTTTTGACTTTCTTAACCACACTATTTTGCTTGCTAAACTAGAAATGTATGGTGTTCGAGGAATGTGTCTCCATCTTCTACGGTCATACCTCACTGATCGAAAACAGGCTGTTTTCTGTGATGGACATGGATCCACTCTTCAGGCTATAAACTGTGGAGTGCCTCAGGGCAGCCTTTTAGGTCCTTTTCTCTTTAACGTATACATAAATGATCTCGTAAACATTGACAGTAACGTTAAATTCATTCTGTACGCAGATGACACCAGTATTTTCTTAACGGGCTCCTCAACAGATCAGTTATTAAATCGCGGTAATGCTGTTCTTAAAACTTTGCATGCGTGGTCCATTCAAAATGGGTTGTCTATTAATACCAATAAATCTAAAGCTGTTTTCTTCAGGCCTAAAAACGTCAAAATTAACTTATACGATGATCTTCAACTTGGGAATCATAAAATATAAATCGTGGACACCTTCAAATCACTCGGTGTAATTTTTGACGCCTGTATGAGCTGGACCGCACACGCAACACATCTTCGCAAGAAATTAGCTCCTTCCGTTGGTTTTCTTGCTAGGTACCGCACTGAATTTCCTCCCTGTATAAAACGAATGATTTATCATGCCCTATTCCAATCACACATTAACTATTGCCACATAGTTTGGGCTACCACATCCAAAACAAATCTACAGAAAATTCTAATTCTCCAAAAGAAAGCTATCAGGATTATCGCAGGTGCCAGTTTTACTGCCCATACGGCTGAATTGTTTACTAAGTATGAAGTAATTCGTGTCAATGTTTTTCTTGAGTACCGCCTATTATACTATCTCAAATTTTCTTCACCATCAATATGTAATTTTTTGCTTAATATCGCATTGTTAACGCCCATAGAAAAGTATGTTCAAACCCGATCAACTGCAAAATGGACACTTCCACGAGCTAGAACTAACTATGGTAAACAAGCACTTAACTTCCTTATACCTAATGTTCTAAACAGCTACGAATCTAACCAGCTGAGCATGTATAACCTCCGACCACATGATTTAAAAGTGTACTTTGTAAATAATATTCCATAACTTCTTTTCATATATTGTAGTTTGTGTATGTATCGGTGTCCTTTTCCCCTTTGTAATCAACCCAGCAGTGTATAACTTTCAAATGCGTTTGTTCAGTTTTAATTGTTTTTTTCTAGTTTCAAACTACATCTCTGTGTACCCATCAGTTCAATCGTAAATATTATAAATTCTTTCTACAGTGTGCTCGTTTCCGATCTGCCACCGTTGTATGCATGTGTTTATTTTATTATTTTGTAATGGCTCTTAGATGAGCCACAGGCATTTTCAAGCTATTTTCTTTAGCTTTTGGCCTGTGGTTCATCCTAAAGACTGTATGCACATTTGTAAAATAAAATAAAGTTTGGTTTGGTTTGGTTTGGAGATATATCGACCATCTGGGTTTCTTTAACATGCACTGACATCGCACGGTATACAGGCCTCTAACAGCCTGAAACTAAATGTGACCACCGCAGTCAGGTACGACCCCGTGTTTTTACGGTTAGCAGCCGGGTCCAATAGTATGGGGGGAAAGTCCCCCAAGACGGTTCGAGCGTCCTCCGAGGTGGGGCCCCAGAGGATCCAGAAAACTGTCCCAGACCGAGCACGTCCGAAGGGAGAACAAAAATGGTTTTACTTAAAAAGAAAGCAGTCAGTGATTGGTGGGGAACTGTGCGGCCCAGGGTCGAGGAGTGGTTCCGGCTTGTGAATCCGCTGCCCGTCGCCAGAAAGGCGCAGGGGCCAAGCACCACCGCAGGCCTGTTCTCCCAGCGGCCGGAAGTCGGACGCGAAGCACTAGCAGCAGTGGCCTTGACGACGAACCAGAGGGAGGAGGCGGCCGCCCAGGTCTGGACACCCGGGCAGGGCCAGGGAGGCACCTTCTCACGGCAGCAGGTCCCAGCCACGGGACGGCGGACACGAACCGACAGCAAGGCCGCCAGGATCTCCGGGCGGGCAGCACCTGCCTGTGCCCGGCACGGCGCCCGCTTTCCGCGGCAGCGAGAGGCAGGCGGGAGACAGGAGACAGCAGGCTCCTGGTGGCGCTGAACTGGACGAGGATGGCTTCCCCAGGCCTGGTCACCAGGGTTCAAGAAGCCGTTCAGACCTGACCTCGCCTGCTCCGTAGCCCGAGCTTGTCTCCTCGCGCCGCTTGCGCCATGCTATTCTAGGCACTATAGCCATGCCCCGCGTCTCTCTTCTCTTCTTTCTTCTTCTTTCTCTTTCCTGAGAGAGCGTCAGGCCGCCGCTAGTGCTGAAGGGCGCTGGTGGCGCATCACACATAGCCACTGTGCCACCACGGCGGCCCTATCGCGGGGAGTGGTGAATTATAATTCTGATGTTCAATTTTTTTTTAATTCCGTGGGCACGCTGACGCGATGAGTTGTGAATGCAGGTGCAGCTTGCGGCAATGAATAAGGCCAAGTCGGTGCTTTGACTTTTCTTCATATCCTTGACTGCGTAATTTTGTGTGCTCATGTATGCATAACGAATTAGTTTAGTAGTTCCATTTGAGCAAGTATCAATAGCTGCCTGCGTGGGCAAGATAATCTTATCAGCCTCGGTTTTGTCGCACGTCTTGCCATCGCTTTGTCATTTGTTGCGCATCCACTAGGATTGAAGGCCGGAAGGTAATTGAGCCTTTCATTCAGAAACCTATGGCCAGACAAGATAACGAAACCCTGCTTTGGTAAGAGAATGCCTTGTCGGCTGTGGTCAGAGTAATCTCGCAATAACCCAGGCGTGGTTCTTCAATTCCGTCAAAAGTCGTATTCTTTAGTACATGTATGAGGGTTAGTATAGTGTTTTAAAGTCAATCAAAACAGGAGTCCCACAGGGAAGCATCCTGGGACCATTTCCTTTCATTCTTTATATTAACGAGATAGTTCGCGTTGATGCAACGGCACATTACATAATCTATGCTGACGACACAAGTTTATTCTTTTCAGGCAAATCGTGTGTTGATCTAGGTATCAGAGCGAATAGAACGTTGTCCGAGATAAATGCCTGGGCTCAAATTAACTGCCTAAAGCTAAACATTAATAAAACGAAGGCTATTTTATTTCACCCCCGACACACACATGTCCAGCGACCTTCCATTTTTTTAAATAACACTGAAATTGAAGTGGTAAAGAGCTTTAAATCACTGGGCGTGTATTTCTCAGAAAACATGACATGGGATGATCACGTAAACTATATCGTTGGTAAGCTATCCAGGACAGCTGGCGTTATGCGCCGTTACTGCTACATTTTTCCGATACCTGTTAACATGCTCATATATAACTCTTTATTTTCCTCTTTATTAAATTACGCGTTTTCTGTATGGGCAACAACAACAGCTGGAAACATTAGCAAACTTACTGTCTTGCAAAAAAGGGCTTTACGCCTCGCCTGTAAAGTTCCATATCGCTTCCACACAGCAGGCCTATTCAAGAAGTACCACATAATACAAGTTCCATCGATGAACGATCACAGACTGTGCCGCTTATATAAACTCAGTTTAATAAAAAATAATGATGCCATCACTAGCCTAGCAAGGCTAGAGAAAAACATTTCTGCTTATAATGTGCGCCATCCTGAGATGTGGTATGTTCCAAAATGCAGAACCAATTATGGAAATCAAATGATAAAATTTAAATTGCCTACACTTCTGAATCACATGATAAAGGATGCTAACATTGACATATCAGATATAACACCAAAAGAACTGCGTTTATTGTTTGTATAATGTTGTGATATGATTTTCTAGTTCTTCTTGCCTGTTTTATACTAACTTTTTCAACGATGTTGCCATATCCGACTGTGTTCTCTTGCCGCACGCTTCTGTCCTACCCCGTGTGTTGGGGGGTCAGGGCTTTTCAAGCTGTTCACACAGCTTTTCTCCTGTCCTCCTCGCAGCATCTTTTTGTTGTGGAATAAATTTCAATTCAATTCAATTCAATTTGGGCTTGTCAGTGCCGAAACTCATGCTGACACTTGCATCACTTGCCAAAATCGATTCTTGTTTTTGCGAAAGTGGTCCCATATATGTTTCGGTCCGCTGCTAGCGCTCGTTTTGGTCTGCTGCTATCGCTACTGTACTCAGTCTATTCGGTGCTCGCACGCAACCACCAATTTTCTTATATCAAAAACAGGGAAGTGGAGATTGTGGAAAATTTTCCGGACCTTTTTGGACAGCCCACAACAGGTATGTAGTGTAATCACAAGCTGGTTTTTGCAGCTGTTTGTATGCATGATGCTGCGACTCACGATCCGTTCTGCTAGCTCGTGCCCCGATGCCAATGCGCGTTCAGCGGTGTGTGCTATTGTGAGCTTGAAGTGCTCACATTTGATAGCATCACGTTATGAGATTCCTACCGTATCTATTTCGTAGCCATCGCGTTGGTGAATGGTTGGAGCGGCAATATTAAGGATATTCTGGTGGATGCACAGCAGGACGCACCTATACACCTCTTTCAAAACTTGCCACCGGAACATATCGGCAAGTACACTTTTCTGGCTAGCCGCCATAGGTATCACAAGAGCATGTCGGGGTTTCACCTTTTCTATTCTAGCACTTTCGGTTCATCACAAGAAGCCTATAACTGTGTCTGTGTAAAAAGTTTTTGTCTCTAGCGTTTGACCATCTTCCGATGTTTGTTGCTGTATGCCATGTAAAGGGGGGTCCGGGAGTCCCTCAAGTGATCTGCGATCACTTTTTACCCGGACCTACCCACATCTATGATGTAAATAAAACAAACTTCAAACTTCAAACTCAGAAGTCTTTCCAGGACCTTGCCTCAAAAAGCCACTGCCTCATCTTGCCTTACCTTCCATGCGCAGAGGTCGGCACTGTCAAACTGGTCGGTATTTGGGAATTTCTTGATGCCTGCTTAGCCACAGACGCCCGGTACTTCGTTCGCTTGGGGAGCACTGAGATAGTTTGCTTCATCTAGATTCTTGCCGTAGAATTGGGCAAGGCCCTAAAGGCGACTCAGAGGCCGCCGTAATCACCCGTAACTGTCATCACTCGGCAGCATCGACAAAGTGCGAGCGCGTAGGTGTCATTCAAGAGGGCGTACATGCATCTAGGTGTAAGCTGCTTTCGGTTCACACAACGAGGCTCCTCTCTTCGGGACTGTCCTTTCAGCTGTCCTTTTAGCACAGGCTTTTAGCTTTTACTGTCGCCACGGTTGCGCAAATAGGATGTGTGGTGTTCGAGGTATAGACTCGCAAGAATGTCTCTACACTGAGTTTGCGGTTGCCGACTATCCGATTCGGGTGATTATTTTTGGATGCAGTTGAAGCCCGCTTGCGGTTGTTGCTGTCGCTTATGTGATGCTTAAAACACAGTGTGGCTGAGGTCACTGCAGCCATCTTTACAGAATTGGCACCATACTATTCTAGACAGAGGCGTCGGTTTTGGGATGTTGAAACCACTGTGTGGCCGAGGTCCACCCAGCAACTTGCACAGAATTGGCGCCCTGTTGTTTCAGTCTGTTTCGCTGCTCGTCTTTCTGTACCTGCGCGGGCTCGCCTTCAGGCCATGTAGGCAAGTCCACCTGCCTGATATGTCCGTCGTCACGGTAGTTTGCGGTGTGGCTTTGCTACATGGTACCCTAACTTCTGTGCCTAGTCAGCACTACTGCAAGTTAAATGCGGTTCTGCTATTCGCAAATTCTTCTTTATCGAATTACACATGGAATAGAAGGAACTCCGCAATGGATGAGCTAGGTTAATTTACATAGCCTTCGTTTTTTTAACGTGTCAGGTGCTGATATTCCACAGTGCAAATGCAGTTTTCAATTTCACCTGCCCTCCGTACGGCCGCTTCAGCCGCGACCGAACCCACCATCTTCGAATATGCAGCCCAACACCACAGCTGCAATGCAATTGCGGCGGGTGAATGTGCTGTTCAAACCGCACTTCTATTCTGCTCGAGGATAATGCCTCCCTTACCTATAGCTTTTTACACGTTGTGAAATGAAAGATGCAGAACTTTGGTCTCAGTCTTTGCCATACTGTTATCCTGCACCACGGATCTCCGATGGGCACTGGGCCTGTTTGAAATGCTCGCACAAGAGTTGTAGCCCTAGTACCAGCAGCTCATGCTGACTGCCGTCCCGATGGTTGGCCGTCAATTTTCGGCAAAGCTCACGTTTCTGCCGGATGTGCCAGCGCCCAAATGCGTGCAAGCGAGCAGCAAAGGCACCTCTACCGAGTTTTCCGCCTCTTCCACTGCGCTTCTACTTCCGATTTCTAGGCCAGTTGGACTCTTGTTTCGTAACGCCTGAAGGCAGCAGATATGTTTTTGTGGCAGCAGGTCAATTCTTAATGTGGCTGGATGCATTACGCGTCCAAGACAGGTTTTCCTGGCACGACGTGGTACGTGTGCAGTCAACTTGTACTTCCATAATACACTCACCACCAAAGGACCACAGCAGCTGTATCCTGGTCCAGCAGTTCAAACAAACCACGCTCGTTTTCTGCATTCAGCACTCTATTACGTCGTGACGTCTGTCAAACAAAAAGCCTACAGAATAATGGCATTATGGAATATGCTAAAGGCAATCGTGAGAGACAGGCTTGCCTGTTAGCCGCGTCTAACCGAAACGAACCGCGATAGATTCGTGCCTACTGGCGCTTTGGTATTCAACAGTTCTGCTCACTACAAAGTAACGATCATTACGTTTTCGGATATGATCATGTTTTTTTTTAATTCCGCCATAGCACCTGATACCAATGAGCCCCGAACACAGTACAACAGATCGACTTAGGTGGGAAGTTCTTAGACACCTTTAAAAGTAAGGTTCTCTATATGGCAGATAAAAATTCGTTTTCGGTGTATTGTGTGTCCTGGAAAAACTACTACAGGGCTTCATATATCGTCTTTTAAAAGTCAAGATGCCTTAGAGGAAGTCTTTACCTGGACAAAGAGTGCAAAGCTACTGACAGGTCAGATTAAAAAATAAACACAGCCATGTTCTCAAAAGTGAGCTAGAGGCTGTGGTCCATGTTAGAAAGAAATTAATATAGGAAATCTACTTTTGCTAAAAAGATTAAAAACTCTTTTTAAAGGTAATATTTGACGTCACCAAGGAAGAAGGCCGAGTGAGCAGGTATTTGATTAATGTTTGGTTTTATTTGGATTTATTGGGGTTTAACGTCCCAAAGCTACTAATGCTATGAGGGACGACGTAGTAAAGGGCTCCGGAAATTTCGAACAACTGGAGTTTTTAACGTGCATTGACACTGCATAGTACACGGGCCTCTAGAACTTCGCCTTCATCGAAATTCGACCGCTGCGGACGGCATCGAACCCGCGTCATTCGGGTCAGCAGCTTATCGCCATAATCACTAAGCCATCGCGGCGGCTTTGATTTATGTACAAGTCTAGAAAGTGACGCCGCCTTTCTAGTTAGTCTCCGACACATGATAAAAACATAGATAAAAGTGAGCCGCTAACCGCATCTGGGGCAATCTCGGCCCAGCGCGGGCTGAGGAAGTTCAAGTGCTAGAGTTTATTGACAAGCGCAGGTGCTCAAGACGTGAGGCACTTGCAGTCATCAAAGATAGGACATCTGGCTATGCAAGAGTGGCAGCGCGGCATGCAACCGTTGTGGATTCCTCCTTGTCGCAAGCAACTGCTGCGGCGGTGGAGAAATCAATGGCGAGTGCCATGGATCGTATAGCCGAAAATCTGTCCGCGTGCATTTCGCAGGTCATGGAATTCCAGATGTCCGCTTTTTTGCAAGCTTCTACTGCTCCTCTTTGTGGCACAATCACTTCTCCGAATGTTACACCTCCACTACCTTCTGTGCCCGTGGCTTCCAATCCTCTGAGTCAGATTCAATCGCAGCCTTCGTCTATTCCTCCAACCAGTTATCCACATCAGAGTGCGACAGAAATCTCATCTGAAGAGGGCGTTGACATGGAGACTGAGGTGCGAGCTCAAAAGCGCAGTGCGTCTCCGTTAGGTTTTGCTGGTCCGTCTTGCTCTCAGACAAAGACCAAAAAGAATCATCCTAAATCTGCACCGAAAGGCAGTATTTTGCAACAGGCGGTCTCCGCTGCGGCACTTTCGGCGACATAGGGTCGTTGAAGGTGTTTTAGTGGAACTGCCGGTGAATTCTTGGCGCTTCAACAGATTTACTTTGTTTAATCAGTAAATTAAGTCCAGATTTAATTAGTCTTGAGGAAACGTGGCTCACTAAGGATTATAGGCACAATTTACAAAATTATCGTTCTTTCAGGCTCGACCGGCCCGCAAGAGCTGGTAGCTTGCTTTTGCTCCTTATCCACAAAATTTTGCCACACGGCAACTGTGTCATTTCAATATATATACAGGCAGTGCGAAATTCTGGCTCTTGATCTTAATATTCCTGCATATCAGCCACACACTCTGGCTAATGTATATTTTCCAACAGGTGTGCATGACATTCGGCTCTTGACACGTTTTTATCTAGTTGCAGGAAACAAGTTTTAATTGTTGGAGACTTCAACTCGTATCATGTTTCGTGGGGTTTCGAACAGGTCGCTGCGGTACGCTATTATGGGACTCGGCTTGTGTAAATAACCTTATCTGTTTAAATTCGGGTCTCCCCACATTTTTCCGTGGTCAGTCTCGCTCAGCGTTAGACCATAGTGATCACCTTCCGATCAGTTTCCAACTTATGTGCCAGTTGACCTCCCCTAGCAGCACTCTGCGCACATTCATAAATTACGGCAGTTTTAAAAATGTCCTCAGAGCAGACCTTCAGGAATTATCTCATACCAACAATGGAGACACTGCCATCCGCATTTGTTCAATTTTAGATGGAGCTCGTAAAAAATCAGAGTTCTTGGTCCAGGCACATAGGGGAACATCGCCATGTCTTTGGTGGAACAGAGAATGCACTCGAGATTATAGGCGCCGAAAGGCTACTTGGAAGAAACTTCACAATCAGTGTCCCAAAAACTGGATCAATTATAAGTTCGTTGCAGCTACGTTTAGGTTTGGTTTGGTTTATGGGGTTTAAAGTCCCAAAGCGACTAAGGCTATGAGAGACGCCGTAGTGAAGGGCTCCGGAAATTTCGATCACCTAAGGTTCTTTAACGTGCACTGACATCGCACAGTACACGGGCCTCTAAGCGCACCGTATGGTGGTGGTGGAAAACGTTTATTTGCTCTATTTTACAATAATTTTTTGCGGCTTCAGATGGAGTCTTCCATCTTATCATTAGGGTCAGTTCCCCTAGTCCAGGGCTCCGCTGAGGGTAGCTGCCCTGCGTGCACGCCTTACTAGTCCTTGTTGGACTTTCAGGATGTCGCTGGATAGCATACTCTCCCACTGTTCCGCTCTCGGGTTTTGAATTATGGGTAGCTTGTCTATTTTCTGGCAAGCCCATGTGGTATGGTATAATGTTGGTTTGTCTCCACACCACGGGCACTCGCTCTTGTACTGTGTGGAGTAGATTTTACTTAGGATGTTAAGGCACGGGAATGTTCCCGTTTGTAACTGTCGCCATGCTATGGCGTCTTCTCTATTGAGTTTGTGTGGGGGCGGGTATTTTCGTCTGATCCCTCTGTAGTAGTTAAGAATGTCTGTAAAGCTTTGGGCTACCGGCTCGGGTTCCTCAGTGGGGTCGGGAATGTTGGATGCTCGGTTTGTTGCGTACCCTCGAGCTATCCTGTCCACCTCCTGATTTCCCGTAATGTCGGTATGTCCCGGCACCCAAACTATTGTGTGTTTGGCCTGGTTGTTTTCTGTTTTGCCACTTGAGCGGAAAGTGCCGAGCGCGCTGTGGCTGATTCTGCCGTTTAGGTAGTTGCGGCATGCAGCTTGTGAGTCAGTGAGTATTGTTAAGGACCTGTTGGATCGGTATCCCTCCGCCGCCGCTAGAGCCACGGCTGCCTCTTCGGCCTCGACTACCGTACAATTTCGGACTGACACGCTGGTAATTTCTTTTAGTTCCGAATTGATAACTGTTGCCACTTTGCTTTTCTTGTGGTTTCTGTTACCAGTGCATGCAGCGGCGTCTACGTACACAGTGCGGTTTCTAGTTGCCAGTGTTCTTTGTACGTACTCTGCTCTTGCTTCTCTTCGCACCATGTGTAGGTTCGGGTCCATATTCCTTGGCATCGGTGCTACTTTGATGGTGTTTCTGTATTCGTCTGGTATCGTCTCCGTGGTTTGTGTCTTCTTTATTGTAGCTTCACCGCGGTATCTGCTGAGGAGTCTTCTGCCCGTTGCCAATAGTTTTAGTCTTTCGATTTGTGCTGTTATTTTCGCTTCTTGGAATTCTTCGAGATTGTTGTGTAGCCCCAGAGCCAGTAGTTTGTCGGTTGATGTTGATTGTGGTAGGTGAAGCGCCGTCTTGAGGGCTTTCCTTGGGATTGCGTCCGCTTGTTGCATTTCGCATTTTGTGCAGTGGTAGTATGTTACTCTGCTTACCACCAGACTGTGACCAGCTGCAGCCTGTCTGCCTCTTTCATGCCATGTCTTTTCCTCGAGATCCTTGCTATCATGCGAGCTACTTGGTTGGTTGCTGTTTTAAGTATCTTTAGGGTGTGGATGCACCTTTGGTTCGATTTTATCCACATTCCTAATATCCTGTTGAGTGTTTTTTCCGGGATTAGTTGTCCCTCGAGTCGGACGTTTAGCCTCAGGTTTTCTTCCTCGGGGACAGTACGGTTCTTCTTGCCTCGCCATACTCTTAGGAGCTCGGACTTCTCTGTCGAGCAGGCTGGTCCTCTTGCCTTGACATAATCTTCTACGCATGTCGCGGCCCCTTGTAGTCTTTCTTCCTTTTCCCCGAGTGAGCCTTTGGTTACACATACGGTGATGTCGTCGGCATACATTGCGTGTCGTATGTTTTTGATTTGCTGTAGTTGTTGGGCTAGCCCGATCATGGCAACGTTGAAAAGGATGGGTGAAATAACCGATCCTTGCGGCGTGCCTTTGTTCGGGGTGTTGAAGTTTTCTGATCTTAGCTCTCCCAGGCCGATTGTTGCGGTTCTGTTGGACAAAAATGCCCTGACGTAGCTGTGTATTTTCGCGCCGCAGTTCAAGTTGTCTAGCCCTGTCATGATGGCTTCGTGGCTTACGTTATCAAAGGCGCCTTTGATGTCCAGTGCCATGATGATGTGTTCTCTGTTGAGCTGGGTGTTGCTCAGTACTTCTCTGATTTGTAGGAGCACGTCCTGGGTTGAAAGCCTGGTTCTGAAGCCGAACATGCTGTGGGGGTAAAGTTCGTTTTCTTCAGTATAGTTTTGTAGCCTTCTCGTGACCACTCTCTCGTAGATTTTGCCTAGGCATGATGTAAGAACGATTGGTCTGAGGTTTTCTACTTGAAGTTTCTTGCCTGGTTTCGGGATCATGATGACTTCCGCGTGTTTCTATTCTTCTGGTACGGTTCCCGCTTGCCATTGCCTATTGAGGCATTCGGTTAGCTTTTCGATTTGTTTCATTTTCATTTTCATTTCATTTTAATGCCTTAAAGACTCACGGGGGGTATTACATAAGGGGTGGGTAACAACAGTCAAATGAACAAATGTTATGTTGAAAAATGGTTGGTAACAGCTTCGGAGAATGTGGATGGGCAAGAGATGGTAGCGATGTCATTGGAGAGGTCGTTCCGGTCTACAGAAACACGGTGAAAAAAGAAGCGGCACAGGTAACAGTACGGGCACGGGGGCAAAACACTTGGAAAGGATGACGAATGTGGTGGAATATGCCGGCTGGTGGGGCAATGTAGGGAGCGCAGCGCAGCGAACTATGGAAAAATTTATGGTATAGGCAGAGGCTAGAAATACGACGACGAAGTGAGAGGGGCGCTAAACTGGATTATGCTTTTAAAGATGTCACACTGATGTCGTACGAATAGGAGGAATGAATGAATCTGGCTGCTCTGTTTTGAAGTGACTCGAGCGCATTGATAAGGTAAACTTGATGAGGGTTCCAAACTGGCGATGCGTAATCTAACTTTGACCTGAAAAGAGATTTATATGCTAGTAATTTTACCTGTTGTGGGGCGTGGCGAAGATGACGTCGTAAGAATCCGAGAGTTTTATTAGCCGAGGAAATGATGTTAGTAACGTGTGTAGCCCATGATAAGTTGTTACACACCGTGACGCCTAAGTATTTGTATGTTGAAACGGGCTGCAGGTGAACGTTAGCGACTACATATGGGAAATCAAGCGGGTTACGGCGGCGGTGGAAGGACAAATCTACACTAAAAATATCTAGGCCCTGTTGATGCCAAACCAGGAGAAACATCTCATAATGCTATTTGAATGGGTCCTGCTAATATGCTTTCTACTGCGAAAAGCAACAAGGCAACGAGGCTCGTTTCTTAGGCGTCTAGCGCTATGATTGTATCACCTCTTGCGCTCTGATTCTGTGTAAGATAAGAAGCATGCATCTCCTTACCTTTCTAAACATTACACTTATTGGGGGTGCTGCAAGGGTTGTATATATACACGTGATAAGCAAACACCCTTGGGGGTTACTACGTCAATGACGGTACGTTTTAAAGTGAGGCTGTTGTGTATTTAAAACTAATATAATACAAGGGACTAGCTTTCTTATTTTATGTAACAGATGGTGGCGTTTCTTATTCACTGTTTATGACATTGTTTGCTGATATATATGCTAAGTGCTAACCATTAAGGTTTTCAAAAATAAAAAAGATATAAAGAGCCATCGATCCATTCTGTGCGCGGAACGAACAAGCACTCGCCAGAACAAGCTGTAGGATGCCATTTAAAGACAACTTCAGCAGTATCTAGCTGCTTCATGAAAGTAAACAAGAAATAAATGTGACAGCAAGCTTAGGCGACCTAACTTTGTTTACAACAGAAGCTGTATTAAGGTATTACTAACAAACAGGCAAACGCTTTTACAGAAATTTTGTGTAGCTTGCTTCGGTCTAGTGCAAAAAAAAACTCCTCGTGAGCAGACAGTCCATACGGCCTCCGAACTGTCAGCCAAGCACTTCCAGAACATATGCATCTATTTAGAGGATTAGTGTTTTGTGTTGCCTTTCCACTGATGCTCCCATGACGAAGACAATGCGTTTATGATAAGCTGTAGAGCGTCTTAGCCGCCAAGATAACATAGAGAGTAATGATGTTGGTCGCTCTTTTTGCGAGGTGATATGTTCTACATTGCTGGTTGACCCCTTCAGGAATTAATTCTGCTCAAAGCATAGGGTCAACGCTGACGGCATTGAATAACCTGGCACATGTGCTGGGATCGTGGAAATATGGTTGCGCTAATTCTTAGCTAGAATTAGGACCCCTTTCTAGCAGAAACACTCTTCATCAACTTCGTCTTCTCCTTTCACTTCTCAGCTGGACGTTTTCTGGTTGCAACAATAGATGACGGCGAGTTAAGCGATTTTTGTGACCCTGCATGGATGCATTATTTTGACATCATAAAAGATGACTTACATTATCAAACACCCGTATAAGAGATGCGTTTACAATATGTAAATTTAAGAAAAGAGGCATGCGAAATCATACATCAACTTTCGCTGTCTGTTGATTCTTGCCAGGAACGAGCTCGGTTCGGGTTCTGAAACCGGCTTCGAAGGAAGAACCGGTGTAAGTACAACGCGAAAGCCTTGCAGGTATATCCACCAAAGTCGTTGGTTCCTTAACAACGGAAGCGTAGCACTGGTCTGCTTGAACACGTACGCTTGCGTAGTCCTTGTTGGGGTGGATCAATGTCAGCTCGTACCTGCACGTAAGTTGAAATTTGTGGCTTTCAGTACCCTAAAGAGGAACCATAAAGAATTCTGTTTGGAAAGCGGCGCATTACAGCTGGCACGAATAAATGTGCTGCCCTATAAATGATATTCCCTGTTCCTTACCTCAAGCCCGGCAAGGAACACGAGTAATAACGCATTCATTTTAGCTTACATTTCGAACATTCACAACAAAATGGAAAAAATCGAATGCGCGCTACCTATAGCATAGCTTGTCTGTAGAGTGCCAGGAACGGCAGAAAAATAGCTTACTTGTTTTGTAACCTTGTTAGAAGTTGAGAATGCCGGAAAATCAAGGAGATGTACAGCTTAGTTTACTCCAGTCATGGCATTTTTGCCGAACTCCTGCGCCTTGCTGCACTATCTGCGGAAGTTACCGAAGGCCACTATTATTATTTTAAGAAATGAAGGGTATGGTATGCAGGTATCATAGATGAAGTACGATATCGAAAACCTGTCCTCCCCCCCCCCCCCCATTCGTGATTCAACGCGGCCAATCATCTGATAAAATAATCTTTTCGCCCGACCTGAGACAGATCTATATCACCTGAGCTACGTCCTGACATTCCTTAAAAACGCCGGCCCGCAGCTGAAGTAAAAAAAAAAATGCATTCTTGCTACCCGTGAGCTCGCAGTTTGAGGACCCGTGTCGAAAGATGCTCTACGCCCTGACCGCGCCAAACTACGTGCCGTGACTGCGTTTCCCAAACTTTACCTTACTAAAACACTGAGCACCTACCTAGGCTCTGCTCTTAATTTAGGCGTTTTACTCGCAACTTTACGTCAGTTGTTGCACTTTTGAATCAGGTTCTCTGTAGCAATGTCGATTTTTCGGCACGGTCAATAGCATGTGACGACACCTACAACATCTCACAACGTCTCCTAACGGTAACTACGAAGTTGAGCCATTTCGACTCAGCAAACCCGACTGAAGCCCACAACGATGCCAGAGCTGCCGGCCTCAGTGCAGTGCTCGCCCGGCGCAAATGTAGATTCGACGAATACATAGTTGCATAAGCCAGCCGCGCGCTTACCAAAGGTGGTTCCAGCAACTCTGTAATGGAAAAAGAGCGCCTCGCCATTCTATGGCTACTAAGCAAGTTTCGCCCTTACGTGTATGGCCGTCCTTTAGAGGTCGTTACTGATCATTATGCACTTTGTTGGCTTTATTTATTGACAGATCCTTCTGGCTGCCTGGCCCGATGGCCGCTCAGTCGAATGACACCCAATTCGTCGACCGGTCGGGCCGCCGGCGACAGGACGCCGATGGCTTGTCTGGCTTCCCGGTGCCTGTTGAAATTTCCAGCCTACGTGAAGACGAGACCCCTGCGCCGTCTCTAGAAATCCTTTACCTGCCTTCTCAGCAGCTCAAAGATCCTTGTATTAGGGCTCTTTTCAACTTTCTCTCCTATCCACAGCGGTTACAGAGTCGCCAGCCCTGCTCCGTCTCGCTTTTCATTGATTGCCGCAAGTTACTTTATTTGACGAATATTGCTCCCCATAATTGCTCGACATCTACAGTCTCGCATTGGGTCATGTTTCACGCTGACTTGCAATCCGGTTACCCAGGCCTTTTTCAAACGTACATGCTCGTCTGCCTCCGATACTCCTGGCGTGGCATGTACAACTTCGTTTTGAAGTGCATAGGTTCGTGCCTCTTCTGCCAACGCCGCTAACCCCTCCGCCTCGCCCTTTTTACCGTATTGACAGTGATATATATGGGTCTTTTAGGCATGAGGCTATTGGTAAACGGTAGGTTATTGTTGCCGTTGATCACCTCATGAGGTATGCCGAGACAGCCGCGTTCCCTAGTTCGAGAGCCCAAGATTTGACATCCTTGCTACTGCGGAGGTGCACCCTTAGGTACAGTGGTCCTCATGAACTGCTCAGCGACAACATTCTCATTCCGCGACATGATATCTGCCGCACTCTAAATACCCTTTTCTGCTCAGTTTTTGCTAATTAGCCTGAGGGCAAGTTACCATACTTCCTTCCCTTGGATCACCCATCAATGCTAGAGAATTTGTATAATCCTAATGAAATTATGAAAATTATAGGGCAGTTTATAGGAAACTTATAAGCTCGAAAGTCCAAAAAAATATTAAAAACATTGTTAGTGTCATCTTGTGCAACCTTTTTCAACAATCTTTATCATCTGGTGTGCTCCCACAAGTCTGGAAAATTGGTAAGATCGTCCCAGTCCCCCCCAAAAATGTTAATCTTTTTGGTGTAAAAACTACCGGCCTAATTCTCTCACAAGCATCTGTTCAAAACCAATGGAACATGTTATTTACTGTTACATCATCAAATTTCTAGTATTGGGCAACTTTCTCGCCCTAACCAATGTTTTCTTCAAAGAACTTTCTGTGATTCGCAATTAGCCGTTTTTATCCACAACATTAGTTCGCATCTTGCCTTAAACATTCTTTTTAACACGCTCATTCTTGACTTTGAAAAGCCTTAGGTAAAGTACCGCACAAAACATTACTGCTAAAACTCTCGCGTTTAAACCTTAATTATTTGGTAACAAAGCGGCTCCAAAATTCTTTGACTAACAGAGCAGTTTCTGTACGCTAAGAAATATCGTCACTCGTTCTTGGTTAGCTCAGGTATTCTTCAAGGCACAGTGCTCGGACCCTTGGTTTTTCTCGTTTACAACGTTACCTCTGATATCCTACTATTCGCAGATGACTGCGTAATTTCTCGCCCGATTTCTACAAGTACTGACGTCGTCGCCCTTCAACAAGATCTCACCCGAACCGAAACTTGCTGCACGCATTGGTTAATGTCCCTTATTATAATGTATCTTAATAATAGCAACTCGCACATTCCTTCTCAACACCTTTTCGGCTCTGAAGTGTTCTCCGTTACCACCTCTAAGTATTTCTGCATTACTTTAAATCATACCCTAACATAGTCTTCCCATATCACGAACATCGCTAATGACACTAGCACCGCATTTGGCTTGCTACGTCGCATCATTTCGCTGCGCCTTTCATCAATTTATTAGCTTACCAAATTTTCGACCGACCTAAATGAACATTGGATTCAGCAGTATGGGACACTGATCAGTCAAACCTCCCACTAACGCTAGAAAAACTGCAAAATCGCGCTAAGAGCTTCATTTATTGTGAATACTAATATTTTACAAGTGTGTTTTCTCTGAAATCCAGGGCCTGTTTGCGTAATCTTCAAACTAGCAGAAAAAATATCTCCATTATGCTTGTCCCATATGTTTTACATTCATCTTTTGGAGCATCAATCATATCAGCAGCACGCCGTCTTTACGGCCACATTGACCCAAAAAGACAGTGCACCCTCCCCTGCAAGAGCTACGTCTCATTTCAGATCTTTTTTTTTTTGTCAAATCATCTCGACACTGGAATGATCTGCCGCAAGAAGCCGCACACCTTACCAACCTCATCGAATTCAAGATGATCGAAGCCATCATCCTGTTGTCGGTCATGCCCATCCCTTATGTAATTCCCCATGACCGGGGTCTTTGTTGTAATAAATAAGTAAATAGACAGAGGCCGCGTCTTCCTATATGACGTTATCAATACTCAGCTCCGTGATTGTAGTCATCCATCGGACTTGCACTGCTTACCACCCTAAGAGCAATGGCGTCACTGAAAGCTTTAACCGCAATATGGGTGACATGCATGGCTCTGTACGTCAGTTTGAGCCACACGAAATGGGACCGGATTCTCCCCTCTATTACGATCGCGCAAAATACGATTACACCGACTAAACCGTGGTTTTCTCCTTTCTTCCTTATCTATGCCCGTCATCCCTCCGTTCCCATCGATACTATTCTCCCCTAACACCCTCACTTATTTGAATGCGCCAGACACGACGACCATTGTCACCAGAACACATGGTCGCTAAGTATAAATCCCTAAAAAAAGAACACGCCACGACGAAGTTAGACATGCCCAGCATTTGCCACTCGCCTCTCTTGCGTGGCTTTGTATACGTCCTCGTACTCCTGGCCTCTCCGGGAAATATCTCGCTAAAATATCAAGACTCTTATCGCATATTGAAGCGAACATCTCCTGTCAGCTATATTGTTGAGCCACTCAAATACACATCGTGGGGAACCGAAGCTTACGGCTCTGTGACCGCGTGCTGGCTGGAGACCACACTTGTCCAACTGAAGGTTGGAGTCGCGTGCTGTGATGTGTGCCAGTGATGGCAGCTGATAGCTACAAATCATTGCAGCTATTAAACAAAATAACTTGTCCCGCGACCTCGAGAGTTTTGTCCCCCATAGTAATGTCCAGCGCCTCAAGCCCTACTATTATGATTCCACTCTCCTGTCGCCCCTTAAACCGCCAGAATTGCTGCTTTTCTGCCCGGGCGCCATCTCGAACGGTTGTTGGCCCTGCTGCGGTTCCGAAGCGGCTCAAAATAGTATCCACCTTGCAACTGGAATCAACTGCCAAGTGATGTTGTTGAGGTGGTTGATGTAGGAAAAGTTGCGTTGGATGTGGAGGCACTTTTGCACGAAAAAGTGGAAATTTCTTATTATGTTTCTCCGATTTTAATTATTTTATTGACAGTTGTACTTGCAACAGTATTTTTAATAAACTTCCCTCCCTTCTGTGACCCTCTCCAGGGAGTTATGAATAAAAACATAGTAGAACTTAGGCGGGAGGGATCTCTTTTTGCATTGCATTGTAGACTGAAGGATGGTTAACGTTATTTCAAGGTAAAACAAATAACTGTCTGTATCTGCAAAGCAATGCGCTAAGAGAGCCGCAGGCCGATAAAGCGACCCACTAATTCCTTCACTTGCTAACCTTAAGTCGGAACTAATTATTCCCTCAAGCTTCTGTCGAGTTTTCTTTGCCCGGCGTTTCGCTTCTCTTCCTTAGGAGTGGAGACGGGGAAGGCTGCAGGAGCCATGTGGAGAAAGGTGATTCCCCTTAAACGCCAGCAGCCATGGTCGGTAGGCGGAGGTATAAAACTGGCGCCGACGCCGCCGTTATAGAGTTTTCAATTTCATGGCCCTCCTAATGCTAGCACATTAACGTTTTCTGGGCGATCAGGTAATTGACGCGAAAATATTGCGAAAGAAGTTGGACTTAGTCCTGATGATTGTTCATCGTTATACTCTAAGAGGCTAAATATTCGGACAGAAAATTTTTTTACGCTGAAAATAGGAGGTGGTAAGGTGCTGGTTGCTCGGTGTCGTCTGTGAAGCATGCAGATGAGGTGAGGAAGTGGACGATGGTGACGGCGTGTTGGAGGTCGGAAGCCTAGCCAGCGGACGGGGTGCGGAGGTTGCTGGCGGACAGCGTTTCTGGAGGATGACGGTAGGCGGTAGCGAGGAGGCATTCTGGATTGAGGTTCACGGTGGGCGAATGATAACCCCTAGCTAGCAAAGGGGTGCGATCGGGATCTTGTTTGTTGGAGGCGTTCCTCTGCGAAGCAAGAAATAATCAACACCACCTTCGCATTGTCACAATAGCCTTGCTTTCGCTGCAAAACAATGTGCTGTGTTGTGTTAGGTTTAATGTCACATTGGCAGCTAAGGCCAAGCAGAAGGTATGGAAAAGTTTTCTGCAGAATTTTATAAAGTGAAAAGCACACGGTCGTGTAGACGGTCGTGTACACGGCCCAGTGACGATGATCGAGGGACATTTTAGAAGTGGGCACTTGTAAAATCTTTCTAAAGGGTCTGTTAACCTGAGTGCCCATACTTGACTGGGCAAGGATCTTGGGCCCTCAGCAAATCAAATAAAGACCTCAGCCTTTCCTAAGGAGTGGGAAAGTAGCTGAGGTGTATTTTAAAATTAAGCGGAGCCTGGGTACGGACTCACACTTTTTCAAGAAAAGCTCCCCTCTTATGAAACTAAAAAGATACGATGTGTCAAAAATTTGCGGAAGAACGTACTCATGATCCGTAAATTATTTTTATCCGCGAAATCTACGAATTAAACTCTCCCCTGCTATTGCCATAACCTATGCCATAGTCACTCACCACCTGGTCTTCAGCTTGCTTCTTGCTTACATTCGCATTTAAGTCGCCCATCAGTACAGTGTACAGTGATTTTGGTCTGTTAATAGCCGATTCCACGTCTTCATAGAAGCTTTCAACGATTTGGTGGAAGTGGACGTGAAAGAGCGCTAATAGTGAGACTAAAATTAAAATAAACTTCATACTGGGCGCTCACCCTGGCACCGTAGAGGATGTGGAAGTACTCGGAAAGGTCCGTTGTAGCGACCACAGAATGGTAAGGTCTTGTATTAGTTTAGATTCGAAAAGGGAACGGGGGAAATTAGTGAAGCGCAAATTTATTAATGCGTTAGCATTAAGATAGAAAGTACAGGAATCCATGATTTTGCTGCATAACAGAGATTCGGCTTTAACGGAAGAAGATGACCGCAATGTTGAACCAATAAACGATCGTCTCGCAGCTATCATTACGGAGTGTGCTGTATAAGTAGGCAAAAGCATAGTTTGACAGGACACAGGAAAGCTATCTCAGGAGACTAAACATCTTCTTAAGAAACACCAAAGCATGAGGACGTCTCACTCCACAGACAGAATAGAACTAGTAGAGCTGTCGAAGCTAATAAATAAGCGCAAGGTAGCCGACATCAGAAAGTTTAACACGGAGAAAATATAGCATGCTCTAAAGAGCGGAGGTAGCCTAAAAGCAGTGAAGAGAAAACTGGGCGTAGGTAAAAAACAGATGTATGCGCTAAAGGACAAAGAGGACATTGTCATTAGCAATATGGATAAGATAGTTGAAGTAGCTGAAGAGTTCTACAGAAATCTATGCAGTAGCGAATATCATCATCAAGTTACTGAAAGAGGCCGTAGAGAACAGCAATGAGACATCCCGCCAATAACGAAGGATGAAGTAAAGAAAGCCTTAGGAGCAATTCAAAGGGGGATAGCAGCTGGTGATGATCAGATAACAGCAGGTTTATTGAAGGATAGAGGAGTTATTGTGCTCGAAAATCTATCGACTCTGTATGTACAGTGCCGTGTGACCTCGAGCGTACCTAGAGCTTGGAAAAACGCTAAAATTATCTTAATTCATCACAAAGGAGATGTCCAGCACTTGAAGAATTACAGACCGATCAGCTTATTTTCGGTTGCCTACAATGTATTTATTAAATTAATCGCTATTAGGATCAGGACAACCATAGACTTCATATAACGAAATGAACAGGCGGGATTCTGTAAAGGATACTCGACAATAGGCTACATTCACGCTATCAATCAGTTGACAGAAAAATCAGCAGAATATAACCAGCCATTCTATATACCGTTCATTGATTACGAGGAAGAATTCCACTCGGTTGAAACCTCACAATCGTTCAGGTACTGCAGAATCAGGGTGTAGAGTGTTAAGTGAAAATATTAGAAGATATTTATAACTATTGCACAGCTACCATAGTCCTCCATAAAGCCAGCAATAAAAATCCAATAAAGAAAGGTGTCAGGCAAGGAAACGGGGTCTCGCTTATGCTATTCACCGCCTGTTTACAGCAGGTATTCCCGGGCCTGAAATCGAAACAGTTCGGGATATGATTTAATGAAGTAACCTGCGATTCGCTGATTCGATAAGTCACTCAGGACATGAAGTGCAAAGCATGATGAATGAATTAGACAGGCAGAGCAGAACGGTGGCGCTAAAAATTAACATGCAGAAAACCAAAGTAATATTCAACAGTCTAGCAAGAGAACAGAAATTCGCAATTGATGGCACGGTGCTGGAAGTAGTAAGAGAATATGTCTATTTAAGGCAGGTAGCGACAGCTGATCCGGATCATTAGAGGGAAACCACAAGAGGAATAAGAATGAGGTGGGGCGCATATCTCAGGTTCTCTCAGATAATGAATGGCAGTTTACCAGTATCCCCCAAGACAAAAGTATACAACAGCTGTATCTTACCGGTACTCACCTATGGGGCAGAAACGTGGAGGCTAAAAAAGAGGGTTCAGCTTAAGTTAAGGACAACGCAGCGAGCTGTGGAAAGAAAAATGATGGCTATAACGTTAAGAGATCGGAAGCGGGCTGAGTGGGTGAAAGAACAAACGCGGGTTATTGACGTCCTAGTTGAAATCAAGAAGAAGGAGTGGGGCTTGGGCAGGGCATGTAATGCGAAGGCAAGATAACCGCTGGTCCTTAAGGGTAACGGAGTGGATACCAAGAGAAGGCAACCGTAGCAGAGGGTGGCAGAAAGTTAGATGGGCGAATGAGATTAAGAAATTTGCGGGGATACGGTGGCCACAACTGGCTATGGACAGGGTTGATTGGAGAGACATGGGAGAGTCCTTTGCCCTGCAGTGGGCGTAGTCAGACTGATGGTTATGATAATGATGCGTGAAGAATTGAATTATAACTTAGGTGCAGGACTCGGCGGAAAGATATGTATTTATTGTAAAATTTAATAAACAACTTTTCTTAGTTTTAATTGTTTTGAGTATGTGAACAAAATATGGTTCAGTGCGAGTTCCTCTCCACATCTTTCGCAAAAAGGTTTGTCATGTTTCGTCAGTAAGTAGTTATGAGGCAAGTGTGTATGTCCTACGAAAAATCGGCATAAATTTACTTCAATGAAACGTTGCTGGTGTGTGCGTGACTTCCATTCCCCCAAGGTGGGCTTTGTGAAGTGTAGTTTGTTGTTAAGTTCGTTATCCCACTCTTTCTGGCAATTTTTCTTCAATTTAATAGGTATCAACTTCATGCAGTCTTTATACGTTATGTTAAGATTTGTTTATTTCACCACTCTGAGCTCGTACAGCTGCTGAGGCCCACATCTTTCACAAAGAGGTTTGTCATGTTTCGTCAGTAAGTAGTTATGAGGCAAGTGTGTATGTCCTACGCAAAACCGACATAAATTTACTTCAATGAAACGTTGCTGGTGTGTGCGTGACTTTCATTCCCCCAAGGTGGGCTTTGTGAAGTGTAGTTTGTTGTTAAGTTCATTATCCTGCCAAGTTCATTATCCTGCCAATTTTTCTTCAATTTAATAGGTATTAACTTTACGCAGTCTTTAGACGTTATGTGAATATTTGTTTATTTCACCACTCTGAACTCGTACAGCAGCTGAGGCAACTCTCTCGTTACCCTTTATGCCGACGTGGCTCGGTACCAAGCAGAACCTTATTATATAATTTTGTGTTGTGGCTTTTTCGCTGTTGTGAGTGACACTGCCCACTGAAGGTTATACTGCGCTTTTTGACTATAGCGCTGCGAGCAGGATCAAGGAATCAGTTTAGATTATACTTTGATGGATGCTCTCGCGTGATATTTTGTCCACAGCAATACACACTGCATAACATTCGGCAGCAAAGATTCATACATAACATGGCAGTATTACTGTTTTTTTCCGATTTCCCTTGTACTACTGCAGTTCAGCACTTACGAAAGCGTGTTGTTTTGGAGCCATCTGTGTAAAATTCCACGCAGCTTGCATAGTTCTATTTCTTTCTTTCTCCCTTTGTTTCTTTCTTTCTTGTTTCCTCAGACACAGTCCAAGAGGGGGCCGAGGCTAAAGGCGACGGAGCGCCTGACAATGGCCCCGGCCCCCGTGCACAATGTACATAAAACAAAACTAGCATAACAAAGTTCGGTCAAACAGTCGTCCTAGGATCAGACAATGGGAAAACAAAGGTGGATATTTCTTGTCAGAATCACAGGGAATTAGAAACAATTTCAGTTTCTATACAACAGAGTGACGATACAAAATAAAACAGTAATTGAGTGGTACATCGGGAGCATAGTGAATATAGCATTAAAAGATTGCATACTTTGCACATTAGATTTGATTCAGCACATTCTACCCCATAAGGCGCAACGGTGAGATTCGTCGCCAAGCAAAGGCAATAGACCATATCACCATATCAAGTCATTCATCGAAAGAATAACATAACGCCTGTAATAAGCCCACCCCTCATGTAATACCCCAACTGGGGCATTTGAGGTATAATAAATAAATAAATAAATAAATAAATTTCTAAGATATGACAAGAGGAATGTGAGGTAGAACAAAGGTTACAAGTTTCAGAATAGTTACAGTAATGAAAATTTAATACCGCTGTTCACAAGAAAATTCTTAAAGGGGTAGAGACATCAAATTCCAAGGTTGTACAAAGACTGCCATACGTTTCCTTTGTATGTGAGGACCATAAGAGCGAAGTATTAAATTTAAGGGAGGTCTAGAACATATTTTAATTTCATTTTAAAGTTTGTGAAAATGCTCACTCTTGAAGTCTGAGCCATCGCTAGTGCATCAATGTGACGTAGGAACAGAGAAGAAAACACAAGCAAGTATTTCCTACGTCACTGCACAGTTTTCTGACGTACGGGACCAAGTTTTGCGGTTTCGCGGCCTATCAACCTTGGTTACGAGTGCTCACGAGTATTTTCTGCACGCTCGCGAATGCGATGGTGCTTTACGCCCGGCGTTGCCGCAGGCGATGTCGTTGCCGAAAGATCCACTTTTGCAGAGGCATATTGCCCGTGCTCTAATGTAGGAAGCATTCTCTAGTATCATGGATGTTATGTATTTTCTTGTGCGAACGTGAAGTACGCCGAGCATGCCGGCCGGCTGGCCAGCCTGGATCTCGTCGGCCGGCGTCATAAAAAGGAGCTAAAGTGTGTTCTTGACGTAAATAATAAACCCTGGGATAAGAAATGTGAAAAATATGTCATTTTTGAGGATCGCTGACGAATACTGAGCTGCTGGCAAAGGTAACGACTGTGATACGAGCAAACTTTTTGCCACAACCGCCTCGCAGCTGCCGCTGGCCCGACGTTGCGGTCCGGCTCGCCTGGCGCCCGATCGCTTCGCTGCTGAAGACGTCGTGGAGATTTACCATACTATTATTTTATTGTGAGATGATGCTGTTGACAGTAAAGCGATGTGTAGAGTAGGCCTTTTATTATAGCGCAGGCGACTTCCGAAGCGCCGGCCGCTGCGACTTCGATGCGGAAGAGGCTATAGGCCTAGCGACGACCACGGCAACCAGGCAGCAGAAGAGCTCGTCGCCCGGAGCGCCCGCGAGCGATGCCGTTGCCGAAAGCTCGAAACATAAGCAGGCATGCTTTGTCGCTGCTCGAGCAGTCTTTCTGAGGGACTGCTGTACGGCGGCGAAGTGCGACACCGGTTGCGGGCGGAGCTTGGGTAGAGCGGCGCAGCGATGCTCACCGCTCCGTGTCCCTGCTTGCAGTGAGGCGGCAGTTCGCAAGCGACGATCAGTGCGGCGCGTCGGCCAAGTGGCCATATGGCTTGATGAATGTTGCTGCGCGTACATTATTTTTCTAAATAATGATTGCACTTCGCGCTCTGAGCTCGCTACTTGTTTTTGGTCGGCGAATGTTTTCGCTCGGCCACCGATATGCCCAATTGGCACGTCGGCCAACGGGTCCCGTTTTGGTCGGCGGCGTTGTCACACTAGGACGACGCTTGGTCGTTGGGGCGTCGTCGTCGTCGTCGGTGCAGTGTGACTGGCTAGTCGGGGAACGACCAGGTTGTCCGACGCGACCGTCGGCGTCGCTGTCGCGTCGACCTCGGGGTCCCGTCGGCCTAGTGTGAACGCGCCTGAACTGCGCGCTGGTCCCAGGCTGCCCTAGTCGTCGCTAGGCCTAGGTGGTCTCGCTTCCGCAGTTGACGGCGCTTTGGAAGTCGACTGTGCTATAATAAAAGGCCTACTATTCACATCGCTTTAGTGCGAACTCGTCCCATAATAGAAGATAAGTTCGATTTCCACGACGCCTTCATCAACGGAGCTAGCAGACGAGCAGCGCGCACGAAGAAGCAGCGTCGAGCTGTCGGGATGGGACAACGTCGGCGTGAGGTCGGCGCTGTTGTCGGCAGAGTGTGAGACACGGGTCGGCCGACGGCTACTATCTCGGCGACGCGACGGCGATGCGCTCGTCAGGCGACGACCGGTGATCGGTCGGCGTCTGCGCAGTGGGACAGACGCGCCGACAGCACGAAAATCGCTGCCGCCGACCATCGCCAGACTGAAATCGGCCGATCGTCGGCGTAGTGTGAACGCGCCTTTACCATTTGACGTTGCCTACACGCTCGGCGTTCGCTGGCACAATCTGAGCTGCGTCGGGCCTGACGCCTGCCTCCTCTTCGGAATCGCTGGCCAGCGGATCAAAACGAAGTGGTTGTCGGGGTTCGAACCGCGGCGTCTTCTTCTTGGTCTGCGTCATCCCGCGATTCCTCATAATCGGTGTCTTCGCCGAAATAAAAATCTTGCCGACTCGGAGCTGTACGACTTGCCCTCCACCCGGCTCTCCGTGTTTACGCGCTCCACGTGCATGTCAAGCAGACGACATGCCTACACGACGTCACGGCTTTCCGGACCCACGTGACAACGCATTGGGCGCATTTGTTTTTCAGTCCCGGACTGTCCGGGACTACTTGCGGACTCGAGTCCGGTATTTGTTTTTCTCGGGCAGCCCGAAAGCTACGCCCACCTGCTTGCATCGCCATAGCAACGCGTTCGTTTTTAGCCTATGGCAGTCCGCGGGCTGCTTGGGGCTGCTGAGAAGGCAGCAGACGATAGCTGCGCGCCGCGCTGGCAGCCATATTAAGTTAGACTCCGTGTGCATTTTGAGTGCTTTTCGTGTCCCTGGAGATCGATATCATGCGTTAAACCTTCACATGAGCTCCGTAGCTCCTCTCTGAGCCATCGCAAGACTTTTTGTTCTTGCATCTTCGTTTATTTTCTTGAAATCCACCGCACACGGACGCGCGTTCGGAGCTGCGAGCGCGTATTGTTTGCTCGTGTCGTCAAGAGGTTCTTGTCCGCTTGTTTTGCCACATGCTGTCTGTACGCTTACCTGAAAGCATCGCAGGTGAACCACTCGTATACTGGAGCAGCTATAGAGCTTGTTGTCAACATTTTTGCGGAGGTTTTCGTCTATCCGCCTTTCCGCAACGAGTTGGGCTACTTTGTGCGAACTTCGCCGCAAGCAGTAGCGGCGAGCATACCTTCGAAGCTGAGTTCTGTAATGCACCTACGCTAAGCTGACAGTACAGTCTTTAAATCGACTCAGTATCATGATTGAGCGCACGGCGTTGCTTCGGCGTCGTAGTGGCCGTGGCTTGCATCGTCTGCTAGCAGATGACAGCGTCCTTGTACCGAGGGGGAGCCCGACTCTGGCGCCGTGTTCGAAAGCAGCCTATGGCAAGTAGGTCATGTGACCATGACGCTTTTCCTGTCCGAGCGGAAGCCGAGACCTGCCAGCAAGTAGTCCGGGACTGGAAAAACAAATGCGGCCATTGTCTGGTTTTTGACGTCATGAAAGAGCCTGGTAAAACCTGGCAACTACGAACCGAAACCGAAACTGCTGGGTACAAATAATACGATTATTAATTATATAATGCGAGTTCATGCTTCTAAGATGGTGTTCCATGCTCACTGAATCGCTACGCATTATTTACAACCCAGAGATACAACACAAAAATTTGGTGTCTCTACCCCTTTAAAGTATTTCTTAAAACAGTGTACACCTTTAGTCTATCTGCATCATACGTTTTCTCTTCAAAGCATTCGTTATTTGAAAAGATAATGCTTCCCTTCTGTAGTTAGTTCTAACTAGCGGCATTCTTTGTTTTGGATTTGGAATGCTGTATGAACTTGAACTATGCACTGCGGGAATATGCAGCCTATATCTATGGATCCACAGCAGTATTTTAAAATAGTGTACCAGGTCAGACTTCAACATATTATATTTGACAAATAATGGTTGTGTTCTCAGAGACTGCTTGTTTACATTGTAGTAAACAAGCAGTAAACAAACAAGTAGTATACGTAATTTTTTCTTTTGTAATACATTGAGCCTGTAATAATTAGAGTTTGTTGTCGTTCCCCGAGTCAGGATACCATTGCTTGTTCGGGAGTAAACTGGAGATTAGTACAGCGCCTGTTTTATGCGTTTGGGTATTAGATGTTGCACTTTGTAAATGCAGCCGATTGTACGAGACAGACTTGATTTAAGTTGATTAACATGAGTGTTCCATGAGAGGTCGGGGCAGAACCAAACACCTAAGAATTTTGTTCGGTAGCCTGTTCCAGTGAGTGCCCTTCAAATGTAATACTAACCGAGTTGCAGTCATGTTTACTTATTGACTTGAAAATTAAGTACTTTGATTTATATAGCCACCACCAGCACCACTACCGGAGCCACACGTGATGTCCTACAGCGATGCCCTGCGCCGACCTGCTCCCATGCCGCAAGAGTTTCGCCCAGTTGCCGGACCTCGAACATCCCACCGTTACGTGCGCCCCGTCGAGCAGCAGCAGAACCTGCGGCCTCCTATCAGCAAAGCGCACGTGTGGCGCACGCCCAACGACCGCCCGCTCTTCTACCACTGCGGGGAGCCTGGCCATATTCTGCGGCATTGCCCGTACCGGCGTATGGGTTTGAGAGGATTCCCGCCCGACGCGCCTCGACCTCGCTATGGCGAAAGACCGCAGGACATCGACGAGTACCTCGCCGCTCACGTGCTGCCCTCGGCCTCGCAGCAGCGCCAATCGCGATCGCCATCCCCGAGGCGCTTTGCTTCGCCCAGTCGACCCTCAACATCTGGTCAGTTCAGACGCACGTCCCCTCGCCGGGAATACTGAAGACGGCGTCCTCCGGGGGTAGGGCCGCCGCCACTGTACAGAGTCAACAGCCTCCACCCGATGATTCGACGCCCCTGCCCGGGGGGTGGCGACCCGATCCGACGACCTCTCCGACGACCTCTCCGACGACCTCACCGACGTGCTGCGAACGATTAGTTTCATCTGAAATTTTTGTTACCGCCGACAGTTATCAAGTGACCGCACTCGTCGATACCGGCGCTGATTTTTCTCTGATGAGCAGTCAACTCGCCACGACTCTCCGTAAGGTTCTGACGGCTTGGTGTGGACCCGTGATTCGCACCGCCAGTGGCCACGTAGTGACGCCGATCGGCGCCTGCACCTGCCGCATCCAGATCCGGGGTCTTACTTTCACTGGCTCCTTTGCCGTCTTACGTGACTGTTCTCAAAACCTCATTCTGGGCATGGATTTTCTTCAAGAGTATGGTGCGGTCATCGACCTTCGGGAACTCATGGTATCTTTTTCTGCCCAGCGAGCCGTTGACACCAACAGCGAGCCCTGCAGAGTAATGTTGCGCCTATGTGACGACCATGTAACGATCCCTCCGCCAGTCAGCGAGTTCGTCACAGTCGAGTGTAATGGCAGCACCGGCACCCTTGGCATCGCTGAAGCGAACATGTCGCTGCTACTCGCTCGGCAAGTTTGTGTAGCTCGAGGCCTAGTCGATCTTACCAACGGTCGCACCGACATCTTAGTTACGAACTTTACCCGTGAACCGCAACATCTCACGAAACCAGAGGTCGTCGCTTATTTTGACGAGCTCGGAGAGTGCACCAGGCAGTGCTCTTTGTCCACGACGTCAGACCACGACGAGGCGACAGCTACAGCCATCCCGACCGACGTCAACCCGCACCTCTTGGCCAGTCAAAAACGCTGCGTAGAAAACCTCATCTATTCCTTCCGCGATTGTTTTGCATCAACTTACAAGGTGCGACAGACGCCGCTTACAAAGCACCGAATTGTCGTTGCTGACTACCAAAGACCAATATGTCAGCGCCCTTATCGGGTATCTTCAAAAGAACGTGACGCCATCCGCCGCCAAGTAGACCCAAGCAGTTTCTGTGAAGCCATTTAGATAACTATTAGATAATCGTTAACAGACTTCTCTAGACAGTGCGCAGTTTATCCAGTAAAAAATACACTACTATCATCTAGAAGTAAGTGTTCATGTGTTGTTTGTTGTTTAGAAAACTGTGTTGGCGTGAAGCAGCGGAAAGACGGCGGCAGTTGACCGCAATTACAGCTAGGGCATCTAGTATCCCTAGCTCATCACATGCATCTTCAAAGCTTAATTAGAAAGGTCTGATTGATTGTGGTTTATTATTGAATAGTCTGCTGGATGTGCACTTGGTTACAACGGGGTAACAAAGGTGTTGGTAAGGATATTATTTTCAGCACGTATGCACAGGTAAGCATTGCTCGTCTGTTTACACGGGATGGTTCATTCATTTCCACATATTGACTGTTTACGGGAAATACTCTGTATGCCCCAATTGATAGCCGCGGACCCAGGTTTTGCACAGCATCGAGTGTTTTTACGCATGATGGGCTCACAGACCCATACACAATACATCCATAGTCTAAAGTGTACCGTACTACGGAGCGGTAGATTTGTAAAGGGCATAACCTATCGGACGCCCACTGTATTCGTGATAGAACTTTCGGTAGACTTAGGGATCGGGAAGTTTTCCTTTTGGGGGTGTTTATGGGGGGCAAAAATCTCAGTTTTTTGTCAAAAGATAAGCATGAAAATTTATGTGGGGCAAGAATCTCAGTTTTCTGTCAAACGTTAAACCTAGAAATTTATGTTCTTTTTATACATGCAGTACAAATTCATTTCAGTGCAGGGCCGGATCAAATTGCAAGCCTCTTTTCAGTGAGAAAAGGACGGCAACTGTTTTTTTTTTGTCGCAAGCTTGTTGAGTCTGAGCTGTATCTGCCTCTCGCAAGTTGATATGCTGGAAGATGTGAGTGCAATTTGAAGGTCGTTAATATCTACGGAATACTGGACTTTTGAATTATTTTCCTTTTGGAATTCTTTTTTACTGTACAGAGCGTGCTGCTCGGAATACACCCAATGCGGTACCCCATTCTCTTGGATGATTTTTTTTTGAAAGTGTGGGACCTAGGCGTACTTAAACTGAACGGCCAGAAAGAAAGTTTTCAAACAGTTAGGCATCCTGCCACGGATACCTAGATCCACTAGGTCACGAAGAATCCCAAGGTAGGTAGGTAGGAAAGACTTTTATTGCTCTAGAAAGGTGCTAGTAGCAGACGAGAAAGAAGTGGTCCATCTTCCTTCTTCTCACAGGGTCGGTGCCCCTATTCCAGGGCTCCGCTGAGCTTCGCTGCTCGTTGGGCGTGCTGGATCAGACCTTGTTGGCAACCCAGATCGCCGCTGGAGAGCCGGCTCTCCCACTGTTCTGCACTCGGGTCTTTGCGAAAGTTGTCGTTTTTACTGCATTCCCACGTGATGTGGTACAAAACGATGGTTTGCTACCACACCACGGGCAAGTGTCCTGATATTGCGTCGGGTAAATCTTGCTAAGGATATTCAGGTTTGTGAATGTTCCTGTCTGCAATATTCGCCAATACACTGCCTCTAGTTGATTTAGATCAGGATGAGGCGGCGGATAGCGCATCCGTACCCCCTTATAGTAGTTGAGAATGTCTGAGTACGTAGGGCTGACTCGGTCGGGTAGATCGTCCGACTGGGAGGAAGCTCGGCTCGTATACCCTCGAGCTACCTCGTCGGCGCGTTCGTTCCCGTCTATGTCGGTGTGTCCTGGCACCCAGTAAATGCTATGTGTGACTTTTGGTGGGGTCGCGCTCTGGAGGAGCCGGAGCGCGGCGCGACCTATGCGGCCGTTCATGTAGTTACGGCACGCTTCTCTCGAATCTGTAAGGATGGTAAGGGACATGTTGCTTCGATAACCGGCTACCGCCGCTAGAGCTACGGCCAGCTCCTCCCCTTCGGTTACCGTGCAATCCCTCACTGAGGCGCTAGCTAATTCCTTTAAGTTCGAATCAATAACTACCGCCACTGTGCTGTTATGTGAGCTTCCTGTATACGGAGCCGCGTCCGTGTACACCGTTGTGGATTTTGTAGCTAGATTTTGTTGTACATACCTCGCCCGGGCTGCCCTACGGGCCGCATGCAAGTTGGGGTCCATGTTCCGGGGAAGGGAGCGAACCTTTAGTGTCTGGCGAATTGCGTTCGGTATGCTCGCAGTACGATTCTCGAATTCCGCAGTTCGGCCTAGCCCCAGTCGCCTAAGGAGCGAGCGCCCCGTAGGAGTCTGCTGGAGCCTAGCTAACTGCGTGACCAGGTGGGCTTCTTTGACCTCTTCGAAGGTGTTGTGAATTCCAAGAGCCAGCAGTTTTTCGTTGGAGGTGTTCATTGGTAGATGCAGGGCTGTCTTGTAAGCTTTGCGGAGTATGGTATCTGCACTATCCACTTCTCCTTTCTTGAGGTTGAAGTACGGGAGGGCGTAACCCACGCGACTGACCACCAGGCTCTGAACCAGGCGCAGGGTATCCCCCTCTCGCATGCCGCTCCGCTTCTGCGACACGCGCGTTATCATTCTGGCGACCTGAGTGGTCGATTGCTTGAGAAGGCCGAGCGTATGGCCGCATCGCTGGTTGCTCTGCAGCCACATTCCCAAGACTCGTATCTTGTCTCGTTCGGGAATTAGCTGTCATTTGAGGGAGACATTGAGGGACCCTTCCTTGTGTTTCCCTTTGTGGACTCGCAGGAGTTCTGATTTTTCGGTGGAGCAGGCGAGGCCTCGTGCACTGACATATTCTTCCACGCAGGTAGCCGCTGCTTGCAGTCGTTCTTCTTTCTGGCCGAGCGACCCAGTGGTAACCCAGACCGTGACGTCGTAAGCGTATATTGCGTGCTGTATGCCTTCGATCTTCTCGAGTTGTCTCGCGAGGGCGATCATGGCCACGTTCAAAAGTAGTGGCGAGATGACGGACCCTTGAGGTGTGCCTTTGTTGGGGGTCGAAAATTTAGCGCGGCGAAGGTCCCCGAGCCCAAACGTTGCAGTGCGGTTGGAGAGAAAGGCCTTCACGTAGCTGTGAATCTTCTCGCCGCAGTGGAGGTTGTCAAGTCCTTCCATTACAGCCGTGTGGCTAACGTTGTCAAAGGCTCCTTTGATGTCGAGGGCCATAACCACGTTCTCGCCTACGCTCGGGACGTTGGTGAGGACTTCCTCTTTGAGTTGTAAGAGGACGTCCTGGGTGGAGAGGTGGGCTCGGAAGCCGAACATACTGTGGGGGTACAGGTCTTCGTCTTCCATGTAGCTTTGGAGCCTCCGAGTAACGACTCGCTCGTAGAGCTTGCCTAGGCAGGAGGTGAGTGAGATAGGTCGGAGATTTTCGATCTGGAGTTTCTTACCCGGTTTGGGGATCATTACGACCTCTGCATGCTTCCACTCTTCAGGAACCGTTCCTGCGGCCCAGTGCCCGTTGAGGAAGGTGGTCAGTTGGTCGACCGCCTCGTCGCAGAGGTTGCGTATGAGTGCGTTCTGGATCTTGTCTGCTTCCGCCGCAGTGTTGCGCGTGCATGCCTTTATGGCAGCGAACACTTCTTCCCTGGTGATCGGCCTGTCTAAGTGGGTGTTCGGTTTCCCCAGGTATGGTTGCACGTATGCCGCAGGCAAGGTCGTGCCGTAGCATTTCTCTTTGGCCTTATCTAGCAGGTCCTCTTCCGTACCCTCGAAGGTGTGGACGAGTCTGCGGATAGCTTTCCCGCTTTCGGCCCTGGTTTGGGTAGGGTCGAGGAGGGTCTTGAGTATACGCCACGTTATCGCCGTGCTGAGGGTGCCGTCCAGCGAGCTACTGAACTTCTGCCAGCTCTGCCTGGCCAGTTGGGTAGCGTACTCCTCCGCTATCTTGGTGACTTCTGCGATCTTGAGCTTGAGCTTCCTGTTAAAGCGCTGCTTCTTCCAGCGCTTGGTGAGTCCTCGACGTGCCTCCCATAGCCTGATGAGCCGAGGGTCCACCTCTGGTGTTTGCTCGGCGCGATCCACTTCCTGAGTGTACCGCTTCTGGATGTCTTTAAGTTGTTGGCACCATTCATCTATGGAAGTAATCCCCCCTTCCAGGTCCGCGCAAGCCTTGCGGAAAGCCGGCCAGTTGGTGATCTTGGCTGTGCCGAGCTTGCGCTTGATGTTGGTGGCTGCTATCGTGGTCTTCAGGATATAGTGGTCACTGCCTAGATTCTCCAGCAGATTCTCCCACGTTGCGTGCTTCACTCCCCTGACAAACGTTAAGGTTGGACACGTATCCGGGCAGATCGAAGTGCCAAGGCGCGTGGGTTGAAGTTCGTCTGTTAAGAGGGTACATTGGATCGCTTCCGCCGCGTCCTCGACCTGTATACCTTTGTGATTATTAGTGGGGTATCCCCATTGCTGTCCGCGAGCGTTGAAGTCGCCTACAATGAGCAACGAGTTGCTTTTCGCAAGTTTGCTGGCCCCTAGAAAGAGTGTGTCAAAATTCGAGTCCCGCTGGCGAGGCGGGCTATAGAGGTTTACGATAAAGACACTCCTTTCCTTACGCTTCTTTTGGGGAATAATTTTCGTCACTAAGTGTTCAATTTTGGTGTTGGGATTGGGTCATGGGCTATGGCTACCAACTTTTTGCTGACCAAGGTTGCCGTGCGTCCGCTATCGTAGCACGTATATCCCCTGAGTGACGGTGTCGTGTTAGTTTCCTGTAAAGCTATTATATCGGGTGTGGAACCTTGCGTATGTAAAAACTGCATTAGGAGTCCCTGCTTTTGGCGGTACCCCCTGCAGTTCCATTGCTAGATTTCTAGTGGAGTTTGTTTAGCCATGGTTTTGGGCATTGTTCTGACTGGAGCCTTCAAATCCCAAACCTCCAAGTGGTATCATGGGCCTTTTCAGAGTAAAAAAAAAAATACTGCCAGACAGTGGTGTTTGTGCGTGAATGCTTTACGGACTTTGTTTTCAAGCCTAAGAGGATGGTCATTTGTACTAAATGCTTTTTTTAAATGCACATTGGTCGCTGTCAAGAAGTTCGCGTGAATCTAGAGTAAACATTAACCTAATATTTAGCACTTTCAAAACTTTTGGCAGGACAACTCGAAAGAGCTATTGGCCTGTAACTGCCAGCCGAGGTTGGCGTTTCCTGATTTCAGAAATCGCACAATTACCGCCTGTTTCCACACCTCTGGCAATTTTCCTCCTGCACGATCTTCGGAGAGGTGGGCAAGCATTTCTTGATGGATTTCATCAGGGCCTAGTGCTGTTTGCCGGCCCACAGTCGCTACGGATTGCCTGCAGTGTAATTAAATTGTTGTAATGCTCATTGGTACTTATTTTTTCTTATATTTTAAAAATGACAGTGTGTAATGTGAGGAACTGAAAATTGTACATAAATATTCCACTAGTATGTTTGACTGTTACTCCGTACTTGTCTGGGCACTAGGGAGTGTAAAACACATTAATGTGAATGGGGACAAGCTGCCATTGAGTTTACAGACGTGTTCCCACATTTATTTGTATGTTACTGAACTATTTATGGACGACCCAGTTTTTCCAGGAAATGTTTTTAGCATTGCGACGGATGTGTCATGCTTTTGCCCTCGCCTTTATAAAAGTTGTGAGATTTTGTCTGTGTGGGGTACCTTCGAAAGTTCCCCAGGCCTTGTTTTCTTTTTTTTTCGTTTCTGTACATTATTTCGTGTACCAAAGCTGGTTATTTAGTGGTACTACTCATGATGATTGTCGAATAGCTAGACGTGCAGCCGCAATGATGCATTTTGTAAAAATTTTCTTTACTTTGTCAATACTAGTATCCTCCGAAAATACTTTCTCCAGACTGCCCTTAGCTAAAACGAATACGTTTGGAATATACGGTGGGCTATTTAAATTGTATTTTAAACATATTTTGTTTTCACGAATGCACTAAATATATGTAGGAAATACGTTCCTAAAATTTCATGCTTGGCATCCGAAATATATTCTGAAAATATGACAAAAATACGTCACTTAAAGCATACTTCGAGCACTTTTCAAATACGTGAAAAAATATGTTTTCAGTTTTAGCTTCATGTCAATGTATTAAAGTCGTACTTTCGTAAACATGAAGATAATTCATCCCGAGTATATTTAATTCTAATAAACGGGCAGTCCTTTGAAACATTTGCAGAGCACTTCTAGCTGCCGTTGAACAGTCGAGTGCTCGAAATCACGTTTCGGGAAATGGCATTTGCATGTTGTCAATGTATTTCAAGTTTACTTCCGTAAATCCGCAATTAATTTGTCCAAAGAATACTTAAATTCTAGCAAATTGGCAGTCCTAATTAGCATATTTGCAGCACACTTTAAACAGCAGCTGCATCACTTTTCTGAGACTTTTGCGATATTAAAGGATTCAAATCTATGTAGGCTGTAGGTAAAGCATGCCAAGTGTTTTTGCACTAGCATTTAAATTAGTGACGTAATCGATGATTGAAAATTGCGCTTCTTCTCAGTGCACCTGAGGAGTGCAGGAAAACTCAGCGTGACGTCAGGGAAGGTATTATTTCAAATTACCGCGGTCGTCAGCCACTCCCTGCCCTGACGCGTTAGACGCTGCCAAACAACTCTCGGCAGGGTTCGCCTTCGGTGGCGTTGGTTTTTTTCCTTCAAAGCAGGCGTTTGTGCGTTGGAAATGTACCGATACCTTCGATGACGTCATCATGCGCCCCCCACTCGGAGTTGTGCGCTGCGGAGAAGCTTGAAGGGCGCCCGGATTTTAATCGGCAATTACTTCACTATTTCAAGCGCTAGCCCAAAAAGACTTCGCATGCTTTTCCACCAAGTTACACATATTCGACCCTCTTAAGCTCGTTGATTTTTAAAACCTATGCAGTTTCCCTTTAAGCTACCGTTGAACAATCTAATGCTCAAAATCGAGTTTTGAGAAATCGCATTATGGTGCTGGCACTGTATTGAAAGTGTACTTTCGTAAGTACGCGATTAATGTGTAAGGGTTCGGTAGTGTACGCGGGGTCATCGGAACGCGACTGGGGGCGCCCAAAGCGAAACGTCTCCTTTCTTGGAACGCGGCCGCTCGCGAACGCGCCGGGAACTACGGGTGTCCCCCCGCCCCGCGTTACGTATTCGCGCACGTTCTGGCACGGATGTGTATTTGTGTTTGTTTTTATTTTTATTTTGTGGTAGAGAGGGTGGTTTACCTTGTAGAAGCCGGAGGGCTGGCCATGCCCTTGAAGAGCCAATCATGTTAAGAGGGCAACATGATTGGAAGCTACCAAATGTGGGCCGGGCCATTACGGATTTAAAACCGGGCCCCGGAGCTGGAAGCGGGGTTCTGCACTAAGGTGAGATGCTATGCATCTTCGGCTATGCCGAGTAGGGACCTCCGCTAGTGTTAGCCAGTTCCACCCTTTTTGTTGTTTGGTTCGTCCTTTTTGTCCTTTAATATGTCTCTAGTGCCTGCAGTTGTGTATGCAATGTAAATAGCTGTAGATAAATTTCAAGTATTGCCTTAATCCCTGCGTGTCAACACAAGACTGTCTCTGACGGGGCACCCCTGGTGCGAAAAGCTTCAGTCTTCAAGTTGAAACCAACCGTCTCTCGCGGGGCACCTCAGGTGCGAGGAAGACAGGGAACCTGTGAAACTTTACTGGCGCAGTTGACGAGGATCCTGCGGCCATCGGAAGACGGCGCAGGAAGAAGACTGAAGGCAGGGAGAAAGGCGACGATCCGGCAACAGCAGCGTTCGAGAAAGGACCCTTGGAGAGACGGATGCAAGGACCACGGCAGCAGTCCAGCGACGCGGGATTGAATCCGGTCAAGAAAAACAGCGCGTCGAGAACTTGACGGTCACCGGCGGGTCACAGCAAGTGACGACAACGTGCACAGGACCAGCGGCGTGCGACAGCTCATCGCAGCGTCCGGTGAAAGTGGCGGTGGACTCCGACGCGTAGGAGCTGGAAGTGCGGATCGACGCATCGAAACTGTGAGTGTCCTTCGTCGCATTATTCACGTCCCTGTTCATGTGTTCGAGCCGGTAGGACCGTTTACGGGTACAGACGGCGGTATGGAGAGTTACCCATGCCGGCCCTCACTTGATGTGAGCTACCGAGTAGAACTGGCGAAGGCGCGCTTAGCTTACTATCAGGCTGAGCTTGCAAAAGTGAGTGGAGGAAAGGCGCCGCTATGCGAGGAAAAACCTCCAGATTTGCAGGTGTTAGAAGCAAGGCGCCAGCAGCTTGAGCTCGAGCTGGCTAAGCTCAAAGAGTCTAGGAGAGCTAGTCAACTAGCCAGGGAGAACTGCTCCGAGTCCCGAGCGGAGAGGCCGCCAGTGCTGGAAGGCAAAAGCATATGCCGGTCAAGCACAGGTCAAGAAAACAGCCAGGCAGAAATAAAAAGTGAGCCAGATTTCTGCGAAGCTGGAATCGCAGTTGGAGAAAGTATCGTGACGGAACGCAGCGTCGCGGTATTAGAGGTGGTGAACGCGCACTCCGACGATCCAGCTGCACAGATTAGCTCTACCCCAAATGACACCAGGGACGCGGACGCGAGTTCAGGATTGCTGGAAGTCACTCTGACATTTCCAAAAACGACATCTCAAGGAAGCCGCGGAAAAGGACTGTTCGTTCAGCATGAAGCGGCCAGTGACTACCAATGTAAGATTGGCGAGCTTGTGGCAGGACAAAGTGTAACGTTGCTGGAACAGTACACTGCGTCAGTCATAGGGCATGAAGGGCCTCGTAGCCTTATTGATAGCAAAAGCCTTTCATCCCAGGCAGAGAGCGGAGGTGGGCCTGCTGGGCCGACCGGGCAGAGCGCCGCGCAGCTGTCGAACGCACCCGGTGTGTGTCCGGTCAGGCCATTTGAGGACCCGGAAATGAGTAGCGACTTGCCGCAAGGCAAGCTCGGGTCAAGTGACTGCGAGGGATCTCATGGAGCCTCGGAGTTAGACAATGCCACGAAGCCGGCAAATGCCTATCAAGCAGGGAACGGCAACGTCAGTATTTGCCCGAGCAGGAACGGGGCAAGTGGCTGTAAACGAGGCGAAGTGCCAGGAGGCAGGTGCGCGGCTTTCATGTTGAAAGTCGGTACGTGGAACATTACGTTCCATGCTGCAGAACGCCAAATCACGTGTGGTAAAAGTGGTCGCACTGACATGATTAGACTGGACAGGGGCTATGTTCCTCACGCAGTACGCGGTTCGAACCGGCGCGCCGGAGAAAGCTTGCCCTCAAGTGTGTCGCGTGCTGAGGTATTTGGACTTATCGAGGATCAGGACGTTTTCGATCCTGGAGGGCAGCAACTTTTGAATTCTTGCCCCGCTGTGGCACCGGAATAATGAGCATAGTAGCCATTGGGCGTTGATCATGTCGATTGAGACGCGTGGTGGCTTGAACGCACACAGGGACGCTCGGTGCGACTAAGGAGGCTCACGTGGCCGCTTACGGATCCAATATGAGTGCCAGTGAACGCTCCGGTTGCGAGTGTCTGTTTGCATGTGTGTCCATTCGCGAGGATGTGTGAAACGCGTACTTGAATTTGTGCATTTCCCTTGTTTTGTTGGTGCGCGTGTGCATTTTGCGTCAGGTTTTGTTTGCCTGTGATGACACGATATGTGACTGCTCTATGTACTTCGCCCTCGCGGCGATTTCATGAGTTGTACCGATCCCTTGTTGCTGTAATTCTAAAAGTGGCATTGGAGCCCTTTGTAGAATCTTGGGAAGGGCGTGTAAGGGTTCGGTAGTGTACGCGGGGTCATCTGAACGCGACTGGGGGAGCCCAAAGCGAAGCGTGTCCTTTCTTGGAACGCGGCCGCTCGCGAACGCGCCGGGAACTACGGGTGTCCCCCCGCCCCGCGTTACGCATTCGCGCACGTTCTGGCACGGATGTGTATTTGTGTTTGTTTTAGAGCGCAGCTCTTTGGCGTCCGTTCCTGGGTTTTGCGTCGTCGTCGGCGTCGGCGTCGGCCTCGTAACCAGCTCCGCCCCCAATGTTACGCTTTTCAATTGGTCGAAATGCTCGTGACGTCACAGTGCGCGAATTTCAAATGGGGCCAATTGTACTTTGGCTAGTAACCATGCAACCAATCAAAGGGATCGTATAGTGATGCTGCAACTAAGTTGGACTGAGTTTAGTTAATTGCTTAATTAATCAATTAGCCTAATTAATATAGAGGAGAATGAAGAGGTCAGAAGAAAAGAAAAGAAAGACGCGCGCCGCAGCGACAACAGCGTCCGCGGAAGGAGACGCTGCTGAAAAAAAAACAGATCAGTACGAAGCCGCGTTCCCTCCACCACCACGCACTTCCCCACTCAGTAAGACGTTGCTCGTTTCATATACGTTGTGTCGAACATCCTAGACAGTTCCAACAATTGACAGGTTAATGACAGAACACGATGGATAGAAATACAAGAATATAAATATGAAATAGCCTAATTAACCTTTCTAGTTAGACCGCATAAATCAATAAAACCGAGAACGAAATTGGTCGAGTTGGGGAATCGAACCAGGGTCTCCGGAGTGCGATACGAGCACGCTAGCCACTCCGTAATGCCAGCTGAATGGTTTGGAATGAACAAAGGCGCGTCTAGCTAATACGGCGTCTTCGTTCACTCCCATCTTCCCCCTTTCCCTTACGGCGAGGTGCAGGTGTCCACCCAGATATGCGAGAGAGATACATTTCCTTTCCTCAAAAAATAAATTTACCGTCCAGCAAGGCGTACAGCCGAATTGGCGATGGCGTTCTGTGGACTCCCTGGCAGCGTTGCAAGACGCTGTCGCGTTCCACTCTTACAGGCGAAGCTTAACATGTTAACCACACATCAGTAACACACGCAGACAGCCAATGGACGCGTCATTCGCTGGCAGCACTTCATTCATCATTCACAACCACATTCTTAACGTACGCTCCCTTGCCGCACATGCCAAGGACGTACACCACGATCACATTCTGCGCCATTCCTCTGTACTTTGCTTTGCTGAAACCTGGATGGATCCCGAAGAGCCTCTCGAAATCATAGATTTCCTATACTGCTGTGGTGCTCGCAGAGACCACAACAGAGCGGCGGGAGTCGCTATCTACTTGCGCACAGGTCTCTCTGCAATGCCAGTCGAAATGTTTGGCACGTCACATGAAGTTGGCGAACTGTGCGCCGCAAAGTTGCCCAACGGCTTGCTGGTAGTAGCTGCCTACTTCGCCCCTACCGCACTCACGAAAGACGTCGTGCACTTCCTGCAACTCGCATTAACCGTCCATCGATCAACACCGATGTTAGTAGTGGGGGACTTTAATGTTGACATAAAGACAAACAGCAATTTCCTAACACTTATGCGGGAGAACATCCCGTTCCTCTCGCTCGTAACGCGTCCCACTGCTGTGACAACCTCGCGAGGCACTTGTATAGATCTCGTCTTTGAGAATCAAGCATTGGTGTACCAAGCCGAACATATATCAGTCTATTTCTCCGACCACAAAGCTTCCTTCATGACTGTCAAGAACTGTTAGTGGAGTCTTTGTTAAAGGAATACGTGTGAAAAATAAAAAAAAATTCTGTGATAGCGCATACATGTGTTGCTCGATTTCTTTGCCTCAATCTATCGAAAAGGTGAAACAGCTTATTTGCTGCGCTCAAATTTCGCATTAGGAAGTAACGTAATCGTCGGTATTTTTTTATTTTTATTTTGTGGTAGAGAGGATAGTTTACCTTGTAGAAGCCGGAGGGCTGGCCATGCCCTTGAAGAGCCAATCATGTTAAGAGGGCAACATGATTGGAAGCTACCAAATGTGGGCCGGGCCTTTACGGCTTTAAAACCGGGCCCCGGAGCTGGAAGCAGGGTTCTGCGCTAAGGTGAGATGCTATGCATCTTCGGCTATGCCGTGTAGGGGCCTCCCCTAGTGTTAGCCAGTTCCACCCTTTTTGTTGTTTGGTTTATCCTTTTTGTCCTTTAATATGTCTCTAGTGCCTGAACTTTGTATGCAATGTAAATAGCTGTAGATAAATTTCAAGTATTGCCTTAATCCCTGCGTGTCAACACAAGACTGTCTCTGACGGGGCACCCCTGGTGCGAAAAGCTTCAGTCTTCAAGTTGAAACCAACCGTCTCTGGCGGGGCACCTCTGGTGCGAGGAAGACAGGGAACCTATGAAACTTTACTTAATACTTCCAAAATATGCTTAAATTCTAACAAATGGGGACTTCGCGTAAACGTATTTGCATTACATTTGAAGCTACCGCGGATCAATCTGTGGTTCAAAATGACGTTTCAGGAAACAGTGAAAACTCTCCCTTTCCTGTCGTCCTTTCGTTTATGGTAACTTGTAGGGGGAAGGTAATCACGATTTATATACACAGCGTGCGGAGAACGTAGTAGCATTATACCGGAAAAGGCGTATTTGGTACTTCCGGGCACAAATATGCCAGCGAAAAAGACCGCAGCTGACAAGGCTGACCGGCTCCCTTAGACGCCCGTGTATCTGTTGGTTGACAGTTCGACTCCTTGCCAATGCCTGAGGCAAGTTTCCACAAGCAGTTCGGTTCTAGATCGCCTCCAGATTTGAACGCGGCCAGTGCGGTACTTCTGCGATATTTTGTGGGCCCAGAGTCTTTGCGCAAAAAAAGCCTCACCGGGCAAGATAGTGCGTCCCTCCTGGTTGGTATATATACAGGGTGTCCCAGCTGACTTGAACCAAAGTTTTTAAAAAAACTAAGCATTCTTCAGAATTGAAATCACGTGGATGTTGTTAAGGTTTATCTGAAGTTACAGTATCATTTTTTTTTGCTCCTTCTATTTGAATAATTACTCGAGATAAATAAATTGACTTTATAAATATAGCTTGAAACGTTCAGGCGTCAATAGGAAAGTTGTGGAGCTCCACAAATATCGTCCAACCAAGGTACTTCCAACGAGATAAACTTAGCGTGGCCGTATGTATTCGGGAAAAACGAAAGCCCGCGGAGTTTAAAAAATACCACGTGACAGCGCGCTCCGTGCGCCCGGATGCGCTGCGATTACAGCGCTCTCATCCGTGCTTTGTAAGAAACATCACCCGCTTCGGGCCTTTCGTGCTGCCCAAGACAGAGCTTGGCGATGTGCTTGGTTCCAAGATAAGCGCCAGTGGGCACGGGCGGGAGTTGAAAGCGCGGCTCCCGTTTCTGCGGCAATAACTGCACAATCACGTTAGCAGAATGCATGCGGAGGAACGATGACAATCTCATGAGTTTGAATTTGGGAGCAAGATCCCAACAAGTAAAGACGCATATAACAAGCCTGATAACGTCGTGTGAATTACGCTGAAAAACAGAAGCCGCGCTTTCTTTCAATGGCCGCCCGTACCCACTGGCGCTTATCTTGGAACCAAGCACATCGCGAAACCCTGTCTTCAGCAGCACGAAAGGCCCGAAGCGGGTGATGTTTCTTACAAAGCACGGATGAGAGCGCTGTAATCGCGGCGCATCCGGGTGCACGGAGCGCGCTGTCACGTGGTATTTTTTAAACTCCGCGGCTTTCGTTTTTCCCGAATAAAAAGGGCCACGCTAAGTCTATCACGTTGGAAGTGCCTGGGTTGGACGATTTTTGTGGAGCTCCACAACTTTCCTATTGACGTCTGAACGTTTCAAGCTATATTTAAAAAGTTAGTTTATTTATCGCGGCGGCAGCACCCTGCGAGCATCATCCCTTGCACTGCTATCGAAACTGTGCAGATACGACGGAGAGCAGTCTGTTCCCGGATCGTCTAACGCTGCTCGGCCCCATGGGACGCGGCGGGCTGCCTGGATTTTCCTGCCACTCGTCACCTTGCCCTACCGCACTACCGGCTTCGCACGAAATCACTGCTGCTATCACCGCTGCATGCAACAAGTGCGCGTGTGCGCCGAACGGAGCCATCGACCGGATATAAATCAGAAGCAGCTGGCGAAGCGGTCATTTGGCAGCGGCGGCGGCAGCACCCTGCGAGCATCATCACTTACACTGCTATCGAAACTGTGCAGATACGACGGAGAGCAGTCTTTTCCCGGATCGTCTAACGCTGCTCGGCCCCATCGGACGCGGCGGGCTGCCTGGATTTTCCTGCCACTCGTCACCTTGCCCTACCGCACTACCGGCTTCGCACGAAATCACTGCTGCTATCACCGCTGCAAGCAACAAGTGCGCGTGCGCGCCTAACGGAGCCATCGACCGGATATAAATCAGAAGCAGCTGGCGAAGCGGTCATTTGGCAGCGGCGGCAGCACCCTGCGAGCATCATCACTTACACTGCTATCGAAACTGTGCAGGTTAGTTTGTACTCATATTCTTCTATTTGATGATGCTTGTGCTGCGGTCGCTGCCAAAGACCTCTAGTGTAGTGTTTTTACTGTGTTGGTTCTGGCGACATCTTGTCGCAGGGAAAACCATGTCTGACGTCTGCTGCACTTGTAATGTGGTTCTTCTTGAGAGCGAGGGACGCGTGGCTTGTTCAGAGTGCGCACGGGAGTACCATTTCGGAAAATGTGCTGGAATAGCGGAAAAGTCTTTCAAGAGAAAATCTGACGCTGCCAAGAAAGCGTGGCGATGTCAAGATTGTCGGAGTTCGACGTCACATGGTAGCTGCAGTGATGAAAGTAAGACCGATGGAGATATAAGGGCTATCCTTACATCTATTAATCTGAAGCTTGGAAGCCTACCAGCCCTCGTAACTCGAGTGGAAGCCATAGAGGAATCTGTCACGCACATGTCTGCCATTTTTGAAGATTTGAAAAAAACAATCGGTGTGCAAGACAATGAGATAAACGTGCTCAGAAAGAAGGTGCAAGAACTGGAGGAAAGGGAAGAAAACAACCTATTAGCTCAGGTTCAGCTTCAACGAGAAGTAAATGAGCTTGAGTTTAGAAATAGGCAACTTAATCTTGAAGTTCATGGTGTTCCTTTTCAGAAAGAGGAAAACTTGCTCACCATATTGAATGAGGTTGCTGATAAGCTCGACGCGCCTCATCTCGTCGATCAAGACATTGTCTCGGCACACAGGCTGCCCGCTCATAAAGATAAGACACCCGGCATAATCGTGCGCTTCACAAGACAGACGATCAAGGAATCGTGGTTGAGTAAGAACAACCTAAAAGACAGTAAGCCAAAAATCTTCACCCAAGAAAACCTAACCAGGCACAACCGCGAACTGCTTCTAGCAACAAATAAATGGGCGAAAGAGGCTGAGTTCAAGTATGTATGGCACACCCATGGAAAGGTTCTTGTGTGGATGATGGATGGGGCAAACGCAATTCATATTAAATGCTTCAAGGATCTTGATCGCCTTAAGCCAGAATGAAGTATGCACTGAATGCTATACTTAAGTGAAGAGGGCAAAGATGTATGAGCACACCTTTTACTCGGCAGATGAGCTGAACATTACGGTTTCTAATTTTAGGTCTTCCACACTGAAATGTGTACACCTAAATGCAAGATCTGTCCGCAACAAAACTTTTTCTTTAGAAGAATTCTTCAGTAAATTTTCTTTTAGTTTTTCTGTTATTATGTTCAGCGAAACATGGAGCACGAACGAGAGGGTCGTTTTCAGAATGAAGGGCTGCAATACGTACCATGTCAACCGCCCTTGTGGTCGCGGAGGTTGCATTGCAATCCTCACTTTGGAACAAATGGACTGTGAACTTCTTGATTCATTTAGCATAGGGACTCCAGGCTATGAAGTGTTAACTTTAATTGCAGATAAGGTAATATATTCGGTCTGTTATCGACCACCAAATGGTCATATTTCAACATTTTTTTATTTTTTGAAGGCTTTCTTTCATTTGTTGTAGAGAACAAGTATAAACTGATCGCCGCAGGTGATTATAATATTGATATGGGCGTTAACACTCCTATGAGTACAAATTTTAGTAACCTTCTCATCTCATATGGGTTTGACAACGTTATTAATGTACCCACCAGAATAACAACTGAATGTGAGTCAGTGCTAGACATATTTATAACAAACCTTTCATCGCAAGGTATAAAAGCTGGTGCCCTATCGTGTTCCATCAGTGATCATCTTCACGTGTTCCTTTGCTTACGAGCTGCCCGCACTCTAAACTGTTCGTCGGCTGACAGTCTTTACCAGCCAGTAACTGATTCGGCTCTCAATGCGTTTAGAAGTGAGCTGCTTCAAATAGACTGGCGCGAAGTTCTGAATATACATGATGCTAACAACGCCTACAATGTTTTTTTAGATACCTTCAAAAGATTGTACAGTGCTCATTTTCCTGTTAAATGACGCAAAAAGAGTAGAAAAATTCGAAAGCCATTGGTTACACATGAACTGTACCAAGAAATGAGAGCAAAAGATAAGCTCTACAGACAGTTTTTAAACACCCGCAACGCTGATGATTTGACCGTCTTTAAAAGGTATCGGAACCAGCTAACAAAAAAGCTGCGCACTGCACGTAAAGAGTACTTCTCGCGTTTTTTGGACGACATAAATGTGCCGAGTGAGTTGCTCTGGGAGAAATTAAACACTCTACTGTGTCGCGATAACCAACGTAGCTGCATTTCTAAACTAACAATTAATGGCAAAGTTTTGCATGAGGAGGAACTGGCTGATGCTTTCAATAAATTTCTTACAAGTATGAGTACTCCACGCAGTTCCTCAAATGCATGTCGGTATATCAGCACGCGGAATGAAAAATCAATATTTCTACAGCCAGTGAACGAACAGGAAGTAATTTCAACAATAAAAAATTAAAAAACAGCACCAGTAGGGATATCGACGAAATTCAAATAAAACCAGTAAAATATGTCGCGGATGTCATAGCACCAGTTCTAACGCATATCTTTAATAAATGTCTGACGACATCGACATTTCCGGTGAAAATGCAAACTGCAAAAGTAGTAATGCTTTTTAAAAAGGGAAGCCGAAATGAATTGGGCAATTACCGTCCGGTGTCTATCTTACCTATATTTTCTAAGCCTCTTGAAAAAATAATCCACTGTAGGCTTGTAAGTTTTGCTGATCACTGCGAATTAATAACGAAACACCAGTTTGGGTTTAGGAAGAATATGTCTACTGAATTAGCTCTGCTTCACCAGAAAGACTATATCTTAACGCAGTTTGAAAGCAAGGCAATAGTAGTCGGCCTATTTGTCTTGGTGTATCATGATGTTCTGCTGCAGAAGTTGGACTTACGGTATACGAGGGTGTGGATTACAGTTATTACAATCATATTTATCCCAACGATGTCATGTAGTCCAAATAACTCGCGATCACCAGTCCTGCCACTGCTTTGTGGTGCCCCACAGGGCAGCATATTGGGCCCCTTGCTATTTAACCTGTATATTAATGACATTGTTAACATTAAACAGAACGCCAAATTTTTTATGTATGCAGATGATACTAGCATATTTTTTTCTGGTAATCACATCGATAAACTCATCACTGATTGTAACGACACCATAGTCAAACTGCAGCAATGGTCCTCATCCAATTACATGAAGATTAACGAAAATAAAACAAAAGCAGTTGTCTTCCGGCCGAAAAATAAGCCTGTTACTCCTCATGCTGATATTGTTTTATACTCTCATCCTGTTGACATTGTTGACCATTTAAAATGTCTTGGTGTGATATTCACTGTCAATATGTCCTGGGAATCTCATGTGAATTTTGTATTAGTGAAACTTGCTCGAATAACCGGTGTAGTTGGTCGTCTCCGATATATGCTTTCTACTAAAACAAAAATATTGGTCTATAATTCTCTTTTCTGTTCACACGTCAACTACTGCCAGCTTGTGTGGGGCACAACTACATTCTCTAACACACAAAAATATTCCACATGCAAAAATGGTATCTACGTCACGTGTACAATGCTGGCTACAATGCAACCACTGCAGAATTTTTTCACAGTGCTCATGTTATCACAGCGCACAAGCTATACCGTTACCGTTTTAGTGCTCGGGTTAAACATGAAGTGAAAAAAAAATATTCACAGCCTGGATGCCTTGGCACATTTAGAAGGAAATGCTAAATGTTATCAGACTAGACATGGAGAAAACTGGAAGGTTGCTGTACCACGCTTGAATTCTGGCATGGAGCGATTGTGTTATTCTCTGCCATCTCTGTTAAACTACTGTCAGTCACTGAATTTTGATTTATTTAGTTGTTCCACTCTTAAACTTAGAGACATGTTTGCCGATTGACTAACCTGATTTCATCTATTCTGATGTTTGTTTTACCTAGCTCAGGACTTTTTTCCTTTTTTCTGCACTGATGAAGTGTCTTAATTTGTTTATTGTTTTTTCATTATCTGGTGCTGCCTACACGCTGCCTTATATATGGGGCTGCGGACTCGTCAAGTTGCCAAGTGGCAGCGTTTTTTCCGTAGCCCTTCATCTGTAGCACCGATGGAAATAAAGATTTGATTTGATTTGACTAATTATTCAAATTGAAGGAGCAAAAAAATGGTACTGTAGCTTTAGATAAACCTTAACAACATCCACGCGATTTCAGTTCTGAACAATGCTTAGTTTTTTTATAAATCTTGGTCCAAGTTAGCGGGGACACCCTGTATAAAGCAAGCCAAGTTTGGCACTTGTCGGAGCAATTCTTGTTTGCTGCGTTGCTTTCGTCGTGATTTCCTCTGTGTAGGTATATTTGCCATTCCCATTTCGTCACGTGACTTTATAATCTTATGCACGTTTTGATTGATGGTAATTGCGTGTGTACTCCTGCTTATAGGCGGTTCCATTTGTTCTGCAGTTAAAGCATTAACCCGTCTCATTCTGTGAAGCCGACCAGTATGCCTTTTTTAAGACGAAGTGAATATATTAGATATGCTGAGCATGTGGTAATTGTTATCAGTTTAAGACCCGTGACTGCAACAGCTTCATATTTCGATGGGAGCTTGATTTCATGAGTTGCAACACCACTCTCAACTACAATTCCAACACCTCCACAGAGCCTACTCGCATGCTCGCCGTCTCGAAGAAAGACTATGCTTTTTATTAAAAACGTTTTTTCTAAATATCCGAAGTCGCTCACCTGTATATACAGTGCTACAAGCGGCACAGAACTTAGGAGTTCTGCTGCATCGCCTTTGTTATTTAGTATTCCATGGCGGTTCTATTGGATAGGAAACGCCATGATTGTTTGTTAGGGGGGGGGGGGGGGTGCATTCAGAAACTTTGGTCCCGGCATGTTGAGGGCATGCTATTGGGGTTTTTTTATTCATGCGAGACCCAATATGTTTTACATATGCATTATACCGTGTCCTTGGCCAATCATCACTAGCTGACTGTATATTCTTAGATTCTAGTTTCATTTCATTTCATTTATTTCGTCCTTAAAGGCCCGAGGGCATTACATAAGGAGGGGGTTACAAGTTGTTTTGTGTGAACGCACTCATGATGAAAACATAGACAATACAAGAAACACTGCAACTGCAAACGCTAAAAATAAAGAGTGTCAAGTGGTTATAAAATAAGAGAAGCCAAGAAAGTACAGAAAAATACAAGAAAAACTCAGGGAAAAAACAGAAACAAAGTAAAGGCCAACAAACGGTTCACGTGTTCTGAAAATGACTGGTGAGTTTCGCGCGAAATGATTTGCGATCGTTGCATGATACTATGTCGCTGGGCAGGGCATTCCAATGGTTTATTGCGTCAGGAAAAAAGGAACTGCTCATTGCTAAAGTACGGCTCTTGATGCTGGCTGAGGGGTGGCTGTGGCTGAGGCGTCTAGCGTCTAGAAGTTCGGATCGGTGGTTTTAGCAGGAGGTGTTTTGATATCGGATGGTAGAAAAAGCTGTGTAGTAGGCAAAGGTGTGAGATGATGCGGCGTGATTCAAGTGTGGGGAGGGAGGTAGAATGTTTGAGTGCAGTGATGCTACTTTCTTTTCACTTCACTTCACTTCACTTCACTTTAATACCTTAAAGACCCTCGTTAGAGGGTATTACATAAGGGGTGGGGCACACAGAAATGAAAAACAGAATGACTAACAAATAAGTTGAAAGTTATACAAATATAAGATTATCACTGAGCAAGTACACGCGTGATTTCTTCGATGAACAATGATTGGCATGTGATAGCAGCAAGTTCTCGGGGAAGGCCGTTCTAGTCGTTCGCGGTCCGGGGGAAGAATGAAGAAGAAAATGTAGTGGTGCGGGCGCGAGGTCGTGACACTTGCTGCTGCTTTTGAGTATTCAGAAGTGATAAAACGGGTCGCGCGGTTTTGGATGGCCTCAAGTTCGGTGCTAAGGCACGCTTGAGAGGGATGCCAGATGGATGATGCAAATTCAAGTTTGGGACGAACAAATGTTAGGTAAGCAAGTTTTTTTACTTCGGGAGATGCTGACTTGAGGTTACGTCGGAGATAACCCAAGACACGGGAGGCATCAGAACATATTCTTCTTTGGACATGGTTCACCCAAGATAGTGAAGATGTCAGATGTAATCCAAGATACTTATATGACGTTGTTGAGGCAATCGGGACTGAGTTAATATTGTATGAATTATGAGTAACTGCGCGTTTGCGAGAGAATGACAACAGTTGGCATTTATCTAGGTTTAAAGGCATGAGCCATCGGTCGCACCATGTGGCTATTATGTCAATATCTTTTTGTAGTAGGTGACTATCGGTGGGATCACGAATGGGGCTGTATATTACGCAGTCGTCCGCGAACAGTCTTAATTTGGCGTTTGTGTTTACTGAAAGGTCGTTGATGTAAATGAGGAATAGCAGTGGTGATAACCCAGTGCCCTGGGGGACACCTGATGATACATCGGTAAGGGGTGAGCGGTAACCATTGCATGAATTGAATTACATGCTCCCATTTAAGAAATGATCAATCCAGGTTATTAGGTTACCAGGAATGCCTAGGGAGGAGAGTTTTGCGAGCAGGTGCGAGTGAGGAACACGGTTGAATGCTTTCGAAAAATCTAAAAAAACGGCGTCTATTTGAAGGTTATTGTCCATAAAGTGTAGGTTGTCATGAGTGAATTCGGCCAATTGGGTTTCACAGGAATAGTGTTTTCGAAAACCGTGTTGGTGGGGATAAAAGAAGTTAATTGAGTCTAGATGGCTCAATAAGTTAGACGATATAACATGTTCGAGTAATTTTGAAGGAATGCTGGTCAACGAAATGGGGCGATAGTTGGACGGATTTGTGCGGTCACCTTTCTTGAATATCGGAATGATTTCAGCTATCTTCAAGTCGTCGGGGACTTCGCCGGATTCCAATGATTGGGTAAAAATTAGATGCAGGATTAAGCTTGAGACTGAACTAGTATTTTTCACGAGTTTACTGTTTATATTGTCACAGCCAGCCGATGATGAAGTTTTGAGAGAACTGATTAAGGTTGCTATTCCTGCCGGTGTGGTTGGGATTTGGGGCATGGGTATTGCTGAAGTGGCTGGCAAAAAACTTGGACTGCTAGTTGCTGAGGAGAACACTGAACAGAAGTATTTATTTAGAATTTCCGCGCACTCATTGCTGTCTATGGGCTCACGGTCAGTGTCAAGAAGCTCAATTCTAGAGGATCGGAGTTTAGGGGAGAGAATACGCCAGAATTTATTAGGGTTTGTTTGAAGGATAGAATGTAAGTCGGAAGAAAAAAGCTTCAGTTTAGCGGAGGCCAATTTTTCATTATATTCTTTTGCGCATAGATGGTATCGTTCCCATGTTTCAGGCAAGTTATGCAAGTTAGCCTTACGGTAAAGACGTTTTTTCCTATTAAGAATTCTTTTCAGGTCTCTCTTGAACCATTCGTTGTTACAATCGGATTTTACAAGGAAGGACGGAATGTGTAGGTTTTTCAGTGTTAGCATTGTAGATTTAAAAAGCTCCCAGTTGGCACTGACCGAGCGAGCATTATAAGATTTCACAAAAGAGTTATAAAATTCTGATATTGCATGGTTGATGGCATTGAAATTAGCCCTTTTGTAGTCGGTTATTATCTTTTTCGTTGGGGACCGCTTTGTGATGGGCAATGATAGGCGGATGTGAATTAGGTTGTGATCGCTAATGGCTGCTAATATGGTGATGTCTTTAACGTCATCGGGGGAGGTTGTCAGAAGTAGGTCAAGAATGTTGCTTCCTCTTGTGGGGCATGTAATGACTGGGTGTAGGTTGAAGTCAAGTGTTAGATCAAGGAACAGTTTTGATTCGTGGAAAGGTGATCTATTAAGCACTGAGAGTAAGGGCCAGCTAATGTTAGGGAAGTTGAAATCGCCGAATAAATCGATGGGAGAATTTGGAAATTTATCTTTGATGTTGTTCAAAGGAAGGCACAGCGCGTCGCAGAAGGATGAATCACTATCAGGTGGTCGATAGCAAATACCAAAAACGACTTTCTTTGCCCTGTCATTCACGGATGCCCACATGAGTTCAAGAGTGTCGTCATTAGAGATGTGAGAAGATGAAAAGGTGTTCTTGATAGCTATGCGAACGCCTCCGCCTTTTTTGTTTTTCCTGTCATGCGGTATATTGTGAAGTTAAGGGAGGGGGAAAATATTTCACTGTCTGTAATATCTTCGTTCAGCCAGGTTTCAGTAAGTAGCAGGACATCCGCTTCAAGGTCAGTAATGCAACCTTCAAGTTTATCGCGTTTTGGGATAACGCTTCGGATGTTTGTGAACGCAATATTGAGGTCGTGGTGTAGTGATGGACGCTGTATAATGACGGGTGAAAGTACTTGTTGGTCGGTGCGTCACGTATCGCTTCGCTGAGTGTTTGCGGGGGGTGATTCAGTGTTACTGCGCACGGTAGCTGCTGAGCTTGGGATTTCCAGTACGCTGTCAGCGTCAGCGTTATAGTAATAGCATTTACTGCCTACATAAAGTTTGTCGAAAGCAAGTTTAAAGGCACATTTTTTTGGTCTTATGAACTCAAGCAGCTTAGAACGTGCTTTGCGTGTGGGAAATTCAAAGTCTTCTCTTATGGCGAAGTTCGTCCCTTTAAGTTTTCGCCCTTGGGAAAGAATGTTCTCTTTCATTTTAAACTGTACAAACTTTACGATGATGGGGCGTTTTTTGTCGTCGGAATGACTTCCAATACGGTGGGCACGTTCGATGCTACTCCGGTCGAGTTGAAGGTCAAGGTGATCTGCGCAAAGTTGGACAATTTTGTTCTCTGATTCCGTCCATGTTTCGGTGTTTGTGTCGTCAAGGCCCAAGAAAAGCAAGTTGTTGCAGCGCATACGGTTTTTGGTGTCGATGTTGGCAGCTTTTAAAACTGAGATTTCGCGCTGTATGTGGTCAGTCTCATTATGCGTTTTGACGGTATTCGGTGAGTGTTCCGGCGACTCAAGATTCGCTAGACGTTTGCTTAAATCGGCTATTTGTTTTTCGTGCGACACTTGAGTCACACCGAGGTTAGCTATTTCTAAGCGGAGTGCTCCAAAACTTTCTTCGAGTCGCTGAATACGGGCTTCAACAGGTAATGGTTCTTTGGTCGTGTCAGGGCCAGGGTTGAGTTCAACGTCGCCAGATAATATTAGCAGAGTTTTGACAGGTAGTTGAAGGCTAGAACATCAGTGAGTATGTGAAAAACATCGCGCCACTTCGAGTCGCAGGGGCACGACACCATCACCAAGAAACGGTTGATACTACGGTATTGTTTGCAATGGTTAAGGTAACTAACCTGAAACATTAGGAGTGCGGTGAGCATTGTGCGGCGACCGATGTCGTGCCCCGTGTGGACCGGGTGGATCTGCTGGTTAAGTACGGAACCGTCGAGTCCCGTGGTTGATAACGTAACGAATAGGGGTGGTTGCCAGGTGGGGACGGTGATTATCGTCGGGAATGGTGTCTCGATCGAGCGTGGAATAGGCCGCATTAGGTCCAAAGTAACGAGCAGGTGCGCTGTAATCTTCGGAGGGCGGTAGATCAGGGCGGCACCACGTACAAGCAGGTTGCCAGTACTACAGCACCTGAAACATCAGGAGTGCGGTGAGCATTGTGGGGCGACCGATGTCGTGCCCCGTGTGGACCGGGTGGATCTGCTGGTTAAGTAGGGAACCGTCGAGTCCCGTGGTTGATGACGTAATGGATAGGGGTGGTTGCCAGGTGGGGACGGTGATTATCGTCGGGAATGGTGTCTCGAGCGTGGAATAGGCGGCATTAGGTCCAAAGTTCCGAGCAGGTGCGCTGTAATCTTCGGAGGGCGGTAGATCAGGGCGGCACCATGTACAATCAGGTTGCCAGTACGACAGCACCTGAAACATCAGGAGTGCGGTGAGCATTGTGCGGCGACCGATGTCGTGCCCCCAAGATATTTCTTTCGACAAGATATGTCACAGACGCCTATTATTAAAACTAAATAACCTTAATATTCACCCTAATCTATTGAAATGGATTGAGTGTTTATTCCTTAATCACTGACAGTTCGTTACTGCGATGGTTCTAATTCCGGTTTTACAGGAGTGCAATCAGGCGTTCCCCAAGGCTCAGTCCTTGGGCCTCTTTTGTGTCCAAAATGCGCCATTAGAGCCGTTGCGAATATTTCATACCGAGATCACACGCCCACATGCTTTACATCCTTTCGCATACTTCCAATTGAAGCCATGTATTCATTTTGCCGTATTTGCCAATACAAGACTGCTGTTCGCACTCAGAATCACTATTTTCTTCAACTATTCAACCTTGTCCCCCGCAGTCACAGCCAAAACACCAGACAAAATAATTCATGGGTCGAACGTTTCTGCCGCACAACATATGGCAATCAATCTTTATCATTCCACATAGCCGTCCTCCTGAACGCTTTTAGTCGCATTGGTGTAGATGTAAACAGAGAATCTACTCGGTCACTTTTCGGAAAACTGGATCGTAATGCATCCGCTTTCTGTTAGTTTCCACACCATTGTCTCTTCTTTTAATTCTTATCTTTCGATGCGCCATGCCCAACTATCTTATCCATATTCCTTCCCTTTTTCTTTATATTGAACAGCTAACGTCATTTCTTGCTTACATATTGTTGTGACTATGCTCTATATCGCATGCATTGTATCTTGTTAGCCGCTTAGTTTTTTCATCTCATGTATAAATCCCCAACATTGCCATCTATATATTGTTACGCCCAGGGTTTATTAAGACCGGGTCGGAGGACTTAAAGCAGCTGGGTCCGCTTGCCGCGCACGAGACGCCACCAATCTCGTTCTCCTCATCTTCGGCTTAGTCAGCAACGCCGGCCAAGCAGAATGGGTATCGCCTTTTCATGGGCGTCATGATGCATAGGTATTTGCCAATACCCCGACCGAAGATCAGTTGAAGAAAAGTAGGAGGCTGAAAAAAGACAGTCGATGGCATCGTCGATTCGAGGTAGGGGGTATGCGTCTTTTCACGTGACGGCATTCAAACGACGGTAATCCACGAAAAAACGCCATGACCCATCCTTCTTCCGAACAAGAATTACTGGAGCAGCCCAGGGATTCGACGACTCTTGTATAACACCTTTAGTTAACATCTCCTTCACTTGCTCATTGATCAGCTTACGTTGAGACTGGGACACTGGGTAGGGCTTTTGCCGGATCGGATGTGAGGCGCCAGTGTCAATCCTGTGAAGGGTCCGAGACGAGGGGATGGAAGATGGGCCACCGGGCTGTGAAAAGTCAAACATGGTGGAGGGTCGCAGAAGAATGGCGAAGAGTGCACGGCGCTCATACGTCGAGAGCGAGTTGTCAATCATGCTAAGTAGCATGGGCTCGTCACAAAAATGTGGCGCTTCCGCGTGCAAGGCGTCGATACCCAAGGCAACGGACATTTGTGAGGCGTGGCTGCACGACGCAAGCTTCTGGCCTTCAGGCAGAACTACCGCTTCTGTAGAACAATTCACTGCCCATAATTCAGCGCGACCATTGGAGACGGAAACCATGGCACGAGGAACCAAAATATTCTTCTTCATGCAGGTACGGTTCCACAGTCGCCACAAACACGTCGACAGTGGTAGCGGGACAGAAAACCGGCACGCATACACCCGAAGAAGGAGGGACGACAGTATCTCGGGTAACAACGAGCACACTCTCTCCACTGCAAGAGCCTTCCACAAGGCCAGTGGTAAAACATCTGCCGACGCTGAGCTCACCGGTACGACAATCGACGTTGGCGCCACACATCTGCAAAAAGTCGAGCCCAAGAATGACGTCGTGCGTCGATCGGGCGAGCACCGCCATATCCGTGCTGAACACTTCACCACTCAAAGAAACCTTAGCAGTACACACTCTGATTGCAGGCAACGGTTCGCCACTCATGCCACAAAACTGGAGATTTTTGTCCCACCGAAGCAAAACTTTGCGTCGAAGGAGACACTTAAGCGCAGCGCTCATAACAGAAACAGTAGCACCAGTATCCACGAAAGCCATCACAGGTACACCATCCACTAGTACATGCACTTTGTTCCACAACATAACTACAGGCATGGGTATCTCTTCCGGCGGCAGACTTCCAGCGACCTCACCCCCATCGGTCGCACCGACTAGATTTCCGGCGAAGGCGAGGAGGAGCGGCGTCGGGGTGATGTAGATCGACGAGTGCGGGAAGCTGGAGGCGGAGTCAGGCTTCTATCCGATGCCGGTGAACTATTCCGCATTTGTGCAGGCCATGGGTTGTCGACATCAGGCGGGTAGGACGGGTGCCGAGAACGTACAGGTTGCTAATCTGGCCGCGGGGGATAGCTTGAGGAGCCGTAACGCGATTTGGCGGTGGGGACAAAATCGTGAGATGTGACCGGGCTGACCGCAGCGGTAACATACAAGAGAGGGACCAGGAGCACGTTTAGCCGGCAAGTAATCTTCTTGCCTAGTATTGGGCCAAAAGTTCTCGTCGTATGTGGCCGGTGATGTTGGTAAAAGGGGGGCCGGTGCTCTGGAGGCGATCGCGATACGTTGCTCGGCCGCAGCTGTCGGGGCACCCGGTGGTCCTCAAAGACCGCTGCGATAACTGCGGTTGGCGGAGGAGGGCGCGTGGGATACTCAGGGGATACTTATTGTAGCTGCTCACACGTTGGTAGTAGGTAAGCCATTCATCCACGTCCTCGCTGGTTGAGCCGGCGAACGGCCGTGGCTCCCGGAAATGCCATGAACTGCTGGGCACAGACCTCGGATCGTCGCCGTCCAGGGACATCATGAGCACAGAAGGCGGCAGACCAACAATGCGACAACTCCGGCGAGGTTGCAGCAGAGGATCCGTCTTCGGGAAACCAGTATACCCCGCACCTCCACCAATATGTTACGTCCAAGGTTTATTAAGACCGGGACGGAGGACTGAAAGGAGCTGGGTCCGCTTGCCGAGCACGAGACGCCACCAACCTCGTTCTCCTCATCTTCGGCTTAGTCAGCAACACCGGCCACGCAGAATGGGTATCGCCTTTTCATGGGCGTCACAATATGTGTGTGTGTGTGTGTGTGTGTGTGTGTGTGTGTGTGTGTGTGTGTGTGTGTGTGTGTGTGTGTGTGTGTGCGTGCGTGCGTGCGTGCGTGTGTGTGTGTGTGTGTGTGAGAGAGAGAGAGACAAAGGAATGAGGACCTCGTTATAAATATGAGAGAAGCCAACAGCCACAGAAACCAAGGGACACGGGGGATTTTAATTTATTTTTTTTGTGGTGTTGATCAATTTAAAATATTACTGAGCATGTTATTGCTTAAAGCTAATTGATCAGAAAAGCAGAAGAAAATACAACCACATGCCGCCGGTGGGATCCGAACCCACGACCTCCGAATTACGCGTCCGGTGCTCTACCGCTGAGCTGCGGTGACGGCTGTCCAATCTTCTGCTTTCGGGGCTATCTCTGTTTACATATAACCTAACCTTGAGAGTGTTCATCAGCGCCGCCCACGTTCTTAACCGGCTGACGTAGCACGTCCTGAGTTACCGCTGATGTTAGCGAGGGCCTCGGTTCTGGCAGCCTTGACGCCGTAGGAAGCATAAGAGGGTTCTCACACAGCTTCCACCCTCGCTGTTCGATGTCGTTCTACCTGACGTCAGCAGTAACTCAGGACGTGCTACGCCCGCCGCTCAAGAACGTGGGTGGCGCTGATGAACACTCTCAAGGTTAGGTTATTTGTAAACATAAATACCCCCGAAAGCAGAAAATTTGACAGCAGTCGCCGTAGCTCAGCGGTAGAGCGCCGGACGCGTAATTCGGAGGTCGTGCGTTCGGATCCCACCGACGGCGTGTGGTTGTTTTTTCTTGTGCTTTTCTAATCGATTAGCATTAAGCGATAGCATTTTCGGTAATATTCTAAATTGATCAAGACCACAAAAATAAATTAATTAATTAAAATCCACTGTGTCCCTTGGTTTTTGTGGCTGTTGGCTTCTCTCATATATATATATATATATATATATATATATATATATATATATATCCTGTACAATACTTGTTGCCGCATTGAAGGTTTTTTGTATATTTTATAATGCTGCCGAACTGTATTCAAGGTGGCCGGGTTTCGTCAAGCTGAGCATGCCCAGCTTTTTTCCGTACCCCCTTTTATGATCTTGGAGAGAACATAAATTTAATTTGAGTTCACTTGACTTCACTTAATCCACATCAATGGTCTCTCACCCCTTGTTGACTCTCATAACCTCCTTTTCGCTGACAACGGCCTTATTTTCCAAGAAATAACCGCTACTAACGACTGCTGCCTACTTCAGTCTGACCTTACCACTGTAGCTAACTGGTGCAAGGACTGGTATATGCAATATACATTACCAAAAGCATGGTTAAGAGTGCTTCAAGAAAACCAACTGGCTCGCTTTCCTATTATGTTGAAAACATGTCTTTAGAGTATGTAGCATCACAAAAAAACCTTGGCGTTCATATCAGCTCTAACCTACGCTGGTGTCTTCATATTGAGCACGTAATCAACAACGTGATTCACGTGCTAGGTTAATTGCGTCAGTTCGGTGGCAGTGCGCTGACCACATCTGTCTAAGACGCTCTCTGCTTCTGCAGATTTTCTGCACAGCGCATCTTGTGCTCCCTCAGAGCGAAAACCCGTTCGCCGTGTTCCAGACAGATAGCATACTGGAAGCAGGATCATCGTTTGCAACGCCATACCTACGTCGCGGAAATCTACAGGGGAAGAGGCCATCAGCGCTTCCGGGGCCATTCACGGCATAAAAAGGCATCCGCAACGAGCCCACCACGCAGTTCGGCGGCAGTGCGCAAACCACACCTGTCTAAGGAACGCTCTCTGCTCTCTGCTTTTGCAGATTTTCTGCACAGCGCATCTTGTGCTCCCTCAGAGCGAAAACCCGTTCGCCGTGTTCCAGACAGATAGCATTCTGGAAGCAAGATCATCGTTTGCGACGCCATACCTACGTCGCGGAAATCTACAGGGGAAGAGGCTATCAGCGCTTCCGGGGCCATTCACGGCATAAAAAGGCATCCGCAACGAGCCCACCACGCACTTAGGCGGCAGTGCGCTAACCACACCTGTCTAAGGAACGCTCTCTGCTCTCTGCTCACTGCTTTTGCAGATTTTCTGCATGGCACATCCTGTGCTACCTCACAACGAAAACCAGTTCGCAGTGTTCCAGACAGATAGCATTCTGGAAGCAAGATCATCGTTTGCAACGCCATACCTACGCCGCGGAAATCTACAGGGGAAGAGGCTATCAGCGCTTCCGGGGCCATTCACGGCATAAAAAGGCATCCGCAACGAGCCCACCACGCAGTTCAGCGGCAGTGCGCTAACCACACCTGTCTAAGGTACGCTCTCTGCTCACTGCTTTTGCAGATTTTCTGCATGGCACATCCTGTGCTACCTCACAACGAAAACCCGTTCGCAGTGTTCCAGACAGATAGCATTCTGGAAGCAAGATCATCGTTTGCAACGCCATACCTACGTCGCGGAAATCTACAGGGGAAGAGGCTATCAGCGCTTCCGGGGCCATTCACGGCATAAAAAGGCATCCGCAACGAGCCCACCACGCAGTTCGGCGGCAGTGCGCTAACCACACCTGTCTAAGGAACGCTCTCTGCTCTCTGCACACTGCTTTTGCAGATTTGCAGCTGATTCATTTGAACGCGAGATCTGTTAACCAAAAGCATGATGATTTGTTGTTGCTACTAGAGGCATGTGCTATACCATTCGATGTATTGATGCTGACCGAGACGTGGTACACAGACGACAGCGGCTATTTTGTGCTGGAAGGCTACAATCATTATTTCTTAAATCGAAAAAATACTAGAGGAGGTGGTGTGTCTATTCAAACTTGTCTAACCGGTTTTGAAATCGTACCGGAGTACAGCTGTATTACCGGCGACTATGAAACTCTTTGTATTAGGAAAGGCACAAATATGTTCTCTGTTATTTACAGACCTCCAAATGGAAGTATTTGCGCGTTCCTGCAATTTTTTGATGGGTTACTCTCTCATGCAAACTGTAGTGGTTGCTTACTAACGATAGGCGGTGATTTAAATATTGACATTCTGAAGAACACAAAACCCACTACAGACTTTTTACTTGTTTTACAGTGCAATGCCTTTCAGAATGTCGTTGCCACTCCAACAAGAGTCACTCCTTTATCATCATCACTGTTAGACTTGTTCGTGACTAATTCATCGTGTAATATTCGGTCAGGTGTCATAAGCTCTGACATCAGTGATCATATGCCAATTTTTTTATTGATAAAGCGACACAATAACTTGAACCAAAAATGCCATACAGTCACGTACCGCGAAATAACACCGCATACTTTGGAAGAGTTCCGGCATGCAATTATTCAGACGAACTGGAGTGAAATTTTTGCAATTGAAGATTCTAATGCGTCATACAACAAGTTTATAGAAATTTTCAAGCAAAAATATTTCGCTTGCTTCAAACTAAAAACACATCGAAGTTTCAAGCGCTCCCGTAAGCCTTGGATTACCCGCAACATAGTCAAACTTATAGCTGAAAAACACAAGCTCTATCAATCTTTTGTAGACTCTCGTGACGTCAACAAACTGAGGGAATTCAAGCGTTTTCGAAATAAATTAAATAAAGCTATCAAAAAATCTAAGCGCGAGTATTACGCTCGCCTTTTTGATAGTGATTGTCTGCAAAATAGCGACCTAGTTTGGAAAAATCTAAATAGACTACTAAAGAGGAACGTACAGGCAAGTTCAATACCAGACCTCGTAATTGATAATCAAGAAGTAAGCGGAACAGTGCTTGCGGACCGCTTCAACAAATTTTTCGTAGAAATAGGAAGCACGGCCTACTCTTCCGAGGCCTCCTCTTCTGTGCGTTCAGTATCGCAAAGCTTATTTTTTCACCCTACTTGTCAGTCAGAAGTAATATATGTTTTTCAAGGACTCAAGAACAGCCACAGCGTTGATGCGAACGATATGGAAATAAGACCGATAAAATATGTTCTGGATATAATTGCGCCCACGTTAACACACGTATTTAATTCTTCCCTATCTACTGGCGTTTTTCCCACCAATATGCAAGTCGCCCGTGTCAAGGTCTTACACAAACGGGGTGACAAAAATAATTTAAGCAATTACCGACCAGTATCCATCCTTCCGATTTTTTCTAAAGGACTCGAAAAAGTTGTTAATATACGCATTGAAAGCTTTTCAAGAAAACATAACCTCATAACGGATCACCAGTTCGGTTTCAGAAAACACCGCTCCACAGAAGACGCTCTTTTAAGACAAAAAGAGGTAATTTTGGAAAATTTCGAGAAAAAACTTACAACTTTAGGTATTTACTTAGATTTCAGCAAGGCATTTGACCGTGTAAATCATCCAATATTACTAGAAAAATTAGAGCACTATGGATTTCGGGGTATTTCACTTAAGCTCATTCGGTCATACTTGACTGGGCGGCATCAATATGTTGAGATAAACCGAAATAAATCGCACTTACAAGAAATTCCATCCGGTGTCCCACAGGGAAGCATTTTAGGACCCATTCTTTTTCTTTTCTACATCAACGATATTGTAGAAATTTACAGAGATTGCACAATTGTCATATATGCAGACGATTGCACAGTATTGATATCTAGACAAAACTTAGAAGAAATAAAAACTGATGCCAGTTTATTCTGTAACAATCTACAGGAATGGTGCCGAAAAAATAGCCTGATACTAAATGAATCCAAAACAAAATGTATTCTTTTTCGTGCACCCGGAGTCCTACCTGGAATATCTCCCACCATTACCTTCGGTCCGTATACATTTGGGCTGGAAACGTGTGTGAAAACGCTTGGCATGTTCTTTTCCGAGCACATGTCCTGGAACGAGCATGTTAAACATCTGTCGACAAAGCTAAGTAGGATTGTAGGTACAATAAACAAACACCGTCACACCCTCCCACTAGCTACAAGAAAGCTCTTATATAATGCCCTTTTCTATTCACAACTCCGCTACTGTATACTGCTTTGGGGAAATACCACCAAGTCAAACATCAATAAACTTGCCTTAATACAAAAACGGGTCATCCGCATTACTGAAAACACATCATTTTTAGAACACACAGGACCCCTTTTTCTCAAACATCGCATTCTAAAAGTGGAAGATATGTACTCTTATAACCTGTTAAGTAAGTACAAGAATGCAATACAAGGAAAATCTGAGACATTTCTGACCTTAGCTAGACTACAAAAACCAACAAATACCTATTCATTTCGCTATCAGTCACCATGGCTCATTCCATTTTCCCGTACAATGTACGGAAAACAACGACTAAAACACGCCATACCGCATGCGCTCAATGAACTGGACGAAAAACAAATAGACATTCTGCAAATGTCGCACAAGGGAATTTATAAAATTTTTGTTTAACCTGTACCACGGATTCCTTTTTTCCTTTTAATCTTGTTTCAAGTGTCTATTTTGTTTATTGTTCTGCACGTGACAATTCACAATTGACTGCTCTTTTCAGAGGACTGTTTTATCAATTTTGTAAAACTATGTGCTGTGCAAGTGCTTGCTGTCTGGGTGGCGGGAGCTTTGTCAAGCTGCAACTAAGCAGCTTTTTCTTTCTTCCGTCACCTTTTTTGCTCAAGCAAATAAAGAAATTTTCTGCACAGCGCATCTTGTGCTCCCTCAGAGCGAAAACCCGTTCGCCGTGTTCCAGACAGATAGCATACTGGAAGCAGGATCATCGTTTGCAACGCCATACCTACATCGCGGAAATCTACAGGGGAAGAGGCCATCAGGTAGTTAAGAAGAACTTCTTGTTGGGCGAGTTGGTGCATACTGTTGTAGGAACGAATTGCGCACAAAAGACATACACAGGAAAACACGAGGGAGACTGAAAGAGCGCAAACTATCAACTGGTGTTTATTGGATTCAGAGCCGCTTTATAGGCAGTGTGCACACGTGCCTACAAAGAGGGGAGCCATCAGCGCTTCCGGGGCCATTCACGGCATAAAAAGGCATCCGCAACGAGCCCAAAACGCAGTTCGGCGGCAGTGCGCTAACCACACCTGTCTAAGGAACGCTCTCTGCTCTCTGCTCATACCTGCTCATACCATCAGCGCCTCCGGGGCCATTCACGGCATAAAAAGGCATCCGCAACGAGCCCACCACGGAGTTCGGCGGCAGTGCGCTAACCACACCTGTCTAAGGAACGCTCTCTGCTCTCTGCTCACTGCTTTTGCAGATTTTCTGCATGGCACAGCCTGTGCTACCTCACAACGAAAACCCGCTCGCAGTGTTCCAGACCGATAGCATTCTGGAAGCAAGATCATCGTTTGCAACGCCATACCTACGTCGCGGAAATCTAAGGGGGAAGAGGCTATCAGCACTTCCGGGGCCATTCACGGCATAAAAAGGCATCCGCAACGAGTCCACCACGCAGTTCGGCGGCAGTGCGCTAACGACACCTGTCTAAGGAACGCTCTCTGCTCTCTGCTTTTGCTGATTTTCTGCACAGCGCATCTTGTGCTCCCTCAGAGCGAAAACCCGTTCGCCGTGTTCCAGACAGATAGCATTCTGGAAGCAAGATCATCGTTTGCGAAACCATACCTACGTCGCGGAAATCTACAGGGGAATAGGCTATCAGCGCTTCCGGGGCCATTCACGGCATAAAAAGGCATCCGCAACGAGCCCACCACGCAGTTCAGTGGAAGTGCGCTAACCACACCTGTCTAAGGTACGCTCTCTGCTCACTGCTTCTGCAGATTTTCTGCATGGCACATCCTGTGCTACCTCACAACGAAAACCCGTTCGCAGTGTTCCTGACAGATAGCATTCTGGAAGCAAGATCATCGTTTGCAATGCCATACCTACGTCGCGGAAATCTACAGGGGAAGAGGCTATCAGCGCTTCCGGGGCCATTCACGGCATAAAAAGGCATCCGCAACGAGCCCACCACGCAGTTCGGCGGCAGAGCGCTAACCACACCTGTCTAAGGAACGCTCTCTGCTCTCTGCTTTTGCAGATTTTCTGCACAGCGCATCTTGTGCTCCCTGAGAGCGAAACATCCGTTCGCCGTGTTCCAGACAGATCGCATTCTGGAAGCAAGATCATCGTTTGCGACACCATACCTACGTCGCGGAAATCTACAGCGGAAGAGGCTATCAGCGCCTCCGGGGCCATTCACGGCATAAAAAGGCATCCGCAACGAGCCCACCACGCACTTTGGCGGCAGTGCGCTAACCACACCTGTCTAAGGAACGCTCTCTGCTCTCTGATCACTGCTTTTGCAGATTTTCTGCATGGCACATCCTGTGCTACCTCACAACGAAAACCAGTTCGCAGTGTTCCAGACAGATAGCATTCTGGAAGCAAGATCATCGTTTGCGACGCCATACCTACGCCGCGGAAATCTACAGGGGAAGAGGCTATCAGCGCTTCCGGGGCCATTCACGGCATAAAAAGGCATCCGCAACGAGCCCACCACGCAGTTCAGCGGCAGTGCGCTAACCACACCTGTCTAAGGTACGCTCTCTGCTCACTGCTTTTGCAGATTTTCTGCATGGCACATCCTGTGCTACCTCACAACGAAAACCCGTTCGCAGTGTTCCAGACAGATAGCATTCTGGAAGCAAGATCATCGTTTGCAACGCCATACCTACGTCGCGGAAATCTACAGGGGAAGAGGCCATCAGCGCTTCCGGGGCCATTCACGGCATAAAAAGGCATCCGCAACGAGCCCACCACGCAGTTCGGCGGCAGTGCGCTAACCACACCTGTCTAAGGAACGCTCTCTGCTCTCTGCTCACTGCTGTTGCAGATTTTCTGCACAGCGCATCTTGTGCTCCCTCAGAGCGAAAACCCGTTCGCCGTGTTCCAGACAGATATCATACTGGAAGCAGGATCATCGTTTGCAACGCCATACCTACATCGCGGAAATCTACAGGGGAATAGGCTATCAGCGCTTCCGGGGCCATTCACGGCATAAAAAGGCATCCGCAACGAGCCCACCACGCAGTTCAGTGGCAGTGCGCTAACCACACCTGTCTAAGGTACGCTCTCTGCTCACTGCTTCTGCAGATTTTCTGCATGGCACATCCTGTGCTACCTCACAACGAAAACCCGTTCGCAGTGTTCCTGACAGATAGCATTCTGGAAGCAAGATCATCGTTTGCAATGCCATACCTACGTCGCGGAAATCTACAGGGGAAGAGGCTATCAGCGCTTCCGGGGCCATTCACGGCATAAAAAGGCATCCTCAACGAGCCCACCACGCAGTTCGGCGGCAGAGCGCTAACCACCCCCGTCTAAGGAACGCTCTCTGCTCTCTGCTTTTGCAGATTTTCTGCACAGCGCATCTTGTGCTCCCTGAGAGCAAAACATCCGTTCGCCGTGTTCCAGACAGATCGCATTCTGGAAGCAAGATCATCGTTTGCGACACCATACCTACGTCGCGGAAATCTACAGGGGAAGAGGCTATCAGCGCCTCCGGGGCCATTCACGGCATAAAAAGGCATCCGCAACGAGCCCACCACGCACTTCGGCGGCAGTGCGCTAACCCCACCTGTCTAAGGAACGCTCTCTGCTCTCTGCTCACTGCTTTTGCAGATTTTCTGCATGGCACATCCTGTACTACCTCACAACGAAAACCCCTTCGCAGTGTTCCAGACAGATAGCATTCTGGAAGCAAGATCATCGTTTGCAACGCCATACCTACGTCGCGGAAATCTACAGGGGAAGAAGCTATCAGCACTTCCGGGGCCATTCACGGCATAAAAAGGCATCCGCAACGAGCCCACAACGCAGTTCGGCGGCAGTGCGCTAACCAAACCTGTATAAGGAACGCTCTCTGCTCTCTGCTTTTGCAGATTTTCTGCACAGCGCATCTTGTGCTCCGTCAGAGCGAAAACCCGTTCGCCGTGTTCCAGACAGATAGTGTTCTGGAAGCAAGATCATCGTTTGCAACGCCATACCTACGTCGCGGAAATCTACAGGGGAAGAGGCTATCAGCGCTTCCGGGGCCATTCACGGCATAAAAAGGCATCCGCAACGAGCCCACGACGCAGTTCGGTGGCAGTGCGTTAACCACACCTGTCTAAGGAACGCTCTCTGCTCTCTGCTCACTGGTTTTGCAGATTTTCTGCCCGGCTCATCCTGTGCTACCTCACAACGAAAACCCGTTCGCCGTGTTCCAGACAGATAGCATTCTGGAAGCAAGATCATCGTTTGCAACGCCATACCTACGTCGCGGAAATCTACAGGGGAAGAGGCTATCAGCGCTTCCGGGGCCATTCACGGCATAAAAAGGCATCCGCAACGATCCCACCACGCACTTAGGCGGCAGTGCGCTAACCACACCTGTCTAAGGAACGCTCTCTGCTCTCTGCTCACTGCTTTTGCAGATTTTCTGCATGGCACATCCTGTGCTACCTCACAACGAAAACCAGTTCGCAGTGTTCCAGACAGATAGCATTCTGGAAGCAAGATCATCGTTTGCAACGCCATACCTACGTCGCGGAAATCTACAGGGGAAGAGGCTTTCAACGCTTCCGGGGCCATTCACGGCATAAAAAGGCATCCGCAACGAGCCCACCACGCACTTAGGCGGCAGTGCGCTAACCACACCTGTCTAAGGAACGCTCTCTGCTCTCTGCTCACTGCTTTTGCAGATTTTCTGCATGGCACATCCTGTGCTACCTCACAACGAAAACCAGTTCGCAGTGTTCCAGACAGATAGCATTCTGGAAGCAAGATCATCGTTTGCAACGCCATGCCTACGCCGCGGAAATCTACAGGGGAAGAGGCTATCAGCGCTTCCGGGGCCATTCACGGCATAAAAAGGCATCCGCAACCAGCCCACCACGCAGTTCAGCGGCAGTGCGCTAACCACACCTGTCTAAGGTACGCTGTCTGCTCACTGGTTTTGCAGATTTTCTGCATGGCACATTCTGTGCTACCTCACAACGAAAACCCGTTCGCAGTGTTCCAGACAGATAGCATTCTGGAAGCAAGATCATCGTTTGCAACGCCATACCTACGTCGCGGAAATCTACAGGGGAAGAGGCTATCAGCGCTTCCGGGGCCATTCACGGCATAAAAAGGCATCCGCAACGAGCCCACCACGCAGTTCGGCGGCAGTGCGCTAACCACACCTGTCTAAGGAACGCTCTCTGCTCTCTGCTCACTGCTTTTGCAGATTTTCTGCATGGCACATCCTGTGCTACCTCACAACGAAAACCCGTTCGCAGTGTTCCAGACAGATAGCATTCTGGAAGCAAGATCATCGTTTGCAACGCCATACCTACGTCGCGGAAATCTACAGGGGAAGAGGCTATCAGCACTTCCGGGGCCATTCACGGCATAAAAAGGCATCCGCAACGAGCCCACCACGCAGTTCGGCGGCAGTGCGCTAACCACACCTGTCTAAGGAACGCTCTCTGCTCTCTGCTTTTGCAGATTTTCTGCACAGCGCATCTTGTGCTCCCTCAGAGCGAAAACCCGTTCGCCGTGTTCCAGACAGATAGCATTCTGGAAGCAAGATCATCGTCTGCGACGCCATACCTACGTCGCGGAAATCTACAGGGGAATAGGCTATCAGCGCTTCCGGGGCCATTCACGGCAAAAAAGGCATCCGCAACGAGCCCACCACGCAGTTCAGCGGCAGTGCGCTAACCACACCTGTCTAAGGTACGCTCTCTGCTCACTGCTTTTGCAGATTTTCTGCATGGCACATCCTGTGCTACCTCACAACGAAAACCCGTTCGCAGTGTTCCTGACAGATAGCATTCTGGAAGCAAGATCATCGTTTGCAACGCCATACCTACGTCGCGGAAATCTACGGGGGAAGAGGCTATCAGCGCCTCCGGGGCCATTCACGGCATAAAAAGGCATCCGCAACGAGCCCACCACGCACTTAGGCGGCAGTGCGCTAACCACACCTGTCTAAGGAACGCTCTCTGCTCTCTGCTCACTGCTTTTGCAGATTTTCTGCATGGCACATCCTGTGCTACCTCACAACGAAAACCAGTTCGCAGTGTTCCAGACAGATAGCATTCTGGAAGCAAGACCATCGTTTGCGACGCCATACCTACGCCGCGGAAATCTACAGGGGAAGAGGCTATCAGCGCTTCCGGGGCCATTCACGGCATAAAAAGGCATCCGCAACGAGCCCACCACGCAGTTCAGCGGCAGTGCGCTAACCACACCTGTCTAAGGTACGCTCTCTGCTCACTGCTTTTGCAGATTTTCTGCATGGCACATCCTGTGCTACCTCACAACGAAAACCCGTTCGCAGTGTTCCAGACAGATAGCATTCTGGAAGCAAGATCATCGTTTGCAACGCCATACCTACGTCGCGGAAATCTACAGGGGAAGAGGCTATCAGCGCTTCTGGGGCCATTCACGGCATAAAAAGGCATCCGCAACGAGCCCACCACGTAGTTCGGCGGCAGTGCGCTAACCACACCTGTCTAAGGAACGCTCTCTGCTCTCTGCTCACTGCTTTTGCAGATTTTCTGCACAGCGCATCTTGTGCTCCCTCAGAGCGAAAACCCGTTCGCCGTGTTCCAGACAGATAGCATACTGGAAGCAGGATCATCGTTTGCAACGCCATACCTACATCGCGGAAATCTACAGGGGAAGAGGCCATGGATCAGCGCTTCCGGGGCCATTCACGGCATAAAAAGGCATCCGCAACGAGCCCACCACGCAGTTCGGCGGCAGTGCGCTAACCACACCTGTCTAAGGAACGCTCTCTGCTCTCTGCTCACTGCTGTTGCTGATTTTCTGCACAGCGCATCTTGTGCTCCCTCAGAGCGAAAACCCGTTCGCCGTGTTCCAGACAGATAGCATTCTGGAAGCAAGATCATCGTTTGCGAAACCATACCTACGTCGCGGAAATCTACAGGGGAATAGGCTATCAGCGCTTCCGGGGCCATTCACGGCATAAAAAGGCATCCGCAACGAGCCCACCACGCAGTTCAGTGGAAGTGCGCTAACCACACCTGTCTAAGGTACGCTCTCTGCTCACTGCTTCTGCAGATTTTCTGCATGGCACATCCTGTGCTACCTCACAACGAAAACCCGTTCGCAGTGTTCCTGACAGATAGCATTCTGGAAGCAAGATCATCGTTTGCAATGCCATACCTACGTCGCGGAAATCTACAGGGGAAGAGGCTATCAGCGCTTCCGGGGCCATTCACGGCATAAAAAGGCATCCGCAACGAGCCCACCACGCAGTTCGGCGGCAGAGCGCTAACCACACCTGTCTAAGGAACGCTCTCTGCTCTCTGCTTTTGCAGATTTTCTGCACAGCGCATCTTGTGCTCCCTGAGAGCGAAACATCCGTTCGCCGTGTTCCAGACAGATCGCATTCTGGAAGCAAGATCATCGTTTGCGACACCATACCTACGTCGCGGAAATCTACAGCGGAAGAGGCTATCAGCGCCTCCGGGGCCATTCACGGCATAAAAAGGCATCCGCAACGAGCCCACCACGCACTTAGGCGGCAGTGCGCTAACCACACCTGTCTAAGGAACGCTCTCTGATCACTGCTTTTGCAGATTTTCTGCATGGCACATCCTGTGCTACCTCACAACGAAAACCAGTTCGCAGTGTTCCAGACAGATAGCATTCTGGAAGCAAGATCATCGTTTGCGACGCCATACCTACGCCGCGGAAATCTACAGGGGAAGAGGCTATCAGCGCTTCCGGGGCCATTCACGGCATAAAAAGGCATCCGCAACGAGCCCACCACGCAGTTCAGCGGCAGTGCGCTAACCACACCTGTCTAAGGTACGCTCTCTGCTCACCGCTTTTGCAGATTTTCTGCATGGCACATCCTGTGCTACCTCACAACGAAAACCCGTTCGCAGTGTTCCAGACAGATAGCATTCTGGAAGCAAGATCATCGTTTGCAACGCCATACCTACGTCGCGGAAATCTACAGGGGAAGAGGCCATCAGCGCTTCCGGGGCCATTCACGGCATAAAAAGGCATCCGCAACGAGCCCACCACGCAGTTCGGCGGCAGTGCGCTAACCACACCTGTCTAAGGAACGCTCTCTGCTCTCTGCTCACTGCTGTTGCAGATTTTCTGCACAGCGCATCTTGTGCTCCCTCAGAGCGAAAACCCGTTCGCCGTGTTCCAGACAGATATCATACTGGAAGCAGGATCATCGTTTGCAACGCCATACCTACATCGCGGAAATCTACAGGGGAATAGGCTATCAGCGCTTCCGGGGCCATTCACGGCATAAAAAGGCATCCGCAACGAGCCCACCACGCAGTTCAGTGGCAGTGCGCTAACCACACCTGTCTAAGGTACGCTCTCTGCTCACTGCTTCTGCAGATTTTCTGCATGGCACATCCTGTGCTACCTCACAACGAAAACCCGTTCGCAGTGTTCCTGACAGATAGCATTCTGGAAGCAAGATCATCGTTTGCAATGCCATACCTACGTCGCGGAAATCTACAGGGGAAGAGGCTATCAGCGCTTCCGGGGCCATTCACGGCATAAAAAGGCATCCTCAACGAGCCCACCACGCAGTTCGGCGGCAGAGCGCTAACCACCCCCGTCTAAGGAACGCTCTCTGCTCTCTGCTTTTGCAGATTTTCTGCACAGCGCATCTTGTGCTCCCTGAGAGCAAAACATCCGTTCGCCGTGTTCCAGACAGATCGCATTCTGGAAGCAAGATCATCGTTTGCGACACCATACCTACGTCGCGGAAATCTACAGGGGAAGAGGCTATCAGCGCCTCCGGGGCCATTCACGGCATAAAAAGGCATCCGCAACGAGCCCACCACGCACTTCGGCGGCAGTGCGCTAACCCCACCTGTCTAAGGAACGCTCTCTGCTCTCTGCTCACTGCTTTTGCAGATTTTCTGCATGGCACATCCTGTACTACCTCACAACGAAAACCCCTTCGCAGTGTTCCAGACAGATAGCATTCTGGAAGCAAGATCATCGTTTGCAACGCCATACCTACGTCGCGGAAATCTACAGGGGAAGAAGCTATCAGCACTTCCGGGGCCATTCACGGCATAAAAAGGCATCCGCAACGAGCCCACAACGCAGTTCGGCGGCAGTGCGCTAACCAAACCTGTATAAGGAACGCTCTCTGCTCTCTGCTTTTGCAGATTTTCTGCACAGCGCATCTTGTGCTCCGTCAGAGCGAAAACCCGTTCGCCGTGTTCCAAACAGATAGTGTTCTGGAAGCAAGATCATCGTTTGCAACGCCATACCTACGTCGCGGAAATCTACAGGGGAAGAGGCTATCAGCGCTTCCGGGGCCATTCACGGCATAAAAAGGCATCCGCAACGAGCCCACGACGCAGTTCGGTGGCAGTGCGTTAACCACACCTGTCTAAGGAACGCTCTCTGCTCTCTGCTCACTGGTTTTGCAGATTTTCTGCCCGGCTCATCCTGTGCTACCTCACAACGAAAACCCGTTCGCCGTGTTCCAGACAGATAGCATTCTGGAAGCAAGATCATCGTTTGCAACGCCATACCTACGTCGCGGAAATCTACAGGGGAAGAGGCTATCAGCGCTTCCGGGGCCATTCACGGCATAAAAAGGCATCCGCAACGATCCCACCACGCACTTAGGCGGCAGTGCGCTAACCACACCTGTCTAAGGAACGCTCTCTGCTCTCTGCTCACTGCTTTTGCAGATTTTCTGCATGGCACATCCTGTGCTACCTCACAACGAAAACCAGTTCGCAGTGTTCCAGACAGATAGCATTCTGGAAGCAAGATCATCGTTTGCAACGCCATACCTACGTCGCGGAAATCTACAGGGGAAGAGGCTTTCAACGCTTCCGGGGCCATTCACGGCATAAAAAGGCATCCGCAACGAGCCCACCACGCACTTAGGCGGCAGTGCGCTAACCACACCTGTCTAAGGAACGCTCTCTGCTCTCTGCTCACTGCTTTTGCAGATTTTCTGCATGGCACATCCTGTGCTACCTCACAACGAAAACCAGTTCGCAGTGTTCCAGACAGATAGCATTCTGGAAGCAAGATCATCGTTTGCAACGCCATGCCTACGCCGCGGAAATCTACAGGGGAAGAGGCTATCAGCGCTTCCGGGGCCATTCACGGCATAAAAAGGCATCCGCAACCAGCCCACCACGCAGTTCAGCGGCAGTGCGCTAACCACACCTGTCTAAGGTACGCTGTCTGCTCACTGGTTTTGCAGATTTTCTGCATGGCACATCCTGTGCTACCTCACAACGAAAACCCGTTCGCAGTGTTCCAGACAGATAGCATTCTGGAAGCAAGATCATCGTTTGCAACGCCATACCTACGTCGCGGAAATCTACAGGGGAAGAGGCTATCAGCGCTTCCGGGGCCATTCACGGCATAAAAAGGCATCCGCAACGAGCCCACCACGCAGTTCGGCGGCAGTGCGCTAACCACACCTGTCTAAGGAACGCTCTCTGCTCTCTTCTCACTGCTTTTGCAGATTTTCTGCATGGCACATCCTGTGCTACCTCACAACGAAAACCCGTTCGCAGTGTTCCAGACAGATAGCATTCTGGAAGCAAGATCATCGTTTGACACGCCATACCTACGTCGCGGAAATCTACAGGGGAATAGGCTATCAGCGCTTCCGGGGCCATTCACGGCATAAAAAGGCATCCGCAACGAGCCCACCACGCAGTTCAGTGGAAGTGCGCTAACCACACCTGTCTAAGGTACGCTCTCTGCTCACTGCTTCTGCAGATTTTCTGCATGGCACATCCTGTGCTACCTCACAACGAAAACCCGTTCGCAGTGTTCCTGACAGATAGCATTCTGGAAGCAAGATCATCGTTTGCAATGCCATACCTACGTCGCGGAAATCTACAGGGGAAGAGGCTATCAGCGCTTCCGGGGCCATTCACGGCATAAAAAGGCATCCGCAACGAGCCCACCACGCAGTTCGGCGGCAGAGCGCTAACCACACCTGTCTAAGGAACGCTCTCTGCTCTCTGCTTTTGCAGATTTTCTGCACAGCGCATCTTGTGCTCCCTGAGAGCGAAACATCCGTTCGCCGTGTTCCAGACAGATCGCATTCTGGAAGCAAGATCATCGTTTGCGACACCATACCTACGTCGCGGAAATCTACAGCGGAAGAGGCTATCAGCGCCTCCGGGGCCATTCACGGCATAAAAAGGCATCCGCAACGAGCCCACCACGCACTTAGGCGGCAGTGCGCTAACCACACCTGTCTAAGGAACGCTCTCTGCTCTCTGATCACTGCTTTTGCAGATTTTCTGCATGGCACATCCTGTGCTACCTCACAACGAAAACCAGTTCGCAGTGTTCCAGACAGATAGCATTCTGGAAGCAAGATCATCGTTTGCGACGCCATACCTACGCCGCGGAAATCTACAGGGGAAGAGGCTATCAGCGCTTCCGGGGCCATTCACGGCATAAAAAGGCATCCGCAACGAGCCCACCACGCAGTTCAGCGGCAGTGCGCTAACCACACCTGTCTAAGGTACGCTCTCTGCTCACTGCTTTTGCAGATTTTCTGCATGGCACATCCTGTGCTACCTCACAACGAAAACCCGTTCGCAGTGTTCCAGACAGATAGCATTCTGGAAGCAAGATCATCGTTTGCAACGCCATACCTACGTCGCGGAAATCTACAGGGGAAGAGGCCATCAGCGCTTCCGGGGCCATTCACGGCATAAAAAGGCATCCGCAACGAGCCCACCACGCAGTTCGGCGGCAGTGCGCTAACCACACCTGTCTAAGGAACGCTCTCTGCTCACTGCTGTTGCAGATTTTCTGCACAGCGCATCTTGTGCTCCCTCAGAGCGAAAACCCGTTCGCCGTGTTCCAGACAGATATTATACTGGAAGCAGGATCATCGTTTGCAACGCCATACCTACATCGCGGAAATCTACAGGGGAATAGGCTATCAGCGCTTCCGGGGCCATTCACGGCATAAAAAGGCATCCGCAACGAGCCCACCACGCAGTTCAGTGGCAGTGCGCTAACCACACCTGTCTAAGGTACGCTCTCTGCTCACTGCTTCTGCACATTTTCTGCATGGCACATCCTGTGCTACCTCACAACGAAAACCCGTTCGCAGTGTTCCTGACAGATAGCATTCTGGAAGCAAGATCATCGTTTGCAATGCCATACCTACGTCGCGGAAATCTACAGGGGAAGAGGCTATCAGCGCTTCCGGGGCCATTCACGGCATAAAAAGGCATCCTCAACGAGCCCACCACGCAGTTCGGCGGCAGAGCGCTAACCACCCCCGTCTAAGGAACGCTCTCTGCTCTCTGCTTTTGCAGATTTTCTGCACAGCGCATCTTGTGCTCCCTGAGAGCAAAACATCCGTTCGCCGTGTTCCAGACAGATCGCATTCTGGAAGCAAGATCATCGTTTGCGACACCATACCTACGTCGCGGAAATCTACAGGGGAAGAGGCTATCAGCGCCTCCGGGGCCATTCACGGCATAAAAAGGCATCCGCAACGAGCCCACCACGCACTTCGGCGGCAGTGCGCTAACCCCACCTGTCTAAGGAACGCTCTCTGCTCTCTGCTCACTGCTTTTGCAGATTTTCTGCATGGCACATCCTGTACTACCTCACAACGAAAACCCCTTCGCAGTGTTCCAGACAGATAGCATTCTGGAAGCAAGATCATCGTTTGCAACGCCATACCTACGTCGCGGAAATCTACAGGGGAAGAAGCTATCAGCACTTCCGGGGCCATTCACGGCATAAAAAGGCATCCGCAACGAGCCCACAACGCAGTTCGGCGGCAGTGCGCTAACCAAACCTGTATAAGGAACGCTCTCTGCTCTCTGCTTTTGCAGATTTTCTGCACAGCGCATCTTGTGCTCCGTCAGAGCGAAAACCCGTTCGCCGTGTTCCAGACAGATAGTGTTCTGGAAGCAAGATCATCGTTTGCAACGCCATACCTACGTCGCGGAAATCTACAGGGGAAGAGGCTATCAGCGCTTCCGGGGCCATTCACGGCATAAAAAGGCATCCGCAACGAGCCCACGACGCAGTTCGGTGGCAGTGCGTTAACCACACCTGTCTAAGGAACGCTCTCTGCTCTCTGCTCACTGGTTTTGCAGATTTTCTGCCCGGCTCATCCTGTGCTACCTCACAACGAAAACCCGTTCGCCGTGTTCCAGACAGATAGCATTCTGGAAGCAAGATCATCGTTTGCAACGCCATACCTACGTCGCGGAAATCTACAGGGGAAGAGGCTATCAGCGCTTCCGGGGCCATTCACGGCATAAAAAGGCATCCGCAACGATCCCACCACGCACTTAGGCGGCAGTGCGCTAACCACACCTGTCTAAGGAACGCTCTCTGCTCTCTGCTCACTGCTTTTGCAGATTTTCTGCATGGCACATCCTGTGCTACCTCACAACGAAAACCAGTTCGCAGTGTTCCAGACAGATAGCATTCTGGAAGCAAGATCATCGTTTGCAACGCCATACCTACGTCGCGGAAATCTACAGGGGAAGAGGCTTTCAACGCTTCCGGGGCCATCCACGGCATAAAAAGGCATCCGCAACGAGCCCACCACGCACTTAGGCGGCAGTGCGCTAACCACACCTGTCTAAGGAACGCTCTCTGCTCTCTGCTCACTGCTTTTGCAGATTTTCTGCATGGCACATCCTGTGCTACCTCACAACGAAAACCAGTTCGCAGTGTTCCAGACAGATAGCATTCTGGAAGCAAGATCATCGTTTGCAACGCCATGCCTACGCCGCGGAAATCTACAGGGGAAGAGGCTATCAGCGCTTCCGGGGCCATTCACGGCATAAAAAGGCATCCGCAACCAGCCCACCACGCAGTTCAGCGGCAGTGCGCTAACCACACCTGTCTAAGGTACGCTGTCTGCTCACTGGTTTTGCAGATTTTCTGCATGGCACATCCTGTGCTACCTCACAACGAAAACCCGTTCGCAGTGTTCCAGACAGATAGCATTCTGGAAGCAAGATCATCGTTTGCAACGCCATACCTACGTCGCGGAAATCTACAGGGGAAGAGGCTATCAGCGCTTCCGGGGCCATTCACGGCATAAAAAGGCATCCGCAACGAGCCCACCACGCAGTTCGGCGGCAGTGCGCTAACCACACCTGTCTAAGGAACGCTCTCTGCTCTCTGCTCACTGCTTTTGCAGATTTTCTGCATGGCACATCCTGTGCTACCTCACAACGAAAACCCGTTCGCAGTGTTCCAGACAGATAGCATTCTGGAAGCAAGATCATCGTTTGCAACGCCATACCTACGTCGCGGAAATCTACAGGGGAAGAGGCTATCAGCACTTCCGGGGCCATTCACGGCATAAAAAGGCATCCGCAACGAGCCCACCACGCAGTTCGGCGGCAGTGCGCTAACCACACCTGTCTAAGGAACGCTCTCTGCTCTCTGCTTTTGCAGATTTTCTGCACAGCGCATCTTGTGCTCCCTCAGAGCGAAAACCCGTTCGCCGTGTTCCAGACAGATAGCATTCTGGAAGCAAGATCATCGTCTGCGACGCCATACCTACGTCGCGGAAATCTACAGGGGAATAGGCTATCAGCGCTTCCGGGGCCATTCACGGCAAAAAAGGCATCCGCAACGAGCCCACCACGCAGTTCAGCGGCAGTGCGCTAACCACACCTGTCTAAGGTACGCTCTCCGCTCACTGCTTTTGCAGATTTTCTGCATGGCACATCCTGTGCTACCTCACAACGAAAACCCGTTCGCAGTGTTCCTGACAGATAGCATTCTGGAAGCAAGATCATCGTTTGCAACGCCATACCTACGTCGCGGAAATCTACGGGGGAAGAGGCTATCAGCGCCTCCGGGGCCATTCACGGCATAAAAAGGCATCCGCAACGAGCCCACCACGCACTTAGGCGGCAGTGCGCTAACCACACCTGTCTAAGGAACGCTCTCTGCTCTCTGCTCACTGCTTTTGCAGATTTTCTGCATGGCACATCCTGTGCTACCTCACAACGAAAACCAGTTCGCAGTGTTCCAGACAGATAGCATTCTGGAAGCAAGACCATCGTTTGCGACGCCATACCTACGCCGCGGAAATCTACAGGGGAAGAGGCTATCAGCGCTTCCGGGGCCATTCACGGCATAAAAAGGCATCCGCAACGAGCCCACCACGCAGTTCAGCGGCAGTGCGCTAACCACACCTGTCTAAGGTACGCTCTCTGCTAACTGCTTTTGCAGATTTTCTGCATGGCACATCCTGTGCTACCTCACAACGAAAACCCGTTCGCAGTGTTCCAGACAGATAGCATTCTGGAAGCAAGATCATCGTTTGCAACGCCATACCTACGTCGCGGAAATCTACAGGGGAAGAGGCTATCAGCGCTTCCGGGGCCATTCACGGCATAAAAAGGCATCCGCAACGAGCCCACCACGTAGTTCGGCGGCAGTGCGCTAACCACACCTGTCTAAGGAACGCTCTCTGCTCTCTGCTCACTGCTTTTGCAGATTTTCTGCACAGCGCATCTTGTGCTCCCTCAGAGCGAAAACCCGTTCGCCGTGTTCCAGACAGATAGCATACTGGAAGCAGGATCATCGTTTGCAACGCCATACCTACATCGCGGAAATCTACAGGGGAAGAGGCCATCAGCGCTTCCGGGGCCATTCACGGCATAAAAAGGCATCCGCAACGAGCCCACCACGCAGTTCGGCGGCAGTGCGCTAACCACACCTGTCTAAGGAACGCTCTCTGCTCTCTGCTCACTGCTGTTGCAGATTTTCTGCACAGCGCATCTTGTGCTCCCTCAGAGCGAAAACCCGTTCGCCGTGTTCCAGACAGATATCATACTGGAAGCAGGATCATCGTTTGCAACGCCATACCTACATCGCGGAAATCTACAGGGGAATAGGCTATCAGCGCTTCCGGGGCCATTCACGGCATAAAAAGGCATCCGCAACGAGCCCACCACGCAGTTCAGTGGCAGTGCGCTAACCACACCTGTCTAAGGTACGCTCTCTGCTCACTGCTTCTGCAGATTTTCTGCATGGCACATCCTGTGCTACCTCACAACGAAAACCCGTTCGCAGTGTTCCTGACAGATAGCATTCTGGAAGCAAGATCATCGTTTGCAATGCCATACCTACGTCGCGGAAATCTACAGGGGAAGAGGCTATCAGCGCTTCCGGGGCCATTCACGGCATAAAAAGGCATCCGCAACGAGCCCACCACGCAGTTCGGCGGCAGAGCGCTAACCACCCCCGTCTAAGGAACGCTCTCTGCTCTCTGCTTTTGCAGATTTTCTGCACAGCGCATCTTGTGCTCCCTGAGAGCAAAACATCCGTTCGCCGTGTTCCAGACAGATCGCATTCTGGAAGCAAGATCATCGTTTGCGACACCATACCTACGTCGCGGAAATCTACAGGGGAAGAGGCTATCAGCGCCTCCGGGGCCATTCACGGCATAAAAAGGCATCCGCAACGAGCCCACCACGCACTTCGGCGGCAGTGCGCTAACCCCACCTGTCTAAGGAACGCTCTCTGCTCTCTGCTCACTGCTTTTGCAGATTTTCTGCATGGCACATCCTGTACTACCTCACAACGAAAACCCCTTCGCAGTGTTCCAGACAGATAGCATTCTGGAAGCAAGATCATCGTTTGCAACGCCATACCTACGTCGCGGAAATCTACAGGGGAAGAGGCTATCAGCGCTTCCCGGGCCATTCACGGCATAAAAAGGCATCCGCAACGAGCCCACGACGCAGTTCGGTGGCAGTGCGTTAACCACACCTGTCTAAGGAACGCTCTCTGCTCTCTGCTCACTGGTTTTGCAGATTTTCTGCATGGCACATCCTGTGCTACCTCACAACGAAAACCAGTTCGCAGTGTTCCAGACAGATAGCATTCTGGAAGCAAGATCATCGTTTGCGACGCCATACCTACGCCGCGGAAATCTACAGGGGAAGAGGCTATCAGCGCTTCCGGGGCCATTCACGGCATAAAAAGGCATCCGCAACGAGCCCACCACGCAGTTCAGCGGCAGTGCGCTAACCACACCTGTCTAAGGTACGCTCTCTGCTCACTGCTTCTGCAGATTTTCTGCATGGCACATCCTGTGCTACCTCACAACGAAAACCCGTTCGCAGTGTTCCTGACAGATAGCATTCTGGAAGCAAGATCATCGTTTGCAATGCCATACCTACGTCGCGGAAATCTACAGGGGAAGAGGCTATCAGCGCTTCCGGGGCCATTCACGGCATAAAAAGGCATCCTCAACGAGCCCACCACGCAGTTCGGCGGCAGAGCGCTAACCACCCCCGTCTAAGGAACGCTCTCTGCTCTCTGCTTTTGCAGATTTTCTGCACAGCGCATCTTGTGCTCCCTGAGAGCAAAACATCCGTTCGCCGTGTTCCAGACAGATCGCATTCTGGAAGCAAGATCATCGTTTGCGACACCATACCTACGTCGCGGAAATCTACAGGGGAAGAGGCTATCAGCGCCTCCGGGGCCATTCACGGCATAAAAAGGCATCCGCAACGAGCCCACCACGCACTTCGGCGGCAGTGCGCTAACCCCACCTGTCTAAGGAACGCTCTCTGCTCTCTGCTCACTGCTTTTGCAGATTTTCTGCATGGCACATCCTGTACTACCTCACAACGAAAACCCCTTCGCAGTGTTCCAGACAGATAGCATTCTGGAAGCAAGATCATCGTTTGCAACGCCATACCTACGTCGCGGAAATCTACAGGGGAAGAAGCTATCAGCACTTCCGGGGCCATTCACGGCATAAAAAGGCATCCGCAACGAGCCCACAACGCAGTTCGGCGGCAGTGCGCTAACCAAACCTGTATAAGGAACGCTCTCTGCTCTCTGCTTTTGCAGATTTTCTGCACAGCGCATCTTGTGCTCCGTCAGAGCGAAAACCCGTTCGCCGTGTTCCAGACAGATAGTGTTCTGGAAGCAAGATCATCGTTTGCAACGCCATACCTACGTCGCGGAAATCTACAGGGGAAGAGGCTATCAGCGCTTCCGGGGCCATTCACGGCATAAAAAGGCATCCGCAACGAGCCCACGACGCAGTTCGGTGGCAGTGCGTTAACCACACCTGTCTAAGGAACGCTCTCTGCTCTCTGCTCACTGGTTTTGCAGATTTTCTGCCCGGCTCATCCTGTGCTACCTCACAACGAAAACCCGTTCGCCGTGTTCCAGACAGATAGCATTCTGGAAGCAAGATCATCGTTTGCAACGCCATACCTACGTCGCGGAAATCTACAGGGGAAGAGGCTATCAGCGCTTCCGGGGCCATTCACGGCATAAAAAGGCATCCGCAACGATCCCACCACGCACTTAGGCGGCAGTGCGCTAACCACACCTGTCTAAGGAACGCTCTCTGCTCTCTGCTCACTGCTTTTGCAGATTTTCTGCATGGCACATCCTGTGCTACCTCACAACGAAAACCAGTTCGCAGTGTTCCAGACAGATAGCATTCTGGAAGCAAGATCATCGTTTGCAACGCCATACCTACGTCGCGGAAATCTACAGGGGAAGAGGCTTTCAACGCTTCCGGGGCCATTCACGGCATAAAAAGGCATCCGCAACGAGCCCACCACGCACTTAGGCGGCAGTGCGCTAACCACACCTGTCTAAGGAACGCTCTCTGCTCTCTGCTCACTGCTTTTGCAGATTTTCTGCATGGCACATCCTGTGCTACCTCACAACGAAAACCAGTTCGCAGTGTTCCAGACAGATAGCATTCTGGAAGCAAGATCATCGTTTGCAACGCCATGCCTACGCCGCGGAAATCTACAGGGGAAGAGGCTATCAGCGCTTCCGGGGCCATTCACGGCATAAAAAGGCATCCGCAACCAGCCCACCACGCAGTTCAGCGGCAGTGCGCTAACCACACCTGTCTAAGGTACGCTGTCTGCTCACTGGTTTTGCAGATTTTCTGCATGGCACATCCTGTGCTACCTCACAACGAAAACCCGTTCGCAGTGTTCCAGACAGATAGCATTCTGGAAGCAAGATCATCGTTTGCAACGCCATACCTACGTCGCGGAAATCTACAGGGGAAGAGGCTATCAGCGCTTCCGGGGCCATTCACGGCATAAAAAGGCATCCGCAACGAGCCCACCACGCAGTTCGGCGGCAGTGCGCTAACCACACCTGTCTAAGGAACGCTCTCTGCTCTCTGCTCACTGCTTTTGCAGATTTTCTGCATGGCACATCCTGTGCTACCTCACAACGAAAACCCGTTCGCAGTGTTCCAGACAGATAGCATTCTGGAAGCAAGATCATCGTTTGCAACGCCATACCTACGTCGCGGAAATCTACAGGGGAAGAGGCTATCAGCACTTCCGGGGCCATTCACGGCATAAAAAGGCATCCGCAACGAGCCCACCACGCAGTTCGGCGGCAGTGCGCTAACCACACCTGTCTAAGGAACGCTCTCTGCTCTCTGCTTTTGCAGATTTTCTGCACAGCGCATCTTGTGCTCCCTCAGAGCGAAAACCCGTTCGCCGTGTTCCAGACAGATAGCATTCTGGAAGCAAGATCATCGTCTGCGACGCCATACCTACGTCGCGGAAATCTACAGGGGAATAGGCTATCAGCGCTTCCGGGGCCATTCACGGCAAAAAAGGCATCCGCAACGAGCCCACCACGCAGTTCAGCGGCAGTGCGCTAACCACACCTGTCTAAGGTACGCTCTCTGCTCACTGCTTTTGCAGATTTTCTGCATGGCACATCCTGTGCTACCTCACAACGAAAACCCGTTCGCAGTGTTCCTGACAGATAGCATTCTGGAAGCAAGATCATCGTTTGCAACGCCATACCTACGTCGCGGAAATCTACGGGGGAAGAGGCTATCAGCGCCTCCGGGGCCATTCACGGCATAAAAAGGCATCCGCAACGAGCCCACCACGCACTTAGGCGGCAGTGCGCTAACCACACCTGTCTAAGGAACGCTCTCTGCTCTCTGCTCACTGCTTTTGCAGATTTTCTGCATGGCACATCCTGTGCTACCTCACAACGAAAACCAGTTCGCAGTGTTCCAGACAGATAGCATTCTGGAAGCAAGACCATCGTTTGCGACGCCATACCTACGCCGCGGAAATCTACAGGGGAAGAGGCTATCAGCGCTTCCGGGGCCATTCACGGCATAAAATGCATCCGCAACGAGCCCACCACGCAGTTCAGCGGCAGTGCGCTAACCACACCTGTCTAAGGTACGCTCTCTGCTCACTGCTTTTGCAGATTTTCTGCATGGCACATCCTGTGCTACCTCACAACGAAAACCCGTTCGCAGTGTTCCAGACAGATAGCATTCTGGAAGCAAGATCATCGTTTGCAACGCCATACCTACGTCGCGGAAATCTACAGGGGAAGAGGCTATCAGCGCTTCTGGGGCCATTCACGGCATAAAAAGGCATCCGCAACGAGCCCACCACGTAGTTCGGCGGCAGTGTGCTAACCACACCTGTCTAAGGAACGCTCTCTGCTCTCTGCTCACTGCTTTTGCAGATTTTCTGCACAGCGCATCTTGTGCTCCCTCAGAGCGAAAACCCGTTCGCCGTGTTCCAGACAGATAGCATACTGGAAGCAGGATCATCGTTTGCAACGCCATACCTACATCGCGGAAATCTACAGGGGAAGAGGCCATCAGCGCTTCCGGGGCCATTCACGGCATAAAAAGGCATCCGCAACGAGCCCACCACGCAGTTCGGCGGCAGTGCGCTAACCACACCTGTCTAAGGAACGCTCTCTGCTCTCTGCTCACTGCTGTTGCTGATTTTCTGCACAGCGCATCTTGTGCTCCCTCAGAGCGAAAACCCGTTCGCCGTGTTCCAGACAGATAGCATTCTGGAAGCAAGATCATCGTTTGCGAAACCATACCTACGTCGCGGAAATCTACAGGGGAATAGGCTATCAGCGCTTCCGGGGCCATTCACGGCATAAAAAGGCATCCGCAACGAGCCCACCACGCAGTTCAGTGGAAGTGCGCTAACCACACCTGTCTAAGGTACGCTCTCTGCTCACTGCTTCTGCAGATTTTCTGCATGGCACATCCTGTGCTACCTCACAACGAAAACCCGTTCGCAGTGTTCCTGACAGATAGCATTCTGGAAGCAAGATCATCGTTTGCAATGCCATACCTACGTCGCGGAAATCTACAGGGGAAGAGGCTATCAGCTCTTCCGGGGCCATTCACGGCATAAAAAGGCATCCGCAACGAGCCCACCACGCAGTTCGGCGGCAGAGCGCTAACCACACCTGTCTAAGGAACGCTCTCTGCTCTCTGCTTTTGCAGATTTTCTGCACAGCGCATCTTGTGCTCCCTGAGAGCGAAACATCCGTTCGCCGTGTTCCAGACAGATCGCATTCTGGAAGCAAGATCATCGTTTGCGACACCATACCTACGTCGCGGAAATCTACAGCGGAAGAGGCTATCAGCGCCTCCGGGGCCATTCACGGCATAAAAAGGCATCCGCAACGAGCCCACCACGCACTTAGGCGGCAGTGCGCTAACCACACCTGTCTAAGGAACGCTCTCTGCTCTCTGATCACTGCTTTTGCAGATTTTCTGCATGGCACATCCTGTGCTACCTCACAACGAAAACCAGTTCGCAGTGTTCCAGACAGATAGCATTCTGGAAGCAAGATCATCGTTTGCGACGCCATACCTACGCCGCGGAAATCTACAGGGGAAGAGGCTATCAGCGCTTCCGGGGCCATTCACGGCATAAAAAGGCATCCGCAACGAGCCCACCACGCAGTTCAGCGGCAGTGCGCTAACCACACCTGTCTAAGGTACGCTCTCTGCTCACTGCTTTTGCAGATTTTCTGCATCGCACATCCTGTGCTACCTCACAACGAAAACCCGTTCGCAGTGTTCCAGACAGATAGCATTCTGGAAGCAAGATCATCGTTTGCAACGCCATACCTACGTCGCGGAAATCTACAGGGGAAGAGGCCATCAGCGCTTCCGGGGCCATTCACGGCATAAAAAGGCATCCGCAACGAGCCCACCACGCAGTTCGGCGGCAGTGCGCTAACCACACCTGTCTAAGGAACGCTCTCTGCTCTCTGCTCACTGCTGTTGCAGATTTTCTGCACAGCGCATCTTGTGCTCCCTCAGAGCGAAAACCCGTTCGCCGTGTTCCAGACAGATATCATACTGGAAGCAGGATCATCGTTTGCAACGCCATACCTACATCGCGGAAATCTACAGGGGAATAGGCTATCAGCGCTTCCGGGGCCATTCACGGCATAAAAAGGCATCCGCAACGAGCCCACCACGCAGTTCAGTGGCAGTGCGCTAACCACACCTGTCTAAGGTACGCTCTCTGCTCACTGCTTCTGCAGATTTTCTGCATGGCACATCCTGTGCTACCTCACAACGAAAACCCGTTCGCAGTGTTCCTGACAGATAGCATTCTGGAAGCAAGATCATCGTTTGCAATGCCATACCTACGTCGCGGAAATCTACAGGGGAAGAGGCTATCAGCGCTTCCGGGGCCATTCACGGCATAAAAAGGCATCCTCAACGAGCCCACCACGCAGTTCGGCGGCAGAGCGCTAACCACCCCCGTCTAAGGAACGCTCTCTGCTCTCTGCTTTTGCAGATTTTCTGCACAGCGCATCTTGTGCTCCCTGAGAGCAAAACATCCGTTCGCCGTGTTCCAGACAGATCGCATTCTGGAAGCAAGATCATCGTTTGCGACACCATACCTACGTCGCGGAAATCTACAGGGGAAGAGGCTATCAGCGCCTCCGGGGCCATTCACGGCATAAAAAGGCATCCGCAACGAGCCCACCACGCACTTCGGCGGCAGTGCGCTAACCCCACCTGTCTAAGGAACGCTCTCTGCTCTCTGCTCACTGCTTTTGCAGATTTTCTGCATGGCACATCCTGTACTACCTCACAACGAAAACCCCTTCGCAGTGTTCCAGACAGATAGCATTCTGGAAGCAAGATCATCGTTTGCAACGCCATACCTACGTCGCGGAAATCTACAGGGGAAGAAGCTATCAGCGCTTCCGGGGCCATTCACGGCATAAAAAGGCATCCGCAACGAGCCCACCACGCACTTAGGCGGCAGTGCGCTAACCACACCTGTCTAAGGAACGCTCTCTGCTCTCTGCTCACTGCTTTTGCAGATTTTCTGCATGGCACATCCTGTGCTACCTCACAACGAAAACCAGTTCGCAGTGTTCCAGACAGATAGCATTCTGGAAGCAAGATCATCGTTTGCAACGCCATGCCTACGCCGCGGAAATCTACAGGGGAAGAGGCTATCAGCGCTTCCGGGGCCATTCACGGCATAAAAAGGCATCCGCAACCAGCCCACCACGCAGTTCAGCGGCAGTGCGCTAACCACACCTGTCTAAGGTACGCTGTCTGCTCACTGGTTTTGCAGATTTTCTGCATGGCACATCCTGTGCTACCTCACAACGAAAACCCGTTCGCAGTGTTCCAGACAGATAGCATTCTGGAAGCAAGATCATCGCTTGCAACGCCATACCTACGTCGCGGAAATCTACAGGGGAAGAGGCTATCAGCGCTTCCGGGGCCATTCACGGCATAAAAAGGCATCCGCAACGAGCCCACCACGCAGTTCGGCGGCAGTGCGCTAACCACACCTGTCTAAGGAACGCTCTCTGCTCTCTGCTCACTGCTTTTGCAGATTTTCTGCATGGCACATCCTGTGCTACCTCACAACGAAAACCCGTTCGCAGTGTTCCAGACAGATAGCATTCTGGAAGCAAGATCATCGTTTGCAACGCCATACCTACGTCGCGGAAATCTACAGGGGAATAGGCTATCAGCGCTTCCGGGGCCATTCACGGCATAAAAAGGCATCCGCAACGAGCCCACCACGCAGTTCAGTGGAAGTGCGCTAACCACACCTGTCTAAGGTACGCTCTCTGCTCACTGCTTCTGCAGATTTTCTGCATGGCACATCCTGTGCTACCTCACAACGAAAACCCGTTCGCAGTGTTCCTGACAGATAGCATTCTGGAAGCAAGATCATCGTTTGCAATGCCATACCTACGTCGCGGAAATCTACAGGGGAAGAGGCTATCAGCGCTTCCGGGGCCATTCACGGCATAAAAAGGCATCCGCAACGAGCCCACCACGCAGTTCGGCGGCAGAGCGCTAACCACACCTGTCTAAGGAACGCTCTCTGCTCTCTGCTTTTGCAGATTTTCTGCACAGCGCATCTTGTGCTCCCTGAGAGCGAAACATCCGTTCGCCGTGTTCCAGACAGATCGCATTCTGGAAGCAAGATCATCGTTTGCGACACCATACCTACGTCGCGGAAATCTACAGCGGAAGAGGCTATCAGCGCCTCCGGGGCCATTCACGGCATAAAAAGGCATCCGCAACGAGCCCACCACGCACTTAGGCGGCAGTGCGCTAACCACACCTGTCTAAGGAACGCTCTCTGCTCTCTGATCACTGCTTTTGCAGATTTTCTGCATGGCACATCCTGTGCTACCTCACAACGAAAACCAGTTCGCAGTGTTCCAGACAGATAGCATTCTGGAAGCAAGATCATCGTTTGCGACGCCATACCTACGCCGCGGAAATCTACAGGGGAAGAGGCTATCAGCGCTTCCGGGGCCATTCACGGCATAAAAAGGCATCCGCAACGAGCCCACCACGCAGTTCAGCGGCAGTGCGCTAACCACACCTGTCTAAGGTACGCTCTCTGCTCACTGCTTTTGCAGATTTTCTGCATGGCACATCCTGTGCTACCTCACAACGAAAACCCGTTCGCAGTGTTCCAGACAGATAGCATTCTGGAAGCAAGATCATCGTTTGCAACGCCATACCTACGTCGCGGAAATCTACAGGGGAAGAGGCCATCAGCGCTTCCGGGGCCATTCACGGCATAAAAAGGCATCCGCAACGAGCCCACCACGCAGTTCGGCGGCAGTGCGCTAACCACACCTGTCTAAGGAACGCTCTCTGCTCTCTGCTCACTGCTGTTGCAGATTTTCTGCACAGCGCATCTTGTGCTCCCTCAGAGCGAAAACCCGTTCGCCGTGTTCCAGACAGATATCATACTGGAAGCAGGATCATCGTTTGCAACGCCATACCTACATCGCGGAAATCTACAGGGGAATAGGCTATCAGCGCTTCCGGGGCCATTCACGGCATAAAAAGGCATCCGCAACGAGCCCACCACGCAGTTCAGTGGCAGTGCGCTAACCACACCTGTCTAAGGTACGCTCTCTGCTCACTGCTTCTGCAGATTTTCTGCATGGCACATCCTGTGCTACCTCACAACGAAAACCCGTTCGCAGTGTTCCTGACAGATAGCATTCTGGAAGCAAGATCATCGTTTGCAATGCCATACCTACGTCGCGGAAATCTACAGGGGAAGAGGCTATCAGCGCTTCCGGGGCCATTCACGGCATAAAAAGGCATCCTCAACGAGCCCACCACGCAGTTCGGCGGCAGAGCGCTAACCACCCCCGTCTAAGGAACGCTCTCTGCTCTCTGCTTTTGCAGATTTTCTGCACAGCGCATCTTGTGCTCCCTGAGAGCAAAACATCCGTTCGCCGTGTTCCAGACAGATCGCATTCTGGAAGCAAGATCATCGTTTGCGACACCATACCTACGTCGCGGAAATCTACAGGGGAAGAGGCTATCAGCGCCTCCGGGGCCATTCACGGCATAAAAAGGCATCCGCAACGAGCCCACCACGCACTTCGGCGGCAGTGCGCTAACCCCACCTGTCTAAGGAACGCTCTCTGCTCTCTGCTCACTTCTTTTGCAGATTTTCTGCATGGCACATCCTGTACTACCTCACAACGAAAACCCCTTCGCAGTGTTCCAGACAGATAGCATTCTGGAAGCAAGATCATCGTTTGCAACGCCATACCTACGTCGCGGAAATCTACAGGGGAAGAAGCTATCAGCACTTCCGGGGCCATTCACGGCATAAAAAGGCATCCGCAACGAGCCCACAACGCAGTTCGGCGGCAGTGCGCTAACCAAACCTGTATAAGGAACGCTCTCTGCTCTCTGCTTTTGCAGATTTTCTGCACAGCGCATCTTGTGCTCCGTCAGAGCGAAAACCCGTTCGCCGTGTTCCAGACAGATAGTGTTCTGGAAGCAAGATCATCGTTTGCAACGCCATACCTACGTCGCGGAAATCTACAGGGGAAGAGGCTATCAGCGCTTCCGGGGCCATTCACGGCATAAAAAGGCATCCGCAACGAGCCCACGACGCAGTTCGGTGGCAGTGCGTTAACCACACCTGTCTAAGGAACGCTCTCTGCTCTCTGCTCACTGGTTTTGCAGATTTTCTGCCCGGCTCATCCTGTGCTACCTCACAACGAAAACCCGTTCGCCGTGTTCCAGACAGATAGCATTCTGGAAGCAAGATCATCGTTTGCAACGCCATACCTACGTCGCGGAAATCTACAGGGGAAGAGGCTATCAGCGCTTCCGGGGCCATTCACGGCATAAAAAGGCATCCGCAACGATCCCACCACGCACTTAGGCGGCAGTGCGCTAACCACACCTGTCTAAGGAACGCTCTCTGCTCTCTGCTCACTGCTTTTGCAGATTTTCTGCATGGCACATCCTGTGCTACCTCACAACGAAAACCAGTTCGCAGTGTTCCAGACAGATAGCATTCTGGAAGCAAGATCATCGTTTGCAACGCCATACCTACGTCGCGGAAATCTACAGGGGAAGAGGCTTTCAACGCTTCCGGGGCCATTCACGGCATAAAAAGGCATCCGCAACGAGCCCACCACGCACTTAGGCGGCAGTGCGCTAACCACACCTGTCTAAGGAACGCTCTCTGCTCTCTGCTCACTGCTTTTGCAGATTTTCTGCATGGCACATCCTGTGCTACCTCACAACGAAAACCAGTTCGCAGTGTTCCAGACAGATAGCATTCTGGAAGCAAGATCATCGTTTGCAACGCCATGCCTACGCCGCGGAAATCTACAGGGGAAGAGGCTATCAGCGCTTCCGGGGCCATTCACGGCATAAAAAGGCATCCGCAACCAGCCCACCACGCAGTTCAGCGGCAGTGCGCTAACCACACCTGTCTAAGGTACGCTGTCTGCTCACTGGTTTTGCAGATTTTCTGCATGGCACATCCTGTGCTACCTCACAACGAAAACCCGTTCGCAGTGTTCCAGACAGATAGCATTCTGGAAGCAAGATCATCGTTTGCAACGCCATACCTACGTCGCGGAAATCTACAGGGGAAGAGGCTATCAGCGCTTCCGGGGCCATTCACGGCATAAAAAGGCATCCGCAACGAGCCCACCACGCAGTTCGGCGGCAGTGCGCTAACCACACCTGTCTAAGGAACGCTCTCTGCTCTCTGCTCACTGCTTTTGCAGATTTTCTGCATGGCACATCCTGTGCTACCTCACAACGAAAACCCGTTCGCAGTGTTCCAGACAGATAGCATTCTGGAAGCAAGATCATCGTTTGCAACGCCATACCTACGTCGCGGAAATCTACAGGGGAAGAGGCTATCAGCACTTCCGGGGCCATTCACGGCATAAAAAGGCATCCGCAACGAGCCCACCACGCAGTTCGGCGGCAGTGCGCTAACCACACCTGTCTAAGGAACGCTCTCTGCTCTCTGCTTTTGCAGATTTTCTGCACAGCGCATCTTGTGCTCCCTCAGAGCGAAAACCCGTTCGCCGTGTTCCAGACAGATAGCATTCTGGAAGCAAGATCATCGTCTGCGACGCCATACCTACGTCGCGGAAATCTACAGGGGAATAGGCTATCAGCGCTTCCGGGGCCATTCACGGCAAAAAAGGCATCCGCAACGAGCCCACCACGCAGTTCAGCGGCAGTGCGCTAACCACACCTGTCTAAGGTACGCTCTCTGCTCACTGCTTTTGCAGATTTTCTGCATGGCACATCCTGTGCTACCTCACAACGAAAACCCGTTCGCAGTGTTCCTGACAGATAGCATTCTGGAAGCAAGATCATCGTTTGCAACGCCATACCTACGTCGCGGAAATCTACGGGGGAAGAGGCTATCAGCGCCTCCGGGGCCATTCACGGCATAAAAAGGCATCCGCAACGAGCCCACCACGCACTTAGGCGGCAGTGCGCTAACCACACCTGTCTAAGGAACGCTCTCTGCTCTCTGCTCACTGCTTTTGCAGATTTTCTGCATGGCACATCCTGTGCTACCTCACAACGAAAACCAGTTCGCAGTGTTCCAGACAGATAGCATTCTGGAAGCAAGATCATCGTTTGCAACGCCATGCCTACGCCGCGGAAATCTACAGGGGAAGAGGCTATCAGCGCTTCCGGGGCCATTCACGGCATAAAAAGGCATCCGCAACCAGCCCACCACGCAGTTCAGCGGCAGTGCGCTAACCACACCTGTCTAAGGTACGCTGTCTGCTCACTGGTTTTGCAGATTTTCTGCATGGCACATCCTGTGCTACCTCACAACGAAAACCCGTTCGCAGTGTTCCAGACAGATAGCATTCTGGAAGCAAGATCATCGTTTGCAACGCCATACCTACGTCGCGGAAATCTACAGGGGAAGAGGCTATCAGCGCTTCCGGGGCCATTCACGGCATAAAAAGGCATCCGCAACGAGCCCACCACGCAGTTCGGCGGCAGTGCGCTAACCACACCTGTCTAAGGAACGCTCTCTGCTCTCTGCTCACTGCTTTTGCAGATTTTCTGCATGGCACATCCTGTGCTACCTCACAACGAAAACCCGTTCGCAGTGTTCCAGACAGATAGCATTCTGGAAGCAAGATCATCGTTTGCAACGCCATACCTACGTCGCGGAAATCTACAGGGGAAGAGGCTATCAGCACTTCCGGGGCCATTCACGGCATAAAAAGGCATCCGCAACGAGCCCACCACGCAGTTCGGCGGCAGTGCGCTAACCACACCTGTCTAAGGAACGCTCTCTGCTCTCTGCTTTTGCAGATTTTCTGCACAGCGCATCTTGTGCTCCCTCAGAGCGAAAACCCGTTCGCCGTGTTCCAGACAGATAGCATTCTGGAAGCAAGATCATCGTCTGCGACGCCATACCTACGTCGCGGAAATCTACAGGGGAATAGGCTATCAGCGCTTCCGGGGCCATTCACGGCAAAAAAGGCATCCGCAACGAGCCCACCACGCAGTTCAGCGGCAGTGCGCTAACCAGACCTGTCTAAGGTACGCTCTCTGCTCACTGCTTTTGCAGATTTTCTGCATGGCACATCCTGTGCTACCTCACAACGAAAACCCGTTCGCAGTGTTCCTGACAGATAGCATTCTGGAAGCAAGATCATCGTTTGCAACGCCATACCTACGTCGCGGAAATCTACGGGGGAAGAGGCTATCAGCGCCTCCGGGGCCATTCACGGCATAAAAAGGCATCCGCAACGAGCCCACCACGCACTTAGGCGGCAGTGCGCTAACCACACCTGTCTAAGGAACGCTCTCTGCTCTCTGCTCACTGCTTTTGCAGATTTTCTGCATGGCACATCCTGTGCTACCTCACAACGAAAACCAGTTCGCAGTGTTCCAGACAGATAGCATTCTGGAAGCAAGACCATCGTTTGCGACGCCATACCTACGCCGCGGAAATCTACAGGGGAAGAGGCTATCAGCGCTTCCGGGGCCATTCACGGCATAAAAAGGCATCCGCAACGAGCCCACCACGCAGTTCAGCGGCAGTGCGCTAACCACACCTGTCTAAGGTACGCTCTCTGCTCACTGCTTTTGCAGATTTTCTGCATGGCACATCCTGTGCTACCTCACAACGAAAACCCGTTCGCAGTGTTCCAGACAGATAGCATTCTGGAAGCAAGATCATCGTTTGCAACGCCATACCTACGTCGCGGAAATCTACAGGGGAAGAGGCTATCAGCGCTTCCGGGGCCATTCACGGCATAAAAAGGCATCCGCAACGAGCCCACCACGTAGTTCGGCGGCAGTGCGCTAACCACACCTGTCTAAGGAACGCTCTCTGCTCTCTGCTCACTGCTTTTGCAGATTTTCTGCACAGCGCATCTTGTGCTCCCTCAGAGCGAAAACCCGTTCGCCGTGTTCCAGACAGATAGCATACTGGAAGCAGGATCATCGTTTGCAACGCCATACCTACATCGCGGAAATCTACAGGGGAAGAGGCCATCAGCGCTTCCGGGGCCATTCACGGCATAAAAAGGCATCCGCAACGAGCCCACCACGCAGTTCGGCGGCAGTGCGCTAACCACACCTGTCTAAGGAACGCTCTCTGCTCTCTGCTCACTGCTGTTGCAGATTTTCTGCACAGCGCATCTTGTGCTCCCTCAGAGCGAAAACCCGTTCGCCGTGTTCCAGACAGATATCATACTGGAAGCAGGATCATCGTTTGCAACGCCATACCTACATCGCGGAAATCTACAGGGGAATAGGCTATCAGCGCTTCCGGGGCCATTCACGGCATAAAAAGGCATCCGCAACGAGCCCACCACGCAGTTCAGTGGTAGTGCGCTAACCACACCTGTCTAAGGTACGCTCTCTGCTCACTGCTTCTGCAGATTTTCTGCATGGCACATCCTGTGCTACCTCACAACGAAAACCCGTTCGCAGTGTTCCTGACAGATAGCATTCTGGAAGCAAGATCATCGTTTGCAATGCCATACCTACGTCGCGGAAATCTACAGGGGAAGAGGCTATCAGCGCTTCCGGGGCCATTCACGGCATAAAAAGGCATCCGCAACGAGCCCACCACGCAGTTCAGCGGCAGAGCGCTAACCACCCCCGTCTAAGGAACGCTCTCTGCTCTCTGCTTTTGCAGATTTTCTGCACAGCGCATCTTGTGCTCCCTGAGAGCAAAACATCCGTTCGCCGTGTTCCAGACAGATCGCATTCTGGAAGCAAGATCATCGTTTGCGACACCATACCTACGTCGCGGAAATCTACAGGGGAAGAGGCTATCAGCGCCTCCGGGGCCATTCACGGCATAAAAAGGCATCCGCAACGAGCCCACCACGCACTTCGGCGGCAGTGCGCTAACCCCACCTGTCTAAGGAACGCTCTCTGCTCTCTGCTCACTGCTTTTGCAGATTTTCTGCATGGCACATCCTGTACTACCTCACAACGAAAACCCCTTCGCAGTGTTCCAGACAGATAGCATTCTGGAAGCAAGATCATCGTTTGCAACGCCATACCTACGTCGCGGAAATCTACAGGGGAAGAGGCTATCAGCGCTTCCGGGGCCATTCACGGCATAAAAAGGCATCCGCAACGAGCCCACGACGCAGTTCGGTGGCAGTGCGTTAACCACACCTGTCTAAGGAACGCTCTCTGCTCTCTGCTCACTGGTTTTGCAGATTTTCTGCATGGCACATCCTGTGCTACCTCACAACGAAAACCAGTTCGCAGTGTTCCAGACAGATAGCATTCTGGAAGCAAGATCATCGTTTGCGACGCCATACCTACGCCGCGGAAATCTACAGGGGAAGAGGCTATCAGCGCTTCCGGGGCCATTCACGGCATAAAAAGGCATCCGCAACGAGCCCACCACGCAGTTCAGCGGCAGTGCGCTAACCACACCTGTCTAAGGTACGCTCTCTGCTCACTGCTTTTGCAGATTTTCTGCATGGCACATCCTGTGCTACCTCACAACGAAAACCCGTTCGCAGTGTTCCAGACAGATAGCATTCTGGAAGCAAGATCATCGTTTGCAACGCCATACCTACGTCGCGGAAATCTACAAGGGAAGAGGCTATCAGCGCTTCCGGGGCCATTCACGGCATAAAGAGGCATCCGCAACGAGCCCACCACGCAGTTCGGCGGCAGTGCGCTAACCACACCTGTCTAAGGAACGCTCTCTGCTCTCTGCTCACTGCTGTTGCAGATTTTCTGCACAGCGCATCTTGTGCTCCCTCAGAGCGAAAACCCGTTCGCCGTGTTCCAGACAGATATCATACTGGAAGCAGGATCATCGTTTGCAACGCCATACCTACATCGCGGAAATCTACAGGGGAATAGGCTATCAGCGCTTCCGGGGCCATTCACGGCATAAAAAGGCATCCGCAACGAGCCCACCACGCAGTTCAGTGGCAGTGCGCTAACCACACCTGTCTAAGGTACGCTCTCTGCTCACTGCTTCTGCAGATTTTCTGCATGGCACATCCTGTGCTACCTCACAACGAAAACCCGTTCGCAGTGTTCCTGACAGATAGCATTCTGGAAGCAAGATCATCGTTTGCAATGCCATACCTACGTCGCGGAAATCTACAGGGGAAGAGGCTATCAGCGCTTCCGGGGCCATTCACGGCATAAAAAGGCATCCGCAACGAGCCCACCACGCAGTTCGGCGGCAGAGCGCTAACCACCCCCGTCTAAGGAACGCTCTCTGCTCTCTGCTTTTGCAGATTTTCTGCACAGCGCATCTTGTGCTCCCTGAGAGCAAAACATCCGTTCGCCGTGTTCCAGACAGATCGCATTCTGGAAGCAAGATCATCGTTTGCGACACCATACCTACGTCGCGGAAATCTACAGGGGAAGAGGCTATCAGCGCCTCCGGGGCCATTCACGGCATAAAAAGGCATCCGCAACGAGCCCACCACGCACTTCGGCGGCAGTGCGCTAACCCCACCTGTCTAAGGAACGCTCTCTGCTCTCTGCTCACTGCTTTTGCAGATTTTCTGCATGGCACATCCTGTGCTACCTCACAACGAAAACCCGTTCGCCGTGTTCCAGACAGATAGCATTCTGGAAGCAAGATCATCGTTTGCAATGCCATACCTACGTCGCGGAAATCTACAGGGGAAGAGGCTATCAGCGCTTCCGGGGCCATTCACGGCATAAAAAGGCATCCTCAACGAGCCCACCACGCAGTTCGGCGGCAGAGCGCTAACCACCCCCGTCTAAGGAACGCTCTCTGCTCTCTGCTTTTGCAGATTTTCTGCACAGCGTATCTTGTGCTCCCTGAGAGCAAAACATCCGTTCGCCGTGTTCCAGACAGATCGCATTCTGGAAGCAAGATCATCGTTTGCGACACCATACCTACGTCGCGGAAATCTACAGGGGAAGAGGCTATCAGCGCCTCCGGGGCCATTCACGGCATAAAAAGGCATCCGCAACGAGCCCACCACGCACTTCGGCGGCAGTGCGCTAACCCCACCTGTCTAAGGAACGCTCTCTGCTCTCTGCTCACTGCTTTTGCAGATTTTCTGCATGGCACATCCTGTACTACCTCACAACGAAAACCCCTTCGCAGTGTTCCAGACAGATAGCATTCTGGAAGCAAGATCATCGTTTGCAACGCCATACCTACGTCGCGGAAATCTACAGGGGAAGAAGCTATCAGCACTTCCGGGGCCATTCACGGCATAAAAAGGCATCCGCAACGAGCCCACAACGCAGTTCGGCGGCAGTGCGCTAACCAAACCTGTATAAGGAACGCTCTCTGCTCTCTGCTTTTGCAGATTTTCTGCACAGCGCATCTTGTGCTCCGTCAGAGCGAAAACCCGTTCGCCGTGTTCCAGACAGATAGTGTTCTGGAAGCAAGATCATCGTTTGCAACGCCATACCTACGTCGCGGAAATCTACAGGGGAAGAGGCTATCAGCGCTTCCGGGGCCATTCACGGCATAAAAAGGCATCCGCAACGAGCCCACGACGCAGTTCGGTGGCAGTGCGTTAACCACACCTGTCTAAGGAACGCTCTCTGCTCTCTGCTCACTGGTTTTGCAGATTTTCTGCCCGGCTCATCCTGTGCTACCTCACAACGAAAACCCGTTCGCCGTGTTCCAGACAGATAGCATTCTGGAAGCAAGATCATCGTTTGCAACGCCATACCTACGTCGCGGAAATCTACAGGGGAAGAGGCTATCAGCGCTTCCGGGGCCATTCACGGCATAAAAAGGCATCCGCAACGATCCCACCACGCACTTAGGCGGCAGTGCGCTAACCACACCTGTCTAAGGAACGCTCTCTGCTCTCTGCTCACTGCTTTTGCAGATTTTCTGCATGGCACATCCTGTGCTACCTCACAACGAAAACCAGTTCGCAGTGTTCCAGACAGATAGCATTCTGGAAGCAAGATCATCGTTTGCAACGCCATACCTACGTCGCGGAAATCTACAGGGGAAGAGGCTTTCAACGCTTCCGGGGCCATTCACGGCATAAAAAGGCATCCGCAACGAGCCCACCACGCACTTAGGCGGCAGTGCGCTAACCACACCTGTCTAAGGAACGCTCTCTGCTCTCTGCTCACTGCTTTTGCAGATTTTCTGCATGGCACATCCTGTGCTACCTCACAACGAAAACCAGTTCGCAGTGTTCCAGACAGATAGCATTCTGGAAGCAAGATCATCGTTTGCAACGCCATGCCTACGCCGCGGAAATCTACAGGGGAAGAGGCTATCAGCGCTTCCGGGGCCATTCACGGCATAAAAAGGCATCCGCAACCAGCCCACCACGCAGTTCAGCGGCAGTGCGCTAACCACACCTGTCTAAGGTACGCTGTCTGCTCACTGGTTTTGCAGATTTTCTGCATGGCACATCCTGTGCTACCTCACAACGAAAACCCGTTCGCAGTGTTCCAGACAGATAGCATTCTGGAAGCAAGATCATCGTTTGCAACGCCATACCTACGTCGCGGAAATCTACAGGGGAAGAGGCTATCAGCGCTTCCGGGGCCATTCACGGCATAAAAAGGCATCCGCAACGAGCCCACCACGCAGTTCGGCGGCAGTGCGCTAACCACACCTGTCTAAGGAACGCTCTCTGCTCTCTGCTCACTGCTTTTGCAGATTTTCTGCATGGCACATCCTGTGCTACCTCACAACGAAAACCCGTTCGCAGTGTTCCAGACAGATAGCATTCTGGAAGCAAGATCATCGTTTGCAACGCCATACCTACGTCGCGGAAATCTACAGGGGAAGAGGCTATCAGCACTTCCGGGGCCATTCACGGCATAAAAAGGCATCCGCAACGAGCCCACCACGCAGTTCGGCGGCAGTGCGCTAACCACACCTGTCTAAGGAACGCTCTCTGCTCTCTGCTTTTGCAGATTTTCTGCACAGCGCATCTTGTGCTCCCTCAGAGCGAAAACCCGTTCGCCGTGTTCCAGACAGATAGCATTCTGGAAGCAAGATCATCGTCTGCGACGCCATACCTACGTCGCGGAAATCTACAGGGGAATAGGCTATCAGCGCTTCCGGGGCCATTCACGGCAAAAAAGGCATCCGCAACGAGCCCACCACGCAGTTCAGCGGCAGTGCGCTAACCACACCTGTCTAAGGTACGCTCTCTGCTCACTGCTTTTGCAGATTTTCTGCATGGCACATCCTGTGCTACCTCACAACGAAAACCCGTTCGCAGTGTTCCTGACAGATAGCATTCTGGAAGCAAGATCATCGTTTGCAACGCCATACCTACGTCGCGGAAATCTACGGGTGAAGAGGCTATCAGCGCCTCCGGGGCCATTCACGGCATAAAAAGGCATCCGCAACGAGCCCACCACGCACTTAGGCGGCAGTGCGCTAACCACACCTGTCTAAGGAACGCTCTCTGCTCTCTGCTCACTGCTTTTGCAGATTTTCTGCATGGCACATCCTGTGCTACCTCACAACGAAAACCAGTTCGCAGTGTTCCAGACAGATAGCATTCTGGAAGCAAGACCATCGTTTGCGACGCCATACCTACGCCGCGGAAATCTACAGGGGAAGAGGCTATCAGCGCTTCCGGGGCCATTCACGGCATAAAAAGGCATCCGCAACGAGCCCACCACGCAGTTCAGCGGCAGTGCGCTAACCACACCTGTCTAAGGTACGCTCTCTGCTCACTGCTTTTGCAGATTTTCTGCATGGCACATCCTGTGCTACCTCACAACGAAAACCCGTTCGCAGTGTTCCAGACAGATAGCATTCTGGAAGCAAGATCATCGTTTGCAACGCCATACCTACGTCGCGGAAATCTACAGGGGAAGAGGCTATCAGCGCTTCTGGGGCCATTCACGGCATAAAAAGGCATCCGCAACGAGCCCACCACGTAGTTCGGCGGCAGTGCGCTAACCACACCTGTCTAAGGAACGCTCTCTGCTCTCTGCTCACTGCTTTTGCAGATTTTCTGCACAGCGCATCTTGTGCTCCCTCAGAGCGAAAACCCGTTCGCCGTGTTCCAGACAGATAGCATACTGGAAGCAGGATCATCGTTTGCAACGCCATACCTACATCGCGGAAATCTACAGGGGAAGAGGCCATCAGCGCTTCCGGGGCCATTCACGGCATAAAAAGGCATCCGCAACGAGCCCACCACGCAGTTCGGCGGCAGTGCGCTAACCACACCTGTCTAAGGAACGCTCTCTGCTCTCTGCTCACTGCTGTTGCTGATTTTCTGCACAGCGCATCTTGTGCTCCCTCAGAGCGAAAACCCGTTCGCCGTGTTCCAGACAGATAGCATTCTGGAAGCAAGATCATCGTTTGCGAAACCATACCTACGTCGCGGAAATCTACAGGGGAATAGGCTATCAGCGCTTCCGGGGCCATTCACGGCATAAAAAGGCATCCGCAACGAGCCCACCACGCAGTTCAGTGGAAGTGCGCTAACCACACCTGTCTAAGGTACGCTCTCTGCTCACTGCTTCTGCAGATTTTCTGCATGGCACATCCTGTGCTACCTCACAACGAAAACCCGTTCGCAGTGTTCCTGACAGATAGCATTCTGGAAGCAAGATCATCGTTTGCAATGCCATACCTACGTCGCGGAAATCTACAGGGGAAGAGGCTATCAGCTCTTCCGGGGCCATTCACGGCATAAAAAGGCATCCGCAACGAGCCCACCACGCAGTTCGGCGGCAGAGCGCTAACCACACCTGTCTAAGGAACGCTCTCTGCTCTCTGCTTTTGCAGATTTTCTGCACAGCGCATCTTGTGCTCCCTGAGAGCGAAACATCCGTTCGCCGTGTTCCAGACAGATCGCATTCTGGAAGCAAGATCATCGTTTGCGACACCATACCTACGTCGCGGAAATCTACAGCGGAAGAGGCTATCAGCGCCTCCGGGGCCATTCACGGCATAAAAAGGCATCCGCAACGAGCCCACCACGCACTTAGGCGGCAGTGCGCTAACCACACCTGTCTAAGGAACGCTCTCTGCTCTCTGATCACTGCTTTTGCAGATTTTCTGCATGGCACATCCTGTGCTACCTCACAACGAAAACCAGTTCGCAGTGTTCCAGACAGATAGCATTCTGGAAGCAAGATCATCGTTTGCGACGCCATACCTACGCCGCGGAAATCTACAGGGGAAGAGGCTATCAGCGCTTCCGGGGCCATTCACGGCATAAAAAGGCATCCGCAACGAGCCCACCACGCAGTTCAGCGGCAGTGCGCTAACCACACCTGTCTAAGGTACGCTCTCTGCTCACTGCTTTTGCAGATTTTCTGCATGGCACATCCTGTGCTACCTCACAACGAAAACCCGTTCGCAGTGTTCCAGACAGATAGCATTCTGGAAGCAAGATCATCGTTTGCAACGCCATACCTACGTCGCGGAAATCTACAGGGGAAGAGGCCATCAGCGCTTCCGGGGCCATTCACGGCATAAAAAGGCATCCGCAACGAGCCCACCACGCAGTTCGGCGGCAGTGCGCTAACCACACCTGTCTAAGGAACGCTCTCTGCTCTCTGCTCACTGCTGTTGCAGATTTTCTGCACAGCGCATCTTGTGCTCCCTCAGAGCGAAAACCCGTTCGCCGTGTTCCAGACAGATATCATACTGGAAGCAGGATCATCGTTTGCAACGCCATACCTACATCGCGGAAATCTACAGGGGAATAGGCTATCAGCGCTTCCGGGGCCATTCACGGCATAAAAAGGCATCCGCAACGAGCCCACCACGCAGTTCAGTGGCAGTGCGCTAACCACACCTGTCTAAGGTACGCTCTCTGCTCACTGCTTCTGCAGATTTTCTGCATGGCACATCCTGTGCTACCTCACAACGAAAACCCGTTCGCAGTGTTCCTGACAGATAGCATTCTGGAAGCAAGATCATCGTTTGCAATGCCATACCTACGTCGCGGAAATCTACAGGGGAAGAGGCTATCAGCGCTTCCGGGGCCATTCACGGCATAAAAAGGCATCCTCAACGAGCCCACCACGCAGTTCGGCGGCAGAGCGCTAACCACCCCCGTCTAAGGAACGCTCTCTGCTCTCTGCTTTTGCAGATTTTCTGCACAGCGCATCTTGTGCTCCCTGAGAGCAAAACATCCGTTCGCCGTGTTCCAGACAGATCGCATTCTGGAAGCAAGATCATCGTTTGCGACACCATACCTACGTCGCGGAAATCTACAGGGGAAGAGGCTATCAGCGCCTCCGGGGCCATTCACGGCATAAAAAGGCATCCGCAACGAGCCCACCACGCACTTCGGCGGCAGTGCGCTAACCCCACCTGTCTAAGGAACGCTCTCTGCTCTCTGCTCACTGCTTTTGCAGATTTTCTGCATGGCACATCCTGTACTACCTCACAACGAAAACCCCTTCGCAGTGTTCCAGACAGATAGCATTCTGGAAGCAAGATCATCGTTTGCAACGCCATACCTACGTCGCGGAAATCTACAGGGGAAGAAGCTATCAGCACTTCCGGGGCCATTCACGGCATAAAAAGGCATCCGCAACGAGCCCACCACGCACTTAGGCGGCAGTGCGCTAACCACACCTGTCTAAGGAACGCTCTCTGCTCTCTGCTCACTGCTTTTGCAGATTTTCTGCATGGCACATCCTGTGCTACCTCACAACGAAAACCAGTTCGCAGTGTTCCAGACAGATAGCATTCTGGAAGCAAGATCATCGTTTGCAACGCCATGCCTACGCCGCGGAAATCTACAGGGGAAGAGGCTATCAGCGCTTCCGGGGCCATTCACGGCATAAAAAGGCATCCGCAACCAGCCCACCACGCAGTTCAGCGGCAGTGCGCTAACCACACCTGTCTAAGGTACGCTGTCTGCTCACTGGTTTTGCAGATTTTCTGCATGGCACATCCTGTGCTACCTCACAACGAAAACCCGTTCGCAGTGTTCCAGACAGATAGCATTCTGGAAGCAAGATCATCGTTTGCAACGCCATACCTACGTCGCGGAAATCTACAGGGGAAGAGGCTATCAGCGCTTCCGGGGCCATTCACGGCATAAAAAGGCATCCGCAACGAGCCCACCACGCAGTTCGGCGGCAGTGCGCTAACCACACCTGTCTAAGGAACGCTCTCTGCTCTCTGCTCACTGCTTTTGCAGATTTTCTGCATGGCACATCCTGTGCTACCTCACAACGAAAACCCGTTCGCAGTGTTCCAGACAGATAGCATTCTGGAAGCAAGATCATCGTTTGCAACGCCATACCTACGTCGCGGAAATCTACAGGGGAATAGGCTATCAGCGCTTCCGGGGCCATTCACGGCATAAAAAGGCATCCGCAACGAGCCCACCACGCAGTTCAGTGGAAGTGCGCTAACCACACCTGTCTAAGGTACGCTCTCTGCTCACTGCTTCTGCAGATTTTCTGCATGGCACATCCTGTGCTACCTCACAACGAAAACCCGTTCGCAGTGTTCCTGACAGATAGCATTCTGGAAGCAAGATCATCGTTTGCAATGCCATACCTACGTCGCGGAAATCTACAGGGGAAGAGGCTATCAGCGCTTCCGGGGCCATTCACGGCATAAAAAGGCATCCGCAACGAGCCCACCACGCAGTTCGGCGGCAGAGCGCTAACCACACCTGTCTAAGGAACGCTCTCTGCTCTCTGCTTTTGCAGATTTTCTGCACAGCGCATCTTGTGCTCCCTGAGAGCGAAACATCCGTTCGCCGTGTTCCAGACAGATCGCATTCTGGAAGCAAGATCATCGTTTGCGACACCATACCTACGTCGCGGAAATCTACAGCGGAAGAGGCTATCAGCGCCTCCGGGGCCATTCACGGCATAAAAAGGCATCCGCAACGAGCCCACCACGCACTTAGGCGGCAGTGCGCTAACCACACCTGTCTAAGGAACGCTCTCTGCTCTCTGATCACTGCTTTTGCAGATTTTCTGCATGGCACATCCTGTGCTACCTCACAACGAAAACCAGTTCGCAGTGTTCCAGACAGATAGCATTCTGGAAGCAAGATCATCGTTTGCGACGCCATACCTACGCCGCGGAAATCTACAGGGGAAGAGGCTATCAGCGCTTCCGGGGCCATTCACGGCATAAAAAGGCATCCGCAACGAGCCCACCACGCAGTTCAGCGGCAGTGCGCTAACCACACCTGTCTAAGGTACGCTCTCTGCTCACTGCTTTTGCAGATTTTCTGCATGGCACATCCTGTGCTACCTCACAACGAAAACCCGTTCGCAGTGTTCCAGACAGATAGCATTCTGGAAGCAAGATCATCGTTTGCAACGCCATACCTACGTCGCGGAAATCTACAGGGGAAGAGGCCATCAGCGCTTCCGGGGCCATTCACGGCATAAAAAGGCATCCGCAACGAGCCCACCACGCAGTTCGGCGGCAGTGCGCTAACCACACCTGTCTAAGGAACGCTCTCTGCTCTCTGCTCACTGCTGTTGCAGATTTTCTGCACAGCGCATCTTGTGCTCCCTCAGAGCGAAAACCCGTTCGCCGTGTTCCAGACAGATATCATACTGGAAGCAGGATCATCGTTTGCAACGCCATACCTACATCGCGGAAATCTACAGGGGAATAGGCTATCAGCGCTTCCGGGGCCATTCACGGCATAAAAAGGCATCCGCAACGAGCCCACCACGCAGTTCAGTGGCAGTGCGCTAACCACACCTGTCTAAGGTACGCTCTCTGCTCACTGCTTCTGCAGATTTTCTGCATGGCACATCCTGTGCTACCTCACAACGAAAACCCGTTCGCAGTGTTCCTGACAGATAGCATTCTGGAAGCAAGATCATCGTTTGCAATGCCATACCTACGTCGCGGAAATCTACAGGGGAAGAGGCTATCAGCGCTTCCGCGGCCATTCACGGCATAAAAAGGCATCCTCAACGAGCCCACCACGCAGTTCGGCGGCAGAGCGCTAACCACCCCCGTCTAAGGAACGCTCTCTGCTCTCTGCTTTTGCAGATTTTCTGCACAGCGCATCTTGTGCTCCCTGAGAGCAAAACATCCGTTCGCCGTGTTCCAGACAGATCGCATTCTGGAAGCAAGATCATCGTTTGCGACACCATACCTACGTCGCGGAAATCTACAGGGGAAGAGGCTATCAGCGCCTCCGGGGCCATTCACGGCATAAAAAGGCATCCGCAACGAGCCCACCACGCACTTCGGCGGCAGTGCGCTAACCCCACCTGTCTAAGGAACGCTCTCTGCTCTCTGCTCACTGCTTTTGCAGATTTTCTGCATGGCACATCCTGTACTACCTCACAACGAAAACCCCTTCGCAGTGTTCCAGACAGATAGCATTCTGGAAGCAAGATCATCGTTTGCAACGCCATACCTACGTCGCGGAAATCTACAGGGGAAGAAGCTATCAGCACTTCCGGGGCCATTCACGGCATAAAAAGGCATCCGCAACGAGCCCACAACGCAGTTCGGCGGCAGTGCGCTAACCAAACCTGTATAAGGAACGCTCTCTGCTCTCTGCTTTTGCAGATTTTCTGCACAGCGCATCTTGTGCTCCGTCAGAGCGAAAACCCGTTCGCCGTGTTCCAGACAGATAGTGTTCTGGAAGCAAGATCATCGTTTGCAACGCCATACCTACGTCGCGGAAATCTACAGGGGAAGAGGCTATCAGCGCTTCCGGGGCCATTCACGGCATAAAAAGGCATCCGCAACGAGCCCACGACGCAGTTCGGTGGCAGTGCGTTAACCACACCTGTCTAAGGAACGCTCTCTGCTCTCTGCTCACTGGTTTTGCAGATTTTCTGCCCGGCTCATCCTGTGCTACCTCACAACGAAAACCCGTTCGCCGTGTTCCAGACAGATAGCATTCTGGAAGCAAGATCATCGTTTGCAACGCCATACCTACGTCGCGGAAATCTACAGGGGAAGAGGCTATCAGCGCTTCCGGGGCCATTCACGGCATAAAAAGGCATCCGCAACGATCCCACCACGCACTTAGGCGGCAGTGCGCTAACCACACCTGTCTAAGGAACGCTCTCTGCTCTCTGCTCACTGCTTTTGCAGATTTTCTGCATGGCACATCCTGTGCTACCTCACAACGAAAACCAGTTCGCAGTGTTCCAGACAGATAGCATTCTGGAAGCAAGATCATCGTTTGCAACGCCATACCTACGTCGCGGAAATCTACAGGGGAAGAGGCTTTCAACGCTTCCGGGGCCATTCACGGCATAAAAAGGCATCTGCAACGAGCCCACCACGCACTTAGGCGGCAGTGCGCTAACCACACCTGTCTAAGGAACGCTCTCTGCTCTCTGCTCACTGCTTTTGCAGATTTTCTGCATGGCACATCCTGTGCTACCTCACAACGAAAACCAGTTCGCAGTGTTCCAGACAGATAGCATTCTGGAAGCAAGATCATCGTTTGCAACGCCATGCCTACGCCGCGGAAATCTACAGGGGAAGAGGCTATCAGCGCTTCCGGGGCCATTCACGGCATAAAAAGGCATCCGCAACCAGCCCACCACGCAGTTCAGCGGCAGTGCGCTAACCACACCTGTCTAAGGTACGCTGTCTGCTCACTGGTTTTGCAGATTTTCTGCATGGCACATCCTGTGCTACCTCACAACGAAAACCCGTTCGCAGTGTTCCAGACAGATAGCATTCTGGAAGCAAGATCATCGTTTGCAACGCCATACCTACGTCGCGGAAATCTACAGGGGAAGAGGCTATCAGCGCTTCCGGGGCCATTCACGGCATAAAAAGGCATCCGCAACGAGCCCACCACGCAGTTCGGCGGCAGTGCGCTAACCACACCTGTCTAAGGAACGCTCTCTGCTCTCTGCTCACTGCTTTTGCAGATTTTCTGCATGGCACATCCTGTGCTACCTCACAACGAAAACCCGTTCGCAGTGTTCCAGACAGATAGCATTCTGGAAGCAAGATCATCGTTTGCAACGCCATACCTACGTCGCGGAAATCTACAGGGGAAGAGGCTATCAGCACTTCCGGGGCCATTCACGGCATAAAAAGGCATCCGCAACGAGCCCACCACGCAGTTCGGCGGCAGTGCGCTAACCACACCTGTCTAAGGAACGCTCTCTGCTCTCTGCTTTTGCAGATTTTCTGCACAGCGCATCTTGTGCTCCCTCAGAGCGAAAACCCGTTCGCCGTGTTCCAGACAGATAGCATTCTGGAAGCAAGATCATCGTCTGCGACGCCATACCTACGTCGCGGAAATCTACAGGGGAATAGGCTATCAGCGCTTCCGGGGCCATTCACGGCAAAAAAGGCATCCGCAACGAGCCCACCACGCAGTTCAGCGGCAGTGCGCTAACCACACCTGTCTAAGGTACGCTCTCTGCTCACTGCTTTTGCAGATTTTCTGCATGGCACATCCTGTGCTACCTCACAACGAAAACCCGTTCGCAGTGTTCCTGACAGATAGCATTCTGGAAGCAAGATCATCGTTTGCAACGCCATACCTACGTCGCGGAAATCTACGGGGGAAGAGGCTATCAGCGCCTCCGGGGCCATTCACGGCATAAAAAGGCATCCGCAACGAGCCCACCACGCACTTAGGCGGCAGTGCGCTAACCACACCTGTCTAAGGAACGCTCTCTGCTCTCTGCTCACTGCTTTTGCAGATTTTCTGCATGGCACATCCTGTGCTACCTCACAACGAAAACCAGTTCGCAGTGTTCCAGACAGATAGCATTCTGGAAGCAAGATCATCGTTTGCAACGCCATGCCTACGCCGCGGAAATCTACAGGGGAAGAGGCTATCAGCGCTTCCGGGGCCATTCACGGCATAAAAAGGCATCCGCAACCAGCCCACCACGCAGTTCAGCGGCAGTGCGCTAACCACACCTGTCTAAGGTACGCTGTCTGCTCACTGGTTTTGCAGATTTTCTGCATGGCACATCCTGTGCTACCTCACAACGAAAACCCGTTCGCAGTGTTCCAGACAGATAGCATTCTGGAAGCAAGATCATCGTTTGCAACGCCATACCTACGTCGCGGAAATCTACAGGGGAAGAGGCTATCAGCGCTTCCGGGGCCATTCACGGCATAAAAAGGCATCCGCAACGAGCCCACCACGCAGTTCGGCGGCAGTGCGCTAACCACACCTGTCTAAGGAACGCTCTCTGCTCTCTGCTCACTGCTTTTGCAGATTTTCTGCATGGCACATCCTGTGCTACCTCACAACGAAAACCCGTTCGCAGTGTTCCAGACAGATAGCATTCTGGAAGCAAGATCATCGTTTGCAACGCCATACCTACGTCGCGGAAATCTACAGGGGAAGAGGCTATCAGCACTTCCGGGGCCATTCACGGCATAAAAAGGCATCCGCAACGAGCCCACCACGCAGTTCGGCGGCAGTGCGCTAACCACACCTGTCTAAGGAACGCTCTCTGCTCTCTGCTTTTGCAGATTTTCTGCACAGCGCATCTTGTGCTCCCTCAGAGCGAAAACCCGTTCGCCGTGTTCCAGACAGATAGCATTCTGGAAGCAAGATCATCGTCTGCGACGCCATACCTACGTCGCGGAAATCTACAGGGGAATAGGCTATCAGCGCTTCCGGGGCCATTCACGGCAAAAAAGGCATCCGCAACGAGCCCACCACGCAGTTCAGCGGCAGTGCGCTAACCACACCTGTCTAAGGTACGCTCTCTGCTCACTGCTTTTGCAGATTTTCTGCATGGCACATCCTGTGCTACCTCACAACGAAAACCCGTTCGCAGTGTTCCTGACAGATAGCATTCTGGAAGCAAGATCATCGTTTGCAACGCCATACCTACGTCGCGGAAATCTACGGGGGAAGAGGCTATCAGCGCCTCCGGGGCCATTCACGGCATAAAAAGGCATCCGCAACGAGCCCACCACGCACTTAGGCGGCAGTGCGCTAACCACACCTGTCTAAGGAACGCTCTCTGCTCTCTGCTCACTGCTTTTGCAGATTTTCTGCATGGCACATCCTGTGCTACCTCACAACGAAAACCAGTTCGCAGTGTTCCAGACAGATAGCATTCTGGAAGCAAGACCATCGTTTGCGACGCCATACCTACGCCGCGGAAATCTACAGGGGAAGAGGCTATCAGCGCTTCCGGGGCCATTCACGGCATAAAAAGGCATCCGCAACGAGCCCACCACGCAGTTCAGCGGCAGTGCGCTAACCACACCTGTCTAAGGTACGCTCTCTGCTCACTGCTTTTGCAGATTTTCTGCATGGCACATCCTGTGCTACCTCACAACGAAAACCCGTTCGCAGTGTTCCAGACAGATAGCATTCTGGAAGCAAGATCATCGTTTGCAACGCCATACCTACGTCGCGGAAATCTACAGGGGAAGAGGCTATCAGCGCTTCCGGGGCCATTCACGGCATAAAAAGGCATCCGCAACGAGCCCACCACGTAGTTCGGCGGCAGTGCGCTAACCACACCTGTCTAAGGAACGCTCTCTGCTCTCTGCTCACTGCTTTTGCAGATTTTCTGCACAGCGCATCTTGTGCTCCCTCAGAGCGAAAACCCGTTCGCCGTGTTCCAGACAGATAGCATACTGGAAGCAGGATCATCGTTTGCAACGCCATACCTACATCGCGGAAATCTACAGGGGAAGAGGCCATCAGCGCTTCCGGGGCCATTCACGGCATAAAAAGGCATCCGCAACGAGCCCACCACGCAGTTCGGCGGCAGTGCGCTAACCACACCTGTCTAAGGAACGCTCTCTGCTCTCTGCTCACTGCTGTTGCAGATTTTCTGCACAGCGCATCTTGTGCTCCCTCAGAGCGAAAACCCGTTCGCCGTGTTCCAGACAGATATCATACTGGAAGCAGGATCATCGTTTGCAACGCCATACCTACATCGCGGAAATCTACAGGGGAATAGGCTATCAGCGCTTCCGGGGCCATTCACGGCATAAAAAGGCATCCGCAACGAGCCCACCACGCAGTTCAGTGGTAGTGCGCTAACCACACCTGTCTAAGGTACGCTCTCTGCTCACTGCTTCTGCAGATTTTCTGCATGGCACATCCTGTGCTACCTCACAACGAAAACCCGTTCGCAGTGTTCCTGACAGATAGCATTCTGGAAGCAAGATCATCGTTTGCAATGCCATACCTACGTCGCGGAAATCTACAGGGGAAGAGGCTATCAGCGCTTCCGGGGCCATTCACGGCATAAAAAGGCATCCGCAACGAGCCCACCACGCAGTTCAGCGGCAGAGCGCTAACCACCCCCGTCTAAGGAACGCTCTCTGCTCTCTGCTTTTGCAGATTTTCTGCACAGCGCATCTTGTGCTCCCTGAGAGCAAAACATCCGTTCGCCGTGTTCCAGACAGATCGCATTCTGGAAGCAAGATCATCGTTTGCGACACCATACCTACGTCGCGGAAATCTACAGGGGAAGAGGCTATCAGCGCCTCCGGGGCCATTCACGGCATAAAAAGGCATCCGCAACGAGCCCACCACGCACTTCGGCGGCAGTGCGCTAACCCCACCTGTCTAAGGAACGCTCTCTGCTCTCTGCTCACTGCTTTTGCAGATTTTCTGCATGGCACATCCTGTACTACCTCACAACGAAAACCCCTTCGCAGTGTTCCAGACAGATAGCATTCTGGAAGCAAGATCATCGTTTGCAACGCCATACCTACGTCGCGGAAATCTACAGGGGAAGAGGCTATCAGCGCTTCCGGGGCCATTCACGGCATAAAAAGGCATCCGCAACGAGCCCACGACGCAGTTCGGTGGCAGTGCGTTAACCACACCTGTCTAAGGAACGCTCTCTGCTCTCTGCTCACTGGTTTTGCAGATTTTCTGCATGGCACATCCTGTGCTACCTCACAACGAAAACCAGTTCGCAGTGTTCCAGACAGATAGCATTCTGGAAGCAAGATCATCGTTTGCGACGCCATACCTACGCCGCGGAAATCTACAGGGGAAGAGGCTATCAGCGCTTCCGGGGCCATTCACGGCATAAAAAGGCATCCGCAACGAGCCCACCACGCAGTTCAGCGGCAGTGCGCTAACCACACCTGTCTAAGGTACGCTCTCTGCTCACTGCTTTTGCAGATTTTCTGCATGGCACATCCTGTGCTACCTCACAACGAAAACCCGTTCGCAGTGTTCCAGACAGATAGCATTCTGGAAGCAAGATCATCGTTTGCAACGCCATACCTACGTCGCGGAAATCTACAAGGGAAGAGGCTATCAGCGCTTCCGGGGCCATTCACGGCATAAAAAGGCATCCGCAACGAGCCCACCACGTAGTTCGGCGGCAGTGCGCTAACCACACCTGTCTAAGGAACGCTCTCTGCTCTCTGCTCACTGCTTTTGCAGATTTTCTGCACAGCGCATCTTGTGCTCCCTCAGAGCGAAAACCCGTTCGCCGTGTTCCAGACAGATAGCATACTGGAAGCAGGATCATCGTTTGCAACGCCATACCTACATCGCGGAAATCTACAGGGGAAGAGGCCATCAGCGCTTCCGGGGCCATTCACGGCATAAAGAGGCATCCGCAACGAGCCCACCACGCAGTTCGGCGGCAGTGCGCTAACCACACCTGTCTAAGGAACGCTCTCTGCTCTCTGCTCACTGCTGTTGCAGATTTTCTGCACAGCGCATCTTGTGCTCCCTCAGAGCGAAAACCCGTTCGCCGTGTTCCAGACAGATATCATACTGGAAGCAGGATCATCGTTTGCAACGCCATACCTACATCGCGGAAATCTACAGGGGAATAGGCTATCAGCGCTTCCGGGGCCATTCACGGCATAAAAAGGCATCCGCAACGAGCCCACCACGCAGTTCAGTGGCAGTGCGCTAACCACACCTGTCTAAGGTACGCTCTCTGCTCACTGCTTCTGCAGATTTTCTGCATGGCACATCCTGTGCTACCTCACAACGAAAACCCGTTCGCAGTGTTCCTGACAGATAGCATTCTGGAAGCAAGATCATCGTTTGCAATGCCATACCTACGTCGCGGAAATCTACAGGGGAAGAGGCTATCAGCGCTTCCGGGGCCATTCACGGCATAAAAAGGCATCCGCAACGAGCCCACCACGCAGTTCGGCGGCAGAGCGCTAACCACCCCCGTCTAAGGAACGCTCTCTGCTCTCTGCTTTTGCAGATTTTCTGCACAGCGCATCTTGTGCTCCCTGAGAGCAAAACATCCGTTCGCCGTGTTCCAGACAGATCGCATTCTGGAAGCAAGATCATCGTTTGCGACACCATACCTACGTCGCGGAAATCTACAGGGGAAGAGGCTATCAGCGCCTCCGGGGCCATTCACGGCATAAAAAGGCATCCGCAACGAGCCCACCACGCACTTCGGCGGCAGTGCGCTAACCCCACCTGTCTAAGGAACGCTCTCTGCTCTCTGCTCACTGCTTTTGCAGATTTTCTGCATGGCACATCCTGTGCTACCTCACAACGAAAACCCGTTCGCCGTGTTCCAGACAGATAGCATTCTGGAAGCAAGATCATCGTTTGCAACGCCATACCTACGTCGCGGAAATCTACAGGGGAAGAGGCTATCAGCGCTTCCGGGGCCATTCACGGCATAAAAAGGCATCCGCAACGAGCCCACGACGCAGTTCGGTGGCAGTGCGTTAACCACACCTGTCTAAGGAACGCTCTCTGCTCTCTGCTCACTGGTTTTGCAGATTTTCTGCCCGGCTCATCCTGTGCTACCTCACAACGAAAACCCGTTCGCCGTGTTCCAGACAGATAGCATTCTGGAAGCAAGATCATCGTTTGCAACGCCATACCTACGTCGCGGAAATCTACAGGGGAAGAGGCTATCAGCGCTTCCGGGGCCATTCACGGCATAAAAAGGCATCCGCAACGAGCCCACGACGCAGTTCGGTGGCAGTGCGTTAACCACACCTGTCTAAGGAACGCTCTCTGCTCTCTGCTCACTGGTTTTGCAGATTTTCTGCCCGGCTCATCCTGTGCTACCTCGCAACGAAAACCCGTTCGCCGTGTTCCAGACAGATAGCATTCTAGAAGCAAGATCATCGTTTGCAACGCGATACCTACGTCGCGGAAATCTACAGGGGAAGAGGCTATCAGCGCTTCCGGGGCCATTCACGGCATAAAAAGGCATCCGCAACGATCCCACCACGCAGTTCGGCGGCAGTGCGCTAACCACACCTGTCTAAGGAACGCTCTCTGCTCTCTGCTCACTGCTTTTGCAGATTTTCTGCATGGCACATCCTGTGCTACCTCACAACGAAAACCCGTTCGCAGTGTTCCAGACAGATAGCATTCTGGAAGCAAGATCATCGTTTGCAACGCCATACCTACGTCGCGGAAATCTACAGGGGAAGAGGCTATCAGCGCTTCCGGGGCCATTCACGGCATAAAAAGGCATCCGCAACGAGCCCACGACGCAGTTCGGTGGCAGTGCGTTAACCACACCTGTCTAAGGAACGCTCTCTGCTCTCTGCTCACTGGTTTTGCAGATTTTCTGCCCGGCTCATCCTGTGCTACCTCGCAACGAAAACCCGTTCGCCGTGTTCCAGACAGATAGCATTCTAGAAGCAAGATCATCGTTTGCAACGCGATACCTACGTCGCGGAAATCTACAGGGGAAGAGGCTATCAGCGCTTCCGGGGCCATTCACGGCATAAAAAGGCATCCGCAACGATCCCACCACGCAGTTCGGCGGCAGTGCGCTAACCAGACCTGTCTAAGGAACGCTCTCTGCTCTCTGCTCACTGCTTTTGCAGATTTTCTGCATGGCACATCCTGTGCTACATCACAACGAAAACCCGTTCGCAGTGTTCCAGACAGATAGCATTCTGGAAGCAAGATCATCGTTTGCAACGCCATACCTACGTCGCGGAAATCTACAGGGGAAGAGGCTATCAGCGCTTCCGGGGCCATTCACGGCATAAAAAGGCATCCGCAACCAGCCCACCACGCAGTTCAGCGGCAGTGCGCTAACCACACCTGTCTAAGGTACGCTGTCTGCTCACTGGTTTTGCAGATTTTCTGCATGGCACATCCTGTGCTACCTCACAACGAAAACCCGTTCGCAGTGTTCCAGACAGATAGCATTCTGGAAGCAAGATCATCGTTTGCAACGCCATACCTACGTCGCGGAAATCTACAGGGGAAGAGGCTATCAGCGCTTCCGGGGCCATTCACGGCATAAAAAGGCATCCGCAACGAGCCCACCACGCAGTTCGGCGGCAGTGCGCTAACCACACCTGTCTAAGGAACGCTCTCTGCTCTCTGCTTTAGCAGATTTTCTGCACAGCGCATCTTGTGCTCCGTCAGAGCGAAAACCCGTTCGCCGTGTTCCAGACAGATAGTGTTCTGGAAGCAAGATCATCGTTTGCAACGCCATACCTACGTCGCGGAAATCTGCAGGGGAAGAGGCTATCAGCGCTTCCGGGGCCATTCACGGCATAAAAAGGCATCCGCAACGAGCCCACGACGCAGTTCGGTGGCAGTGCGTTAACCACACCTGTCTAAGGAACGCTCTCTGCTCTCTGCTCACTGGTTTTGCAGATTTTCTGCCCGGCTCATCCTGTGCTACCTCACAACGAAAACCCGTTCGCCGTGTTCCAGACAGATAGCATTCTGGAAGCAAGATCATCGTTTGCAACGCCATACCTACGTCACGGAAATCTACAGGGGAAGAGGCTATCAGCGCTTCCGGCGCCATTCACGGCATAAAAAACATCCGCAACGGGCCCACCACGTACGCTAACCACACCTGTCTAAGGAACGCTCTCTGCTCTCTGCTTTTGCACATTTTCTGCCCGGCGCATCCTGTGCTACCTCACAACGAAAACCCGTTCGCCATGTTCCAGACAGATAGCATTCTGGAAGCAAGATCATCGTTTGCAACGCCATACCTACGTCGCGGAAATCTACAGGGGCTCTCAGCGCCTCCGGGGCCATTCACGGCATAAAAAGGCATCCGCAACGAGCCCACCACGCAGTTCGGCGGCAGTGCGCTAACCACACCTGTCTAAGGAACGCTCTCTACTTTTGCAGGTGAGAAGAATGACAGTGTGCAACTGTTTCTACCTCATGTATTTTGTCTGTTATTGTGGTGCACTGCTACCGAATACTGCCCTAGCTGCATGATGTGTTAGAATGGGGAAGGGGAACGTGAAAAACTCTGGGAAAGAGTCTGAAAAGAAAACCGCAGTTATGAAGGAGCTGCAAGAGTTGGTAGCCACATTTGAAAATTTTAAGCGTGACTTCAGGGCTGAAATGCGCGAGCTTAAAGACAGCGTTTTTTTATTGCTTCACCGATTCTCTTCGTGTAGGGGGCAGAAGTAAAGGCAAAATGCCTGACAGAGCCTCTGCGCCCCCAGAGTTCAAGGCAGCATGACGCGTCATTCACACAAATATTTGCTAAACATATTTTTAACTCTCAACGGAAAGCAATAAAAAATTCAGTTATTCAGATCACATGTCTTCAAAGCACTAGTTTTTCTTGAGCATGATAGATTTTGAAAAGGCAGAAGAGACATATGCAATAGGTATTATGTAATAACAAAACTGTCTTACATCAGAAGCCAATCAAAGAAAAGCAAAACCACAATTCATTGGTTTGAAAAATAAATAGCATATGCAGTCAATAGATCAGTACATAGAAGCATTTCAGAAAAAAAAACAAGGTTTAGACTGATGTGAAGTGTACATGCTGAAACAATGGCAAATATATTTTACAACTGAAGAGAGAAATAACAGAACATAATATAACATAATAACACAGAAATAACATAGTATAATGCAATGTAGCTATGGTTACATGTGTTATCAGGGATGAGCGCAAGTTAACAAAAAGAGAATGCAATGTCACTGCCCACTAATAGGTTTTTACAGTTCTTTTTGACGTTCTGGAAGGATTCTGTGTATTGTACGTTAAAGTGATCACTGTTTAATATGTTAATTGTTTGATAATTCAATGTTTGCCTTCCGTAATTAGTTTTTCTGGCGGGCTTGAGATGGTGTGGTCTACATATTGGGTATGAAGTGCAACTGTCTACAGGTATTGTGTGCAGCCTATTTTTATAAATCCACTGAAGTAGTTTGAAATAATAAACTTGATCTGCTTTAAGCATGCTGTGTTTAATGAAGAGCGGTTTTGTTTGAAGTCCTCGTTTGTCACCAATATAGTTTTCACACATTCTCAATATTTTTTTTGTCTACAATGATTAGTTTGTTGTAGTTTGAAGCTGTCGTAGTTCCCCATACTAGAATGTCGTAACTGAGTTTTGAATAAAAAAGTTAGTAGTATAATGTTTGTTTAAGCCAGGTGGGTAGTATATTTTGTATTTTATACATGCAGCCAGTAACTCGAGATAGCTCACTTTTTAATTTGCTAATGTGAGTATTCCATGTAAGGTCCTCTGTAAACCATACGCCCAAGAACTTTTGCTCTGTGACTTCTTCCAGTAGCTTCCAGTAGACTTCTTCCATTCTGCACTGATGTTTTCACCGAAGTGAAGAACACAGCCGATGAAATAAAGCAGCTCAGGCAAGAAATGCAATAAATATCCAGACAGAACCAGGAACTGAAGGCAGAAAACGAACGTTTAGCGCACAGATGTGAGGACCTTGAGCAATATCAACGATTAAACAACCGAGCAGTAAAGGGTGTTTCGTCCTGAACTGATCCCCTCACTGTGGTTCAAAAGATAGGTGAGCATGTTGGTGAAAAAGTTGATACTGCTGATATCGATGCATGCCACTGGGTTCGTACGCAGCATTCAGATGTGCAAAACATCATCGTGCGGTTTGTGCGCAGAAGCAGGCGATATGACGTTCTGAACAAATGCTGAAAAAAGAGAGTTGATACCGCTTTGTTGGGTGATGAAACTCGAAAAACAATTTTTGTGAATGAACACCTAACTCAGGCAAACAAGATAATTTTTTCTGCTGCAATCAAGAAAAACAAGGACAACGGTTGGAAGTTCTTTGGACTGCAGGCGGAAAAATACCTGCCCGTAAAGAAGAACATGGGTTGGCTACTCAAATCGCTAGTCAGGCGGACCTGGCCCTGCTTATTGCCGAAGTATAGTAAGCGAAACACCAGCAAACACACCAGCAAACGACAGGTTAAATGTATGTAGCTACTATAGCACCCAGGAATTCAATAACCAGCACAGCAACAGAGATAGTACTTTTTCCGCAATGGATGTAAAGATTCGAAGTACCAAAAAGAAGAGTGACGATATAAATACATTTCTCAAGCCGTTCAAAATCAATTGTCATCCTGGCATTTTCTGAGACATGGGTTACAACTCCTTATGGTGCACCACTTTCCTCCGGCCATATTCCTCGGCATGTATATCGAGAACACAGGAGAGGCGGAAGAATTTTAGTATTTTTTACAGAAGCGCTCATGTATGAAATATTACAAGATTTCTCATTTATATCACCATACATTGAATGCCTAGGAGCACGAGTTGGGAAGTTTGGGATTTTAGTTATGTATCGTCCCCCGATGGGGTACAAATGAAACTTCTTGCAATTTCTTGACACGTTTTTCTCCTTCTTTGGTACAAAACAATATTCATGCGTTATTCTGGGAGATATAAACATCGACCTTTCTTCTAATGACTTGCACGCCAGCGAACTAAAGATTCTGCTTTCTACATACAATTCGGAAAACAGGATACCCATGCCAACAAGAATAACTGCACAGAGTGCAACAATGTTAGACATGTGCGTAACAAATTTAGCACCTCACGAATTTTATTCTGGAGTGCTCTCATTTGACTTGAGCGACCACCTGCCATTATTTTTTATAGCGGTATCCCAAAAGAAAACCAAGAAAGATCGAGATGCGCTGCTTCACAAGCGTCGAAAAATCACTGATGAAACTCTGAAGTGCTTTGCTCGTCTGATAGAAAGAGCTCATTGTGTAGTGTGCCAACTCTGACGGGTTTCGCTACCGGCATGCGCCGACACTACGCTGCGCCTGACGACGACGAAGTTGCCCGCTGTCTTAGTGCTGGCTACGCCTGTCTACGCTGCCAGATACTACACGGCGGTTCGGTCTCCTGAAATCTCTAAACAAAAAGACGCTAACAAAGCCTACAATATATTCTTCACCTTCTTACGTTCCTGGTATGATGTGGCATTTCCAGAAGAAAATGTCATATCTCGTAGAAACAAAAAATTCCGAAAACCATGGATGAATTCACTTCTTTACACTTGAATAAAAAGAAAGGACGAATTATACCATGAATTTTTACACAAAAGTGAAAGCGGTTAATTTTTGAACTTTAAAGAGTACCGGAACGCACTAGCATCCGATCTGAAGAAAGCTAAGGAAGAATACTTCCATAGTAAATTCGATAGCATAAGAGAGAATCCTCGAAAGGTGTGGGATGCAATAAATATAGTCACTGGAAGAACTAAAAAGTGTTTAAACATTACTGAAATCGCCATTGATGGGAAGGCTGTGCGCGGTGATGCTCTCGCCAATGCTATGAACATGCATTTTATTAAAGTAGGCTCGAATACCTGTCCAACAATGAATTCTACCGATCAGTCAGTATCGGCCGTAACACCGTTAGCGAGTCCATTTATAAGCACCATTTATAAGCACCCAACAGCTCCCCACGAAGTAGAAATTTTAATAAAGAAGCTTAAAAATAAAGCTGATGCTGGAATAGATGCCATCGGCCCTATTGAGTTGAAGTATATATCCGCTCTGATATCCGTTAGTTTGCCCTTTATTGTAAATCTTACGTTGTCCACAGGAGTTTTTAAACAAAAGTTAAAGGTAGCAAGAGTCACCATATTATTTAAATGTGCGGGCCCTGAAAACCTAGCAAATTGCCGCCCTATATCCGTCCTGCCAACGCTTTTAAAAATTCTTGAAGGTGCAATTCATTACCGATTCGTGCCATTTTTTGGTAAACATAACATTATTACAGAAAGCAAATATGGTTTTCGAAAAGAGAAACCAACGGAGGAGGCTTCACTATACATTAAGGATAAAATAATTTCTAACGTATACACAGTAGGGCTTTTTCCCGATATTAAAAAGGCGTTCGATTCTATAGAATACAAAATCTTACTACAAAAATTATCTATGTACGGTGTATGTGGTGTTCTCCTGAAACGTTTGTCTTCTTATCTTTATGAACGCTATCAAATAGTACTCATTAATGGCTGAAGTTCATCACAGTTAAACCTAACTCACGGTGTCCCGCAGGGATCAATATTAGAACCGTTGCTCTTCGTCGCGTATATAAATGATATAGTGAAAATACCTGAATCAACAGAGGTCATTATGTATGCAGATGACTCATATTTTTTTCACATCGCATGAGATAACAGCACTTGACACCAAAGTAAATAACTACCTGGTGGACATGTCCAGGTTGGTGAAGGAAAATATGCTAGAACTGAATTCAAAGAAGACAACATTTATCGTATTTCGCCCAGTTAACAAACCACTTCACAATACAGTAACACTTACACAAAGTAGGGCATATATTTCCCGTATGGCGAAAACAACTGTTGTAGAACTCCCTGTTCTATTGAAAACTATTATATGAGGTGATGATGTGGGGAACCACAACAAAAGGTAATTAAAAGAAGCTCATAATACTGAAGAAAAAGATATTACGTTGTTATGAAAATTATTATGGACGTTAGCAGCTCCTACGAACTTCTGCTTTGTTCTTAAAATATAAAATGATGTCGGCCGATCAGCTATACTACTATAACTACTTGAGTTCGTACAACTTCGGAAGCTGCACATTTGCGACAGGGAAGAAAACTCTGCTTATCCTTTCCGACTTTCCGACACAATAAAAGACGCTTGCCAAAAACTAGAACCTAGTTATGATAAACAAACAGTTCCTTACCAAATGGCTTCGATTCTTAATAAACTTGAAGGTGCCTTGAATTTCGCCTCCAGTATGAGCACATTCAAAAAGCACATTAAAGATGTCCTATAATATCAGGTGTTTCGGACGGGGAGTGCCTAGTACTTTTGACATGCATACACAGGATATATCCTTCTCTTGTACCATTGTTTTTCACTTTATTTATGTTATAAGTGTCCTCCAGTGTATTCTATACTGAACAAAATTTCTGTATAATATCCTTGCATATTATTGTACATATTTATATCATTCCGTATACTGTGTTAGTAATGTTCTGATTATATTGGCATAACTTATCCACCTTTGTTTTAATTATGTGCCTTACCTTCTTGTTATGCGCAAATTGTATTGCACTTCCGTCGACTGCAGAGGGACAGAGCCCTTCGTCAGCCGCCTTAGCCTTTAGCCTTCGCCCCTGCTGCAGTCGCTGTAACTGCTCTGCTTAAATAAATCTTTTTGATTTTCAATTTTCAACTTTTTCAACGGTCGTCCATCAGTGAAACATTTGCAGTCTAAAACAATAATTCGTTCCAAACTAGAGTATGCATCATCAGGCTGGGATCCTCCTTCTGACAGCCATGAGATGGCTCAGAATAACTGTGGGCGTTTCATCCTCACTAATTACAACCACACGGAGAGCTCAACTACTATTCAGTCTAGGCTTTCTAATCCATTGTTGTCACTTCGTCGAAAAGTGCCTCATATCGTATTATTTCCCAAGTTGTACCATCATTGTCTACTGCGCGATCGCCTTATTCCACACCCAGTTTATGTAGCCCATCGTACTGAACATAATCATAAAGTCGGTTTCGATTCTTCTAACACTAAATATTTTTCTCAATCATTCTTGCCGCGTACCTCGCGTGACTGGAATCACCTTCCTGTAGATTTTGGCGACATCAATAATTACGAGATGTTCCGAGAAGCTATAGCTAGCGTTGTATACTCTGTTAATATTTAAATTTGTCTCTCTAGTGTATTTTTCTGCTCTTATTCTTGTGTTTTTGCCACTCCCCCTCCGTAATGCCTCTGGCCTTGAGGGGAACGATAAATAAATAAATAACATAAAGAGAGCTCCACCACCGCTGTAGTGGAGGCGAGCTCCGACTTGTGTCTATTGCCTTAGTGGAGGCGGTGGAGTTTCTGCGGCCAACCCGCAGGCAGAGGGGTTGCGGGCTTCTGCCTAATTGGGGAAGCCTTGTGGGCTGCTGACTTGGTGGCCGGCGGGCCCTTTTTCGGGAATGGTATAGCAGCTTTCATCGCGCCTGCCAAAGGCGCGGTTAGCCCTGCTTTAGCCTCACTGTGTGTGTTCTGGGCAGGTGCCTGAGACCGGTTGCACACACCTCATCCACAGAGTTTGTGCTGGGGTGAGCAAGAAAATATGCCCTGTGTCAATGCGTAACCCCTTCTTGCTTCTTTCAATGTTATATTTTCTTTTGTATTTATGGTAATTATTTCCTTTCCTTTCTTTCAAGCAGGACATGACGTTGAATAGGCTGCATGGTCACCTTCGCAGTTTGCGCAGCGTAAAGCAGCATCACAGTCATCTGATTTGGGGTCATTTTAGGCACATTTGACACAGGTATCATGACCGCGACAGCTTTGGGAGCCGTGGCCAAACCTCTCGCATTCGAAGCAGCGTCTACGGTTAGGTATGTATGGTCGCACAGAGATTTTTGTGCACCCTACCGCGATTGACTCGGGCAGGGTGCAGGAAGCAAAGGTCCGAACCGAGTGTTTCTTCTTAATTTCATTGTTTTCTTTGCCAATTGTAATTCTACGTACATTTATCACACTCTGAAGTGATCGTCCTTCAACTATCTCTTCTTCTATTAGGTGTAGGAGGTCATTGCCTGGTATGACACTGCGTACAGTGTTCAACGATTGGCGTGGTGTGACGGACACAGGAAAATCACCAAAGGTTTCAATGTTCGCAAGCTTTGACACTTGGGTTATGTCAAGCAGTTCGAGCAAGAGATCACCCCTAGCCAATTTTGTTACTTTGTCCTGAGGGCCCAAGGAATGTGTGAAAACTTTTGACACTAGGACGGGGATATTTGTATAGATGGCTTTTCTGTTTGTTTACAATGAATTATGTGGTATTTTGTTAAAGACTTTTTCTTATTGTTGAAAAACTGAGAACTCGCATCGGCCCGTCCTCATTATCACAGGGCGATCATATGAAAGCAGGCAGGAAGCCATAAAAAAGTGGGTTCTTCGGCCACGGTGCCAGGCGCCCACCACGCAGCGCAACGAGTGGACGGTGCACGAACTTGCACCAAGTCCTGCCCACGTCAACTGTAACCAAATATGACGCAGCTCGGGGTGGTTGGCCACACAATGTTAACACCGCCAGGGAAAAGAGGAAAAACCAAGAAGTCAGTAGTAGACAATAGTGTTGTGAAAAAGAAATAGAGCAGTGAAAGATGAAGCGGACGATAGAAAAATCGAGTGCGGACTTTCTCCAGTCGGGTCAGGCCGGAGGTGTCGTCTACGGGAAGCTGGGGCGAAAGGGGTGTGTTGCTTCCTCCTAGGAACCTTAAAGGTCCAACCACTAGGCATCGGTTCAACCACCAAGATCCCCTTTTCACCGGACACGGCGGTGCCACGCACGGCCAAGCACGGATGCTAGGGTCTAGGCTGATGCGCTGCTCACCATTATCCCTCAGGAACCCGTGATGTCGCAACTTACCAACATCTGCATGAAGCAGATGCCCCTGCGGGGAGTTGCAAAAATATCCATTTAGATACTCACGGGGAACCATATGGCACTTTTTGAAGAAATACTCGAATTACAAAGTTGTTGAATGCGTCGAAGCTTTCAGGAAAGAACATGTCGTGGAAGCGCCCATATCTCTGAAACAAAAGAAAACAGGGCATGTAGCTCTGAAGACGCAATACTAGAGCGCGAAAGCGTCATACGATAGTTACTGCTCCGCATCAGAACTCTGCCTCCGAAACTGAGCCTTGAACTTTTATTCGTGCTGCAAAAAGCAGGTACATTGGTACATTGGTACCTGATACATTGGTGTTGCATGCAAAGAGTTGCATTGGGAGTGTAAAAAACAACAATGCTAGCCTATGTCCTGCTGTTCTTGATCATGTCTAATTATCAAATAGGAGGCAGCCATATTTTTGGCTAATTGAGAGCTTCGAGTTTTGGAGCTGTGCTGTGGAGAGCAGAGCTGTATCTACGGCGCAAGCATGCCGAGGTGCAAAGAGTGAGCGACTTATACGTATTAAATATGTCCTCGGTGTCCTGTGCCATTATGTAAATTTCAACTTTGATCTCTGTTTATCGTACTCCTCATTTCCTAAATGTTTTAAAATTGCCAAAGTAACTGTCCAGTTCAAAAAGGATAATGATAATGATGTGAATAACTATTGACCTATCTCCGTACTCGCTATATTTTCCATTGGGTTAGAAAAACTCTTCCATATAGCAATTTCTTTCTATCAGAATTTATTTTACCCCAGTTTAAACAAAAATTTCTCTTCTTTGAATATGTGAAGATTGCTCAAAAGCTATTTATTGCATTCATCACTGTACATAACTGAAAAAGCCTGAAATCTATGGAATCCGGGGACATATTTTGCAACTTATTCTGTCCTACTTTAATCATAGACAGCGATTTGCATGATCGAATCTCATCAAGTTGAGTTAAGACCATTTAAAAGAGAAGTTCCCCAGGATAGTATCTTGCGTCCACTATATTCAGTATTTATATTAATGACCTACAAACACTTCTATAAAGCCGGAATATGTTCTATGCGCGCATTATTTCTCTATTTTTTAGCTGCTACTGATTATAATACGCTTCTAAGACAAGCAAACTGCTTATAAACCTACGAAAGTGGTCAGTATTAAATCAGTTAAGAATGGACGTTAATAAAAGAACACCTTTTTTTAGATCAAAATCTAAACAATTAAGCATTCCTATATTTTAAAAGCCCGGAGGAGAAGACCTACAAATAATCTATAACATCAAAACCCAGAAAATAATTTTAGTTTAAAACATGTGGGAAAAAAATGTTCACATTGTTTAAACACTGTTGTCTCGTTTAGTTGCAATCATATCATGGCTTAGATCATGTTTACCATATCAAACAAAAATTCTTCATTAGCACAGGAAGCTGCCGGGTTAGTTGGAGATGCATTTTCTGAAAAGGTTAGAGCAAAAAACGGACAAGGGATAGAAAGAAAGGACACATAAGGGATTCACGAACGCTACTACCAACCGTTTATTCATCATTAAGGAACGAAACAGCGCAACTAAAACGAAGGACCAAGAAAAAGAGAGACACGAACACGCGCTGACTTACAACTGACTGTTTTAATCGGAAACCCACATATAAATAATCTCTGATCGCTGCGCCACAGCCTCACGTCGTCATCGCAAACTACTAACATAAAAAAGAAAGGAAAAAACCATTGGCGAAAAGTAAGCACCTACAGGCTCCCACGCTTTTCCAACAGATATATCTCGCGCTTAGACAAGGCCATCGAAGTGCTGCTCACACATGAGTCAACTTCTGTGCGAGATATATCTAAGCGCGAGATATATCTGTTGGAAAAGCGTCGGAGCCTGTAGGTGCTTACTTTTCGCCAGTGGTTTTTTTTCCTTTCTTTTTTATGTTAGTAGTTTGCGATGACGACGTGAGGCTGTGACGCAGCGTTTAGAGATTATTTATATGTGGTTTTCCGATTAAAACAGTCAGTTGTAAGTTAGCGCGTGTTCGTGTCTCTTTTTTTGGTCCTTCGTTTTAGTTGCGCTGTTTCGTTCATTAAAGATGCAATACCAACTCGCCCACTATGCTATGTTTATTCATGCAGTCGCACAAGGCGTATAAAACAGGAAAAATAGCGAGCATGCGCGTACAGAGGTCAAATAAGGCACAGCAGACTAGCAAGAAGTCACCAAAAAAATGAGTCTGAAAAAGCACATTCAGCGGAATACACTTCAACAGATGTGTCACTCACACAACGCTCGGACAACTTTTTGATGTAATAAACCTCTAAAAGGAGCCTAGCCTTATCATTCCCGCTCTTGCCAGGAAACGTGGCCCTCTCAAATCTTTTCCCTACACGTGCTGTCACACGTACCAAGATGCCGCACCAGGTTCGCATTTGTGTCCTTATTTTCTACGGTATTAGCATGCTCCCGTCTTTGCTCAGCTATGACTGGGCACAATCTAAGGTGCTAAAAAGAACTGTAGCCTCGCATTGCTTGGATTCTGCTCTTCAAAATCTTGCCCTCGTAAAATTCAACAGAGTATAAATGATCAGATTTCGCATCTCTTAAGAGCAGGCTTCCCTGTACCGGCCATTTCAGCTGTTGCTGAAACGCTCAAGCAGGACCAAAAAGGCGCCCGGAAAAGAACTGAACGCCTTTCTTCAAAGCCGGTGGTGGTTCCTTATGTCCACCAACTCTCCCACAACCTGAAAAAAGTGGCTGCAAGGCACCATGTGCCCTTGGTGTTCTCTGCACCCAACAAGCTGTCAAAGCTTTGCCTTGGCATCACTGGTTGTGCCGGCGGGGGCTGCAACAAGAAGCATGGGAACGCCTATGTAAAACGTGCCACAGGTGTGGTTTACCGCACCCCCCTTTTATGTGGGGTTTCATAAGTTGGCCAAACTGGCCGCTGCATTAATGACCGGCTACAGGAGCATGTTAGTACTATAGAAAATAAGGACACAAATTCGAACCTCGTGCGGCACCTTGCTACGTGTGATTGCACGTCTAGGGCAAGATTTGAGAGGACCACGATTTCTGCAAGAGCGAGAATGATAAGGCGAGGTTCCTCTAGAGGCTTATTACATCAAAAAGTTGTCCGAGCGTTGTGCGAGTGACACATCTGTTCAGGTGTATACCGCTGAATGTGCTTTTATAGACTCGTTTTTTTAGTGACTTGTTGCTAGTCTGCTGTGCCTTTTCTGCCCTCTCTACGCACATGCTCGCCGTTTATCCTTTTTATACACTCTGTACGACCGCATGAATAAACAGTTGATAGTAGCGCTATTAAATGTTTGATGTGTTCTTTCTTTTTGTCCCGTGTCCGTTTTTTGCGCTAACTTGTTCAAAAAATTCTTCTTTATGAATTTTGTATTCCTGTCTTTTTATTCCTTTATCTCGAAAGTTCGCTATCAGCCTTAAATTCAGCACGTCCGAGAGCGGAGGGCATTCGGTTCGACAACCGGCGAGTAGGCTTGTTGCTTCAGTTCTTTGCGGGCGGAAGTCATCCCCAATAAACTTTTGTTTAGAAGCCATTTTTGCCGCCTTCCTTCTCTACGAACTGCAGTCACCACTGCATGACAATACACTGCCCATCATAAAGAAAAATGGAATGTTATAACATCTCGCAGAAATTAACATATGGGAAAATTTTTGTTCAGCCTGCTAACACTCCTTAATCAATACAGGCAGCCGTGGTGGTTCAGCGGTTATCGTGCTCGCCTGCTGACCTGAAAGACGCTGCTTTCAATCCCTGCCGCGGCGGTCGTATTTCGACGAAGGCGAAATTCTAGAGACCCGTTTACTGTACGGTGTCATTGTACGTTAAAGAACCCGAGGTGGTCGAAATTTTCCAAGGCCTTAACTACGGCGTCCCTAATAGCCTGAGTCGCTTTGGGACATTACACCTTCACAAGCATAACCTTAATCAACACAATGAATCTTGTATTGACCTCTTAAGAAATATTAAAGAGAAATGGCAGTACTATTCACTCGTGCCAAAACAATCCCATTGACTTTTGTTTTCCGTGCATGTGTTCATTTTGTATGAAGGTTTGCGTATTATTATTGTTTTACTACTAGGTTACATTTTCTTTGCAGATGTTGCAAACAACGAACATTTGTTTGTGTGACTCAGAACCGGTCAATAATGTATTTCATGTGTCTTCTTTGCTTACATATTAACTAGAGTTAACAAAGCAGCGGACAGAGTCAGAAAAGCATACGGGACACACGCTAGTCATCAACCGAAGTTTAATAGACACTCAAAAAAGATTCGCAGTTCGCCAAATCACGTGTGCACATGCGCAAGAAGCTCAACATTGCAAAGGATTCCTTTCATAACAAGCAATCACGAAATTCACACCAAAGTGATGCTATTGTGATTTGGTGACTGCTTGATATCAAAGGAAATCTTTTCAAACTTGAGTGTCTTGCCCATGTGCACACGTGACTTCGCGAACTGCGAATCTTTTTTGAGAGTCTATTAAACTTCGGTTGATGACTAGCGTGTTTCCCGTCTGCTTTTCTGTTTCTGACCGCTATTTTATTCGCGCTAGTTAGCATGTCATCCAGACTCCAAGCGCCAGCTAGCCCAACTTTCTGGTTTATTCTCCTTTGCTTATTGTCGCCTTGTAAACGGGGTTGTAGCCTTTGCTCAATCTGTCGTTCCTTTGTTAAGGTTTTTCTTGTAGCCCCCTCCATCTTTTTTATGAAAATAAACTTTTTTATTTTATTAATTGGTTTAATTAACGTCACAGAAGCTACTAATGCTACGACAGACACAGTGGTACAGGGCTTTGAGTAATATAAATAATTTGTGGTTCTGTAACGTACACTGGGATCGGAAAGTGCACGAGTGTCATAATATTTCGCCTCCAACAAAATGTGACCCCTCCAGCAGCGATAAATCCCACCTTTTTTGGGTCATCAGCCGAACACCAAAACAACTGAGCCAGCCCGAAGGCTTTCAATCAGTTATGTATTCTGGGAATTGTGCTTAAATGTTAAGCATTTTAACGAGACATGTATATTGCTATTGCCCAGTAAATCTAAAACACCTACTGATTGTGCACATATTGTGAACTTGCTTTGTGGAGTCGATTTCGCGGCAAATGCGTCATATCATCACTCAATTCAATTCCACGTAAGGCGCAATAAAATTAAAGAATAAATTTTGCGAACATAACACTTATGGGGTCTAATAAACTAAGCAGTAATATGTATATCATTAAAACACATAAAATATTCAGGGGACACTTTGTTGACCTAATATGCGGTGAGGTGAAAGCCTTAGGCGCGGTGTTGCTGCATGTGTCACTGATGTGTGGTTAAGATGTTAAAGTTCGCCTTTAAGAGTGGAACGCGACAGCGTCTTGCAACTGTGCCAGGGAGTCCACAGAACGCCATCGCCCGTTCGGCTGTACGCTTTGCGCGTCGGTAAATCGGTTTTTCAGGAAAGGAAATGTATCTGTCTCTCATACCTGAGTGGACGCCTCAACCTCGCCGTAAGGGAAGGGAGGAAGATGGCAGTCAACGAAGACACCGTATTCACTGGACACGCCTTTATTCAACCAACCAACCATTCCGAACAATCGAGTTGGCATGGTTGATGGGGATGCAGTGTTGAGTTAGGGCTATGGCGGGCTCGTATTAAGCAGCCCGTTAACTTGAGACGCGAACCAGTTTGATCGAAGTTTTCCCCCTTTTTACGGAAGTTCTTCCATGCAATAAAGAAAAAAGAGTTGGCATGGCGGAGTGGTTAGCGTGCTCGACTCGCACTCCGGATACCCTGGTTCGTTTCCCCAGCTCGACCAATTTCCCATTTCGTTTTTATTTATTTTTTCTGCTCTGACTAGAAAAGCATGACACACCTGCTGACAACCTTCTGCTGACAACGTTTTGTCGACAACGATGAAGCATTAAAGGCTTTCGTCTAAAAAAAATACTATAGCTAGAGAACTACTGGATGAGCATACGTCTTGTCAACGGCTGTGTAAAAACTCAGTATCAGAGAGGGTGCGTTCCCAGGCACATCATAAGTGCTGCTTCAAGTTCGATTACAGACTAAAAGAATTACATATACCGCACGTTTTCATTTTTGAAGTAATCACGGGAAACCCACTTTTAACGGTAGCATTTCAAGCTACTAATGCCGGCTCGGAATCATTTTGGCTGTACCTGAAGCAGAATACAAAAAAAAGCGAATGTCGCATGTTTTCCAGGTGTTTTTCCTGATGACTGTTTGTGAGTTCTTTGGATAAAACCGCTGTCTTCAACTTCTCTGTGTAGTGCGAGGGCAGTTACCAATGCTGTAAAGCAAATATTTACAGGCATGCCTCTTGTTGCCAACACGTATTTTCTATCCCTTTGTACACCGCGATGATGCTCCTCATTTTCGCGAAAATTACGCAGAAAGAGCCCTGCACATGAAGGTAGACCGAATAGTATGTGTTAAGTGCTCTTCAAGAAGCTGTATTGAAAACAATGCTTTAATTTGTGCGTCGTGGATGCTATCAAAAATTTGGCTCATCTAGGACATCTGCTGCTGCGCGTGCTGAGAGCGCTTACGGTGAAAGCCATCCAAATTGCCCGCCATGTATCATAGTGCATTACGGCAAAGCGGAAACTCACTCTCTTGTTTTATTCCCATCTGTAGCTAATCGTGCATAAACTTTGCGTGGACTATTTTATTGTCTTGCCGTGTTTAGTGCAGAAAACTACTCTTCGGCTTTGATTTGTAGAATCAACCAGCCCCATTCAGGCTCGTATAGTAAATCAGTTCGCATTCTCTACTTCAACATCAGGAAGAATGGAATGAAAATCTACAGCTTCCTCAGCAATAGGTCCCTTCATTTTCCTGGCACCAATATTAGGAGAGCCTAACAAATTTTTCATCAAAAAAATGTACTAGGCTCTTCCTGATGCATTTTCACTTCTATACCTACTTTCACCTGTACAGACATCAGAAGTGAGTGGCGAAAAGAGTTTGCCAACACTAAGCATTACCCTTTCATCCCCCCCCCTCCCCCCAAGTGCCGAACTGTTGACGCATCTGAAAAGAAAGAAAGCGCATCGTTCTATGCAGAGAACCAGCAGAAGGCTTTTGATTAACTGCGGCGCCGAAACGGCTCGAGACATATGCAAGCAACGCAGGCGTCGGTGCTGTACTCGTCCAGTGGCAGGTCGGCGCCGAACGAGTCAAAGAGCACGCGAGCCAAACTATATGTCGTGCTGAATCTAATCACTCCATTGCCGGAAAAGAATGTCTCGCCGTTGTTTGGGCACTGATCAAATTTCGGCCTGACCTGTACCGCCGTACTTTCAAGTCGTAAGCGACCAGCTTTCGCTGTGCTGGCTGACGAGCTCAAGGGATCTCTCAGGCCGCATTAAACGTTGGAACTAATGTATTCAGTAGTTTGTTGCGTAATTGTTCGCAAATCAGGGCAACAGCACAACAATGCCGATTGCTTGTCCAGATCTCCGGCGTAGGCGGCGCGCGAAGACGACGAAGCCGAATTTGCTCTCGTCGGAGCCGTGGACGCCGCATCTCTTTTCAATAAACAGCCTGAGATCCCACACCTGAAGCCTTTCGTAGACTTCCTGGAAGGGCGCACCATATAGCTTCCCCGGCCCTTCGCAACAAAGCCGCCCTCTTTTTGCAAGCTCAACAGCATGCTATACACCGACAGTTTTGCACCAACAGAGAGAGAACCTTTTCGTCATCCCAAACCTTCTACAAGAAGAAATCTTGCAGGCGTGTCATAGCGAGTCCACCGCCGGTCACCTACGATATTCCCCCATTTCGCTTGGATTCAACAGAGCTATTACTGGCCTTAGCATGATATGACTGTGGAACACTAAGCGCGTATTTGCCACGATTGTCAGCTGCGCACAATACCGCCCGTCCATCCAACTGGACTTTTACATACTGCACAAGTGCCCAAAGGGCCATTTGAACAAGTTGGCATGGACCTGCCCTGGCCTTTTCCAACTTAATCTTCGGGGAACAGGCGGAGCATCCTTTCCGCACATTATCTTGCGCGCTACGTCGAAACCAAGGCACTACATAGTAGCACAACAACCGAGGCTGCGAAGAACACGACGTCCTTATCACGGCCAAACGCACCACTTTTATTGTCAAACTCCTGGAATCCATCATGCGATGAAGTGGCAATACTCGTACGAAATCAACTGCCTACCATTCCCAGACGAATCGCTTTACCAAGCGTCTTAACAAAACTTTTGTCGTCATGCTGTTCAAGTACGTTGACATTGAACATCAATCTTGGGACAATATCCTGCCATATATAACTTTTTCCTAAACACCGCACAACAAGAAACCACGCGGAGGACAATCTTCTGCGTCCTATATGGCCAGGATGTACCGACAATGTTCTAAGCAGTGCAACTACATGATGGCCACAACCCCGGTGCTGGAGCCGAGGAATTTACTCTTGGTGCAGAAGAAGCCCGAATGGCTGCTGAGCTGCGCGTTCAGCACCGAGAAGGCCGTTGAGCCCGGCGTTACAACCAAGGCAATGACTGGTGACATTGGAAACGGATGATGCTGTGTGGGTATGTACACCCATTCGACGCCCAGTTATTTCAGAAAAGTACGAAAGCAGTACTTCAGCCCCTAAAGAAATTTCCGTCAACTAAGCGACGTCACGAGTGAAGTTCTTCCGGATGAGTTTTCCCGGACTACTCGCCACCAGCAGTGACTCGAGGCTGTCCAGGTCCTCCGGACGTATCCGTACTTTTTGCAAGACATTTAGTGGCTAAGCGGCGAGCATTGTTCAGTTTTTTTCCTTCCCTTAATTTCTTCTTAAAACATGAGATCGAACCCTTTTACAAGGGGGCGGGTAATACTGCGCTTTCGACAATGGCTGCTCGGCTTGAAGCTCGCGCGCCACGATCGTGACTCTGGTGAGGACACAAGTTCTGCTCCGGCCGGCTATCCGTGGTGTGGCGGATTCTCGGTACTTCACCGTATTGGCGGTCCTCTGCCGTATAAGCCTCGAGTTCAGCGCAGAGTGCTACTGAACAATATTATCAAAATGAAGTAGACCACCAGGAAGCAACCTAAATAAAATTATGTGATAGAAAAAAATGCATCCGAAGGCGTAGGAGGCTCAATATTTGCTGTCAGTCAAAATGCTAAACGGTTGAAGAAGTTGCCCATAAAAAAAAAATTGTAGCGTATACGAAGATCTACTGAGTCCGAAGAAATGAATGCATAATACTGAGGGCATATCCAAATTATACAAACATAGCAAATCATATTTGTGAAATGAAAAGCGCTGTTTTACTGAAATTTGATGTCATACTTACTTCCTTGCGTAAAAATTGCATACTATGCTGAGAGAAAGGCGTATTGTACCATATCTACTGGCATACTTGTTGATGCGTTGTATAAAGCTTCGGGAAACAAAAAGATAAGGACGAATCAGGGTGCAAACCGCAAATATCACGTGCTCTTCCCGCGCCAGGGGGTGCAGTCGGACACTTTATTTAAAGTATCGCGCGAGCGTCGGCCGGCCGGCTAGCGACCGGCTCATCATGACGCGGAGCGGTGCATTCGACGAGAATAAGCTCGTGCGCCTTAATTCCCACCCCACGAGTGTCGTCTGCTGGGCTCTTACACATTTGGGACACAGCCAGTGCCGATGTGTGACCATTCGCTTGTGGGCGATCTGATGGCACGAATGTAGCAAGCTTTATCTTCCTGTAAAATTCACTGCGCACGCGCCAAAATGATAACGCCCTTTTTATTAAACATATACGGCTTTTCCCTGGCTTGCTGTTTTTAATGGCTGCCAAGCGGTAAGCGCAAAGCTTCCTCGCATATCGCAAGAGATGAGACACTATGTAGTTGGAATGTCGCTGGCTGGCAGATCGCACAGAGAACTACCTGAAAAATTTACATCAGGCAGGTGACAGTTAATAGGATTATTCAGGCGTACCGCGATGAAAGCCGCATTAGTGACGCAGCTAGAAGCTAAAGCCGGGCAACAACAAACCAACTGGGCGTGGCCAACGTTGCTGCCGCAGCAGCAGATCCTTTCATCACGGCGGATAGGATAAAGCGCGTAATCGGCTTGAGCACTAGTGACGAACTTGTGCGACGGCGACGCCGTGAGGCGGGTCTGAAGAGCACAATTGCGTCCCAAAAGCCTTTACTCACGGCAGCCAAGAAGACGAGGAGACTGTAATTTGCGCAGGGACATTTTCAATGGACCGTAGGCGACTAAGGTACCGTGGCATTCACAGACTAGTCAACCTTCTGCACTGACTGGGCTCAAGAGCAAGAGCATACCATCCAGCTCTCACGAGGTTTGTGCTCTTTTATTTCGTACTTTCTTTTATTTTTTACTTAAGAACATATCGTTCCTCTTAGGCAAAACCCCTTTGTCGTGACGTAATGTCGACGTTTCTTTTGCTCGCAGGTCACTTACCATTTTATTGTACATTAAAAAATAATTTCGCGTTCTTTTTGATGTTTTAAAACTGCCCCTAACTTTTATCAGCAGCAGCTCTCTGAGTTTCATCCTTATGTGTTGCCGAGAATGCAGCCGTTGTATTTAATACTTTCTCGTTTCTGCTTTTGCACGTATGACTCTTGCTATGGTCAGGAAGTGAAGGAAAGTGGCCGCCGCAGCGTCAACTTCTGGGGTGCAAACACTAGGGACCGGCTCGAACTTATAGTTCGGATTCCTGGCCGCCACTGACTTTGTTGATCACACGCTTCTTTCCACTTTGCTCGATGGTCCCTTGAAGGAGGTTTTTACCTGCAGCAGGACCTTTCACCCATCCACACCTCACGCTCTGTGAGTGCTCATCATTGAGTAAATCGGAGTAATTACGGTGCTATGGCCGTCGCAAGGAGCCGATCTTAATATCACAGAGAATGTTTGGGGGAACATGAAGAAAAATCTTTCCAGACTCGGCCTGCACAATGTGACGTGCAACAAGCGGTGGCAAGCTGTGAAGGCTGAATGGGAGGTGCTGAAATATGAAGATGACCGCATCACCGCTCTGTACGTCTCTTTTTTGCGGCGCATGACCGCTGCTGTGCAGCTTTCTGGAAACTTCCTCCACTACTGAATCAGTAGACCTGTTAATAAACTGTTATTCTTCATCGAGTCGCCGCGGTGCTTCAGTGGTTACGGCACTCGGCTGCTGACCCGAAAGACGCGGGTTCGATCCCCGCCGCGGTGGCCGCATTTTCATGGAGGTGAAATTTTAAAGGCACGTGTACACTGCGATGTGAGAGCACGTCAGAGCCCCAGGTGGTCAGAGCCCCAGGTGGTCGAAATTTACTGAGCTCTTCAATACGGCTTCCCTCATAGCCTGAGTCGCTTTGCGACGTTAAATCCCCATTGGAGACTGTGTCGTTTCTTTTAATGCGATTGAGTTATGGTCCCTCTTAGCGGGGAGCACGGCATTTTTCGCGCCGTCGCCGGTGCGTCGAGAAATTCGGTATTGGCCGTAAAGGGCTGACGTCGCACGTGGAACGCCTGATTTGAAAAGTGGTTAATAATGTACATAACTTAATACGACAAGGCTTAAAAAACAATACAAGGCCTCAAATTCCATTCTAAGAAAGGATGCAAGATTGGTCATAGCATCTACGATTACAGATTTGGGTTACGCAAATGAGGGAAACTAGGTTGTAAGTGGCTGTCAGCACGTAGAAAGTTGTTCAGATTAACGATTTTGGAGAAAGTTCGCAGATGCAACATATGTATCAACAAGACATGAAACACTACGAAGCAATCTGGCCTTACCAAAATCAGAGAAATGTATGTAGGCCTCCATTGTTGCCACTAATGTACAAGCTCGAACATTGCAGCCCGAGGAAGGTGTGTCTGCGTCAAACTTTTCATCTGTCATTGAGAACGTAACATGAATCAAAGAAAAGGAGCAGCGTCAAAGCTTGCAAACACAGGCAAAGAAAAGAGAAGACATAAGCGCTGTCTCCTCCTTTCTTTGTCTGTGTTCGCATGCTTTGGCGCTGCTCCTTTTCTTCGATTCAAAATGCACCAGCTAGCCCAAAAAGAAGTTTTATTGCGCATAACATGAACCTGATTTAGTTCGTAATCGCAGTGTTGTGCTATTTTTTGTGCTATTTTGGAATTATACACTTCGTCTCCTATTGAATTCGTTGTTGTCTGCTTTTAGTTCCAAGAGTTGTTAGAATTTCCTTGCCCCAACTAACTTGTGTTTGTTTTCGCAGCTATTTGCACCATTTTGTTTGTAAGTAACCACCCAAGATCATACCAAACGGGAGCTGCAGTTAATTGTGATAAATGAATAAATGAATAAAATTTGCAAGAGATTCAGGAAGCGCAGATATGCATGCCATTAGCGAAAACTAATACGCTCGGCATATGCGGTGGGCTGTTCAAATTGCATTTGAAACATATTTTGTGTACATGAATGCATTAAAAATATGTAGAAAATGTGTTTCTGAAATTTTATATTTGGTATTCGAAATATATTCTTGAATTTTGATTGCAGTGTTTTAGAGCGCAGCTCTTTGGCGCCCGTTTAGCGGCGTCGCCGGCGCCGTTGTCCGTTCGGCGTTAATTGTGTTCATTGGCGTTGGCGTTTTACACTCCGATCATCTTAAGGAAAGTAAGCGCTCATAACTGGCTCCCTGCGTCTGTGGAAGCCTGAATCGCGCTTTTGTGTTGTTGATGCAGCCGTATGAGCCGTTGCCTAGCAACCCTCGCGGTGGACACCCGAACTGCACCGTACAGGAAGGGATGCAGTGGGAGTGAAAGATGAAACAAAAAGAGGGGCTGTATTGAACAAAATGAAAATTCATTTTGAGGAAAGGAAATTACGCAGTAACTGTCACTTATCTCTTGGTGTACACCCGTCATCCGTTTGCAGAGGAAGGGAGGAAGTGGGAGTGACAGAAGGAACAGAAAGAGGGCCCGTAGTGAAGAAAATGAATTTGGTTTATTGGGGTTTAACGTCCCGAAGCAACTCAGGCTATGGGGGACGCCGTAGTGTAGGGCTCCGGAAATTTCGACCACCTGGGGTTCTTTAACGTGCACTGACATCGCACAGCACACGGGCCTCTAGAATTTCGCCTTCATCGAAGTTCAGCCGCCGCGGCCGTGATCGAACCCGCGTCTTTCGGGTCAGCAGCCGAGCGCCATAACCAAATAACCAATGAGCCACCGCAGCGGGGTGGAAATCATTTTCAAGGAAAGGAAATTACAACTGTGGCCTGCGCCGAGGCCACAGTTCGCACGATTTCAGCGCCAGTACGAATACCGCCATCATGAACGGACGCGGCGAGCATGAACGGACACCGCGAGCATGAGACATTAAAAGCTTTCGCTTTAAAACTGACTGCTAATTAATGACGCTCAAGCTTCGCCTTTAGGAGTGCAATGCGACAGCGTGTTGTAGCACTACCAGTGAGCCCACGGAACGCCCCCACCCGTTCGGCGCGATGCCTTGCCCTTTGAACGCAACGCTTTTTGATGAAAGGAAATGGCGCAGTAATTCTCTGTCATCTCGGTGGACAGCTGACCGCACCGCACAGGAAGGGAGGAAGTGGCAGTGAAAGAAAAAAGAGGGGCCATAATGAACAAAATGAAAATTGTATTAGAGGAAAGGAAATTACGCAGTAACTGTCTCACATATCTCTGTGGACACCCGTCAAAAGCGTCACACCTCTGCTGAAAGCTTCTGCTGACAGCCTTCTGTCGACAACGATGAGGCATTAAGGCTTTCGCCTTAAAAAAGCTGCTCGCAGGCAGCTTGATCAGCCCACAGCCCCTGCGTTATTATTTTTCGGGAGCAGAAGAAGCCTAAAATTAGACCAAAAATGTATAGAAGTTAACAGAGTAGGTGAAATTAGCATTCGGAATAATAACAGGTCGATCAAAAAAGAACTTCCATTTACAATTCAAACAATAGAATACAGAAACCCACAGAATAATAATGTATCCAAAATTCTGCAGTATATACGAGGTGGAAATTTGGGTAAGAACGATAAAATAAATCAGAGCTCTTTAATATTTCGGCCTTCAAAAAAGAGTGTGTCGTATAGGATAGGCGCTGCTGCCCGGTGTTCATACGAGGAGTAGCAACTATCCAGCTTTCCACATATCTAGCGGAATATCGTGGCCATGTGTTTTGCAAATTTGCAAAACTTTGAGAACTATTCAAATTTTTTCTTAATTCTCTTTTGATCTTTACACTGAGTCGCTATTTATATGAGCTGTATATGCTAATTATCTTGACAATTTGAAGAACTTCCACAGTTTTGTATCGGTGTGGTACATTATAAACATGACGAAATATTTTTTCTGCAATAGATTAATCCGTTGTAAGGTAGGCGACTCTGAGGCTCCCCATACTAGTCCACAGTAGCTAAGATTCGAGTAAAAAAGCAGTTGTATAAAAGCAATTTGGTTCTCACTGATAGCCGATGTTTTATTTAGCCTACCAAGCCGGGGATTTGAGCTAACTTTGTTGTTAGATAGTTTATGTGGTCACTCCAATACATATGGGAGGACAAAATTACACCGAGACATTAGAAACTTTAGAAAATTTACACGTTACGGGAATTTAGTACTATGGCATGAAGCAGCGGGATGATTTAGTTGACCAGCCAGAAAATGACTTCTTTTGCTTTATGTTCATTTATACGCATGGAATTATTTTTTGCCCATTTTCCCAGCGCTACTAATTCATCGTTACATGCGGATATTATTTCTCAGAGTGAAATAATGGGAAGAGGTGCTAGCATCTCCGCATACATATTAAATCTTACTTCATGGTTTATTTTTATATTATCATTAAGGTATAGATTAAACCTCAAAGGTTCTGCTATGCTACCTTGTGGCACACCAGTGTGGATATACTTAACTGCACAACAGGCATTAGTTAGCTGAACCACTTGCTTTCTGTGAGGTAAATATGACCGCTTTAGTTGTAAAGCAGTTCCTGGAATGCGTAGTCCTGTAATTTTTGCAACAAAATATTGTATTCCACCAAATCGAAGGGCATTGAAAAACGACCAATACGCCAAGTTCCAGAGAGTTTTGCTCAAACTGCTCAAGAATCAATTCTTTTTGTACGAGAACGCCAGTTCTGTTTTTTTTTTCAGTAAGCCCAAACTGATGTGAGGTGAGCAGTTTGTATTTGCCAATGAATTTGGTTAAGCGTATGCTCAGAAGTTTTTCAACAACCTTCGAGAACACAGGTAATGCGGACACCGGTATGTAGTTGCCCATCTCATTTCGATCGCCTTTTTTTGTATATAACAGTTACTTTTGCTATCTCAATTTGGCACGAAAGACTGCTGTCGTTATACAGCATTAAAGATGTTGGTAATACCTGAAGCTATGATGCCTGTTACGTACTTCACAGGTCGCACCTGGGAGTCATGATACCTTGTGATGTACGCTTTTTCTAGGCTCTTGGTTAAAGGTTATTTGCTAGGCAGTTGCAGGCTGCAAAATATTGAGTCACTGTTTAGAGCAATAAATGTATCGACATAAGCAATAAATCCTTTCCGGATATTTCTTGGCCATTGACTAGTAGTTTCTCGTGTGCGGCATGAATCTTGCGACGGTGTAGCCGCGTGTTTAGTCGAGACTATATTAAATCTTGTCTATCATGGTGAACGTTCAGATAAGAAAGATGGTATTCTTTTCTTGCGCATATCAGTTTTTTGGACAGTTTATTTCTGTGTTGTTAAAGGTCACTAAGCCATATGGCGCTCGTGTACTCAGAAATCCTTAATACATCTGGTACTAAATTTTCATTTCATGTTTTAATTCGGATGTGATCCGTGGCTTCCCTATTTTGCGACTTCTTCGACGACAATTTATAGGAAAATGAGAGGTATATAAGCGCTTAAACTGACCAAGAAATACATTGTAAGCTTCATTTGCATCACTTAACTGGCAATCATCTGTCCAGTCAAGGTTTAGCACTTCCTCGCGAAACCTGTCAAGTGTAGACTCTGTTATTATCTCATAGTTTATTTCCTTATTTTTGTTTGTCTATAGTCGACTACCCTTGACACAGGCAGGTGGTCGCTAATATGATACGATATCACTGCAGCATATGGCGCATATGGTTGCGCGTTTGTAATAACAAGATACAAAACGAAATTTGATTCAGCACAGATTCTAGTGGGTTTGGTTTGGTTTGGTTTATGGGGTTTAACGTCCCAAAGCGACTGAGGCTATGAGAGACGCCGTTGTGAAGGGCTCCGGAAATTTCGACCACCTGGGGTTCTTTAACGTGCACTGACATCGCACAGTACACGGGCCTCTAGAATTTCTCCTCCAAAGAAATTCCAGCCGCCGCGGCCGGGATCGAACCCGCGTCTTTCGGGTCAGCAGCCGAGCACCATAGCCACTGAGCCACCGCGGCGGCTCTAGTGGGTTCAGCAATTTTATTGTTGAACCCGTTTGAAGTGATAACTGTACTAAAATCTCTTGCATGTTAGGTACTAGGGCCTATATATATTTTGGAATCTCCACCAACAATTACAACAAACTTATTTTCAGTAGCACAGGTTAGAAAAGGATCATAAAATTCCAAGAACTTAAAAAACACTGCCGTTCGGTGGGCGATACCAGATAGAATGCAACTTTTGTTCGCACACAGTGTAAGCACTTCAAAGTCGGTCGTAATCACACAATAGCGATCAACAAGCTGACACTCAATATCGTCCTGAACCGATACAGAAACGCCGCCCCCTCGGGTATCAGTTCTATTTAAGTAAAATCTTCTCTAATGCTAAAGTTTCAAAACATCTTGATCATTTGTACACCATGTTTAGTCAGCATGATTTCCGAAAATCAGAAATTAAATTCAGCAAACATCTGTTCTAAGGAAAACCCCTTATTTCTAACAGACGTTGCATTCAGATGTATGCATTTTACAGAAGCAGGTAATAACCCCTATACAAAAGCGTTTAGATCATGTGGGAATACAAATTGCGTGTTCATTACAGCCGATCAAAGCCCTCACTGCTCTTGACATGTATGGCATGGACATCATAAGTTTTTCGCACCAGAATCTTGCCATTCACATGCCAAACATAGTGATAGCCCTTTTCTTTCGCTGCAGCCTTTATCGATCGAAGTAGTTACTTGTTATGCAGTCATGTTTTCCTGAATGGACACACGAGGTGGACTGTCCTTAAGATTACTTTTGTTTGCCGGCCACGCGTCTCTCGTGGTTTGCCTTGCAAATCAAGCTATTATGCAAGGAATACTACCTGCGTTAGAGCCAGCCGGTGGATGGAAACATCACATAGCGTGATGTGTGGAACGTCAAGTTATCAGCCGTGGTATTTAATGAAGCAATTAGATATTAATCCTGGTACCGCAGCAGTTCACCGCACTTCCAAGTTTTGACGTCGATTTCTGAATTTGAGTCGGTCCAGTTCTTGGTGGAGTGGCGCTTGTACAACTCCACTGTTGTCATCCACTTGTTCTAGCTGTTCTTGATTTCAGTGCCTTTATCTCGATTTGTCCATTTTCTTTTCAAATGCACTAAAATTTATCTGACATGAAACCGATGGCTTCCTCCATATACTCAACTGTTTCTTTTAGGGCAGGTAGGCGTTGAAGACTGTTTGAGAGACGCAAGAATAACTTTCATATCAGAGTCAGAATTACCTTCTTCACCAGAACCGGAACGCTGCTCAGCGTGGCACGTCTTGTAACGCCAAACGTTACTGGCAGCAACATTTTTAGCTTTGTAGGATTTTTTGATAATCCGGAGCATTTACCGATGTGGTATTTATGGTCCCATTCAGCGCACTTCAAGTTTGCTTCATTATAGGTAATAGCCTTTTCGCACGAAGGCCGTGTGTCAGACATTGCGCTAAAAAATTTCAAAAGCGCGGAGTACATATTCACCAGGTAGAAACAGTTCAAGCTGGAGCAGCCGCAGCAGCGTAAACCGCGAAAAATAAAAAATAACTGAGGGGAACAAACCAGAATATTTACCTGCAAACTCCTAGAAGTACAGTTTCGATGTGTACAAGCTGCTGCTGCTGCTGCTGCTGCTGCCAAATGGCTCCATAGCCAAGCGTCGCGGTTTATATAGAGTTGGTCCTCTCTTGGCGCCTGGGCAGTCAAAGTACACCGCGGCCGGGTCGGGCGAAGAGCGATTATCAAGGAAAGCGCGTGGAAGCAGCACAGTAGAAGTTCGGGGGTTACACTCCTTTGCCTGAAGCAGGAAAGGGAATCCGAGTGGGGCGCCGTCGTACGGCTCAGCAGCAACGGCAAATTCGCAGATACAGAGTTACAAGGTGTACACGGCGCTGCAGCTGCTGGTGCCAAATGGCTCCCTAGCCAGGGTTGGTTCTCTCGTAGCGTCTGCGCAGGAAAAAGCCACCGTCGGGTCGGGCAAATAGCGATGATGAAGGCAGCCGCATGGAAGGAGCACAGTAGTAGTTCGGCGGTTGCAGTTGCTCGTCTAAAGCATGAAAGAGAATCCGAGTGCAGTGTGGTCGTACGGCTGAGCAGCAACTGCAAATTCGTAGATGCAGAGTTACAAGGTGAACACGGCGCTGATGCTGCTCCTGCGAAACGGCTCCCTAGCCAGGGCTGGTTCTCTCGTGCCGTCTGCGCAGGCGAAAGCCACCCCCGGGTCGGGCAAAGAGCAAGGCAGCCGCATGGAAGGAGCACAGTAGTAGTTCGGCGGTTGCAGTTGCTCGTCTAAAGCAGGAACGAGAATCCGAGTGCAGTGTGGTCGTACAGCTGAGCAGCAACTGCAAATTCGTAGATGCAGAGTTACAAGGTGAACACGGCGCTGATGCTACTCCTGCGAAACGGCTCCCTAGCCAGGGTTGGTTCTCTCGTGCCGTCTGCGCAGGCGAAAGCCACCGCCGGGTCGGGCAAAGAGCAAGGCAGCCGCATGGAAGGAGCACAGTAGTAGTTCGGCGGTTGCAGTTGCTCGTCTAAAGCAGGAACGAGAATCCGAGTGCAGTGTGGTCGTACAGCTGACCAGCAACTGCAAATTCGTAGATGCAGAGTTACAAGGTGAACACGGCGCTGATGCTGCTCCTGCGAAACGGCTCCCTAGCCAGGGTTGGGTCTCTCGTGCCGTCTGCGCAGGCAAAAGCCACCGCCGGGTCGGGCAAAGAGCGCTGATGAAGGCAGCCGCATGGAAGGAGCACAGTAGTAGTTCGGCGGTTGCTGTTGCTCGTCTAAAGCAGGAACGAGAATCCGAGTGCAGTGTGGTCGTACAGCTGAGCAGCAACTGCAAATTCGTAGATGCAGAGTTACAAGGTGAACACGGCGCTGATGCTGCTCCTGCGAAACGGCTCCCTAGCCAGGGTTGGTTCTCTCGTGCCGTCTGCGCAGGCGAAAGCCACCGCCGGGTCGGGCAAAGAGCGCTGATGAAGGCAGCCGCATGGAAGGAGCACAGTAGTAGTTCGGCGGTTGCAGTTGCTCGTCTAAAGCAGGAACGAGAATCCGAGTGCAGTGTGGTCGTACATCTGAGCAGCAACTGCAAATTCGTAGATGCAGAGTTACAAGGTGAACACGGCGCTGATGCTGCTCCTGCGAAACGGCTCCCTAGCCAGGGTTGGTTCTCTCGTGCCGTCTGCGCAGGCGAAAGCCACCGCCGGGTCGGGCAAAGAGCGCTGATGAAGGCAGCCGCATGGAAGGAGCACAGTAGTAGTTCGGCGGTTTCAGTTTGAAGCAGGAACGAGAATCCGAGTGTAGTGCGGTCGTACGGCTGAGCAGCAACTGCAAATTTGTAGATCCACAGTTATGATGTGTGCACGGCGCTGCTTCTGCTGCTGCTGCCAATAATCATCAGGAGCAGGCCCTTAACAAAACTTTTTTCAACCTGTACGAATTGCAATGTGAAGCACCTGGCTCATATATGTATGGAAATGCTAGTGATAAAAGTCAGTTGTTGCAATCCTGCAGGGGTGCCTTAGTTTAATCTGGTATCAAGCGTGTCTCCAGTTCTGAACGAACGGCCCCGCAGGCCTTGCTTAATGAGCCCTGTTATGCGATTTCAAAGAAAATTGCGGGAATGATGCCCAATGGGACCCTATTGACATGTACTGGCGAAGGAATAGCCGTATTTCTGGATTCCTACGCGGCGATGTTTAGTGTAACTCCCAACATGCAAAATTCAAACATTATCGCGCACTTAAAATCTATGGTTGCGCATTTATCAGAATGAGAATGGTCCATTATTATTGGCTTTCCACGCATCATCAGTTCTACGTATCAGGAGGTGGAACTAGCAATCGATCAACTACGCCTAAAAACTAGCAACTACACCACCTCCGTGGTGTAGTTGCTTGATCGCTCTGCCCCGACTTCGGGAGCTTGGAGGTTCGAACTCCACCCCGGCTACCCACCGGCCATATGAGAATGGGCAAAAGCGTCCCCCTGTGGGAGCCTTGGCTCCCCTGGTTGTGAGCCAACGCTTGGGGAAGCTCGCTAACTCTGCTCCGATAGCGGTGCTAATTGCGTGTCTCGGTTCCTCAGGGCACACCCACGATTGGATACTGGGGGTAGGCGACAGGTGCTGCTGGTGCACGCGGTAAACGGTGCATTTAAAAAAAAACGGACCACAAGTTGGGCTTCTACCACACAGGGCGGATTTAGGGTTGCTTGAAGGCGGAACTTATCCCTCATCCGTCAAGGCAACTGTGGCATAAGACCCTTTTCCCAAGCATCTCACCTTAAAAGAGCAGAGCACCAGGCCAGGGGAAATGTTGTACCCATTAAGCAAACCGGTGGGTGCCCGGCAACAATGAGAATCGAACCCAGCACCTCCCGAATCAGTTTCAGTTTGAGTTTATTCACTTTGGATGTGGGTTATACAAAATAGGGTAATAAAAGGATCTGGGCCCTTAGCAATCTGCCAGTTAGGGTCCATGCAATAAGTGCACAAAATACAGTACCCAGGCATCAACATAAAAAAATGTGTACATTTTGTATGCATAGAAGATATTACACAAAACTAGCAATCAACTAAAACAGGCCTATGTAACCAATGAAATCAAGGAAAAGCCAACAGAGGGCGTTCGTTAACAATATTGATTGACAGTTGACAGTTGCAGTTGACAGCCGTGCTGTGCGGACGTGCGTTTTTTTGGTGCTCTTCGGATCACGCGTGGAGACCGGGACCGGACAGACTGCGAGCGACTGCGTAAAATAGATGAGTACTTTCCTTTAATAGTTTTAAAAGTGCGTTTAGTTTTTTAGGCTGTTAGGGGAAGTGCAGGTTAAGGAATAGAATTTAGGTCAGTGACCTAATTTCGGCCGGGACTATTTGGCCGACAGTTGTCTCAGTGTTTTTTTTTTTGTGCGTTAACTTTTAGAGAGATAGCTATTTTTTTCCAAGTGATTGATCGGCATTTGCGGTAGCCAGACTTTTATTTTAATTTTTCACGTGTTTTCAAATGTTTTCGTCTTGAGCGTGTAGATATCTGGGCATTTGGTGCAAGCAATAATCGAGTGTTGCTACGATGGTTAAGCTACTGAAGGTTAGATGTATGGAGTGTGAGGAATCGGTGAATTTAAAAGAAACGCGGTTCGATTCAGTGGAGGAGGCCGAAGGCGCAGATTTTATGTGCAAATTCTGCGTATTAGGTGCACGCCTGGACAGGGCTGAACAGGCGAACAGCGAACTAGTGCTAAGGATGGATGCTCTAGAAACGGAGTTACAGATAGAGAGGGCAGAGAAGCGTAAGCTTCAAGTACAGCTATCTCAGATCGAGTCAAAAACGGCGGACACCGCCATTGGAAGCCACAATGGCGGGCATTCCAGCGCCAGCCACGTGGATGGGGCTTGCACTGGCATGGACAGCGAGGGGCCAGTAGGTCAGACATGTTCAGGCAGGAACAGCTATGCACAGGTGGCAGCTGGGAATTCGAGAGGCGGTACTGAGAAGGGGTCCGAGCTATTTCCAGGAAATGAGGGCACAGTCGCTGATAAGAGGCAGCGAGATCCGGAAGTTAGGAGGGAGTGGCAGAGTACCCTAGTGCTTATCGCTGGTGACTCAAACATGGGGCGCTGCAAAAGAGCTATTCTGGACCGGGTGAAGGGTGATAGGCGGGTAGCAGTCGGGGTGTTTCCAGGAAAGACAATGGACGGTGTCCTGACAGCGACTAAAAGTGAACTTTCCGAGAAGGCTGCAAGGCGTAACTTGGTAGTGGTAGCGGCGGGGCTAAATGATGTCCTGAATGGTAACGCCGCACAAGTAGGGAAAACATTAGCTGAGGGAGTTGACGGTATAAGGGCGATAGCACAGAAAGCGCAGATCGTGGTGTGTACAGTGCCGGAGGTACAAGGAAGGAATGCAGAGGTTGCTAAAGACGTTGTGAATCTTAATCGCGAGATAAGGCAGTTAGGCCTCGAGAAAGGCTTTGAAGTGGTAGAAATAAACAAGGAAGTGCACAGGGCAGGTTCGGGCAGAGACTTTGGACGAGATGGCATCCATTTCAGTGGAAGGGTAGGAGAAGAGATAGGCGGGCGCCTGGGAGGCCGAGCGGTAGCTTTTTTAGGGGGTCCACGGTGGCTCAGGGCGTAGGCGTAGGTAGAAGCGATGTAAATGTAACAATGACGGCTGATCCCAACAAAATGGCGACTAGGAGGCCCAGAAAGAAAACTACGAAAAAGAAATTTATCGCCAGGATCAGTTACATAAACATGCAAGGGGGTAGAAAGAGAGCGAAATGGCTAGAAATAGAACAGCAGTTAAAGGACGAAGCAGTAGGTGTGTACGCTCTATGCGAGACACATCTGAGGGATCTAGAAGATCCACCTTTCATCGATGGCTATGTCTGGGAAGGGTGCAACAGAACAACAACGGAGAAGAAGGGAGGAGGAGTAGGTATGCTGATACATCAAGGAACAAATTGGCAAAGAATAAAATCAACTTGCAAAGAACATGTCTGGGTATCAGGTACAATTGCTGGCAAAAGGACATGGCTAGGGGTAGTTTATTTAGGGACCGGGGACAAATGCAGGCAAGAAAACAAGGATCTAGTTAAGTGCCTCAATGACGATATAAAGCAGATTGGAGACGGTGTCGATATTATTTTGCTTGGAGACATGAACGGCCACATCGAGGATCTGGATGGATGCACAGATTGTAACGGGAAGTTAATGCTAGACTTGTGTGAGCGGCACAACTTAGTTATTGTCAATAGAGAAACTAAATGTGAGGGACAAATCACGTGGGAATCCCGTAACAGGCAAACAACCATTGACTACTGTCTAATGTCACAGGGCATCTATAGCAAGCTCGCAATAATGGAAATAGACGAAGAGGGGAAGGACAGCCTAGGAAGTGATCATAAGCGTATTAGTCTACAGTTGGGAGCCCTAGTCAAAAGAGAAATGCAACGAAGTCCAAAAGACAACGCAAAATTAAATGATGAACAAATAGCGCTAATATCAGCCGATATAGAAGAAGTAATTGAGAAACGCCACATGGAAAATTGGGATTATAATCAGTTGGAACTGCTCATCGCTACAAAAATGAAACAAGTGAAAGGAGTTAACCGCTGGAGAGGAAAGAGGAAGCCACGAAGCTGGTGGAATATGGAAATTAAGGAGGCCATCGAACAACGACGGGTGGCTTCAAGGGAACACAGAGAAGCAAAGAGGGCGCAGTTATCTGTAGAGGAAATAGGAAAAAAATGGGAATCTTATCGACAAAAGAAACAGCAAGTTCAGGTCCTAGTCCAGGCTAAAATAAAGCAGTCCTCTGATAAATGGCTGGCTGAAGTTCGCGAGGCAAATAAAGGGGGGCCAAGAAAATTCTGGAAACATATAAGCTGGTTGGGAAAAACAAATCAAAGAAAGCAGGAACAGATTATAGATGCTGAGGGAAAATGTTTGGAGGGAGACGATGCTGTGGACTACATTACGTCATTTATAGCTGCGTCTTTCAGCGACGCCAATGGGGTAATCTCCCCAAGTGAGGCGGCAACACAGGAGAGCACAAAAGAGAACAGCTTAGAACTGACTAGTCTTAACTGGGAAAAGGCGGAAGCGAATATTCCTAAAACCACATCCGCAGGGATAGACGAAATTCCAATTAAGCTGATTAATGAACTTGGCCCAAGAAGCAAGGACGCGCTGATAAAAGCATTGGAGGCAGTCATAACAAATAAGCAAATTCCGCACAGCTGGGGACAGAGTAAAATGAATTTGATTTATAAAGGGAAAGGAGATAAGATGAACATAAAATCCTTCCGTCCGATTACGATAACATCTGTTATGTACAGGCTGGCAATGCAGGCGGTGAAATTAAAAATGCAGTCATGGGTAGAAGGGAATAGGATACTCGGAGAACTTCAGAATGGGTTCAGAAGGGGTAGGCGGTTAGATGATAGCCTGTTCGTGCTTACCCAATGCATAGAAATAGCTAAGGCGGAAAATAGACCTCTGTTTATAGCCTTTCTATGCATAAGCGGTGCATACGATAACGTGAACAGGGAACTCCTGTGGAGCATATTGAAAGATTTAGGTATTGGTGATGAGGTAATTGATTTTCTACAGGAAATCTACCGAGATAATGAAGTTGAAATTACATGGGAAGGGAAAAAAAGTACCACAACTGTAGGGGTGCACAAAGGATTAAGGCAAGGTTGCCCTCTATCACCGCTGCTGTTCATGCTTAACGTGATAAATATAGAAAGAAGGCTGGAAGAAAGTAATCTGGGTTATAATCTATCGTACAGATTAGGCGGAAATGTAGTTGAGCAGCGACTCCCGGGTTTAATGTATGCGGACGATATTGTACTGTTAGCAGATAGCCAGGAAGATTTACAAACTTTGGTTAATTGCTGTGGAGACGAAGGAGACGCTCTAGGATTCAGTTTTAGCGCAACTAAATCAGGTGTGATGATTTTTAACAATACAACTGATCAGGTGCTTACAATACAAGGCCACGAAATACCCAAAGTGGCCGAATACAAATACCTCGGGATATGGCTAAACGAAGGGCAGATATACACGGAAAAGCATGAACAGGCTCTTAGGGCAAAAGGACGAAGAGACGCCGGGATAATGAGACATAGGGCATTATGGGGGTACAACAAATATGAAGTACTAAGAGGTATTTGGAAAGGAATAATGGTGCCGGGACTTTCGGCAATGCGGTTCTGTGCTTAAGGGCAGAAGTTCAGTCGAGATTAGACGTAAATCAGAGAGCTGTTGGAAGATGAGCACTAGGTGCCCACGGCAAAACCACAAACGAGGCAGTACAAGGGGATATGGGCTGGGCATCGTTCGAGGCACGAGAAGCTAAGAGTAAAATACTATATGAAGAACGCCTGAGGAAATTGGACGATAACAGATGGGCAGCTAAGGTATTTAAATATTTATACAGAAAGAACGTTGACTCACAGTGGCGGAAAAGAACTAGAAAACTAACCAGTAAGTATGCCGGTCATGAGGACGGAGAAAGAAAGAGCATTAAACGACAGGTAAAAAAAGCGGAAGTTAAAAATTGGATGAATTCAATGGAAAAGAAACATAGTGTAGAACTATATCGATTCTGGAAAAAGCAGATCAGGAAAGAATTTTTCTATGATAACTCAAGAGGCAGTGCCCTACTTTTTGAAGCTAGATCAGGGTGTCTTAGAACGCGCAGCTACAAAAAGAAATTTAACGAAGAAGATGACACATGTGCAGCGTGTGGTAGATCTGTGGAAACAATTGAACACCTCATAATCAAATGTGATGGTGTTCAACCGGATGTCGATGCAGGCACAGTCACTCTTTCTGAGGCCCTAGGTTTAAAGATAACAATGGTCATGTAAATAAATCTGCAGTGGAAGTCAGCAAAAAGCGATTGGAGGATTGGTGGCTGAAAAGCAGAGATGTGGAATTAGGTTAGAATAGTAGGAAACCGTAGGCAAAGTTGATGGAGAATCTTAATGAGAATTGCCAACACAGTAAACAAAAAAAATAATAAATAAAGAAAAGCTGAGCATGGTGGCAATTGCCACCACCCCGTTTCAAAGGGGGCGCTCCTATCCATCCATCCATCCATCCATCCATCCATCCATCCATCCGATTAATACCTAAATATAGATTCAAGAGTGTTAGATCAGTCTATACAAACCATGCAATAAACTATTTAGTACGCTGCAGTTCGGCACGAGATTGAAAGTTATTTTTATAAATAATGTCCTTAACTAAGCGACAGAAATTTGGGCTTCTTTTAACCATTACTGGAAGAGCGTTCCCGAATTTTGCACTAGGATATGTTAATAATCACCTGCTATATATTTTGTAAACGGCGGATATGTTAAAATTATAATGATCCTCACTTCGTGTGTGCCTTTTTGGGGTATAAATATGGTGGAGAGAAATGTTTTAATACTTGACAGAATTTTATGCACAGCACAAGCTGTTTTGTAATCACATGAGACTATGAATGGCATAATCTGCAGTTCGAAATAGAGTGCTGCAGCGTGTTCGCAGTAACCTTAAAAGGTTAAAATGCGTAGAGCACGTTTCTGCAGAGTGATGAGTGGTTCGAGATAAGAAGGATAGGTATAGCCATATGATTCAAGGCAGTAAGGGAGATGAGGGTCAAAAATTGCGAAGTATGTTATTTTGAGCGTTTTTAGAGGGATGTTTTCTCGTTCTTTAAAAAGTACAAAACATGCAAGGCTTATTGTCTTGCAGACGTTACTGATGTGCTCCTTAAAATGCAATGACGAGACTAGCGTGACATCTACGTATCGGCATGATTCGACTTGAGCAATGTCCTTCTGATCAGTCGTTATGTTAATAGAACCTTTGTTTTTCCTGCCTGAAGATGTGAAGATTACTTGATTAGTTTTTGCGCACTTCAGCGGTAATTTTTTAGCGGTTAACCATTAAGCTATATTATTTAATTCTTTATTACCAGTTTCTTCGAGTAGATTGGTACCTTTATCGGAAACGAGTACAGCTGTATCATCGGCGTATATAACAGCATCACCATATTTTAAGCAATTGGGAAAATAATTTATGTATAAGAAAAACAGAACTGGTCCTAATACCGATCCTTGTGGTACACTAAGTGAGACTGGCAAAAAGTTGCAGGTGTCTGTTTCTATATGTAATCTTTGCTGTCTGTTACTGAGGTAGCTTCGAAAGAAGTTTAACGCTACGTTGAAGAACTCATAGCAAGCTGATTCCATTAATATTAATTCATGATCAATCGTATCGAAAGCTTTAAGTCCAAAAATATGCCAATAACTGTTTCTCTGTTATGTAAATTACTATATATATATATATATATATATATATATTATTTACAGTGGCTGTAACGGCTATGCTTGTTGATTTGTTCGGTCGGAATCTGTGCTGATTAGATACAATGAGATTGTATTTGGATAAAATTTTAACATTCGTATTGTTATAAGTTTCTCAAATATTGTATTAATTGTAGATTGGACTGATATAGTTCTTTAGTTTTGTAACAGATCTCGATTCACACATTTGAACACTGCAGACACCTTTGCCTTTTCAAGAATATGAGCGTACGTGCCAGAGTGATAGGCGGTGTTAAATGTCTTTTCTAGGAATGTGAAAAATATGTTCATATTCGATTTTAGAAACTTTGTGGTTATTGCATCTCAACCGGCGGCTTTACCAGTGGATAATAACATCACCAAAGAGCTTATTTCAGCAGATGTTATGTCAAAAAATACAAAGGACTGCACAGAACTGGCACGCAACCGAAAATGAGTAAGTTGAGGGATTTGTAGAGCTAGGTTATTGCCAACTTTAATTAAATATTCAATAAAGCTATTTGCCAGCTTCAGCTTTGAAAATTCATACAGGGAGCAATCTGGGAGCTTTGGTTGGTGCATTTGCCCCTTGATAACCGAGTTAATTACATGCCACAGGTTTTTTGAGTTTTGTTGGTAATTCAAAATAATTTGGCTGTAGCATGCTTTCTTGCAACGGCGTAACGTTCCAACAAGCTTGTTCCTGAAAAACTTGTATTGGTTTCTGTAGGAGTTTCCTTTGTGTTGCTTGTGCTTTTGGTACCAGTAATATTTGCAGCGGGAAAGTTCTAAAGCATTGCGTGTTATCCATTGCTGAACAGGCAGCCCAAATATTTCTTTCGGAGGACTGTAGTTTTAAAGATGACGAAAGTGATTTGTCAAAGCAAGCGTACATTGTGTTCACGTCACTGTCGCGTGAATCTTATCCCCAACTTCAGTGATATTTTCGCGCAGTAAGTTGCTGTCAAAACGCGCAGATGTAGATACGCTGATTTGACTACATTATACGCGAAAGAGGTCAGCAAGAACGTAGGAAAATCATCGGTTATGTCTGCATCCATTACTCCGGAGACTATATTGTCCGAGTTGAAATTGCACAAAATGTGGTCAATAAGTGTAACAGAAGTATCACTAACTCGTGTAGGGTGTGTTCTTACGTTACAAAATCCGGAAGACCGAAATAGTGTTTTATAAGCATCGTTAGAACTTCCAAGAAAATCTAAGATAATATCACCCGACAGAACACTTCTTATTCCTTCGCGCTAACTGTTCAATAACTGTTTCCAAGCAATCTAGAAACGCACCCACATTAGAACTGAGAGGCCGGTAAATTACTGCAATATTTATTGCATTACCTCATTCAATTATTAATATGTCATGTTAATCTGAAGCGGATGCTCTACCACAAGACCATGCTTCGGTCAATTAAGTTTTCGGTCTCCCAAAAGAGCTTCACCCCGGCCATACACAAACTAGGCCAGGGCCAAACCACCTCCCAAGTGCAAGTCTCTTGCACCAGGTGCGTTGGTGGACCTCCACACCAGAGACTGCTCTTGTAACAATTTAGGTTTGGTCGTCCTCGGGCTCTAAAGCCATCCCATCGAGCGTGGCGGACCGATCAACTACTGCCATCCCGTTGATGATGTGTGTGTTCAACCCACGAGCTTCAGATTGGCGGGGTCGCTACTCCCTGTGGTGAACTTCCGTAATGTGCACCCCGGTCAGACGCCGAGGCGCCCTTGACTTCGGGTAGTCTCTTCGCGCCGCACTGCAAGCGAGAGCCCGATTCTACCAACTTCTATGAAGTGTCTTGGACTTGACGCCATGTCAGCGATCCTGGTACTGACTTCAGATGTACTTCGGAGGATTGTGTCTCACCCTGAATTTTTAAAACCGACCAGCATCGTAACAAAGTTGCCGCAGTCGTGGCCTAGTGGCCTGGGTGTCCGCTTCGGCTGTGGGAGGAGGTTGGTTCGAAACCCACCGCCTGACACTCACCGGTAAAAATGGGTACAAGCCACCTCCGGCGCCTGACATCCTCAGGGGTGTGAGCCTGGAGGAGGCTGCTCAAGCCCCGCTCCGTCTTTTCGGGACGAAACCCAGTTTCGACCACTCAGCCCGCGAAGGTCGTTCGTGTTTGACTGCAAAGTGAACAGTTCAACTCAAAGCTCTTGCGCTCTAGCCAGCGTGTCTCAAGAAGTACTGGCTCAAACACTACTGTAAGCGATCCTTCTTTCCGAAGAGAGAACTTCAGAGTACCACTGCTGACCAGACAGTCCTGCTTTTCCGGCTGTGTAACTGCGAGAAAAAAGAAAAGGACCACAATTTCGGCTTCTCCCGCACGAGGCGGATTTAGGTTTGCTTGACGGCGGTACTTATCTCTGATCCGTCACGGCGACTGTGGTCTAGACCCTTTTCCCGAGCAAGTCACCCTGGAAGAGCTGAGCACCAGGCCAGGGAAATCGTGTACGCATTAAAGAAACCGGTAGGTAGCCGGCGGCACTGGAAACTGAACCCAGCACCTCCCGAATGCGTGGGGGATGCTCTACCACAAGTCCACGCTTACGGTCAAGAAATGTTCGGCCTGCCAAAAGAGTTTCCGCGCAGCTATACACGGACTAAGGCACGACCAGACCACTTCCCAAGTGCAATGTCTTGCACCAAGTTCGATGGTGGACCCCCACACTAGATTGCTCTTGTACAAATTCAGGTTTGGTCATCCTCGGGCTCAAAAGCCCCCCCATCGAGCGTGGCGGACCGATCAACTGCTGCCACCCCGTTTGTCATGTGTGGGTCCAGCCCACAAGCTTCGGATAGGCAGGGTCACTACTCAACGTGGTGCACTTACGTGATATGCACCCCTGCCAGACACCGAGGCACCCTTGACTTCGGGTAGTCTCTTCGTGCAGCGCTGCAAGCGAGAGCTTGATTCTACAACATTTATTAAGCGTCTTGAATTTGACGCCGCCCCTGCTGTACTAAGTCAGGACATACCGCCTACGTACCGGCAGCGCGAGTGTGGGCTTCATCCCACACCCCTTAGGGTCTCACAACGGTACTACTTACAGAGTGTCAAAGGACGCAAACGCCAGTTCCGCTTTCGCTTCGCCCTCGTTCACATAGCCTACTGCGACGGCCGAAGGCCTCAGCGTTTCCCAGAGATGGCCCTGGTTTCTCAGAGGGGGAACGACAACAGACCCAAGTAGCACTCCCGTGTGATCGTAGGGATCTTGTTACACAGGGATGCCTCTACCCCTGGCGAGTTTAATCAGCGGGGATTTCCCTGCAGCGAATCTGCTGGAGACAGCCACAGCAGCCTATCCCTAGGTTGCCGCGGCGTATGAACTCTCTCGCTTTATGTCCCGAGAAAGGGTCACCACCAACCCTTCCCATTGTAAGAGACGCCTTCGGCCCCCGAACCCTCGGCGGCCCTGCGCTTAAGGAAGACGACGACAGGTGAAAACCGCGCCGATGCCCGTGCGTGCTCTGGACTATTCGGTGCCTCTGGTTTGTACCTGGACTGTACCGCTAGTCGTTCGCGCCGGAGCGCCTTGAAAGATCTCCTGCACTACACTTGGTGGAGGTCTCAGCGATCACCTCACCCTGCAGCTTCGCAGCCGTGCGTTGCCTCTCATTACCGCGATGCCTGAGACCGCCACCGAACCTGCAACACCGCTTCCCTTGACTCTCATCTGTTCCGCCATAGCGCGGCATGGATGGATGGAAAAACTTTATTTTCGTCAGAGAGCATGTGTGGACGATTCTGTGTTAGATGGCCATCAACCCATGGCTGACGGCGACCTGGGTGGCCCACTCCACGGCCCTGGTCTGGACGACCGGGTCTGAGCTGGCCAACACGGCCTCCCACTGCTCGAGGGAAGGATCACGCATAATGTCCGCCGGTGGCGGTGCTATGCTACAGCTCCATAATATGTGGTCATATGTTGCCAATTCCTGACACCATTTGCACTCCGGCTGAATGTCCGAATAGATTTTGCTCAACACGTATGGGTTGAAGAAACATCTAGTCTGCAATCGTCGCCAGACGCATTCTTGCGCCCTCACCAATTGCTTGTCCGGGGGTGGGTAAAATTCTCCGCTCAAGTCTGAAATGATTAGTAATGTCATGAAAGGATACCAGCCCATCTCTCGTGGACCTTTCCGGGACGTCCGGCTCACCTACTCGGCTGACGAAACCTCGAGCATTCATGTGAGCCGTCTCGTTCCCAGGATTCCCAGAGTGTGCAGGTACCCAGACAATTTCCGCCTCCGTAATCCCTTGCTCCGTGGTCCGATTCAGCAACCGCGCGGCTGTGACAGATATTCTGCCCCTCGCCAAATTTCGGATGGCGCTCCCCAGAAACTTCAGAGCAAGCGGCGATAGCACTAGCTATGACTAGTGCTATCATTTCAGTGGGTACCTGCTCACTGTGGCATTCAGGCTAATGAAAAAGCAGATGAAGCGGCCCGTAAGGGCCACCAACATCGGAGATACATTAGAACTTTTTTTACGAAATCTGATGCGTCCCAGGTGGCCAAAAGTTTTGCTTCCGAAGAAATGTATCGGCTTTGGAGTTTGCCGACATATCAGTACCAATTTCTTCACTCAATCGACCCACATCTTAGATCAAGACTCTCACCCAGAATTCCTCGACATCTGGAAACACTTTATCATCGACTTCGTCTTAATGCTGCATATACAAACGGCTTACGATACCGTTTTAGACAAATGGACAGTCCGCACTGTGACAACTGTGCCGCGATAGAAACTGTGGAGCATATCTTGCTTGAGTGCCCTGCATATGCCAACGAGCGTGCGTACTATGAACATTTCATGCAGAAGCTCTGCTCAGTGCCCCTTACAATGGACAAAGTTTTAGGTCCCTTAGCCTGCCTTAGGCAACAGAGACTTGCAATGACTTTTCTATTCACATATTTAAAAGACATTGGACATCTTGATAAGCTTTAAACTCACTTGCACGTCACCTTCATGCATTCTTCATGCAGTGAACTTCGTCAGTCCATTTGACGGACTATGCACTCCATCACTCCATAGGTTACATCAATTCTCGCCATTGCATCCTTAGTACCCATTTCATGGCCGCATTTTGTCTTGGTTTTTTTTTACCTCTTCCACTCTGCTCTCCTTCTGTCTTTATATCCCAAATTCCCCTCCCTACGCATAGTAGCATGCCAGCGATTTTTAAGCGCCGGCTAAATTCTCTGCTCTTCATTAAAGAGTCTCTCTCTCTCTCTCTCTCTCTATGACTAGTAGTAATGCTGACCTGATCTTCAGCCATAACGCGACAGCGTGATCCAGCCTTTTTCAGCGGCACAGGTGACATGGATGGGGAGGATTGGTTGGCCTCCTATGAACGCGTGAGTGCGTATAATAAGTCGGACGACAGCGTCAAACTCACCAACGCTATATTTTTTTTGAGCGACGTCTCCAGTCTGTGGTTCCACAACCACAAGGCCCACGTCTCCAGCTGGTCGGACCTTAAAATGAGCCTCACAGAGGCCAATGGCCGTGCCGCTGGGCGTAAGCTTCGTGCCGAGCAAAGCTTGCGCAGTCGAGCACAAAAAGCGGCAAAACGTTTACCAGCTACATCGAAGATGTCGTCGACGTTTGCAAGCGCATCAACGCTTCTATGAGCGAGGCCGAGAAGATAAGAAATATTATGAAAGGAATTGATCATGACGCCTTCCAAATGCTCGTCGCCAAATATTCCCAATCTGTGTCCGATGTAATCAGCTACTGCCGGAGCTTCGATGAGCTGCGGAAGCAGCGCCTTTCCACCCGGCGGGCCGGCTTTCAAGACTCAACAATATCCAGCTTGGTTCTTCTCGGGGAAGGTGTTCTGGACCACCCGTCGCTCCTCCAGCACATCCAGCAGTTTGTCCGTGAGGATGTCTCCCGCCATCTGTGCTTAACTACCTGCCCACCTGCGCCTGATCACCAATAGCATCGCCTCCTATTAACTGGACTACAGGAGTGCGTTACTTCTCCCAGCGTTACGTCTAGGGCTTTCATGGGCAGTGCCTGCACTGCGCTAGGTTCCCGGAGAAAGCTACCCCGCCCAGTCTTAGCGTCGGGGAAGTAAACCTAATGCTCCACAGCCCCAGCCACATACTTAGACCGTGACCAGCTAGCCGACCCTCCGGTCGACAGCCGACAGCAGCACACCAGTCAATCCACCCCATCATAAGCGAAACTGCTAATGTTCTGGTTAGGGCCGCAGTTCACCACACCCGACGATCCGCCAGCCCCGAGGTGCCGTACTCCCTTTAGGGAGCACAGATTAGCACTATTTTCAATAGGCTCGCCTCGGATGAGAGCTCACCCATGTTCTTGGGAACCCGATCTCAACAAGCCTTTGGCTTGCTTTACAGGCTCACGCCAACCGAGCTCGGCTAAAGAGGCAAAGAACTTATGCAACACACATCTCCGCCTCCTAAAAAAGGACCTCAAGTCTGGCCTTTACCGCACGAGGAGGATTTAGGGTTGCTTGACGGTGGATATTATCTCTGATTCGTCAAGGCAACTCTGGTCGAAGACCCTTTTCCCAAGCATCTCACCATAGAAGAGCCGAGCAACAGGCCAGGGGAAAGTTTGTACCCATTAATGAAAACGCGAGGCGGAATGCGAGGTGGATGCTCTACCAGAGGGCCACGGCTACCTCAAGCACCGGCTTCGGCTTCGGGAGGTGGTGGGTTCGAGTCCCACCGGTTTCCTCAATGGGTACGAGGTATGCCCCGAACTGGTGCTCGGCTTCTAAGGCTGTATGGCTTGCGAAAGGAGTCCGTGCCTTGTAATCCCAACACTGTGAGCCTGTCTCGAATACCTGGGCTCGAGGCTTGAATGCGCCTCATCCTGAAGGGATTTCTAGTGAATTTTACGAACTTAAATTCATTCGAACTCCTATCCTACTGCTGGTCTTTACTATGAGTTATGACATAGAGGTCCTTCCTCATTCTTTCACAAGAAGTCATACCCTCTTGATTACGAAAAGTACTCATGAAGATAACAACGCTCCGTGGAGGGCTGTATCTGATCACGTTGGCATATGTGGATTACAAACTTTTTCCTAAAGTTTTATCACATCGCCTGCAATTAGCACTGCCGATTGTAAATTGTCCTCGCCTGACGTGGGGTTTAAGAGGCCGCTCAATTAAAAAGTAATGTACGCCTTCCGCGTAAATTCTAGAAACTACTATCATGATCAGCTTCTTTTTGCGTGAGATCGATCTTGCTAAACCGCTTTACTGCGGTTCGCCATTCATTCCAGTTTTCCCTTTATGAGCGAGCAAATGTTACAGTTACTGCAGTTAAAGGGATGTAACTTTGCTACAGAGATTTTTCGACGCACTTGGCAGCCGATGCTGAGAAATATATTTTTGCTGCCATGGCAAATGCAGAATGGACACAGCTGTATATACAATAGGTCAATGCGGCATCCTATGGCGCTCAGATGAATCAGTCTAAATGATAGCTCCTGTGTCTTGTTTTCTGGTTGAACGCCGTTTCGTTATGCCGGAATAGAATGGTTGTGTGCCCCTAGTTGTCTTGGCGTTCCATTGTATGCATTTAAGTAAATGCACCTTACTGGAAGGACTGAGTTCCAAACCAACCGTGAAGCCTTAGGCTCAGAGCTTTGTCCTGCATCGCCTTTAAATTTTTGGTCATGCTTATGCCTCCAGCAGCTTTCTGGCAACAAAAAATTAGTGCGTACTTCAGGTATCGCACAACGCAGACATTATGTCCAGCGTTTTCATCGAATATATGGGGTATTCTCCTTTACTTCTTTGCGTTTCTTCCTTCTTTTACGATTGTTGCATTAGAATATTACAACATTATTGCAATTTAATTTCATCACCCTGTTTCCAAACTTCGTGGTTTCTTCAAATTTTACTCAGCACCCCTTTCCTAGGCTTTATGCAGACAGTTTGTGCACATATGAAGTTTTTGACAGCTCGATTTTCTGACGAGTACTTATATTCTGCTTTGCGTAATAGAATATGCAGAGATTTGATATCGATGCTCTTAACGCCGCCGTTGCATCCTTCTTTGTATTTTGGAATCATGAGTCATGATGTATTAAAGCGTGTGTGGAAGATGCCGCTTCCTCTTTGCATCAAAATCTTTTCCTTTAAATTACACACCGAACTTCTACTGGTTAAAACTTGACTCCAAAGAAAAAATACTTTTCTACGTTTTTTATTTGCATAAACAAGAAAGGAGAGGTTGGTGCCGCACTACGTCTCCGGCTACTCCTTTTCACCAATAAATTGAAACCACTTCATGTGAGAAGATACATTTAAACATCACGTAACACAAACACAAGCAGTACACAACATACAAAAGAAAGTTCACCCAGTCAAAAAAAAACCAACGGGTCCAGTTGAAAATTTCCCATTGAAACCAACTGGTTGAAAACCAATGTGTTTTCGTCACCCATTGAGCAAAACCATTTCAGTCCAATTGGTGCTTCCAATTGGAAATAACTGGCCACTGTACCAGACCAAATGGCTAGCCAATTCAACTCAAATGGCATACCAATTGGTTTGAATTGGCTGCCCATCTAAACTCAGTGGCGCACCAATTTAGTCTAAGTGGTTGCCCTTTTTTTTTAACTGGCTATGTATCAAGACCAATTGAGCTCAAATGGTGCACCAATTGGATCGAAATGGTGGCCCAGTTGGTTTGAACTGGCTACCTAACCAGTCCAATTGAGCTCAAATGGTACACCAATTGGATCGAAATGGTGGCCGAGTGGGTTTGAACTGGTCACCCAATGAGACCAATTGACCTCAAATGGTACACCAATTGGATCGAAATGGAGGCCCAGTTGGTTTGAACTGGCTACCAACCAGACCAATTGAGCTGAAATGGCACACCATTTGGATCTAAATGGTAGCCCAGTTGGTTTGAAGTGGTCACCCAACGAGACCAAATGGCGCACCACTTGAGTGCAAATCGCTTCCCAAATGGTTTGAACTGGCCGCCTAGTTGAATGTAAATGTCACCACTTCGTTTTAACTAGACCAAAATGGTTAAGCAACTTGACTAACCCGGTCATGCAAATGAATGCACAAGCAAGCAATAAAATGTTTGACCAAAATAGCTGGCTGAATGGCTTGAATTAAAAATAAATTTGCAAGGAGATATTGAGCCACTTTTTCTTAACAGGACAATTTGTTTATTTGTACATGATTTTAAGACAACACCCAAGAGGAAAGTAGGCAATCACACAGGTCTAGAGTCCTGGACTTCTGCAGCAGACAGGATGGTCTCCTTTGAAGCCCTGAAAACGTATTCAAGTGTTAAAATAAAATGTGCATGCTCAAGGCTCTCGCACCAAGGTAATGACTTCTACAGCAACCTTTTGCGATGAAGATAACAGTACCACTCCTGTTTCTTATCTGAGGGAGAATAAAAGCATGAATCTGTTAAATATATGTCGTCGTAACATGCTAACAGCAGCAGCTTACCGCTTTGCTCCTTTCTCAATGTCCGCCAGTTTCTCCACTATGTAATGGTTGACATTCTTTGTGGCTAATGTCAACAGCTCTGGTGGTATTTTCTGGCTTTCCAGCCGAGCTTTGTAGCATTCTGAAATGAGAAAGTTGCCCAGAAAATAAATAAGTTGGGTGTAGGAACCAAAAAGCCATAGCAGCTAGAAGTAGCAACAATGTGGGCAGAGCCTCTACTATAATCTTCAACTTTTGGATAAATATACAAACCTAACAACACTTACAGATATTTACGCAGCTTGGGCGTTATCTGCTGTGACCCCTTCTTTCACAGCTGAGAACTGCCATGCAGACACTTCACACTAAATTTTCCAGGTATAGTAACTTGAGTCATTAAAACAACTTAAGCTGAATGCGCCTTTAGAGCATCACAAAAATTTGCTGCAATATCCTGATAGAGTGCCTTAGTAGGTGGTGATGCTCAATCGATGTGCGGCACTGGTATAGAATATGCGCTCTTGAATTTGAGGATGGTTTAGAGTGATAGTAAACATTGTTTGCCAATGTAAACAAAAAAGAACACCAAACACAAGCATGGGACTTAAATTTTTACTACAGTTTCAAGAATGAAGCAGCTTTCCCCCATCAAACACCCACTTCCAGCTAATAGTGTTGGCTGGTCCTAATGAACCTATGTGTGACAATGCAGGGAGATGCCTATCTTCTTTCATTTGCTACTCCCTGCATTGTCAAACTAGCAGATTCCTGAGAGTCGGCCGGCACCATTGGCTGGAAGGGGGTCCTTTGACGGGCAAAAGCAGCTTTTTTTCTTGGCTTGTATCCAACTATAGGTCAAGTTTTCCGACAAAATATTGCTTTAATGTATTTCTAGTGCTGGGTGCCTCAATGCTGATGCACACATGAAAGGAGTGCAAATCTACACTTGGCTTTTTTTTTGTTCAGAAGACAATTCTCATAAACTTTTCCTCCCAAAAAATGAGTAGCAAGAGAGCCCAAGCAGCTGTAGTTTTTCCCTATTCACCATTCCATACTATATTCAGTTATATGGTCCACCATCTAGCAGCCACTTACCACGCACAACATCCACTTTCCAGGGCGAGACAGGCTCCTTGGCTGGCTGTCCAGGAAAGCGCGGACATTTTTTGCCTGCACACAAAATAATAATACCATTATTAACGCAATATCATTAAAGGCCCTAAAAGAAAGCCTCGCTGGGCAAGTTGGCAACTGTTCATCTTTGGTTACAGGTGCGAAAAAAAGACAACACAAAGCAGGCGCTTCGTCCTGTCTTTCTGCCTTGTGTTGTGTCTTTTGTCACACCTGTAACCAAAGATTAAAGGCCCTGTTACCCAGAAAACCCAGCGTCGGCGCTGTGAGCGAAAAGCCCCACCGGTGACAGAGCCTGCCATCGCAGGGCAGTGGCGTATCCCTTAACCACTGCACCACCACGCAAGGAGTGATGTGAGGACTCCCAGGGACTTACGAATGTAAAGTTGAGAACAACCAATTCCGCATGTATGGGCATTAACTCATTCACACTATCGCATCATATCCTTAAGGCGGAGCTTAAGTGTCCTCTCCAATTTTTAAGTCTACAATTGCTATGCTATTGCTATGGGTATGATTCAGAAATAAAATATAAATCATATTTGCCTACCCTGCAGTGATCTGTTTAGGAGCTCCTCTCTAGTCCATATGGCCACGACTAATTCTTTAACAAAGATCGAATCTTTTTTTTGACCTCTGATGTGCTCCCAAACTTCGCTCTTGAGGCAAAGGCCTTGTCCAATGTCCACCTACAAGATATATGATCTCTTAAGCAACATTTATATGGGAAACAGGTCAGTAACTTTTGCTGAGGCACATTGGCGTGTGCTTAATTCAAACATCTTGGAACTTACCATATCGTCATCTTGATGCGTGCTGAACAGTTCCCCACAAAGTCCTGCCGACAGTCATTTACACGGCACAAGCTGCAGTGCCACAGGTTTGCTCGTGGCAGCCGTTGTTTGCATGATGGTTGTTGCTGGCTGAGTGGCAGGAGAGACAAGCCGGCAACCTGTGTTAGGGTATTAACATAAGCAAAAGCACAGCGGAAAATTCAGCTAATGTAGTTATTCTGCAAAAGAAGCACAGGCAAAGGGTGCAGGACACAAAATCTGAGAATTGCCTTTTTCCTGGATACAGTCAAACACCATTCATGGCTAGACGAAGATGGGCTGAGTCTATGTGTTCAGGAACTCGCTGTGTAGCACTCACGAACATAAAATATATATTTCAGAAGCCCTTGCAGGGGAAATAATGCAACAGCTACAAACAATAAGAATACACTGCCGCATATTTAATAATAGATCTATGTTTACTGAGATCACCTTTTGCATTGTTTTAATTGTGACATACACTGCTTGGTGCCACATTAGAGGAGGAGACCAAATTTTTGCGTTTTTATTTGAGTATGGTGCGTACGACATTAGTACACATAGATAAGTATGTAGTATTCCCCTGTGACTGCTCAATAATTTCTAGTTCAAATTTTCATCTCGTGCTGTCTTGGTTCACCACCTGACTGTTGGCTGTGACATAAAAGTTTAGTGTGGGTCACGTGACAGAGGAAAAAACAGCAATATAATCAGTGCTTCATTGTCCTGCCATTGCTTTAATCAGCCTGCCTCAGGAGCTGCAATGTGAACAAATGAAGAAATGATTATAGAGCAGTTTTTTCATGCTGCACATGACCTGCAATCAAGTTTGACTTCACAGCCATTGTTCAGCTGACAAATCCAAAGAATTACGAGAAAAAAATTATATATTAATTAGTAGTAGGTGCATACTTTATGGTAATCTGTGTATACTTATGCCTTACACTTAAGATAAAAAGGTCTGTACTTGAAAGTTGTATTATCTTGCTCATTTTTACAGTACCACATGATCACATACACACATAATCTGAAGCAGCTAACATCACAATTTTAGCTACTGCAGCTGAGATTATTGCTAAATGCTTTCATCGACTTACCTTCACTGCTGCTCAATCTGGACAAAATGGCTTCCTGCAAGCCCATATTCAGCTTACAGAGCTCCATGATTTCGGCATCTTGCTTCTCAATCTTTGTTTTGAGATTTTTTATCGACTCGTCTTTCCCCTTCAGTTCTTCTTGTAAGCTTGCGATGCGGGCTTCAGCAGGGTCCTGCTCAAGCCTCCTCTTTTTGCTAGGCTGATGACGTTCACGATCTTGCTGGTGCAGCTTCTTTTTTTCGCTTCAAGAATCCGTAAAAGATTTTCCGAGAACCCTTCCTTTTTTTTTGGTCTTTGGTTTGTGCCAAGCAGGGAGTAAATATTTTAAACAATCGCTCAACTCCTCCAGCAAAAATGCGCATCTCGGGCTGTTACATAATCCATGGGAGCAAGCACTTACCTCGTGTGGCACATCCTCGTCACTTTCACTGGTGTCGAGGATTCTATTCACACGGACCCTTCTGCGGGCAACCTCTTTGGCCACTTCTTCCTCTGACTCTGAAAAATAGTTCAGGCAAGCACAAAAATGATATGACAGAGAAAACTTGCACTGCTGTTTATGTAGCAGGATATAATCATAACAACATAAATCAGCAGAGCATGATTTCCTCGCTATTAATCACTGCACCAGTATGCTCAGCTGAGCCATGATGGCATGGGAAACAAAGCAAAATAAGACGTTTTTTTTTATGCAGCTTTGTTTGAGATAATCAAGGAAAAACATTCGAATGAAGTAGCAGCATGTGCGCGGTACTGTCACCTGTAGTACAAAATGCTAACAACTGTAATCGTGTCATGATACCAAAAATCTGCGAACTTATATTCACTGACACGTGATGCAAAGATGTAAGCCCTTACAGCACGCAACAGGCTTTTTTTAAAATCCTGTTCGTGGTTATAGCTGCGAGATAATTTCAGTTTTTGAGCTTAATAAAGTAATGTTGTATAGAGGCTGTGCAACAGCAATGACAGCAATGTATACAAACAGATACAAAGTACTATGGGCTCAGTCCTCATTCATGGCAGTCGATCGTGAACAATGCCTAAACTCTGCTGATATGTTCAGCTTTTATTCTCACTAAAGGAATAATAATAAAAAGAAATAACCGGCGAGAAAACACCTGCAATAAGCCGGAAAAAATGAAGTTAGTGCAAACTTACCGCCCAAGATTAAAATCCTCGCGCGGTAGTAGTCAGAGCTCCCGTCTGCCGCAGTCCATTTAACAGAATAGTAGGCACGTAATGAAAAGTCTTTCCGGTGCAGAGGACAGAAATCTTCAATGTCGCAAATGTCGACAATTGCAAATTTTCTGTCGTCTTCGTACCGTACATACGCGTGCGAGACCATGATGTGCACGGTTGCCACAGGGGAAGAGTTGCCTTGAGTCGTGGTGCCAAGCACGTGGTCGCTCGAAATACCACCAACACCACGCTCGACGCCGAGAAGCAGCCAAAATGAACCGTCGACTGCAGTGGTGACAACGACAACAAAAGCACGGCGACATGACGTGAGATGGGCAGGCATGCGGGCAGGTATCATGACGGATGCATGTTTACACCGCAGTTTTCCACTTCATAACGAATAAAAACAGCATTTAACTTTTGCGCAAAATTTGTATCAGATTTTTAAAACTGAAAACAAGGTTTTATAAACGTTTATATATACTTTCGCTTGAGCAACATTACAACTTTAAGAATTATTTGATACGAAACGCACAGCCAACATAGGCTGAATCAGCATAATTTCCATCTCTGATTCTTCCGACCATCCTTGCTTCCGACCATGCTTTCGATGCGAGTGTAATGATTGCGACGCTGACGCAGTGTAAATTTTTTTTGAGAAAGAAAATAGCGCCACATCTATCTCACATCTTGGTGGACATTCTTCTGTGCTGATTTTGGTACATACTACGTACGGCTCGCGATTCGGGTTCCGATCGCCTTTGAGATCAGTGATGTCTTCTCCGCGCAAACTAAAAAAAGCGAAGACCAAATTGCCTTTGGTTAAATGAACTGAGTGCTGGCCAGTCTCATGCATTGCCAACAGTGTGGTCAAATTATTTTTAGGCGTTGAGTGGATCAATATGTTGGGTGGTGCAATTCTCCTGTTAAGAAATTTTGTTCCATTTCCATGCCATCACACGCATTAATTTAGGAACTCTTTTGTCATGTTTTACTTTTTATTGTTCACTTTTGTGTATTGCTTCTGCCATTTTTGGTGCCAGAGTTGTAATTATGTACCTATTTTATTTTTTTTATCAGCATTGTGTGGAATGTAAAAAAATGCAGTGAAATTCCCGCGATTTTGTGACAGCCTTTCTTAGAAAGGTAGTTGGTTTTTACTGCTACCTATACAAACTAGTGTGACACATATACAAGTAAGAAACACAATAAAATGGATAGCAGGCGAGCTCTCTTTGTTGAAACTCCTATTTCACAAATGCAGCACTTGGGGACCTTCATGCAGCCCACTGCTCAATCTGTATTCTATGTTATGGTTTTTTCCTTTCAAAATACCAGATTTTGAAGTTTATTTGAAGCCATACACACTAACTTTAACAGCTTGCATCCTTGAGCAGTGCATGCATTGTGCATAAGCTCGTTTTGAAGTTTTCCATGGGTCATGCGAATTTTCAGACTCATTAAAAGCATCAGTTCGAAATGGCATTTAAACTGTACCATGTCGTCAATAAGAAACTATCATTCAAGTCAGATTCAGTTGGCATGTAGAAACTAGACAAACCAATTGGATATTGCACTTACAATTGGGAAGACCAATTGGTTTCACCGTTCCCAATTGGAAAGACCATTGGTTCCTCTACTCCCAATTGGGAGTGGAGAAACCAATTGGTCTTCCCAATTGGGAGTGGATAAACCAACTGAGGTTCTCAATTGGGAATGAAGAAACCAATTGGGCTGGCCAAAACCATATGGTCAGACCATTTGGGATGGGGAGAACCAATTGAAACTTACTGGTGCTTCCAATTGGACCCATTGGTTATTTTTGACTGGGCAAGGGTTAGGAGAAGTAATATTAATGAGCGAACATAAACGCTGTTAATGTTAACAGAACCGTAGAAATACAATATACATGAGAAAGGAATAAACAAGGGCAGAAGAACAAAACAAACTTATTTGCAATATGCAAAGCGAAAGTAGACAACAACGCTATTGCAGCACTCTTCCACGAAATTGAAAACAAAAAACAAAAAACAAATGAGTTTGTGTGCAGCAACACAGCAAAACCAAATTGCAAAGATATTGAAGCACTCGATCACAGAGAGGCAACAGCTCTGACAATGACTAGTTAAAATCTATCAAACTATTATTTTCCAAGGATCCACTGTCCTCTAGGAATGACGTCAACGCTACCAGTGCTCGCTTTTGCAGTGCACATGTAGGCCACGGGACTAATAGCGTTTGTACTTAGCGGTATTTGTTCAAGAGCGCTCGAGTCGTTCTTCAATCGCGACCTGAAGTTATCATACATTCGGCAATCATATAACAGGTGAACACGTCTTCGTTTTCTTGGGCACACTCACACCAGAACCTGGGCTCTCTGGGCGGATAATTCTACGAAGAAAGTGCTTCGTGTAAGAAGTTCCGAAACAAAAGCGATGAAGGGGCGTTTCTAAACCTCTCCTGATAGATAATAAAAAATTAAACCACAGCATCGGATAGATATAATTTAGATATGAACTTCTACGGTTTGGCTTGTAGCGTGCCATCGTGGTCCGGCAGCAGAAGACGATTGTCCCAGTACGCCTGCCAAGCACGCGCAGACTGAATTTCGTGGCTGCTTAACTGCAAGGCCGGCGGAGCGCTGTTCCGTTCCAGCCTGGCTGAGCGCGTCCAGCCGAATATATTTGTGGAGACCCGACGACGACTGCTGTCTACGATTCGTCTCCACAGGCTCAAACCACGTGTGTTCGTTCATTTTATTACGATGAACGTACGAAACGGCGCAATGCGCCTCCAGATAACGCAAGGCCAGAAGTGATGGCATTGGAGTGTGCTTGGCTAGCCGCTGCATCCGCCTCTGTGCTTTCAAGAATAAAGCAATCTCTGGGTATCCATTGGACTGCTATAACATTGTCACGTAGCCGTTAGGAACAAAACACATGGCTTCATAGCGGAACGCAAGCTGAGGCGCCTCCCAAGAGCACCGAGCTGAACCGGGACTTCAGCTTCTTTCTTTAGGCGCACGAGGCCCGCGAAGATCAGCCGCCTAGCGGCTGCTGCTGCAGACGTTGCATTACCCCCTCTCGCTAAAAAAAAGCATCTACCCGATGCATGCACAAGAAAAGGAAAAAAGATAAGCAGTTATAAGAAACATGCGGTGATTCCACTAGCACATCTCTCGCGATAAATAAGGTTTCATCCGCACAACATGGACCCCTTCGTGTTTCTGTTGATGACGAGTAGTTGTGGAAGACCCATCCGGAAGAACTGGCAGTGTGACCTGGCTCAGCTGAAGGAGCACTTTGTAGAGGCCGAGGCACTGCTTCAGCAGACATGTCGGCGAGAGGTTTGTTGAGACGTTCGGTGAGGCCATTCTTTTGCGGATGGTAGGAGGCTGATTTACGGTGGTTAGTGCCATTCAGCTGCATGATAGATTCCAGCCGCTTAGCAGTGAAAGCGGTACCGTGGTCCGTTATTATAAGTGCGCGGGCGCCGTGCCTTTGGACGATGCGCTCGACGAAGAATTTCGCTGCCTAGCCGCCGTGACGCCCTGCAGGGCCTTGGTTTCGGCGTGCGGATTGGATAAGCAAACAGTAGCGACGATTATCTTCCTGCTGCCCCGAGGAGGATATTAAGAAAGGAACCAGCAGATACATGCCGACTTACTCAAACGGGAGTATGGGCTCTTCTACAGGCTGCAGTAAACCGACCGGTCTTACAGAAGATATTTTCCGTCGCTGGGAAGCGTGACACGTTCTCACGCAGTGGCGAAATGCTGCCGCAAGTTTGGGTCAGTAGTAAGGCCTTTTGATGCGAGCCAGAGTTTGGGAGTAACCTAGGTGACCGGTGGTGGGCTTGTCATGACAGGCATGTAAGATTTCTGCTCGCAGAGACACTGGCACTTCAAGCAGATAATCTCTTCTTATTGAGGCAAAGTTGATCACGTATAGTACGTTGTTTTCCATACAAAACAAGGACTGCGCACTTGCAAAGAGACGGGGATCTCTGGAGTACGAGCTTCAAGGAAGTTGATGAGTGGTGCGAGCTCCGGATTCTCGCGCTGCTGCTGCGAAACAGTTACTGCGTCGACGGCTGCGATGATGGGAAATACCGCTTCTTCTCCCTCTCTCGCAGACTCGACCGGACAGCGAGACAAGCTGTCAGCATCTTTGTGCTGGCGCCCACACTTGTACACAATGGTCATGTCAAACTCCGGTAGATCTAAACTCCAGTGTGTTAGGCGGCCAGAAGGATCTCGTAAGTCAGTCAGCCAGCATAAAGAGTGGTCGTCGCTCACAACCCGAAAGTGCCGGCCGTATAGGTACGGTCAAAATTTCATTACCACCCATACACAAACAAGGCATTCTCTCCCGTTGGTTGAATCATTGGATTCAGCACTGGACAAGTTCCGGCTGCCCCTGAACGAGCACAGCGCCGAGGCCAACATTGCTTCTATCTGTGTTGACCAGAGTCTCGGAACGAGCGTCGAAGTGGGCAAGTACGGGTGTTGTGTGCAAGTGGCGCCGTAAGTCATCGAATGCCTGTTGCTGCTCGTCTGTCCAGGAGAAGAGAACGTCGTCTCTGGTGAGACGCGTCAATAATAAGCGAAGAGGCCCAAGAAACGCCGGACAGTCCTTTTGCGGAGGGAGTAGGAAAGTTGACAACGGCTTCAGTTTTGGAGGAATCGGAATGGACGCCTCGATCGCTGACAGCGTGGCCCAGCAACAGGAGCTTTTCGTAACCAAAGTGGCATTTTTAAAGTTTCAGCCTGAGTCCAACAGCTGTTACAGCCTGTAGCACGGCAGAAAGGTGTCCGAGGTGTCCCTGCAATGTTGACAAGAAGACAACGACGTCGGCCAGATAAACTAGTCATGTTTGCTATTTAAGGCCCGATAAGACTGCGTCCGCCATTCGCTGAAATTTCGCTGCAGCAGAGTAGAATCTGAAAGGTAAGACCTTTAATTCACATAGTCCATCGAGCGTAACAAACGCTGTCTTCTCGCGGTCCCATTCGTCAACTTCGATTTGCCATTAGCCGCTCATCAGATCTAGCGAAGAAAAGCAGCACGCGTGATGCAGCCGGACTAAAGAGCCATCAATGTGCGATAAGGACTAGACATTTTTTGAACCTAAGAAAAAGAGCAGCACCAAAGCATGCAACCACAGACGAAGTAAGGAGAAGACACAAGCGCTAACTATCAACGGAATTTTATTCAAGGAACGCACACCTTAAATAAGGCGAGGAACAGAGGTGAAGAGGAGGAGAACGAACAATCGTGAAATATAGCAGCAAGCAAGCAACAAGACGCAAAAAGTCAAACGTTAGCTGCTTTTAAAAAGCAGACCCCTGCTGCAAAAAGCGATAATGAGATAGTGTTGCTGCAATTGTATAGTATGCTTCCAGGCTGACACGCGCTGACTTGTCGGCAATCTAGCCGACAAGTCATCCTTGTACACGATGCTTGCGGCAGTCAACAAAAAATCGTACACTGCCGTCTTTCTTCTTAACCAGAACAACAAGTGAAGCGCAGGGGCTCCTCGATGGCTGTAGAACGAACAATCGTGAAATATAGCAGCAAGCAAGCAACAAGACGCAAAAAGAGACCCCTGCTGCAAAAAGCGATAAAGAGATAGTGTTGCTGCAAGTATCGCCATATTTCTTAGTATAGTATGCTTCCAGGCTGACACGCGCAGACTTGTCGGCAATCTAGCCGACAAGTCATCCTTGTACACGATGCTTGCGGCAGTCAACAAAAAATCGTAGACTGCCGTCTTTCTTCTTAACCAGAACAACAAGTGAAGCCCAGGGGCTCCTCGATGGCTGTATGACAAAGTCATTAAACATTGCGTCCACCTGCTGAGCGATGACTTCGTGTTCCCGGGGTGATACTCGGTGCGGGTTCTGTCGGATTTGGGCGGATACGTTCGATGTTTATAATGCGCTGCTTGGTGAGGGGCGTCTGCTTGACCGCGGGGGTGGAAGAGAAACATTCTTGAAACTGTAACTGCAGCGCGACGAGTGAATCTTGCACGGCCGATGATAACGTGCGGTTCACATCTCGGGAACATTGAGGCGACTGGCAGGCAGATGTTTCGCCTAGGAATTAGAACACCAGCGAAAAGGACGTGCTCAGAAGGAAAAGAGGTTCACAGGACAACGCTGGAAGCATTGTTCTGTGTTCTTTTCCTCCTTGTGAACGTGTCCTTTTCGCGGGTTTTGTAATTACCATGCACCAACTGGCCCAACAAGCTACGCGTCTTCAATATTTCGAGGCAATCGTGAGTTTCGGATGTCTCTAAATATGCCACCGCAAAGCCCTTAGCGATGTGTTGCCATTCATTCCAGAAGTTTGTGAGCAGCACGTCCGCTAGTCCATTAGTCAGATGGACGATACCCCATGCAATGAAGACGCCATTATGTAACACAAGGACAGTGTTCTGTTCGGCAATCTCGGCAGCACTGGCCTAATCGTCGCACTGGACGGTAAAAAGGGCGCATGAGCGTCATGGCACGGTTACATCCACGTCGTTGTTGTTCGGAGTTTGCTGTAGTTGACGCGGGCGTTGAAACTGCGACCAAACGGCGAGGAACGTTAATGTCGGCACCATACTCTCGTAAGAAGCCATTAAAAAGTATAAGATCCTTGCAAAATGAGGCAGACAACAAAAGCGGCACCAAACGCTAAGTTTGCAGTCGTGAAGTGTGCAGGACAGCGTGCGACCGGCGTCATAAGGTGACCGCCAGCAGTGCGGATTTGCAGTCGGGACCATTCGATTGTGACCTTGCTAAGGCGATCCGCAATACTTATTATTAAAAAGTCTGCACCTGTATCAACGAAGGAAGTCACGTGGTGCCTGCCAATGAGAAGGGGAAGGTCGACGCTTACAGCGTCGTCAGAGTCACGGGATCACGCTGTGCTGGCATCAATGTCTCAGAATCGTGTGGACTTGTCACGCGGGGGTTTTCGGGACCGCGTTTTCTCTTATCACCAACCTGTCCCGCTTCCCCCCCCCCCCCCTGAAGGCGCCTCCTCCGGTTTTCCCCGGCGGGAGCATGTTGACCGCCCCGTTCTTGTGCCATCGGTAAAAGGACGGAGGCTTGGCGGCAGGTAGCGCACAGGTGAAGGCAACTGGGAGTGTTCTGTCGATGAAGTTGCGCGAGAAGCAAGGTATTCCTCAATTTCGTGAGGTCGCTCATCGAACCGAGGACGCGGGGCGTCACGCAAAAAGCCCCGAAGCCCAATTCGACGATAGAGGCAACGGCGATACAGGTGCCGTCTTCCCCGCAGTGGTAGCACAACGGCCGCTGACGTGGAGTACGCTAGATGTCGGCCTTACGAGCCAGTGGTGGTATGGCGAGGTCCTGCTGAGATGGCCGCCGGTAAGAAGGCGGCGGCGACCGCTGCGGTTGAAATGGGAGATGCTGCGCAGTTTGCGCTGCGGGCTGATGGGCAGCTGCCGCATAACTGACTGGAGGTGACTCAGGTATTAACTGAGGCGTTTGGAAACTCCCGGCGAATCTGAACGCGGACTCGTTGCGTCGGGAATACGCTCAATGATGGTGGCTTCGGAGAATACGTTTGCAGCGGTTTGGGAGGGATTCCGAACCAAAGCAGCGAAGGGATGTTCCTTCCTCTGCATCAAATGGAGCAACTTCGTGGCTTCTGACACAGCGGGGTCGGCCCATCGACAAAGACGAGTGACTTCTTCTGCGACCATGACGACGATCTCTCTGGATTATTGGATGCGAGTTTCCAGGAGGCGGCGGGCATGATCGCGGCGGTCTGTGCCCGCAAATGTATCACGCGCCTGCTGGCAGAAGTTATCTCAGCTTTGAAGCCCAGCCTCCCGGTTTTCGTCCAAATTCCTGGCGGCATCTACGAGCGCGAAGTGCACGTTGCGAAGCTTCTGTGCAGGGCTCAATTGATTGAACTAAGCCGCCCATTCGAACTATTCAGGCCAGTCGTCGACATCCTCCAAAGCAGCACGATAACTGAGTGGCACGAGGAGCTGCTGAGCTCCTAGGTGACTTGAACCTGGAGTAGCCATGGAGAGGATATACGGGAGTAGACGCGAGCGGTAGTGGATCGGTACTTTATGAGCCGCTGCGAGAGGAGGTCCGGGACATATGATGTCAAATCCGCTCCTCCACCTGTGTGACGCTGCCATTTCGAACACAACAAACGACTCCACAACGAAACGCAAGCCAAGACGCCAGCCAAGATTGGTTGGTTGGTTGGCCTCAAATAAAATGGCACATACCCACTACGTGGGAGTGGCCAAGGCAGAGGCGGTTAACTGCTGGAAATATTATTTATTTATTTATTTATTTATTTATTTATCATCATACCCACAGCGCCATTGGCTGGCATTACAGTGGGGGGGTAGAAGAAGAAGTACACAAATGCAACCGCGTGCAGGTGATTACAAAAAAAAGATAACAATGAGATAGAAAGAACACGGAATTATTATACACAAAAAAATGTCACAGCATGGAAGAAAATGAATCATTTGATAATATGGACACTACTTCCTCAGGCAGCTTGTTCCATTCCGAAACCGTTTTGGGGAAAAAAGACATTTTAAAAAGGTCAGTCCTGCACCTGTATTCTTTAACTTTAAGTGAATTATCTCTACGTAAAGACACGTAATCAGGGTTGGCTATATATTTGGTTCTGTCTATTCCAGTTCTAGAATGAAATATATTATGAAATAATTTTAAACGCAGTACTTTCCTACGTTTTTGAAGTGAGTCCCAACCCAAACATTTTTTAGCGCTCGTTACACTAAAATATCGCCCATAGTTATTGAAAACAAAACGAAGAGAATAAGCGTTTATAGAGTAGGAAAAGGAGTAGTAATAGAGCACAGGCTAACAGTGTGGACAACGCAACAACAGGGGACCTTTTAGCTGCGAGATCGAAGACTGGACGATGTTGTTCTTGTTGTTGTTGTCCTCAAAATAATGGCGCATACCCACTGCGTGGGATTGGCCAAGCCAAAGGCAGCGACTGACAGGTGCTCAAAATGCTAAACAATGAAATAAATGACGATATATATATATATATATATATATATGTATATATATATATATATATAGTAAGAACGTAGACCAACGTTTGAAACGCTTGAAACAATTTATTGACGTTTCGACCGTGGAACGGCCTTCGTCAGTATCTGACGAAGGCCGTTCCACGGTCGAAACGTCAATAAATTGTTTCAAGCCTTTCAAACGTTCGTCTACGTTCTTACTACTACATACCGTGCCAAGATTTTCCCTTTTTTCTGCTGCATTATATATATATATATATATATATATATATATATATATATATATATATATATAAAGCAAACAAGGAAAGTGGAATGAGGGGCTCGTTATAAATATGACAGAAGCGAACAGCCACAGAAACCAAGGGGCAAAGGGGATTTTTTTTTAATTAAAAAAAATCCCCTGTGCCCCTTGGTTTCTGTGGCTGTTGGCTTGTGTCATATATATATATACAGGGTGTCCCAGCTAACTTGGACCAAGATTTATAAAAAAAACTAAGCGTTCTTCACAACTGAAACCGCGTGGGTGTTGTTAGCGTTTATCTAAAGTTACAGCACCATTTTTTTCACTCGCCCTACTTGAATAATTACTCAATATAGGTAAATTAACTTTTTAAATATTGTCTGAAACGTTCAGGCGTCAATATGGAAGTTGTAGAGCTCCACAAATATTGTCCAACCCAGGCACTTTGAACGAGATAGACTTAGCGTGGCCGTTTTTATTCGAGGAAAACGAAAGCACGCGGAGTTTGAAAAATACCACGTGACAACGCGCTCCGTGCGCCCGGTTGCGCCGCGATTACAGCGCTCTCATCCGTGCTTTATAAAAAGCATGCTTTGCGCTTTTCGTGCTGCCCAAGACAGGGCTTCGCGCTGTGCTTGGTTCCAAGATAAGCGCCAGTGGGTTCGGGCGGCAGTTGAAAGAAAGCACGGGTCCTGTTCCTTCGGCGATAATCACGCTGTCACCTTAGCAGAATGCATGCGGAGGAACGATGACAATCTCATCCGTTCGAATTTGGGAGCAAGATCCCAACAGGCAAAGACGCATATAACAAGCCTGATAACGTCGTGTCAATTACGCTGAAAAACAGGAGCCGCGTTTTCTTTCAATTGCCGGCCGATTCCTCTGGCGCTTATCTTGGAACCAAGCACAACGCGAAGCCCTGTCTTGGGCAGCACGAAAGGCGTGAAGCGGGTGATGCTTTCAACAAAGCACGGATGAGAGCGCTTTAATCGCGGCGCATCCGGGTGCACGGAGCGCGCTGTCACGTGGTATTTTTTAAACTCCGCTGGCTTTCGTTTTTCCCGAATAAAAAGGGCCACGCTAAGTTCACCTCGTTGGAAGTGCCTCGGTTGGACCATATTTGTAGAGCTCCACAACTTTCCTATTGACGCCTGAACGCTTCAAGCAATATTTAAAAAGTTAATTTATTTATCTCGACTAATTATTCAAATAGGGCGAGTGAAAAAAATGGTACTGTAACTTTAGATAAACCCTAACAACATTCACGCGGTTTCAGTTGTGTAGAACGCTTAGTTTTTTTATAAAGCTTGGTCCAAGTCAGCTGGGACACCCTGTATATATATATATATATATATATATATATATATATATATATATATATATATATATATATATATATATATATAATGGTATTAGTGATAATAATATCAATTAGGAAATGATTGAAAGGAGTTCAGATTTCTAAACTGAATTAAACTAAACAAATACTGTGCGATCGGTGACTGATAGAGGGAAGGACGATGTGCGCTGAGGTGGAGGGGGACTTCGCGGGACAAGGACCGCGAAGAGCAGCCGCCCAGTGGCTGCTGCTGCAGACGCAGCAGCATACCCACATACGCGGGTCTCACGCCGATAAGATCAACTGGAGAGCCAAATAAATAGCCTAAATCTCAGCAGTCGCTCACTATATAGCGTAAGCCAGTTTGCATACCAGTCGTTCATTCAGGTAGCGATTCAAAACTGCGGCCGCTGATGAATTTTGAAGATTAGAACCATCAGTGTTCGTATTAACGTAACCGAGATGCCACGTGCGAATCTTGTAACGTGCTAACGGCTGAGCAGCGGATATCATCATGTGACGCTTCCTAATTATCCCTTTGACAGGAAAACGTATTCGAAAGCCATAAAGGAGTTTCTCTATCTCGTTTCCAAAATTCATAAGTTAAAAGAAGCTGGCGGTGGTGTTGAAACAATTGAAGTTGACTTGCATCTCGTTCATGAAGCGCGGAAGCTAATGGGTGCTTTTCATGCTGGGTTATCAGGCGGAAAATGTGGCTGGAGGTTTCTGTTGTTCGTCACAGTTCAAAACGAGGCTTTCGTGAATCAGCAATTACCAGTGTACTGTAAATTACTCCAGGAACTCCTAAACCCACACTGAGACGCGTACCTAACAGTCTTCGCCGGAGTTCCTCCGAGGTTCGTGACATACCGTGAAGAATCGGCGAGGAGTACGCATTTTTGTTCTAATATTCGTGCATTGTGAACTGTGAGCAGTGTTACGTCTCGCCTTCGTCATGGGGGAAGACAACGGCATGGCTGCAGCGGAACGCCGACTAACCCCAAGACGCGTGTTGGGTGAGCGCCTGGATTGCCACGGAAGCCGCGTCCGTCTGCCCGGTGGAGCGAGCGTTTCACCTACACCGAGTGTGAACGCGCGTTCGGAATGCGCGGGAAAGCCGCTCGAGGACATTCCGGCATTCCGGCGTCTGTGCGATGGCATCGTTCTCCCTCTCCCAGCGCGTGACGGCGGTGTGGTCCCTCGGGAGTGAGTGAGTGCAAGTGTTTGTGATTGGTGCCACTGAGAACTTGCTTCCCCTGCAGGCCCGGCCCCCATCTAGGGACCGTAGGGAAAGGGAATTCTTTAAAACCTCGGTAGCGGCACGGCCGAGGGGCTCTTAGTCATCGGGATCACCGCTAGGGGGCCGTGCGGGGCGGGCGCGTTTCGCATGGGCTCCGCAACAATGTGCCGAAATCCTGTGAAAGTCCTCCCCTGGATTCCCGAATTTTGTTTCGAGGACCTTTATAAAGCCTTCCGGATTCCATCGAGACGACAATCAAGTCTGTGAGTGTTTTTCGAACTCTTTTACGGACTTGTGAAGTTTCGAGGCGGCGGGAGACGCCCTAGGCTTAGCGCAACTAGGAGCTCCCTAGCATTTCCCTAGGAGCTCCCTAGCTCCCTAGCCAGCGCGTGGTGTGTACAAACGCAGCCGACCGAACCCCATGGCTTCGTCTACCCAAGCGACAGCTGGTCCCAGCGGACTCCAACCGCCTTCCGTTGACCACCTGAACATCCAGAATTATCAGGGAATGGATGTAGACCCCACCAACAGCAATCTTCAAGTGACGGAAGGGGTGCGTTCGTGGACGCCCGACGACCCCAACTCCAACTGGCATCTCCATATGTGTAAACGTAACCAGAAGAAGCTTGCACGAGGGGAAACAGTCGTCATCGCAGGAACGGCTTATGTCCCCCCAGCTGATTTGTTGAAAACCTTTGTGAAACCAATTACCACTCCCAAACCGGAATGCCATGTGGCACCGAGCAAACCGTCACCGAGGCGCCGACGCCTGCCACCGCTACCCAAGACCAACTTGAAGGTAATAATCCGACCAAAGAAAGGCCTAGAAGTCAAACAATATACGACTCTCCAGTTTTCCCGAGCCATCGTAGCTGCCTGTAACGACCGGAAAAAATGCGATCACACCAAATTCCTGGTGAGACTTCGCATGGGCTCCAATATAATCATCGCAAGTACTCCCTACGACGACACGGCTGAGGCTCTCCGCTGCATAACCAAGCTGGTCCTAGGGGGCAAGGAATATCACGTCAATGCTTATGTGGCAGCGCCGGAAGACGTCGTGCGGGGCGTGATTCACGGAGTTGACCCAGGAACACCGTCCGAAGAACTTTTGGCCAACCTCCGTGTCCAAACCCAGGGAGCCGAAGTACTACAAGCCCGCATGCTGGGCCAGACCAAAACAGCGGTCATTACGTTTCGCGGCCCGATCATTCCCCGCTATGTCATATATTACGGGGGTGAGATGGCCTGCTATCCGTTTAGACCTACCCAACAAGTATGCCATGTGTGCCTGAGGCTGGGGCACAGATCGGACGTCTGCCCGACCCCCAACATCAAAGTATGCCAGAATTGTGGCCAACACAACCCCGAGCAAGACCATCCCTGCACAGTAAAGTGTGCTATCTGCGAGGGAAAACACCCAGCGGGATCCAAGGAGTGCAAACAGCGTCTGAAGACCAACTCTACTCCTCCCACCTCCCCCCTAAAAACCAAACAGCAAGGCAGGCTCAGCCGAATCGACAAGTCCAAGCGAGATTTCAGGTGGTTCTCATCAGAAGACGAGGAGGCCGAGTATACCGACCGCTCCAGCTCCCGATCCAGATTCAGAGGGCGATCTAGTTCCCGGTCCCAGTCAAGGCCAGGCGACCTTTCCCTCCCGAAACACAAGCAAGACAAGGCGAAGCAGGAGACCAAGACCAGCCAGGGCCAAGGACCTCCACCAAGGAGGAAAATGGACTCCCCCGACAAAAGGGTAAGCTGGTCTCAGGTTACCGTCTCCCCTGCTCAAAACAATACTAATACATGCCAGGATTGCAAACAGCTAGAAAATACTAACAAACAGCTCAGAGCAAAAATATCGGAGCAAAACCAACGCATACAAAGGTTAGAGGAAAAGGTCAACCAACTCCTTAGCTCTCGCTCAGTAACACCTAGCCCAGTACAAGCATTACCAGCCCCAGCAAGTATGGAAACTGAAGACCTTAGCAATCTGCGGCCTCATACACAGAACACAACACCCCAAGCCTCTGTTCAATGCCCTCCCCCTGACACAAATGTTGAACAACCAACTCTCCAACAAATTATGGTCCACATCCAGGCTCAGATGCAAGCTCTGCAACAACAAATGCAACAACAATCCCTCCAGATGCAACAGCAAATTTCCGCTGTGCAAGAAGAATTCAATTCTAAAATCCAAGTCGTCATGCAGGGAGTCAGGAAACGCGCAGGACTGACTGACAACCCCCGGGCCAAAGTCAACAGAAGACACACAAGCGTGGCTGACGTCAGCGATTCTGAATCCGTTGCTAGCAGTCAAGATGGCCCCCTCCCCTAAACAAGCACAAAACCACTTAGAAATCTGGCAATGGAATTGTAGAACTTTCAAAAATAAGGACAGTTCCTTGCTTATGTTCATTCAAAAGTCTCCTATACCCCCGGATATAATCTGTCTCCAGGAAACCCGCGTGGCTCCTTCCCTTCGTGGATATTATACAATGGCTCCTACGGACTCGCCGAGAGTAGCTACTCTTGTGGCCAAATCAGTTACAACAGTCCCACATCTACTCCCCTTCATAGATATTAACCATGTTCTAGTTGAAGTTCTGCCGCAAAAGAGGGGAAAGTAGAGCATCTTTATCCTAAATATCTACAGCCCTCTAAGCCGCAAAAAGGAAGATTTTCTGTCTATACTTACAGAATGCACCAGAATAACCCAGGACAACCCCTTGGTGGTTCTGGGTGACATGAATGCAAGACACAGCTCCTGGGGCTACATAAGCGACTCTCAAAAAGGTGCTTATCTACTTGAAGCCGTGGAAATGCTAGGTTTAGGGCTCGTCACTGATATTACCTCTCCTACCAGAACAGGGAACAGTATTAGCCGAGATACCTGCCCAGACCTCACCTTCATTAAGAACATTAATCACGCAACCTGGACTAATCTAGGGGAATCCTTGGGCAGCGACCACAACATCATAAGTCTCTCTATACCAACTGCCAGAATCAGAAGAGCTCTGGGAAATGTACACATCACGGACTGGACAAAATTCAGAGACTGCCCGCCGCCAGAAGGAGGCATTAAAAATATTCAAGAGTGAACTCAACTAATCAAAGATGCCCACTCAAGCAACACTCCAACCATCCAACGGACCGTAGAAGCACCGGACGTAGATCGCCACCTATTGCATCTTTGGGAGGCTCGAAAAGGCCTCACTAAACGCTGGAAAAAGCAGCGTCTCAATAGAAAGCTAAAACTACGAATTGCTAAGATTACACAGCAAGCGCAAGCATATGCTATACAACTATGTAGACAAAACTGGTCTGAGTTTTGTGCTTCCCTGAAAGGCAATCAAAGCATAGCCCAGAATTGGCCATCTTAAGATGCATGCTCGACCCGAATAAGGCCAAATCAGTTACCAGCCGAACTCTCCAAGCAGTTGCCCATAAGTTTCAAGGCACAGACCAAGACCTCATAACAGCCATGCATCGCAAGTACATAGGAGACCACACCCCTCCATGCACCCTGACCTATGAAGGACAACAAAATCGAAGCTTAGACGCCTCCATAACGGTATCTGAAGTTTATGCTGCAGCAAGAACAGCTCAGCGGAACACAGCACCGGGCGGAGACAAGGTTACCAACGCTATAATTCGAAACCTCAGCAACAACCATCTGAAAGACCTAACAGAATACATTAACAAGGAATTATGGGAGAAAGGCCAGGTTCCAGCTGAGTGGCGCCATGCGGACATCATTATGATTCCAAAGGCCGGGAAACCCCCGGCAGTAGAGTCCCTCCGCCCAATCTCCTTAACCTCCTGTCTGGGCAAACTGTATGAAAGAATCATACACACCAGACTCCAGAACTAAATAGAAGATAACAACTTTTACCCCTACACTATGGTGGGATTCCGAAAAGGTCTCTGTACACAAGATGCCTTCCTAAGGATTAGCGAAGAAGTGATTAATACAATACCCATCCACGGAGGAAACCTTCTTTTAGCCCTGGATTTAAAAGGAGCCTTTGACAACGTCTCCCATCAGGCTATCCTAGAGGAGCTGAGTGGTCTAAACTGTGGAGAGAGGATATTTAACTACATCAAGGCTTTCCTCTCCAACAGAACCGCCACCATAGGCATTGGTGAAGTCCGTTCTCATCCCTTCCCCATGCCTAACAAGGGTACTCCTCAAGGGGCTATAATATCCCCCCTCCTCTTCAATATTGCCATGCTAAAGCTAGCAAGAAAGCTTCAAACGCAGCCCGACATAGGCTACACGGTCTATGCCGATGATATAACTCTATGGGCCACACACGGCTCCTTAGCCCAAAAAGAAGAAGCCCTACAAGAAGCCATACACAGGGTTGAAGAATTTGCTGCGGAAAGCGGTTTGGAGTGTGCCCCGGAGAAGTCTGAGGTCATTAGACTCCACAAACTCCCTTACACATCCCCAGGAGAAGTTGAGCTTTTCCTGGGAGGACGCAAGATTAATGAAGTGTACAAGATCCGGATACTGGGGCTCTGGCTTCAAAGTAACCTCAGATCCGACCATGTGATCAGAACCATCAAAGCAACAGTTAATCAAATCTCAAGAATGATCCGCCGCATTACCTGGCACCGCAAGGGTACGAGAGAAGAGGACACCCTTAGACTCGTCCAGGCCCTAGTTCTGAGCAGGATAACATACGGCCTCCCTTACCAAAAACTGGGCACTGTGGAAACCAGAGCTATCGATACAATCATAAGAGAGGCTTACAAAACTGCCCTCAATCTTCCAATAGCCACTTCTACAGAACGACTCCTAGAGCTTGGTCTACACAACACTTTTACCGAGCTCCAAGAAGCCCTATTGGAAAGCCAAAAAGAACGCCTTCTAACAACTAGTGCGGGAAGGACGATCCTGACTAAATTAGGGACATGGCCGGGGCTGGAGACAAGAGGCGGTAAAACCTTTCTTCCACTCCAAACCCGAGAAAAGATCGCCGTTAGTCCAATCCCACGTCATATGCATCATGCTCATCAGCAAGGCAGACGACAAGCGCGAGCAAAGGCACTTCAGAAACACCTAGAAAACGACCGTAAAGCCGTTTACGTAGACATTGGGGCCTACCCCACGCCGGGAAAGTTCTCAGTCGCTGCGATTGACCACCAACTAAAACCGGCTCTCCAAGTTTCTATCTATGCTGAAAACCCCTCCTCTGCAGAGGCTCTGGCAATAGCTATCGCCATCAAACATAAAGGCCAAAGAGGAGAGTCCTCCCACGTTATAACAGACTCCCAAAAAGCCTGCCGAGACTTTCTTAATGGCAGGCTTCCCTCAAGAGCAACACAGCTACTTGGGAATCTCAGCCAAACACACAGACTAACATGGACACCTGGTCACGAAGGACTAGCTGGAAATGAGGTAGCCAACGATCTAGCCCGAGATTTAACCCACCGGGCGGATCCTCATCCCTACCCCACGCCCATGCCTAGCACCTATGATGACAGATTAGAATACATTCGGCTGGAGCGCAGAAAATACCCACCCCCTCACATAAAACTAGACTCCTCCGCAGCCATAGACTGGAGGAAAATTCAGACCAACACTTTCCCTAACTTGTTCATCCTACACAAGATTAGCCCCACTCAATATCACAATACATGCCCTTGGTGTGGAGCTTGCCCTACGCTCTACCACATATCGTGGGAATGCACAACGAAACCAAAACACTTAACTGTATCCAACCCGACATATGAGCAGTGGGAGGTGGCCCTGACCAGCGAGACCCTGGATCAGCAACTTAAGTTAGTTCAGCAAGTCCGTCAGTCAGCGAAAGCCAGTGGCGCCTTGGACTAGGGGTGCCACCCAAGTTGCTCGAGCAACATTCCTCATATTAAATAAAAGTTTCCTCTCTCTCTCTCTCTCTTTGTCATCGAATGGTCTCCTCATGAGCTGTCGTCATGCAGCGTTCCTGCAGTGAGCGTCTCTTTACAGAGCTCACTTGTAAATAGTGTAAATTTTGTATAAAGTCCTCTCTCCATGTCTTTTCCGTTAGCCTCGTCTCCGACGTCCCTCATTCCCTCTCCGGCGCCCGACCATGCTACCTCGTATGTAAGAAACTGGTTGGCAGCGGTGGGGTGCGAAACATCGGACGCCAGCGGAGAGTTGCGGACAACGGGACGGTGATCAGCAGAACGGCGAGTCGGGGGCAGTGCAACGAGCCCTGTGTGTTGACTGGTTGCCTGCAGCGGAACGACTGCGCTGGATTCTTGGCTGCGAGGTTTGGTGAGTGCGGGACTTTCTTCTGCTGAGTTTTGCCAGGCTTTTGTTAGTGTCAGAAACAGAGCTGGTAATTGGGTTTTCGTTGCTGCTGGGTTAGTTGCAGCAAGACAATAGTGGGCAGTAGAGAAGGCAGCACTCGGAGCAGCCATGGATTTGAAGACGCTGCGCAAACGAAAGTTACTGGAGCTTGCGAAAGAGTTGGGTCTGGATGTGTCAGACAAACTCAGAAAACCAGAACTGCTGAAGGCTATTCTTGGTTTAGAGGCTGAAGATGACGTGCTTGCGGAATGCCTTGAGACCATTGAGGAGAGGGAATTGGCAAAGAAAAAGGAGAAGGCACTCGAAAGAGAGCAGCGGAAAAAGCAGGAACACAGGGCTCGTTGCACTGCCCCCGACTCGCCGTTCTGCTGAGAAGACGACGACAGCTAAGCGTGAAGGCTTCGCTCCTTCCCGTTGACTGACTGCGGGGTAGCGGCTGAGTACCTGGCGGTGTTGTGCTAGCTTGCCCAATTTGTCCTTCTTGTTTTCTGTGCCTGCTCCTGTTATAGGGTGATAGGGCGCGGGACGACGGCTTAATGTCTACCTCTTCTCCCTGCCAAGGGTTTACCCCATCGTCGGCCTCTCTTCCACAGGACCAGCTCCCAATCGATGTCTTTTTTCGCAGTGGAGTCACCAGCATTCCTGTGGCTTTAGTTCCAGCTGATGGAGGCGCCATTCGTTTGAACAACCCGGAAGCGGTGCAGGTGGCCCTTCAGTCTACATCGCCTCATTTCATGTGAATCACAGATGTGCTGCAGTTCGGCAAGGGTGGGATATTGTGCAGGTCACCGGACAAGGATTGTGTCGCCGACCTTTTGAGGTGTACCTCCTTCGCCAACCACCCGGTGAGCGCATTTATTCCGCCTCATCTAGCATGTTCCAAGGGCTTAGTCCGAGGTGTTGACTCTCGATTGAGCCCTTCAGAAACGCCGGAGAACCTCTCGTCTGCGGGCGTCATTGCGGTCCATCGTTGCAGCAGAATGGTAGAGGGGGTGAAAATACCTACAGAGTCCGTCATAGCCACATTCGCAGGAGTAGTGTGCCCTTCAGAGATCAAAGTGTGGCCACTAGTGTTTCGAGTTGACGCTTTTAACTCTCGTCCCCTTCAGTGTCAGAACTGTTGGAGATTTGGCCACAGCGCCAAAGCGTGCAAATCGGGCTCACGGTGCTGTGAATGCGGCGAAAGCCATGCTAGAGAAGAATGCTCTGAACAGCAAGAAAAATGTTGCCTGTGTGGTGGTGCCCACTCTGCCAACTGTCCTGATTGTCCTGCACGAGCTCAAGAAGTGCAAGTTCTAGAGATAATAGATAAACGTCGATGCACGCGACGAGAGGCCTTTGTCGCAGTCAAAGAAAGAGCCTCATGCTATTCTAGTGTGGCTGCAAAATGTCCTCCTGCAATGGACGCCTCTTGGACACAAGCAATTACCGCTGCGGTTGAAAAAGCAGTGGCGAATGCAATGGAACGTATTATGGAAACGGTATCCACGTGCATCTCACAGGTAGTAGCTACCCAGATGACTAATCTGCTGCAAGCGCACGCCGCTCCGCTCTTGTCCTCTATGGTTTCGGCTGCTCATCCACCATCTGTGGACATCAATAGCGCTCCACAGGGCCAAAGTCAGCATGAGCGACAAACGACTCCTGAAAAATCTCTCCCGAACAGCGTTAAGGACGCATCCTCTGATGAATGTGTTGAGATGGAATTCGATACCCGCGCCCAAAAACGAAGTGGGTCTCCTTTGAGTATCCCGGATCCATCTTGTCACCAGTCCAAGTCCAAGAAAAGTCATGCAAATCAAAATCCTAAGACCAGGATTCTCGAAGCGGCAGTTGCCGCTGCAGCACTCCCGCCAAGATAGGGTCGTTAAGTGTTCTTCAATGGAATTGCCGATCTATATCCTCAGCTTCAACAGATTTAATTTGCCTATGTAATCAACTTCAACCGGATGTAATTGCGTTACAGGAAACATGGCTTACTTCAGATATTAATTATCATCTCAAACATTACCGTTCGTTCCGGCTAGACAGGTCTTCACGAGGGGGAGGGTTGTTGCTGCTGATTTCCTTAAAGTTTTGTCACAGGGCCTTCATTTCTTTTCAGTATGCGGACAGTCAGTGCGAAATACTTGCGGTTGATCTCAGTATCCCAGGTCAACAGCCCTTTACTGTAGCTAACGCATATTTCCCTTCAGGTGTGCATGACACTCGGCCCCTTGACTCATTGATGTCTAGCAGCAGATCTCAGGTTTTATTAGTTGGGGATTTTAATTCGCACCACGTGACGTGGGGGTTTAAAACAGATTGTTTCGGCTCTAGACTATTTGATTGGATTTGCGACAACACCATAGACTGCAACAATTCAGGAATGCCTACATTTGTACGTGGTCTATGCCGCTCTGTTTTAGACTTAACTTTTTCCTCCCCAGGAGTCTCTGTCTCGTCTTGGGCGCCTGTTGACTGCGCGACAAACAGTGATCATCTACCGATTAGTTTCAGGGTTGCATGTAACTTAACTCTTCCCGAACGACAACAGCGCACCTTCATAAATTACGTTCGCTTTAAAGACACTCTCAAATCAGCTCTCACAATCGATTCGGACCGAAACACCACTACGAGTTCCGAATGTAAAGCTGCACATATATGCACAGTGTTGGAACGCGCAAGGCAAAAGTCTGAATTCATTGTCACAGGATCTAAGGATGCTATCACCAATAATTGGTGGAATGCAGAGTGCACGCGTGCCTATAGACGGCGGAAAGCAGCCTGGAAGAAACTCCTCCTAAATCAATGCCCAAAAAATTGGTTGGATTATAAGTATGTCGCAACAACATTTAAGCGCACTATCTCCCGCGCGAAGGAGGAGTATATTACAAGTCATTATGATTTTCTTTCTAAGTCAGGAAATAAACGGGCCTTGTTTAATTTTATGAGGAGAAGGAAAGTGATTCCTCCGGCTGTCAATATTGAATCCCTCGTTCAATCCCCTGCTGACTTCGCTAAGGCCTTAGAGGGAATTGCGGGTGGCCTAGAACGTCGATTCACATCTGCACTTCATTATCCACCTACATTCTCATGCATCTCAAGTGATTTCATTGAGGTCACTATGCCTGAGCTTTCGCAAATTGTTTTGCGCCTATCTGCAGCGGCTCCTGGCCCCGATAAGGTCACTACATCTATGATTAAAATTTTGTTTACCGAATCTCCTGAAGATCTGTTGGCTCTGGTTAACCATTCCCTTAAAGGTCCATGGATTCCCCATGAGTGGCGTGTTGCGGAAATAGTTCCAATACTAAAAAAACAAGGGGAGGGTTTCACTTCTGACAACATACGCCCGATTTCATTAACATCGAATTTAGTGAAATTGGTGGAACGGGTCCTGCTTCGTCGTATCATGTATTTCATTTCTGCAAATGATATCTTGAATCCTTGTCAAATTGGTTTCAGGCCGGGCTGTTCGATTTGGTGTGCTCATACTGACCTTGAGAGCCGTATTAAATTAGCTCGCAGCACTAAACAGTTTGCCGCGCTTGTCACTCTGGATATCAGTAAAGCCTACGACAGCGTCGAGTACTCGATGCTGTTACACAGATTACAGGTCCTTAATTTCCCAATCTATTTCGTAGCCTGGATCTTTGCTTTCCTGGAAAACAGAGAATTTTATTGCTGCCGAAATGGTGTTTCTTCAAAGAAATTTCGACAGACAAGAGGTGTTCCGCAAGGCTCAGTTCTTTCCCCTGTTCTTTTTAACATCTTTCTAAGCTCCATTCCATGCATCCATAACGTGTCAACTTACGTGTACGCTGACGACATCGCATTTTTTGCTTCTGCAAAAGATATTCACTCTCTGTATCAGATCTTGCAGGATTACTTCAATATTCTTGACAACTGGTTAGGAAGTATTCATCTGTCCCTCAATGTGAACAAATGCGCCTTGTTGGTCTTCCCGGTTTCTCATCCTGTACATATCTGCGTTTCTTATAGAAATCATATAATTCCTCAGGTTCAAACAGTGAAGTATCTTGGAGTGATCTATGACTCTACTCTTTCCTGGCGGCCTCACATTGAGCAAGTTTCTTTAAAAGGAGTTCGGGCCATTGGCATCCTGCGTCGGCTTTGCAGCGCTAGGTCAGGGATGAGAAGGCACACACTTCTGCTGATCTATAAAATGTATGTCCGCCCAATTTTGGAGTTCGGATGTGTTTTATTCTCAGGAGCTCCTGCCTATAAACTTCGACCGCTTGTGCTCTTGGAGCGTGAGGCATTGCGCCTCTGCTTCGGACTTCCAAAGTATGTAGCTAATGTTGTCCTGCACCTTGAGGCGTGAATTCCATCTTTATTAGCCAGATTTCGCCTTTTAACAGTCCGAACCTTTTTAAATTTGTGCGACTCTCCTCTCCACACATCCAATGTAATATTTCTTAGTCAGCCCGCAGTCTTTTTAAATGCCACCTGGTCTCGTTTGCATACTCCGCAGATATGTTTCGTGCAGTCTCTCCTCGATCCCTTAAACATTAAGCTCACAGATATCCATCCACTGCATAACATCTCACCTTCAGTCGAGATTGCATTTGATAACATTTTCCCATCGAATGCCAAGCTCCAGCCCTTTCCTCTCCTTCTCGGTTTGTTACAGGACCACCTAAGGTCCTTTCCTTTTCATATTCTCATTGCTACCGATGCCTCGCAGGATCGTGAAAAGGCAGGTGTGGGCATTTTTTCACCTGCATTGGGATGGTCCTTTTCTCTCCGTCTCCCTGACTTCACTCCAATTTATCTGGCCGAATTATTAGCTGTCATTCTAGCCTTACGTAAATTAGCTCCTGCCGTTTCCAAAGTCATGGTTATGACGGACTCTCTATCTATTTGCTTTTCATTATCATCACCCTCTGAGTCTCGGGCATTACGCCTCTTTAAGCAGCTGATTCCGCTTCATCTAAATTCGGTGAGGTTGCTTTGGGTACCGGGTCACGTGGGCATTCAGTTAAATGAGGTTGCTGATTCATTAGCAAGGGCCTCTCTCTGTGGCCCAATAATTTCGGTCCTGGCAACCTGCGCATATACAGCTGCGGTGAGGTTTCGCAGTTACACAATATTTCAGGAATTTTCAGCCTCGGCGCTTACTTCATCCCCCGAATACAAGCATCTTCTGCACCCTTGGAACAGCAAAGACTGGAGTTCGCGCAGACTGGAGGTCTCTTTCACGCGTTTGCGATGCCGAGTTCCTCTGCTTAATTTCTACCTTCACAGATCTGGTCTGGCGGTTTCTCCACTGTGTCCATTTTGTGCCGAGCCTGAGACAGTGGATCACTTCCTGCTGTTCTGCCGCCGATTCTCTTCTTTGAGGAGGCGCCTATTAGAAAATCCGTTTCACCAGCTGGGTCTGCCTGTGTCCACTGAGGTTGTTCTTTCCTTTGGCGCTACTTCGCTTGGACGAAGCAACAGGAGTGCGCGCTGTGCAGTTCAAAAATTTCTGTTAGAAACACAGCGACTCCCATGCTAATATTAATTTTTTTTTCTATTTGTTTTCATTTTTCTGATTATAAAACTTTTAATTTATTATTATTATTTTTTTTTTCTGTCTCTCTTTCAGTCAATACAAAATTGAACCATTCCATATGTTGCATTCAAATTTGCACATAATGCCGTCCTCCCATCTTCGATCTCCCTGCTAACAGGTCCCCTTTCGTTGCGTCGTCCAATCTGTCAGCCTATACCCTATTAATACTCCTTTTCCTCTAAAACTGCTAATCATTCCAACAGTTCACCGCCTGTGTCTTGGCCACTCCCCCGTAGTGGGTATGTGCCATTCTACTTGAGGCCAACCAACCAACCAAGCAGGAACGCGAAAGAGAGCAGCGGGAACAGGAATACGAAAGAGAGAGGCGGGAACTCACGCGTGAACTTAACGCGATCAGAGGAATGAGAACGCGATCTCGCTTAAGTGTTTTTAGAAAAGGCATAAATTTCAGAACTTTTCTAGAAAATTTTGAGAGAATTTGCATGGAGGAGCAGCTAGACGAGCATTATTGGCCAATTACGTTGATGGGATTCCTCCCATGTGAACCCAGAAATGTCTGGGCGAGGTTGTCTGACGAGGATGCCCACAACTATGCGATAACTAAAAGTGCGCTCCTCCAATACTTTCGAATTCCTGCGGAGGCAGATTTCGAAAGCCAAATTGACGGTGGTAAGCTAAACCGCGAGAGTGTCAGGGACCGAGTTAGAAGCTCCGCTCAGTCGCCGGACGACACGAGTGCTGTTCAGAAGTGGCGTCATAGGACAGGTTTGGTCCAGGAAAGAAAGGCCACTTCGGCAGCGAGGACCGATGAGTTCGGTCGAAAAGCTAGCGAAGAGTGCAGATCCACAAGCCGTGAGGGCTCGGGGGATAATGTAGGCACTAAGGCTAGCAATGAGGAAGAGTGCAGATCCGCAAGCCGTGAGGGCTCGAGGGATAATGTAGGCACTGCTAGGAATAAGGAAAGGGGCAATGCGTTGGTATTGAGCCCAGAGAAGCATGCACTTTCCGGGATGGAGGCGGATTCCTGCGGTCGAGAGGATAATACCCAGGAGATAGACGCCGAAGGTCTCAGTGACCAGGGAAAAGTAGTCCTTGGGTTATTTGAGGAAGGTCATGAAGAAAGTTCTGTGAAGGCCGAGTTTAATGGGAATCAAGAGCAAACTGTGAGTTCCAGGATTCCCATCGAAAACACAGCCGAGCGACCTGCTTTGTTTGCGAGCACTGTAAGTGCTAAGGAAGAAGCGATCGTCTCGAACTCTGAGGCCGAAGCTATTTTGAAAAGTGAGGCTGGCGTTTTCTCTCAGGAAGAGAATAGTGAGCTCCCCGGCCGGCCCAATGAGGGAATCATGGGAGACATTTCTTCAATGCGGCCGGCGAACAATAGGAATCCAAGTTTGGAGACGACGCTTTGTTGCAAAGAGATTGACCGCGAGTCAACCGAGTACTCCAGACGCGACAGGCGCCGAAAAAGGGCCAAGCTGACTAGGCGTGTAGACACCGCGAAAGCCACCTGTCCCATTGTGGCGACGCTGCGGTAGCAGGACGCGTAAAACTCGGAGCGGGCCACAGAGAAGCCCGCACAGCTACCGTACGAAAGAACGCCGCAGAACGCGCTCCAAACGAAGGACATTGCCGAATCAAGAAAAGAGTTCTCGTAGGCGTTTCCTTCATGCGCGACCGTCAACCCCTTGCTTTCAACTGTTCAAACGCTGCTCGGGTGTTGATGACGCGCGGCCGGGGTGCGGAACAAATCGTAGTTGCATGGCGTCTGGGGCTCGCAGGTGTCGAAGAGGAGTTGATTTTTGTCGGTTGTCAGCTGCTAAAACCACTGTTGGTGTTGTACGACCACGCAGGGCGCGGTTGAAGAATAGGCGACCCCTTTGAGCCGCGGCGCGGCTCGTTAGCAGCGAGTTCCGAGGATGTCTCTGCTGTTTGCTTTTTCTTTTTTTGAGCGATTCCTCCAAGAAAAAAAAGTTTTGCGGAAAAAAAGTGCAGAAAAAAGTTTTGAGCAGGAATAGGTTTCGGACGCGTTGTTTGCATTGGAAGCGTTTCTTTTGAAATTGTTTTGAAACATGCACTAGTGGTGCCCATGTGTAGCAGCGTCTGCTAAAACGCGAAGTGCTAGCCAGACGGGCCATTATAGGCCTCTAGCAAAAGCGGCTAGAGTCGCTTGATTTTGTGGCATTACGGAAATTTATGGCTTTGTCTCTCATGTTGATCGAAGCTTATGCATGGTTATGCAAGGTGACGGCAGTATCCTGCCATGCAGAATGAAGGGGAAGCAAGCGCGTTCGTAATTGTCGGGGTCATTACGAACCGGAATACATCACAAAAAGGGGAGTCTCAAAGGTAATGCCGATAGCTTAAGTTGAGCTCCCTAATGCAAGAGTCAGCATCATAGTTGCAGTTCGCTGGTGGTTTTTTTTCCTTATATAGGATTTTGAACCTACTGGTTTTGTTTATTGTTTTAAGTTGAGATGCGCTGTCTTGTGTAATGTGCAAATTTGTGGACACTTCCTAAGTGCTGCTGGACCACTCCCAGGGATTAATTGGCTTTGTAAGAGGGAAGGAGCCTGGTATTGCGTAGTGGGGATTGTGTCGTGCTTGCTGACTGAGCGGTTGGGTTTTCGGCGAGGTTCTAACGCTAGCGGAGCATGAGTCACTTTGCAGTGCCCTTGGTGAACCTGCACGTGCAAAGAAAGCCTTCGGGGTGCGCTGAGCTCCAGAACCGCCGAGAGACAACCGACTCCGGCTGCGACCAGCCTCAAGCGACATCCCTCCGGACAGCGGATGCGGTCCCCTGTCCATCGGGATCTCCTTCCCCCGGCGGGGCAGTCTGTTACGTCTCGCCTTCGTCGTGCGGGAAGACAACGGCATGGCTGCAGCGGAACGCCGACTAACCCCAAGACGCGCGTTGGGTGAGCGCCTGGATTGCCACGGAAGCCGCGTCCGTCTGCCCGGTGGAGCGAGCGTTTCACCTACACCGAGTGTGAACGCGCGTTCGGAATGCGCGGGAACGCCGCTCGAGGACATTCCGGCGTCTGTGCGATGGCATCGTTCTCCCTCTCCCAGCGCGTGACGGCGGTGTGATCCCTCGGGAGTGAGTGCGTGTGTTTGTGATTGGTGCCACTGAGAACTTCCTTCCCCTGCAGGCCCGGCCCCCATCTAGGGACCCTAGGGAAAGGGAACTCTTTAAAACCTCGGTAGCGGCACGGCCGAGGGGCTCTTTGTCATCGAATGGTCTCCTCATGAGCTGTCGTCATGCAGCGTTCCTGCAGTGAGCGTCTCTTTACAGAGCTCACTTGTAAACAGTGTAAATTTTGTATAAAGCCCTCTCTTCATGTCTTTTCCGTTAGCCTCGCCTCCGACGTCCCTCATTCCCTCTCCGGCGCCCTACCATGCTACCTCATCTTTAACAGCAGAGATAACGAAAACAGATCGAAGACGTACCTACACCGAGGAACGGTGGTGCGCAAAAGACGCTAAAGGTTAACGGTTAAGGAAGAGTCTGGAATCCTTCAGATTATTTAGAATAAACGCCAGAATGGCTTTTTTTTGCGTGAGAGAGCATCATCCCTCCACCTCTTGAAACATTTTGGGATGCGTTTTGGGATGTGCTTTAAAGGACGCTGAAGAAGGTATCTGTTTTAAATTTATAAAGTGTAGGCTACCTTGTGGCTACTCAACCTGATTACGAAACGTATGACTTTTTTTTCTTGTTGGACTTCATAAGTTGTGGAAAACGCGCATGTTAGACCGCAACGCTCAACTTCTTGCATTACCCAGAAGCCATTTTATCTGAAGGACATTTATGTTGAAAGAGACTTTCCATAGGACTGGTTTCCGCTGTGGAGGCGGTATCTACCATTGCCAACATTTTATCGGTGTCGACCTCTGTCAACCTGCTGGAGTGTAGCTACCTTACGCCGTCTCACAAGATGTTTCCAGCACTACGAAAGGTAGAGTTCTCTCGTCCAATCAGGATGGCGCGCACTACATTAGTGTGTTCCTACACGCCTGCCGCCCGCCGATACTGACGGGGGCTCCATCCATGTGAAAGAAGGTGTGCCAGTAGTTAGCTTCTTCCTACCTCTAGCGGGTGGCGCTTGATGTCTTTTTGTTCTTTCATCTGTTTGTTTTTGGGCCGGCGGAAGCCCGTTCTAAAGAGACTGGCCCCATTTTTTCTTTTTTTTTTCTTGTCGCAACCTGTTTGTATCAGTTCCTGTGTTGTCACTTCACAGTTATTTTCGATTTTCCTGTCATATGTACATAAGTTTATTCCAGCATGGTCACTACACTATTAAGCTGGGTCGAATGCAGGCCGGGGCAACCGAATGTCGATGGCGGCGAAATGCAAAACAACCCCATGCGCGGCGCGAAAGTCAAAAGCGCAAGCGGTCAGAATTAATCCGGAGTCCACCACTATGGTTTCTGTCATATCTGATGCGAGACGATTTCGTTCTCATTTCTGTTACTCTCAGTGCGACAGATCTCAATGGTCCCGACTTTTGCGCGAAGGTTACACCTTAATGGGGCTCATTTAATCGGCCTCATCACAACTACATTCAGCACTGATGGATGTGTTGCCTTCCTGGTTGACAGCAATAGCCGCTCCATTAGTGAACAACATCGTCGACGATGTGGTTGTTACCTCATCACATCTTCCGCATCTATATGCTGCACATAATTCTTCCATTTCTCAGCAGTCACTGGCATGATGCCTTGGCAAACCAGAGGCTCCACGTCTTGGAACTTAAACGTCTTGTTTTGACTGGCCACGAAACCCTTGACATCGCTCCGAACAAGCTCTATCGGGTTCATTTGGCAGTGGTAGAGTGGCAGGCGCACAACGAGATGGTCAGCAGCTTCGGAGATGCAGACCACACAATGTCGGTCCCCACCTTTGTTCACCTTGTTGAGGAGCTTCACGAATTCGGCCTTCACCATGTCGCTGCTCAACGCGACACTTTTTCCAGGCAGCCAAATATGTTCTTTCTTGAGGCGACTCATTCGCCGCACTTTATCCTGTTTCACAGTGTGATCTCGCGCGTTGTCCAGCACTGTAACGCTGCCAGCTTCTTTAGGGACAACATTCGGCCCGCCTTCAACGTCTGCGTTGTCCACTGGTAAAGCGTTCGCTCGCTTACCTGGGTGAGGTTTACGGTCCTCTTGATGAGCGCATTCGTACTTGAACTGCCCCCGCTCTCGACGCGAAGCACTTCAAGAAGCCAACTGCGATCGCCTGCTTGGGAAAACAGCGCACTGTCGGCGTACGGCACGCAGGCGACACATCCGACTCTACCGACGCCATGCTGGAAAATGAAAACGCGTCACTACCTCGCAGCAAGCCTCCGCAAAGCTGTGTCCGTATGGCCCTTCTCTGTTAATTTCACCAGCGACTGAAGCCCTCTCTACCGTCTAAATTATGTTTTCACTTTCTGTGATTATTGTTTCATTAATAGTTCTACACTGCTCAAATATTCGAACGTCTATTTTTCGTATTCCTGCAGCCCTGATTGGACGAGAGAGCTCTGCCTTCCGTAGTGCTGCAAACATCTTGTGAGACGAAGTATAGCTAAGACATTTGTCAAACATTTGTAATAGCCCCTTCTGTACATACATAACTCGTATACTAAATACCATCATGGAAAGAAAGCTCTTGTTAGCTCAGTTGGTAGATCGACTGCTCTGGTGAAGCTATGGTTCCAGGTTCCAACCCCGTAACAGGAGAAATTTATTTTTTAACCAGGAAGTTTCTGTGAAAGCCCTGGATCTGTGCTTGGGTGAATGAAAATGCGTAATTACTCCTTTATTAGAAATCTATTCCACTTTGACGGATTCCCCTAAACATTTGACCTAGGATATCCTGCCTTGAAACATACACTAAAACACAAATACACCTAGATAGGCGTAAAAAGACAGTAAGGTGTCCTCTAGCGCACTCCATTTTGTGAAAGGTAGTGCGTTCAGGGAAAGCTTACTCCTTCTTGATTCTTTTATTTTTAGAGTGTAGGAGATATTTTTGTAAACGCGTGCGCAGGAACAGTGCTCCACACGTGCAGCTTTCAAGATTATTTGCGGGTGATTAATCCTTGCACGTTACAAAAGTAATGTAATAGAAATATAACGTAAAATCCGTAATCGCGTCGAGTTGTTTCTAATACTGCAATATTACTAAATTGTTTAGCGCGCTTACCATGAACAGTGCTGCACTGACCATGGCTACAACTTTCTTCTTCACAGGGGTATTTATTAATATTTCTTGAGTTTTACACCGAACGAGTGCTACTTGATATGCTTACGCGCTGTAGTTAGAATTTATCTTTCTCAATCTCAGTGCATCACGTCCATGCGCCTTGCACATGTTAGTTGCTCTCGGACTGAAACCTTGAAAATGTAGATGCCGTCGTTAAATCCTTGACATTTAGACAATACCCTGAGCTCTTACTGTCACACAAAGTACTTCATAAATGGCTATCCATGACTACATGCTGTCACCTCAATCGATCAGTCAGCCCACCTGCATTTGTCTAGTTCTTGGTTCCCTTAATTCTTATCTTCACTTGTGATAAGCGCATATACAGTATGAAATAGAAGTTAAATAATATTGTTACGTGGCGGCCAGCCGAAGAATGAGACGTGGTGAACCATGGATATGAGATGATTGAATGGCCGCTGGCCTAGCGCGGGCGCCCCGTCCCGCGCCACTACCAGCTTCGTCTTCGTCACACTACCCGGGGCCTCCGAGCGATCGTCCCGATCGGTGACGAACAGACGGCGAAATGGCGATGGTCTTGAGTGTCTTGAGTGAAGGATCGAACAATATATAGAAGATGGTGCAGTGCTGGCCGCCACGATGAGAAAGATGAAATGAGAGGCAGATGAGTCCCGGTCCACGAAGCATCCGGGACAGAGGGTGCCAGGATCTGACGGCCTAGGTCCGTGGACGCACCGGACGGCAGGGGCAGGGGGGCGGTGTCCTCACGTATGGGTCTTGGGTCGGTGGGGTCTTGGGTCGGTGGGGTCTTGGGTCCGTCGGGTCTTGGGTCCATTGAGTCTTGGGTCCGTCGTGTCTTGGGCCGTCGTGTCGTGTGGTCCGGGCGGGGGACGGGGCTGGGGTGAGCGGCGAGGTCGGTTCAGGTCGGGCGGGCTGGGGCACGGCCGTGCGGCGCTGACCAGGTCTCTCACGGCCGACGTCCACGGCAGGCCCAGGACGCCGAAGCTCCGTGACCAGGATGGCGATGAAGGGACCCCAGCACCTCACACCAAATGTTACGTGGCGGCCAGCCGAAGAATTAGACGTGGTGAACCATGGCTATGAGATGATTTAATGGCCGCTGGCCTAGCGCGGGCGCTCCGTCCCGCGCCACTACCAGCTTCGTCTTCGTCACAATATTGCTTTTATGTTACTCTACGAAAACCGTGAAATATTTGGCCACTTCTTTGCAATCGGAAACATTTGCTTCCTATTTCAAAATTTAAGTAAAACGATTTTCAATGTATAATACTCTTTAGCAGGCAGGGCCGATGCCAACGAAATAACATTAGAGCCTGCAACAAGAGTAGGTGTTCACTGGCAGTTTTTTACCTCCAGGTTATAGCCAGGGAAAATGTATCGAAGAGGTTACTCCAGCCACTGACTTTTGCAAAATGGTTGGTTGGTTGGTTTATGGGTTCTAGCGTCCCAAAGCGACTCAGGTTATGAGAGACGCCCAAGTGAAGGGCTCCGGAAATTTCTACCACCTGGGGTTCTTTAGCGTGCACTGACATCGCACACTACACGGGCCTCTAGAATTTCTCCTCCAAAGAAATTCTAGCCGCCGCGGCCGGATTTGCCAAATGTCTAGAAACATTGGAATCATGAGGAGAACATGCATGCAAATGAAAGCACTGAAGTACAATGCAGCAAACAGAATACAAAAATTGTATCTTAGAAATTTCGTGAAAGACACGGAATATATCAATTTTGAGATAATGTGAACCTCAAGGACACTGCGTCTTCACTTGTACAACTGCTTGTTACACTGATCAGTTTTAGGTCACAGTTTTGAACATTTAAACGTGCCAGGACCTAAAAAACTTAACCTTGTTCAAAATAATATTTTAATTAATGTCATTTAAACATGTCAATTTAAGTAGCTTTCTACTGTTTTGTTTCGAAAGCCTAGGTATGAAATATTAATTGCTTCGTAGCGAGAAATGGGCGCATAGCGTGCAATTCTTCACCTAATGGCTTGAAAAAGAAATCCTTTTTTTTTTCGTCCTTTTCAAAACCTGACACTATCTAATTCTCAAGAATAGTGGCTAGCAAGTACTAATGGCTGTGACACATTATTTATAAGTGTTTCTAGAAACAACTTAATGGTTAACGAGGATATAAACAGTAAATAAATACCTTTCTTTTGCAGTGTTGCATTCTTGCATTGTGGGATACATTGGAAATATGCTTGTTGCACTGTTAATAATACTGACGCACAACTTTGTATTGGTGTTTGATCATTCTTCCAAGCTGCAACCATGCAGCTTTATCGCTTTGTTTGTGATCGAAGACACTACCACATTTATCTCAATCGATCGCGCAAAGGCAGAGCCGCTTTTACGCTGTACTAGGCTGCTAGAGTTACTTTGCTCGCGGCATCATAAAATTTCTTGGCAGCTTCAAATTGACTCCGGCCTAGAGCGGCGGGGAGGGGGGTTGGGGCATTCTGTTCGACGCCGACCGAGCACGCTTGTTGCTTCCGCCGCCGTCGAGTCATTCTGTTGCGCTATCATGCTGGCTGCTGGATGATAGCTGGATAAATTTTCCCCTTTTTCCTGAACGAAATCAGGGAAGAACAACAATTAATGATTTCGATTAAAGGCGGGAAAAGATTCAAACAGTTAGGAATTTGCCCCTTGAGCAGCTGCATACCATAATTCGTTCAAATGAAAGGTTTAACAAAGGGGTGCTGTCTGAACGTGTAATAAGGTAAATTTTTAGTGTAAGTAGAAAAGTTCGCTATTTGCTTTCACCTCTAGATAGATAGCTTCGGAACGCCGCTGGTAGTACAAGGCTTCAAGTTTCAATATACCATCTTTAACAAAAAACTCAGACACGTGTTCATAAGATGATAGGCCATGAATAAATCTTAAACCTTGCTTTTGCATCAGATATAATTTATTAAGGTTAGATTTTGAAGTTACTCCCCAAACAAGTAGACAGTAAGTCAACCGAGAATGAATTAAGGCGAAATATAGCTGGCGTTTTAGGTTCTTTGGAAGGTAAGCTTGAATTCTGTTTAGCATCCCCAGCATTTGAGCAGTACTACTTTTTACTGAATTTACATGTTCGGAGCAGTTAAGGTTTTCATGGAATTTGACGCCTAAGAATTTATGCTCGGACAATCTTTCTAAAGTATGCAGGTTAAATTTCAGTGTATACGCAAGATTGGTCCGCTTATTTTTAGGACCAAATAAAATATATTTTGTTTTGTTCACATTTACATTAAGTTGATTAGCCTGAAGCCACTGAGACACATTCTCAAGCCATATATTTGCGGTTACGCAGAGAGATGTTAAATCATCAGAAGAAAATAATTAGGCCGGATACCCTTCTTGGACACAGAGTGGCCTAAAATAGTCAGGTCACGAGCAGCGAAACGACACTTCTTCAAGTTGAGCTGCAGATCGGGGTTCGCAAGACATGTCAAGACCTGCTTCAGGCGAGATAGGTGGGTTGCGATGTCCGGCGAGAACACCACGATGTCGTCAAGGCAACACAGGTACGTCTTCCACTTCAGGCCATGCAGAATAGTGTACATCATACGCTTCAATGTAGCAAGAGCATTACAGAGGCCGAAAGGCATGACCGTAAATTCAAAGAGGCCATCGGGGGTGACAAATGTGGTTTTAGGGCGATCTTCCGCAGCCAAGGGTACCTGCCAGTAACCGGATCGTAAATCGAGCGAAGAAAAGAGTTCAGCTCCTTGTAAACAGTCCAATGCATCATCTATACGCAGTCGAGGGTAGACGCCTCTCCGCGTGATTTTATTTAGGCGATGGTAGTCAACGCAGAAGCGAATAGAACCGTCTTTCTTCCTCACCAGGAGTACATGAGAGGACCACGGACTGTTAGAAGGCTCGATCACGCCATTATGAAGCATAGTGTGAACTTGGGCTTGAATACCTCGGTGCTCGGTGGCAGAGACACGATATGGGCGCCGACGCAGAGGAGCTTGAGAACCGGTGTCAATGTGGTGGGCGACAGTTGATATGCGGCTCAAAGCAGGCTGATGAGAGTCGAACGAAGAAATAAACTGATGAATCAGTGCGAGAAGTTCAGAGCGTTGGGGCCCTGGAAGATTGGCATCGATGGAGCGGAGGAAAACGTCGGGAGACGACTGATCGGGGGAAGACCCCGCACCTCCACCAAATGCAGAAGAAGGACGTCGGGCACGGCGTCGAGGTCGGCGAGGAAGCGGGGCGATCAGGACCAACACGATCTGCGCGATGGCATTTCAACAACTGCTTCTTCTTCGTCGGCGTCCAGCGAAGGGGTCCATCTTCTTCTTCACAAAGGCAGTATTAAAGGATTTCACTGTCCGACGAACGACTCGTGCAGTCCAAGACCCATCTACCAAATAAGTACGTCTGAGGTTTCGGCGAAGAAATGAAGCGCCCCTTTCGTTGCTCCAACCCCAAGATTACGGAAGGAAAGAAATTTAAATTTTTAATGCGCGGAGTCAAGGAAACACTGCCGGCCTCATCAGCCAGCCTCCGAAATGCGACGAGCTATTCACGTAAGAAGCCTGCACGATCAAGACGGTCCTCCACGTCTGGACTCGACAGAACAGTCACCCGACTCAAGTCTGTGTAGTTCGTCTGGACACGACGATCACCACCAGTGACAACTTGCGGAAAGTTATCCGCGAAATCAACCGCGCGAAACTACGATGACTGCTGCCATCTTGCCGGCACCCTCAAGCAGAGATTGTCATGAAAGGGGCACGAGAAGAGCAACAGGCGCTTGGCACGCCGACTCTGACGAACAGACAATCCCAGACGAAATGAACGGAGGCGCAACAAGGACGCTAACAAGAAAGGGACACCGCTCGCGCATGTGGTTTTTCTTTCTTGCTAGCGTCCTTGTTGCGCCGCCGTTCATTTCATCATGCACCAACTCGCCCCTCAGGCCATTCTACTCAAGTAGACAATCCCGGGCCGTGAGTTTGCCGCTATGGTGCGCGGCCGAAGGTATCCTGCCATTCTGTGCCAGGAGCCATATGCAGGGCCCTAAAGATGTTAGTCACCCGTCCGCCCAGCTATATGGCAAGCTCAGCCAAGAAATTTAGATCTCTCGAGGGCCCACGATCCACTCACTCTGTTTCCATTGCGGCGAAGCCGGCCACATTCTTCGGCACTGTCACTACAGAAGAATGGACCTATGTGGCTTTTCTGTTCATGGCCCAGGACCACACCCAGGCCAAAGATCACAGTAGGGAACCAGTACATGCATGATGAAGATGAAATGCAGCCTGGATCAGACGGATTTCCAATGCGCTCCGTCAATTTTGACCGCTTGGTCTGCACATTTGTCTGCAGATTGTATGCACAGTTATTGTTGCAGCTTTACTGCGCGCGGTAGTTAGCCACCGCCTTGTCGCGGACTCTCCTTTTTGGTAGTCGGCGCCCTTCGCCGAGGTTAGGAGTGGCCCCACCGTGGTTCGCACCTGCAGCAAGCTAGGGCTACTATGGAATGTTTTCGCCCTTGAGACTCTACGCCTCCTACCAAACATGCTGCCGAAATAACAGGCCAGTCTGAAAGACGAAAGACAGGCTTTCGTCTCAACTTGCGCAATGCCGCTATAAAAGGTGGCGGTTATGCTGCGCGAATGCTTCGATGCGTCAATTAGTCACACCGTCTCTATAAGCGAACCTTCGACAAGTGCATTGGGAAACGTGGATTTCAAAGCTTCACAATTCACCGTCCCACCAACACCGTGACCATTTCGGTGCGCTCGTTATACGATGTCGATCGCCTACGCAAACTGAAGACTTTTCCTGCCTCGGCTTTGACCACCTTGACTGTTCAGGCTCATCTAGCATGTGGTTGAGACTTCAACGTTATTGTCAGATGTCGACCAAGACGTCTTGCCCGAGGAAATTGTTTCTTCGTTTGATTTTTCCGCACATAAAGTGGTGGAAGCTCGCTACATGGCCACTAGACGTGCGTGTCTTGTAAATCTTCAGGGTCCCCTATCTGCTACATCTAGCTTATCATTTTACGGGGCATCTTGCAGCATCTCCTCTGCAAACATGGAGTCGTTTACAGGTATCGTTGCTGCCGACGAACACAAATGAGAGCGTCTTGCCTGTATCCAGTAGATACATCTAGCGGCTTCTGATTCCGAGTAACGTCGCTGCCGCTGTTTACGGAAGTTCCATAAAGATATTGCGATAGCGCAGCAAGTTGGCTGACACGCCCACATGTGTATCTGGCGCGGCCATCTCAGAGCGAGAACCGTGTTACGTCACTTACCGGTATATGTGTACGCCTGCTTGGAATAAAGCGGATCCATTTCCCTGGCATGTCTGGCTCCTGATGTTATAACAATTGGCGACGAGGCGGTCTACGCGCCTAGGTAGGCAACGGCCGTCTGAGCAGCAGGCGATACTACTACCGCCTACAGACGCTCACGGATACAAGCATCGCCGTCAGCTACGTCCGTGATCCTGGGGGGACAGCATCGCTCAAGCGGCCACCGGTCCCACAGCCAACAGCAGTCCGAGCGGGACCGCTTTTCGGAGGAAACGGATGAATAGCGAACTTCTGTACTTCTGTCAAGATGTCGTCAGTGGGGAAGATATCAGACTTCGACCCTAAACCGCAAAACTTCGAGTCGTACTTGGATCCCAGCCAGCAACGGTGGAGCCTGCTCCGCAGGAGCAGACGGAGGCTCCCTTGGCCAACGCGCCCACACTGTCTGCACCAGGGGAGGAGCTAGTGCTACATAGAAGTGCTCGTGTGCGAAGGCCACCAGACTGGTATCGACACCAGAACTTGTGAGTGATGGCTTGTAACTAAATCAAGCGGGAAAGAGTGTGATAACGCAGCAAGTTGGCTGACACGCCCACATGTGTATCTGGCGCGACCATCTCAGAGCGAGAACCGTGTGACGTCACTTATCGGTATATTTGTACGCCTGCTTGGAATAAAGCCGACCCATTTCCCTGGCATCTCTTGGTCCTGATGTTATAAGAGATATTGCTTCCAATGAGAGCCCACTGAAGTGCCGTGCCATACAGAAGCAGCGTAAACGATCCAAAGGTATTGGCAAGAAGCCAATTGCCAGAGTCGTCTTGCATACACCGAGTCCTTTAATACCACCGCATAACCTGATGTTGACGAAGGTCTTACTGCCATCCAAACGGACGGTCAAACATTCAAATGGGGCGAAGCACATTATGGTAAACCACCCCGAAAATCGGCCTTTGAACAACAACCTTCAGATGACATTGCCGAACTGAATACGCGGCTTGCAGTTATACAGGATGAGGTGCAACGTCCATTCCGAAAAGGAATCATACTTGCCTAGTGGCCCAGTCACCATACTACTCACCCATATTCTGTAACGCAGTGAAATGTGCAGTGATCGCTTTACTCCTTCTACAACTCAACAGCCTGCTTAGTTGACTTCTGTAGGGCTGCTCCACTTGATGGCGCGAAAACTGCAGCAACTCACAAATGGGTTGATAGGTAACCTTCCTTCGATTTTCTAAATATAGATTCAACAATGCCAAGCCGCCGATATGTCTCACATTGTAACTGCCGATGTTTCTTGACCAAAGGGGGCGAGATGCGTCATCGACTGCGCTTAAGTAAACTTCCTGCGTAGGCTTTACTTGTACAAGAGAAATGCTCTGCGCCATTTTTTATGGTTTACTGCCTACTCCTGTCCAACAGTCCTCCATAGCGCCTCCAGAAGAAGCAGAAATGCCGCCGTATACGCAGCCAATTTTTACTCCCAGACTGAAGTTTCACTGACCTCTTGATGCAACAATTGGCAAGAAGTTGTTGCTCTGCTGTTGTTTCGCCTCCCTATTACTGGCGTGATTCGTTTGTCCTGCTACATATTTCGCTGCAGTAGCAGTGCTCTTCGACTAATGTTAGAATAAATAGCTGATCTTCGCTGCGCATACCTGCGACGTATTTTGATTGGCTGTGATTTTAATGCCCCTTATCAGTCTTAGGGTTATCCCTCCTCTTGTGTGCAGAGAAATGCAGTCCTGGACACTACTAATAAGACATGGTTTGTTTCTCAATTCCCAAGGCACCGAAACCCGCTGGTGGGATCATTCGCAGCCTAATTATTCTTCTCCAGATAAAAAATGGCGGCGCGGTGCACACCCTGTCTCCTGGGACCGAGAAATAGACTGTTTGGGAAGCGAGCACCGTCCACTGCTTATCGGTTGGATCCGAATTCCCAGCGTCGCCTAAGCGCTGTCACCATGTCAAAGAATGGAACTTGTTCAGGACAGCACTCAACGACTGCCTGCTATCGGTTCAATCGGATAGGCTGTTGGGACTGGGAGTCCGAGCCAGGAAACGGTCGGGGCGACGGTGAGTCAAACGACTTTTATGTACAGTATGTACAAGGGCCAAGAGCACCACGGGCTAGCACAAAGAAGAAGGGCGGCCCCGGCGGCGAGCGTAGCTCCGGTGTGATGGCTCTTCTGCTGCCCGTCTGCTGCTCGGGTTCAGCGCGGCTCCGCTTTTAAAGCCACCAGTGACGGTTGCGGCCGCCAGCAGTTCAAATCCTCCAATCAGGTCACGGCACTGGCCACCGTTCAAATTAGACCAATGGTCGAGAGCCGGCGTGCGCCGGAGGAGATCGCACCGACGGAGAGGAGGGGAGGAGGAAGGGTCCGTGTCGGCGCCGCGGTGGTACGATTGGTCACGATGCACGTCGCGACATGTCCGAGAGAGTCTGGGCCTGCTTTGAGCGTCGGCGAGCGCGCAGCGCTTGTTTCCAGGGAGGCCAGCCAGCGAAATGGGAGCTCCGGCACTACAGCACCACCGCCGCCAGTCAATGCGCCACGAAGACGAGCTACTTCTGCGTGGCTCGGATGCGGGTCGCGCTCGTACGCCAGGCTCCTCCAAGTTCTCGTCCGGTGTTCAGCCGCAGGTAGCTCCAGGCTCCTTTCCGAGAACGGGTCCCGCTCGTAAGGACAGGATCACTGCTCCGCAGCTTTGTCGCCCAGGTGACTGGATCAGCTTCGCTCGGTCCTTCGGAAGAGCTTGCTTCTCAGCATCGGTCGTTGATCGTTCTGCATGTTGCCAAGAACCGACCGACAACAGGCAACACCCAACACGAGCAAGTGCCCTCTGTCACCCGTCAAAACGCCAGACTTCAAAGTCAAAAAAACTCTTCTGGCTATATTTTGTGTCCCCTTTTTGTTCCCTCTTCTACAAGAGACACATGTGGGATACAAGAACTCCAAAGTAATTAACTCAGACAAAGTGTCAAACACATGAAACACTCGGAATGAAATTAACGCAAAATAAATTCGCTCTCTTGAGATCACTCGGCCAGGAAAACAGTCAGCTGTGGCCACAAATGAGGACATAATTTTTTCCCCGATCTACGAGCGAATTTAACAGCTGTTCGCGAAGAGACAAAATGTAGGTCACGAGGAGGCGAAGGCAGCCTTGCTTAGAACACACGGCTTAGTGCGTCTACGTCAACGTTTAACTCGGTTAAACGACACCCGCTACCGCGGAAGCTAATGACTCTGCCTCTTTCGCTGTAGCTGCGCTTTTCTCTCTCTCTCTACTACCGTGGTAGCTAATATCTCTGCCTCTTTCGCAGTATACGCGCTTTTCTCTCTCTCTGTACTTCCTCTCTTTGCAGTTTCTAGGGGAGGTAGAGTACGAGAGCGATTCGCTTGCACTCACTTGCGATTTGTCCCTTTCTTTGCGCTTCGCGCGCCAGTCGCGACATCCCATAGCAAGTGCGCAACGCTTTCGGTGGGACCGTCCTTTCTTTTTCTTTGTCTCAGGCGGTAAATGAGACCTACGAGGCTTTAATTTCTCGTGCACCCTTTTGCATTTTCGCTCGATGCGAAGTGCGCATCTACCCGGTCTTTTGATTTTGCGCCTACTAAATGGTGTTATTTCCACTCGCGGCTTTCCATCGCGATACCTAAGCTTGGTCGAGTGCTTAGGCAGTTCCTTCTTGCCTCTGTCACTACGGCTACGTACGATCTCGCACTTTTTGAGCCGTACATGCGTTTTCCTTGCGCGCGCGTGCCGCTTTCTGTGGGAGCACGGTTTCTCCCGTGACTGCAGTGGAAAGCGAGAGCCTACATGAGAGCACGCGCCTTTGCGCGTCTTGCTCTCTCCGTGCTGGCGGCAAGATTCACGCTTGTCCTGCTCCTTAATTTGTCGCCTGCTGCGCAGCGCCCTTTTGAATATCGGTTTCCTCCCTTGAAACTCTGTCCCGCGCGAATGCTTACACGGTTTCTTTTTGCAGTCTATTCTACTGCCCAGATCCATCTGCCTCGGCACACTTATGTGTTTCGCTTGGCGCGATAGCGACGCCTGGAACACTTCTTTAGCTCTGATTCTGACGCTAGTTTCAGGGCTAACAACGTGACTTAATTTACTAGAGTCATTTTGCCGGCGACGTTGGCGCTTTCGATGGTGGCAACCCGTCTCCGCGCGCTTGCCCTTTCTCTCTTTTCGACGGCGACCGTCTGTCTTATGCCTTCCTTTCATCTTTCGGCGGCACAACTCTTTCTTTTGCCTGCCTTTCACCGTCTTTCGGTGACAGCTCTCTCTCTCGAGCTTGCCTTTACTGTCCTTTCGGCGGCAGCACTGTTTGTCGGTCACCTTGTGGTGATAGCTCACTTTTCGGAACTGGCTGTTACTTTCCTTCCGGTTGCAGCTTTCTTTCTCGTGCTTTCCTATCATTTTCTCCTGAGGAAGCACATGCTGCTTTCGTCGCCTAGGTTCCTGTTCTCTGACAATGTCACTATGATTCTCAGCCGATTCACGTGCGCTACCTAGATCAGACCTGTCTCTAGCGCCTTTATTACGTTCCTCCAAACTGTGCTCTTCCTTGTCAGCCTCTACGAGTGCACATTTGTCCTCATCAATCTCGGATGGAACGGCATCTACAGCCCCCATGTCGTCTGGAAGGTTCTGTTCTCCCCTGTCGTCCAGCACCTTAGCTTCTACAGGCGCGGACCAACCAGTCTTTTCTACTGACTTTACTGCTGACACGCTGCTCTCGTCGTACTCCTGGCGCGTTTCAGCCTGATAGCGGATGAGGGTCGGCTCTGCACTCAATCGCGGTGTTCCCGCTACTGCAGCTGCTTTCTGGAAAGTCGCAAAGCTCAGAGCAGTGCGAAAGCACGGGACTCGTTTCGCATCGCTCGCTGCAAACACTAGCGCACAACTCAGCGTCCGCAAACTCTACATGCACCCGCTTCCGTTGATCGTAAGTTTCGGGTTTCTGCATCGCTGCCGAACGCGCTGCACAACACGGTGTGCCGTCCTCATCTACTTCGCTTGCGTCGGCGCAAGCATTTTCACTGATGTCCAGACGGACGTCCTATCTGCCCTGTTCGGCAACTTCTCCTGCTTTCGACAGGCTAGGTGATTCGCTTTCCGGTAACTCCGCCACAATCTCAATGGGCGAGACCTCTGTAAATGCATCGTCCGGTGTTGTGACTACCTTATCCGATGGTGTAGAGGTTTTCTCAGTTGGCGAATGCAGGGCAATTCCCAATGTTACAGCAGCAGTTACATCTGCCCCGTACGGACTACCTTCCTCTGTGCCGCACTGGCAGCTCTGCTCTACAGCTACGCACTCTATCTCTGCGTCACGATCTTCCGACCCTTCAGCATTTTCGAGCCACTCTAAAATGTCGGCTTTAAACTGGTACGGAAAATCGTTAAACGATGGGGTGCTATTCTCTCGCAGGTACCTTTGGCGAAGGTCCAGCGGTGACACGTTATAGCTCGCCAGTAAGAAGCTTTTCAGCTCATCGTGGTCCGCCAAGCCATCGTCCAACAGGCGCTTGACAACGTCATACGCTTCGCTGGAAAGCAGGGCTACCAACTTCTGTGCCCAACCATTCCGCTCAACGCGCTTTTTCTCGCAGACGCGCTCGAACTCCGCAAGATATTTCGCCTTTTCTTCGGCGATCACGAAGGGCTGCGGCCTGTCTCTCAGCTGCTGACCGTTGGTCTCATGCAGAGCGGACACTGTTCTATCTCTCTCATAAAAGATCTCGTGTGCTTCAAGTTCCAGGTCCATCAGTTTCTTAGCGCGAGCACGCCGTTTTATCTGAAGTTGCCTCTGTCTTTCTTCCTATTCGCGCTCAAGCTGCTTCTGCTTTTCTGCTTTTTCGCGCTCAAGCTGCTTCTGTTTTTCAGCCTCTTCGTGCTCACGGCGTTCTGTGATCTCTTCCCAGGCCTCATTGGCTTCCTCAGCCAGTACATTCTCCTTTCGCATGATCTCAAGAATCGCATGCTTTCGTTTTGCGGGGCCCAAATGAATGCCCAACTCTTCGCAAATTTCGATGAGTTCCTTCAGTTTGAAGTTCTCCATCGCGCACAATAGCCTCTTGTAGTTTGCCCTTTTCTTAGAATTCCCTTGCCGTTCACTACTATAGCGCTACTAGCATGACACGCGCAAGTAATGCTTTCCAAAACGCCTCGTTTACTCCCTCTGCACCAGCTTTCGTTTCAAAGCGCTCCGACTTGGCTCGAAACAGTAAAGCTCTTTCCAGTGCAACACACAGCCCTACTCTAAACTACAATCACGTGTGCTAGAGCAGTCTGGCGAATTGAGGGGAAAACATCAGGCACTCACCGCGCCGAGGTAGCTGACGCCGGTCGATCCCGCAGCTGCCATCCACTGTTGGGACAGGAGTCCGAGCCAGGAAACGGTCGGGGCGACGGTGAGTCAAACGACTTTTATGTACAGTATGTACAAGGGCCAAGAGCGCCACGGGCTAGCACAAAGAAGAAGGGCGGCCCCGGCGGCGAGCGTAGCTCCGGCGTGATGGCTCTTCTGCTGCCCGTCTGCTGCTCGGGTTCAGCGCAGCTCCGCTTTTAAAGCCACCAGTGACGGTTGCGGCCGCCAGCAGTTCAAATCCTCCAATCAGGTGACGGCACTTGCCACCGTTCAAATTAGACCAATGGTCGAGAGCCGGCGTGCGTCGGAGGAGTTCGCACCGACGGAGAGGAGGGGAGGAGGAAGGGTCCGTGTCGGCGCCGCGGTGGCGGGATGAGTCACGCTGCACGTCGCGACATGTCCGAGAGAGTCTGGGCCTGTTTTGAGCGTCGGCGAGCGCGCAGCGCTTGTTTCCAGGGAGGCCAGACAGCGAAATGGGAGCTCCGGCACTACAAGGCAGAAAGCTTTGTGTCCAGTGCTTAAAATTCCACTCAATCAAGTTGGATGGAGGAAAGCCGACCTCTTCCGGTTCTGCACCTTCTTCGGTTATGGACAGCCCATGGTCGGGCGGAATGGTGTCCATTCAAGACCCATCTTCATCGCAACGTCCAAACACATTACACCGGATAACAGCTGCGGGAGGCCGAATTGAAAAGCGCTTTTCTCGACGCAAGAATCACGCGGTGAGCGGCGAACAACGCAGCGCACATCCAAGGCGCGTTCACCATGCAGCTTGCAGCTTGCTGCCCGTTCGTTCGGGCCGGAAGCTATGCTGGCGTTCGTGGCAGCGGGTTTGTCGAGAAAGATGTGCCGATGTACTACCACTGCAACCTGAGTTTAGGTGAGCAGTGGGAAAAAAAGAGGAAAAACGAGTAGGGGGCGCTTGCGCGTCAACTATTAATTCTACTATTAATTATTATTAGTGAATGTTTTCAAGTGTTTTTGGCTTGAGCCTGTAGATATCTTAGCATTTGGTGGAAGCAATAATCGAGTGTACAGTACTAAAGGGCGGGCACGTACTGTGCTATCGTGGATTAGCAGATAGACGAGAACTAGGCGTGGGATTCTTCATCAATCAGGATATAGCTGGCAACATAGAGGAGTTTTATAGCATTAACGATAGGTTGGCAGCTATCGTAGTTAGGCTTAATAAGAGGTATAAGCTGAAGGTGGCTCAGTCCTACGCGCCCAAATCGAGCCATGATGACCAGATCATACTGGTGAACAGCGCAAAAAAGGCGGGACAACAACGTGACAAGCGCTGACTATCAACTCAGTTGATAGTCAGTTGATAGTCAGCGCTTGTCTTGTTGTTGTCCCGCCTTTTTTGCGCTGTTCACCAGTATGAATGCATACCAACTCGCCCAGATCTCAGCCTTACTAAATGACCAGATCGTTGAAACCTTCTACGAAGATGTGGAATTGGCGATGACCAAAGTAAAATCACAGTACACTATACTGATGGGCGACTTCAATGCGAAGGTAGGCAAGAAGCAAGCTGGAGACCAGGCGGTAGGTGACTATGGCATAAGTTCCAGGAATAGCAGGACAGAGTTATTAGTAGAGTTCGCAGATAGAAATAATTTACGGATCATGAATGCCTTCTTCCACAAATGAGCCAATAGGAAGTGGACGTGGAAGAGCCCCAATGGTGAGACTAAAAATGAAATAGACTTCATACTGTGCGCTCAGCCTGGCATTGTAGAGGATGTGGAGGTCCTCGCAAAGGTCTATTGTAGCGTCCATAAAATGGCAAGGTCTCGCATTAGCTTAGATTTGAAAAGGGATCGCAGGAAATATAGTGAAGCGGAAGTCTATTAAGGAGTTAGCATTAAGAGGGAAAGTAGAAGAATTCACGATTTTGCTGCAGAACAGATTTTCCGCTTTAACTGAAGATGACGACCGTAATGTTGAAACAATGACCAATCGTCTCACATATATCATAACGGAGTGCGCCGTAGAAGTAGGCGGTAGGATGCTTCGACAGGATACCGGGAAGCCATCTCAGGAGACAAAGGATGTGATTAAGAAACGGCAAAGCATGAGGACGTCTAATTTCATAGATAGAATTGAGCTAGTAGAGCTGTCGAAGTTAATAAATAAGCGCAAGGTAGCCCACATCAGGAAGTTTAACATGGAGAAAATCCAGCATGCTCTAAAGAGCGGAGGTAGCCTCAAAGCAGCGAAGAGAAAACTAGGCATAGGTAAAAACCAGATGCATGCGATAAGAGACAAATAGGGCAATGTCATTACCAATATGGATAAGATAGTTAAAGTAGCCGAAGAATTTTACACAAATCTATACAGTAGCCATTGCAATAAGAATGTTACTGAGACAGGCAGTGGAACACAGCAATGGGACATCCCGCCAGTAACGAAGGAGGAAGTAAAGAAAGCCTTGGGAGCAATGCAGAGGGGGAAAGCAGCTGGTGAGGATCAGATAACAGCAGATTTGTTGAAGGATGGAGGAGATATTGTGCTCGAAAAACTAGCCACCCTGTATACGCAATGCCTTGTGACCTCGAGCGTGCCTAAAGCTTGGAAAAATGCTAACATTATCTTAATTCTTAAGAAAGGAGACGCCAAGGACTTGAAGAATTACAGGCCGATCAGCATACTGTCTGTTGCCTACAAGGTATTTGCAAAGGTAACCGCTAATACGGCCACGACAACCTTAGACTTCAATCAACCAAATGATCAGGCAGGCTTTCGTAACGGATACTCGACAATGGACCATAATCACGCAATCAATCAGGTGATAGAGAAATGCGCACAATATAACAAGTCCCTATATATAGGATTCATTGATTACGAGAAAGTATTCGACTCAGTAGAAACCTCAGCAGTCATGCAGGCATTTCGGAATCAGGGTGTAGAAGACTGTTATCTGAGCATATAGGAAGATATTTATAACGATTACACAGCTTCCATAGTTCTCTATAAAGTCAGCAATAAAATTTCAATAAGGCAAGGTACGATCTCGCCTCTGCTATTCACTGCCTGCTTACAGGAGGTATTACGGGGCCTGAAATGGGAACAGTTGGGGATAAGAGTTAATGAAGAATACCTAAATAATTTGTGATTCGCTGCTGACATTGCCTTGCTAAGTCCCTCAGGACATGAACTGCAAAGCATGATCAATGAATTAGACAGGCAGAGCAAAACGGTGAGGCTAAAAATTAACATGCAGAAAACCAAAGTAATGTTCAACAGCCTAGCAAGGGAACAGCAGTTCGGGTTTGGTAGCCAGGTGCTGGAAGTAGTAAGAAAATATGTCTAATTGGGGCAGGCAGTGACAGCTGATCCAGATCATGAGAGGGAAATAACTAGAAGAATAACAATGGGGTGGAGCGCATATGGCAGGTTATCTCAGATCATGAATGGCAGCTTACCAATATCCCTCAAGAGAAAAGTATACAACAGGTGTATCTTACCGGTACTCACCTATGGGGAGAAACGTGGAGGCTAACAAAGAGCGTTCAGCTTAAGTTAAAGACAACACAGCGAGCTATGGAAAGAAAAATGATAGGTGTAACGTTAAGAGATCGGAAGCGGGCGGAGTGGGTGAGAGAACAAACGCGCGTTAATGATATCCTAGTGGAAATCAAGAGGAAGAAGTGGGCTGGGGCAGGGCATGTAATTCGAAGGCAAGATAACCGATGGTCCTTAAGGGTAACGGAGTGGATTCCAAGAGGAGGCAAACGTAGCAGGGGGCGGCAGAAAATTAGGTGGGTGGATGAGATTAAGAAATTTGAAGGAAGATGTTGGCCGCGGCTGACGAAGGACAGGGTTAATTGGAGACTCATGGGAGAGGCCCGCAGTGGGCGTAATCAGGCTGATGATGATAATGATGATGATGAATAATCGAGTGTTGCTAAGACGGCTAAGCTACTGAAGTTTAGATATGTGGAGTGTGATGTGTCGGTGAATTTAAAAGAAACGCATTTCGATTCAGTGGAGGAGACCGAAGGCGCAGACTTCATGTGCAAATTCTGCGTGCTAAGTGCACGCCTGGAGAGGGCTGTACAGGCGAACAGCAAACTAGTGCTAAGGATGGATGCTCTAGAAACAGAGTTACAGGTTGAGAGGGCAGAGAAGCTCAAGCTTCAAGAACAGCTTTGTCTGTTAGAGTCAAAAACGGCTGACACCGCCATTGGAAGCCACAATGGCGGACAGTCCAGTGCCAGCCACGTGGATGGGGCTTGCACTGGCATGGACAGTAATAAACAAGTGAGACCAGCATGTTCAGACAGGAACAGCTACGCACAGGTGGTAGCTGGGAAGTCGAGAGGCGATACTGAGAAAGGGACGGAGCTAATTCCAGGAAATGAGGTCACAGTCGCTGATAACAGGCAGCAAGATCCGGAAGATAGGAGGGAGGGGCAGAGTACGCTAGTGCTTATCGCTGGTGACTGAAACATGAGGCGCTGCAAAAGAGCTATCCTGGACCGTGTAAAGGGTGATAGGCGGGTAGCAGTCGGGGTGTTTCTAGGAAGGACAATGGACGATGTTCTGAGAGCAACAAAGAGTGAACTTTCCGAGAATGTTGCAAGGCGTAACTTGGTAGTCGTAGCGGCGGGGCTAAATGATGTCCTGAATGGTGACGCCGCACAAGTAGGGAAATGATTACCTGAGGGAGTAGACGTTATAAAGGCCATAGCACAGCAAGCGCAGATCGTGGTGTGTACAGTGCCGGAGGTAAAAGGAAGGAATGTACAGGTTGCTAACGACGTTGTGAATCTTAATCGAGAGATAAGGCAGTTAAGCCTTGAGAAAGGCTTTGAGGTGGTAGACATAAACAAGGAAGTGCACAGAGCAGGTTTGGGCAGAGACTTTGAACGAGAGGGCATCCATTTCAGTGGAAGGGTAGGAGAAGAGATAGGCTGGCGCCTGGGAGGCCGAACGGTAGTTTTTTTAAGGGGTCCACGGTGGCTCAGGGCGTAGGTGTAGGTAGAAGCGCTGTAGTAAATGCAACAATGGCGGCTGAGCCCGACAAAATGGCCACTAGGAGGCCCAGAAAGAAAACTACGAAAAAGAAATTTAACGCCAGGATCATTTACATAAACATGCAAGGGGGTAGAAGGAGACCGAAATGGCTAGAAATAGAACAGCAGTTAAAGGATGAAGCAGTAGGTGTGTACGCTCTATGCGAGACACATCTGAGGGATCTAGAGGATCCACCTTTGATCGATGGCTATGTCTGGGAAGTGTGCAACAGAACAACAGAGAACAAGAGAGGAGGAATAGGTATGCTGATACATGAGGGAACAAATTGGCAAAGAATAAAAACAACTTGCAAAGAACATCTCTGGGTATCAGGTACAATTGCTGGCAAAATGACATGGCTAGGGGTAGTTTATTTAGGGACCGAGGACAAATGCAGGCAAGAAAACAAGGCTTTAGTTAAGTGCCTCAATGGTGATATAAAGCAGATTGGAGACGGTGTCGATATTATTTTGCTTGGAGACATGAACGGCTACATCGAGGATCTGGATGGATACACAGATTGTAACGGGAAGTTAATACTAGACTTGTGTGAGCGGCACACCCTAGTTATTGTCAATAGAGAAACTAAATGTGAGGGACAAATCACGTGGGCATTCCGTAACAGGCAGACAACCATTGACTACTGTCTAATGTCGCAGGGCAGCTATAGCAAGCTCGCAATAATAGAAATAGACGAAGAGAGAAAGTACTGCCTAGGAAGTGATCATAAACGTATTAGTCTACAGTTGGGAGCCCTAGTCAAAAGAGAAATGCAGCGAAGTCAAAAAGACAACGCAAACATAAACGATGAACAATTAGCGCAAATATCAGCCGATATAGAAGAAGTAATCGAGAAAGGCCCCATGGAAAAGTGGGATTATAATCATAACTGCTCATCGCTACAAAAATGAAACAAGTGAAAGAAGTAAACCACTGGAGAGGAAAGAGGAAGCCACGAAGCTTGTGGAATATGGAAATTAAGGAGGCCATCGAACAACGACGGGTGGCTTCAAGGGAACACAGAGAAGCACAGAAGGCACAGTTATCTGAAGAGGAAATAGGCGAAAAATGGGAATCTTATCGACAAAAGAAACAGCAAGTTCAGGTCCTAGTCCAGGCTAAAATGAAGCAGTCCTCTGATAAATGGCTGGCTGAAGTTCGCGAGGAAAATAAAGGGGGGTCAAGAAAATTCTGGAAACATATAAGCTGGTTGGGAAAAACAAATCGAAGAACGCAGGAACAGATTATAGATGCTGAGAAAAATGTTTAGAGGGAGACGATGCTGTGAACTACATTACGTCATTTATGGCTGCGTCTTTTAGCAACGACACTGGGGTAACCTCCCCAAGTGAGGCGGCAACAAGGGACAGCACAATAGAGAACAGCTTAGAACTGAATAATTTTAACTGGGAAAAGGCGGAAGCAAATATTCCTAAAACCACATCCGCAGGGATAGACGAAATTTCAAATAAGCTGATTAATGAACTTGGCCCAAGAAGCAAGGAAGCGCTGATAAAAGCATAATCTGTCGTACAGATTAGGCGGAAATGTAGTTGAGCAGCGACTCCCGGATTTAATGTATGCGGACGATATTGTACTGTTAGCTGATAGCCAGGAAGATTTACAAACTTTGGTTAATTGCTGTGGAGACTAAGGAGACGCTGTAGGATTCAGTTTTAGTGCAACTAAATCCGGTGTGATGATTTTTAACGATACAACTGATCATCTTAATGCAGCGCGATACACAGGACGAGAGAAAGAAACAAGAGACGACACGAGCGCAATCTAACAACTGAGTTTTATTCCTAGAAGGGTTAGTTATATACGCACCAAACACAACGATAAAACACAGACACATCGCGATAGCCCCCACAAACCCGTACGCGCTGTAGCGGACTGCAGGGTGATTGCAGGTGCTTGTCATGTGCTAAGATGCTGAATGGCTTTGTTGGGACGAGGCGGTTTTTGCAGTCCGCTACATGCGCGTACGGGTTTTTGGGGGCTATCGCGATGTGTCTTTGTTTTATCGTTGTGTTTGGTGCGTATATAAGTAACCCTTCTTGGAATAAAACTCAGCGTTTAGATTGCGCTCGTGACGTCTCTTGTTTCTTTCTCTCGTCCTGTGTATCGCGCTGCTTTAAGATGAATCCGTTCCATTTTGCCCAGTTTTCTGTTCTCGTTGACAACTGATCAGGTGCTTACAATACAAGGCCACGAAATACCCAAAGTGGCCGAATACAAATACCTCGTGATATGGCTAAACGAAGGGCAGATATACACGGAAAAGCATGAACAGGCTCTTAGGGCAAAAGGACGAAGAGACGCCGGGATAATAAAACATAGGGCATTATGGGGGTACAACAAATATAAGTACTAAGAGGTATTTGGAAAGGAATAATTGTGCCAGGACTTACTTTCGGCAATGCGGTTCTGTGCTTAAGGGCAGAAGTTCATTCGAGATTAGACGTAAATCAGAGAGCAGTTGGAAGATTAGCACTAGGTGCCGACGGCAAAACCACGAACGAGGCAGTACAAGGGGATATGGGCTGGGCATCGTTCGAAGCACGGGAAGCTCAGAGTAAAATACTATATGAAGAACGCCTGGGGAAACTGGACGATAACAGGTGGGCAGCTAAGGTATTTAAATATTGATACAGAAAGAGCGTTGACTCACAGTAAGTATGCCGGTCATGAGGACGGAGAAAAAAAAAAGCGTTAAAGGAAAGGTTAAAAACGCGGAAGTTAAAAATTCGATGAATTCAATGGAAAAGAAACATAGTGTAGAACTATATCGATAATGGAAAAGGCAGATCAGGAAAGAGTTTTTCTATTATAACTCAAGAGGCAGTGCCCTACTTTTTGAATTTTGAAGCTAGGTCAGGGTGTCTTAGAACGCGCAGCTACAAAAAGAAATTTAACGAAGAAGATGACACATGTGCAGTGTGTGGTAGATCTGTGGAAACAATTGTACACCTCATACTCAAATATGATGGTATCCATCCGGATGTCGATGCCGGCACAGTCACTCTTCCTGAGGCTCTAGGGTTTAAAGATAACAATGACCGCCGCGGTGGCTCAGCGGTTATGGTGCTCGGCTGCTGACCCGAAAGACGCGGGTTCGATCCCAGCCGCGGCGGCTAGAATTTCTTTGGAGGAGAAATTCTAGAGGCCCGTGCACTGTGCGATGTCAGTGCACGTTAAAGAACCCCAGGTGGTCGAAATTTCCGGAGCCCTCCACTACGGCGTCTCTCATAGCCTTAGTCGCATAGGACGTTAAACCCCATAAACCAAACCAAGCCAAAGATAGCAATGGTCATGTAAATAAATCTTCAGTGGAAGTTAGCAGAAAGCGATTGGAGGATTGATGGCTGAAAAGCAGAGATGTGGCATAAGGTTAGAATTATAGGAAACCTAATTAAAGATGATGGCGAATCTTAATGAGAATTGCCAACGTAGTAAACAAAAAAAAATAATAAAGAAAGAAAAGCTGAGCATGGTGGCAATTGCCACCACACCGTTTCAAAGGGGGCGCTCCTATCCATCTATCCATCCATCCATTAAGGCGCAGCTTAAGCGTCCTCCTATTTTTTTTTTCCGACGTGCTCATCGAGGACAGAGGAAGAGCATTCACGATGGAACTGACGCAAGCAATCCTGCACAACAAGCAAACAAGTCACTGGATCAATAGGCTTACAGAACACTTGAAATTTCCCAGACATATTCGACATGTATCTCGATGCCAATAAAAACACCTGGGACGTCAACCTCCCTTACTTGGTCTTTGATTGAGCCACGCAGTGCAAGAGACGACCCAGATGACGCTTTTTAGGCCCTTCTATGGAAAGTAGGTTAGGACCACACCCAACGACATGATGCCCAACGTTACAAAGGAAAATCTCGGCGCCTAGGGATACATACTGCACGCGGAAGAAGCACGAAGCCTGGCGTGCCTGCGCATTACAGAACAACGGCGCACCGAAGCCCGGCGCTAAAACCCTATTCCGATGCCGCGCGGAATACAAACCGGGTGATTGTTTACGGGTGTGGCTCCCATTGGTCGCCACGGACTGAGTGGAAAGCTTTTGCACCGCTACTTCGGCTCGTACAAGGGGTTCGTCGACTTGGAGAGCTTGAAAACGAAGCAGCCCCTAATGGAGCGACAGCGTCTCAGCCTTGCCGCGCACGCCAAGAACTTCTACATGTTGCGCGTTTAAATGGTTTTTATGGGCGCTAATGAAGGCTGTGCTTACTTTAACAGTGATTTTTTTTTGCTCTCTCAGTGCTTCTTTTTACGATCATTTCCTTTGTTGTAAAGCATCGGCTCTGAGCTTCTTTAGAACTTGGAAACGAAGCAAAGCTTTTTAATGTTTGTTTTTCTTTCCTCAGTGCTGCCAGCACTCGGCTTTTTCGCTTTGTGATTCATGACACGACCACTTTTATTTTGATTGATTGCACTCAGAGGGAGCTAATTCTACGTGGTTCCAGGCTGTTGTGGCTCCAGGAAGACGGCATGGACAGTAACGTGCACGCCGTACCTCGAAAGTTCGTTTTAAGCTTTAAACGTAGCATCGCCGAGAGAGGCAGTCATTGTTTTCGACGACCGCCGGACGCACTTGTTGCGAATCAGCCCAAAAAACATAAACATCACTGCAGGCACTGCATTGAAGAAAAGCGAAAGCATTAGCGTTTGTCGCAACATTGCTGGCTCCTAGTCGACGGCTTCTTACACCTACTTTCCAACCGGCACACTTCGATCTCCGACGCTACCACCTGACAATGTATACTTTTTTTGTTGCTGTACTCGGAGTGGTTGTAGGCGGGACGTCATGAGAGGGAATGATGACGTCAGACTGTTATGAAGTCGTACAACCTCACTAATTAGCCACATCAGTTAACCAAATTAATCACAATCAATTAGTATAACTAAGTAGTTTAATTAAGTGACACAATTATGCATGGTCATTAATTAGCCCAGTAAAATGCCATATTAATAACCGATGAATAATGACTCTGACTCGATATTGTTTAATCCCTGACATTGTATACTTCACCACACCAATCTTCAGATCATGACTCATGTCGCCAGCTGCTGATGACGCCACATCAGGCAGCACATTTTGCGGACAGATTTTGCAGACACGTTGTGCGGACCCGTTTTGCGGGCACAGCACAGCCTAGTAATTATTTCGCATTAATAAAGAGTTTCTTTCAGAAGCCCTTTTCGCTGTCTTCCTGTCTGCCGGACTGCCGTCTGCGCTTCTCGGCTATATTGTAAAGGTTGTGTTCCTTAGAATAAGCCATCATCATTATCACCACCATGACAACGCCAACTGCAGGAAAAGACCCTCTTCCATATCTCTCCCATTATCCCGGCAGTAGTTTCGCAGTAACTGAAATGACACTGCAGCAAGCTTGAAAATCGCCTGATGTGGAATCCTTGCGGAATTTGATTTTGAAGCTTGCTCCATGAGCATGTTACCTTAAAAAATGTTGCGCCCTCTGTATGCCTGTTTCATGAATAGAACCTATTCAGATACCGGCTATGAAATTTAACGCGTGATGTAAATTCTATGTTGACAATGTCATGCAACAATTAGAAGTAGAATTTCTTTATTTATGAAACCTCACACAGGTAAGTCGACAATGTCACATTTTGTAGCCCCTTAAAAAACATTTTGTCTACAAATATCATAATGGCGCGCTCTTTTTGCTGAAAAAGAGACAACTGCATGATTAAACTTCGTACTCACCAAACGTAAAACTTTGATGTCAGTATTTTCACACATATTGCTAAAAAAATATTTTGATAAATTGAACAGGACATTTGCAAATAAAGCTGGCTAAAATATAAGTTGGGGAAAAATGGAATACTTTTTTTAGTGAAAAAACGGGAGCATGTTCTTTGCTTTGATGTGAGATTAAAACAGATATGAAAGCTACATTCTCTGTGTTTTACAATGGCGCTATACAGTGATAGCTCAATGGTTTCCAGTCTGCTACGAAGAGAAGAGCCGTCCACACCCCGCACCCCCAAGCCGCATGATAAAGATTGAATTTAGAATGAAATAAACATTAAACATATAACAGGCCAGGTTTTCTTTTTAGCCAGATCATGTCAAAGATTTCTCCTCAGCTCTACACTCAGTTCAGTTCAGTTCAGTTCAGTGCATTTATTTCAGTCATGTACAATGGCTGAGGAGAAAGGAAAAAAAGCCGCGCACGCGGCTTGACAAAGCTCCCATCTCCCGTAGCGGCTTGGCACGGCGATGACAGGCAGCAGTAAAACAATAACAAGAGAATGCATGAAATAACAAATATGTACAATATCTTCATAACAGATCACCAGAATAGTCTCGGTACTGTTACACACACGCAAATGATAGTTTAATCACAGCACATGGACACTTTGTTTATTTTACAGTTGGATATGATTCATTCTTTTGTAAGAACATATTTCTGTCAGCGTTATATTAAACGGAAAGAATGGATTGATTAGTGAAAGCGTTACTATTAAGGAAAGATGGCAACACATCCCTGAGAGTTTGAAAACCGTAATTTGTGCGTGGACAAGGTACATACCAATATTCGTAGTGTCTTGTGTTGTGAACAGCGGTATTTTCCCGTAGATTCGCAAGGTCAGCAAAAAATGTGGTGTCACTATGTACCTGAGATTTGTACTGCTCAATTACACGCTACTGATGAATAACCCTTGCATCCATAATGCGGTATTTTGCAAACAGAGCACTCGTATGTGCTAAGTATGTGGCACCCGCAATTGCTCTGACTGCATTTTTTTGTAATGTCAAAACCTTCTGAATATTAGTTTGCGTCGTTGTACCCCAGACCAAGTGGCAATATTTAACATGAGAGTCAAAGAGGGCATGGTAAATAACAAGTTTTGTCCTAGTAGGTATCATGCACTTTAACCTTCTGAGTATGCCGACAACGCGAGCTAGCTTACTCTCCATTTGCTCGATGTGATAGTCCCATAGCATAAATTCATTGAAGTGAACGCCAAGTGTTTTTACAACATTAGTTATTTCTATCATATTACCACCCAATACTAAATCTGTATGTACAGCCCATTTGACATTTTTAGCTCTAAAAAATATCGCCTTTGTTTTCCGTGTGTTTATTAGTAGGGAATTTTTTTCAGACCATGAGTTAAGTTTGCCCAACACGCTGTTAGCTTTTTCTACTATTTCATTCGCGTTGGTGCCAGACAGAAATAAAGTAGTGTCGTCAGCGTAAATTACGCATTCTGTTTCGGAGTCAATCTGTACTAAGTCATTAATATATACATTAAATAATAAGGGACCAAGGATACTTCCTTGAGGTACACCATGCTTTATTTTATTATAAGTAGAGCGATGATTATCTATAGAAACGTACTGATATCGGTCAGTTAAATAGCTGGTGATAAGAGATAATGCCTTGTTCCGGACACCGTATGCAGAAAGTTTAAGAAGAAGAGTTTCGTGATGAATCCTATCGAAGGCTTTGGAGAAGTCTATGCATATTCCAAGGGTTATTTGTTTACATTCAATGTTATTTAGGATTATTTCTTTTTGCTTCAGGAGAGCCATTTCAGTAGAGGACTTAGGTCTAAATCCAAACTGTCTTAGAGTTATCACGTTGTATTTTTCAAGAAAATTGGAAAGTCGTAAATGTATTGTTTTTTCCAAGCCCTTAGAAAAGACAGTCATAGGGGTACTGTCAACGAACGCAAAAATGTTATAATAATAGGTGACATCAACATTAACACAATAGATCCCGACTGTTCCTCATATGTAGATTATATGGAAGTTTTAAATACTCATGGCTTCGAAAATCTTATCAACACTCCCACACGCGTATCCGCTAAGGTTCAAGCTTCCTTATTGATCACGCTTTATCCAACCTAATGACCGCCCCTGATGCAGGTGTCATAGAAGCCGATATAACCGACCACTACCCTATTTTTATACAGTTGGACAACTGTGTTAACTAAGTTAGGCGTACCCAGTTCATTAAAAAAAAACATTGAACTCTGCATCATTCCTTGAACGGGTTGCTATTATTGACTGGTCAGTGATTAAGGCTCTTGATGACACTGATATGGCATTCAATCAGTTCTTTCTTATTATCTCTAATACCATCGATGAATGTTCTACAGTATATAACCACAAAAAGAAATTTTCAACTCCGAATAATCCTTGGATAACTTCTAGCCTTCTAAGCAGCTTAAGAAAGAAAGATAACCTCTATAGAAATTGCAAAAAGCAACCATTTAACATAAGGCTTCTAGCGCGTTATGAGAAATATTCTTATGTATTAGGTTTGCTCCTTAGAACAGCGAAGAAAAAGTACTACGAATAGAAATAACTCGCGCTGGTAATAACGTTCATAAGCAATGGAAAGTTATTAATTCCTTCCTAAACAGAAACAACTCGAAAGCTCCCATATCAACAATTACTTCCTGTAAGGATACATATAACAATCCCTCGGACATTGCTGAAGCCTTTACTGATTCATTTGCTCTAGCCTCAGGAGTTTTAAGTACTGCCGCGAATCAAACATTACAACTGTCTCCCCATATCATTTTCCTTTTTCCTGTTTCTCCTGATGAAATTGGCACAATAATCAGCAATCTGAAGGACGCCTCGATAATATACAAACATGTGGTATTAAGTTACTTGCGCATCTCATTTGCGATGAGTTCGCCCATATTGTTAACTTGGTCTTGAAATCAGGCACTTTCCTACTGCGTTGAAAAAGGCAAAGCTAATTCCAGTCTTCAAAAAGGGTGATAAACAAATCATTTCTAATTATCGCCCAATCGCCATTTTATCATTTTTCAGCAAAATTATTGAAAAAGCCATTGTTATTCGAATAAAAACTACTTAAAAAAGTTTGAAATTCCCTCACCTAACCAGTTCGGTTTCAGAATGGGATTCACCACCGAATTAGCTGTGATCGCTCTCACTGATAAAATTAAATCCTACATCGACGCAGGTAACTTTGCTGGTGCATTATTTATTGACCTTTCCAAAGCTTTTGATTCCCTCAACCATGCTATTTTATTCAACAAGCTTGACGCTATTGGCATAAATGGGCCTGCGTTTTCGCTAATCAGAAGCTAGTTATTCAATACAAAACAAGCCGTGTTCATCTCAGGAACATACTCGAAATTCATGACCACTAACGTTGGAGTTCCGCAAGGTTCCCTTCTTGGCCCTCTTCTATTTTTATTATATATCAATGACCTCCCTAGGTGTCTTCATAATTCCAACTCTTTTCTTTATGCGGACGACACCACAATCTTAACCTCGGATTCACATATAACTAAAGTGGTTGACAAACTTAACATTGATGCACAGAATGTATTCGATTGGTGCAGAAATAATTTGCTGTCCATCAATGCATCCAAATCTAGCTTTATAGTTTTTAGGTCCCCCAAAAAAATTCTTTCCGAAAACCCATCTGTTAGCATAGGCTCAAACTCGATCTTTTCAGCTGATCACGCATCCTTTCTAGGTGTAGTACTTGACAAACATCTTAAATTTCAGACCCACATTACATCCATTTCACGAAAAATGGCGTATGGTATTAGAGTACTAATTAAATTTCGCCCATAATTTCATGTGCCCATTCTCGTTTCCCTCTATTATTCGTTCATCCACTCCCATATTCAGTATTGCATTTTATCTTGGGGAAACACATATCATTCGCATTTTTCATCTCTGTAAACTATTCCAAACCAAACCATTCGCATTTTAACTTATAGTCACTACTCTGTAAATGCGCCTCGACTGCTCCTATCCCACAATATTTTGTCTGTGCGCAAAGTAATCGAAAACAAATTATGCACCATTATGTACAAATCTGTTAGAGAGCTACTTCTTTTTTCGCTAACTACCAGTGAACAAATTCCGCGTCGCAACGACACACGTTTTGCTGATCACAGTAACCTCTTACTCCCTAAACCTAGCACTAATTATGGTAAACAAACAGTTCGTTTCTCCGCTACCACTTTGTGGAACTCATTACCGTTTACCATTAAGCAATCGTGAAATATCTGTGCCTTTAAATCTGATCATCGTCTTTTTACAATCCCCGTAATAGTATTTCTCATGGAAAATGGTACTAGTTTTGTCATTTATATCACTCTATGATTTTTGTTTTTTTTTATTCTTTATTCTTTATTTTCCTTAAAGACCCTTGCGGGGTGTTACATAAGGGGTGGGTTTTTAAGAAGTACAGGTGTTCAATGCAGTCATGAATGTTCCAGGGCAGGTGATGGCAGCGATATCGTGGGGAAGGCCGTTCCAGTCAGCTGCTACTCGGCAAAAAAATGAATTAGAGAAAACAGTAGTACGGGCACGTGGGCGCAAAACTTGAAGAGGATGACTGATGCGATGGGATCTGCGCGGCGGGGGTGCGCAGATGCAGGGTTCTTGTCTGAGTGGCGAATAAAAAAACTTGTGGAATAAGACGAGACTGGCAGAGCGACGGCGAGCAGAAAGATTAGATAGACCTGATTGCAATTTTAGAGATGATATGCTAACGTCGTATGAATACGAGGAATGAATGAATCTTGTGGCCCTGTTCTGCACAGCTTCGAGGGCGTTTGTTAGATATGCTTGGTGAGGGTTCCAGATGGCGGATGCAAATTCCAGTTTAGTTCTGATGAGTGAAATGTATGCTTGTAGTCTTACATGTTGAGGGGCATCCCGCAGGTGACGTTTCAAGAAGCCAAGTGTTTTACTAGCTGATGATATCAGGTTAGCCACATGCAGACGCCAGGATAAATCATTAGAAATGGTGATACCTAAGTATTTGTACGACTGGACGAGGTCGACAGAGGAGTTAGAAATTGTGTACTGGAAAACAAAAGGATTTCGGCGGCGGTGAAAAGACATATACTTACATTTGTTAGGGTTGAGTGTCATCAGCCACTGCAAACACCAATTTTGCACATGGTTTAGGTCAGCCTGTAGGGATTCTTGGTCAGAAGGGTTAGTTACTGAACGATAAATAACGCAGTCATCAGCAAACAGACGGATATGACAAGATACATGCTGGGGTAGGTCGTTAATGTAAATAAGGAATAACAAAGGACCGAGGACGGAGCCCTGCGGGACGCCGGAGGTTACTGGAAGCGGGTGGGAGGGCTGATTATTAATGAAGACAGACTGAGAACGATGCGTGAGGAATTCTTTAATCCACGCGATGATGTTTGGATCTAGGTTCAGCTGAGAGAGTTTGAGAAGCAAGCGTTGATGAGGTACTTTGTCGAAAGCCTTAGCAAAGTCTAGGAATATGGCATCAGTTTGTAGGTTAGTGTCAAGGTTGGCGTGAATGTCATGAAGAAAAATAGCTAGTTGAGTTTCGCAGAAAATCCTTTTCGAAATCTATGCTGGGACGGATGGAAGAAGTGATTGGAATCTAGGAATTGTATGATTTGGCTGTAAATGACATGTTCCATTAATTTGCAGGGTACACTTGTTAATGAAATAGGGCGATAATTAAGAGGTGAATCAGTAGTACCTGTTTTGTGGACGGGAACGACCTTCCCCACTTTCCAGTCGTCAGGTATGGTTCGTTCTGACAATGATTGCGTAAACAGTGCACAAAGAATACTGGAGCAAGCTAGTTTAGCGTTCTTTAAAATTTTTGAGTTTATATCATCTATGCCGGTAGCGGATGAGTTCTTTATTTTATCAATTATGCATGAAATTCCGCTACTGTTGAAAGTTATGGGTTCCATGGCTGTGGTGATAACAAGTGGTAATGTAGAACAGGGTAATTCGGATTCGTCAGTAAAAACGGACGAAAAAGCAGTGCTAAATGCGTTTGCACATTCGGTATCAGTCATTGTAACACCGGCATTGTTAGTGAGGGTGATAGTGCGTGTTTCTTTTGGGTTTATCACTTTCCAGAATGTTTTTGGGTTATCGACTATCATTTTTGGTGGGTCGACTTCGTAGAAGGAGCGCTTAGCTTTTACAATCGCGGCCAAGTACAAGTGTTCAACTTCATGGTATTTTACCCACGCATGTGGGCTTCCTTGTCGCTTCGCTGTACGAAATGCGCGTTTTTCCTTATTTTCGAAACTTTTCAGTGTTTTGGTGAACCACGGCTTCTGATTACGCTTCCTAAAACTGCACGTCGGGATATATTTATTGGTTACGTCAGCTATTTTATGTTTGTGTTGTTCTTACGATTTTAGGTGTGTAATCATTTTCATTCAAATACGACTTTGCATTCTTTGCTGTATCTCACTTTCTGCTCTTTACTGATGCCAACATCTTCATAATTTTTGCATCTGCTGCCTCTATATTCATTGTTACAATTGTTCTCACAGGAGGTCCCGTCCACAGTCTCTGAATTTGGGACCTCCTGCTGTATTCGAGTGTTTTTTTTATTCTTGTACCATAAACATGCAATAAACGAACCTTGAACCTTGAACCTTGAACCTTGAACAGTGATATGAGTAATTTCGGCGGCTTAACTAAAATCAACAGCGCAAAGGAAGTAGTAACGCAAAGAAGCACACGTATGCATCTCGTTTTAGATCTGTGGGATTAGAAACATGAGAGCTCTCTGTGTCATTCACGCCGTCACGATCACCCCTTTTGCAATATGGTGCACATTTGATGCGACACAATATTGTCACGTTGTAGTGACGGCAGTCCAGCGGTCAGGAAGACACCAGAAATACTTGCAAACGAAGCTCTTTATTTGGGCTGACTTGCGCCCGCAAAAGAACTGACTCACTCGGTGGCGGCGTAAGCAACAAGCGTGCTCGTCAATCGTCGAACTAGGAATGTCCTCCGCTCGCGGCATAGCTCAATTTAAAGCCGGCAAGGAAACTTCCAGATAACAAGACAAGATCATCTACAGAAATCTGGAAAAACCTAGAGGCAGCCTTTCATGGCTGCGATCAATCGAGATTAGTGTGGTCGCTTCTCGCTTCACGAACAAAAGTGATAACAACCCTTTCCTGCAGCCTTGAGCGTGAACGAACAAACACTACAATAATACGTGGCATTACCCCCCTTCCAAAGAAGCGTCGTCTCGATGCTTTAAAATGAAAATAAACACGGAGAATGAAACTTCGAGTCCTTTAGCGTTCATAATATGGCTTCAGGCGTACGACATGTACGACTTCCGGGCGTGGGCGGCGTCGCTGAGATGCTGTCGTGCCGTCGGGGATGACTTCATAGTCGAGGTCACCGATGCGACGGAGAACCCTGTACGGGCCAAAGTAGCGTCGCAGCAACTTTTCGCTCAATCCACGGCGGCGAACTGGCGTCCATATCCAAAACCGATCACCTGGCTTGTAATGCGTGTCTCGTCGGCGCAGATTGTAGCGTCGGGCGTCGATGTGCTACTGGTCTTGAATGCGAAGCCGCGCAAGTCTTCTGGATTCCTCGGCGCGATGAAGGTAGGCGGCGACGTCGAGGTTGTCTTCGTCGGAAACGTGCGGGAGCATTGCGTCGAGTGTTGTCGTGGGCTTCCTGCCGTATACCAGCTGGAATGGAGTAAACCTGGTTGTCTCCTGGGCGGCAGTATTATAGGCGAAGATCACGTAGGGCAGAATAGAGTCCCACGTCTTGTGTTCGGCGTCGATGTACATGGAGAGCATGTCTGCGATGGTCTTGTTCAGACTCTCTGTGAGTCTGTTGGTTTGCGGATGATAGGCAGTGGTCCTCCGATGGCTTGTCTGGCAGTAGTTTAAAATGGCTTGCGTCAGCTCCGCTGTAAACGCCGTTCCTCTGTCTGTGATGAGCACTTCCGGGGCGCCGTCTCGCAGGAGCATTTGTTCGACAAAAAATTTTGCGACTTCTGTTGCGGTACCACTAGGCAACGCTTTTGCTTCGGCGTAGCGGGTCATGTAGTCGGTGGCCACGATGATCCACTTGTTTCCTGATGAAGAGGTCGGAAAGGGGCCGAGGAGGTCCATCCCTATTTGCTGAAAGGGGTTAGTTGGCGGTGGTATGGGGTTCAGGAGTCCGGCTGGTCTAGTCGGAGGCGTTTTGCGTCGCTGACACTCACGGCACGTTTTCACGTAATGGGAAACGTCGGTAGCTAGCCGTGGCCAATAGTACTTCTCCTGGATGCGGTGCAACGTGCGAGCAATCACGAGATGTCCTGCAGTCGGCTCATCATGACATGCCTGCATAATTTCTTGCCTGAGATTTTTGGGCACGACAAGAAGATGCACTGTCCTGTTCGGCGCGAAGTTCTTCAGGAGGACATTATTGTGAAGGACGAAGGACGACAGTTGCCGCTTGAACCCTCGGGGAGGCGATGCGGTCTTGCCTTTAAGATAATCAACTAGGCTTTGCAAGTCAGGATCCGAGTGCTGCTGCTGCGCGAAACTGCTGGCGCTTACCGGTCCTAAGAAAGCGTCGTCGTCTTCCTCTTCGGGTGCTGCGTCGACAGGAGCTCGTGACAAGCAGTCTGCATCGGAATGCTTGCGGCCAGATTTGTAGACTACCGTTATGTCGAATTCCTGAAGACGCAGGCTCCAACGAGCAAGGCGGCCGGAGGGATCTTTCAAATTGGCCAGCCAGCACAGAGCATGGTGATCGCTCACAACCTTGAATGGTCGTCCGTATAGGTAGGGGCGAAATTTGGACGTGGCCCAAATTATGGCGAGACATTCTTTCTCTGTCGTCGAATACTTGGCTTCGGCTCTCGACAGTGAACGGCTAGCGTGCGCGATAACTTTCTCCTGTCTGCCATTTTTCTGAACGAGGACCGCTCCTAAGCCCACCCCTCTTGCATCGGTATGAACTTCGGTTTCGGCGTTTTCATCAAAGTGCCGAGCACAGGAGGGGACTGTAAGCGGCGCTTTAGCTCGTTGAAAGCTTCCTCTTGTGGCCTTTCCCATTTAAAAGGCACGTCAGCCTTGGTAAGTTGGGTCAAAGGTTCAGCGATGCGCGAAAAGTTCTTGACGAATCGCCGGTAATAAGCGCACAATCCAAGGAATCTGCGTATAGCCTTCTTGTCATTAGGCTGTGGAAACTCTACGATCGCAGCCGTCTTCTGGGGGTCTGGGCGATCTCCATCCTTGCTTACGACGTGACCAAGGAACAGCAGCTCCTCGTAGGCGAAGTGGCACTTCTCTGGTTTCAGTGTCAGGCCTGAAGACTTGATCGTTTGCAGCGCTATCCGAAGCCTTCTGAGGTGGTCTTCAAAGCTTCAGGAGAAGACAACAACGTCATCTAAGTAGACTAGGCAAATCTGCCACTTCAAGCCTGCGAGTACCGTATCCATTATTTATTTATTTATTTATTGATACTGCAGGCCAATAACCTGGCCCTAGCAGGAGGGGCAATACAGTAAAAAGTGTGACAATGCAAAACAACAACAAACACTAACGAAAAATAATGCTGGATGTAGCAGTGTTACTCAATGAATACATTCTGGCACCAGCACAATAACTAACAAAACATGAAGAGTGGCACATGTGAAATAACAAACAGGCGGGCAATTTTTACTCAAAACAACAGAACTGTTTCTGGGGGAAAAAAAAGGCATGACAGAGTGAAGGAGTTACGAAAACAACAGATTGTGAACACTTTTGTATCAGTTAGTTTATGGAAGAAAGATGTTTTTCTAGCTCTTCTGCAAAGTTTTGTGACTGCAATACCTCGACAGGTATAGAATTCCATTCATGAATAGTACGCGGAAAGAAACTATTCATATGGGATTTTGTTTTAGAAAATATTGGCGTAAGTGAAAGGTTATGTCTGTGTCTTGTCTGGCGTGAACTTAGAGGTTTTACGCAATGAGGCCGCTGAAGTGCGCTTTTTCCATTTATAATGTTATGTAAAAATTGGAGACGACTTATCTTCCGCCTGTTTTCCAGCGTACTGATTTTATTTGCAACCATTATTAAAGACGGAGAATCCTCTCTTTTATATTTACTGAAGATGAATCTGATAGCCTTCCTTTGAACACGCTCTAAATTCATTATATTCTTTTTAGTATGAGGATCCCATACAACTGCTGCATACTCCAGTTTGGAACGGACAAATGTGTTGTATGCTAACATTTTGGTATTTGCAGGTGCATTTCTAAGTTTCCTTTTCAAGAACCACAACTTGCGCAATGCTGCTGAACATGTAATGGAAATATGGTTTGACCAAGAGAGTTTACTATTGAATGTGACACCCAAATACTTGTATTTTTCAACCTCAGATAATATTGTGTTGTTAAGTACATAAGAAAATACAGTAGGTTCTTTTTTCCGTGTGACTCGCAGCAAAACTGTTTTGTTTATATTGATTTCCATGCACCAAAGTTCACACCAATCACGGATAGCATTAACTGATTCCTGTAAGTAATTGCTGTCGTTCCTGGAAACAATTTTTCTAAAAATGACACAGTCATCCGCAAATAAATTAACATAGACATCATCAGGAATTACGTCGACTATATCATTAATATAGATCAAAAATAAAAGTGGTCCTAATACGCTGCCTTGCGGCACACCAGAAGTTACCTGACGGATATTGGAAGTTATATTGGACCGTATATTATATTATATATTGGACCGTATATTATATTGGACCGTATATTATATTACGGATATTGGAAGTGACGGATATTACTCGCTGGAACGTCGCTGGGGCAGAGCAGAGGCCGAATGGCATCACCTTGAACTCGAAGAGTCCGTCTGGCGTGATGAACGCAGTCTTCTCGCGATCTTTTTCGTCGACTTCAGTTTGCCAGTAGCCGCTCTTCAGGTCCATCGATGAGAAGTACTTAGCGTTGCACAGCCGGTACAGTGTATCGTCGATGCGGGGGAGGGGGTAGACATCCTTCTTTGTAATGTTGTTCAGGCGGCGGTAATCGACGCAAAAGGACGACCGGTGCTGCCCAGGGGCTCCTCGATGGCTGTATGACGTCGTCACGAAGCATTTCCTCAACTTGCTGGCGGATAGCTTGGCGTTCTAGCGGCGATACGCGGTAGGGGCTCTGTCGCAGTGGTCTTGCGTGTTCGTCTGTGACAGTGCGGTGCTTGGCAAGCCGGGTTCGTCGCACATTCGATGCTGATGAGAAGCCATCGGTGTACCTTTGAAGAAGACTGCGTATTTGGTCTTGTCTGCTCCGGGGTAATGCCGGGTTGATGTCGAACGTGGGTTGATGGCCTTGGTCAGATGGTTCTGCGGGTTGGTCGGGTAGGGCAAATACGTCTCTGATGTCTGCCAGCTCGTCGAGGAAAGCGATCGTCATACCTTTGTTTAGATGCCGGTATTCTTCCGTGAAGTTGGTTAGCAACACCTGGGCTTGGCCATTTCGTATTTCGGCGACTCCCCTCGCGACGCCCAATCCTCGATCCAGGAGTAACTGGGTGTTCCCCTCGATAACGCCTTCGGCATTTTCGATGTCTCCGGTACCTATGCCGACGAGAACACTTGATCGGGGCGGCACGCTCAGTGCTTCATCGAGGACGTTTAAGGCAACGTGATGAGTCGCGCCCGTCGCAACAGGTATGGCTTTTTCCGTGGAAAGCTTGATCGACTTAGATCGAAGGTCGATGATCGCCCGATGTTCGTTCAGGAAGTCCATTCCCAAAATCACGTCTCTCGAGCATTGCTGTAGGATCAGGAAGGTTGTCGCATAGGTTCTCCCATTTACAGTAACTCTCGCGGTGCAGCGTCCTGACGGCGTAATCAGGTTGCCACCTGCGGTGCGGATCACCGGGCCATCCCAGGTTGTTGTTACCTTCCTGAGTCGGACAGCGAGTGGGCCACTTATGACAGAGTAGTCAGCTCCCGTGTCGACCAAGGCAGTAACCGCGTGACCGTCGACCGTAACATCAAGGTCACTTGTTCGCGTTCTCGTATTGTACGTTGTCTTCGGTGTCCGATCTCGGCTTCGTCGAGTAGTGAGGCTGTGGTGGGCGTACTGCGAGGTTACTTCACTGGGCAGCGGTAAAAGCTTCAAGTCAAAAACAAACTCACAAATTACAGGCCTATTTCAATTTTACCAGTTTTTTCAAAAGGTGTGGAAAAAATAATCCATTCCCGCGTAATGTCATTCGCAACAAAACATAAACTAATCACAGATGCGCAATTTGGGTTTATGAAAGGCCTGTCTACCGAGACGGCACTTTTGACACAGAAGGAAATAATATTAGACGCTTTCGAGCGAGAAATGTGCGCATTAGGCATATTGTAAGCAATTTATTCGCCTTCTTCGTCGTCGCCTCTCTGGCTGCGACTTCATTCTCTTTCACCTGAAGATTCCCATCGTCATCGCTTGAGGCTGTTCGCTTGGAAGACGTCTCTGGCGAAAGGGCTAGAATAAACGTCTCCGTGAAGTCTTCCCTTACACGTGGTGGAGGTGCTCCTTGGATTCCCCGTATCCTCTTTCCACGCTTCCCACTGGAGCTGCGTTCCGGTCGCCGCTTGTGTACTCTGACCATCATGTCTCAAGAGGAGAACGCCGCCGGCCCAGGTCCCTCCCGCTCGCCCTCTGCTGCCCCCGCAACTTGGACCGTGAGCAGCCGCCAACGCGACCCTCAGATGTTTGCTGGCCTCCGCGGCGACGACGTCGACGACTGGCTTGACCACTACGACCGCGTCAGTTCTTTCAACCACTGGGACGACCCCCTTAAGCTGCTCAATGTGTCCTTTTATTTGACTGACGTCGCCCGCACATGGTTCTTGAATCATGAGACGGATATCCCAGACTGGACAAATTTCAAGCAGCAGTTGCGACAGATTTTTGGCTCTCCGGCTGTTCGCTCTGAAGTAGCCAAGAAGAAGCTCGCTGACCGCATCCAGCGCCCTGCCGAGTCGTACACTTCTTACATAGAGGATGTACTTGCTCTCTGCCGGCGTGTCAATGCCACAATGACCGAATCTGACCGTGTTCGCCACGTCCTGAAGGGTATCGGCTCTATGGCGTTCAACGCCCTTGCCGTCCAAAACCCTACCTCCGTCGATGCCATCATAGAGACCTGCCAGCGCCTCGATCAGCTGCAATCCATCCGTTTGCAACCTGACCCGGCTGCCTCCCTTTTGCCCACCGACTCGGACCTGCGTAGCCTGATTCGAGCGCTCATTCGAGAAGAGCTTATCACCTACAGTTCTTCGTGCCTGTCCGAACCTGCGCCTCCTGCTCCGTCATCTGCCGGTGCTGGCCTCCGCAGCATGATTAAAGAAGAGCTGGCGTCGATCACCTGCTCTCTGGCACCCGACACTTCTGCTAGTCGCCCAAAACCCACGTACGCTCGGGTCACTGCCATGCCACCTGTCTATGGCCTGCCTCCGACGCCGGAGCCACCGCGTCACCATGTCACAGCTTTGGCCCCTCCAACCTCAACGCCCCCGTTTTACACGCCCTGGCGCCCCAACCGCCCGATTTGTTATTACTGCGGCTTCCGGGGCCATACTTCCCGCTTCTGCCGTCGGCGCCTTCAGGACGAACGTCGCGGGTATGAAGCCTTCGAAAATGCCTATACACCTCGTGGTCCCTCTCATCAGCGCCGTTCCTTTACGGACTCTTCCGGACGTTCTTCGTCACCTTCCTCCAGCTCTGTTCCGCCTCGTGATTATCGACCCACCAGAGCTCGCTCCCCTTCGCCGTACCGCCGCTCTTCCTCTCCACTCCGACCCGCTTCTACCGCCCCTGACCTTCGCTCGGAAAACTAGCTGGTGCAGTTTTTGGAGGGAAAGCTGCATGCTCTGGACACGGACAAATACCTCCGGAGCGCCCGTCCAATATGGTTTCAGTGTGGGTTGAAGGTTTAAGACTAGAGGCTTTGATAGACACGGGCGCTGCCGTTTCTGTTATTCATAGTGACTTATGTTCTCGCTTGCGGAAAGTAAAAACGCCGTACGATGGGCCTCCCCTGCGTGGCGCTAACGACGTCATCATTCGCCCATCCGCTAAGTGCACTGTCCGGGTTTCTATTGACGGTGTCCGTCACCATGTACAATTTGCCGTGCTGTCTCCTTGTGCTTACCTTATGATTTTTGGCTGGGATTTCTTGTCTTCCGTCAGTGCTTTTATTTCTTGCCGTGACCGCATCGTCCAAATGACCGAGAGCGACCCATCATCGGAAGTCCCCGAGCCCTGTCATCGCCTCATTGCCGCTGCAGATTCGGTTTTACCCGCTGGGAGTCAAAATCTTGTCACGCTTACTTCTGATACCATCGTTCATGGGGATGTGCTCATCGCGCCTTCTGATCGGCACCTCATCAGGGGACTTGCCTTGCCGCCTAGCCTGGTTCGGTTTGAAAATGGATCTGCCATCGTCGCTGCCGTGAACACTTCCCGTGAACCTCTCGTGTTACCCAAAGGCACTTCTTTTTACTGCACGTCGGACATGCACCCGGTTTCCCTCGTCGTGCTTACAGCGCCCTCCTCCCAGGCGCGCCCTTCAGCGGACGTTTCTCTCTCCATCCTTTCTGCCACCATCAATCCAGACCTCCCGGCGTCGCAACGACAAGAGTTACTGGACTTGCTTCGCAAGCACCAAGACTCGTTTGATGTGAGTTCCGCTACCCTGGGCAAGACTTCTGTTGCCGAGCACCGCATCGTTACCGAAGGTACCTCGGTTGTTCGCCGCCGCCCGTATCGCGTTTCTTTATCTGAACGCAAAGTCATCGAAGACAATGTCAGTGATATGCTCCGCCGAGACATTATTCGCCCTTCTGCCAGTCCCTGGTCTTCCCCGGTGGTTTTGGTGAAGAAGAAGGATGGGTCAGTGCGATTTTGTGTTGATTACCGTGCACTTAACAAAATTACTCGTAAAGACGTTTACCCCATGCCCCGGATAGATGACTCTCTCGACTCTCTCCAGGGAGCTGAATACTTTTCAACCTTAGATCTCCGTTCTGGTTACTGGCAGATTCCCATGCATGAAGCAGACAAAGAAAAAACCGCATTCGCTACTCCCGATGGCCTTTACGAGTTTAATGTTATGCCGTTTGGACTGTGTAATGCTCCTGCTACTTTTGAACGCATGATTGATACAGTTCTTCGCGGCCTGAAATGGAAAACCTGCTTATGCTATCTAAATGACATTGTTATTTTCTCTTCAACTTTTCGTGACCACTTACGCCGCCTCGATGAAGTGCTCGCTTGCCTCGCTTCTGCTGGCCTTCAACTTAATACGAAAAAGTGCCACTTCGCCAGGAAACAAATCACCATTCTGGGCCACCTCGTCAGCCGGGACGGCATTCGACCCGACCCTGATAAGCTTGCCGCTGTCCTGAACTTTGCCCGTCCCCAGCAGACTAAAGAACTGCGTAGTTTCCTCGGACTGTCCTCTTATTTTTGGCGTTTTATACGAAATTTCGCTACCATTGCCGCGCCATTGCATCAGCTCCTCACTGCTCACAGTGCTTTCGTTTGGACTGAGGAATGCGAAAGTGCTTTTCAAGCCTTGAAGCAAGCACTCACTTCCGACCCTGTCCTTGGCCACTTCGACGATACTGCTCCCACCATTCTACACACTGACGCTAGCGGCCACGGCCTTGGTGCTGTTCTCCTGCAACGTGATAGTGCTTCTCGTGAAAGAGTTATTGCGTTCGCCAGCCGCACCCTGACACCTGCGGAACGTAACTACACTATCACTGAGCAAGAATGTCTTGCCGTCGTTTGGCAGTTCATAAATTCCGCCCCTATCTTTACGGCCGCCACTTCACGGTCGTCACAGACCATCATGCGCTATGCTGGTTGTCCAGCCTCAAAAATTTGACTGGCCGCCTTGGGCGCTGGGTTCTTCGTCTCCAAGAGTACAGTTTTGACGTCACCTACAAGGCCGGTCGAACGCACCGAGACGCCGATGCCCTTTCTCGTTGCCCGCTCCCGCAGTCTTCGTGTCGCTCTTCTGCCCCACCTTCCAACTGTCACAGCGACTCCTCATCGTCGCCGGCTCTTCTGCACGTCGCCGCCCTCCCCTGCTTCGCATCTGACGACTTAACCGCCCTCGTGTCGGATCAACGCAACGATGCTTATTGCCGCTCCATAATCGACCGTCTGTCGGGAACTTCGTACCCTTCTACCGCTCGGCTTCGTCGGCAGCTTCGGCAGTTCAAACTCGACAACGATGTGCTCTGCCGCTACGTTTACTGCCCTGATGGCACCCGCTGGGTTCCAGTGGTACCACGTACCCTTCGCTCCCGTGTTTTGGAGGCCCTCCACGATGACGCGACGGCCGGTCATTTAGGTTTTCACAAAACTTACGACCGCGTCAAGAGCCGTTTCTTTTGGCCTGGCCTTTCGTCCAGTGTCGCTAAATACGTCGCATCTTGCCCGCTGTGCCAGCGCCGAAAACGGCCAACTTCACCTCCTGCTGGACATCTGCAGCCTCTACCATGCCCCTCCACGCCGTTCGCCGTCGTCGGCATCGACTTGTACGGCCCGCTTCCTCTATCTACAGGAGGTAATCGCTGGATAGTCACTGCCGTCGACCATCTGACACGCTACGCCGAGACCGCAGCCTTGCCTGATGGATCGGCGCCCGAAGTTGCTACATTCTTTCTACAATCCATCGTACTGCGCCACGGCGCCCCTCGGGTGCTTCTCAGTGACCGCGGCCGGACGTTCCTTTCGACCATTCTTGCCGAAGTTCTGCAATCTTCTTCTACAGTTCACAAGATGACGTCCAGCTACCACCCCCAAACCAATGGTCTTACTGAGCGGTTCCATCGCCCCCTGTCCGACATGATTGCTATGTACGTCGAACCTGACCACCGGAATTGGGACGCAGTCCTTCCCTTTGTCACTTTTGCCTACAATTCCGCCTTACAACGAACCACTGGTTACTCCCCGTTTTTCCTCGTTTACGGCCGTTCTCCCACTACCATTCTCGACGCCTCTTTCTTCTCGACGCCTGCGAACTCTTCACCGTCTGTCCCTGACCAGTTCCTCGCCCGCTTGGCCCGGTGCCGCCACCTTGCTCGCCTGAACACGGAAGCCTGCCAGGAAGATCGCAAGAGTACCTACGATACCACGCACCGCGTTGTCTCGTTCAACCCTGGAGACGAGGTCCTGCTTTCTACCCCTCTGCGGACGCCTGGTCTTTGCGACAAGTTCCAGCCTCGTTTCATTGGTCCCTACTTCGTGCTCGACCAAACTTCTCCAGTCAACTACCGCGTCACTCCTGTTGATCCTCCTCCGGACCGCCGTTACCGCGGGACTGAAATTGTACACGTTTCCCGTCTCAAACCTTTCCTTCGGCGCTCTGCACCCGAATAATCGCGGCCAGGCTGGCCGCTTCGGCCCGCGGGGGAAGTTAGTGTAAGCAATTTATTCGCCTTCTTCGTCGTCGCCTCTCTGGCTGCGACTTCATTCTCTTTCACCTGAAGATTCCCATCGTCATCGCTTGAGGCTGTTCGCTTGGAAGACGTCTCTGGCGAAAGGGCTAGAATAAACGTCTCCGTGAAGTCTTCCCTTACAATATTTATAGATTATTCTAAGGCCTTCGACACCATTAACCACGATACCCTGTTATTAAAGTTTCAACATTATGGCTTCCGTGGCGTTTTTCTTCAGTTTCTAAAATCCTATCTTCAATACCGCCGCCAGCAAGTTGTTATCAATAATCATCTGTCTGATGTACGAGCAGTTCACGCAGGAGTACCTCAGGGAAGTATTTTGGGGCCTCTGCTGTTTTCTTTTTACATCAACAACACAGCAAAATTCATCATATACGCTGATGATACCAGCATACTTTTAATAGGGTCTGATGCCGAGCTTCTTATCTCACGCGCAAATGTACTTCTAAATAAACTACATTCCTGGAGTATCGTTAATTCGCTTGCCATAAACAACAGTAAGACAAAAGCTGTTTTTTTCAGGCCGAAAAACCGAAACATAGACACGCAGGCCATACTCCATCTCGGCACTGCAAATATTCAGATAGCGTCGCAAGTTAAATGTCTTGGTGTTCTGTTCGAAAAAAATATGTCCTGGAATGCTCACATAGATGCAGTTGCAACTAAAATTGGTCGCATTACAGGGATCCTGTGCAAATTGCGATATTTTGCTCCTGTTTGCATTAAACGCCTTATTTTCAGTGCCCCTTTTACTTCAATAATTAACTACTGTCACCTAGTGTGGGGTACAACTACTTTTTCAAATATTACTAAACTTCACCTCCTACAAAAAAAGGCAATTCGTATAGTTGCAAACGCTGCATACGATAGTCATACTGCACCTCTCTTCAGGGAACTAAATATTATCACACTTCCTGACATTTATAAAACAATGCTCCTTAAGCGTTATTCTAACGAAATTAAACAGAATAAAAACATTTTAGGCGGCATAGCAAACCTGACACCTAAACGAAAAACACGGAATACCCGCAGTACTGAACTGTGGGAAATACCTCGAGCACGCACTAACTATGGATACCATAGAAGAACTGCAGATTGGGCTAGTTGGTGTAGATTCATAGTGAAGGTTCAACAGCGCGAACACACACAGACCAAGAAGGAGACAAGACACACACAGCGCTGAACTTACAACTGATTTTTTATTAGTGTTGCTAGGAATCCTGCCCAGTGCAAGCAGAAGGCGGTAACTTTACTTAAGAAGTTAAAGTTAGAAGGTATAGCTAAGAAAGTGAAGGAAAGTGAACGCTCCGTGCTAGAAATTTTCTTTAGTGCTAAGACGCACAAACCTAACGTTCCTTTCCGGGCAATCATCTCGGAGCGCAATTCATGGCAGTTGGCTGTGTCTACCTATCTGTGTCGTCACTTGTCGTCACTTCGCGTGAAGGATCCGTTTCTCGTACCCAATTCTGAGGCAGTTGCTGAATTCCTCCGAAATGAGAGCCCGGCACAATGCGCTGGTTTTAGCGTGGATGTGGTTGATTTGTTTTATTCTCTTCCGCACTTTCAACTTATCCAGTATGTTCAGCAATGTATTACGGAGGACAACGATGAATGCGTGTTCCAAAATGAGTGTGGAATTACAACGGGATCCTTTTTAGAACTGTTATCTTACTACTTGAGTAACACGTTTGTTGAGTGGGATGGTCAACTTTATATGCGAAAACCAGGTGTGTGCATAGGTGCCAAGGTAGCACCCGTTCTAAGCAACATTTATCTAAGCCGGGTTGATATGAAAATTGAGAGTGATTTAGCCGGATGCTGCATACGCATTTTTCGTTACGTGGACGATTCTTAGTGCTAGCTAGGTCCGTGAATCCGCAATTTGTGTCAAATGTCCTTGATGTTTTTGCACGTAATGGGTCGGGACTGACGTTCACACATGAAGTCCCTCTAGAAACAGACTTGCAATTCCTTGATTTAAAGTTGTCTTTCGAACCCAATCATGTCTGTTGGCAGTATTCTCCTAGGAGTGAAAAGCCCCTTTTAAATTACAAGTCCTTTCATTCTAAGATCGTAAAAAGTGGTATTGTTACGGGATGCTTAGGCATGGCAGTGAAGAAATCTTGTGGTCATAAAATGATGTCTAGTCTTTTAGCCCAGGCAAACAGATGTAGGGAAGCTGGTTTCCCGGATTCAGTGCTCGTCTCGAGTGGTGGTGGTGGTGGTGAAAAACTTTAATCAAAGAGAGCTTGAGGGTTAAAAAAAATAAATAACCCTGCTGCATGGTCGGTATCCTTAGTCCGGGACACCGCATGACGAGGCCCCGTCTCGCGCCCGCTTGACCAGAGCCCTTTGGGACTCCAGTGTGGAGCAGTTGAGGAGGGCAGTCTCCCATGCCTCTCGGGTGGGGGTGGGGGAGGGGGGAAGGTGAGGATTCTGAGTACATGCCCACACCATGTGAAAGATATCGCAGATCTCTCCACAGTGCGGGCAGCGCCCATCTGTGTTCGGATCGAAGTGTTTTGCTATTGCAGGACAGAGAAGGGTTCCTGTCTGCAGGCGCCGCAGAGTTCGCTCCTCCGCCTTACTCAGCCCCTTGGCAGGTGCCGGGTAGAGACGGTGGCTGTCGCAATAATAAATTAGGATTTCGCGGAACCGCAGAAGCGGTTTATGAGCTTCTGAGCCATGAGAGCTAGGATGAGGAGCCCGGTGTGTGAGCGCTCGGGCGGCCGCATCAGCGGCCTCATTGCCTCGTAGACCCTGGTGGCCAGGAGCCCAGATCACTTTTGTGCGAGTTGGATCGGCGAGAGCGCGTCTTAGAATTTGCGAGGCCAGAGGTGATATTTCGCCTGCAAGATAATGTTCACAGGCCCGGCGAGAGTCTGTAATAACCGTTTTCGATTTTGGATCGGCGGCAGTGAGAGCTATTGCGACTTCCTCCGCTCGTGTTGAATTTGGGGCCCGAAAAGATAGCCCATCGACATTCATTTCCCGGTGGACTACGGCAGCCGTGAAGAATCCCGCGGGCGACGGCCCCGTGATGTCCACGTAATAGACGCCCTCTTTATACCCATATTGCCTCTCAAGCGTGCGAACCCGCGCTTGTCGTCTGCCTTCATGTGAAGCCATGTCCATGTTACGCGGGAGCGGAGCGACCAAGAGCATGTGGCGCCACAGCACCGGGATGTTCTCCGTCCCCTCTGGTATGCATGTGTGTTGGATGTGTAAGCGGTTTAGCAGGCGGCGCCCAGGCACCGTCTGCGATAGCCGCGTATATTGGTTCACGAGGTGGGCCTCCCGCAACTCCTGATAGGAGTTTACCACTCCCAACGCCTTCAGTTTGGCGTTGGAGGTAGCCACCGGAAGGTCCAGTGCTCGCTTTGTTGCCTTCCTGATGATGGCGTCAATGCGCTCGTCTTGTTGTTTGGTGGTGCGTAGGTATGGCACGGCGTAGAGGATCCGGCTGGTCACGAAGGCATAGGCGAGCCGTAGCGCGTCCCTGCCCCGCAGACCACCCCGCTTGTTGGAAACACGGCGGATCATGCGCCCTACCTGTTCACCTATGCTCTTGAGTTTCGCTATAGTAGAGTCCGGCCTAAGTTTGTTATTGATGAACAGACCCAGGATCCGGAGCTCCGCCACTTCTCTGATGGGACCGCCTGACAGGGATATGTGTAGAGACGTGTTGTCCTTGTGGTTTGTCATGACGTGTAGAAGCTCTGATTTGGCGGGAGCACATTGGAGACCACAGTCGGCAGCATATGCTTCGACTATGGTGGCGGCCTGCTGAAGGCGGTCCTCTATTTCCCCAAGGCTCCCCTCGGTGGTCCAGATTGTAATGTCGTCTGCGTAGAGTGCGTGTTTTATGCCATCTACCTGAGCCAGTCGGCCGGGCAGGTGCATCATGGCGATGTTGAAAAGGAGCGGTGATAACACCGCCCCCTGTGGTGTACCTCGTGTACCCATAGAGTACGGGCCGTACTCCTCGTCCTCGATCCGGAGGAGTGCCTGACGCGCAGAGAGGAAGTCTCTGACATAGGCGAAGACCTTCGCCCCGCAGTTAGTGGTGTTCAAGTTAGAGAGTATGGTGGCATGTTTAACATTGTCAAACGCCCCCTTAAGATCGAGGGCGAGAATGGCCTTGTCGTTTTGTTGCATGGCTGTGGGTCGTATTATGTCCCTGTGTAGTTGGAGTAGGACATCCTGTGCAGACATGTGCGGGCGGAACCCGAACATAGTGTCTGCAAAGAGGCCCTTACCCTCCATGTATGGAGAGAGGCGATCCCGAACCATCGTCTCCATGAGCTTTCCCACACACGAGGTTAATGAGATGGGTCTCAAGTTGTCCGTAGTCACGGCTTTACCTGCTTGCAAAGTCCTCCGTGCACTGAAATCGCCTGCAAACACGTCTGGGCAGCAGAAGGGATCGGAAGAAGGGAGAAGAAAGGTAGTGGTTATGCCGTATGTCCACGCGCTGTCGCACCGGATTAAGAAAGTGGGGAGCAAGCATGGGGTAGAAGTTCTGTTTTCTGCTCCTAACAAGCTAGAAAGAGTGGGAGCGGCGGTTCAAAGAAGGCATGAGGAGCGCAGAAGAGATGCTTGCAACATCAATCATGTGACAAGATATGTTCCGTGTAAGACTGGCATAGTTTATCAGATCCCCTTGTCCTGCGGCTTAACATACATCGGCCAGACTGGCCGCTGTATTAACGTGCGGCTCATGGAGCACGCTAATTTTTTAAAAAACAAGGAAACAAACAGCAAAGCATTATTTCGCATGCAAATGCACGCCGTTTTTTGGTGATACTGATGTGTTGTTTCGTCATTCTGACCAGCGCACTAGAGAAATTGCTGAAGCCTTTCACATTAACAGGAAAGATAAAGGGTGCGTGAGTGCGCCATCTGTAACATTATCTGTAAGGGAAATGAAAATGCTACACAGCGGATAGTGGATCTGTGGATACACACGTGCTTGTAAACCGGTTTTTACCTTTTTTTTAGTACTATGAGATTGTTGACACTGCGCATGCGCGCTGTTTTTTCATGTGTGTTGTTTTCGTGTGTGTATATTATGACATGCTTCTTCCTAATAAAAAATCAGTTGTAAGTTCAGCGCTGTGTGTGTCTTGTCTCCTTCTTCGTCTGTGTGTGTTCGCGCTGTTGAACCTTCAGTATGGATACCAGATGCTACATAATATGCTCCCGTCGCTTCTAAACAAACGAGTTGCTTCATAGCCACAATACTGTTTTTTTTGTTGTAAATATATCATAGCCACAATAATTGCACTTTCTACCTTTTTCTGTATTACACCGTACATTGTATAATTCATTAAACACTCAACTAATCTTGTAATTGTTTTGCTTATGTCCTGAATTTGTGCCACATCCTCCCATGTCTGATGCGTTGTGTTTGTATCCTAGTTTTGTTGCCAATGCCATGATTTTTAGGGGCCGTGAACCCCGTCAAGCCCAGCTAGAGGCTTTTTGTTCACGGTCCTCAGCATCTGTAATGTTGATGTTGGAATAAAATGATGATGATGAAAATGATGATGAAGTCTGGCCTCGTCGTCGTCGTCGTCGTCGGTGTCGTCGTCGTCGGTGTCGTCGTCGTAGTTGAGGCATGGTCTTGAGTACTCGCCGATGGAGGATCTTTCTCATTGCCCTTAGAAGCAACCTCACCTCCAGAGGCTGCTTTATTTAGTTTAACCTTCTTGGGCTGGGGGAGCGTGCACGCACGGCGTAACCTCGGCTAGGAGATACAAACCGCGGGGACGATGGCGACGGAGAACGTGATAGGCGGCTCGGCGATGAGTATTCTTCCCGACGTAAAAACTCCTCGATTTCGGCTGGTCGCTGGCCGGGTCGGGGTCGTGGAGCGTCGTAGGAGAACCCGCGGATGCCCAGTCTTCTGTATGGGCAGTGCCGGAGGACGTGACCGGCTTCGCCACAGTGGAAGGATAGTGGACGGCGCTGGTCGGGAGTTCTCCACTCGTCGCATTTCCTCGGCTGCGCGCGTCGCTCGTAGGACGGGCGGGTTGGGGCGAGTGGCCGGCGCTCCAACGATGCTGGCTGAGGGCGATAGGGGCTTGGGTCCCGTCGTCGAGGTGCAGGACGGCGCACAGCTGCGGCGTAAGTCATGGCTGGGGGCTGCAGAGGCTGCGTGGGTGTCGGCGTCACACCCAAGGCCTGTTGAACCTCGTCCCGGATGAAGACAGTGAGCGATGAAAGTTGCGGTTGCGTTCCCGTTGGCAGCAATCGTCGGAGCTCCTCTCGCACAACTTCACGTATAACCTCCCGCAGGTTATCGTTGTTAGCGGTATCCATGCAGCTTGCTGACAGAAAGCGCTGCTGGCGGTCATACTGGCGGGCTCGGGCGTCAAGAGTTTGCTCCATTGTGGATGCCTCTTGTACGAATTCCGCGACGGTTTTCGGTGGGTTGCGAACGAGGCCGGCAAATAGTTGCTCTTTAACTCCTCGCATAAGCAACTTCACCTTCTCTTCTTCCTTCATGCTCGCGTCGGCACGCCGGAAGAGACGCTTCATTTCCTCAGTGTACGCAGCAACGGTCTCGTTTGGGTGTTGTATGCGAGACTGTAGCAGCTGCTGGGCTCTCTCTTTTCGCACGACGTTCGTGAAGGTCTTCAGAAGCTGCTCCTTGAAGGTTTCCCAGTTCGTAAGGTTAGCTTCCTCATTCTCAAACCAGACTTTTGCTGGTCCCTCCAAGGCGAAGAAGACGTACCTAAGTTTTGTGGCATCGTCCCAGTTGTTGAAGATAGCCACACGGTCGAACTGCTCCAGCCATTCTTCGGGGTCGGCGCCAGGCGAAGCGTCGAAGGTTGGTGGCACCCGGGGCTGGTGAAGAATGATCGGAGTCGTCGTCTGGGGCAAGCTCATGGTAGACGCTGCGGCTGGCTTCCGCTTCCGGGTAGGGTGCGGCAGATTCTCGAACTCTGGTGCGTCCCCTTGCAGGCGTCGGCTAGCGCGGTGGACTGGACTCAGGTCCTGCGGTTGATGACTCAGAGGGCTGGCGTCACGGCTTGTAGGGGGTGTCCGGTACATGGAAGGCTACCCCGCACCTCCACCAGATGTCACGTTGTAGTGACGGCAGTCCAGCGGTCAGGAAGACACCAGAAATACTTGCAAACGAAGCTCTTTATTTGGGCTGACTTGCGCCCGCAAAAGAACTGACTCACTCGGTGGCGGCGTAAGCAACAAACGTGCTCGTCAATCGTCGAACTACGAATGTCCGCCGCTCGCGGCATCGCTCAATTTAAAGCCGGCAAGGAAACTTCCAGATAACAAGACAGGATCATCTACAGAAATGTGGAAAAACCTAGATGCAGCCTTTCATGGCTGCGATCAATCGAGATTAGTGTGGTCGCTTCTCGCGTCACGAACAAAAGTGATAACAACCCTTTCCTGCAGCATTGAGCGTGAACGAACAAACACTACAACTATACGTGGCAATATTACCGCGAGCGGCTACGTTTAACGCGTGCGCGGTCGCCGGTTGGTTTGTTCACACCAATCACCTCGCTACACCTCTCTGCTGACCCGAAAGACGCGGGTTCGATCCCGGCCGCGGCGGCCGAATTTCGATGAAGGCGAAATTCTAGAGGCGCGTGTACTGTGCGATGTCTTTGAACGTTTTAGAACCCCAGATGGTCGAAATATCCGAAGCTCTTCACTACATCGTCCCTCATAGCCTGAGTCGCTTTGGGACGTTAAGCCCCCATTCACCACACATATATTTGTTTTTTTTTCATTACTGTCAGACCAGAACACATCCCAAACACAGGTTACTAAGCCATACACCCGACCACGCGTTCAATGGGTGTCGCTCAAACACGCCTGAAGCAAATACCCTTCGTGGCCTACGGGAATAAAGAACAAACAAAAACCTTCGTGGCATACGCGTTACTTGCCCACCTGGCGCAGTGGGGCTATTTTCTTTTTCTATTTACAGGAATTTTGGGTTTTTTTCCGACGGGCGCAACAGGGATTTCACCTGAACGAGCTCCTTACGTTGTCGCTTAACACCTGCGACTGTCCAATACTAGACCTTTCCCGTAATGCATCACAGCTCGCGTTTCTTGTTCAATGGGAAAAAGATAGCGCGCACCGAGGTGTCTCTAACAAGGAGAAGCAATTGGGCGGGGGAGCCATCACCCAAGGAAAACCGGTTGAGAAGCAAAAGTGGACTGTTTTGCTTGTGGATGAAATCCAGATTGGGCTAATTAGTGTATATTCATAATGATGGTTCAACAGCGCGAACACACCAAGTCCATGAAAGAGAGAGGACACACACACCAGCGCTGAATTCAGCGCTGGTGTGTGTCCTGTCTCTTGGTCTATGTGTGTTTGCCTGTGGGCCGAACTTGGGCTAGCCCACGTGGGCCGGACTTGGGCTAGCCCATGTGGGCCGGACTTGGGCTAGCCCGTGTGGGTCCCCGCTGCACTGCCGCTTAAGCCCCCCTGGAGGTCCCCTCTAAGAAGCCCATTACTGCCCCTATGGGTCCCACAAAGGACCGAGGAAAGCCCCCTGTATCGTTTTTATGCATGCAGACCATAGGGGTCCCCTGCTGGTCCTATGTAGCAAGCCCACTGGGCTGCCCCTGTGGGTCCCGCGCGATGCCGAGTTGCAAATCCCGCACATATCCCACATCGGGCCCCCATGGGCTGCCCGTGTGGGGCCCGCGAGGGCCCGCAATTCCGAGCCCCGTTTGTGCTACTGGGGATGGTGCACATTTGATGCGATACAATATTTTAATGACTCCGAAAGTTATAATCTCAGCTTCATTGTGAAAAGGGACGTAATTATCGGATGTCATCTGTGCGCGGTATTGCTCTCAAATAGGCGGCAATATTTTAGAGACATCAGCGAACAGAAAGCATCAGAAGCGCCCAGTTCCCCGATTCGTCGCCCTCCTACTTGTGCGCCGATCCTACTCCATCGCACTGATGAACATACGATGGTCCATGATTCAGATGATTCAACTCCTCATACCATAAATTCGGTGATGTCAATTAGTGTGCGAGGTGATCTCAACTGTTTTGTTGGATAGCGCGCAGAGAAAGAGATACCGTTCCCTCGCTCGCACTCGCAGCGTTCATATCGCGTCTAATAAGCTGCGAGCTGCTCTATTGATTCCATTGCAGCGCTTCACTCATTCTACCCCAACATAGTAAAATTTCTTTTCTAGCTCTTTCCTTATATTCATTAGCAATCTTTGCGGATCGTTTCCTCAGTAAAGTAACCCGGCGTCGACATGGGGCTACGCGCAGTACGAAAACGAGCTCTCCAGGCAGATCTCAGGCGTGTCAAAAGGTATTTCAAAGTTCCAGAGGCAGGCAGCATATTTATCAAGTAACAGCACCAATACACAAACCTGCACATTATAGCGCACAAAACAACGCCCAACAGAAGCACCTTGTTGTATGCAAAGTTGCAAAGCTGTGGCTCAATGACACAAATAAATAATGGTGCCATGCCAGACCACAGGTAGACAGAGGTGCACAGAATCATAGCAACAGGTTCAAGTGGAGGGAGCAAGCATTTAGAAAGAGCATTTCATTAGAATTTCAGCTGGTGCTAGCCTGAATTAGGCTGATCCCACTTGTTCCGCACTAAACTCATATTATCCAACATTAGCTTATTTGCATGTCCCTGAAGTGAAGGGACACCGTAGTTGAGCTATTTGGATTAATTTAGTCCACCGTGGTTTTGTTTATTGCGGATGCCAAGGCAGAACACTGAGGAGTGTTATACGTTTCTCCTTTATCGACATGCGCCGGCCCTTGCCGGGATTCTGTCCAGCGTCCATGGGACCTGCCTTCCCGAATAAAATTAAAATAAATAAAAATATCCCGTCTAGCCCTATGCTCATCCAACCTGCCTTCTGCTAAGAAAAATACAGGATCGAATCAGTTCACCAGCAACGTAAGCCCGCCACATCCGGGTGTATCCTCAATTTTTTCGTGGTTCTATTATTTCTAGCTCATTTCTCAGCGTTGTGAAACGCGCATTTCATAAGTCGCATTCGGGTGACTAGAAAAATACGACATTTAGTAGTTTCTGCTCAAACCACTTTGCAGTTGATGCCGGTAGTGCTTGTGTGCCACCCAACATACATCGTTTGTTAAAGTTCATTACATCACATATACAATATTGGCGGGGATGTAATTAGCTTAGTATCAGCTGAAAAATATCTAGGAGTCACAATAACATAAACTTTAACCTGGAACAAACATATTGATAACATGTTGTACCACGCGTAAGGCATTATGGGGGATTCGAAGAAAATTGGCGACCACCCGAACACAGCTGACGCTCGCTGCATACAAATCCCTGGTTAGACCGATTTGGGAGCATGCGTCATGCATGTGGGACCCCTACACCAAAATAAATATAGACAAGTTGGAAAAGGTACAGAGAATGGCTGTCCGTTTTATTTGCAACCGTTACCGACGAACAGATAGCGTAACACAGATGGTTAATCTCTTGGATCTTCAGACCCTCCAATCCAGACGCACAGAATACAGGTTTAAGTTCTTGTACGTCCTGTACAATAATGAGACGCAGATAAACAAGACTCTCCACCTTACCCCTGTACCTCGAGCTAACGCTTTAACCACGGGAAAATCTTACAAGAATACCGGGCTTGTATCGATTCATTTAAATATTCCTCTTTTCCTAAGACTGTGTCCGACTGGAATAGGCTGCCTCAGAATATTGTTGATTCTCCTGATGAAGTGGAATTCATTGCCGTTTTGAAAAGTATGAAAGCATGTCTTTGACTTTGTTCTGTATTTTGTTATCCTTCACGTGAGTTCCCCACTACTGCTTGGACTCCAGGACGAGTGTGCAATATTCCTAAATAAATAAATAAAATAAAGTTCGACGACTTCTTATTTCCGCTTGCAGCCACTCTCGAAAAACAGGAAATTCTGAGAACAGTTATACTCACCCCTATATTTATTGCAATGCCTCGTTGTACTTTTTTATCATAATCGCCACTCATATCTGGCTTTAGACCGTTGTAATTTGGCACTCTATCCATTTCTTGCAATAGCACTCCTGGACTCCTCTGGTGGCAAATATCTAAGCTTAGTCAACAGATCCCACCAGTCTCAGTGAAGTGAGCAGTGCAGTCTCCTCTTTGCCTGCTGGAGCCCGATGCGCAATCACATAAAACATTTTAACACATGCGCTTTATTCTGTCAGCGCTAAGAATCGAGCGGCAGTTACTGATGACCGGCTTAAGCTCGTTTTTTGCGGCAAAAGGAGCAAGTTGTCTATAACCATTCATGCGCTTTAGAAGAGGGTAAGTTATACCCTTGCACAGTAATTTAACAAAAACATTTGTGCTTCATCAGTGCTCAAGAACTACGTGTATGCGAATGCAGGTGAGTAGGAACATTATAATAATAAAGATTATCTTTATTTGCCATCATACATTTAGATAGGAGGGCGACGGAAAAACAACTGCTAGCAGGCAGCTTGGTCAGCCCGCAGCCCCTGCTTTTATTTTGGCAAAAGAAGCACAGAAGTACATCAGAAATGTGCGCAATTTGGCACATTAGGTGCAAATTACCATTCGGTATAATAATCAGGTCTTAGTCAAAAAAGAAATTCCATTTACAATTGAAACCACGGCATAATTTTAAATCCCAGAAAAATAAAGTAACCAAAATTATGCACTATACATAAGGGAGCGATTCCGACAAGAACAAAAAAATAATTCAAAGCCCTTCAATTTGGAGACGTTCAAAAGGATACGCGCTGCTGCCCGGTGTTCAGACGAGGAGTATGAACTATCTCAGTTTTCTATATATCTAGTGGAGTATCCTGGCAAATTGCATTGCAGCTTTGCGATACTTTGTAAAGTGTTCAAGTTTTTTTATTTTGGTTTGATCTTCACACTGACCCGCATTTATATAAGCTGTACATACTAATTACCCTGACACAATAAAAACGCTCTGCAGTGAGGGATCGGTGAGATGTATGATATGCATCACGAATGTTTTTTTTTCGCAGAAAAAGAGTGCGTTGTAAGCTAGATGAGGCTGATATTCCCCACGCTAGTTGACAGTAATTACGATGCGAGTAAAAAGTGAGTTATATAAAAGCAATTTAGTTATGGTAAATAGCTGATGTTTTAAGCAGCCTACCAAGCCGGTGATTTGAGCTAACTTTGCTGTCAGGTAGTTTTTGTGAGCCTACCAAAATATATAGCAAGAGAAAATTACGCCAAAACATTTCAAGCTCTCCACAGCTTCTACATTACGGGAGCCTAGTACGATGGCATGATGTGAAGGGATGATTTGTTTACCAGCATGAAAGTTACTGCTTTAGTTTTCTGTTCATATATACGCATGGAATAAACTGTTGCCCATTTTCTCATCGCTTGTATTGTATGGTAATATACGGCTATTATTTCAGAGTTGTTTTTCCTGAGAAAAAGATGCTAGCATCTTTCGTATACATAATAACAATTACTTCAGGGCTTATGTTTGTAATATTAAGGTATAGATTATCGAGCACAGGTTGTAGTATGCAACCTTGTGGTACACCAGTGTGTATAGACCACTGCAGAACAGGAATTAGTTAGCTGAACCACTTTCTTTGTCTAGGCAAAATATGACGGCATTAGTTGTAAACCAGTCCCTCGCATGCCATATTGCTGCAATTTTTCAATCAAATATAGTAATCCACTTAATCATTGGCCTTTGAAATATCGACAAATGCACCAAGGGGCAGACACTTGTGTTCAAACTGTTCCAGAATGAATTCTTTTTGTGTAAAAAGTGCCAGTTCATTAGATTTGTTTTTAGTAAAGACAAACTGATGTGAAGTGAGCAACTGTGAAGTGTGTGGTCAATTGGGACACCTTTCGCACCACGCTCGAAGATCTCTCTGTGCAGTCATCTACACTACGTATGGACTGCATACAAACTGCGCTCAACAAGGCTACAACTGTCACCTGGACAGACGTCAATCGTCCGGCGCCGGATGTGGGTCTGCTTAACTTGTGGGCTGCTCGCCGACAAGCGGAGATGGCAGCTTCCCGAGACTCGACTTCTGCACAAGCACGCACAAGGCTGAATTACCTTACTGCCAAGGCTCGCAGATATGAACGTGATCTATCGCGAAGGCAGTGGCATGCGTGGTGTGACCAGTTTTCAACACAGTCATCGAATGCTTCTTTATGGCGAACATTTCGCGCTATGGAACGTGGTTCTCGTCGTCCTGACGCAGCGGCCACAGCATGCTTCGCTGCTAACTTAGCTCCGGATGATTTCGCAAGAGAAGCAGCGCGGAAGTTTTTTCCGAAGTATGACGTGTTGCCTCCAAGGACCGCAGGAGCCTCCTTGGCTGGCATTCCAGCATATGTCGACAGGCTTCCATCTACAGCCGACGCCGAGGGTATCGCAAGCCCATTTTCCATGCCCGAGTTGCTTGCAGCAATAGATGAGGCCCGTCGGAAGACTGCACCCGGCCCGGACTCCATTCCGTGCGAGGTGTACAAGAACATGAGTTCCGCTCTACTGCCTCAACTCCTCGCCACCATCAACAAGGTATGGATAGAAGGCGTCGTACCAGAAACTTGGAAATCGGCTATTGTGATCCCCATCCCAAAGCCAGGGAAGCCGCCGACAGACCTTGGTAATTTCCGGCCTATATCACTTACGCCCACTTTGTGCAAGCTTACTGAAAAGATGCTTGCCACACGCCTGTCGTGGTGGCTTGAGCACCACGGTTTCTATCATCCCGCCCAAATCGGCTTTCGAACGTCCATAGGTACAGAAGATGGATTGGCTGTCTTGGCGTCATCAGTTCTAGCATCAACACGCAGCCACAATGTGCGTACCGTACTGGCCATGGACGTTGAAAAGGCGTACGACAATATCAGTCATGCTGCTATCCTGGAATCACTTGACATGCTGCATTTCCCCGTTAGAGTGCGCAATTTTGTAAAATCCTTTCTGGAAGGCCGACACTTTGCCATACGCCTCAGTGGTGAGGCCGTCGGATCCTTTGTGCCTCTTCGCGGCGTGCCCCAGGGATCGGTACTATCGCCAACATTATTTAATATTACTTTTATCCCCCTTGCTTGGCGCTTACATGAAGTGACTGATATTAAGTTTTTATTGTACGCTGATGACATCACTGTGTGGAGCACCCACCACGACCTGTTGACTCAAGCCTCCGCCCTACAGTCAGCCCTAGATATAACGTCGACTTATGCCTCTTCAATTGGTCTTCAGCTTTCAGTGAGCAAAACTACGTATGTGTCTGTTGCCAACCGCTGGGGACGCCGTAAACTCGCTGCGACACCAATTCGTCTCCATCTATCCGGAACTCCACTTCAAGAAAGTTCGATAGTCAAAATATTGGGCTTGACGATTCACGAGTCAGGAACAGGGACTGCTTGGCTTTCTCGAGCTAAAAAGCAAGCGATTCAGGCGTTAGGTCTGATTAGACGAATTGCTCCTAAAACAGGCGGCGCCCGCTCTCATGATGCAAGGCAGTTGGTGCGGGCGGTTGTGCAACCGCGCCTCGTGTACCAAGCCCAATTCCAGCATTTGACGAGGGCTCAGTGGGATCGCCTTGAAGCCGTAAATCGAGAGGCAATGAGGGTCATCACTTGCCTTCCCCGCATAACCCCGATCGTGGCGCTCCAAGAACATGCGCAGCTGAATACTCTAGATGAGCTGGTGCAGCAAAGACGTGATGCTCGCCGGCTTAAGTCTAACCTTACACACGCAACGTGTGCACTCAGGGCGTATGCTTCCTCGCACTCCATTCGACAGCCGCCTCCGCCAGTTCTCCCTCCCTGGCATTTTGTCCAGCTAAGCGATAATAAACCAACAGATCTACGCCGGCCATCATCTACCCTCGCGGCGGCGTCGTTTCGCGAACGAATTACACATGGCTCCATCGTTTTATACGTTGACGCAGGCATCCAGGCTTGCGAAACCACTACTGCAATTTACTGCCCTTGCAAGCCTGCCCTCAACAAAACGTCTAGGTTTCGCTTCCCAGAACCTCCTTCCTCCTTCTGTGTGGAGATGCTTGCCGTTCAAGAGGCACTATGCTCAGTGGCCGCCGTTCCCCTACTACCTACGGCTCGCATTGTCATCCGCACCGACGCTCTTCAAGTCATACGCCTACTACGACGCGTCAGTCGCACCCCAGGCATTTGCCAGGACATCCATCGTCTCGCGGCACGCATCCCGCAGCCAGTCCGAATACAGTGGGTCCCACGAGACCTCCTGAGTTCGCAAAGCCGTGCAGATTCTGCGACCCACCTTGTGACCCCAACTTCGTCTTCGCCTCGAGTCCTAACACTGGATGACACCACCCTCCTTTTAACAAAAAAGGAACACCTCCGGCGCCGCACACGTGCTCTAATCCCTCCGTGTGCGGTAACCCTCCCCCGTGGTCTTACCCGTGCAGAGGAGGTTGCGCTTCGGAGGATCCGGGTCGGGGTTGCCCTAACTCCAGCCGTTACACGAAAGTGGCCGCAATTTGAAGGTGTATTTCCCCGCCCCGGGTGTCCAGTCTGCAAGAACAGAAATCTTGAGGCCGACATTCACCACCTGCTGTGGGTTTGCCCGGCGCTGAAGCCTACAAGAATTCCGCACCTGGCGGCAGCGGGTCTTTCGCCCGAGAACAGTGCTTCATACACCGCTTGGACACAAGGACCTCATCATCGTTCACTGCTCGATTTCATTAGATCAGCGAACCTTTACTCATTTATTTAGGCATCCTCATTTATCATTACAAGCCGTTTTATGCCCTGAGGCAATAAACATCGCATTAAAAAAAAAAGTGACACGTGGATTAGAGGTAGAAGAAGAAAGAGAGCGCAGTCGGTAGAAGTAGACGACGCTGAAGAGTAGGTCCGTTTTCTGGTGCCCTCGTTCTCTTGTTCAGCTCTCGGTGCCCTCGTTCAGCCGCTGCAGTTCCTCTTTCAGTGTAGCAACTGTTACAATATATATAGGGAAGAAAACATTCCTAGGGTATGTAAGCAATGCACTGAAACAAGACGACGCTTCGGCCGACCTTCTCACGAAAGTTGGTCTCCGGCGGAAACTTCAAGTACAGTACGTTTCTTTGCCAAGTCTGTTTGATTTGACACATACACTTATGTATATTGACCACACACACACACGCACACACACACACGCACACGCACGCACACCCCCACACACACGCACACACACACACGCACGCACACACACATACACACGCACACACGCGCACACACACACACATATGAGAGAGAAGCCAACAGCCAGAGAAACCAAGGCACGCAGGGGATTTTTTATTTATTTATTTATTTTGTGTTCTTGTTCGATTTAGAATATTACTGAATAGGTTATCGCTTAAAGCTAATTGATTAGAAAAGCAGAAGAAAAAACAACCACATGCCGCCGGTGGGATCCCAACCCACGACCTCCGAATTACGAATTCGGAGGTCTGTCTTAAAATGTTCCAAAGTGCGCAGCTCGTGGTCCGCAAGATAATTACTTTCACTAAATTGTATTTCCTGTTGTAGCAAGCTATGACGGCAAGATTAATCATTCTATACTACAACATCCAAAAGCCGCATAGATGCATCCCTCAAAAGCTCCTTCCATTTTGTCCCGTAGTTGGGGGATATTTCTGGCACGGCTGGTTCACATATTCATTGACTACGACATATACTAGCGCTATGAGAGAGAGTGTGTGTTTATTGATGAGAAAGGCAGAGAGGTTGACCGGAAAAACGAATATCTGCCCTACGGCTCTACACTGGAGAATGGGAAGAGGAGAAAAAAGGGGTTCACGATTGGGGATGATAATGATGGGAGGCGGCAGATGATAAAAGACAAGGCACACTTGCTAACGTTACAAACGCGTGTCAAGACCCGTATCTCTTAAAAAGCGTGAGAGTGATGGCGTTGCCTGCAGAGTTTGCGAACTATCTGGCCAAGCGCCGAGGACGAAATCCTCCGTTAGGGGCCTGGTGTCAAAAGACATCAGAGCAGATGCTAGCATGATTCTTTCTAGTGCATATGCTGGGCACACCACTCAAACATGCTCTACAGTCTCTATCACGGCGCACGTGGAACAGTGGGGGGGGGGGGGGGGGTCCGCTAGTCCAATTAAGTGCAAGTACTTGTGTGTGAAGGCGACATTTAAATGTAACCTTTGTATTAGGCATGCAATAGGGCGTGGTATTCTGCGAGGAACAGAAAAGGCCATCGCCGGATCTAGCCGTTTAGGGCGGATGTGACTGGCAGGGCCCAGTATATAGCCGTCGCACTCCTCCTAGATCCCGTAAGAAGATGAGTGGTGTCCGGTCTAGAGAACAACACAGCTGTGCGCAGGCCACTGCTGTGGGCGCTCCTTGCTTCAGCGTCGGCGGTCTCCTTTCCATATAATGCGCAGTGACCAGGCGTCTACTGGAACTCTATAGGGTGGCGTTTTTCCTGAGCAGGTGAAAGGAGTGTAGTTATATCAAGAGCCAGAGCCTGGTAGGCGGTGTTGTGTAGGAAGCATCCCAAAATTTGTAGCGCAGGGTTAGAGTCTGCCGAAATGCACCACTCCTGAGGCGGTTCGTCGCAGACGTGGCGAGTCGCTTCCCGAAGGGCCGCATGATTTGCGGCGGTTGAAGTAGAATTGTGAATCTCCGAAATGAATCTCCGAGTCGTCTGCTGAGCGGGGATTACCAAAGCAGCTGTCGATGCCTTTGGTGACGCATGTCCATCAGTGTATGCATGCACACAGTTTTGGTATTCAACCAGAAGTAGTCAAGAGCAAGTTGCTTCAGTCCGCTTAGCGGCATCACAAATTTCTTTAGTATGCCAGGGACATGCA